>NC_041405.2:85923430-87143430 GCF_900747795.2 Erpetoichthys calabaricus | reverse complement strand
CAAATTAGTTACTTAAGTTATCCCAGTGTACATCAGTGTTACATCCTGTATTCATTTTCTGACTTGTTTCTGGACATGTTGTAGCAAAGAAAAATCCGTTAGTATAGAAAAGACTTCCTGAAATTGAAATCAAATGATTAGTTATGATCAGGTATTGTCAACTTCAAAAGGAGTGCTGTTTTGAGTGTTCCCTTTTATATTATGTACTGTATTGTAGCTCATTTTCTGAAGACCTATAGTTTTATTTCATTTTACATTCCTAGAACCTTTTGACAAGGGTGAAGGCTGAGTTAATCTATCATCAGAAGGAACATAAATGTTTAAATAAAGGGAATTTCTGTACTGCAGTTTCTATGTCCTGTCTGCTTCACTCATGATTCTGTGTAAGTAAATGAGGAAAGACCACCGGTAATAGAATGCTTGTACTGTATTTGTGAGCCCAAGTGCCCAACTGCACTGTTAATGAAAATACTGCCTTTATTAAAATGGTATATAATGGTTGGCAATTAATGAGCTTAGATCTACATATCTTAAAATTACAGATTTATTTTTAAACTTTGTTTGTATGTGGTGTTTTGTTACCCCAATCCCCGGTTCAGAAACACGGCTATACGCTATAGCTATGTCAATAATTGTACCTGAAACATTTCTGTGCACCATTATTATTTGGCTTTGCTGAATAATTAGAATGGATTTTAAGCATACGTATGTTTGGCAATTTCTGTTAATGAGCTGGCATACCAGATGGGTTCTTTCTCAACGAACTTTCAATGCATATCTGCACAGTCTTTAATCAAAACATGTATATACACTGTTAAATGCAACACAAGTGCTTTATTTGACTATCCTGTCAAGATGGTGTTTTATGGGTGACTAGAGTCTGTGACTAGAGTCCCTTTTCATTTCTGACTCTGTGTCAGTGTTATCCTCAAATATCTCCGTCCAACTTTGATAAGGCTTCAGTGACTGAAATTTTTTTTTTGACAGAACATTCATCACATTTCCCATTCATATTTCTTTTATCAAACCAACCCTGTATTTTGTATTAATTAGAAAGGTATTTTATATTATTACCAGACTCTTTTCTTCACCCTCAACCCAGCTTTTTTGTGGTACCAGATTCTGATGCCCTTTACTTGTTTTTAAACATAAACATCTCTTGGAAGCTTTCCTTTTTAGTTCATAACATATTTATTGAGTTTCCTTGAATAAAGTGTCCTTCGTGTTTCATTTCTAAATTTTAGTCCTATATTGTATACCTAGCTTTTTGCCCATTACTTGTGGTCCCTTTTTCTTCTGGCGGCTCTGTTCTTGATTTCTGTTCTGTTGTCTGCACATTTCTCTCACGGCCTAGTAATATTTGTAATCTCCCGTACCTACGGGTGGGTGGTTAATCTTTGAATGTGATGATGTTATCAGTTTGGGTGGTAAGAATTCTTATTATTTCCCTGAAAAAGAGTGGCCTGCTCTCTGCAAGCAAAAGCTCTACCCTAAATGGAACTTACATGTACCTGAAGTTCTTGTTAACTAGTCAAGGCAGATCATGAAACCATTGAATTGATGTAACAGTGGCAGTTTTGCAAATATTATACCAGGCAGTGGGGTTGATTGGAAACCTTACTCTTTGTATAAGGCATTTGATCTTTCAGTTAGTCTATTTACCCATCTTCACCAGGAGGCACCAGGGGTGACCCCATTTAATGTCCAGTTGGAAAAATACAGTACACCCCCAGATTTCGCAGGGGTTATGTTCCTAGAGCACCCATGAAATGTGAAAAACCATGACTTTTGGATGTGGTTAAAAAAATGCCTATTTTTATAATTTATACCCCAAATATGCCCCCAAAACAGTTTAATTTAATTTCAAAGTCAGCTTAATACATTACCTAAAAAAAGAATGTAAAGGTAAACCCGTATACTGCACAGTACTGTACTGCTATGTCTCCTGCAGTGCTAGAATGTAAAATACCGATGTTACCGCTATATGTACTGTAATTCACGCAAGTGCGTTTTCATTGCCAGAAGCCTTAGAAGGTGCCGGGTGTTTCGACGGATTTATGGATGATAAATTGGACTGGACTGCCAATACTGATGCTCTGTGTAAGAAAGGACAGAGCCGACTATACTTCCTTAGAAGGCTGGCGTCCTTCAACATCTGCAATAAGATGCTGCAGATGTTCTATCAGACGGTTGTGGCGAGCGCCCTCTTCTACGCAGTGGTGTGCTGGGGAAGCAGCATAAAGAAGAGAGACGCCTCATGCCTGGACAAACTGGTGAGGAAGGCAGGCTCTATTGTAGGCACGGAGCTGGACAGTTTGACATCTGTGGCAGAGCGATGGGCGCTGAGCAGGCTCCTGTCAATAATGGAGAATCCACTGCATCCACTGAACAGTATCATCTCCAGACAGAGGAACAGCTTCAGCGACAGACTGCTGTCAATGTCCTGCTCCACTGACAGACTGAGGAGATCGTTCCTCCCCCACACTATGCGACTCTTCAATTCCACCCGGGGGGGGGGGTGGGGGATAAACGTTAAAATTATACAAAGTTATTGTTTGTCTGTATACCTGCATTGTTATCACTCTTTAATTTAATATTGTTATTATCAGTATGCTGCTGCTGGAGTATGTGAATTTCCCCTTGGGAATAATAAAGTATCTATCTATCTATCTATCTATCTATCTATCTATCTATCTATCTATCTATCTATCTATCTATCTATCTATCTATCTATCTATCTATCTATCTATCTATCTATCTATCTATCTATCTATCTATCTATCTATCTATCTATCTATCTATCTATCTATCTATCTATCTATCTAGGGGCTTTAAGCCTTAAACTACCACATACTTGGGGGTTAATGCATCCCTGGACGCTGCACTTTAAGTAAAAGTCACAATTAACAAAGAAAAAGTGAAATTTTAATGGAACACATTTTTTTTTTCATGCAAAGAGCATCACAATTACTGCAACACTGATCATTTTACACACTACTAATAAACTGTAAAAACTATTTAAAAAACTACTGAAACAATATGTACAAAGTGCAACTGTCGCCATGGATGAAATTAAGTAAATCACCGAGCCAACTGTTCTTGAACTGGCTGCATGCAAGCACACAGAGGTAAGCGCAGATGCTGGCAGGCTAGTCTAGTGCAGCAGCTCAATCCCAGAGACAGTCAGGGTGTCACGCTTGGGTCACAGAATTGCACAGAAACACAGGAGATTGTAGAGACAGGAACTTTATTCAAACACTTCAAACAAACATGTCTCTTTCAGAAGTTAGTTCTCGTTTAAAAGAATAGGCAAACATCATAGGGGAGCACAACAGGAGCGGGACCCCCAACAGGAGCAGAGGATGTCTGGGGGAGTAGAGAGAAACAAAGCAATCAGCCAAAAAGGACAGGTGCTGTTCAGGCTTTTAAGTAAGCGTAGCGCAAGAAGAATATCACGCAACAGAGCAGCCGCAAGTAGGCCCAGCAAGTAAAGGAGCAATGTGAAAGTAGTCTATCAGCGTTTTTTAAGAGGGTTTTTTTGAGGAGCGTCTGTGTCTTCTAGGGGTGCGTTCAGCCCCCCTGCTCACAAGGGGCTGGCAGTGGTCATGAGCTGGCAGCTCAACGAATGTACGGCACTGACTGATCAGCTCCTACGTGCTCGCAAATGGCACTGGGAAACAACTATAGCCGGTTGTGGCGGTTTAAGGGTTCAGAGGAACAAAACGGAAAACTCAAGGACACTCTGCTGGAGATGCATCACAGTCAATCAGCAGCAAGGAGAAATGAATAACACTGTAGCGGTCTGGTGCCACTAAGATTCACACGGTCAGGAAGACGGTGATTTATTTATTTTTATGGTGGAGATTCCAGGGATGGACCCAGCCTTGGCCCAACCCGCACGCACTCACAAACAGAGACAAAAACAAAGCAAAACGGTAATCAAACAGCAAATAACGAATGTAATGAAAACAAATGAAAACAACGATACCACCCCTGTTCCCCCTACGGTGATTACACATTAAATACAACAAAGCACAAAGAAAACACACACAGTAAATCATGAAAACATTCATGAAAAATGGCAACGGATGAAATGTAATGATTAAAATAGATAGTCCAGAGCTCCGCTAGACCTACCACTAGTTCCAAAAATGGTGAAGACAGGTGGACGGGTTCAGGAGCACTCCTTTCTTTGCAGGATGACCATGAATCCACTTATAGTCCTCATGTACACAGGCAGACAGCAGGCAATTCAGACACCAATCATGAAACGATCCAGGACAAAACAAATAAGTACAGGTAACCTAACAATTATTAGATAGGTTCTAAGGAAAAATCTGCGAATGACTGAGGCCGCGAACTCTGAACCACGACTTTGCGGGGGTCTAATGTAATTGAAAAAAATGTCAGTGCTGACGTTTTCAGGCTTTGCTGTACCTGACAGCTTTCACTGTAGACTTCTGTCTATCTAGGTCGGAAATGAAACTGATACAAAGTTGCTGTGGTCTTAAGTAGTGGAGGAAGTGGAAGGATCTGTTTTTCAGTCAGGTAGCTAGGAAGCAATGTCAGCAGTCCTCCGGATAGTTCTCCTCCATTCTACAGCAAATAGAAATTGGATTAATGGCAGTGTAACACTGAAAACCTTCCCTGTATTTCCCAACACATCCAAACCTGTGAGACATGTCTGAAACTCACAAGTGTAACAGTACTAAATGACAGAATTACATTATGAATACAAGTGTCTGAGGAAAGGTTTTGAACAGTGTTTCTGGATTTACTTTATATGTGTCACTATTTAATAAGTGATTACCGTAGAATATAATGATGGATTCTCACCTTTTGAATTGATTTGGGCATATAGATTTCCTTTGGAAATCCTGTCAGCAGGATTGTTGCAGCCTCGGCCTACTTGCAGAAGATTGAGAACCAGACCCAAAGACACACAGGAAGTATTGTATCTTTAGGCTGGCATTAGAATGCGTGGAAATCTCAGTAGAAGCTGGAAACTGTTGTCCTGGTCTTTATGGCTTACAGCAAGCTATGCCAGAACCCTCAAATGGAAAACTGATAGAAAAAAAGTTATATGAAGTGAATGACTGCGGTGGGTTGGTGCCCTGCCCGGGGTTTGTTTCCTGCCTTGTGCCCTGTGTTGGCTGGGATTGGCTCCGGCAGACCCCCGTGACCCTGTAGTTAGGATATAGTGGGTTGGATAATGGATGGATGGATGGATGAAGTGAATGAGTGGAGAAGTAACTCAATCATGAATATTTTTTGTAGTGCGAATAACTTTGTTAAAATTATTTTGTTGCACAAAATCATATTGAATAAAACCTACACAGTTCACTGCATATTTCAGTTCTCTGGGGATTTAATAGAGAAATATTAGATCCAGATCTCTTAGCAAACATTGACTTTCATTTAACAGATGGACTAAAAATCATGGACACTGACAATTTAATGGCAATAATTTGAGAAATTATTCTTGAATTTTTGACTGTGTACAGTTTATGGAGGTTATAAAACAAATAAAAAAAGAGAACAAAGATGCACAAAACTTAACCTGAGGATCCTTTGGAGAGAAACACTCTCCAGAAAGTGCATTATTCACGTGTTTAAGTGTTTCTTTAGCATTTGTTTCAAGTTATCATTTTGAAAGGGAGATTCTGGAATGTTAATGATTTATTTAGCTCTTTAAATTTTTAGGAGCCACTGGCAATCCAGCTTTCTCTCTTGGGATAATTAACACTAATTGAATACGCTTCTTGTCAGTTTTCTTTCTCTAGCATTCATACATATCCTCAGATTTGTTTTTATACTGTGAATCTGTGTTGGTTAATTTTTGAAACACTTGTGTAGTTTTAGGCCATAGCACACTAGCGCCAAAACCCATTTCCTTCCTCCAAAAGTTAACATCTACTACATTATAGGTGTATAGAGACCTTTTTGTTTTTTATTGACACGGTTAGCTTCTTTATAGATTCATTGACATAATAAAAACAGGCTAACTATCATTTATTTATTTATTTTTTTGAATTTCATTTATTCCTTTAGCTTTTTAGGTGAGTCATCTATATTTGCAAATGCTAATTTGGTTGGTACTTGTTTAGATTGCTTAAAGGTATATTTAAGATTTCAAATAAAAATTGATCAATGGGAAAACCTCACAATCACAGAGTATTCATTATAATTACTATTTCTCAGATAGTTTATGTTAAAAGCTTGTATTTTGTGGTTGTAAATAAAAACACTGCAATTGTTTGAACGGTGTATGTTGCT
Organism: Erpetoichthys calabaricus; assembly: GCF_900747795.2. Classification (NCBI taxonomy): domain Eukaryota; kingdom Metazoa; phylum Chordata; class Cladistia; order Polypteriformes; family Polypteridae; genus Erpetoichthys; species Erpetoichthys calabaricus. The sequence continues at coordinate 87,137,154 of NC_041405.2, read as the reverse complement.
TAGGTGAATGTGCAGTGTTCTGGCTGTTGTCATTTTTTTTTGTTGCTGCTACCTTGCTTCATTTGATTATAAGCTACTTTTCATCTACAGATTTCAAAACTATATTTACTTGTGGAATAGTACAATATGTTCTGCAAACATGGCTCATTTGTCTAAAGGTTGTGTGGTTATTGCAGTTTTATTGATGCTTCTATATACTGCTCCAAAAATAGAATGATTTTTATTATTCGGTTTGAAAATAAAAGATGAGTTAAGTCAGTAAGACAATAAGCTGTAGAAGAAAGACAATATTGCAACTGCAAAAATTTATATGAGCTACTATTTAAGTTATGCAGCATCTTTTCTGAAGAGGATGTCATTCTAATGTGCTTTATAAATTCCAATTTGCTTTATAAATATTGAGGTAAAATAGAATTGCTTACAAATAAACAATAGGTTTTACATTTGGAACAAATGCTGTATTAATGTCTGCTTAAGTTCATGAGGTGAATCAGTAAAAGCAACTAAATTGACAACATGTTGGTGTAAAGTAGCTTTTAAGCCACTAAACTCTTAAACATGTGTTCAGTAACATTGTGTCCATGTGGAGAGATGGAACATGTACTGTATCCCCTCATTATCAAGCAACCCAACATAACAAACTTGAGAAATCATTCCATACAGCTTTTTCATAATCATTAATGAACTAGAGTTTCATTTTTTACTCATTAATTGCATACTCTTGCTGTTTACTAAACAAAAAGAACGATACTATAGAAATATCAAGTGGTTTCTGCTTTGTATGGATAATGCTGATGGAATATTCTTTAACCCTAAAACTTGAAATGGATTAAGCAGATTCCTTAATACAGTAGATGTATTTATTCAATGATGACTCTTACTGTGTACTGTACCACTAAAAATGTTTTATTAAAATAGGGGTAATCTTTCACCCTGTCAGTTTTTATGGTACATTATGTCTTTGGGTGCACTAAAATGCTAGTTAATCATACTTGATACACCAAATTGTTCAATACAGACCATTGCCATTGTGTACTTCTAATATGTGAATTCTTCTCTATTAAAAACATGAACATAATGCCTGCTTTCTGAACCAATCTTGCCTGAGGCAGATTTATATTACACAAAACTGTGCATGGTGTCACAGATCAGTAGGACTAAGTGACTATAGCACCAATACACTTTATTGCTTTCACAACCTTAAGCAATAGATAGTGCTGAGTGATATGTTTTGCCATTCCTAACTGTGCTTGTTTCACCAATGGGGGGCTAAACTATTAGCCCTGCCAAGGGCCTCTTTCAGTCACGAGAGGAGCTCTTCCAATTGTGCTTGTTTCATCTACCCAGCTTTTGCTCTTTTGATCACACTCATTTCACCAAGGGGCACATAATTTCCATGACATTTGTCTCAACAATGGCAACACTATTACAATTGTACTTTTTTTACCAAGGAGATGCCTTCTGCTCTTCCAATCATGTGTATGCACCAATGATGGCAAAGTTTACAATTGCTGCTGGTGGGTCGACAATTAACTTTAAAAGGTAAAACCAGGTCACAAGACCATAAAGGTTGAGAAACATTTGTATAATGGAAAAAGTGACATTCCAGTAATCCCAAGCAATGTTGATCATTTGCACTTCAGATTTTGACTGAGTACTTCAGTGGATAGTATGGTAACCTTACAGTGTAAATAAGTACTAAACTCATCCGAATCATTCCTAAAATGTATATAGTAACCACATTTTACACTCACCAATCATTTGCTGTGCTTTCTTCCATAAATGCTGAAATTACATTAGCTGAAATCAAAGTACGACAGAATCAAATAAGTCAATTTCTGTTGGTGAATTAGAACAAAATCTTTTTTTTTTCCCCTAATAGAAAAAAAATTAAACTAAAGGAGACCTAAGTGCAGTGCCATGATCTGTGATGTACTTTCCTGGGCTGTTAGTGTGCTTTTGGTTTGTAGCCAATATATATATACAGTATATATATATTTAGAACATATAATATATATATGTTTAGAAAATTGACAAAAATACTTTCAGTGAGCAGAGTGTAGAATGGGAAGCAGGAGTCTATCCATTAAATTATGGGCATAAGGCCTGCACCAACTAATGCTTTAGAACAGTGTTACACATGAAATATTGTGTATACATACTGTATATGAAGCGTTTCTACTTATACATTAAAATGGTAACAATACAGAAATTGTATTTCTATAGCACCTTTCCCATGCTTGAGGTGCTTCAAAGTTTGGGTGGGGAATTTGGGGGGGGGGTCAGTATGGTATATATGACATTGGATACAAGTATATTCTGCATACAACAGTAAACCAGATATATACAGGATATACAAAGCATTAAGCAGAATAAAAGACAATAAACCAGAGTAAAATACTAAATTCAGTACTAGAAGAAAAGTCTGAAACAACAAAATATGTGATATAACACATTTATAGGACAAAAATTATCCTGAGCATCTGGACAGAGGTAAACTGAAAGAAGGGGCAGAATGTTAGCTTAAGTTAAAAGCCTTCCTGAACAGATGAGTTTTAAGTTATTTTATAAAAGAGAGAATTGAGTCCGCTGATCTAATTAATTTTGGGAGGTCATTCCAAAGTCTAGGAGCTATTCAGCTATACAGCAGACATCCATACAGTGCAGGTTAGTGTGAGGCACAACCAGTTTGCCAGAATCAGAGGACCTTAGTGGGCGAACAGGAGCATAGTAATGGAAAGTCACTGATGTACTCTGGTGCAAGGCCATTGAAAGCTTTGTAGGTTATTAACAGAATTTTATATTCAATCTTCTAAGACACAGGGAACCAGTAAAGTTGAAGTAGGATGGGTGTTATGTGCTCACTGTTGTTGGTTTGTGTAAGGACTTTAAGGATTTTTGAATCAACTGGAGTTGTGATAAAAGACCTAAAGGTGCATCTGCCAGTATGGAGTTACAACAATTGATGCAGGTGTGATAAAAGCATGGATAGATTTCTTGGCATTAGAAAAGGAGAGGAATGAGCGAACATGTGATATGTTACAGAGGTGGAAGTAAAAGTTTCTTAATGTGGTTTATGTGGGTGGAATAAGAAAGGGTGAAATCAAATGGTGCCACGATTCCTTCCATTAGAAGGTCTGATTAAATCGTTGTCGAGAGTAATTGAAAAGCAGCTCATTTTGTGAAGTTGTCATTTAATGCCAATTTGTAGGAGTTCAGTTTTTTTGCAGTTTAATTTTAAAGAATTATGCTCCATCCAGGTTTTAATTTCACTGAGCCAAGTTATGTGCTGAGAAAGCTCCAATGTTTGACCTTTAATATTGAAATAGAGTTGAGTATCATCTACATAAAAATAAGGTCCAAAGTTACGAAAAACATGGCCAAAGGGAAGCATATACTGTAAATATAGAAGAGAAGAAAGCCAAGAATGGAGCCCTGAGGAACTCATGTTACTGGTGGTGAGAGGGGTCTGCTGTTGCCAAGACTAACAAACTCTTGGCTATCAGTCAGCTAGGACTTAAACCACTGGAGGGCAGTGCCAACGATACTCAAACTGTTCTCCATTCTGGGAAGAAGAATGTCATGTTTAAAAGTGTTAAATACTGCACTTAGGTCTAACAGAATTAATGTGCTGGTTTGTCCAGAGTCTGCTGCCATAAGCAAATCATTAGTTACCCAAAGCAGTGCAGTTTCACAGCTGTGCTGTGCAGTCTGAAACCAGACTGAAGAGTTCCATCAATTTATTAGAAGTTAACTATTATAAACATCATCTTAAAACTGACCCAGTTTATCTCTATGTGCTTCTGGGGCTTCCTCCTGAACTGATAGCAGTGGCAAGCAGCAATTGCCACACAGAATACATTTAATCTGATTTTCCATCTCTCTGCACATTTAGAATCCTTAGATTTATACTTGATATCACTGTCATGATGGAATGCATTAAATTATGTATATTACATTTTACAGATAAATCATTAACTTCATTTAAATAATGAATACTGCTAACAATTACACATGGTGCAGGAGCGGTAGCGCTGCTGCCTCGCAGTAGGGAGTTAATTCCCTGGTCTTCCCTGCCTGGAGTTTGCATATTTTCCTGGTGGGTTTCCACAGTGTGCTCCGGTTTCCTTCCAAAGACATGTAGGTTTGGGTATTTGGTGACAGTAAAATGACACTAGTGTATGGATGTGTTTGTATTCACCTTGCAATGAGCTGATGCCCCATACAGGGATTGTTTCTGTCTCGTGCCCGATGCTTGCTGGAATGGGTACATCCCTGGGATGATGGATGTAATCATTAAACATCCTTTTCAGAGATATTGTGGCAAGGTGTCCTCGGAATTTAATGGTTGTTTCAGGCAATTCACAAAACAGGGAAGCTAAACATTTTCTCACCATGATATTTCGCACTGACACCTGGTGGAATCTTCTAGATTTACGTAAATTACATATGCAAGTTTAAACAGTACAATGCTTGTGTAGCAGAAGGGTCAACAGGCGCATGTGTTGTGTGAAGTATAAACCCCACCTTACATGACACTCTCCGAAGATGTTGGCCAGCTGCTTTCATAGACAATAATTCTGAGTTGTTCCATGGAGCTGAACGCTTAAAGGAAACCTCCTTATGTTTTAAAGGAAGCTGTTTTATCTAGTGCTGAATGAAGGGCTGAATAATAGTAATCAACAAGGCTATCTAGTACGGCTGGAATAGAAACCAGCAAGGATAGATGGACAGATTTTTAAGGTATTTGAAGGAAATTTGAAGTTTACAGGAAAAAGGAGGGAGATGTAAAGAGACAATGAAAAGTATTGCTTTATGATCAGAGTGGCCCAAAATTAACAGAGGCCTGTTAATTACAAATGTCCTCATTTAATGATCAAATGTTATGTTTGTCTTTGTTCTATAGTTGTCTTCTAATCCATAACTTACAAAGAAAAAAACATAAGCCCTCTTATTTTTATTAAGTAGACATCGACCAATAAAGTGGGATTCACATTTGCATTTATCTCTGTGCCAAAAATACAGAAAGAATATTTTTAAGGTAATAAAAGATGCATTGTACAATTGTACAATATACTTTCCAGCACTGAGCACAGAAAGGAATGTACTGCACTGTTACTTCAAGTTCTTGGTCACCACCCTGTCTAAGGCCTTTTTCCCACTTTTGCTCCATTTGGCTGGCCAATCAGCTAGAGTCTTGGTGGTTCTGAAGTTCCATTTAAGAATGGTGGAAGCCACTGGGTCCTTCAGGATCTTCAAAGCTGGTGTAATATTTTGATACATTTCCCCAGCTCTGTGGGCTTAACAATGTTATCTCGGAGGTCAGTGGACAATTCCTTTTGACCTCAGTTCTTGATATTTCTCTCTGACAAGTAATGTCCGCTTGGGAGGTTTTATATAAGCAGTGATTTTAATGTCATTTCCTTGTGGGAGAGGCAAGCTTTGCTTGACTGAATGGCCTCTTCTCGTCTAATTTTTTGTAATGTTCTAATGCATGCCAATCAAAATCATATTCATTCAACTTCTTGTACCACAGATGACCTTTATTCATGTTGTAGAAACATGCCAAGAATAAGTAGCTACGAGATACACCTTAGGTCAGTTTCAAGTGTTATAGCAAAAGATCTCAATACTTGCACACATTTGAAACTACAGTTTTTAGTTTTTAAAATATTTTCACAAAATTGCAAATAGATTTTGCTTTTTGATTATGGTGTATTAAGTGCAGATTGTTAAATAATTGAATCATTTTTAAAGTGTGTCTGTTTTGAAACAAAATGTGTAAAAAGGGAATCTGTTTTGAGTACTTTGTGAATGCATTGTATATTACAGCCCTTTTAATCAAATGCCAAATGGCTTACTATATTGATTGGATTTCCCCCACTGCATAGTTAGGCCTATGACTGTACTGTGCATCTTATTACTCTCATTTGTTTTAGCTTTAATTAAGATGTGACTCATAAACATATGCCTCATAAAGTACTGTTTTTGTTATTCATTTGTAGATCTGTTTTGAGAATTGATATAGAAGGCTTATGGAGTCATTCACATTTTGCTAATCTAAAAATTGTTCAGAGAGCATAGGAAAACATAAAGTAAATACATTTGACATAAATGTTGGGAAGGTTGTGAGAAAAAACATGTTGAGTTCTCAGACAGAATCGTTTTGCCTTGCTGTGCATATAATGTAAACTCTTAAAGAAAGCATCTGGCCCAAAATTGGGATTAAGCTACAGAACATTTGGTAAACTGTCAGAGTGCGAGGATTGGTGGATATTACATTACAAGTGCTCTCATAAAAGAGAATGATGTGAGAATAATAGTGATCATTAGAAGCACTGCAATTATAGATTGTTTTTATTTATTTTTCTCTCTATAAAGTATTGGAACATTTTAAAGAAAGTTGAATATTATTATATTATATATGTTTTGCAGTAGAAGTCTTAGACTCCTTAGAAGTAGTAGACTTTTTATTACAAAAGTCGGGTAACTGGAGACTGTAAGTATGAGAGTTGGTGTGAGGGTGAGTTCTTTGATTGACTGGTGCTCCCACCAGGACTGGCTCCTGCCTTGTGTCCAGTGATGCCAGGATGTGCTGCGTCCTTGTTTTGAACTGGATTAATTTTGTCTGTTAACTATAAATGCAGCATGTCTAAGTTGAAAATCATCATTTGACATATGTAAAAAGGAAACAAAATGTACTGGTAATAGCACAATTACATTAGAAATCAACAAACATTTCTGGTATGTGTTCAAGCAAAAGTGTGTGTGTATACTTATTCACTTATCTACCTATTTATGTAATTATTTAAAGAGCTACTATAAAAAACCAATTGTCCCCCTGGGGACAAATAAAATGTCTATCTATCTGGCCACAATTTTCAATATGTTTTGAGTTCCCGCGCTTATATAAATTTTACACTAGATATTTCTTTAAGCTTACTTAATAATGTCTCATCTCATTTTCCAATCCTTCTTTTTATAATGAGGGTCACAGTTTAAATAATAATAAATAATAATAAAATGACAACTGTATTGGTTCAGACACTAGATGGATAGAAGGTTTAGCATTTCTCACATATTTTGTTTTGTGCTAAACAACCTTTTTTTATTTAGACTTGAATGTCATTTAGTCAATTTTAACTGAACGTTTTGTTTTAAAATAATAGATTCTTAGAAAGTTTTTGTTCTGTGTAACCACTTGACCCCTCTGTATTTTACCTTAATTATTGAAAATTTGTTCTATCATTATTTTAATTGTGATCCAGACCTTTTACTATTAGCAGTCAAACAACATTTACTTTGTTGTAAGTGTTGTATTAGGAAAAAGCACATTGTGTCATTGCTTAATCCTGAAATAAGGCTAAGGAGTAACAAAAATCAAAGAAACATGCATTTTTTAAACAAATCACAAAGGAAGAGAAACCGAAGAAGAACACAAAGTACTGGAACAGCAGTAGGGAGTACTTGTGCTCCTGAGTACTCGTATGTTGTGGCATTTCAGTAGTTAGCCAAATAACAAAGTCATTATTCCTTTTCAAATTGCCACCTCTCTCTCTCTCTCTCTTCCCACTTTTTCATTTTTCCCGGCTTCTTTCTCCTGCTATTGTGCGATAACCATAAATTGTCCTTTCGCTGTATAGACTCCTACTGCTTGTGGCCTATTTAAACCCAGTTCTACAGGGACATAAGGTTTCAACTTCCCTCAGCTGCTTGTGATGTTCATATAATCCTGTGTCTTTAGTGACCCTTAAAGTCCTGGGTCTTTTGGGTAGCGTGCCAGCTGTCCTTTGTCCTAAATGACCAACATTACTATTCTGGTCATTCTGAAGTCACAGACCTTTGGCTTTCCCTTACCAACATAAAAGGATGAGATTTCCACTAGTCCTCCCTGACCTTTCCCTTGAATGAGCAACCTGGGCCCAGATAGTAATATTTTCCTAAAATCTTAATAGTCTTTTGACAACCCTCCCCGACCCCAACTAGTAAAGTATAAGCTCCCATCCTCTAGATTTTATAAATCCACTCAGAATATTATGTTTCTTCATCATACTCTTATTTTCTTGCCACCCGCATTTATGTGCCAGCATGTTTGACAGAGTCACCACCCCCCTGTCCCCCCAGTCTTCGTAGCCCTTTCTTCATCTTTCTTGTACAGTGGATCCATCTCTCTTCCAGAGGTTGTTCATGGGTCTTTGCTTTACACTGTGTCTCCTTGGTGATCTCTAAACCACCGACATCTATCTAGCCCTCTACCTCCTTAGAGTATATAATTCATTTTGTCTACAATAACATCTTCATTACTAAACTATGTCATAAAATGAATCAGTGGAAGGGATTAAACATAGTGTTGTGTTTCACTGTGGGTGTCACTATGGTAGTGCATTGTACTCTGATGTCATAGAGGGGACTCATTTTTTTGAAGAGTGAAATGTTGTAAAGCTGTTGTGATGACATCCCATCTAAGTGTGAACATGCTTAGTATTTATTCATATACAGCATTTGTCAATTGCCCAGTGAGAAAGATGGTGTATAGCTGTATCTGATAGACTCCTTAAAGGAAGAAAAAAAGCATTATTAAACTTAAGAAGAATTTGTATTTGTTTTTGAGTTACTAAAGAATGTGTACAGATTCTACTCATGTTTCACACCATAATGACATAGTATATTTGAGAAGGTTATTTTGTTCAAATTATGCTTTTATTAAGTTTTGCGATTAACATGTAATTACCAATGTATTGTTTTATGTAATTCAGAATATTAAATGTGATCTACGTTGTCTTCATGCAGATGTTACAAATGCACTTGGCAGTCAGCTGAATGCCCTTACATATGATCTCTTTAATAATGTACTATTTGCGCCATGAAAGTGTTGCTGAAAGAGATTTTTAGTGCTGTATTGTTGTCTGCTGAGTGGGGCAAACTTTTCACTGGAATAGAAAGATAGCATGACCCCTTGATGCTGCACTTCATGCTTTTCATGGCTCTGATAGGAAAGATCATTCTAGGCCCTCTACTAGCAAGTTGCTTGCTTGGTTTTTATGTAGTTTCATTGTTTATAAAGGTGTTCAATCTTGTGCCAGTATCCCTTTGCTTAAATTTAGAAGCCAAATGACAAATTATTATAGATTTTTTTCCAAGTGTTAAGTGTGATTTACAAGTACACACCTTAAAATTTTAAATAAAACTTGTGGCATCTCCTCCACCCCAAAAGCAATAAGTTAAAATACTATGTTTCACGATAATAGCTAGAAGGTTAACCTTCCATTGTACTGTCCTTTTATGATATCAAAAGAAATCCTAGTTTAATAAAGAACGGGCTGTTGACTCTTGATGCTTTGTGTATAGTTAGCTTTTGAGTGTTTGTTGTCAAAATGTCAAGCCCTTAGTTGCTGTGAAGTGGACCTTAAATTAAACAGAGCCTGACTAAGCATACGTTCTGACGAAAGTTGTTAGAAATAACCTCCATGTGGTATGTCACTTCATTCTCTAGTGTGTTTGGCTGCGGAGGCAGCATAACTGGGATTAAAAATAATTGCCTTCTCGTGTTTAGCTAAGATTTGAGGGGGCTGGTCACTGTGGCTGTAGGAGGAGCTGCATTCTCAATAGTCTCAGCAATTTCCTACACTGTATGTTAGTTGCTCTCAGATTTGGATTTACCCTGAGGATACAGTTTTTAATTTGTGTGCTTGTCATGTGTCTGTGTGTTAGAGAAAAAGAGAGAGAGAGAGAGAGAGAGGGAGAGAGAAAGAGAGAGACACAGACAGGCAGAGTGGGGTCAAAGAGGGAGCACTTTATCCTCCTGTAAAGAACAATCAGGTGTATGTGAGTGGAGAAATGTGTATTGCCTTTTTTAAGAGATTTAAAAGCTGTAGAGACTGATGGAATTAACATTGCATTGCCTGCAAGGATTGTTTCACTTTAATAGTTAATGATTTTAAACATACCTTTCTTAAAACTGAAATCAAGCTACAGATAAATTTTAGTTGGTTTTTAAATTGAAATTGCAGATCATGCTTAAGTTTTCTTTTTCCCAAAGCATGTGCAGTATGACATTCTCACATGTTTTTACTTATACGGCATTCTATGTTTGTTAAATTGTCATCTAACGTCTTTATAAAGATTTTCATTTTTAATTTAAACTTCTGCTTTTCCCATAGTTTAAAAACTTTTTAACATAATAGAGCTTGAATAAAGCTGCATTACAAATTGTTGGAATGGGTTGCTAGTCCATCACATGGTGCAGTCAGAAACACCGTCACACTTGCTCACTTCAGAACATTTAGAAATTAACAATTTACAGTATGTGCAATTGGAATATAGAATACTAGGCTACTCAGAGAAATATCAAACGACCACGGGGATAATTTGTAAACTCTGAAATGTCAGAAGATCAAAGTTGGGTCCAGGAGCTGTGCAATCAATCTACAGATACATTATCATGAGGAGGAGCACTATTGGCTTGGTCGTCCTAGTCAAGAAGACCAAAATGTACAAAAATAGTTCCTCTATTAAATAACAAAATTCAAGGGAAGCGTAAACAAAGCAGAGCTCAAATTAGCAAATAAGCGGAAAGCAAAAAGCAACACTTGCAAACTGCTCTGTGTCTGATAATAAAGGTTGTTAACCCCCTCTCGATTAGATAAGATGGTTTGTCCACTTGCTCATCTAAGTAACACCAAGCATTGTCTCTCTCCTACTGTCTCGCTCTTGCTCTCTCTCTTGTGTCTCAAATAATGGCCTCTCTTCCTCCTTCCAATTGAACCCTTGCACTGGTTTACCTCCTGACTCTAAACTCAAAAGATCTCATCCCACGATTACCCTGTTAAGGGGATAACATGGTCCTGTGTGCCTAATGTCCTTTAGGAGATCTTCCCCTTTGCTGTGTTCCCTCTCTGGCAACTAGAGAATCTCCTAGTTTGGAAGATATTTAGAAAGAAATAATCTGGAAGATGAATTATTAATATGGACCAATATACTACAGCCTACACATTTTTTTCATTGAAATTATTAAAAGCAAGTAACATTTTATACAATAAAGTCAAACTTAGTAAAACTAAATTCAATTCACCCCTGCCTCTCTCAAGAGAAAGATGAAGGCTAGCAGCCAGAGTAAAACTTGGAGTAAAAATGAGGGAAGAGAAAATCTTTTCCCCAATATAAATACACAATATTTTGATTCTTCATTCATCCATCCATTATCCAACCTGCTATTTGTTCAGATTTTTATTTGGCGTACACATTGTCCTGTTTTTTTTTGGCAGGTGCATATTTTTATGTTTGAATCCACACAAACTTTAATAAATGAGACCCCAGGACTTGAGTTGGAACCTCTAACCACCTTATATGCAAAGTATGTAAAGATTGTTTAAAATGCCTTTTACTGCAGTCTTCATTGCATGAACAACCCATAATTATATTTTATTTATTTACTGAAATTACCTGAAAACATTTTGTGTGAAATAAAGGTATATCCGAGAGGAAAAAGGTTTAGTGTTTTCATTTAATTTTCTCATTTGGAAACATCTGTCAACAAGGATTTTCATCCATTTTTATTGATGCCTGCACATGAAAAGATCTAATTAAAGGGACAGATATTTTAATGATTACTGTGCATGCTCTTTATTGTTGAATTAAAAAAAAATCTAGTGATTCTTTCAAAGAAAAAATATCTATGGTATTTCTTTTCTATTCATTGTCTGCAGATCTTCATTTAAAATATATTTACAATGCAGTTTGAAATGCCTGGTGATCTACAGTTAGACATTGCTGGATCTGTGTGTTTTACTGTAAACTCTGAAACAAGAAATACATATTTTTATAAACAGTACAACATGGAATGAAATTAACAGAGGGGAAAAAAAGGTTGAAATATGAGAATGTCTATTGAGACTAGAGTTGCAGTAGATTTAAATACGTCATAGAAAGAGAGCCACAAGATGAGGAACTCAGAAAGGATGCCAAATGTCAGTTTTACTTCTGCAGTTTTACCTCTAATGAGCAGATAATGTAAACTGTATTCATCTCTATCAGTTATGCCTGCTCCTGTCTCTATACTGATCTTTATGATTACTTTTTCTCCCTCCTCTGAAATTTAGCAATTACTGTCTTACTTATGTACAGATTTCTTGCTTTTTCAACTGAATAAGATTGCATTGCCTGAAGCACAGAATGTAACTGGGAATTAATGAAACTATTCAAAATGACGATAATATTGTGTAGTATGTAGCATTATACATAATAGTGCTGCTGTCTCGTCATAAGGAGATCATGGGTTTGCGTCACAGGTCCTCCCTGCATGGAAACACTTTGAGTAGTGAGAAAAGCACCATATACTGCAAATGTAAAGAATTTTTATAATACTATAATTTAACTAAGTTAGCAAAGTGTGCAATTAAATTAATACTATTTTGCTTATCTAACATATCATGTAAAAGAAAGAGGGCAATGATAAAGAGTTGGGGTGCCAAGACAGCCAACCCTGTATAACTGGGTATAGCAAAATTAAAAAAATAAATTAAAAACACACAATTATTGCAGGGTCAACTTTACAGATGTGAGTTGAAAATAGAACTGTCCCAATATGGCGGAGCTTCCAGTTTTGAGCCCTTTTGACAGGAAGAAGTGGGTCCAGGTGGACGGGCACTGGATGAGACGTCGTGGGTGTTTAGCCACCAATCAGTGGTCTTCAGAGGGAGGAAGAAAGAGGGGCATTAAGACACAGTGCCATCCCCTGGAGTGGTGGTATAATTGCAGTCACTAGGGCACTTCAGCTGTCCCCTATGTACAGTACATGTTCATGACAGTTTCCCATGCACTTTTCTGAATGAGCATTTACATTAGATCTTCCTTGACATTTTGCCTCCTGTGGTCAGTTAGTTTACATTGTTTGTTTAAAGTTGTTTAATATTATGAATTTAGACAAAAATAAACTTTTAACATTAGTGAGGATTGGCTATCAGCTCTTTTCAAAATATTTCAAAAATTGGGAAAAAAAAGAGAAAATGACTTTAAGTTTGCCTTCCACCTTTAATATCTCCTTTGGCATTTTCTGTTGAGACAGATAAATTCCACCAGTTAATATGTTCCCACAAACTAGCCATCTTTGGTATTCTATATAAGTGCTAGTTGTTACTGGAAGGACCTGCCTAGCATGATGATTCTGTTCCAGTCTGAAACATCCTCTTTTTGCTTTATTACTCTGCCTACGATTGCTGTTTTCTTTATTCCAGCCCATCCTCCTAAATACCAAGAGGCTTGAGCCATCAATTAAGTAGTCACCAGAAGCAACAAAATGAAAATTAAAGTGAAGTAAATCACGTATATTAATCAAAACTCAAAATAATACACTCAAAGAAGTGAACAAAATGAAATCCATTTATTCAACTAATATTTAGTAAACAAAGTAAATATAAAAACCTAGGTGGCATAGTGTTAAGTGTGAATCATGTGAAATCTGTCTGTGGAATGATCAATTTAAAAAAAAAAAAGTGATGTACTAAGTCATACCCATAATTGAATTATTTCACTTTTTTGTTGTAAACAAAATTCAGACAATTTGAATATCCATGACTAATGCTTACATAAGATGTCTGCCATGAAGATATACATATAGCACTGATGCTCTGTTTGTATCAACAAAAAACATCTGTTATAAGGTTCTGATGACAAAAAAAAATTAAAACATGTAATGGTAGTCAGCCATAACCAAAGGTTTACATTCAATGTTTTTTTGTCAGTAGAGCTTATCCCTAATTTTAGGGTGTAGCTATTGGGTCTGTACAACTAACTGCATCTTAATTTAATTTTTTTGTAATGTGTATTTATTTGTATGGAGAGCACAGTTTTGGTTTTCATGGGTTCAAGCTGACAAGTATGGAACAAGTGAAGACATAGTAGAAAGATAGGAAAATTACTGAAACAAATTTGGTCAAAAGGCACTCTGTGAGATTAAAGTTTTCATTAATTAGCAGAGTGCCATCTGTGTATAAGGAGTCTAGTTAAATAATATGAACATTAAGTTCTCAAAGTGCCTCGGGTGAATTGTGAGTATTGCCTAGCAAATTAAAATTAATAAAAGATGCCAAATGACATTGGTCTTGAAAGTGTTGCCCTTCCTGAAAGTGTTGCCCTTGCTATCCCCATTTTACATGTTCCTAAGTATACACAGTAAAGGTGTTAGGATATCTAAACAATTAAGTCAAAGTTTGTAATTTTATGCAAAAGTAGAAGTCCACACTGTTTAAACAATGTAAAACTCATATTTATAAAATGCATTTTTTTCAGATGTTTCTAGAATATTTATGTCAAGTTTTCAGAGACATGTTCTTACATAAACTGAATCTAATACACAAAAAACGCTGGTAGATGTGGTATCAGTCTGACTCATTTTGTTTATGCTGTTATGTTTTTCATAACATAAAGCATAACTTTTACAGACCTGCTTAATCTAATTCAAGGGAACAAGAATATATATAGATATATTTTTTTGAAATATTTGATATATGGAACATGCATTTTAAATGGAAACACTAAATTTAAATAAAAGTTACAGAAAGAAGCCAAAATGAGTCTCAGTGAAGAGGGTTTAAGTACTACACTTGTCAGTGAAGTGCTTCAGTTGGTATGTGCAATCAGGGCTTTCATTTGTTTATGTGAATTGTGTTTGATAGAAGTGAAAGTTTGAGTGCAGCCAGCTGAGATGAGTTTTCTATATGGATCTCCTGAACTCGCTCTACATGATATGGTGAGGTGCTCAGTAATATGGAAGGACTTCAGAATAGACCTGCTGCCTGTATCGAGTGAGAGGAGCCTGTTGATGTGGCTAAGGAATGTGTTAGGATGTGCCATGGAGTGTACCAATCATGGCACACAGAGAGAAGACTTGGGGTTGAGCATAGGGCACTCTTTTTCTCTAAACAAATTTGGAACTTAAACTGGTGTCAGCCCTTTTTAAAGATAATTCTTCCTTCTTAATTATATGGAATGTCCTTGAGTGTTGTCATTACAACCTTCTGTTTGCTTAAGAAAATGTCTATGACCCATGGGATTTATTTCCCCACAGCTAAGAACGCTTTAAAAATTACGCTCTCTAGACTGGCTTTTTAAACAAGACCGTGTGTTTTAATATTGTTATCATGGCAAAATGCATGAATAAAAAAGAAAATGTGTTCATAGCCTGTCATGTGAAATATGATCCAGTAACAAAATGAATGAAATAATCAGAAAGTGGTTCCTCAGTTGTAAAAAGATTCCATGACCAAGTTTGAATTTTGACAAGCTGCTTAATACATTTTACATATAATGTAGTTCTACTTTTACAGCATGAACATGATTTCTGTATATGAAAAGAATAAAGCAACACAGCAACTCCTAGTATAGTGCATGTGTATAACGTCATGAAAATGTGTCATTAAGGAAACTGACGGCAGCTGATCAGCCTCTAAAAGCTCAGCACATCAACCTTCAAGAGAATCGGTAAAATTCTCTTTTGTTAGTAACAAGAAATTCTTCAGTACCAGTATAACTGAACATTTCGGTGGATCTTTAATCTTTTGCAGTTATTGCATGCTGAACCTTATCTTGATGTCACTCCAGATTCTGATAACTTAAACAGAGTGCAGATTTTGTGCTCCTGAATTTGGCAGAGATACAGGAGAATCTCATTGTAATTGAAGTACTATAATTCATAAAACTGTCATTAGCTAGACTTTAGACTTTTCTGTATCATCCTTACTGATCGTTTTTGGTTTGCCTCATTTATCCAAATGGCACTCTGATCATGCAGCTCAACAATTTGATCAATAGATTCTACCTGTCTGATGTACAGTAATTTCTAGTTCTTCATGAATTTGTGTGTATAAGTTTATTTTAACTCCTGTAGTTGTTGAGTTACCTTACATCTCAAATATGTGTTCAGAAAATGTATCCAAATATAGTATCAGATGATTTTCTAAGAACAAGTACACTTACACTTATGAACACACTTATTTGGAAATGTTTTTTATTGGCAGTTTATTACTGTCATTGTTCAGCCAGGGATTATTCATGGCTTAAGTTTGTTTTCTACTTACTTAACTTATTGTCTTTTAAATATTTCTTGTCATTTTCCATTATGTATATTATATAATATTTTCAACATTGTCATTCCTTGGCCTCTTTTTATACCAGTGTAAATATTATTCACATTCTCACAGCACTTATTATTATTGAAGTTGAAATATTTTAAAAGAAAGCTTCTGGTATTTTTCCTTTAAAAAGTGACAACATGCATGCATATCTGACTTTTTTTGCACCGAAACATTGTTTACTGGTATTTTATTTTGCATTCTCATTTTACATTTCTTTTCTATACATTTTCAGTGGTTGATCGTTATAATGACACACTCTGAATCCACACATATGTCATTGCCAGCATGCGTACTCTCAAAAGGTCATGCTAAGCCTTGTCCTAAAAGTTTGTGCTGCTGCAGTTAACACACACTGACATTTTATGGCTGAACCTAAAAATAAAAATATAAATTTAACTCTTTGCAGCTTTTTTCATCCATTCCAAAATCAGAAACTCACATAGTGTTTCCCTTAAGAACCATATTATATGTAGAAGTAGTATGAGTTTATTAGAATCTTATACTTTTTTTGTTTGTCTATTGGTATGATGTGAAGTGTTTTCATTTAAGATAATGTGTATCTAGATAATAAGTGTTCACATTCTTGCCTATTCCAGATGTTTGTTTAATGGATTAGATTTTGAGAAGGAAATTTTTCTATGAGATAGCAATTGGAAAAAAAATCTATTTATTAGTAGCACATTGCAAATTTTTTTCATTACTGTCAGAAAATATTTTAAACATTACCTTTTAAATATTTTTCAATCTTGCTTTTTTATATTTATTTTTGATGTAATGTATTAGAAATTATACTGGTACTTTTTCCTTAACCTCTCCTCACTCAGGCACCCCACACATCATCATTTCTCTATGATAAACCAGTGTCTTGCTCTTTATAAAAAACATTCCATATTACTTTTTGCTTTGCAGTAAAAACCACATTTTAAATAGCATTTATAACACCTTATTTCTTAGCTTTCAATGTATGTGATTTTTAAAAAAGGGAAGACAAAAACCTCTTCTAATTTTCTTAACAATCATTGTTTAGCTTAATTGGGTGCAGTTTAGTTGTTCAGGACCTATACTATTAACTAGACATACAAGCATGGATGTACAGTATTTTATTCCCTTTATTTAGTGACATTTAACATTGAGACACTTAATTAAAAGCTCTTTTTTTCCTTTGGCTGTAAATTTTGAAGTACTATAGCTTAAAATCACTTCATAATCCAACCCAGATTTCATGTTTAGACAATGTCACCTTTGACAACATTGCTATGAAATACCCATGTAAATATTTGACCTTGTAAAAGTTCTGCATTGATTGCCCATTCAAAGTTAATCTGCACCTATTGTGTACACTTATTTATTTATTTATTTATTTATTTATTTATTTATTTATTTATTTATTTATTTATTTATTTATGTGAATTTCCCCTTGGGATTAATAAAGTATCTATCTATCTATCTATCTATCTATCTATCTATCTATCTATCTATCTATCTATCTATCTATCTATCTATCTATCTATCTAAATCTTACAATACTACTTAAAAGTTAGACCAGTATTAACACTAATGTAATCAATAGTAATAACAATAGCTGAGTAACTTAGGAAATAAATGCCTTTATTCATGCCAAGTAGGTTTGAACAGACACATTTATTGTGAGAACTTCTGAGAAGCAAAGCTATGTATTGCTTGTGCCTCTGCATCTTATGTAAACATATCCTTAAATTGTCAGTGCTTTTAAACATTCTGGCTACAAAAGAAAAAAAATACTTAATCTTTTTCCAGGGCCTGTGAAATTGGGTCTCTAAAAGTCATTCTCAACATCAAGCAATTAGGACTTTGCAGTGAACAGAGCTCTTTTCCATTATTTGTGCTGTGGATATTGATATACTAATTTGATGGATGCTCTTAGACTTGCCAAATAATTACATCAGTCCAGCATAGATGGTGGAAATAGCTGACCTGCACAATGTTTCAGAGTAATTAATTATCAACACAGAAGTCTTGGAGCATAGACCTCACTCTAGTACACTTCTGCATTTATATGGTAGAAAGAACTGCCACAGCAATATGTGTATAGCTGGTGTCATTAAAAATGAATTAATGGATTACTCAAGAGGGTTTTTTCCTGTAGTTTACAGTACCAGATTATTTCTTCTTGTCAGGGTTTCAATTTCTCGCTTGTCGTAATATGTCACTTTATGTGCCGTCTATGTTTGAGTAATGAGTTTAGGTAAAGGGGTGCTCGTCTTAAGGAACTATATGTCTGTTTATTGCTTGAAAAGTATTAATAAAAGAGACTTTATAACAAAGCTGAATTCAGAAAACAAACAGTCAAAATATTTCATTTAATTAAGTTGAAAATTTCCAATTTTATGTGAAATTATTTTATCCATTTTCTGTACTGAAAAAGACATAGCCACAATAGTTAAAATTATTTAATACACTTTTTTAATTCATTATGTAATTTAATTAGCTCCATGTCTTTTCACAGTATAACCTTTGTAAATTAATGTCATTGTTATTATTTTCCTTAGCCTGGGGCTTTATTTAATGGTCAATTATTAACACTTCAGCTACTTCGAAATAAACCAGGCCAGTGAACAAATATATATGTTTGAAAGCAAGTATTAAACTTTGAATTTCAGCATGTTAATTTAAAAATATTAAAATAAAAATGGCAATCTGACTGATCCTTCTTGCGTAGCATTTTTTAATCTCTCCCATATTTTAGTAATACAGGGATACATCCATTTATCCATCTATATTTCTGTTTTTCTAGCTGCTGAATCATTTTTAGATTATTAAATAAATGTATTGATTTAAATTTCTAAAATTATTTCTTTGTTTCTGATTGTGACATTTTCAGTATTTGGTTGATTTTTTTTAAATAATTGATGTTTTGCTATATGTTACATATAAAAATCCTTTTGTAAAACGGTGGATGTATAACTCATTTAAAATAGTGCAGTTTCAAGAAGAAATAATAGAAAAATCTTGTGTGAACAGTTAGTATTTCTGTGGTAGATAAACTTTTTTCCCTTTACTTTCTTTTCATTCCTTCATAACATCTATTGGGTTATGAAAAAAACCCTGGAAAGATTAGTAGATAAAAGCAGCCATCCAGCCGTTTTCTTAACCTACTTTTTCCATAACAGAGTTACCAAGAGCCTATTTGGAAGGATCTGACCAAAGGTTAGAATTTCAGTTCATTGCCTGACACACCCACCCACGCATCCACAGTCAACCATATTAGACTAATTCTGAGTTGACAGTCAACCCAAAACAGAGCATCTTTGTGATCATTGGGACACAATGCAAATTCCACATGGACAGTGTGCAGGCAAAGATTTGAACCCAACTCACCAGAGTGTCAAGTAGCCATAATAATCATTGCAGCACTCTAAATAAAAACAAAATTCAGATTAAAAGGCAGTCTGAATAAGAGAGAAAATGTATAATGACTAAGTGCAACTCTTAATACATCTCAGACTACATTTCAATAGATGGTTAAATCTGTGTGAAAGGGCATGGGCTGTTCTCAGTGCCACCTTAAACAAGTATATGCTTTTATTGAAAAAAGTGTAGTATGCCATATACAATATACAGACTGCAAGTAATACAGTTGTTTTAAAATCCATAACAGTCAGAGTGGATTAAGGAAGGGGAAAACCAAAGACAGACAGACCAACCACCTTTAGCTTTCTAAAGACTACCATCTCCCACATTACTTTGCTAATTTGAACAGTGTTTCTCCTCTAAATATGATAGGTACTGTGGCCTAATGCTTAAAGAGCTGAACTTGAGAGCTCAAGGTCAGAGTTTAAATCCCTACCCTGGTTCCCTGTGTGATCAAGTTACTGAACTTGCTTATGCTCTAACTGCATAAATATATTCTGATGTTCACGATATGCTTTGTCATGACATTTATTACGTAAGGTTCCTTATAAAAGTGGACAGATTAAGTGTCAGTACAGAAAGTACCAATATACTACAATGGTGCCTGCAAAGGTAAATGTTTTTCATTATTTTTCAGCTGTGTTTGCCTATTGAAATATTGAACAAAAAAGGTCCAACTATTCAGCTATTATGTTTGTCTCTGAATAAAAGTAGAATGGAAGTGTACAGCATATATACTGTAATTGCTTTAGCCACTTCTACCAAGTGTTTTCAATCCATTAATTTGCATTTGAGGTGCTGAACCGATTATGAGGTCAGGTGTTAAATTCTGCACTATCTAGTGTAGCACAAGGGATGTCACTAAAATCTGGTTTTAAGGCTTTTTGCCAGAATAAGCATGTGAAATGCTACAGTAACAAAGTTTAGTATGGTTTCTCATAAGAAATAAGAATGTACATTGGTTATACATTAAAGTTTACAAAAATCCTATAGTCTCTTTTGAGATTTGAAACTTAACTGTCCTGAAATTTAGCATGAGGCAAAAGTAAAAAAGAGGAATACAATAAAGAAATGTTAAAACCTACTTCTGTCAGCTTCCCTGCAGGCTTTCTACAATAAGTGTCTGCTTTTAATAGTAATGCACCAAAATTATATTTTTTTTGTCAAAGATGAATTTTAGAATACACTGTGTCAAATAGTGAAGGCCAAATGCTAAAAGTCAAATAGTTTTTCATTTGTTTTCTATTTTTTCCATATGTTTGTGTCAGAGTAAGGCCTAAATTAAATCAACTTCATATTCTTTTCAATGAAATGGAATTATAAAACTGCAAGTTTATGAAAAATCCTTTTATTATTGAAGTCAGTGTTTTCAAGGAGGATGTACAGTATTTAAAAGATGGAACGGAAAATCAATACATGAATACATACATAAAATAGTAAAATATAATTTAGTATTTAATGCATCTTGGAATTATATTCTTTAAGTAATCATCTAGTGTGAATTGTGCCCTGTTTGTCTGTTTTGTTTAACTATTTTTAGAGTGTGTTTATAGTAAAAGATTGAAACATTCATTTTATTTTAAATTCATTCTGCCTGTACACCGTTTAGAGGTGGCTGCAGCTGTGTCCAAATAGCCTATTTATCATGCAATTAGGGTAATGAATTAAAAGAAGCCAGGTGCAATAAAGACAGTATAAAAGGACTGGAATTAGCAGCCCACTAGGATAAAACAAAGTGGGTGGCTTGATATGTTGTAGCATAAAATGACAGTATGCCATTGTTTCTAAGAACAGACTACTTGACAAGGTGATCTTTTCATAATATGAACTATTATCTATGTAAAAGGCAAATTTGGCTTTTATATTTATGAATTATTTATCCATTGACAGTACTAATTCTGCCTTTTTACTGTGAATTATTTAACATTTAACATGACTATCTTGGTTTTCAGCTAGGAATTACATCCAGATGGTTTAGCGCAAAAAAAAAAAAAAAAAATCTGATTTAAATCTTTTTGCATTTTTTTTTTTTGTTTTTTTTAATTTTTTACTTAAAATGACTACAGAGTGGTGCCGTGGTTAACACTGAACTCTCATGGATTCCAGGATGTGGGTTCCTTTCTGATTCCACTCACTGTGTGTTTGGTATTTGCAAATTCTTCATGAGTTCCATGGGGATGCATGCCTTGAACCCTGTGCTGTTCAGACACGTTCAAGGTGTTGTGGTTTTAGAAAAGGGATAGATGAAACTATTGAGTATCTTGATTTGGTGCTTTGATTAATACTGCTGACTCAGTGATAAGGAACCCATTGTGTCCAAATCCTAGCCCAGGGGTTCTCCTATGTCTGAATGGATTTTCTCTTGATGCTTCAGTTTGTTATCAAAAACCAAGCATGTTTAGGATAGGTTGGTTTGTGATTCCAAAGGTGTATGGTGTGGTGTGGTGTGACTATACATGTGTGACAGAGTGTGCTCTGCAATACAACAAGCCTTTAAGGCAGTATTTGGAAGTGGTACAGAATGAATGAGTAAATGAATTAAAAATAAATAATTATTAAAATGGTTTGGGGGAAAATATTCTCAAATACACAAATGAAAGTTCAATGATGAAGGAAAAATATGCTTTGATAATTTTAATTTCAGTATGTTGCACCTGTTGTCCCTTTTTAGCCAGAGCTGTACTCATAGTTCCATCTTTAGACATATTTATCTTTTTACTCTACTTCAGTGGCACTGCTCATTGTTATTACGGTAGAGAGTTGTTTTTTAAAACTATTTTACACAAAGCCTAAGAAGTTATGGCCTCCTGCTATTGTTGTGTTATCAAATATAGCCACAAATTACTGCAGAGTTACTTGAGTGTGGACTTAAGCAAATAACAGTGTTAGCACTGCAGTGGTGCCATGCTCAGGCATCGCTTTGTGTTTCTGGTATAAATTAGACTTTCATATCTTTTTTGAAACTCATGTACATTTTTGGTATTTGGTTTCTGGAGTTTTATTTCTTATATTTTTATCTGTTTGTGAGTCTAATATTTCAATTTCCCTTTTCCCTGTTTCCTGGTTTCAGTTATCTTTTTTACCTTCTTTTTCTCATTGTTTTTTTTTTTCTTTTTTTAAGTTTTGCTTCCCTAGTTTCCTTATTTAGAACTGTCACAAAAGGGTGTGCAAGACTGTACTAGAAGGTCGGCACTCAGTCAGTAAATGTAACATGTGCAGCAAGTTTAAGTCATTTAATTTGTTATGGTGCGGTAAAGAGATCAGTGACTGTGTCGGCAAGTCTGACACACACCAGGACTAGAAATTGCATAATGCGACATCAGCTTGAGCTATTTGAAAGGATTCAGATTGGTCTTAAGATTTTGGTTGATTTTTCTTCAAGGTGGTTCTTAATGGTAACTGTGACATCTTCCAGTAATCTATTTTCTGCTGCTACCTCTATAACAGGAATCAACTTCATTCTGCCCAAAGTTTTTTTTTTTTTTTTTTTTTTTTTTATTATTATTTTGTTATTTTGATTTACTGGGTTTTTTTTTTTAATTTTTAAATGTTTTACTATGACTCGGACAGAGCTCTGCACAAGAATTCCAATGTGCTTTGACTGTTGGTTTTATGCACAAATGGCAAATAAAAGAACCCTGAACCTTGAACCTTGAACCTTTTATTTACTGTTCAGGTTGGTCTCATAGTTGACATTCTCTGGTTCATTGAACACCACCTGTATTTATGTCAGCCTCTTGAAATTTAGCAGCAAAGGAGCTAAATACTAACAGTAGTCAGTTCATAATTCCTGCCTTCTTTTTACCTGGTCTTATTGTGTAAAGCTTATAGTTTTAGGCCTTATAAAGCAATAGGTAAACTTTGGGAAAAGTAACTCCCTTGTCTGTAGAGGTACAGTAACTCCTTCATTAACCACTCACAAAGTCCCCTACTAGGACTGTGTAATTAGTTACAGATATCTTAAAAAGAACAAAATTTTTGAAACTTTTAGGTTCATGATTGCAAAAAGATTATAATGGTTGTTTTTTCTAACTGGTAACCTCACAGAAGTGACTTGACCCTCCACCAAAATAAACTATAGCCAGTTGCGCTTTGGTGTCCTCAGACTGATCCATCTCATCACAAATTAACATTGAAGATGACAAATATGAAAAATCATGTCATCTTTAAATATTAAGAAAATAGATATTTTCAGTTTTAGTTGTTTAGTAGTGTTTTTACTCTCTTGCATATACTTTTGAATACCACATTTGTTTAGAGTTATGAAAATCAAATTCTTGGATATTCTGCTTCAGCAATGTATTAAGCACATAGTGCAGCTGTTGTTTACAGCTCTGTGCTGAAAGACCAACGCTTGAAAAATGCCCTAACATAGTCTTGTTCTAAAGCCAAGAGCCATTTGCTTCATGTGGCATTTCATTATGATCTTTCTCTGATGGTGAACCAATACAAATTATTTGAAACATTACAACATAACAGTTTTAACATGTGGAAAACCATGAACAATTATTGCTATTCAAACACACTATTCAAACAATTATTGCTTTTTCTCACAGTTGTGAGAAAAATGTTAATTTCAATAGCCCAGCTGTATCCTGGTGACTTCTGACTAACTTTCTTATTTTTAGGATTTTTAAACATCAGAAGTTTTAAACACTGAAATTTGTGACATGACTTTTTCTTAAGTTAAATCCATTGACTGCAACGTTTTGGATTGAGGGATCAGTCTACAGCTGAGGTTGATACTTCCAAAAAATGTGTTTTCAGTTACTTGTTTCACAAAACTAATTTTAATATGTACATGTATACAGATTTAAATTTCTTCCAGCTTTCACTGACTACATGGAGTTACTCTCATAATTCACTAATTTGCCACACGTATCCTAAATTTGATAAACATCCCAGTGTCCGATTAACACTTTTATGTAGTAGACGTTGACACACAGACTTGATGGTCAAAGGAAGTTACCAAGACTTGGAGATCACTGTTGAATATGACTGAGCAGATCCAACACTTGGTTCAAAGTGTGATGATTCCTTCGCTTCCACTGGTTGGTAGAAAATGTTGATTAGCTAAGAAAACTTCAGAAATTAAGGTAAAATCCAAAAACAAAAAAAACCAAAGCACACTTATGATAGCCATATTAGTCATAACTATAAGTATAAACTAAATTTATAACAATACAAAAAACATCACCCACTCATGTCCCAAGAGGAATTTATGAAAAACAGATCTGCATATTATTATTAGTATTTTTTGTTTTTTTTCAGTGAAACTGAATTATAAAACAAGTTGATGAGAAATTCTGTTACTAATGAAATCCATCTTTTCAAAAATGATGTATATTAAAAAAATTGGAAAACAGATCTATAAAGGAATAAATAAAGCAGTAACAAAATATAGTTTAAGTATTAAATGATTACACTTTATGATTCTACCAAGAAGTTTGGTTTTATGATACTAACTAGACTTTAAAAAAAATCATACTGCACTCAGCAAAATGGGAATTGTATAGACCTACAAAAACACGACAACAGTAGACAGAACTTGTTCTGGATCGACAGCTACAACTGGCCAACCTTGACAAAAGAGGCAGATCAGAGGCATTTCACAAGACTCAATCTTGGTCAATACAATTTTGACCTTCAACAGATAACCTTAGTTTTCAGCAGATATGGCTTTTCTCATACTTAATCATTCTTTGAACTAACGTTGAACTCAAAATTCTGTTCATGATGTCAATTTATGTGAGTGGAATTAGCTTGTCACGGTGCTTTGTCCATTCTTTGGCTGCCAAGTATTATGAATCCTCATTGTTTATTGTTATTTATCATTATTACAAGTTAATAAGTTCAGTTCAGTTTGTCCTGGTATGATCCTTTCTCTTTCTCCCATGCCACAAAGTCCTCTCTAAAAGCAACGTGTATTGTACATGTTATACTGTACAGCACATCAATAGTTCCCAAACCCAGTGTTGGGAAACCCATGTGACTCGAGGTTTTTGTTCTGTCCAGTTTCACAATCAGTGAGTCATTTTACCTTTAATTAATATCATTTAATTAGCTAATCTACTTTTCTCTCTTCTTAGTTCTTCTGCTTTCAGACTTTTACATTGATACAACATATGTATTTTTGCTATAGCTTTAAAAAAAATAACTTTTTTTTGTTGTTTCATATTACTTTTTCTATGTAGTTTGCTCCCTTAATTGTATCCTAATAATGAAAGTTAACAATGACCAGAGCAGGCAGATGATAATGAATGCTGAAAGGCTACAACTACTTCAGCATCAGCCATTCTAATATGCTCATTAGTTAATGGATTGAATAACCTGAACAACTACAATAGAAGAACATAAGGCAAATCATAATGCTAAAAATCTTAAAAGCAAAAAAATATATATATATCCCCTTGTAAAATATATCAATGCTTGTCCAAATACAGTAAATCGACCCCCCAAAATACAGAAACTGGGAAATAACTTGCTCAATATGGCTAGGAGTTCAATTAAAAGCGGACATTGGTTAGAAAAAAATCCAGCAGACTCATTGGATCCGCAGAACTGATGTTGAGAACTAATGCTCTACATGATATGACATGAGCAAACTCTGCCTTGTGCTTAGTACTTTTGGATTAGGCTCTTGTCCTTGTGATCCTCTCTTGGATTAAGCAGGTTTGAGAATGTTATATAATGTCAGCTATAATTAGCAGTCACCTGTGTTTGGCATCTGCTTGGGAAAGTTCTTTTTTGTTTAATTCCGCTGAGGGGTGAATTCTTCTTGCAGCTGATTGGTCCAAAGGGGTATAGTTGCAAAGATCATTAACATGATCTGTCAGTCTTAAATGCAAGATAAAAAAGCCCATAACTGTTGTGAGAAGTAGTGAATAAGAGACAAAAATATAGTCAAAGGAAGGTTAAATCTTAATCAGAAAAACACCACTGTTCAAAACCAGGAGTTGTCAGGAACTAAAGAGTTAACTGGCTAACGTTTCTTTTACTATCTACTGCTGTGGTCTTAAGGACATTTCTTCAATCCACATATTATGATTTTCTCCTATTTTCATTTTTGTGGGTTCTTCAATACATTTTTGTTTTGATATTTTGCACCCATCTATGGCTTTGAAGTTTGAGGAATCCAAATCTTGCAATGCTTTTTGGATATAAAATGTATTTAAAGTAGTGAAAAATTTTATAGTTTTCATTACCATTTTGCTCTTTCGGCTGTTTACTAGTTACCTGAGAAACTTTATTTGAAAGTACATGGTGCGCGAAGTCATCTATGCAGTGGGTTAAAAGGTCAGTGTTAACATCTCTTCAACATCCAAGATTGTAGATAATCATGCAACCTGTGCTTATCAAATTATTAAAAAGATGTTTATGGCTAAAGATCTTCAGGTTCTGTTTCTTTAACTTTAAATGCTGATTCATGTTTTGCTTGATGTTAAGTTAGTTTCATGGTTACAATCCTAGCTTTTACTTTTGATTTTGTCTCTTCTTCTGGTCCATTACTTTTTTTTTTTTTGGCAAAACACCACGAAAGTATGTTTAATGCTGCTAGGCTCTGCTGTTTTATATGGTTAAAGTGATGATATGTTTCAAAAGGTCAGGGTTATATTATCAAAAATACCTGTGTAAGTACTAACCAAGACGAAAACGACTTCACCAAAATGGACCTCACAACATAATGTTAAAATAATTCAAAGTCACAAATAATAAATGGCAAAGAACTACCAGGTGAATGTTCTTGGCAGGATGATAGCAGATTTTAATTAGAAAGGAATCAGGAGACAAATCAGTCAAAATAACAGTAACAATTTGATACCAGAAGACAAATCTATAGTAAATAAAGGTCAGAACATGAAACAAGATTTGTAGTTCAAGAATATTGTGAAGGAGTTGCTAACCAAAATAAATCATACAATCAGGGCCAAAATGAAGAATGAAAGTCATAGTCAAAGTTGAAATCAAAAATTGAGATCTAATAATAATACTCCAAAATAATTTTGGGGTTTTTAGCTGTATCCACAAACTTGGACAATCAGGAAGTGTATGCTGCTGGCCTTTGGACCTTTGATACAGTGATGTCATATGCTGCAAGATTCTGGTTAAGCTTACATGGCTTAGAAACTGTCAACAGAAAGGCCCCAAAATTGTGGTGCTCTTAAGAAAAACAAGATGATGCTGCAGGATAATGTGTTTCTTGTTTAACACCATTAAAAACACATTGAAATAAAGTAAACTTGACTTTTGGATTCCTTGATCTCTAAAAACAGCAAAATAGCATTTCAAATATTTTTAAAGACCAAGGAATAGCTTCAAAAAATTAAAAGCAAAAGCCTGATCATGCTATAAGGGCTACTAACACCCTGAGAAACAATCTAGATTATAAATAAAATTAAATCAAGAGCTATTAAAGGATAGTTATTTAGTTGATGTATAGGTTTTATTTCCTATATTTTTTTGAAGAATCGCATTGGTTCCAGTCACATTTTAAAGTAGCTGATGGAGAACAATCATTTTAGAACAAAACCGTGTAACAGATTAGATAACCTAACTCAAGGTCCATATACTCCAGAAAGGAGACATGCACTGTAGTAAATAAAATTTCAGAAGAGTGTATTCAAAACCATTAAAGAAAATAACTGCACATCTACTTGGGGAAATTGCTTCTGCAGCACAGAATCTTCCATTTGTAAAATATTAATACAAAAACTATGACTTCAAATTTTAAAAACAGAACAGCTTCCATTCACAGAGAATAGTGTTCAAATGACAAAATATTTACTGAACCTGTATTACAAACCATTCCTGTGTTACTAGCTATAAATGCATAAAGCATATTTTTATAAAGAGAACTTTTAAAACAAAATCTGATCTGAAGTTTTTTTTTCCCTCATGTATACAATTACTATCCTCTGTAGCTTATGTCCGTAGCAAAGGAATTTGTTAGTGCTAGGTGTGGTAGTGATGTGATTAATAATTGTGTAGGAGTCATGTTCAGGCTGGAGAAGGGGTGGCATAGGAGAGGCTCAGGACTCATAAAAGCAAATTTGAAACCACTCTGGTGTAAAAGATTTTGCTAAGTTCAGTACATGTTTAGAGTGCTGTTGATGTTTACGTTTGCAGTTTCTGTCATTATTTTATTTCTTTCTAGTTTGTCATTTACAACAGGTTGTTGTGTTGGTTACTACTATAAGTTAGCAGTTCCCATTGGCTAGCGATTTACCCCCACGCTTCAGATTTTGACATAATCAACACCATCTTATGATAAGGGTGTGTTTTCATCTGAAGTGTGTGTATGAACAGAAGAATTTCTTACAAGAATGTAATGTCAATCGGAGTTTCAGTCTTTGGACTTTGAGTGATTCTGACTTTTCAGTTTTTGATTTCATCTATATTATTATTACAGCCTGTTTTACAACTGTAATTTTATTTTTTAAAATCCCTCAACCACTTAATTTACTTACATCTGATCATGTATCTTTATGGACAGATTTACAGTGTTCGGTGGCCACAGGAGGTTATTTTTGATTGCAGATTGCTATGGTGAACCTTACTACATCTGCTTTTACATGTAAAATGCTACATCGTAAAGCTTAAAAGCTCATTCAAACATAATAGTTGGCAGCTGTGGTTTATGATGATGATACAGAAGACATTGTGAGTGCTTTATAATTTTTCACAGCTTGGACATTACTTCAGAGTTGGTTGGTTGTATTGTATTTAAAGACTTTATGAATATTTTCACTTTTTGTTCAAGCTTACCAATAATATCTAACTGCAGAGGTGTACAGCCATATGTCACTGCAGGTCTTTTCCGGCATTTCTAGACCAAACGTATTAGAATGGAAGTTAAGGTTAGGTGTTAGTATGGTTAGCGCATACTATAAAAGGTTAAGATAAGGGGTTACTTAACATTAGAGGTTAGTATAGTTAAGGTTAGGGTTTGGTGTGGTTAGTGTGTCAATCATTTTGATTTTTGATGACCGATAAACTTTTGTCTACAAACTGTTGGTCTAGATGAGCGGAGACATCATTTCTAACCTGAAACTGCTGGTCTTCATTGGCTGGCTATAGACTTGTGGTGACGTATGGTGCTGTGACTTTGCAGGTGGATGGACTGTGAGCTTGCTGGCCCAGGCCAGGATCATTAGGCTTTCAGTCTCCTGGCTCACATGATGCTTTTCAAGTAGATTATGGATAGGTGTAATAATAATAATATTGTGACTTGGTCTGTTTAAAATGACTGTGGACTCTTTAGTGTTTTATGATGTTGACTAGGGTTGTCATTTTCATCTCCTCTGTTGTTAGCTGGATATTGTGACTTGTTCTTTTTGTCAAAATGGTTCTGAAAATCCTCCTTTCTGGGAAGAAAAAAATTCCAATTAAGAGTATTAGCTTCACTATCTTTAGGATATGTCCCATTCAAATTTTTCCAAAATTTCTGTGACCGTTAAAATCATTTTGGCTGAGATTCAAGACCAAAGAGAAACAACATTTAAAAATGGTTCTTCTAGTTTGATTTATGAGTTAGACCGATCATATACTCAGTAGCTTTAGAGACTGGCTTCAGAAAGCAAAGGATTAGGAAAAATGCACAGCTTTCTGGAAGTTTGGAAGCAGGCAATTAGAGTCGTGTTGTTTCCACATTCATTTTCATTCAGTGAAACTTCCTGATAGCTCTCTCTGTTTGACTCTTTTGCACTTATATTCTGTGTAAGCAGTCCTTTTATT
This sequence comes from Erpetoichthys calabaricus, assembly GCF_900747795.2. NCBI lineage: Eukaryota > Metazoa > Chordata > Cladistia > Polypteriformes > Polypteridae > Erpetoichthys > Erpetoichthys calabaricus. Next base: position 87,106,900 of record NC_041405.2, on the reverse strand, counting down.
AATAAGTGCATGTATTTTAAACTTGACATAACCTTGTGATTGTGGTCTAACATAAGAAGAAGTCATTTTATGAATCAGCAGAAAACATAAGTTCCACAAATTAGGCAGCACTTTGATTTGGAGAAGCTGATAAATTAATTTAAAATATGAAAGTTAATCTCTTTGGGGGCAGAGGATACATTGCAGATATCTAAAATTTGAGGAAGCTGAAATGTTGTAATTTGTATGAGACTCTGCTTTTAAACTATTCCAGGGTGTTTTGCTGTTGCTTGGAGACATGTAATGGCCAAACAGCCTATGCTTTCACACATGGCCCTGGTTATCTCATTAATTTTATACCTTGGCAGATTGATCACAATAAAAATGGGCCATTTCCAAGCAAGTGGAACATTTTAATCATCACAAGCCAGGTGGGGTGGCAAATCGGCCTTGTTTTCATCACCTCCTCAGATGCTTCTGATGAAAGGAGGCGGTGCAGGTGGCACTTTAGAGATTTAAAAAGATTATACTTTTACTCCTAAACCTTTTGTGAGATCCGCCAACCTCTCTGATGTCTGCTATTGTTTCCTTGTAACTTAATGACTCTAACGAAAAGATTACAGTATCTTCAATGATTTATTCTTTTTCTGCTGATTTATCATTTAATTTTACCCATCTATCTTTTGATAATTTCCTGTATGGAATGATTGTTACAAAAAAGACTTAGAAGCTACATTTTATATTATATATTATCTTGATAAAGGGCACTTTGTTGTTAAAATGTCAATTACATGTGGAATATCTTCTTTAGGACATCTAGACTGTTTACTTATGTTAGTATTACATTTAACTTCAAGTGCAAGTCTAAATTTATTTATAGAGGGGTGTTCATAAACTTTACTAAATGTTATCTTTTTATCTTAATGATTGCAGTTAAGGTATTAGAAATGTTACATTTGTAATGACAACCAAAGTAACTCGAGAAAATCTACATACACAGGTTTAGAATGTGTGGACTCCCCAACAACATGATAAGATAGCAGAACTATGAGACAGAAGCACCAAGCACTGTATATAATTTAAAATTTTTCTTGATCAGTGTAATTAAGTTCAAATGCAGAACATAATTTCTCATTCCTATAAAATTGTCATTATACTAAAAAAGGGATTTGGGTGGGGTATCTGCCAAATAAACTCTGCAAGGTTCTCTTTATACTGTATTTTCTGCTGTTTTGAAAAGTCTTCCAGTATCGTCTAGCCTGTGCAATTTGCTTAGCTGCTGCAGTGTGTTCCTTTAGGCAGTACCCTGTGCTTTCCTTCCTATAGTCTAAATGGAACCTGTGGGACGCTCTGTGATTTACAGCTGCTGTCATGGAGTTCTGAGTGAAGAAATACCCATGTCTTGTCCACTATATTTTCTTTAGTGCATTAGTGGTCTCCAGCATTTGTGCTGTAGCCCACAGTATTCTGCATTTTTCATGTTGATCTTAATGTAATGTGTGTAATTTCACTAAATGGTGAATGCAGGAGGTGGACTGTGCTTTTTTATTGCTATAAAATATTAATTGATGTTTTCAGCAAAAGTACAGCAGATGTCATTATCTTTTATGTATTGTCAGTCTTCCCTTCTTTTCATAAATTTGGAGCTTGACTGCTCTTTTATTCCTACTGACTATATGAAATGAATATTTTGTTTTGGGGCATTTGAATATATTGATATGGGAGGTTGCTGCAGAGTCAAGCATCTTTCAGCCAGATTTTAATAACACTTCTCAAATTTTCTCAGCTACATCGCATCCAAAGTATGGAGTGCAAACAGTAAAACAAAATGAGATAATCAAAATTTTGCTTATGGCAGTCATAACCTGTCTGGAGAACCAGCATAACTCAAATCTAATAAAATATATGCACATGTCTTATTCAGGCCTTTGTGGAAAGAGCAAATCAGTGTGATTTCTTAGTCTATCCAAAGAAATCATATTTAAGTTTTCTTATTCAGAGAAGTGGAGAATATAAACTGTAAAACAGTGTAATTGTCAAATTGGTCATGTAGGTGTCTTTTGATGTAATTGATTCTGGACATGCTTAAGTACTGTTTTCTTCCTTTAATTCTTCACCCCAACTTCCTATCCTGAGGCTTCTTCGTATGGTCTTTGGAACTCTGTTTTTTAATGTCCTAATACAGTGATCGTACATTCAAGGAATGTCCAAGTGGACTTGCACAGCCCTATGTAACCTATTTTGTTTTTGGGAGCATCTAAGTATAGACTTCTTAGTAGGACAAACTTGCTGTGGCAGAACATAATAGAATTTTTAGAATTATTTTCTTTTTTTTGGAATTATTTCAACTATCATATGTGCATCATATGAAATGAAATCTTTTTATAGACATTAAAAAAGCATTTTTGAGAGTTCAAGGATAATTATTGACAAAGCTTCAAGCTGCATGCCTTGGCAGACTCTCTAACTGTACTCCAACCACATCTGCTTCTTTTTTGATAGCAAGTCCTTTACAAAAGCTCAGACTTTCAGATTAAAAAAAGAATCCTGGAACTGCAATAATCTTAGGCCTGGCGACTTCTGATGTAATAAAAAAATACAAGAGAGATGCCATCCTACCCACAAAACATCAGAGTTGGTGACTGATCATTGGTTGTACTTGCCAAGTGACTGTGCAAAAAAGGCCAGTAGGGTAGTACTCTTTCATTGGTTACCATCACCCATTGCACATCCCATTAAGTACTTTAAGCCTTTACAGAAAATAATGTATACAGAGATTCATTTATAGCTGTTAATCATTTCATCAAAAAGAATTTTAATAAAATCACCAAAAAGTGAGCAGTCCTTGATATTATAAATGATCTATGTGCCTTTTCAATAATTCTTAAAGATAGGTATAGCAGCATATCATTTAGTTATGATAAATACACTTAAGAATAATTCATTTTTCATTTTTATTACAAAAACTGCCATAATAAACATTGTATAACTTATTGCAAGTCAATCTAATATAACATTTACAGAGTCTCAGAAATGCACATATGTGTCACCAGATAAAGAAGTACATAGTGTAAGCACTTTTTATGTAGGGTACAGGTCTTGAATCTTGCTTGGGGACACTCCTAAGCTACCCAGGACGACACTTGAAGTCTGGAAGAATTCAGCAAAAAAAAGTCTGTCCAAGAATAATATATCATTGAAGAGAGAACAGAGATGAACTAAACAATGAATGCAAACGTCTTCATGGGCCTAACTAATCACAATTGGTTCACTCCCTTCCTTCCTTCCTTCCTTCCTTCCTTCCTTCCTTCCTTCCTTCCTTCCTTCCTTCCTTCCTTCCTTCCTTCCTTCCTTCCTTCCTTCCTTCCTTCCTTCCTTCCTTCCTTCCTTCCACCAACTCTGCTCCAGTACTGTGGACTTTAATTATCTGTCTCACTGGTTCTGCTTCCCTAATGACTGCAAAGTCTTGTGGAAGAGGGGTGGGATGTCTCTTTAATGGCTGACCCAGAAGCACTTTCAACATCATGTCTATCCTATCTAGAAGTTCGTCCAGGTCAGTTCAAACCCTGTGTGAGGAATATGATTGTATACAAGGCTGTGCCACCCTGGAAAGTTACTTATTAATGAAGTAGGCTGCTGTTGATGTGTCTGAAGAACAGCAGTAATCTTTTGCATTTGTTAATCTTGTTGGAGTAGTACTAAATTTCTATTACACAGTTTGTTTGTCATCCTGTCCCAGCCAGGGAGTATTCACTGCCATTTCCCCAATGGAACCTTGTCGTCCTGCTCAGGGAGTGATTTCAGCACCTTTCTGGAAAGAACAGAACAGATCCTGCAGTCTTGTTTGTTACTAATTTTCTCTTTCCAAGTATAACGTATAGGATCACAGTAAAAGCTTGGTGTCACATTTGTTCTGCCTAATTTGAAGAAGTATAGTTACTCGGCCTAATTTCAGCAAACAATATTCATTTAGCACATAATGTTGTGAATAAGTACAATGCAGTTCACACTGTGTTCATTTTAGTCCAATTTATGCAAAAAAGAACAAGGAACCCATCTTGTAAGTAAATTTAACCAAATCAGTAATTTTGCTAAAAGCTCTGTACATAGAGTATTTTAGAAAACTCAAAGCTATTTGCAAAACTGCATTACAAAGTCACAATATACTGCTAATTATTTAAAATGGCGTCATTCATAGCACACACCACTACGTGACACTATAAAAACACAGAGATTACAGTCTAAAATCAAAGTAGATTATATATATCAATACAAAACAAAAAACCTAATACTCAAAGAACTGTTCACAAAACAAATGCAAGCTGGAGGAATACAGGGTTGAGCTCCACATATAGTGAGATGTTGACAGCTGTTCTGAACTTCGGTCAATGTCTCATTAATGCAAATGCAAGTGGGATTTGAGGTTGAGAAATTAATCATTAGTCTTATGCCAACCCCCTTCACCATATTAGAGTTGCCAGTAAGGGTGAAATCAATGACAGAGAATAACACAACAAGCCCAGCATCTGTCTCAGAATACACACTCCTAGCGATGAGCCATTTCTCTTAATGTTCCATTGTCTATTTTGGGAGACCTTGTAGGTTAACCTTTGGTCCCTTTGCTGAAACTAAACATTGTTCTAGTTAAAAAGACAAAGAAATCTATGTCAGTTTTTTTTTTGTTCTCACAACTCCCTTTTAAAAGCTAAAGTGATGGCAAACAGACTCAGCCACAATTACAGGTAGCTTGTGGTCTCTTCTGCCTGTTGTTAGAGAAGCTTTGTGCAGGACTGTCTGCATAGCAGTTGCAGTGTAATGATAGTATAGAGCAAGATTAAAAGTTTAAGGGAGCTACTCAACCACAATTGCAATGCTTTTGAAGAAAAACAAAATTTTAGGTAGAAAATTTGGTTCAATTGTGCAAATTAAGGTAGATTGTCACCCACCAGCAAAATTGTGTGCTGACTGGTATTGTAATTGTGCTGCCACTGCAGAGATTTAAATGCCTGGAAAAGCCATGCAAATACTGTACATCTTATTAATAATTAGGAAGAGAGAATGAATTAAATACCAAAATAAGAAAAATACAAATGGAAAGAATCTTGTAAAACTGTTACCAATCCTAATCTGTCAGGGTCCCAAACTCCTGCAGAAGATTTATATTCTAATTGGCCTGGGTTTAATTATATTCTGATTGGTTTAATATTTATATGATGGATATATCTTTTTTTCTGCTTTAATCCACCACAATGAAATTTAAATTAGATTTTTGCTTACTTCTTTATACTTTATCTACAACCAAATTTCCAAAAAAGTCTGAATGCTGTATAAAATCTAACCATAAATAGAATACAATAATTTGCAGATTATTTAAATCCATATTTAATTGAAAATAGAGCTAAGACAAAGTATCAAATGTTCTAACTGAGAAATTATATTGTTTTTTTTTTAAAAAAATATGGGCACAATTTCAATTCGATACCAGCAACATGTTTCAGAAAATTGGGACAGGGTAAGAAAAGCTTGGAAAAGTTGTATAATGCTAAATACAGGGTGGTCCAGATCTAATTATGCAATTTTCATTACGCTATAACTTATTAAGTTTATTACATAGAGAATTCACAAAAAATTATTTTTGTTGTGGATAGATGGCAGCACCTGCCATGCTTTTGTCTATTGCAAGATATTTCGAACAATTCTTTTGTCTTGCATTGTTTTCCTGCATTGCATTAAAAGTTGCATAGTTAGATCTGAACCACCCTATAAAACTGCAGGTGACACATTCCACGGCTAATAAGGTTAATTGGGAACAGGTCAGTAATATGATTGGGTATAAAAAGACCATCACAGCGAGACTGCCACATGTGAAGATGGAGAGGGGTTCAGCATGAAAGACTGACATAAAATTGCAAAGAATTTGTAGATTTCATCTTCTACAGTATATACAGTCATATGAAAAAGTTTGGGAACCCATCTTAATTCTTTGGATTTTTGTTTGTCATTGGCTGAGCTTTCAAAGTAGCAATTTCCTTTTAATATATGACATGCCTTATGGAAACAGTAGTATTTCAGCAGTGACATTAAGTTCATTGGATTAACAGAAAATATGCAATCTGCATCATAACAAAATTAGACAGGTGCATACATTTGGGCACCTCAACAGAGATATTACATCAATACTTAGTTGAGCCTCCTTTTGCAAATATAACAGCCTCTAGACACCTCCTATAGCCTTTGATGAGTGTCTGGATTCTGGATGGAGGTATTTTTGACCATTCTTCCGTACAAAATCTCTCTAGTTCAGTTAAATTTGATGGCTGCCGAGCATGGACAGCCTGCTTCAAATCATCCCATAGATTTTTGATGATATTCAAGTCAGGGGACTGTGACGGCCATACCAGAACATCGTACTTCTACCTCTGCATGAATGCCTTTGTAGATTTCGAAATGTGTTTTGGGTCATTGTCTTGTTGGAATATCCAACCCCTGTGTAACTTCAACTTTGTGACTGATGCTTGAACATTATCCTGAAGAATTTGTTGATATTGGGTTGAATTCATCCGACACTCAACTTTAACAAGGGTCCCAGTCCCTGAACTAGCTAGGTGTTTTTCTTGGAATGCGGTGTTCTTCTTCCGCCATGCAAAGCGCTTTTTGTTATGTCCAAATAACTCAATTTTTGTCTCATCAATCCAAAGCACTTTGTTCCAAAATGAATCTGGCTTGCCTAAATGAGTATTTGCATACAACAAGCAACTCTGTTTGTGGCGTAAGTGCTGAAAGGGCTTCTTTCTCATCACCCTGCCATACAGAATTATAGAACGATGTACAGATACACCATCTGCAGCAAGATGTTCTTGCAGGTCTTTGGAGGTGATCTGTGGGTTGTCTGTAACCATTCTCACAATCCTGTGCATATGTTGCTCCTGTATTTTTCTTGGCCTGCCAGACCTGGGTTTAACAACAACTGTGCCTGTGGCCTTCCATTTCCTGATTACATTCCTTACAGTTGAAACTTTTTCATATGACTGTAATATTAAAAGATTCGATGAATCCAAATAAATCTCTATACAAAAAGGACAAGGCCAAAAAACTATTTGGTGGCTGTAATATTGATGCCCTACATTTAAAGCAGACACAATTTTATAGTGGAAATCACTGCATGGGCTCAAGAACACTTCTGAAAACCATTGTTTGTTAACACAGTTCATCACTGTATCCATAAATTCAAGTTAAAACTCTACCATGCAGAAAAGAAACCATATAGAAACATGATCCAGAATCACTGCCACCCTTTCTGGGCCCAAGGTCATTTAAGACAGACACAGACAAAGTGGAAAACTGTCCTGTGGTCTGACGAATCAAAATTAGAATTTCTTTTTGGAAATCATGGATGCTGCATCCTCTGTGCTAAAAAGGAGAGGGATCATCTGGCTTGTTATCAGCACACAGTTCAAAAGCCAGCATCCATGATGGAATAGGAGTGCATTAGTGCACATGGCATGGGTAGCTTGTGCATCTAGGAAGGCACCATTAATGCTGAACGATATACAGAGGTTTTGAAGCAACATACAAGTAACATTTTTTTTCATGGAAGGCTTATTTCAGAAAGTCAATTCTGAAAATATTAAAGCAGGATGGCTCCATAGAATAAGAGTTCAGGTGCTAAACTGGCCTGCCTGCAATCCAGACCACTGAAAAAATTTACAGCATTATGAAACACAAAATATGACAAATAAGACTCCAAACTGCTGAGAAGCTAAAATCCTATATCAGCCAAGAATGGGACAGAATTTCCCTTTGAAAACTACAGCAATTGTTCTCCTTATTTATGAAATGTTTATACAGAGTGTTGCTAAAGGAAGTGGTGATGCAACATATTGGTACTGTAAATATGCCCTCATACCAACTTTTTTTGTGGGCACCAAATTCAAAATGAGCATATATTTTTCAAAAAATAATCTTGTCATTTTCAACATTTGATATGTTGCCTTTGTACCATTTTCAAATAAATATAGGTTTTACATTATTTAAACATTATCACATACTGTTTATTTGTTAAATGTTAGTATTTTTTATACAACCCCCATTTCCAAAAAAGTTGGGATTTAAATTTAAAATGTAAATAAAAAGTTCAAGGGTTATTTTTCACCTAATGTACAAGGCTTCATTTTGGCTATGGTTCATTTTTGCAGAATTTAATGCAATATGCTGATATGTTGCTGTTATGCTAGAGCAGGGGTCCTCAATCACAGTCCTGGAGGGCCGCAGTGGCTGCAGGTTTTTGTTCTAACCTGGTTGCTTAATTAGAAAGCAATTCTTGCCAATAATTTAATTTCATGGCTTGTTAGTGCTTTAACTCTGCTATGTCAGGTAATTCTTATATCCTGGATTTTCTTTCCCTTTCTAAGGATATCATCCAAATGATTTGAAGGCTAAAATGGATGAGTAATTCTCAGTCCTTCACTTTTTCCTCTTCAATTTCCTTCCAAGTATTTAATTTAACCCAACAGTGCATGATTACACACAGGTATAAATGGTAACAAGCTAAATGGAGAAATGCTGGTCTCTTTTGTCATTTGCATGTTATTGCTAATTAGGAGCAATTAAAAGCCAAGAATATGGCTGTTTAAGACTAAAATAAGCAATAAGGGTTCAAAATCTTAACGAGCGAGACAACTAAAGTGAAACAGAAGTGTTACTTGAGCAATAAGTGCTTCTTATTAAGCAACTGGGTTGGAGCAAAAACCTGCAGCCACTGCGGCCCTTCAGGACTGTGATTTTGCTACATCCCATATCCAAGATTATCAAAGGGGGTACAAATCTATCCTGGATTAAACCCCAAATTGACACGGAGAGAGCATTCTTAATCCAACCAGACAGTGAAAAAACATGAACTGAATCTTGGTTCCTGGAGCTGTAAAAGTAACAAACCTATAGCATCACTGTTCTTTTATGGTATGGAAGTAAGATGGAAAATGAACAACATTTGGTTTCTCTTTTGCTAGCTAAGTAAAGTTCATAGGCCTACAACCACAATTCTGTTCATTATGTTAAGGTTAAAACAATGATTTTCCAGCATGGCATTCAGAGCACAGATGATTTCTATATATTTTTTTACAATGGAGTAGAAAAAAATCCAAATAATTGCTAATTGTCTGCAGCTATATCTAGCTATTCTTGTTTTCATTCTATAACACAGACATTAAGTTAGTCAAGCTGGTGACTATTTTGGCCACTTGTATGTTAATACATGTACTGTACAGTAATTCAATGTATCCAGTGATGAACTGGTGCTCTATCCAGGATTGTGCTTTACTATGCAGTGCTGCTATGAACTGGATATACTGGGTTTGATTAAGTGGATAAATAATTTCAGCAAATGGATGGATGATTGTATGTTCTGCTTTACAAATAACTAGGTATGCCTAGGTCTGACTGGACTACACAATTTTTAATAAAGAACAATGTATACACTGTATTTTTTGTGTCAGCAGTGGCCTTCACAGTAGTATATACAGTAGTCCTGTTGCAGCACACCCTAAGAGCATCATCCTTGATTGCTATATATCATTCTATGTGACCAAAAATATGTAAAATATTGTTTTTTGTTATACAAATGAGGGGATTTATAAGTAGTAAAGTAAATACACACTAATACCTTTCTACTCGGTACGTGGTGCCATGTTATAACTTAAGTGAAAAACACATACTGGGATCGGATCAAACTTTCTCTTCTTTGACACTTTTTAAATGGAATGTAAACACACTTGAATATTATTCTGGAAACAGACACTATTTAAAAAAAATATATAAATTGAAAACAATCAAAGTAGATATATGTATGAGTAGTTTCAATAGACCACTTAACAGTTCAAGTGAACCCAAATGGCTCAAACAGACAGAAATTAACTAAAGCAGCTTGGCTACTTTGCCACTATATTATTGAACGGGTATTCTTCCCTTTTATTAGGTCTGAGCTCCTGCAGCACACTTGACAAGTATGATGACTGTTAGGCCTGGGAATTTTTTGTTTTTTTTTCTGTAGGAGTGGCATATTATTTCCAAATACAGACTGCCAGCTTACCTGTGTTGGTGGTGTGATCGGCAAGGGATGTTGAATTCTCATGGAACATTTACTCAATAAAAATTATGGGTGTGATTGTTCCGCTTGTATGAATAGCTCCACTGAATTTTGCCATCTATATAGCTTATTTGTTCAGCAAAAAGTGTTGTCATAAAAATTACAACGCTACATGGCTGAGAGGTGCCTCCTTAGATTTAAGTGTTAATAATTCAAGTGCTTTGGCCAAAAGCCAAACTGTCGTCCTGAAAATCCCAGCTGTTTTTTAAATAAGAATCTATCTCCATCATCAGGAAGAAGACGCAGAGATTTCCGACAAGAGACTTGCGTTTCATAGGGAGAACCAATAATGTTAAGGATGAAATCACAGGATGGCTTTTTATAATCCAATTTATACTTCTTGATAATTAAGTCATTAGGGGAAACAGTGGCATCATGGGTAATGACCATCACTCTCATCATAAACTATATTCATCTGTGTTTGTCTGGCAGGTTAATGTGGCTGTTATTCAATTTGTTATTCTATCAGGTTTCTATGTTGTTGGTGAAACATGTTGTACCACATACTGCACTGATGTTCTGAATGAGCTGTGGTAAAATTAAAAAAAAAAGTGCCAGCCGTTCTTGATGACCTCTTATATCATACCTAAAGAGATACTCAAATGCCATTTATGTATGGAATGCTTGTACAACCTTTGGGTATTTGACATTTTCCAGGATTTGTGTCAAGCTAAAGCTTTTGTTTTTTTCTCTCTCTCAATTTTCCAGTGCCATCAAGGGCTAAGAGCATCCTGTGCATTTGTAACTTACTACTTACTGTATATATGCTTTTGTCATTTAGTACTGATGAATTGATTTCCCTTTTTTCGGTAATGTTCAGCTTCAGTTTGTGTAGTATAGTGATGAATGCTTCAAAAAAGTCATTTTAAATTAGACAAGTGTAGAAACAACGATAGGAGCAGGTAAAGTGGAGTTATAAGAAGCAAAAATGCTTCACTGTGAGGGAATGATTGAGCTAGGAATTCAATACAACTGTGATAGGGGATAAAAAGACAGGTGACAAAACCCAAATGAACACAGTCTCAATGAGTCTTGACAGGTTTGGTAACATGAGGGACTTGTGTGTGCCACTACAAAATAAGACTGCCTAGTTCTCAGAATGTTTCCTTGCTGAAGCTGACTAATAGTCCTTCATCCATTTGAACTGCACACTAAAAATATAATATTTGTTTTTACTCCATGAAGGATTAAAGAAAAAAAAATACTTGAACCTGAAAGGGGGCAAAAGTAAGTAAGAAATTTAAACATAAAGGAGAGACGTAGTAGGAAAATTTCCCATTCTGTCATTTTTTTATGTGGACTTTGGAATATACTCCAGGTGTCTACATCAGATTGCTTTGCCCTGTTGTGAACAAATGAGTATGTGATTATGCGATGGACTTGCTCTCCATCCAGTGTTAATTTCTGTCTATTAGTGGCCAGTGCTGCAGAGATAGGCATCAGCTCCTAATTATTATAGCTTGGATTAAATTGGTTTAATAAGTTTGGAAAAATTACAAAATGAATTATCATACAGATTGGTAAGTTTATTTTAAGAAAGAGTAGCAAAGTATACTAGTCAGTAAAAAGAAGTTGATTAAAACTCAGAGATGTTGGTCGAGGAGACATTTTGACAAAATGGTTAAGAAAGCAAGCAAAAATGGTGAGGGTTATTGATGTCTCTCTTGGTAGAGAACTAATTGGGGCCCAGTTGTTAAAATTAAAGATATGAACTGCTGATGCGCACTCCTACCTGCTCATGTGACAAGTTTTTTTTTTGTTTTATCCTTCATGCATGAGTGCCAACCACACAAATGCAAGTTTTCCTTTATTTATTAATAGACTACAAACTGGGCAAAAGAAAGAACGAGAGTCCGGGATATGCACAGATTTCTCAGATGCCCAGCAGCTTGTGAGCAGATGGTCATCTAGGCTGACAGGGTTGTGTGTGACGTGAAGTTATGTAAATGTATCTAACGTTGCCAATGGAGACAGAGGATAGAGAGTAAAAGTGATACTGTTAGAAGCATCCAAGGAAAGCACAGTCAGTCTCCTGGCCTTTGTATGAAGGTAGATTCTACACCTTTCTGATACACTAAATACTGTAAATCCTTCAAGTTCTGGAAAAGGTTGGCCTGCTTGTTGGCCAAAAAAACAGAGTTAACAAATTACTTGTATAATGCTCTTATGTGGTTTATGAGTGTGTGAGCTCTGTTGATTGCTTTCAAGTCCCATGATACCATGCAGTGAGTTTTTGAGACAGCTGTGTGGCAGCTGAAATATAAGCATTCTGGCACCACTGAATATATCATAAAAAATAAAAAGCAAGTCTTGTTTGTGATGTGGGTGCTCAAGTGAGACATGATTTTATTTTTCTAATTTTCTTAATGTAATCGTTTGGTAGCTTGTACTTGTTGTTAATTGGTGTTTGAAAGTAATTACAGGTATTTAGTAACTAATCACTGACTCACTAATTATCGACGGCCATCTGTTGGAATTTTCTTTTGGGGTGTGTGGAAGAAATGGTACTTTACCCTCTGTGGGAATGTATGCTCATTTTTATGGGGATTCTGTCAAACAAATGGGCTAGTATGGGATTACAGAACTGCCAAGCAGCATCTCAGCTGCATGTTGCCTGGCAATTATGAAAGCTGATGCATGTGCTATCAGTCACTCTGCCAGAGGCAGGTATCAAACGACTGTGTTAATGAGGCCAGATTTGACAATATGGTAGACCTTGCCTACATTTTGTCACTACTGGTAGAAGGTGAATAAATAAGTTTTTTTTTTTTTTACTGTTTCTAGAGTAACATCCCAGCATTATGCAAATGCTCCATTATGTGCATTTTCTATCCATTAATTTAAAAAAAATCTTTTTCTGGTAATGAATATAGTGGCCTAAATTTGACAATTAGGTTCTGTTAGGTAACTAGGAGACCAGTGCAGACATGTTGGACCCATTTCGCTTTTGGGTCTGTCTCTAGTGCTTTAAGTTTGCCAGACTTTGTGTCAGACTGGTTGAGATATTCAGCTTCAGACCTACAGTATAAATTAATTCATTTTAGTACTAGGCTGCTGAAACATAGCATCCATCACTTTTAATGCACTATTGACCTTTCTTGAACACTTGAAGATGATTGGTGTCATATTGTAAATCCTACATTAAGTATACATTTTGTGATTTGAAAAAAAAAATAGTCTATTTCCAAAATATTCAAAAGACAAAGTATAGAAAGGTGTCTCTAAATTAGGCAATTCCATAAACAACCCATTAAAAAAACAATCTCACAAGCAAGTACCCATAACAAGCAGAAAGTCAAAAGATGAAAGAAACAAAAATAAAGTAAAACTTCAAACAGGAAAAATTAAAAATACTAGGATGTGAGCCATGCAACATAAGCAAGCACTAATTCATCAGCAATCAGTATTTTATATAAGCCCAGGGTGTTAACAGCCCACTTTGGGTTCACCATATACAAAATGTTATGATCTAGAGTTTCCTCCAAAACAAAATGAGTGATGCCTCCATGACAAGGTAGAGAGAAGGCCAGAATCTTACCTGGTATTGCCTGCAGAGCCTCAACAGACTTTTAAGGCACCTGCTGTCTTCAGCGGGAGCAGGCTGAAGAATGGGGGGCTAGCACAACAAATCTAAATATCACAAAAATAAAGTAAAAACCCTCAAGGAGGAGGGGCACTGTCAACCACAGGCTTGTGTACAAAACGTGCAACAAAGAGTCTTTCCAAAAAAATTAAGTACAAAAGATCACCAAAGAAAAAAGACAAAAAAGGAGTCTCCTAAAAGGCAATCCTCAGCAAAAGTTCCAATACACCATTTAGTAAACAGAATCCTTGAAATAAAGTAAAAAAATAATCCAAAAATAATCAGAAAACCCAACAACAGACAGCAAAACAAACAAAAAAAAAAACCAACGAATACTAACCACTTGTAGGACTTGTCAGCTCACATATAGCCAGAGGAAGGGTCCAGGAGTGGTGATGTCAGGGTGGTCCCACCTCTTGGGGCTCCAGCCACAAAAAGCATGGAACATAAGTACATTTAAAGGGAAAGTACACAATTATAAACAACAAAAAATACTTAAAATACATAATAACTCAAAAATAACAGTATGTAAACACATGCAATATCGTAACACAGAACAGGGATCATAACTAACCGAATTGACATTTAAAACAGACAAAAACTAAAATGCAAAGTGATTACATAAAGTAGAAAATACTAAATAAAAACAAGGCAATACTAAACTGAAGAAAGAAAATAAAGTATTTATTAAAATAAATCACAAAAGAATTCATAAGCCAACAAAATACACAAGCATAAATATAAGAAACTAAATCCATGTAGGAAAAACTGGCTGAATTATAACAGCACATAAAACTGCTGATAACTTCAAAAACTGTCAGATATTAGGATAAAACAGTGATATTTTTGTGAATTTTTACCAAGATTTTCTGCAATGACCCGGCATAGTCCATTTGAACATGTAATTCACATATTCTATAATAAGAAGGCCACAGAATTTCTTCCGATTAGATTAGAATTTTATCAGTTTATGATCCAGTTTATTTATTTAGTTTGTGATACGCATGATAGACTTCATATCTACAAAATGTGACATTTTAAGAACTGACATGACATATAATATACTGTATATATGGGATGGAGTGCTCTTGGGCCAAAAAAAGGGGTTTTATTACTTTTTATTGTTTTTTGTAAATGTTTTACTATTTGAATGTCACACAATGATGACTTACTTTAGAATTCAATATTCAAAAGGAAACAGTGTTTTGTTCACTTGAGAAAACTAGCTTCTCTGCCATTTTCATGTCATTTTTTGCCTTTTTTTTTTTGATTACTTGAAGTTTGCCTGTTGATGTCATAGACATTTTGTTAAATGATCCCTGCTCTGTCCAGGCTTCTTTTCTTGACTTTACCCTAAAGGACCTATACCTCACTCTATTAACTATACCATGTTTTCAGGGTACTTTGTAGAAAGAATTCACAAAGCATGATGTCACAGAGGACAAAGCATATGGTACAAAGAAAGCATATTTATTATTATACAAATAAACACTATGTAGAGATGAGTACAGTGAGAAGATAAAAGGGCAAATTGAACTAATTGAGAGTAACTAATCAGCAGCCTCTCTAGGCCTGTCTTGCTTGGTTTTATTCTTTTCACCAGGTGGGATAGTTTGCCCCCTTAAATAACTACTAATGTGCTCTCTTCACCTGTTGTCTCACTCTCTTTCTCTCACACAGACCTGCTCTATAACTTTAATCCCAGGTCTATGTCTCTTGGAAAACTTCTGAGCTGGCTTCTGGTGGGGAACTGAATGATAGGCAAGATGGTATCATTAACAAGTCACGGAAGGGAGTCCCAGAGAGTAGCAGCAATGAACATTAATAAGTATTTGCTGTGAGGTGTGAAGTGAAGTTTTAAAATGATGATTAGAACAACTTCAGAAGATGTTAACAGTGTAAGGGCCAGTTTATACTTAATGCTCGGAACAATTACAAGCACATATTGTGGCCGCCATGCTTTCCCAGCATTCTTTTTACGTATTCTCTGAGCACATTGTCAGAAATGAATGTGATGTATGTGTAAGTTGCAGTGCAAGCACAAATATGGGTGGCATGTGTGTGCAAGTTTTGGTATGCGATGTCATCATTGTTGTTTGCTATCAGCTGCAGCTGCAACAGGACAATGTGCTTGTTTCCTTGTTTGGATGGTTCGATGTGGTGAAGCAAATCACTAAACTTAAATACTGACATGCAAATTTCCCTATCATAATGATGCAATGCATTTAAAGGTCTCACATACCATCCTCTGTGTTGCTGTTGCTGGCTTTTTTTTTTTGGTTTGTTTTTTGTGCACCTTCGCAACAGCATCGGAATGCAAAGAACTTTTATTTTTAACATCTTTCCTCCCTCAACTAACAACACAGCGAAACCAGACGTTTTCTCACTGTAATGATTTCTTACACTGCCACCTGGTGGAATCCTCCAGATTTACTTAATGTACAGTACATGCGCAAGTATAGTCGGTAATACTGTTTGCAGGCATGCATCACGTAGGGTTAAGTATAATCCCCAGCCTAACAATCACTGCCATCTGTCAATGTGAAAGAGCTTCTTCCTGCCAGCCTCTAAGCTGCCCCTCCTCTCTATTTCCTTTGAATTCTCATCTTTATCTTATAGTTTTTCCAAACTTAAAAATGTATGCTGTTTATAAAATGTTAAATAAATCACTGTCTGAAATTTGTGACATTTATTTTCATCACCGTGAAAGAAGATGAACAAGGTTTTGGCAGTTTATTTTTTGTAGAACATGCTGTAGGTTTCATAATGTACAAAAATACAGATAAAATTACAGTGCCATAAGTCATTCTTCATACCCTACCCCATTTGTCATTCTTTTCGTAGAGTTTATTCTGCTACTTTATATGCATTCTCTATCATTCTGGTTCTTCTCAGTGAAAGCAACAACAGCCACAAAGCTAGAATGACCTCAAGGCAATACAGCACAAGGCACACGCACATTCAAATGCCTGTTTAAAGTTAGGTGTCTTTAGAACATAATAGAATATCAGAACACATAGGTGCAGATCCCAGAAACACACTGCAAAAAGACACAAATTGAATTTGGTTCTATGTGCTGTAAAGTCAGTTTTATTCACTGAGCCTCTGGGAACTAATTGATCTAAAAATAATACAGCAATGAGCACTGCTACAGTAGTTTTTAGGTTATGTGCTTATGTTCTTATACTCTGTCATAGTAGATATAAAACATTTTATATCCACTGTTCCACACTTTTCTGACTCTCTTATCTGTAGGATGTGCTGTCTGGATCAAAAGGTAGGAAATTCTGTCACCCAGTATTCTATACGTCTGTTCTTCTACCTTGCTTCTTTAACTTTTATGTTGTCCAGTGTTAGAAGGGGTCATCAAATATATAATATTATCAAAACAGGAGTAAGCTTGCTCAGAGACAGTACTATGTTGTTCGGTTTAGACATTTGGCAGAGATGAGTTTATGATAATCTTTATTTGAAGAATCATATCAGTTGTCACATCATTGATATTTACAGCGTTCAAAACACTGCCTGCTGATTTGTCACTTACTTTTCAGCAGATAGTACATTGTAGTACAAGGCTGATTTGCATGGATCTTGTTGTGTAGCTCTTTCTATACATATGGAGGAAATATTCAATCAATCCTTCTACTTGTCGTCTTTTTATATATTTTTATTGATTTTAATTAGAAACAGATAACATTCCATACAGTGAAGATAAATGTAACAAATCAAAGCAAAATAAGACCCTCGGTCTTCTGAATGCAAAAAAGCAACTCTTTCTTTGGCAGCAAGAAATGAAAAATTAAAGATCAATAGAAAAAATGCTTTCTTATACTCTGTCATAGTAGATATAAAACATTTTATATCCACTGTTCCATACTTTCTGACTCACTTATCTAATTGCATTCCTCAGACAGACAAAAAGCAGCAACAACAACAAAAAAAAACTGGAGCATTTTAGATATAGAGTGAAGTAATTTTACATATTTGTACAATTTTCACATTGGTTAATCAATGTTAAATTGTTTTTTCTTGATTATGCATTAAGCCACTTGTGGGAATTCATTCTAGAATTTTCTTTACCACAAATCCACACTGCCGGCTTGCAGAGCTTTAGATCATGTAAAATGTCTGAATTTTATTTTCTATGCTGAGAGCATGTCAGGCCAAACCTGTTAAATACTGAGACAAAAATGATGGACTTTATTTTTAGATATGCTTGCTAACATTTATTATGTCTCTGATCTTGTCATTACAAGATAAGTGTGAAGTGCATGAACTCCATTTTTCTTCTATTACATCTGCATTTCACATTTCTTTAGTCTGCTGAATAAAAACAGCATTTTCTTCATTCTGGAAGAATTAAATTGGATTCTTGTTTTATGCATTGACATAAAATTTGGAAATATACTTTAAGGTTTTCATTTCTCTGCGGTGGGTTGGCACCCTGCCCAGGATTGGTTCCTGCCTTGTGCCCTGTGTTGGCTGGGATTGGCTCCAGCAGACCCCCGTGACCCTGTGTTCGGATTCAGCGGGTTGGAAAATGGATGGATGGATGGGTTTTCATTTCTGGGGGTATTAAATCCGATAAAATTCTTTTCTGCAATTAATTAGATATAACATTCACTTTCTATCATTGCCTTACAAGAATAATCCCATTGTAACTAAAAGTACAGATGCTACTGTATCACACCCCCATCTTTGTCCTCTTATACTGAAAATGAGTTTATAATAGATGCCTGCTTATGCTTTCACATGGTTTAGACTTGACATTTTAAGGGCTCTTTGGTGTGATAGAGAAGATGTGCTGGGAAAACATTGTGGAAATATAAGCACCCCTCTTGAATACTGTTGCTTGAAACTGTTCCTGTTGCCTGTCTTAATGCCTATGTCCATCTTTCCGGCCAAACTATTCCAAGGATGTTATCTTTTTCAGAAGCCCAGGAACACATGACAACAATTAGCATTGCACTTACAATTGCAATCATTAGGCAGGATTGAGTCACAGATTTGCTCCAAAGGCGGAGAGACTCCTACGGTGGGGTTCCTGCGTAAGTGAGAGATGGGTAGATAGGCTTGTTGCTGGAGTGGAGCAATACCCAGTAGTTATCCTCTATGTTGAAGCAAATGACATGCATAAAGGCAGGTGTCAGTTCTGCAATCCAGTTTTAAAAAGGTAGGTGCCAAGCTGACTAGGTGATCTTCCCAGAAGTTCTGTCTGTGCTACGTGCAACTCTAGGAAAGACTGAGAAGATAGGTGGTTTAACGCATGGCACAAATTTTTGTGGAGGGCATAGGTTTATTAGAAATTGGGACTGCTTTTGGAACAGATGGAACTTTTTCTTGTGATGAGTTACATTTGAACTGGAGAAGCACCAATGTGTTGGGCAGGCACACAAGTAGGTTAGTTAGTTGATAATTGTTTAACCTAAAGAAGGGGGTGCAAGGAGTGTTTAGAAGAGACCAACTTTACAACTTGATATAAAGGACCAGGCAGTTTTTAAATAAAAATATACAAGATAACTTTGAAAATTGTAGTACATTGTTTAAAAGACAAAATTGAAGTAAACAATGCATTAGAAATTGCCTGCATTAATGCACGGAGTATTATGAAAAGAGTTTGATTTATATGTAGCTGCACATAATTATAATATCATAGAAGTAACCTGGCTAAATATGAGTATAACTTAAATGAGTAAGCATTATTTAGGAAAGATAAGCAAAAACCAAAAAGATGGGTGAATCTGTATTCAAAAACAATAACTGTTAAGTTTAATTTTAATGAGGCAAATATTGAGCAGATATGGCAAAGCCTAAATAAGATAAATTGAAATAGGTTTTTAAGTGGAGAATCAATCGAGGTATAGTGGATCAGGTTTAAAAATGTTTTATGTACATTGCAGGGCAAGTTTATCCCAATACTTAGAATGAGCAGAGAACCAAGTAAACCTCTGCAGTGAATAAGTAAGATCCTAAAAAAGAAGCTGTGAAGGAAAAAAGAGCTAAATGAGTCATACAACACAGATAACTCCAGCACTAACCATAGGGTATATGAGAGCATGAAAGCACCTGCTGAAAAAGGTTATTAGGAAAGAAAAAACATGGAGAAAAATATTGTAGTAAAAGGAAGAGGAGGAACTGAAGAGATTCTTTTAGTATTTTAGTAGTAAAAGAACAGTCAAGGAGGAGGTTAAGTATATTAGGAACAGTACAGAGAATTCAAATATGCAGATAATGAAATGGCACATGCTCTGAACTTGCTGTTTTCTGACGTTTACACATGTGAAGAAGTGAATAGCCTCCTGTCAGTAATAGAAGGTACATATTGGTGAAAGCATTGTCAGCACTACCACAATTTCATAAAAAATGCAGATATTAGTCTCTATTTTTGCCTTTCATCCACACTACCCTGGCATTTTCAAACACTGAAAAGGAAAAATTTTGAAAATTCTCTCCAGAGCCATATAACTCTTAAAATGTAGCCTTAGCTTTGTAAAGTAGTTGGGCGAAAATGCAGACTGTAATCATGCTTTCATTTGTGTGTGCTCATTACGTGCCCTTTCCTTGATTGGATCCTGCTTATTACAATGTCTCATTACCTTATTGGTCATCCTTCATGGAAGAAAATCATATTCCAACACAGAGGACACAGAAGAGTTGATTTCCATGCCATTTGTTGTATTTCTTCCTATATGCATTTAAACTGAATTCTGTACAGTATTAATACAGTATGCTTACATAAAAGGCAAAACATTTACTAGCTTACAGGCTTGTAATTGTGCTTTTTGGACAATAATGGTGTATGTTGACTTTTCATATATACATTTACAGCTAAAATGTCCCCAGGGAACTGAATCAAAACCAATGTCCAGTCATTAACACGCAATATAGACTTCTTCTGCAGGCACATATCGGAATATGCTTTTCTTCTTCATGGCCTGATATGCAGTCATCCTTTAAAGACAATAGAGTAAGCAATTTGATAACAAATACAGACAGTAAATCCTCATCCGGGGTACTCAAAATATCAGGACAAAAATTCAACACAAATATCCACATGCCATGTATAGCTCATATGTATTGTTTGTTAAATGTGTTTGTGACTAATATGTTGTAATTTACTCATAATGAAAATATATTTAAATATACAAGTTTTTTTTTCTCTCTCTCTCTCTGATTGATGTTAATATTCAAGCGAGTTTCTTTAATGAAGTGATTTACAGGTTTCTATAGTTTTGCAATAAATCCCATGGCCGGTCAAAGAATTTTTCTACTAGTGCACACATGCCCAGTGTAGACAAATGTCTAAATTATATGTGTTTTTGGTTGTTTTGTTGTGGGTGGAGATACTTTTGTAAACAATGTGAAAATAGTAGCATAAACTAATTGCTTTCAATTAAATGTGCCATTTTTAAAAGAAAACATAGTTTGAAAGTAGCTTTAGAAAATGTAGGGGGAAGTGCTGCTTAGATTGTAGGCTGAAATCTAACAAATCACCTGAACCAGATAACATTTATCCCTAGAATGTTTAAGGAGGTTAGCGTGTGTGCATATAAACTCTACATATGTTTTTTCAAATATATCTGCACAACTGGGAAAATTCCCAGGTACTGGAAGCTAGCTAATATTATCCTATTATATGAAAATAGTGATCCAAGTATAGGCCAGTAAGCTTGACATGCATCATGGCTAAATTAATGGAAAAAATTATTTAGCAAAAGACTGAGCCGTACACTAGGTAAATTAACAGCTTATGTGCTAGCTTTCTGCTTGTACTTCGATGGTAATAATTTTAAATCAAAATCCATAAGATATTCTACAGAAGAAGTGGACGATATCTGCAGTATCTGAAGGTATCCCAGAAACACAGAGAAAATTGGTCAGTATAATCTTCTGTCAATGCATTTTCCTGTATCACTCCTTATCTTTCTAATTTGTCAGTTTGTTTTTACTTTTTCTTGAATACTTTTGTGCTTTCAAAGCTGTATACATATTGGATACACTACATTTGAAAAGTAAAGGTAAGGAAAGAAACAACAGCTTTGTGCTAGTTAAATGCAAATAAAGAACAGTTTAAGGTTCAGGATTTATCTCAGAAGCATTCAGTCTCCCTTAACTGCAGCCACTGCGTTTGTAACACCTACACTATGTTCTGTCGTTTAAGTCTGAAATATTGAATACCACAAAGGTTTCACTGCACTGCAGATGGCATACGCTCTGCCAGATCTTGAAATATGTAGCTTTCTGCAATGCAGTGGAACTTTTTGAGTGCTGATTGCTAGACCTAAGAGTCTGGAAGGCTAAGTTAAATTCTCTGTCTTGCATTCTCTTGCCATTTAGGTTTCTCAGTTGTGACAAATGATAATGCAAAAAAGGCCGGCACACAAATTCTTCTAACAAAATGAGGAATTTAATATGTTGAACAATGACCTAACCACTGTACCCCCACAATTATTAGAGAGTAAGGCAGCATTTACTGTGTATTTTTATTCTACTAGAGCGGAGTCCTCAATTTTGATCCAAGGGGAATATAGGGGCTGCAGGTTTTTGTCTCAGCCAATATATTGATTAGAATCTAATCACTACCACTGGTGCAAATTGCTTTTTCCATTTTAGTTCACTTGCTTGTAAATTCTCAATGCTTAATTACTTCTTTAACTCTTAAACAGCTGCATTGACAGTTTATAGCTGCTTTTGGTTGTCTCCACCACCTGCAAATTAATAAAATATGAAAAACAAAATCCCCTGCTTCACCCATGTACACCTGGAACCTGTGTGTGTTGTTCATGAAGCACTGTATATGTTTTGAATTAGAATATGTGGTAAGAAGTGAGAGGGAAAAGTGAAAGACCAAGAAGTGACTAATCTGCTTCAATCAATAAATCATTTGATAGTCTCAGAAAAGCAAAATCTACAATATTAAAATGCAGAATGAGAACTAACCAGCCACTGAGTTAAATGACATGATTCATTAAAAGCAAGAATTGACTTCTAATTTAGAAATTGGTTGAAGCAAAAAGGTGACCACTGTGAAGTTTAAATTGGAAACAGAAGTAATGTCCATCCATCCATCCATTATCCAACCCGCTATATCCAAACTACAAGGTCATGAGGGTCTGCCGGAGCCAATCCCAGCCAACATAGGGCTCGAGGCAGGAAACAAACCCCAGGCAGGGCGCCAGCCCACCACAGGGCACACATACACACACCAAGCACATACTAGGGATAATTTAGGATCACCAATGCACCTAACCTGCATGTCTTTGGACTATAGGAGGAAACCCACGCAGACACGGGGAGAACATGCAAACTCCACGTAGGGAGGACCCGGGAAGCGAACCCAGGTCTCCTAACTGCGAGGCAGCAGTGCTACCACCCTGCCACCCCCAGTAATAATGTGTATTGTAAAAATAAAAATTGTACTACAATTGGTAGTCCCCAAACTAGATCTTTAAAGTGTTTACTTCTTAAGGTGAGAAGTGGCAGCCTGCCTGTTGAGTTTTGGATTTGGGTTTGGTCCTTTGCTGCCACTGTGCTGTGTATAATGTCACCAGAGAGATTTCTTATTAACTCCAGCAGCAGATGTTAATCCTCCGGCACAGAAGATAGGAGGGTAAACAAAAAAAGGGCAGCACAGGCTGTTAACAGACCCCCTCCTGCTTGCTGATTCTTCTGATGTACTTAAACAAGATTGTTATCCTAATCCTCCTGGCCTCCAAAGTAATCCTTCCAAACCTGTGCTGACGATGTGATAATTTTCAAAATGCACCCTGGCAAAGTGCCACAGTTCTAGTGATGACACCTTGACTGCACTAGAACTGGACCTTCTTCATGATCTGAACACAAAAGTGTGCCATCAGCAGCCGCCTTAAAGGAATTGTACGCATATCTGTTTACTGGCTTATCTGCTTCTCTGTGGATGAAACAGGGTCTCCAATGTTCTGCCTCTGTGTAGTTTTGATTATATACAATGGCAGGTTTATTCATGTCTCTGTTTGTATTTTAACCTTGATTTCTTTTTATGTGTATATAAGTCTAAGGCTGAGTTTATGTGTATGCTATAGATGTGTGCTTTCTTTTATTTGTTTGTACTTTAGGTTACAAAAAAAACGCTTAAAGGTATTTAATTTTGAGAAAAAACACATTTTAATGCCATTTTAAAACAGATTTTCTAACAAATTGGTATTTTGAGTTCATTACTTGTATGTAAAAATATTCCTATAGTATGCTACTCAGCTCAGTACTGAAAATCAAACATGTTTCAGATTGCTGCCTTTCCATAACATAAGAGAACATTTGCACCTTGTATAATGTGCCTAGAAAAAGTACCCATTCTATTAGTCCTTTCTCCATGGTGTACTATATTACAAAATTGGACCTTTTCTGACAAATGATCAACAACAACATTTATTTATATAGCATGCTTTCATACAAATGATGCAGCTCAAAGTGCCTTACAAATTGAAGAAAAACAAAAAAAAAAACTCCATAGGGCTGGAGAAAAAAAAAACAAAATCTGCAGGGGTTCTGAGGCCATGAGACATCCCAGCCCCCTCTAGACATTCTACCTAACATAAATGATCTAAATCAGTCCCCATGGTATTCAGGCTTCACGTGGAAGAAAGGACTTCTGGCCTTCCATCCATCAATGTAGGAACTGCATGGTGCCTTGATCTGGTGGTGGTGGCGCAGATCACCACCAATGATAACAGGAAAAACAATAGCAGAGAAAGTAGGGGTTAATACAGATTGTGGAGCCATGATAAAAATGGTACTTAAATGCATATACAGAATATTAGGGTTACACTAAAATGAAGTTATAAGAAAGCCATATTAAAATAATGGGTTTTTAGCAGTTTATATATTGTGAGAGCCAGCCTGACCACAGACAGACAGACACCGTTCTTATGTCCACCACATACGGTTTATTTACAGTTCTATTTACAATTAAATGAGTCCTGTACAGCACACAGTGCTCCAGAACAAACACCCTTTTCTTGGGCCTCTCAGTGGTCCTCTTTTGCTATATTTCTTAAGTGACAAAACACTGTCCTAGTGATTTGATTAATATGTCATTTAAAATTTAGGTCAGAGTCAATAACACCCCTAAGTTATTTGCCTCTGTTTTGACTTAAGCCTAATGGATCAAGTTTATTTCTAATATCCTCATTATATTCATTTTTGCCAATCACTAAGATTTCTGTTTTGTCCTTTACTACTCATCCACTCAGAAACACAAGTAAGACATTGTGTCAGTGAACCAAGAGAGTCGGGGTCATCAGGCGCTATTGATAAATACAGTTGTGTGTCGTCAGCATAGCTGTGGTAGCTGATGTTATGCTTTGAGATAATCTGACCTAATGGAAGCATGTAGATCGAAAAGAATAGATCCTTGTGGAACACCATATAAAATATTGTGTCTTCAAAGTATAATTACCACAACTAACAAATAATTTTTTTTACCTATTAAGCAAGACTCAAACCAATTTAAAACATTACCAGAAAGGCCCACCCACTGACTAAGGCAATTTATAAGAATATTGTGATCAATGGTATCAAATGCAACACTCAGATCTAGGAGGATGAGAACAGATAAATGGCCTCTGTCTGCATTTACCCACAAGTCATTTACTACTTTAACCAGTGCAGTCTCTGTACTGTGATTTGTTCTAAAACATGACTGAAACTTGTCAAGAATGATTATTCAAGTGATCATTCAGCTGCATAATGACTGCCTTTTCTAGGATTTTACTTAAGAAAGGCTGGTCTAATATTTTCAAAAATAGAGGAGTTGAGATTATTTTTAGATTAGATTATTTATTTATAAAAGCACATTTAAAACAACAGAGCTTGTGCCAAAGTGTTGTACAAAGAACCATTAACATAAACACAATGCAAACAATCATGCAGAAGCAGATTAATAAAACAACCAATTATAACATCCACCATAATCCCATTATACATAGTGAAAGGTGGAAGAAAACAAACAGGTCTTAAGCCGACTTTTAAAAACTTTGATAGAGGATGAAGACCTGATGTGAAAAGGCAAGTCATTCCAAAGCCTAGCATCAATAACTGAGAAAGCTCTGTCTCCCCTTGACTTCAGCTGAGATCTTAGAATTACAAGGAGTAGTTATCCAGATGACCTCAGTGCTCTTGGTGCCACAAAGGGGTGAAGGAGGTCACAGATATATTTTGGAACAAGACCATACAAGGCTTTAAAAGCAAACAACAAGATTTTAAAATGAATGTGACACCTCACCGGTAGCCAGTCGAGAGAGGCTAAAATGGGGGAGATATGATCCTTTTTTCTTGACCCAATTAAGAATCTAGCTGCAGCATTTTGAACCTGCTGAAGAAGCAACAGAGACAGATTTTGGTAGCCCCACATATAAGGAATTACAATAATCTAACTGAGATGTAATAAAGGCATGGATGACTGTTTCCAAGTCCTTCTGTGAAAGAAAGGATTTTAGGTTTGAAATTTGCCTTGGTTGGTAAAAACTGGACTTTACTACCATGGAGATTTGTTTTTCAAAACTTAGTGACGACTCGAAGATGATACCTAGGTTTCTGACATCAATATGAATCATTGCTGCCAAGGAGCCTAACTGAGTGCTGATTTCAACTGCAGACTTCTGTTTTATTTTCGTTTAATTGTAAGAAATTTTGTGCCATCCAATATTTAATATCCTCAAAGCATTTCAACAGGTTTTTTACAGATGATGTCAGAACTAACTTTCAGGTACAGCTGAGTATCATCAGCATACTGTAACAATGATACACAACATCATGTTTGTAAAGGAAGGCCCTCAAGGGGAGCAGATAAAGGGAAAATAGAAGGGGAGCCAGGATAGAACCTTATGGAATGCCTTGTGTGAGAGCAGCTGGCTGAGAGAAATTCACATCTATGTTAACAGACATAGGTCTACCTTTAAGGTAGGACTCAAACCATTTCAATGCACAGCCTTGAATGCTTTTTCTTGAGCATTGGGTTTAACAACAGAAGTCTTAAGACAGTCTAGGAAGATCCCCATATCTAATGATGAATTTACTATGTCAGGAACACAACCAGTTAGCATGCTGCATACTTTTTTTGAAAAAACTTATTGGTATTGGGGCAAGGATGGTGGAGGGTCTCAGTTAAGAAATTATTCTATATAGATTGGGTAAATCTATCCTGCTTAAAATGGAATACTGGGATTTATTAGGATCAATATTGGGGGGGGGGGGGGGGCTGATACGGTGGCGCAGTGGTAGCATTGCTACCTCGCAGTAAGGAGATCTGGGTTCGCTTCTCAGGTCCTCCCTGTATGGAGTTTGCATGTTCTCCCTGTGTCTGCGTGGGTTTCCTCCCGGTGCTTCGGTTTCCTCCCACAGTCCAAAGATATGCAGGTTAGGTGCATTGGCGATCCTAAATTGTCCCTAGTGCATGCTTGGTGTGTGTGTGTGTGCCCTGCGGTGGGCTGGCGTCCTGCCCGGGATTTGTTCCTTCCCTTGTGCCCTGTGTTGGCTGGGATTGACTCCAGCAGACCCCCGTGATCCTGTGTTAGGATATAGCGGGTTGGATAATGATGATGATGAATGAATATTGGGGGGGGGGGTGTATTATATTATTTCTAATATTAATTTTGTGATTAAAAAATATGAGTAAAATAAACCAAACTGCTGAATCTCTGAAGACACCCCTACTATGCAATCTCCTGTTTCTTTACACCCCTGTATCTGAATGCACAGTGTGAGGCCAGGTTCTCATGCATTCAGGAATTAGTCTGTACTCAGACTTGTGTAAAATTAATCACAGTTGGCTGTCGGCAGTACAAATAGAAACTATTTAATCTCTCTTTTTTAAGACATTGAAAAAATAAGGCATCCTTCAAAATCTATACATTGCTGCATATCTTAGTTTCTCCCTTTCTTCCTTGTTCTTTAAGCAATTAGTAAAGAAGTTGCTTGATTAGAAGGACCTTGTAAATGACATTGCTGGGAATGCAAGCTTGAAGCTTTTATCTTTCTCTATTTGAATATTTTGATTAAGACTATGCCCCAGGGACAAATTTTCAGCTCTCTATCGTATTCCCCAAAATCTTGCACTAAGTGGAACTGGATCAGGTTTTAACCTTCTGTGTTTGTAGGAGAATCTCTCATGCTCCGCTATCTACATTTTGAGACATTGCAAATTACATAAAAGTACCTTCCTTCCCAATGGAAATTTGGTAACTTGAACTGTTTAACATTTTTTAGCTTAAACATGTATTTAATTAGTTTGGTTAATTTTAGGTGATTGCTTAATTACTAGTTTTAGTTATGTGACCTTTGACCACACTATGAAATATTAATTTCATACTATGTTTTCCATTTCATGGTCATACTAGCCTACCCTGACAAAACTGGATACCAAACAGGAAACTAGCTCTGAGTGGATTGCCATCCTGACACAGAGCTCACTATAATACACACCTACAAAGGGACAGTTTGGAGTTAGCAACTAATGGAATGAACATGCCTTTAAGACATGGCAGAAAAGCGGAGTTTCTAGTGTTGAACTTTGTAGACATGGACAGAACATGCAGGCTGTATCTGGAGAGCACTTAAGGTGAGATTTATAGCCAGGAATATGAGCAGTGCTAAGAATAGTTCATCTTTGTCCATTTTTTAGAAATGTATAATTATGACTTGTTCATGTGATATGTGTAATAATGGCACTTTGTATGGAGAGTGCTATACTAATGTCCATGTGGTGCCTAAGCTTCATAAAATTTATTTCAGGTGCTTCTAGTAAATTTGGAGGATGTACAGTTTTAGGATTTATTGAGAAGTGTAATTAAACGGAATGGAGACTTTTTTGCTTATTGTTTGACAGAAAATAGCCTTAATCAAGATGGCCTTTGTTAGTCGTTAATTCTTAAAAGTCCCTTTAAATGCTTCCCCATAAGATTCCTACAGATATGTATCTGCTATTCTTGGTCGAATAGGCCTCTTTCTTTTATTTTTGTCTTATCCTGTTTTGCATCAGTGTTGGAAGTATTTCTATGAATTACATTTTAACAGTCATTTCTTTTCACAGCGTGAAGGATTTGGCAGCAATATCTGTGTTGAGATATTAGGTTCCTTTCA
Organism: Erpetoichthys calabaricus; assembly: GCF_900747795.2. Lineage (NCBI taxonomy): Eukaryota > Metazoa > Chordata > Cladistia > Polypteriformes > Polypteridae > Erpetoichthys > Erpetoichthys calabaricus. The sequence goes on along the minus strand of NC_041405.2, from coordinate 87,078,080 downwards.
GGTTCAATCCTCATTTGTTCCGTTTTGTCAGATCATTTGTATATAGATTGTCTTTTTCACCATGTATTCTCAATCAACCTTTATATAAGACATTTCTTATGGAGTCTCTCCTGTTTGCATTAGTTGTGAGATAATTAACTGTGCATTAGGCACCAATTCATCTTGGTGCACATATACCCACACATCTATCTTCCATCACACTTGGCCAAGTTAGTCTCCGTTTAACCTACCCTGCCCATCTTTGAGGTGTGGAATCCTCATACAAAACACACACAAGTATGGAGTTGTGAGATGACAGCACAAAACAATTCTCTATAGGCCGCTCAAAGAAATGAACATTGTACGATGTAATAAACATTTAATAACTGATTCATTATTCTTTGTATCCTATCTGAACAAGCATTAATGGATGTAATCTTGTACCTTACCTTTTTCCTTGTGGTGTGGCTTTTTTTCTTGCTTATTTTGTAAAGCATCTGTACTTCAATTATGGAAGTGTCACAGAATGGAAAATATTATGCATTCTTTTTAGTGGGGTTTTGTAATTTAATTTATTCTGTCTTAGATGTGCTTCACTGTTTTCTTTATGTAATTGCAAATTAATTAGTATTTAAAGATGATTTGACAGGCTCATTAGACACTTTTATTACATTTTTGTCAGGCTAATGGACTCCTAGACTCTGTTAACATAGAGCTTATTTATAAATTTAGTATGTTAATCTTAACATGCATCAGAATATTGGAATTGGCTAAGTATTACAGATTGTATGGTAGAGAAATATATAGATATAGGAAAATTGAAATCAATGGTACCCTTTTTAGATGTTAGCAGCATTATAAGTAGTAGTATTGTCACATTCACAGAGTACAGTGAAACTCTCATTGGCTTGTTCCGACATGCAACAAGTTGTTACTCTCCGGCATCATAATAAACAAGAATGTATTGAAATATCCAACATTATTTAAGGAAAAAAGAAATAAAACAAAGTGTCAGTTTTTATAAAACAAATAAATAATACAAAGAATTCAGTTTTCTTGGTGACCTTTGGTCTGAAGCAGGAATGCAAATAAAACCTAATTTAGATATGCCCAGACCCACTCATAGAAAAGGTTTATTGCACATACTGGGTGTGATTTTATTTGCATCTTCAAAAACATGTTTATTAGTGCTGTTGCACCATGCAAACATATTTTAACAGTTGAGTGAACAAGAAACAGAGTGCAAATAACTGAAGACTGCTTTAAATACAGAAACCATGTTGGCATATTTGACCTATCTAAACAAATAAAAATATCCACAGACCCATCTATGGGTAGCATTGGATCTTTACTTCTTCAAGCTGATATTGAAAACTGGAAGCCAACAGCATATGCTTCAAGAACTATGATACAATCTGAATGCCATTATTCACAGACTGAAAAAAGAATGGTTAGGGTTAGTCTTTGAATTTGAAAAACTTTACATGTATATCTATAACTTACCCTCATTCACAGTGAAAACAGATCATCAGCCACTTGTAGTGATCAATAAGAAGAATCTAATTGAGATGCCTCAGAGGATCGAACACCTGATAATGACATTTTAAAGGTTTAATTTGACTTAGTTTACACCTGGGAAGTACATATAGTAGTATTAGCAGTTACACTATCTTAGGCAACCATTCCATTTACGCTACATGATTCTAGTTGCACTGAAGAAGTGGAAATGCAGGCAAATATGATCACAGCAACACTTTCAGTGTTAGACCAAGTGAAAGCAGGTAACAGAAGAGACAGCTAAAGATCAAGTATTTAAAATGGTATTGCACATCTTCAAAATGGATGGCCTAAAAACTCATGTGCTAAATTTTTCCAATTAGGATCAAACTGAGTTATGTAAATGGTTTACTGCTTAGGTAAAAATACTAGTTAATCCTTAATCCATGTAACAAGAGATCTAGAATAAAATTCATGACAATCATCTTGAAATGGGAAGTTGTAAAACAAGAGCTAGGAATTTTGTATCCTGGCCTGGTATAAATCATAATATAAAGGTATTGATAAAAGAAAATGCAATGTGCTTTACATTTCATAACAAACGATTAGAAGAACCAATGGTAATTTCAGAACTGCTACCATTTTCAGTGATTATCACAGATCTGTTGCAACTTAATGGCAGACTATATGCTTGTTATAGACAATTTTTCAAACTACCCAGAAATGGTATGTCTATCAAACTCTTAAGCCAACTGTTATTAAACACATTACATTTACCTTTGCTAGACATGGAATTCCAAACACTTGAGTAAGTTATGGTCTATGTTTCATCAATTTGCAGAACTGATTGTGATTTTCAATTTATATCACATCTAGTGCAAATTATTCTCAATCAAATGGTCAAGAGGAGAAGGTAGTTCTAATATTAACTTCTAAAGAAAGCCACAGTCGAGTTAAGATTTGTACTTGGCTCTACTTAGTTATCAGGCTTCTACTCTTGATTACGACAAATCTGCAACTGAACTGTTAATGGGCAGAAAGCTCCACACCTTCATTCTGTATATTACAAAGAAAAAGACAAGAGTGAATTAAAAAAATGAAACAGTTAAAATTAAGACAAGAGGCCAGTTATGGCAAAGCAACAAAATATCTGCATACTTTAACAAATAATGTAGTGAATATTCGAGATGCCAACATTTCAGATACAAAGACTAAAGGTTTAGAAGTTAAATCTCCAAGATCACACATAGTAAATACCGAAAATGGACAATTGCTGAGAAGGAACTGTCTTAATCTTTTTAAAGATGCAAGAGATCTTTACAAAGCAACATAGTATTAATGAGCAAAGCATACCTGACGGTTCAAGCATCAATCTGTCTGCACTATTGGTATCAGACTCAACAGACACATTTTCCAACAAGGCTTGTAGTCCTGTTTTGAAAAGATCTACAAAACCGATTAAAAATAGAGACTGAATCATTTTTAAGTAATTGGGCATGTAAGATTATAGTGTAGACTGTTATCAAGTCAAGTCAAGCTCTATTTACAGTATATAGCACATTTAACACACCCATCAGTTGACCGAAGTGCTTTACAGTTTCCATATCCTAAAAGAAGCAAAAAAGCTAATAATGTGAATTGTGGTGGGGTTGTATTTTATATTTAAGTTGATAAATATTATGTCTTTATGTGTAAGCTAGACATACCAATTGTAATTTTAGTGTTTCATTAGGCTTGTTGTACTTTCATGTCTAACCAACCCCCAAGTCTTTAGGACTGACTTAGGATGTGAAATTTATTGCAGGGTTGGGGGAGGTGCCTCAAACTGGTTTGGCAAGAGTGATTCAGTGAAGGACATTCTATAAACCAACCCCCACAAGAGGGCCATAAAACCACCTAGCTGGCAAGCTAAACAAATGGGGAGCATTCTATAAGCTATCTACTACTTACGGTATTGACAGTAGGATTGGTTTTGAATCAGAGGCCATTCTGTACCATGATGCCCTATTGGTCTAAGGATTTGGAAAGAAATGTATAAAGTTGGTCACTTTACTCCTTCCTGTCTCACACCATGGCTATGAAGTTAACACAATGAGGAAAACAACTCAGCAGCCATATTGAAACAGGCATGCGGCCTGTCCTGAAGAAAACTGACTAGAAATGATGACTTGACCAGAGACATTTGAGTAACTACAAATTTGTGTGCCATCTGAAACTACACATATAGCATTTGTCAGGTTGTATGTTGCCAATATTCACATGTACTCGGCTTCATTATTATCATTATTTTATGAATATTATCAATAATACATAATTAGAATGTGTAATGTAACATCTCCTGCTTATCCTTTTACTCTAGAGGATTGCCTGAGGTTATAGCTATAGAAATGAATGTGGGAAGAAGTGGTTAAGTACAATATCTTATAAACAGTGGTAAGTCTATGGGATTTGAGGCATTCTGATAGTCTACACAATAAAGAGTTCAAAAGGGGAAAGAGTCACTCAGGACTCTACTAAGAAAAATAACAAATACAAAAAAAAAACTAAACCTATACACAATATTAATACATAAAAATCTTAAATTTTACGAATAAGCCCTTTACTATTAGCCAAATGCCAATGAAAAATATTTTGTTTTTGTGGCTGGGATTGGCTCCAGCAGACCCCCGTGACCCTGTATTTAGTATATAGCGGGTTGGATAATGGATGTATGGATGGATGATTTAAAACTATTGACCAAAGCAGAAGGAGACCCCTGATATAGAATAACTGCTGTCTTGGATTAATTTAACTAGAGAACATTTGTTGCCATCCAACATTTAATGTCCTCAATGCATTGCAAGTAACTGAAGCCTTCTAACCAGATTTTAAAGGAAGATAAACAGCAAGCTATGCTTACTGTTTGTGTATATATGTCGTACTATAAACATGGATTGTATGTGTAGGGAAAGGGGATGTAGTGATATTAGAAATAATTAACTGTTATCAATAAAGCATTTTAGTTCAAGAGTGCTCAATAGTACGGGGTTATTATGACGGCATGAAATGGAAGTAGGAGGTGGAATAAAGAAGTAGCTTCAATCAGGAACATGTCTTCTGTGGTTCTTTGGAAAATATTAAAAAGAACATTACCCAAATGTGATATAGTGGGTCCGTGGCTCGAAATGGATGGCCAATTTTTAAATAATCTCCACACTCACGGCTTAAAGAGGGGGAGTGGTAGTGTGGCCAGAACGGTTTCCAGGTGTGATATGGGTATGGGCGTATCCGCACTGAAGTGCACAGGTGTGGGATTGCCCGTGTCCATAATTGATGTCGGGAGCTGCTAATTGCCACACCTGTGCCATTACTCCATTATAAATAGGAGAAGCGCATGTGTGGAGGGGGACAAAGAAAGAGAACGGAGGTTATTGGAAAGAAGAAGGCAGGAGGTGCAGAGAGCCTGTGTGGGAGTGAGTGAGTGAGCGAGAGCAGGCTCGCTGGTGGATGCAGGCAGCTGGGAGGAGAGCCCCTCAGCAGGAGTGTATGGCTGTTTTTATGGATTATTTACTGCGGACATTTTTGAAGCACTGCACTTTGGACACTTTTGTTTGAGTATTTTTAATAAGAGCACTTGCACCTTTTGCAGCATCCCCTTGCTCAGTTTGAATTGTCCCCATTAGACCAGCTCATCTGGTTACATTACTGATGGTGTTGGGTTCGAGAGGCTCCCAGAAGGGAAGTGGGAGCATGGGGCAGGACCTGCACCGTTACACCAATGTGTGAGCAGTAATGGAGGACTAGAAGAGTATAACCTTTTTTGTTTAAGCAAATGGAGATTAAGAAGTGACATGATTTAATTGTTTAAGATTACAAAGATTAATACGTTGTGTCCCTGTTGATATTTTAAAATAAATTCCTCAATAAGAGCACATGGACACAGATGGAAACTTTTTACACTTTTTACACAAACATTTTTTTCCTCTGGAGAACCATAGTCTGTCTACCACATTACTTAATTAATTATTTTGGATAAATTAAGTGAATAGGATTTGTAAGCTTCTTGGGCTGAATGGCCTCTTTGTCAAAATTGTTCCAATATTCTATTGTTTTACTGTCCTTATCTACCATGGTTGAAACCACTCAAATATTACAACCATTGATAACTGCTTCATGGATATCGTTTTATCAGACTTTTTGTTCTGTGCAATCTCCAGTTTTACTGTCTTACTGATAATCTGTCTTAATCTTCTTTATTTATTCATCTGGTTTGTACAATGCTATATACTGTATACGCTGCTGTTCTTTATTATATTCTGTAAGTGCCTTGAACATGGGAAAGGCGCTATATAAATAAAATGTATTATTATTATTATTATTACAAGTAAGAAAAGATAAATGCAGACATATCGGGAGACTAGGCAGCTTGTTTCAGCAGGGTTATTTCAATACATTTGTCAAAAATTGCCTAACAGTGTCTGTGCTGTTGGTATGAATAATGTTGTGATGAAAAATGCATGTTTTGTACATTCTGTAGTCTTAAAAACCAAAGCATGTTTGCTTAATTGTTCTGTTAAAATTGTGGTTATTCTGATTGTCCTTGGAAGACTAATCAGTAATATTTTGAGTAAGGATGCCCAATTTACTCTTCTCTTAAGCACATTGTCACTTCTATCCATTATGATCCATTTTATTAGAAATAACATACTTTCTGAAATGTGCTTTGTATCACCTTTCAGATCAGTAGAGCAGTCAGGTGTATAAAGCAGACAATCAAAAAGAACAGTGCCTAGTTAGTGCAGTTTAAGATGATTGTGGTTTGCTGGGGTTTACTTTGTTGCTGGACTGTTCTGAGTCGTGTGTGTTTTGGACATGCAGCACAACTGCTTTATTTATTGTGTGACTTGTAGTGTAGACAGAATAATATGCTTGGAATAAATACACTGACAATCAATATGAAAAATCATAGGCCCTTAGTGGCTAAGCCATTCAATCAAAATTACAAATACTGATGTGATTATGTGATTCTGTTTTAAATTTAATTGCTTATAATGCAGACTGACTCATTTCTTCAAACACAGGACTTTTTCTAGGCAGTGTCTGAAGCAGGAAATGTAGCACAGATGTGATGGAAGCTCTTGAAATTTCATAGGAATCAGTTTTTTTTACTTATTTAAACAAAAAATAAATAAATAACACAACCACTGGATGATTCCATATCTTAATGTTAATAACAAAAACCTTCTTCCTGCTTTTTTCAGCTTTATGGCATTCATTTAATATCCTTTTACCATGTCCTGTTTATAAGACTGTTTTGGTACCAGCTATCAACTTCAAGTTGATGTTCAGCTTTCTATATTCTCTATATTAATAATGATGTCATAAGCAAATTTGACTACCTGTCTTTGATCTTGGCACTGTTTCAGCTATTTGAGACATTTAGTGTACAATATATAAATTGTAAATAACAGGGTCAGCTCTTAAGCCATCTCTGGACCCAGAATGAATGCAAGCTAAAATTTAAAAAAAAGGGTGTTTCTTATAAATTTACAGCACACAACTTATATATATATAAGGTTATAAGGAGTAGCAAAAAGTACAAGAACAAAATTACACAAGAAAAGCAAAAACCCAAATACCTTCCTGGGCTTGTTAGTTCTCCTGACTTTGGCACTAGGCACACTTTCACCACCCATACCATTCTCGGTGATTGTTTGGCCACTTTTCCTCCCACAAAATTAGCCTTACTTGCTTCCAGACTTCAGCCTCACTTGTTTAATGGATAGTAGGAATGCTTATGTTTTTTTCTGACATTTTCTGCTAGTAGGAGTTTTACAGTATTTACTGTATTTCTCATGCTTTGTCTTTCTAGATCTCCATCTTTTAAACCCAGCTGTCTCTGATGCTGCAAGCCTTTGCTGTCTTTAAAAGGTTTTCAGTCTTAGGGTATTCTGCTCTCTGTAACATGCAACATGGTCCTCCTTGCTGCTATCTATTGAATTACTCATCATTACAATTGCTATTTTCCTACTGCCCCTGGAGTAAAAGGCAGGTACTATCTCTGAATATGCAGTCTGACCTCCTGCTCCTGTGTGTCAGTAATCAGTTAGTATGAAAAACATGAAATTATTATAATTATTATTATTATTATTATTATTAACAATACATTTTATTTATATATTGCTTTTCCCATGTTCAAGGTGCTTGTTCTGCTGTTTCTTGTTTATAGTAACAGGAAGAGAAAAACAGCTTGTGAAGTTACCTTAACACTCTCAACTTCAGCTATGAAATTGGCCAGCAAGAATCTTTGTCACCTCTCTAGCTCACAGAGTGCACAGTCTTAAAGTAGAGAGTGATCCTGACATCATTACAGTGATGTTACAGCAAGACAAAGGCAGGAAGCAAGTGCCAATAGAATACCACGAGTAACAAAATAAAGCACTTGAAACATAGTGTCATGTAGCAGAATTCATTCCTCTGTATTGGCACGGTTGTTCTGGCTAGATCTGTTTTTTTTTCAAATGGCCTTGTCTTTGTCTTGTGGAGCTCCCTTGGGTTTGGAGCCCTTTTCCTGAAGAGGCACCACACTGAATTTTTTTTTTTTTTTGTACTTTATTTTTCTCATATTTTTTGGGCCTTTTTTTGCCTGTTTTAAAACAAGCTTTTTGATAGCAGTCATTAAACAATAACCTATATTAAATAAAAAGGTTAATTGAAATGGTATTTGTTTAAAGCTCCCCTTTTTGTCAGTTGGAATGTTGTAGACATTGCAGTGCCAAGTGACTATTCCTGTTCAGACTCTGAAATTATAGCTACTTTGTCGGTGACTGAAGCCTTCACAGCATATTGCAGTTGATAAATGTATTCATCATTCTTTTGCTAATTTCAGTACGGCCTTACTTATGCTCCTCTTCTGTTTGTGTTAGTAATTTTTATGTTTATACACAACATTTATATACATTTTTTTCCTTTATGGAAGCCTGAGAAATCTTACTAAATGTCATGATGGTATAAATGTATCCACTCAGTTTTTAAAACTTGTTTATTCCAATAGAGGTTTGTGGGAAGCAGCAATCTGCACCCACAGAACTGAGTGCATAGACTGAGCCGACCCTGCCCAGAATGCTAGTTCATTCATGTATACAACCACATCCAAACATTTAAAAGCTGACATTCATCCTAACCTACTGTATTTGTCTGTGGGCTATTGTTGAAAACTGGAGAATCTAAAAATCCCACATGCAAACTCCGTATATACAGTATATAATGTAATCCATGTCAAGTCATTCTGAAAATACTTGAAACAGTAGTTTCAAAAACTGTGGCTGCATTTTTTTCCAACTTTTTTTTTTTAATTGGACCTGTAGCCTAATGAGATGTTATTTACTAGTTTTGGGATCAGTGTGCAAATTACAATAAGTTTGGTAAATTTGTATTTAAATGTACTAAGCAGTTACATGGGGGTAATGTATTTTTTTAACTTTATTATATTTTCACCCTCATTTTCATTCTGCATTTTCCAGGTATTCTGGTTATTTAATCCATTACTTGATAATTAGTGGATCTGATGATGAAGTAGTTGCAGCCTTTCATCAGTCAACGTTTGCCCAAGTATCTACTCAGCTTGTTTTTAATGGTCAGTATTAGGAAAAATGCAAGGAGTAAACTATAAAGAAAAGGGCAAAATAATTGGAAAACAAAGAGTTATGCATTTAAAAATATTACAAAAATTGTCTAAATATCTTACAAAAGTAAAAATCATACTGCTGTACTTTTCTGAATGCAAAATAAGATGAGCAAAAAAGACCAGCTAATTAAATGAGATCAGTTACAACTGATTGTGAATCTGTTTGGAAGAAACATCTGTAGCCACATGAGGCCCCCAGGATTGAGTTTAGAACCTCTGCCTTAAAGCATTTATTGCTTAGCTCCCTGTAACCAACATTTGGTATTTAAAAATCCTAAACGGAATTCACTTTACCTTAAAGAATGACTAAAATTAAATCTGGATCTGACGTAAATGTTGAGCTGTCCCTGTTTTCAGTGTCGATGCATTTCATTAGTAATGAATGATGCTGAGAAGCCAGGCAATGTTATTGTGTACAATATACACATTTGTTCGATTAACAATTAAGTGTTAGAACTCTTAAGACTCTTAATGAGCTCATGTATGCCTAGCTTGTCCTACATGTTCTTTTTTCCTTCTAGCATCTTAATGGTGAAGGAAGTCTTTCACTTTAATCCTAAAGATCCTGGAAAATGTTTGACCTTCATTATCTTTCTTAAGCCAAATATTGTATTGTACAGTATATCTCACCTTGTATGTTGTGAGTATACTCTATATTAATTCCATCAAATTCATAATTTATGTCTTATAAAATGTGTTAGTTTTTAAATAAATATGTTAAAAGAGTATTTTAGTGTATATTCTACTTTACACATCATTGTTGTGGTTAAAACTGCATCCTCCCTGTACAGGAAAGTATCAGGTACATGGTTTTTAATACATGGTGTAGTCAATGTCTGCATAGAATTTACACATTTGACGTATGTTATGGTGGTATTCTCCCAGTGCAATTATTTTCTTTCACATCCCAAATTTGATAAAATGGCAATTCTGATTTAGTGAGTGATCATGTGGTGTTCTTAATACACACCCCAGGACCACTGTGACACTGTAATGGAGTACAAGGGTTCAGAAACATGTAGTAATTTACTTATCATCCATTTGCATTATTTCCAAATATTGATGATAAAGAAATTTTCTATTAATTTGTTTGTTTGCATTTTATTTTCATGATCACATTGGTTTAGCTTCCACTTTGTGCCTAATGCAGATTTCATATGCTCATGCACCCCCTTACAAAATAAGGAATATTTCTAATCTAAGTTTCAGATTATCCAAGCAAATGTCAATAGAAAACAATTAATTTCAGGAACATTTTAACGATAGTTATTAGGCTGAATTACTTACTAAAAATGGTAACATCTTTTTATTTATAACCTTATTGTTCATTAACTTCATCAGTTTCATTTTAAAATTGCATTTTTGTTCATTTGTACTGAATGTTACTGCAAACTAAAGAACATCTTTGATGATAAAGCAGGTCAAGTTCATTTACATTTGAGTCCTTAATATGTCTTTATCTTTCTCTATTACCCACCAAGTCAAAATTCTGCAGTGACATGACATGGTCATTCATGGTATTCACTCAGTTTATAATCCATTCAGTGAGAATGCAAAAATAGGGTACAGTTTAATAAATCTGAAAGAAAAATGCCTGCTTTATTTAAGAATTAGCTTACTATAACAATAACAATCTGCAGAGTTTGCTCTCATAAATTCAGTGTTTCCTTATAAGTTTGTTTTTCTCAGAATTGTTGCCATTGTTTTTACAAATTTAGGCAATTGCACTGTTACAATAAGTACAGTCAGTATTTGTTGACTTCATGCAATATAATCTGTGCATAAACAGTGATGTTTTGAGTTTCCTTAACATTTACAATCAGAATATCATTAAGTCAAAAATGAGAATGAGAGGCAATCTATTGTTACAAGACATTATCACTTTCGATTTAAAATATCAGTATGTTAGATGAATGAAAACTTTTGGCAATGTAACAAATGACTATTGGTATTATAAATAAAAGCAAGTGATTTTCAAAAAGTTCAGTTTCTAAAAACATGGGGAAAAATATTGTTTGAAAAGTTTTACATTTATGTAGTTTATCTTGTGGTAATATGGTGATATGACACAGAAACAACAAATCAAAGACAGTGGTTAATATAATTTTGGATGCTTCACAAGGCTTTGACCCACTGTGTGATTAGAGTCATTGACATTCTGGGCACGGTGACTTTAATGAGCACTACTGTGGGCTCTTAACCTCGCAGCAATTGTGGTAACCTACTTTACTAAACCTTGGAACAGCAAAGTTATTTGTCCTTATTGTAGCTGCAAACTCTGAAGGTACATTATTTTCTGTTTAGTCTTGATTCTGCATCTACATCCTACTTTCATTCTTAGTCAAATGGTGTGAAGACACTCGTAAATTCTGTATTTTTTTTTCCATTAATTTTGTACATTTATAAAAGTTTAAAAAATCTACATAGCAACAGTGGTAATCATTATAATGAGAGCTACATTGCTTGCCCTAATTAATTAAATGGTAGATTTATTTGACATTTGTCTTTACAGTTTTCATTAAAATTTATTTCAACTCCTGCTATCATTTATTTGTTTTTTAATGCATCACTGATTAAAATTTTCTTTTCATGTATATTTGCTTTACATGTTGTTTGCCTTAAAAATGCAATAAAAAATGGAAGCATAATGATTGATGCAAGGTTGGTTTTATTTCATAGCAACAGTGTTTGAGTAAAACTTTAATTTACTGTTGTACTGTATTATGGTGGGTTTCTGTAGGACTTCCCAAGTCCCTTATTAGGTTAGTCTACCCTTGCACTTTAAGATTATCACAGATACACATAGAGATCCTGTAGACAAAGTCTGAAGTGAAAGCATAATTATCAGTCACCCCACAATATTCTATTTAGAATTCTCTTCGCATTCATACATAGATATTCTCCATTGTCTACATAAGGGTATGTCTCACAATATTTTACACATAGATTTACTTACATAAATATCCTTAAATAGACAATGCAACCTTAATATATCTTACAATATTCTATAGGAGTCACTACTTAAGAACTTATCACCGACACTGATGAACGTACGGGTGTCATCGTGACACAATTAAAACCATAATTCTTTTGGTTATGCAACTTACCAACCAAACAATATGCCCTGCTTTTACTGCAGTTGTCTTTTTTTTTTCTAGGATGAGTGACCTCTTAGCCTTGATAAACTCTATGAACAAGTAGTGTGGCAACTCCCCATACCGGTGTTTTGATTTTCAGTTATTACAAACACTCTAGATAATAAAAAAAAAATTTGAAGAATAATACCAGTAGAAGAACGTATAAAAGAAAATGTAGATAGTAAAATCTGGATGTATATAAAGTCTTTAGAAAAAGCTTGGGAAGAATCTCAAGGAGTGGAAACTGTTATTCATGAGGCTTTGATCAGATGAAATGGTCATACATCCTTTGGTCTTCTTTTTTGATGTTGCCTTCTTGATGTTGCTGTTTCTTCTCCTTCTGGTTTAATCCCTCAGCCAAGCCATATTTATTTTAAAATTCCACGTTGGACTTTGGGGAAATGTGATATTATACACACTTGATTGGCTGGCTGTCAATATGATGGATGTATTTGCTCAAACTCTTATCTTTTTATGCATGTGTGTTTCCAAAGCAATAAGTTAAACAACATGACCTGAAGCATCATGGCTGCTTCCTGGGCTTCTGCTTTGTTTACACAGATGTTTTAAGCTGACTGATTACTAGTACAACTCAGGAAGAGAAGATGCTCTGTCCTGGTACAGTTCAGGAAAAGAAGATGCTTTGATGTTAATTGTCCACTCAAGTGTCCAGTATTTCAGTTCATATTGTTTGTTGAGCAAAATAATGAAATATAATTTAAAATCTGGAACACTAACTCTGTTCTGTCACACCTCACCCTCATACATTCCCATTGCTGCACCTTTGTCCACATCTACTACAACTTGTTACTCAAAAGCCACTCCTTACTCTTGTACTTGTCAGGAAACCACAATCAGTGTATTTTACTGTCAGTGTTCCCATTCTTTCAACATTGTTTCATCAAGTAGTCTTTTTGGATACTAGTTTTTGAGCCTTTTAATTTATTTATGTATTTTTTATTTAAATTCTGCTGTTTATGAACTTTGCATGTCAGTCTTAACTATTTTGGCAGGGGTTTTGGCTAATTTTGTTAATGACAAACATATCTAGGCATGCCTATGAACATGGGTGCAAGACTTTATGCAGCCTACCTTATGAGTCATTATTGGAAATTAAGCCAGCCACCAAATAAGTTTGCCAATCCCTGATATAGATCTATTCTGATCTGTGTTTTCATTTCGTTGTTGGCGCTTTTGGTTCATTTAATCACAAAGTAATCTACCAAATTTCTGAGATGAATAAAAAAAGGTAGTTATTTCATTCCAATGAGCTACAAGAGAAAATGTGAAGATGCAGAATCATCTTTTCCTTCAAAAAAATCATGGAAGTGAAACCAATATTGCTAGTACTGGTAGTGTAAATAAAGTATATTGTAATGATGGGCCTGATTGCTGGACAGCAACTCAAAAAAATGATATCTTCCAGAGAAACTGTGGCTTTACACGATGGTTAAAATGATGGTCTGCAAAGTGTGCACAGATGTTGGAAGTCTTGGGTCAAGTAAACAGATGGGAATTAAAATTCCCACAGTATGGGCCAGTGGTAAAATCAGTACCTTTGGTAAATCTTGAAAACAACAACTAATGTTCCTGAGAAAGAAGATTTGACAACAAGGAAAGCACAGCCCACAAAACTGCACAAAATATTAAAGTTAGAAGCTAAAAATGAAGCTTTAGAAAAAATATGCTTGAAAACTCATGATAAAAATATTACGGCTAAAGTTTTTCAAACTGTTTATAAAATAGCCAAAAGCATCAAGCATTTAATAACTTTGAAGATGAAGTAAACCTTCAGGAAGATAAAGGTGTAGATATGGGACATATACTTCACTCTACCAATGCCTGCATTAACACAATAAACTATATTGGAAATGAAATGGTAAATACTTTAATAAACCAAATTATGAACTGTAAAAAAACCTTTCTCCAATTATAGATTAATCTGCTACTGTCAGTAGTAAAAGTGCTTTAAATGTTTATGTTTGTGTAGTCCCTCCAGTGAATCTTTTCCTCGATTTAATTGAGCTTCATGATGTTTCTGTCAAAGGAATTTAGTACATTAATCAGTCACCTAGAACACCTTGGACTGTCAGAGGATTATTTAAAGGACCACTTGTCTGTCACTTGTGAGGGTGCTTCAGTGATGTTTGGTGTGTGTAGTAGTGTTAGGAATTTGCTGCAAGATTCATTTCCAGGTATTATTGTATGGCATTATGCTAACTATTGCCTGGACTTGTCCGTGAGCGATGCAGTGAATAATGTGGCAGGCATAAATAGGTTTAAGAATTTTATGGACAAACTTTATGATCTACCATGCGTCTCCAAAAAATGCAAGGGAATTTAAAAGGAGTGTGCTGCTTCACTATAATTGCAACTCCTGAAAACTGGAAGAATCGTGAATACTCACTGGGTAGCATCAAGTTTCTGTACAATTAATACAGTATGGCAAGATTATCCAGCACTAGTTCATCACTTCCAGCAAGAACAGAAATATACTACAAGAAGCAAAACAGAGCACTGTCTTTATGAGTGTTTGCTGAAGAAAATCGCATCATGTGATTTTATCCTAGATTTGGGATTAATGTTTGGTGCTCTCCAAGAACTCAGTGACTTGAGTTTGGACTTGCAAGCAAGAGATATCAGCTTGCATACTGCTAACAATATAAGCACAATGCAAGTATTTGAAGAAAGAATGGGAGATACTGGTCAATACCACAGTATTCCTCAATTGTGGAAAATATGAACTTCAGAGGTGTTGAACTCCACAAAACTAGCTGACTGCAGACACAGCTGTCCTATAAATCCAGACAATTTCTATGAATGTTTGAAGGATTCCTTAGAAAAAAGATTTTTTGGAGGAGAAAGTGCTGATTTGCCTGACTGTGATAAAGTGTTACATCCACATTTCTGGCCAGAAAAAACAAAATCAAATCACATTTGGAGAAACGGAGATTAGAAAACTGGCAGAGACGTTTAGTCTAAATGAAAGAAGTGATTTGTTTTTTTTGTGAATATGTTCAAGAAAGTAAAATGCCAGATAGACTGCTTCTTCCAATGCAGATTCTTGGTTAATACAGACAAACTTTGCACTGATGTTCCTGAAAATCGTATGACCGCCACTTAATTTCAACCCTGATACAAATGTGGACCTATGGCTGTTGTGAGGACATCACTCGGCAGTAAATACTAAGAGCAAGCAGTGATCAAGAAAAGCAGAAGGACCACCTCAAGATATGTCGAAAGTGTGGAAGTTGCTATAAAATGTTGTTCATTGAAAAGTTCATGTGAGTATCCCTTCCTTTTTTCTTAGGAAAAAAGCACTGTGTATAGCCTAATGACAAGTTTCAATGATGACCATTTACAATTCAATATTTTATCATTTTAAATCTCCTCTGTCATGCTCTTACAAACCTTACTGAAACGATTGTTTAACATTCAGTGAGCAATTCTATTGGTATCGAACCCAAAAATATCAGTTCTGCCAAACTAATCCATATGAAGCATTCAGTATCAGATGTTCTCCATATGAAGGCAATATCCAGATAGATAAGGAAATGCCATGGAAACTGAAGTTGGACATCAGTCAAACATGCATATAGACTACAGGCAGCTTTGTTCGTAAAAAATATTATCAATTATATTGTGAAGAAGGTTAGCTAAACAAAACAAGTGACGTTTTATTTTTTTTGCTGTTACATAGGTCAGTATAGTACATCTGAACTGATATGTTACCTCAGCATTTTTAAATGTGACTAGAATTATGTACTGTTCAGTGGAGAGTATACTGTATGTAATGGGTGTAGTTCACCCATTCATCCTCTGCTCTCAGTAATAACTGTGACAAATATTTCTGGCAGATTTTTAAGTTTTTATAATTTTACCATTTTGCTAGAGTGGGAAATAAAGGAAGTATTTTTTTGAGCAGTCACAGTCTAGCTTAACACTACTCCCTAAATTCTTAATCTTTAACATTATATTATTTGTTAGTCTACTTTGATCAATCGATATGTAAGTTTCTTATAATGAGTCCCTTGGCAGATTTTTTACTATTAAAATGTATGATTGTAACATACAGAGAATAGCCTTTAACATTCAATTGCGGTAACAGGGATCCACTAACATTTCAGGCCTAAGGGGCTGCCCACTTGTAAGAATACCGATGGTAAACCTATTTCCTACTGTGGACTATTTTGTTCTACAATTACTTTAAATGTATTATCTGGCTGCTTCTTGTTTTCTTTTGATCAATATTCTAAGACTATAGTTAGCATTCATAGTTTTGAATCTGATTATGTTGTCTATTTTTTGATTTTATAGCTATTGTTCATTGCCTTTGCAATATTTAAAGACTTGTGTGGCTCTACAAAGCCAAAGAACAATGTTCTCTATTTTTTCTGCTTTTGCAGCAGTGGCTTTAGCAACAAGTACATTTCATTGTACTTTAAACTAAATCCTATTTCTTTTTTTACTTATTGCACATTCTCTGATGCAGACGAGAAGTAGTTTGTTTTAGACTTTGCGTCCTTTTACATACAGTATGTAGGTTAAGGGCAGTCTGACATAAAGGATATTTTGTATATTAATAATACACTCTAATGGTAAATGTTACTGGTTGTGCTATCTAGAATTACAGAGAAAACTATAAATAAGAGAATGGAAAAAACATTTTTATTGCTTAAGTGTACAGTATATTAAACCATTTCATTTCAACTTGAATGTAATGGCATTTCACTTACATTGGACAAAAGTCTCACAACATTCTGAAAAGGAAACTGGCAAATAGTCACAAGCAAGAATTATTGTATGGCTTTCACTCACATCATAGAATAAGGTATAATCACCATTAAAAATAGATGCTAAATCAAGCATTTTTCAGGCAGCATCAGGGGATATGTTCAAATAGGAGGTGCAAGTGTGCTTTTTTATTTTAAATTATGGTGATTTATGGTAGTGAAGTTTTATCTTGCCATCATGAATTAAAGCTGGGTAATAGTTAAAAGCAAGACACTTTCTTGACTCTCAGTATATATTGGATTCTACCGTATGACACTCTAACTACTTGTAATGTATGATGCTGTCTAATCACACTGCATGTCTAATGGCTGTCTTATTAAGACTTTTACCAGATTAAAACTCTATTTGTCAGAAAGCACACAGTGTCAATTAAAAGTTGCCCTTTAGAAAGAGGCTCTATGTCTTTGATATTTTTTTTTTTAAATTCTCTCTTGAAAACTTGGTTTTCATGACCAGGCAGTCCTAGGTTATACAGTTCACAAAACTTTCTTATTTAGACATCTAAAGTAAAAATGAATTGGGTATCAGAATGCAAATCAGAAAAATTGGGAATCAGAAAACAAATACATATACAGCCTTAAATAACTACAGTATTGCACAGTGGAAAGGTAGGTTTGTGCAGTTTCTGTGTAGAGGCACAGTCCTTTAATATTTGTGGTTCCAAAAATGGTAACAATGCATGCAAAATGACAATCAATATTTATATTTTTACATGTATAATTTATTATAGCAACCATATAAAATTCATGATGATGTTTCTAATATGGTGCTCCTAAATACATACTTCTTATCAGTAGCTTGCTGACACACAAATTTGGTGTAGAATGTCTTGGTTTTCATAAAACCCTTGGAGCTACCAATTCCTGTGCTGCTGTTGGTTAACTGCTACGAGACAACTGTTAAACCACTGCTTTAAAAAGGTCTAGAATCTAGCCTATTCAATTACTGTCCAAAGACTGAAGTCATAGCTAACTCTTCTTGTTCTTGTGTTCCCAATTTGTCTTGTGTGATTTTACTGCCTGTCCATATTGATGCGATCCTTTCTCATCCCAGAAATATATTTGATAAATAGGTTTCTTTTGTCTCTCTCTTCTGAACTGATCAGTGAACAATGCAATCTTGCATTCTATTTTGGGAATACTCACGCATCTCACCAGTACATCTGCCATTTCACAATCATGCCTGACCATCAGACTTAATCAGACTGCTGCCAGTAAACCATAATGTCATAGCAGCATTCCAGATCAGCTGCTCTGAATCTTTTCAAAAGGAACCTACAGTTATTTTAAAGCATTTTGAACAGCTCTGATTACAGTAAACAATAATTATTGTTCAGTTTAAATGCTGAGGGCAGGTTGTAGGTGGGTCATTCTAGACATATCTGTTTGACATACAGTGATCCCTGGTATTTTTGTGTGCCTTCATTTTGAGACCCCAGTGCAAATTTTTGGGTGCTGTATATTTAGTACTTTCAGGTATGGGGACTTTAATCATTTATGTCTTCAGACACTATGTCTGTGCAGATGAAAGCGAGTCACGTAATTTAAATGTTTATGATTTCACAAGCTTGAATTTGTGGTAGTCCTGATTTATGGAAAGTTTAAAAAATGTAAGGAATTTTAAAGCATGAGTGTGCTTCCCTTGAAATACCAGTAAAAGCTTCACATCATTCAAGATAGCATAGTTCAAATTTCAGTTTTCAGTTAGAGCTGCTGTGGGGTTATATGACTTTGAATCAGCTCCGTATAAATGTTAATCTGTAACTTTGTTACGTTTAACTTGGGACAGAATGGGCTTCTAAGTAGTTATTTTAGTGCAAAAGTTTTGTGACATATGTACAACATTCAAGGTTGTGAATTGCATAAGACCTTAGCATTATGTATTATAAGAAATACAGCAAATTATAGAAAGGTCACCCAGTTATAGGGTCAAAGCTGAAATCCACTGTTTGGATTTTACACCATTTCTTCCTGCACAGATTTTATCTGGAGGCTCTAATTTACTGCCATATAGAAAAACAAACATGCAGGGTAGGATAATCAGCAGCACTACATAGATCTGTTCTGAGCAAAAGTAGATGTGTGCTTGAGTGTGCCTATAGGATTTTTACCACATCCCAGGATGTTCCAGTGCTAGTGGAAAAACTCCATTTTTCCTTTACCATATATTGAAATGTGTTGAAGAAAAATATTGTATTATATTCCATTTACTCAATATTGTGTGTCACACAATAACAAAGCCTTCTTTTGAGATTTTTAAACTTGCATGACTTCAGTTTTCTTAGTTAGTCACTGATGTCATAGGGATGGAAATTTTGATTTTGCTTCTTTTAGCATGTTGTAACTTAAGACCAAGCACCACATGTCATAATTGAGCCTCTGGGAGGTTATGCCTTGTGAAAGTTTCATAAGTATGACCAGGTGGAGAGAGCACAGTGAATAAATGATGCCAGGAAATATCAATTTTTATCTAAAATGGGCAAATGCTGCTCTTATCTTTTTGAGTTTGATTGTTGGAAATATTGAAAGCAAGAGAGACTAAGATAAAGAAAAAAACCCTCAATACCAGATGCCAGGATACAAAGAGGATTGTGTTTAAACATTAATAATCTCATAAATCTTTAGGTACAAGCCATGTGTAAGATGTGAGTGGATCCATTAAATTTTAAAATTGTCTTATTTTGGTGTGATGCACTAAACAGTATTTGAGAATGCATGAGTAGTCTGTTCTGTTTTTTAATATAGGCTTTTCCCCTGGAACTATACATCTTTTATTATAATTTCTGTCTGGTTTAATTTGCATTTTTTAGTAATATAGTCTGGTATGTTTGTCTTCATTTATACGATTGTTCTGCCCAAGAAGGCAGTGTGGTGTAGTGGTTAAGGCTTTGGACTTCAAGCCCTGAGCAAGTCACTTGACTTTCCTGTGCTCCAAATGGAATACCAAAAGAAATGCATCATAAATGTTATAAGTCACCTTGGATAAAAGTGTCAGCTAAATAAGTAAATGTACATGGAATGCCCAAGTAAATATGCAATAGGAAATTATATTCACAACTTATGCAATCTATTGAAATAAGTTACATTGTAAAATAAGATTCTCTGTGGCTCACATGTTCAAACACTTTGATATGGCAGTCCTCAGTATATTGGTGGTAAATGACTATTGTGGCCTTTAATTATTGTGTGCATTAGTTGTTTAACTTATTAATTACTTTTACTCTAAATTGTATTTACTAAAGTAATAGGTTCGGTATAGCTATTAGTGATAATGGCTGTGTATTTAACAATGGAAGCAATTTGGTTGGACACACTGTAGCAGCAGTTAGCTCAGCTGCTTTATAGCTCCATAAGACAAGATTTCAAAACATTTTTGCCACTGACTGCATGATTTTTCCTACCAGATCCCAAAAATGTGTGTTAAGTTGATTTGAAAGTTCTAAATTGGCTCAGTGTGTGTGAATGAGTATAGAGGGCAATAGATTAGCAGTGGATTGACACCCTGTTTAGGGTTGGTTTCTTTGTTGCTAGGATGACGTCTAGTTGACCTGTGACCATATATTGGTTACACTGTGAACATATCTGTGAATGGTACTGTTACACGAAACTGTTTACTGTTTACTGTTTAACTGGTAACAGAGAAGCAGCAACACTCAAAATGCTGCCTCTGTTAGACAGCAGTTCAGTCGTTGGTCAGGGACATTTTTATTCAAAAGGATAATCTCTGCACCCAAAGAAAAATCTCTAAAAATAAGTTTATTTTGACTTTTTACATACATGATTGATTATTGGTCATTTTGAAGGTATGACACTAATTAATGGAGCAGTCGTGAACGTTTACAACTAGCAGTGTAAGCCTTTTAGAGTGCTATGTGGACTTGGCAGTTACTCAGTTCTCTGGATAGCTCTCTAACATTTTGCATAAATTTATGGAACCAAATCTGTAGAATTTTTAATAAACTTATTTCTTCACCAAACTATTGATTCCTCATTTTTTTCCAGTATTTGATACTTTCATTTATTACACTTATGCAGCTGATTTGGTACTAGCTGTGAACTGTGATCTGGTCATGTTTGCAAGATTTGCAAGATTGCAGTAAGGTGATGACCTACCTGGCTAGCTTTGTTATAAGCACTGTGTATTTTGAGTTTTTCGTATGTTTGAATAATCGTTGGCTTGCCACAGCCATAAACCATTCCACATAGCTTCTTTTGAGGCTAGCATTTCAACCAAGCCTGTGCTTATGCAGCTTCATTGCCAGAGACTCTAGAATGCAAACCAAGTACATCCACTACAACTGCACTGCCTACTTCTCACGCAATAGAGAACACTTCCACTGTCAAAGGCTAGAGCATGAATAACAATAGACATTCCCAACCATACTGTATAATATACTGTGTGTGTATATATGTACATATATATGTATGTATGTGTGTATATTTATGTATATGTATAAATAAAATATAGTGAACCACCACAGAGTCCTTCAGCCACCCCAACATAGGCAGAGATGCAAGTTCCAGGCACAGTGCACTTTTATTCATTTGGGAAGCGCTTTTTGCTTTCTCCCCACATCTCACACATCAAGCGCCAATAACACAGTCCTTTTCCTCTTCTTTCTCTCTTCCTCTCCAGCAAGCTGTCTCACTTCCTCCAGACTCTGGCTTGTCTCTGTGAGATAGCTGGCTCCTTTTAAGTCTCACTCGGGAATATTCCAGGTGGCTTGTTATGGAGATGTGGAATTATTCCCAGGTGTGGCGGAAGTCCAACTCAAGGCTCTGCAGAGCCCCCTGGTGACATCCTTGGAACCCATAAGGGCTGAGTTAACCAATACCAAGTCCCAAATAGCCCTGTGAGACTCTGAGGAGCTGTTGCACTCCAGGTGGCCTGCCAAATTGCAGCTCATGGAGACAGTGTCCTTCATATGTCATCTCGGCCTGTCCTTACATTACAGAGGTGTCCCGGCTGGGTAATGGGCCAGCACCCATCACATTTTAGAGTGATGGATGGCCGACAGCTCATACTACGCCCCTGTGATGGAAGGAGAGGGGAAGGCAGCTTTTTCAGGACACTGCCTCCCCCAAAACGGTATAATAAAATATATATTATATATAAAAAAATACACAAAATACAATAATACAAAAATACAATAATTCTATACTGAAAGTAGATATGTTGGTTTTCTTTTATTAATATAACTCCACAATCATCAGGAAGCCATTGATCACATTTTTGTGCTCGTATTGTTACTTTGTCCTCATCCAGAATATCCAATGTCTTGAAGTCCAAGTTCAAAGTGTGATTTTTATCTTACCTCCAAGAAGAGTTATGGCTGGAAAGATACAAATATTAATTATAAGTGAAAGTGTGAAGTGACCAGTAATAGTCTGTATAAATTAAATGGACCCATAAGTTTTTGAAAATATTTTATAATTCATTGTTTTATGATGGTATTGGTACTTCTGCATTTCCTATCTCTCATTTTATGATTGATGTCCCTCATGTTACATTGGGATTCTTCTAGAATGTGGTCTGAGTATGTTCCTTTTGTTAAAAACATCTGGATCCCAAATTTGTGTCTCTAAATAGAAAAATGTAGATCCTGAAAGTGAAAAAATGAGTCAATCAGTGTTTATTTCACTGTGTTTCACTGTATATAGCTAGGAACCAACATAATAAGTGCTATATATATATCTTTTCTTACCTCATGCCAGATAATTGGAGGGACTTGTCTAAGATAAGATACACTTGCAATGTGCCATTTTTATGATTTGTTTTCTTTTTAATGCTTGACATTTAGTCCATACCAGTTTCAATGAAATATGACAGCTGATTTATTTGTATTTTAGTGAATTATAATCAGCATCTCAGATTAAACAGCCTTGATATTTTAGTATACTGAAGCAGAACACTGAATGTCTATTCCTTCCTCTCTTCTTTTATGCTTTTATTGTTATTTATATATTTTTCACCTTGCTGAATTGTTCAGAATAAATTAAATTCCTTGTGTTTTTAAATATGTTAGGGTTTCTGCTGATTTCAAACAATACCAGCTCCTCTTGCAAATGAAACTATGGTATCTGGCAAGTGTTGCACATAAACGCAGTAGAGTGTAAATTGCTCATAATAAGCTGTGTAACTGCGTGGAAAGTAGCTGGACTACTGTGTATTTATAAAGGTAGGAAGTCGCAGATTCTGGAACTGGGTGTTAAAATCAGTGTTGGGAGACGTTATGTTTAAAAGTGACTTTTTAACATAACTCTTTACTCACAAAAAAGTAACTAAATGTGTTACTTATAAAATGTAATGCGTTACAAACAGTGCACTACTTTTGCATTACTTTTTCTTATTTTGTATGAAAAACTACACATTTCACTGGGCAGCATTTGTCATTAAATCCAAAGTCTAGAGCTAGTTTGTGCCATTACTTTGTTGCTTGCAACAAAACAATTGCGCCATCTCCTGAAAGAAGGAAAATTGCATCTTTTTTTACATTGCCAAAGGATGAGTCTGCCATTCCAACATCCAAATAAGAAGCTTTGTGTGCCGATTAAAAACAACAAGCATGCAAAGTCGTACAAGAATTCCAACTACTGCAGCAAGAGTGAGCGAGTGTTACCTTAAAAAGCAATGCAAAAGAGCATGTAAGCCTTTGGCACTTGGCATTAGCAGGCACCCCAGCAGCCCCCTAGAATTTGTGATGATGCTTTAAAGCAGGATGCGGTATAACAATTTCTGAACAATTTAACTTGCAGGCAAGCGGTATGCAATTTATATTTGTAGTTTAAAACATAAAGAACATAATAAAATAGTAGATACATCAATTTTTTGTGGACTGGTAGAAGGTCCATTGGCTCAATGTCTGGAAACCTCTCACTAGTGCATCCATTGGAGGGGGTCAGGTCCCCTATTCCCCTTTTAAACTCAGCCCAAGGCTGCACACCATGCTTTACAATTATAAAACTGGCACTTTCATATAATGAACAAACACATTTGTAGAGAACTTGGTATTAATTAAAATGTCTGAAATATCAAAATAAATAAATAAATGCACCTTTTTCAATTGCCACTTCAAAGTGTGTGTGTCAAGCACCCTTCACATCTGCCACGAGCCGACCCTGACTAAACCCATTTTATTATGCAGCTTTTAGAACTCCTTATTATAAGCCAAAATAATGTGAATACTTCCACCTGTAAAAAGTTGTGTTTTGAGCCATTCCACATTTACATCACAGTGCTTTTTTTTTTATTTTGCCAACAGGCATTTTTGCTTCAGTGAAAAAGCTAATACATTGAATTACTTTAAAAATAAATCTGACTATGCAACATGTATTACTTTTACCCGCAACACTGCTTAAGATTGTTTTTCATAGGTACTGCCATGCTGTACAGACGTCACTGCTCCCACAGTATACTGCAGAAGGAGGCTTCACAGTTTGAAATATATCTGAACTTAGTTGCAATTGCAAAACGTTGTTGAGACTTTCCAAGTGACTCTATTTCGGTTATGACTTTTTGAAAATGTTTTGAGTTTAGTAACCTCATTTGAATTTTTACAGTCTTTTTCCTACAGTAAATCTGTGGTACAGCCACAATAAAAAAGTTTTTTTCAAATTTTTTGACAGGGAAGCAACAGCATTCAGACTGGGACAAACACTAGTCAGAGACCAGGCTGAGGTCAAAAACAAAGTTGCTTGCTGGGATGGACTAGCCAGGTGGGGCAGTCTCTTTGTGAGCTGTGCTGTCAGGCCACAAACTGTGAGACTGAGTGAGTAGTGGGGGGGCTGCATAATGAGTGGCCACAGTACATCCTCAGTATTCCTATCCAATCAGATAATCCCACTGATCTTTAGGCCCTCCTCACCTGCCATAGCTTAACTGAAGCAAAATGGGAACTACGAGATACAAATGACAAGAGAAATCGGGCAAAATTCTTAAACTGAAATGGTAGCAGGACAGAAAACTAAGAGGAAAAGAATGTAAATCACTCTAGTAAGGTACTGTATTTATTGTATAGGATGGCAGCTATTTTTAACAGAAATGGAATCAGAAAATAGTTATTATAATAAGGAAACAAAAATCTAAAACAAAGCCAAGTGTATGAAACAAAGATCAGTAACCAAAATAGCTTACTTATCCAGAACTATGATGTAATGCATAATTTGTAATCAAAGTGCAGTAAAAAATTCTTAACCAGAGATCTATTAATAACATAAGAGTAACACTAGGTGTTTTGATTGTATATGCAATCTTGGACATCCAAAGAGTGCCCAACAATATCCTTTATAGCTCTGACCCGGTGATGTAATCGCTACACGCTTTTAGTTGATCTTACCTTGCAATGCTAAAAACAGTAGACATAAAGTGGCATTGCCCATACAAAACAAAATAGTTTCATGGAAGGACGTAATTGGTAAAAACAAAAAATCGGCAAAGACCAAAACAGATTCTTTCTAAGGTGAAGGCCATTGCTAAATTGCCACTTCTCTTGTTCCCTCTGTACTAGGGTCTATAGAAATGCTGAAAAGGTTCTAATACTAATCATCTGGCTGGGTCTGGGCTCCATCATCCTCCTCATCATCATTGTACTCAATAAGTTTGATCTCTTCCTTCTGGAGAGTTGTGTTTCTCCCACTTAAGATTGTTGTAACATTAGCCTCCCCCTCCAAGCTAATTTTCGATTCTTCCCTATTAATGCTAAATTCCTGATGTTTCTGAGGGTTCAGGTTTTTTTAATAAAAAACCTAGCAATTTCATCCACAGTTTGTAATGTGGCTGCATTTCAAGACTTATTTTTCTTTTAATTCACCCACTAAGCCAGGTGTTCTCTGCATGTTCTGCTGTGAGCCACAGCTTTAGTTTTCACAAAGCTAAGTGAGCTGCACATTCAAGAAAATATGTTGATTTCCTAAACGAACACTACATATTAGGCTATCACATAAATATTTACCTGGTAATTACATTAATGCTTCTTTAATAACTGTTTAAAATAGAATCTTTGTAAAATATTAATGCTGTATTGTACAAAATGAAATGAAAATACCTTTTTACGATTAGTAGGAACAAAAAGTGGGCGGCACGGTGGCGCAGTGGGTAGTGCTGCTGCCTCGCAGTTGGGAGACCTGGGGACCTGGGTTCGATTCCCGGGTCCTCCCTGCGTGGAGTTTGCATGTTCTCCCCGTGTCTGCGTGGGTTTCCTCCGGGCGCTCCGGTTTCAGTCCAAAGACATGCAGGTTAGGTGGATTGGCGATTCTAAATTGGCCCTAGTGTGTGCTTGGTGTGTGGGTGTGTTTGTGTGTGTCCTGCGGTGGGTTGGCACCCTGCCCGGGATTGGTCCCTGCCTTGTGCCCTGTGTTGGCTAGGATTGGCTCCAGCAGACCCCCGTGACCCTGTGTTCGGATTCAGCGGGTTGGAAAATGGATGGATGGATGGAACAAAAAGTTGCTATCCATAAGATTTGCCCAAAAATGTGACTTAATTTACCATATACAGATTTCCTAACTAATTAACATTAAGGTGAGTCAACCATGTGATGGCCTGGCGCCCTGTTCAGGGATTGTTCCTGCCTTATAAACTATACTTGCTGGGATAGGCTCCTGCATTCCCACAAAACTGCCCTGGATAAACGGTTTAAGAAAATGGATGGATGAATGAGTCAATACATAATAATAATTCTTTGCATTTATATAGCACTTTTCTCACTACTCAAAGCGCTCAGCAATTGCAGGTTAAGGGCCTTGCTGAAGGGCGCAACAGAGCAGAGTCCCTTTTGGCATTTACGGGATTCGAACTGGCAACCTTCCGATTGCCAGTGCAGATCCCTAGCCTCAGAGCCACCACTCCATCCTTGGTCAATGGTCAATGTACTTACTGACTGGATTGAAGATACACTTTATCTTTTTGCTCTCGACATTTCAGAAGTGAAAGGCTATGGAGGGTTGAGTTTAACGAAAAAAGGATAGAATAAAAGAGTGTTTGCACTTCTAGTTTCTTTGGATGCTTTCTCACAGTGTTTTACACCAGAAAAAACAGGACCAATGAGCAAACAAGCAAAAAGCATCATGGTGCAGAGAGGCAACTTATTAATAGCCAAGTAACCCCTATGCATTCTACAAAAAGACTTGTACAATCTGAAGTTTTATTTTTACCAACACCATTTGAGATTTTTGTTTAATTTGAAGCACTCGTGAGGCACTGTACATTGCCATAACATTTTCAAAAACAGATAATAATACAGATTTGTCAGAAACCCAAATTAAAATTACGAGAGGATGCATTGTTAAACATCCGGTAAACATAAATTTGCAGTTAAAATGGCTGCTTACAAGGCTTGACAAATGGATTAAAAAGAGTCTAACCAAGAGAAGAGGGGGAATAAGGAGGTGCTTTAATGTGTTTCATTACAGATAGAAAAGAAGGAAAGAAAGCTGTCTAGCCAGACATGATACATAATAGAAAATGCTGGCCCAGAGTAGCAGGGAATTTTGTTACCATAGGTGTTCTGTTTTAGAATTTTGAGTTTTCCTTTTTTGTAACTCCCAATATATTTTACTTAATAATTAGAAAACACAACTTTTTATACCTGTGGATCCCCTGGCATCATTCTGGATATCAAGAGATATCCTTTAGTGTCTACTGTTCAAGATATAATCCTGTTGATCTATAGCAAGTAGGACATTCTAAAATATTGTTAATATGTGCAGGGAATAAGGTCAATGAATGGACTAAAACACAACCTAAGACATCTGAATGGTAAGTTTAGTCCTTGGAAGTACCTCCTGTTTTGATTTAGGTATGTCCTTCCTCTTTAAAGTTTGAGTGAGTTAGCTAACTTTAGAGTGACTTAGGATTAGGACTAGTTTCAGCACCATACGGTTGAAATAATGAAAACTGTTGCAGGTCACTTTGTAGGACTCATTAGTTTTTCCTTGTTTGGCTTAGAGTGAGGGCTTATCAGGGAATTTCTCTCTGCACTGTTTGGCTTGCCCTTTAACTGCAAATAAGGTGGAACCACTTATGTTTTTTATGTAAGCCGAATCCTGACATAAGTGATTTTTTGACAGCTAGCAGTTTTCTCCATGTCATGACCATGCTTCTGACATGTGACATCATAACACGGTTCCATCTTAATCCCTGGTATAATGAAAGCCAGACAAAATATGAAAAGCAATGAAAACAAATAAATGTGCCCAACCACCTGTACAACTGAAAGCAATAATAGTCTTCTTTATTGTTACATTGCAAACTTTTCTTTCAATTTTCATCCTTTTTTCTATATAGAGAAAAGCAAACAATTGTCTTTCTGGGACTAGAGCATATCCTGCTTTGATGGGCTAAAGAAATTACATTTATTCAGTCTTGAGCAGAGAAGGCAGCATGAGTCCTAGCTCAGGTCTTCAAATTCTCAAAAGCATTAGTGAGATTTATCTAGCAAAATTATTTCTACTAAATAGTGAATCTCATACTCAAGGAGTTGTTGGGATCTAGAACAAACTGCCAAATCATTTAGTTGTAACAGAAATCTTAATGTACTGGGACAACGTCTTGTTTGTCAAATTTTACAAAAACTGATGTTCCTTTTTCACCCCTTATGTGACATATTTTAATATGAGAAACTAACTTTTTCTTCTTCATTCTTCCTAAATGCCATACTGCAACAATAATTAAGTAAGTAAGCATCAATTCAGTAGAAAGAATAAAAATAAACTTTCTTTATTCATGATGGTGCTATTAATATGCTTCCATCGTATTTTCAATCCTTCTTTTGTAATGCTCTTTGCTAAATGAATGACACATAAAAGCTGAAAACACTCTTTTAACTGTATTTTATGTTGACAGGAAATGCAGTTGGGCTTCTTTTACAAGAACTTTAAAAACAGATGGATATTTTCTCAGTTGAGTACTGATAGCTTATAACTTCAGTCCATGCTTAGAGATAAGTTATCTTAATTTTAAAATTGGGAATGTGAGGGTGATCTTATTATTGTCTTATAATTTAGTGAACCACTCACTAAATTATAAAGGATGTGTTCCGGGGTATATTTATTTTTTGGAGAATTGTTATTCTCCATTTTCAAAATGTGTAGATGCCAGAGCTTCTATAGTTTTGCATAGTGCTTTTAACTGCTGGATTTTTTTTTCTCATCCGCCTTTGTGTTTCACACTTTGTGCATCTACTGTCTGATTCCGACCCTCATTTTGCTTCATAGACAGTGAAATCCTTTAGTTTTTAATACATCAACACTTTCATTCCATTGAATGCATCATGGTTTTGCAGCACTTCTGAATGTGTTGGTTATGTGGCTTTTAAACTCAGAGCTGATTTTTTATGTGGCATACTTCAGAAGTGCTGATGGCCAGTGGAGTCATTGCAGTGAAGTTTACTTTGAATGTCACTGCATCATCTAAATAGCTTTTACTTGGATTATTCATTATTCCACATGTATTTATTTTCTGTCCGTTTTATCTGGTCATTTGTGAACCAAATCTGAGTTTATTTCAGTCTAGCCAACCTCTTAAAATTGTCTGTTTGCCTTTAAGCTAAAGAACAAGAAATGTTATAAGAAAAGACCATTTGGCCTATTCAGTTTACACTTTTTTCATGCTGATCTAGACTTTTCTGATGAGGATTTCATTGCTAAAAAGTATATTCCACCATTTTTCTGTCTTGGAACAGTGTAGCATTTCTTTAAATTCAGTAACGTTAATTTTAATTTATTAATTCTCTATGCTGGGCAGACTTCCTTCTCTCAAGTGACTAGGACACTTTCCAGTTGTTTCCCATTTCAAGTTCAGATAGGTTAAGAGACTTGCTGAGGTTACACAATGACTTAGAGTGAAGAACTGGACTGAAAGCCTTATGCCTTAAAGTCTAGAAACTTTGCCACTACTTAATGGCACTGTGCAGCTCAGTTTAAGTCAGTTTAAGTCAAACAAGCATGCAATAATACCAGAATACTGTATGCTACCTCTAGGTTGGCAGCTGTTGGTCTTAGTTTGTCTTTTACAAACTGGCCTGAACTGGGTGATTCTTTAATCATTATTTTACCCACAGTGCAGTAGCATAAATACTTTTCTGGTGTGGAGGAACTGCGAGTCATTGTTGTTATATTTAACTAAATATTTTCTAACAGTGAAGAATGTTTAAGGCTGTAACATTCGGTTTCAGTTTAATTGTTTGCTGTGGTATCTGGAGACTTCTGGTGATTTTGTGCTGGAAAGAGTGGAAGAGAGACAATTGTGTTTCACCCTGAAACCCTTTACCAAAACTAAATTGCTTAACCATGTTGTTAAGACAAGGCACTAGTCTCCTTATGCCGAGAACAACAACTAGCATCGATGAGAGTCCAAAGAAAATGAGGGTTATTGTGAAAATAGTGTTCTTTGGAAGGTAAATCAGGAGTACATAACACTAATACAAATCAGTACAGATTATGCCTATTTTTTGGTGGTGACCATAGAAAAACATTGCACTTTGTACCAATATTAATTTGGCCTTCCATGCCCCAATAGTTCAGATTCCAACTGTTGACTCCTTCCTACAGTCCTCTTTCCAAATGCCTGGATCTCTCTACTCTTTCTCCTCCCTCAGTGAGCCCTTGACATTTTTCCCACTTAACTCCATGTTTACCTGTACCAGGAGCTGGTACATTTATGCCATCATAATGTTTAAAGCAAACTCAGTAAATTTACTATCTACCTTTCCTTCAAATTTTTTAGTTTTTATTCTCTGTCATATATTCTTTGCATAAAAGTATTTATACATGTTTATGTGTCTGGCTGAGCTGTTCTCTTAGGCATTTTCAGCCCACATATAACTCCCTGTTAAGTATCATGACCTATCAACAGCAAGATACTGTACCTATTTACTTGTTCCCTTTCCATCATACTCTTTTGAACATTTAACTTTTTCAAATAATGAATACTAACAAATGGCAGTTTTAGAATAGGATGGGTGTTTCAGCCAAGCATTTGCCTGTCAACATGTAGGGTTAAGACCATTGTAATTAGCTTATTTTCTAGGCTAGCAGTGGGGATTGTTAGTGCTTTAAACACCATGTTTTTTTTTGTTTTTGTTTCACTTCTAAAAAATATTGATGGTGCTGCACCATATTGTGTGCATATCAGTATTTTTCCACAGCACTGTTACAGGACACTGTGTCTATGTATGGGAGAAGAGCACAATTTGGAAGTACATCAGAGTGGACTCACTGCTCCATCATATAGAGAGGGGCCAGTTGACTGGGTTTAGGCATTGTTATTTACTTGTTTACTTTTACTGTTATGTTTATGGTAGTGTTAGGTGGCCATTTGGTATGTTTATTTAATTATGGGTCCTGCTATTCTGTGTGTTTGTTTTGCATGAGCACAACAATTTTAAAACTTTGTTTTAAACTTTTGTACTCTGTTCTGTTACATTTTAATATCTAATTTTTTACTCCCTTTATTGGAAGCATCATAAGCCCACTCTGTTTGTAAAGCGACCAGTCTCAGATCTGGAAGAAACCATCCCCTCTGTTTGTGCTTTAAGCAATGGACTGAATCTCAGAAGTAAACATTCACATGATGAATTCTTTGCCATTTTTTTCAAACTGATTCCACTCCTTCATCTCCTCAACAGTTGAATCTCCTCAAATGGTGCCTGGTTTGGCTTTTTAAACTGGTGTCTTTCCTGACTGCTGCAGCCTTGTCCTGCATTTCTTAATGTCCTAGGCTGCCTTGGCCTGAACATTTGATTTCTATTTTTAGAAATTCCATTGAACCTGCAGTGACCTCCCCTTCAATTCAGAAAGCAAATTGTTCCAGTTGTCTAGGATTACCATTCCTCATTTTTTCCAGCTTGCATTAATTTATCTGTCTCTCTTTTAAAGGTTTGTTTATGCTTTGTCACTTTCACTTCCTTTAGTATTCAACTACCTGGTATTTTTCTACATCTCAATAATATCCTCTTACGGAATTTTCCAGCATATCCTCAATGACTATGTTTTGCTTTTGTGTCCCGTGTATTATAGCTTAAAAGTTTAATTAGCAGTGAAACTGAATAGACGAATGACTTCCAGAACATTTTAGTTAAGCAAAATAAAGTACTGTGAAAACATTGGTGCAAAGCAAACACATTGCTGTCATAAATTAACATGGTTCCTTGTATTTTATGTGCTGGATGATAGTTTTTACTATGGAGAATCCATTTTTGGGGGTTTTAAGCTATTTTTTATTTGAGCAAAGTTTATTTTTTTATGTTGTCCTTAAGGTGTTTTGTTTATGCAATATACAATTTTATGTCACATGATCACAAGTAGAACCTCTGACATATGTGAAAGCCAGCTCCACAACATAATTTCATCTCTCAGTGGATAAATTCTATTAAATATTTTCTATCGTGTTTAGTTTATTTTTCAAGTAGGCCTAGAGTTAGGTTTTGTTTCATTTTTTGACTTAATTCTGTTCTGGACTTTTCTATCGTTTCACCCTTGCGTTTTGGTTGCTGCTTATTATGATCTTTTCAATTCTGACATTTGTTTATCTGTCATTACAAGCCTGCCAACTGCTTACAGACTACATCACATTTTCCTACAGGGTTTCCTTGTATTTTGCTGTACTCGTTGTACCCTCTATCATCACAAACCTTTAGGGACTGATCCAGTTAACTAAGGATACCATCAGAGAAGTATCATTTGGTTTTAAAGATAGTTACAGCTGGGTGATGTCTGCATACAAGTGAAGTTAAGGTTTTGTTTTCTAACGATAGTTCCCAATGGAACTGTAAAGGTCTGAGTAACTGAGCTCTGCAAGACAATATTTTTAACTTCTGAGTATAATGAGTTCTGTCTGCACATTTCTGTACATACTGAAATTGATTTGATAAGAACTAAACCAGGCAAGGACAGTGCCTGAATCCTCAAAGTAATTTTCTAGCCAACTGTATTCAATAACATAGCATTGCCACTGGTGCAATATACAATATAATTGCTGTGGGATTCCCTTCATCAGAGGATATTAGAATGTCACTTGTAACACAGGTTAGTGCTGTTTCTGTACTGTGACCAGTGCAGAAGCTATAATGTAATTTCTCAAATAAATTCTATGTAAGATGGGACTGAAGTTGTGTGGTGACTGCATTTTAAGGTATTTTAGAAAGAAAAGGGTACATATTAAATTGGATTGTAATTACGTGTATGTGGGACTAGCTTTGATTTTTTTTTTTGACTGATAGCTGACACTTTTAGTGCCACAGAAACTGTACTGGTCAATAATAAACTGTTGATAATGGTAAGAATGTGTGCTGTCAGAACACTGAGTTTTCATTAGCTTTGTTGGGATTAAGTCTAAAGGACAGGTAGTAGATTTAATTTCAGAAATGAATGTTATGCTTTCCTGTTATAATTACTAAAGTTGTCTGTACAAGGGATTGCTAATGTAATATTTAGATTAGTAATATTTTCTTTTCAAATTTACATCAAAAAGTAAAAAGTATACAATTAGAGGTTATGTCTAAATCTTTGTGAGCTCTCTTAAAACGAAGAAAGGACACCAGGGGCCTCATGTATAAATGGTGCGTACGCACAGAAATGTTGCGTACTCCCGTTTCCACGCTCAAATCACGATGTATAAAACCTAAACTTGGCGTAAAGCCACGCACATTTCCACAGTAACTCATACCTTGGCGTACGCAATTTCTCCACTCGGTTTTGCAGACTGGCGGCACCCAGCGTCAAAGCAGTGCTACTGTTCCTGTGTGGTCACCCTTTCTTTCTTAGCTCCACATTCCTGACGCGCCTTTATAAATACACTGAAACTAACTGCATATTGTTTATTAGTGTGATGCATCTGATTGTAATTAACCTGCAGCAATATAATGGTCCAGGGAATAGCCATAGTATTCCAAATACCATAACTGCTTTAGCGTTGTAACTCTCACTGCATCTTCTTCTTCTTTCAGCTGCTCCCATTAAGGGTTGCCACAGCAGATCATCTTTTTCCATATTACTCTCACTGCACCACTCGGAGCATTTATATCACTGTATCTGAGTGGGGAATCACAGCAGCAGCTGATCGGAAAGAGAATTATCGGTATACAGTTTCAAGTACACACTACCTCAACCACGCCAAAAAGGGTCAAAGCCTTTCCTGTACGGACCTCGCGTTTCAGAAACAGTTTCATTCCAAGAACTATAAACGCACTCAATCAGTCCATCAAGTGCTCCTTGTAGAACTGTTTGTACTTATAAGTACAATTACCTCACTGTAAACTTACACTACAGTTATAATATTGCACAACCTGCGCTACTTTATAAAGTGTGTATGATGACAATATCATTTTTAAGATGAAATGCAGCAAAATATGTTGCTTATAGTATACAGATAAAACTTTAACTTCATTTAAATAATCTGTATTGTTAATAATTAAACATGTGAGGACACGGTGCCGCAGCGTATAGCTAGTTCACAGATAGCTCCTGCCTTGCACTGTATTCTTGCTGGTGCTGACGCGACACTGGAAGGATAGACGAATAGAATAATTAAACATGTACAACGAAGATATTTCAATGTTCCTTAAAAGTTTTGAAGAATCGGCGTTCTAAGCTTACAGATGGCTTAACGTCTATTACAGAGCTGATTGTGTGGCGATTGGGTATTTGGAGAAAGAAAAGTAAGTTCAGGAACTTCTGTAATAAATTATTTCATCGAAGGTCGCACATGGCGCAGCAAGCCTCTTGCGTGAGATATGAACAATCACTGCGCCAACGTGTTCCCATGTTTAATAACATGCTTTCATTCCTATCATCATGAAAATGATATCACGTATACATCTCAGTATTTTATTTATTCAGAGAGCTGTAATATCTCGAATGTAATGGATTCTGTGTCCTATCGGAGAAAGAGAAAGAACGGAAGCACGTAGTGATTCACACACATAGAGCACATAGAAGATCAAATACAGAACAAAGCATTTAACGTGCTACTTGAGAAACTAGTAAAATAAACGATTTTAAGATGAAGTTTATGATGTTCTACTTTAATGGCAAAATAAACTGCGTGATTAAAGTGGAAATTTTGAGATTAAAGTTGACATTT
Source organism: Erpetoichthys calabaricus (assembly GCF_900747795.2). Classification (NCBI taxonomy): domain Eukaryota; kingdom Metazoa; phylum Chordata; class Cladistia; order Polypteriformes; family Polypteridae; genus Erpetoichthys; species Erpetoichthys calabaricus. The sequence goes on along the minus strand of NC_041405.2, from coordinate 87,042,932 downwards.
CGTGCTTTTTCCCCATTGTGTGCCTATTTTTTTCGTCTGTACCCTAATAAGCTTTCATTTGACACTCAGACGGTGGGCTACGACTTGCCTTTTCACGCCGACTTTGATATGTGATTTCTTTTTTATTTCGGGCACTGTGCAACTTTGTGAACTTGATCTTTCGAGTTTCTCCGACACTCTGTCACTCGATCAACTTTCTTTTGTTGATTATACCACTGTTTAAACCAACAAATAGTACGTTTTTCCTTTGCCTCCACTTGGTATTCGCTGAAATTCTTATATTTTCCCCCGTGCTTTTCCCATTGTCTTTTCACAGAAGGCTATTTGTATTGATTTGCATATTCAAAGAGGCATAATTCTGGGAGGAGTTGGGGCGGGACAGAAGACGCGTGCACATGCGTTACTTTTCACGCTGATCGAAGAAAGTGAAAGTTTGTGTACGCACAGATTCCTGCACCTGGATTTTTCTGTGCGTACGCACAATCAACGCTTTTGTGCTTACGCCATGTTATAGTGTGAGTTCTACGCACGGCGTTATACATGAGGCCCCAGGTGACTGGGGTGAAGTAGGGCTGTTATGTTTGCTTCTTTTGGGACAGGGAGCAACTTTCAGGAAAAAAAAACAGTAAAGAGCTCATAGGGTACTGTACAAAGCTGGTGTCTCTTGTTACAGTGTCAAAAAAGAAAGTTTGGAAAAAGAGTATAGTACTCCTTCCTGTGTCTATAAAGTGTGTGCAGTGCAATTTTAATTTTAGCCTTGTAGCCAAAATAGTACGTGCTCAACTGCAGGATCATCATTTCCTTTAAAGATATACACAGACTATTTGAATTTAATCAGCTTTAATTAAAGTTACATGTTTAAGTGAGAACAACGTACAGATATCATTTATGTATAGTGAAGGTATTCTCCTTATTTTGGTAATTGTTCCAACATATTCAAGTGCCTCAGAGATTAAATAAAGTAGATTTCAAAAAGTTTTTTTGATTCATTGAAAGAAAATATAATCAGTAAACAAACAAAGTGTAACCAGACATTAGGGATATACAGTTCACAGTTATAATGCACTTGTACCCTGGACTGTAGTCCACTAGCTTTAGACTTCACTCAGATATGACTGTCACTGTAGCTTATTTTTTTAACACACTTGATTTACTTAGATGATTAAAGAACTCATTTTCCCAACTCTCAGAGGCGCAAATATATCATCATTGGACTTATTTTTAGTTAGCTCTCTCTGTCTGTCTATCCAGCACATTGTCTTTTTATTGTCCACTTATTACCATCTGTCATCCCCCAGGCTTTCTTCTTGAAGGGGGAAGGAGTATTCAAAACTCTACCCTTCTTCCTGAAGCTCATAAACTCATCCATCCATCCATTTTCCAACCCGCTGAATCCGAACACAGGGTCACGGGGGTCTGCTGGAGCCAATCCCAGCCAACACAGGGCACAAGGCAGGAACCAATCCCAGGCAGGGTGCCAACCCACCGCAGGACACACACAAACACACCCACACACCAAGCACACACTAGGGCCAATTTAGAATCGACAATCCACCTAACCTGCATGTCTTTGGACTGTGGGAGGAAACCGGAGCGCCCGGAGGAAACCCACGCAGACACGGGGAGAACATGCAAACTCCACGCAGGGAGGACCCGGGAAGCGAACCCGGGTCCCCAGGTCTTCCAACTGCAAGGCAGCAGCGCTACCCACTGCGCCACCGTGCCGCCCTCATAAACTCATCCTGTCCCTTCATTTCTGGGGAAGAGTTCATAAGTTATAGTTTTCCTATCTGTGAGCTGATACAACAAAGTTCAAATATATCTAAGCATACTCTGTGTTCAAGAACAACACTTCTAAACCATGTCTTAAGCAGTAGCTTCATACTCCCACCACCATAAGTTTCACATCTCTCTCTCTCTCTCTCTCTCTCTCTCTCTCTCTCTCTCTCTCTCTCTCTCTCTCTCTCTCTATCTATAAAATATTGCTCAAAAAATTAAAGGAACATTTGGAAAACACATCAGATCTCAATGGGGAAAAAAATCCTGCTGGATATCTCTACTGATATGGACTAAGTTATGTGTTAGGAATGAAAGGATGCCACATCGTTTGATGGAAATGAAAATTATCAACCTACAGAGAGCTGAATTCAAAGTCACCCTGAAAATCAAAGTGAAAAAAATGATGCGGCAGGCTTGTCTATTTTGCCAAAATGTCATTGCAACAACTCCAAATCATGCTCAGTAGTTTGTATGGCCCCCATGTGCTGGTATGCATGCCTGACAACACTGGGGCATGCTCCTAATGAGATGATGGATGGTGTCCTGGGGGATCTCCTCCCAGATCTGGACCAGGGCATCACTGAGCTCCTGGACAGTCTGAGGTGCAACCTGGCGGCGTCGAATGGACCGAAACGTATAATGTCTCAGAGGTGTTCTATTGGATTTAGGTCAGGCAAACGTTAATGGTATCAATTCCTTCATCCTCCCGGAACTGCCTGCATACTCTCGCCATGAGACTGGGCATTGACATGCATCAGGAGGAAACTAGGACCCACTGCACCAGCATAGGGTCTGACAATGGGTCCAATGATTTCATCCCGATACCCAATGGCAGTCAAGGTGCCATTGTCTAACCTGTAGAGGTCTGTGCATCCCTCCATGGATATGCATCTCCATACTATTACTGACCCACCACCAAACCGGTCACGCTGAACAATGTTACAGGCAGCATAACATTCTCCACTGCCTGTTTTTACCCTTTTCACTTCAAATATATGCTTACTTGTCAGATACCGTATATACTCAAATATAAGCCAAGTTTTTCAGCACCCAAAATGTGCTGAAAAACGTCACCCTCGGCTTATATTCGAATTAGGTCCTGCTGCCCCCCGGTATACGAACAAGCCAGTTTCCCTTTTGGTTTGTGCGCGCCGATGATTTTTACACATGTTCAGTCGCTCCCTGTGCATTCCCTGTGCAGCGAGCGACAGAGAGAGAGACACACACACACACACACACACGAGAGAGATACCATATTGTTTTTGTTGACCCTCTTCTCCACTTACAGAGCTAGTTTACTGTTTTTCTTTGAAATAAATACTCAAAAACATTTAACCTACTGATGCCTCAATTAATGAACGGTAATTTTATTGGCATTTATTTTGATTATTAAAAATTACCAGTAGCTGCTGCATTTCCCACCTTAGGTTTATACTCGAGTCAATAAGTTTTTCCAGTTTTTGTAGGTAAAATTAGGTACCTCGGCTTATATTCGAGTCGGCTTATACTCGAGTATATACGGTAATTGTTTCTTTTACATATCCAGTTCAAAGTTACCTTATAATTGAAAGACCTTATAAAAATACTAGATATTACCAATACACAACAGCAAAAGAACGTTAACAGTATTTCAGAAAATATGTGCAGTTCTTCCATCAGTTAATTTCTCGTTTGTATATTTTAATTTCTGAGGATTATTTGTAAATAAAAAAATCTGTAAATAACAAGGAAGTACTTATTAATTAAATTAAAGAAAAAAGTACGCTTCCTCACAAAGGTTATTTTACATGGAGCTTTTTCAGCTTTAATGTTCTCAATTTAAACATTGTGCTTTGTTATTTATTTGAAATATAATTATTTAATAAATCTTTAGTTTTCTGAGCATAGTCCTTCATTACTCCCACTTGAATTGTTTCTAGGAGGTAGAATTTTTTTTTGTTATGACTTTGAAAACTCTCTAATATTTGAATAACTTTTTTGCAACCTTTACATACAGTACTATATTTAGTTACTATGCTCATGTTTGTTTTTCGCTTGAAGTGAAAAATGACAATATTCTCTCAAAGTATCAGATCATACTGTTAATAATGTCAATGTATACCTTATCTGCATTTCTTTATTGACATTTTGTTTCTATTACTATAGATGTTTAATCATATCTATAGTATATTTATTTATTAATCAGATTACTTTATATTTTCCGAAGAGGAATGTCTCTTACTCCAAAAGATTCAGGGACAGTTTCTATCTACAAATCAATGTTACTGGACAGCAAATAATATAACAAATATTGTAGCATAACAAAACACTGTTTATATTCTATTTATTGGCTTATCTGTCCATTTATTTAAAATTATAAATGCATTAGTATTTGGTAATCTTTGTTGGTCACATACTTTGTAAATCTTCACATACTGATTAAGTGTCATAAAAGTAAGTTTCCTTTGGGTGTATTCAGTCTCTCAGTAAAACAATATAAATAACTGCATTCCTCTAATATCTGTATATTAACATTCATTAAAAATGAAGATTTAACAGTTCTTTGAATGCATATTTTTATTTTAATCTAGTTTTTAAATTATATTTGGAATTCTTATAATCAACTCATGAAAATAGTATTAAAACATTTCTCTGACTTTTGGGTGAGACTGCCAGCCAGCTATGCTTCACATTATGTCAGTGACACAATCTGTTAGTTCACAGTGATGATTCAGTTACACATGTATGTTGATTGCTGACAATACATCAGTTTATAAAAATGTGCAATTTCATTAAAAACAAAACAAAAAAAAAATTGTGGTCTCCCAGATTGTAAATGTCTTGCAATCAGCTTTATGTAATCATACTGAAAAAGCATGCCTTTTTTAATTTAAGCTGAAAGTTTTGGGTATATCTACTTTTTAATTTTGTGATTTGAGGATTTAACAAGGATATAGAGATGTGATAGGAACCACTGAACTTTAAGTATAATATCAAAACTTAGCATCCGGATGTGTTGCTTTTAATAGCATAACACTGGATAACTTCATTTGCGTCATGAGGCTTGTCCTGATGTATTCCACTAGTTTTGTAAATGATCTTTGGCATGTGTTTATAATGAATTACATTGACATCACGTTTTCATTATCCTTTTTATGGTATAATTTTGTATTCTTTCAGTAGAAGCATTCTATGGCTTTTTACTTGAGTGGATACAAAATTAATGTTTTTTATGTGTAAAAATATGGCCAGTTGTTCACTTGATGCTGAAATCCATATCTGGAGTGTGCATCTGTCAATTTTTTTTCATTTTGTATTTTTTTTGTTAGCATTAGTGTTCCAGGGAGCTGGATCCTCTCCTGACTGCATTATAATATAGAAGAAAGATAGGAACCGAACACTGGGTTAAGTGCCATTATATCTAATTGCAGATTAATACACACATGCACATATCCACACACTCATACAAAGCCTCTTTAGAGATGCCGATCAGTCTATCAAGTACTGAGAATTTGTGAAGAGAAAAAAGTGGTGTTAACTTAGGAAGAAGAATATCAAATTAGTGCAGATATTTTAATATCTAAAATATGTGTCTCAAAATCTGTAAAAATGGCCGTCTACTAAGTATCACAGGAATTGTAATGACCTTATAAAGGCCAAGGATCAGTCAGTGAAGCAGCTGGCAACTGGATGATGTCTGACCCTTTGTGTCTGCAGACTGTTAAACTTAACCCCCCAAGAACAGCAGCTGCTGCATTTGTTTACATAGCATGCATAGAATGTGACTAACAAAAATGCTAGTTGACAGGATTGTGGTGTTTATTGAGTTGTTAAAAAAAAAAAAATCAGAAGATGAGGTTACTTCCTAACCATCGGACCATTTGAACATTAATAAATATTTTGAACCTTTTCAATGTGGCTTTTGTTCCAAACAGCACAAAAACAGCCTTAGTCAGAGTCACAAATTACCTGCTTTGGGCTGCTGATTCTGGATTATTAATAACTCTTATCATTCCTAATCTCATTTTGTCATTTAACACTATCTTTCACATGTTATTATTGGACCTCTTGTATTTACTGGGTATAACTAGTATTGCTTATTCATGGTGGTAGCCCTGTTTAACAGAACTGGAAAGGGATTACACAGCAAATCTGCAGTGGGTGTTCCAGCCTTAATTTCTAATATAATTCTAGGTACAGGAACTAAATAACTTTTCTTGACCTTTAATTTTCCCTCGGAGACAAATAAAGTATATCTAATATAATCTAATACACCTGAAGTTCTCACAATTCACTTGTTACCTGTGGTTTGCTATCTCCTATCTCTTATCTCCACCCTTTTGTTTCAGTCTAATTAATCTCTTTGTTTAATTGCCTCCGCACAGCACATTGTCTCCTCAAGCTTAGAAGTGACAAATCTGAAATTTTTCTTATGGGTTCAAAAGCTTTTCTTTCAGAATTTGGGAATGTTAAAATCTGTGCTGATGACATCCATGTATCTGTACAGCCTTAACTGCCTTGGTTTTGTTTTTGACAATGCTCAGTCTTTTCAATGTCTCACATTAATGCTTCAACACATGCTGCTCTTTATCACCTTTATAACATTCCAAGACTCTGTCCCTTGTTGTCCTGCTTTGTGGCTGAGACACTAATTCATGCATTTGTCACCTCAAGGCTAGACTGTTATAATGCTCTGTTGTCTTGTGCCTCGGCTAAACTTATAAACAAGTGGCAGTTAGTTCTGAATTCTGCTGCATGCTTACTGAGTCAAATGTAGGCTCATTGTCAGTGCCTGAAGCACCTCTTTCAATTTGTAGTTCCAGTATTGGCAGTGTTTCTTAGCAGAACCCATGTTGCTTGAAGTTTCACGAGCAAACTTGTCAATGAAATGCTAGTGTATGTCTATAAACGGACTACCGAAAATAATGGTTCCACATCAAACACCACTCATAGTCACATTACCATTATACAGTGCATCCGGAAAGTATTCACAGCGCATCACTTTTTCCACATTTTGTTATGTTACAGCCTTATTCCAAAATGGATTAAATTCATTTTTTTCCTTAGAATTCTACACACAACACCCCATAATGACAACGTGAAAAAAGTTTACTTGAGGTTTTTGCAAATTTATTAAAAATAAAAAAATTGAGAAAGCACATGTACATAAGTATTCACAGCCTTTGCCGTGAAGCTCGAAATTGAGCTCAGGTGCATCCTATTTCCCCTGATCATCCTTGAGATGTTTCTGCAGCTTAATTGTAGTCCACCTGTGGTAAATTCAGTTGGTTGGACAGGATTTGGAAAGGCACACATCTGTCTATATAAGGACCCACTGTTGACAGTTCATGTCAGAGCACAAACCAAGCATGAAGTCAAAGGAATTGTCTGTAGATCTCCGAGACAGGATTGTCTCGAGGCACAAATCTGGGGAAGGTTACAGAAAACTTTCTGCTGCTTTGAAGGTCCTAATGAGCACAGTGGCCTCCATCATCCGTAAGTGGAAGAAGTTCGAAACCACCAGGACTCTTCCTAGAGCTGGCCGCCCATCTAAACTGAGTGATCGGAGGAGAAAGGCCTTAGTCAGGGAGGTGACCAAGAACCCAATGGTCACTCTGTCAGAGCTCCAGAGGTCCTCTGTGGAGATAGGAGAACCTTCCAGAAGGACAACCATCTCTGCAGCAATCTACCAATCAGGCCTGTATGGTAGAGTGACCAGACGGAAGCCACTCCTTAGTAAAAGGCACATGGCAGCCCGCCTGGAGTTTGCCAAAAGGCACCTGAAGGACTCTCAGACCATGAGAAAGAAAATTCTCTGGTCTGATGAGACAAAGATTGAACTCTTTGGTGTGAATGCCAGGCATCACGTTTGGAGGAAACCTGGCACCATCCCTACAGTGAAGCATGGTGGTGGCAGCATCATGCTGTGGGGATGTTTTTCAGCGGCAGGAACTGGGAGACTAGTCAGGATGAAGGGAAAGATGACTGCAGCAATGTACAGAGACATCCTGGATGAAAACCTGCTCCAAAGCGCTCTTGACCTCAGACTGGGGCGACAGTTCATCTTTCAGCAGGACAACGACCCTAAGCACACAGCCAAGATATCAAAGAAGTGGCTTCAGGACAACTCTGTGAATGTCCTTGAGTGGCCCAGCCAGAGCCCAGACTTGAATCCGATTGAACATCTCTGTGGCTGTGCACCGACGCTTCCCATCCAACCTGATGGAGCTTGAGAGGTGCTGCAAAGAGAAATGGGCAAAACTGGCCAAGGATAGGTATGCCAAGCTTGTGGCATCATATTCAACAAGACTTGAGTCTGTAATTGCTGCCAAAGGTGCATCGACAAAGTATTGAGCAAAGGCTGTGAATACTTATGTACATGTGATTTCTCAGTTTTTTTATTTTTAATAAATTTGCAAAAACCTCAAGTAAACATTTTTCACGTTGTCATTATGAGGTGTTGTGTGCAGAATTCTGAGGAGAAAAATGAATTTAATCCATTTTGGAATAAGGCTGTAACATAACAAAAGGTGTAAAAAGTTATGCGCTGTGAATACTTTCCGGATGCACTGTATGTAAACTCCTGTGGCTACAAGTTAACCTGTTGATTTTAAGATTGTAGTCATTTGGCTTCCACTTATTTAAAAGAACTTCTCAAAAGATTATACACCAGCCTGCTCAACGAGCTCATCTTCTTCTTACCCTCTTGCTATTGTCCTGCATGGAATGTCGGGCTTTTAGTTGTACGGCCCCTAAACCATAGATTTTCCTCCCTCATAATATTCAGTTTCTCGGTTTAAAAAAATCCAAAAACTTTAAAACTCTTAGACTTAAAGTACTGTACATCTTAATTATTTTACTGTATTTTACTGAATTTTTAAAAGGTGTTTTTTGGTATTATTTTTGTTTAATTATTAATTGTATTCTTTACAAGAAAAAAAACGTGTCCTTTGAGTGTCTAGAGGGGTGCAATTAAAATTTATTATTATTATTATTATATACTGTAATTTACAAGAGACAAAGGCTGGTTATCATTAACTATAAAATTATAAAATTGAACATGTTTAGCACACATTGTTTTTCCTATAAAAACATTTCTAGGCCTTGAACCCTAAGATTTTTGAATTAATGCAAGTGTGCCCTACACCAATAAGATCAGAAGTTCTCTGTCAATTGTTCATTATTACCCATGAAGAGAACCTTTTTAAATACAACTAAGAAATTGATTTGTTAAAGAAATTCCAAACTGAAACTTCACCTTAATCTACAACAAAATTCATTGTTTGACCAAAACACCTAATGTTCTAGTTTAGGCACAGGCTTTCTTTTTGAGCTCCATGGATTACACAGCAAATCTGCTGTGGGTGTTCAAATATTAAAGTTTCCAATATAATTCTGGGTACAAGACCATCCTGCCAACATCATAATCATTGAGGATTGAAGATATAAAACAATCCCTGGGCTACAAATCATTTTGGAGTAAGTCATCATATACTGAGTGTATCACAATGTGTAACATGCATTCATCAGTGTATGAATGTTTCACAGTTTTTGAAGGAAAACAGTTCTTCTCTCACTGACAATTTTCTAATGCCCAGTGCAACTATCTCATAGTTGCAGGGACCTGGATTTAAATGCTGACCAACTCACTGCTGTTGTGAAATGTGTATGTTCTCCCATGCCTGTGTGGGTTTTCTCTGGGTATTCAACATTCTTCTTCCTTTTCAAAGGCATCATGAGAGTATTTGGCAGCTCATAACTGATCCTATACTACTAAATGTTAATTTAAATGTCAAAGTGCTGACAACTCAGCCATGGTAGGTTCCTACCTTGCACCTTGATGCTCCTGGAAGAGGAATGTAATGGAGTAAGCTTTCATGAATGAACAGTTATAAATGTTGTTTGCTACATTTCACTTCATATGTTTGATGTTGAAAGGAATTTTACCAATTTATTAGTTGAGACTAAATTCATTACAAACAGACATGCCTGATTGTAGCTATTATCTGTGATTATTGCTTATACAAAATTTATTTTACTGTATTTTTAAAAACCTTATTAAGGTATACGATTTGCAGATGATGTTTGGCGGCCAGCATGAATTGTAAGAGATATGCTATTTGCTCATGACCATTGACATTATGCTCCCAGGCCTCTGCACACCTTCAGAACTTTAAACCATGAAACTGATCTTCTCCCAACTTAAATAATGAAGAATAGTTGGTTGTAGAATTTGATGTAGGACATTCTTTATGAAAGAGGTTTCCAAGCTTTTTTGGTTTGTGACCCTCAAAATTATCCAAAGCTTAGTTTCTAGGTGTATACAGATGGTGCTGGGTGAACTAGAAACTAAAGTGATGTGCTTGCTCTTTCTCCTGGCTCACCCCAGGAACATAATTCTCCACTTCTATGAAATATCACCTACCCCCACCCTGGCAGCCACATTCAGTTTAATGTATGCCGTGTCTCAGCAGTAATAGGTCTGACTTGTAAGCCATTTATCTAATTTGGCCCAAATATTTATCACACACCTTTGACTCCATTAGAAAGTGAACTGTAATTATTGTTTAGACATCTTCACAAATGTGTGCTTTCAGCAGGTATGTGTGTGTTTGAGTGTGTTTCTGAGTATTGAAGAGAAAAGTCCTGATTGATAATTAAGTAAATTAGTAATTTCTGAAATTGTTATACTGTGTTCTGTACTGTATGCTGGCTCAGAGTATTGCAGAAATTATTAAAAAGTGACATGAAAATGTGTTTTATAGTGGAAATACAATTTAAAGGCAAATATTATGAAAATAATAAATAATGAAAAATACAAAAATAGAAATAGCAAAGCTTGACTGTTGCTTTATTAAGAAAAGTAATTTCAGCCAAAAGCAATGTGCATTTTGAACCTTTTGTTTGATCCAATGTGCTACAACTGTCTACTGATATATGTTAATAGAAATCTGTCATATAATGTACCCATTATGTTTTAATGTAACATGAAGGATACTCAACTGTACAGTGCATAGTTGCGGGCTATTCAAGTAAGTAAGTGAGTAAAGAAGGAAAGTATTAAAATGATCTGTTTTAATTTTTAAGATGTTGTTTTCAGGATAGTTGGAAAAGATAGTTACCACTTGCATAGGTTCATTTGACAGAAACATCTAGAAGTATATTTTAAAGTGTGTACCAAAATGTTTACAAAAATATTGAAAAGCTAATTATAATGATATCAAACAGTAAAGAGCAATAATAAATGAATACTTTAAAAATTAAACAAAGAAAAAGAAAATCTAAGCAAAGCAAAGAGAGTAAACTAAACCTACACAAAGTTATGATACACAATATCATTACTAATACAGTAATCCCTCGCTATATCGTGCTTTGCCTTTCGCGGCTTCACTCCATCGTGGATTTTATATGTAAGCATATTTAAATATATATCGCGGATTTTTTGCTGGTTCGCGGATTTCTGCGGACAATGGGTCTTTTAATTTCTGGTACATGCTTCCTCAGTTGGTTTGCCCAGTTGATTTCATACAAGGGACGCTATTGGCAGATGGCTGAGAAGCTACCCAACTTACTTTTCTCCCTCTCTCTCTTGCGCTGACTTTCTCTGATCCTGACGTAGGGGGATTGAGCAGGGTGGGCTGTTCGCAAACCTAGACGATACGGACGTTCGTCTAAAAATGCTGAAAGATTATCTTCACGTTGCTACCTTCTGTGCAGTTACTTCCTGAAGCGACATGCTGCACGGTGCTTCGCATACTTAAAAGCTCGAAGGGCACGTATTGATTTGTGCTTCTTTGTTTTTCTCTGTCTCTCTCTCTCTCTCTCTCTCTCTCTCTCTCTCTCTCTCTCTCTCTCTCTCTCTCTCTCAGCTCCTGACGGAGGGGGTGTGAGCTGCCGCCTTCAACAGCTTTGTGCCGCGGTGCTTCGCATACTTAAAAGCCAAACAGCCCTATTGATTTGTTTGCTTTTCTCTATCTCTCTGACATCTGCTCCTGATGCGCACTCCTTTGAAGAGGAAGATATGTTTGCATTCTTTTAATTGTGAGACAGAACTGTCATCTCTGTCTTGTCATGGAGCACAGTTTAAACTTTTGAAAAAGAGACAAATGTTTGTTTGCAGTGTTTGAATAACGTTCCTGTCTCTCTACAACCTCCTGTGTTTCTGCGCAAATCTGTGACCCAAGCATGACAATATAAAAATAACCATATAAACATATGGTTTCTACTTCGCGGATTTTATTTCGCGGGTGGCTCTGGAACGCAACCCCTGCGATGGAGGAGGGATTACTGTATATTAGCTAGGCAGACCAGACCCAACTAGGGAATGGGGTTGCAGTGAGTTTAGGACAATCCCGGTTTACAACTGTATATGAAGGGGCAAACAGTAGTGGAATAATAAATATGCATAGTAACTTAAATCTGCAGTGGGCTGGCACCCTGCCTGGGGTTTGCTTCCTGCCTTGTGCCCTGTGTTGGCTGGGATTGACTCCAGCTGACCCCCGTGGCCCTGTAGTTAGGATATAGCAGGTTGGATAATGGATGGATGGAGTAACTTAAATTCTAGCCCAACATTAAAGTGCCAAAGTAAAATAAGTGGCACATTAAAGTTTCAAAAAAATAAAAAATGAGTTGGAGTTGTATGTAACTGGGCATAATTATATCATAGCAACAACAGAAACATGGCTAAATAACAAATATTGGGATGAGTACACATTATTTAGGAAGGATAGACAAAAGGAAAGGGGGGAGGAATGCCATTTATGTAAAATTGAATTCAAGTAATTGTCATTTTCAGGTAAATGATGAGCTATAGAGAGGAGAGAGAAAGTTTGGGAAGCATTAGGAATAGAGGCCTTATTTTAAGAGTGTATTATAGACCCCCAGTGCAGTCAGTAATTTCAATGCCCATCTTTTTCATAATATTAAAAAGGCTAACTTTGTGCTTTAACATACTATGTACAGATTATGTCCAAAATCTCCTATTCGTGTGTTCTGCAATTGGCAAGGTTAGCCCAGTTATTATTTGGGTAATTAAAGTCCCCTGTGACTATAATATTCTTCTTAAAGCTGAGGGAAGCCTGTCTACATTTAGTATTTTGTAATAATCCGGATAGAATTGATGGCATAGAGATAATTGAACCACCAGGGTCAAGTTATATAATCCTCAGTGTTTCGGAAGAGTGCAAATGCAACACCAAAACTGTTAAGTTTAACTTTGGTAGAGAAAACTTTGAACAGATGCAGCAAAGTCTATAAGGGATAAACTGGAATAAGATAATAGGTATGGAGACAGTTGAGAAACAGTGGAACAGGTTTAAAAAATACATACAATACAGGACAGGTGCTTCCAAAAATTTGAATTAGTATGAAATTAACCCAGTTTGGAGTGGTTTTTTTTTTTTTTTCATAAGGAGGCAAAAAAGAACCTGCAAAGGAAAAAACAGCTGTCCATTTATACTTCATACTCAGAACACATATGTGTACGTATCATGGCTACCACACATTCCCAGCGTTCTTTTGATGTGTCCTCTGAGCACGCCCTCAAAAATTAATGTGAGGCGTGCGCATGTTGCAGTACCAGCAAAAATATGAGTGACATGTGCGTGCAAGTTTTAGTACGTGACATCAGCATCGTGGTTTACTATCAACATGCAACAGCAGGCTTGCAGCTCCAATAGGATCAATCTAAGTGCTTCGATCTTTCATGAATGGTTCAATGTGGTGAAGTGTGACGATGCGGGTTCAGCTCCGTGCTTCCTTCTGCAACCTCCGTTTCCTTCTCTTTTCTCCCCTCTAACCGTCTCGGACGTGGCAGCTGTGGCAATCAACAGTTCCCGGGATCAATTACGCTGCGGAGCATCCCTCACCTTTGCACTTAGGTGAGAAACACCCGCAGCACGAATCCACCCAGAAACCGCTTCAGCCACACTACCACACCCCTCGCAACGCCGCAAGTGTGGTGATTATTTATTTAAAACAAAAACTGGCCTTTGCTGGAAGAGCTGTGGACCCATAACACCAAATTCCACCCCCCATAAGACTCCAGTTGCATGGGAAAGCTCCACGCCACAGCCAACCCAGTGCAACTGGAGCACAGGTCCACAGCTCGGCCACTCTACACTGCACTAAAACCAATAAAAGCACTAAAACAAATCCCACCATAAAACCAACCCAAGCCCCCTTCATAAAAACCAGGACATTAAAAGAATAAGAACTTTAAAAGACAAATAAAAACCCTCAGTAAATAAATGTCCATAAAAAGCTCAGTCCTTTAAAAAATGTCCTCCTCCGGCTTGGGTACGTGGGTTCTTTAAAAATGTCTGGCACCAATCCCACTTGCTGGTCTGTCTCCTCTTCTGTCCCCACTGCTAGCTCATCCCACCGCTGCCACCAAATGTGATGATGCGGGTTCAGCTCCGTGCTCCCGTCCTCTATTAGGTAGCCCTTGAACACAACACCGTGGGTAATGTCACCGATGAGCTAGACAGTGAGGCAATAACATTAGAGCAAGGGGATGATGTAAAAATGTGCACTAGTGCTTTTATTTACAATAATTCAAAAAATATGATTCCAAATAATTAAGTGAAACAGTGCAGTGCTTCCAAAGTTCAATAAATCCAATAAATAAATAATCCATTAAAACAAACGTGTGGAGGTTAAAATACAAAAACACAATCCTTTAAAACGAGGTTACAACGTTGTGCAGGAAGTAGTCTCTTAAAACAGTTACACAAATGAAAAGCCCGGTGCTTCTTTTAAACTAGCGTCTCACCTGCTTCTCCCGTTAGGGACCTGCAGCAGGCAAGACGCTCTCTCTGCAGCTGACCTTCTCTGTGCCTGACTCTATTACTGTCAGTTGCCTAACCGATCCTTGGCTCCGGTCGGCCCCTCCTGACAGTGACTTGGGATTCCACAACGACCAAGGCTCTCACGTTGGGGACACCACGTCCCAAGTCCCGACTCCCGCTGCCTTCCGCGGCCTTAAGTGGAGAGTCACTCGTCTCCTGGTCACTCCCGTCCTTCGTAAAAGTAATCTCTACGGAGTGACCACATCTACTACTTCCCTGGGTGCCGGCCAAACACCCAGGCTGTCATGAAGCAAATCATCAGACCATGGTGCTTTCGTTGATCCATTTCTCTGATAGGCAATACAAGTGTTGCATATTCCCCATTGTAATGCCGTGATACATTTAGAGGTATCATATACTGTCTAGACATTCTGTGTTACTGTTGCCGTCTCTGTCTTTTTTTTTTTTTTTTTAAAGACTGGCACCTGGTGGAATCCAAGGTTATTATAGTTAATGAAAACTAAAATCAAAACTGAAACTATTATAAAAAAACATTTTCGTAAACTGAAATAAAATAATTAACAAAACTGAAATGAAAAACTAAAACTAAACGAAACTATTAAAGTTGCTGGAAAGACTAACTGAAATAAAATAATAATTTACTAAAATATTTTTAGTTTTCATTTTTGAATGAATATTCTTGCTGTTAGTCTTTAACCCTTGTAAGCTTTCTCTAAAACAGAAAGTCATCCACCACGAGCCACCTGCATATATTCATCCAGTGAACGGTGGCTGGTGAAGGAGGGCGGCTGTTTATACAGCATTTGCGGTGACAAGGGCAAGCTGAGTGTGGGTGTGTAATGCGTGTGAAATAGAAAGCGATTTGCGTGCTTCCTTTCTTTGTGTTTGTTGTATATCAAGATGTAATTCAAATGTCTGAAATCAGTATATGCTGGTCAACAAAATGTTTACCATATGGACAGAAAAATCACGAGTGAGTAATGTTTCAGTATATTTCCCAGGTGTCTGCTTTTTGTTGACAGCAATTCACCTGCCACTTTGCACAGGAGAAATCGTTTTTACTTTCTCATATACGAAGTATAGAAAAAGTATAGTAATCATGAAAAAATTTGACCTCGATATTTTGATGAATCTTGACATTATAGACTAACCAGTGTCCAACAATACTGTTTTTTGTAATTGTGTGTGTGCCCGTGTGTATGCGTGTATGTGTGTTTTCTATATAAACACAATAACTCAAAAACGCAACTAGATAGATGAATGAAATTCGGCATATGGTTGTTACACCACAATTGTAGATCTGTATTAACTTTTGGGCCAGATCCATCACCCGGAACTGGTACTTTACCTGAACACATACTCAATTTTTTATTTTTTTTTTACAGCTGCAGAGTCCGATTTATTCAACTTTACTTTTATAATAATTGTTCAATATATTATTAATTGAATATGTTGTTGATGGTACCTTAATGTACATAATATAAAAATATAATCATTGTCTTGCGGTTTACTCATCAAATATCCACCCCCATATCTGAGTATACAAGAAGGTCGAGGGGAGGCCACTCCCAGTTTTTGACAATAAAATGGCACTGATCGAGGGACTGACTAGGTCACCATACGAGAGCAGCATATTGTTGCTGACCAATCATTTTTGCTTTATAAACATCATTTAACAACGAAGCGATACAAACAAAGGTAGAGAGTCTGACAAGTGATGAAAAACTAAACATACTAATGGGTTTTTGTATTTGTTCCATATTTATTAATTTATCTTTTTTAGTTCATATTCACAACTCAAAATACCTGATATTGTGAAAGTAATCCATTAGCAGAATTATATTTTAAAATATTTGTCCCCCTTTTTTCAATGTTTTTCTCTCTCTTCAAAATAGATAGTTGAAATAATAAACAATTCTTTTTGTTCTTAACATCAGCCTTATCATACATATTGCACACCAGGGATTTTTCCTGCCTTGCATCCAAACCTGCTGAGGTAGACTCCAGATGTTCCTGTAATCCTACTCTGGATAAACAGGTTTAGATAATGTATATGTTGTTCTTAATTTCAGAAGCTGTCTCTGTTGTTTTATGCCTGTCTGTACTCCAATTACCTGCTCTTGCTCTGCTCATTATGGGTTTAAGGTCCTTTATGGTGGTCTATTCAAGACTGACTGCCCCAACCTTGACACTACATGCTTGTTGTTCTTTGTTTCTGTTTCTCTTTGTGGGGTCTGCACACTCATTCAAGTCTAAGAGCCCTGTTCTTCCTAAGCCCCTGTGATTTTCATGAGAAAATATTTTACAAATTATAAAATTGTGTAAAATTGTTCATATTCAGGGTCTAGTTTTGATTATGCTTGTTTTTATCAGACAAAAACAAAACCAGATAGTAAATCATGTAGTGTAGTAAGCTTCCACTAACATTAAACTCATATCCAAATCTGTTAAGTGTACAGTTCTGTCTGATTGTGACACAAAACTAACTCCGTAGGTGTCTCCATGCCATAATTACTAAAACTAAAACTGAAACTATTATATATAAAAATAAAATAGAAATGTCATTGTGAAATAAAAACTAAACTAAAACTAAAAATACACGATGAAGGAAAACTAAAACTAAACTGAATTTCCAAGAAAGGTCAGAAAAAATATAGAAATAAAAACTAATATAAAAAGGCAAAACTATAATAACCTTGGTGGAATCCTCCAGATTTAATTAAAGCACACACACAAGTATGGACAGTAACTTTAAGCTCATGCATTGCATAGCATTAAGTGTATCTATGGCCTAAGGTGTATAAGACTAATACCAATGCTAACCGTGGAAGGAGTATGAGAGCGTTAAGAAGGATATTAGAAAAGCTAAAAGGCAGTTGGAGAGAAATATTCAGATAAGTAGTTACTTAGTGATTTAGAAATTGTTACGGAGAAGTACTGCTTAAATTAAATAGGCCAAAATGTATATCATCACCAGGGCCAGATAAAATGTATCCTCAAGTGGTTATGGTGGTGGTGAACACATGTAGGATTAAATGTATACGTGTAACTTCTGTTCAGTTAATTTTCACTTGATTGCATCCTATGCACGTGCTTAACCTTATCCTCACTAGCTGTCACCAGACAATAGCAACAGGCAATGTCATTGTGGAAAATGACAATACATCTATGAAATAATGCTTTATTGTTTTGTTTTAGAGTGGAAGTAATAAGCTTTTGTAGTAATGCAATAATACATAATTTATTGTTAAGTAACACAGGTATTTTACTATTTAACGTATTAAACCAAATACTGATCACATTAATTAGGGAGAAGTCTGAGCAGCACATGGCAAGAATAGGATTTTAAGGAAAGAGACAGCATGGGTTCAGATTTGGAAGGTTGTGTTTTACCAATATGCTGCAATTCTACAAGGAAGCAACAATAGGATAAGAACAAAATAGTGCCTATGATCAGGGGTGCACATAACTGGTACGCTGGTACGCATGCACAACAAAAATTGTAAATGCGTAATGTCATCTGTGTCCCTACGGCATACCTGATGGTCAGAGAGGGCATCGACACCTCATGTTGCTAATATACGTTGTTTTCTTTATGGTTTTGATTATCTTGTGTTTCCAATATGTCTAAAAAACAACAGACATTAAGCAGCTACTTTGGCGTTTCACCTCCTGCAAAGAAACAACAAACCAAGCTAGAGCAGAAAAAAAGAGTTTTTTTCTGAA
Organism: Erpetoichthys calabaricus; assembly: GCF_900747795.2. Taxonomy (NCBI): domain Eukaryota; kingdom Metazoa; phylum Chordata; class Cladistia; order Polypteriformes; family Polypteridae; genus Erpetoichthys; species Erpetoichthys calabaricus. The sequence continues at coordinate 87,024,639 of NC_041405.2, read as the reverse complement.
AAGAGGCTCCAAGATGTGCCGTGGCTTGAAGCTAATAATGAGCGCACTGAAATGTGATGTAAGTTGTGCCGCTCGCATCCACATATCACAGACAAAACAAGTGCCTTTTATACAGTCATTCGTTATTTGACAAACATGAAAAGAGCAAGGAGCACATGAATGGAGTACAAGCTATTTCTAATAAACAAGCTAGTCAGGAAGAAATTTCCACTTGCCCTCTAGCTAGATGGCGAACAAAGGTAAATGAAGAACAACGGCAAGCTCTGTGTAATATTTTTCTCCTTACTCGTCCCCTATCTTCCTATGCTGAAGATATTCTGGAGTGGCTAGGAATAAATGTCGGAACTGCGTATCATTCACGTGAGCAGGCCACACGGATAATGCAGACCATCGCGCGCACTATCAGTGCGGAGTTGAAAGCAAAGTTGGAGTCTGCTCAATTTTGGGGACTGATTTTTGATGGATCATCATTTTGAGACATCATTAAAACCGGGCATGAGATCGTTTTCATTGTGTCTGTGTCCAACATCGGGCAGTTTACCACGGAGTTCCTTAGCCTAATCTAAATGGGTGCTGACCGATCTGCGCAGGCTGTAACAGATGGACTCGTTAAACTTTTCCAGGAAGCAGGCTTGGACAACAGGAAGAAAAAAATTGGTCACTGTGTGCACAGACGAGGCTGCTGTTAACGTCGGTATATACAACGCCATTGTTCCGAAACTATGGCAACTGGCTGCAGTAGGAGACTCCCTTGTGCACATTCTGTGCACCGCACACACACACTAGAAAACTGCGGAAAATCAACTGATCGCAACGTTCCCAACTGTAAGACCTTTAATCGCTCCGTGGTCAAGCTGCTGCAGTTTCATTTACAAAAGGTGGAGCAAAAATACGGCTGTGCTTAAGAAGGTGTGTGAAGAGAACGGGATGTCCTTTGTGAAATTGGGTAAATTTCATAATATCAGATGGTCTGCATGGAGGCATGACATACTACTAGGTATATCAAGATTATTGCCAGCCATTAAAATGCAACTGGTCACGAGTGATAACAGTGACTTGCAGTATATCTGCACAGACCAATTTCAGTGTTTTCTCGGCAAAGTGCTTGACATTGGCAAGACTTTGAAGATCACATCCATTGTGTTTCAGAAGAAAAATCTGAGCATTGGAGAATGTAAGGATGAACTCATGGTGGCCATAGGACAGTTTACACTTTTGATTGATGCTGAAGGCCACTACAGAGAATATACTGTTTAATAATAATAATAATAATTCATTCTAATGCTGATGCTGACAGGGACAAGATAAACTTACTCAGGGGGTTAATTGAGGAGTTTGGAATCAGATATGACTCACTGAAGTCATGTGATCATTTCTTAGTATTTGATCCTTCAACTTGGCCTCAGGAAATACAAGATTTACATCGTTTTGGCAACACAACAGTTTGTACCATTCTTCAGAATTATGAAGCCACACTGAGTCTTGACAAAGACACAACTGTCACAGAATGGATGCGCTTAAAGCAAATGGAGAAACGCTTGGCAGCATCCTCTGTGTATGACTTGGTCCAGATCATAATCCAGTTATAATCCAGATCTTTACTCCAACATTGTCAAATTGGTTAAACTGTCTCTTACACTGCCTTTGAGTAGTGCAGCCTGTGAGAAGGGATTCTCAAATCTTAACATAATAAAAAACAAGCACAGATCTTGTCTGTCACATGCTCGCCTCAGGCTTAACCAAGGAGAGGGAGATGCATCTGCAGCAGCATCATCTACCATGCAGGAAGCTGAAGTAGAGGACTGTGAGGTAGACAGCGAGGAGGACAGTGAGGAAAGTTGCACTTATTAAAACCTTACTCTGAGTGATCAGGTATTTCTGATTCTTACCTCTTTTTAAGCTGCTGCTATATTTTTATTTTATTATTATTGTTGTTGTATCTGTATTTATTTTTTACCCTAATTCTTTACCTTACTGTTAAATCTGTTATAGAAATTGTTTTATTTCAATTTTTTCAATTTCTTTGGCAAAACTGTTTATGGTCATGCCAATAAAGCTCTTTGAATTGAATTGCATACCAAACTCAATCTGTTGGTACTCACTTGAGTAACTCACTGAAAAAGTTATGTGCACCCCTGCCTATGATGATTTATCTTGATTTTTTAAAATGCATTTAATAAGGATCTACATGTGATGTTGGGCATCAAACTAAAAGATATGGAATTCCAGATTGTAGTGTGTAGATGGGTGCAGAATAGCCAAAACACAGGAAGCAAAGGCTTCAACAAGAACACAGGAGCATAGCTGGACACTTAAGAGCAAATTTTGCATTTCAGTTTAGAAAGTATTTCTTCACAACAAGAACTATAGTCACTTGGCATAACGTACCAAGTAGTGTGGTAGACAGTAGGACTCTAGGAACATTCAAAACTAAACTTGATGTTGGTTTGGAAGAATTTGGTGGACAAGATCCATGAAGTTTGTTGGTCTGAATAGTCTGTTCTTGTCAAAAGTTTTTCTAATGTTCTAATTGTCATGCTAAGCAGGAAGCACATTAATATTTATAATGAAACTGGAAGAAAACACATAACCAAAAGACAGAAAAGTGTTAAATACTGTAGGGAAGAAAATCACAGCAATCAAAACTAATGCAGATACAAGAATTGGAGTCAAGAAGTTCAAAAGTGAAAGGTCGACCATGAAGAGAAGATCAGGTGAGCAAAAAAGGTTTTTATAATAAAGGTTTTAAGAATCTGTGAACTTAGATAAGGAAGATACCAAAAGGTGATTTTTTATCCTGTTTTGTCATAAGCAGCATGTTATGACCTTCAAGTACATGCCCAGAATAATGTGTGAGCAGTCCTAACAATGAGAGTTCAAAATGATGCGGCCCGGTAATAAATGAATATGGTGATCGTTGGTGAAAACTGCCCAATTATATGATAAAATTTTTTAAAAATTACACATTATAAACAAACTGATATCAAAAGTAGATTCTTTAGGTCAAGAACCCCCAACAAAACAAATGCATTTATGTTTATGTAGTAGTAGTAAAATTCAAGAAAATATAAACCCAAAGGTTCTCTTCTAGAATCCCTCTCTCTCTTTCCTCTTGGGTCCTGTGCAGTATTCTTTATTTGTTATGAAAATTTTTAAATCTAACAGTGGCAGCTCTAGGAGAATGTTTGAAAGGTCAGCAGTGTGCTCTTTCATTGTTTCATCTCCCAGAATTTCTGAAAGAACTCTTAACATAAATTTATTGGGATTGCCAGACTTCTAGCACTTCTAAAATTCTCAAATTTTTGTTCCTAGTTTGATCCTTTGCATAAGTTAATGGTTACCGGATCTCCATAACTTTGAGGGTAAAATTTGAGTGTCTGTTGCCAACCCTTGTTATCTGCAACAGTAGTGATATGTTCCAGTTGTTCAATGTAGTATGTAAGCAGGTATCTCACATCATAAAGGTGGGTTCCAGTTTCCTTCATTTTAGATGTCATTCTGATATTTATGACTCAGTTTTTTTTTGCACTACGTCCTCATTGTTCTGACCTTGGTAAATATATTTAGGCTAATTTAATTTCTTTAGTATCTACTCACTGTACAGTATGTTAATAATAGCCTTTAGATCTTTAGATTTCAAGACACACTGTATACACTGCCACATTTGTACAGTTCTGGGAGCGTGCTATAGCCATATGTTGGAGAGAAAGATGAGTGTTTTTTGTTGACGTATTTCTCACTTTTAGCCATGCTGTCTGCTTAGCCAGCTGCAAATTTATACCAATATTCTCAGATATTTTCCTCTCCTAAACAATGACAGGCCTGCATCTGCTTCTTTAATGTCCACTCATGAAAGGCCATGATGTCTGACTCTTTATGTTTGGCTGTTCCTTTTGAAGAGTCATTGCATCCTCTATATTTTAAGAATTTTTATCAAAGACATTACAATACAAAATACTTCAAAGTTCAATAAAATAAAATTTGAATACGGCCTCTAGGGAGCTGATGTCTGAAGTATCTATGCCTGACAAACAATTTTCAGGATGTCCTTCCCAATACAATTATGAACTAACTGCATGCCATACAGTTTATAGTTTCAAGAGAGGAGTTCAAGAGAGGAAATTTAGCAAGACTAGAACCATTTCTCTAGTTTACTGGATATTGAAATAGTATACAGGATTTTACTTTTAAACATGAAAGGAGCTAGAAATGTAACTTAAGGGCAAGATGGATATGTATCATAATAACCAGTTAGGGGAAAATTTGGGGGGTTCATGTGGAAGGTTTAAGCATGTCTGCTGTCTCATTCTGTGGCCATCCTACAAGCTTGGTGCCAGCATCCTGATTTAGCACACCTCTTCCCATGAAGCTCCATATGCATTTATCTACTTCATTTACTGCCTAGACATTTAAGGATGTTGGTTCCACCTTGCATCTCACTTGGATGCAATGGCAACACCAGCTGCCTCACTTTACACTGTGACACGATCCAAGCCATTATTCTTAAGACTCACCAGTGGCCAGGTGAGTACTCTCTGTCCATGGCCCCTTGTTCCACGCTAGCTGATTTCTTCACTCCAGCCTCTACTTCTTATATAATGTGCGTTTTAGTTTCTAAAGGTATTGCTTTTACATGTGTAATAACTAAGTACTTGTGTATTACAACTTTGCCTTCTGCTGTACACACAATATCAGGGACAGACCATGATTATTCTGTTTATCAAAGTTGCTCATTGACAACATTTAGCAGACTGGTACTTAAATTTGTGCATGCACCATAGCACATATTATGCATACTTCACAGAGGATTCATCTGAGGTATTACTGTATGCAATTATGTGGAGCTAATGTGATGATCTTTAAAGTCCAAGATTGGGTCTGTAAAGATAAAAGGGGAATGTTAAGCCTTCTGTTTGGTGCAATATGCTTTAATAGTGTAGTGATTCAATATGTTGCAATAGAATGTGACAGTACAGTTCACACAATAAAGGTTACTATGCATTAATATAAGGAGATGATGCAGAGATTACAGCATTTTTTAGTAATTGATTATAATGTTAAAGAGATAAGCATTTACAGTTATCGTCTGGGGCATTTATTTGACAATATCACACAAAGACACTGTTCATAAGTACTAAAGTAAAAGGTCAAATGTTAGTTCTGCCTTAAAAATTGTAGTATGTACGTTTTTCATTTAACAAGAGGTATAGATAGGTTGAGGGCACAGCCAGTTCCTTTAAAGACACTGTAGCTGTCTGGATGTAGGTTGAAAGTCAAAAATTATACAGTGAATATTTAGATCAATTGATGTGTGTGAGGTTGTCTTTTGGCATTTGTTGTTTAAAACGGACATGATGGGTAGCAAGCACAGTGGCGTATTGGTAAAAGACTGTGTGTGGCCAATTCTTTATTTTACTGTTAAGACTGTAGAGAGAGAAGAATTTTCATCAGTTTATTAATTATTTAAGCTTAGGTCTAATATATATACACACACACTATAAAATAAGGTTTACATATACCATAGCACAAGCAAAGGAAATGACATCTTCACAGACAGAGTTGAAAACAGAACTGACAAAAAGATAAATGGAGGTGGTATATATAGTAGGTTGCAGGAAGTGATGTCATGGGTGAAAGGCATTCTGGAACCAGAAGTGATGGTATGAAGAAGTGGGATCTTGATGGTCGGAACTGGAAGTGATGTTAGTGTATGAATTCTTCAGTTCTGCAGGGAGAGAGGAAAAAGAGTTACAGAGCAGCGCCAACCCCTGGTTCAGCAGGTAACTGCATCTATTTGAGCCTGTGAACTGACTCCCAAACGCAGATGTGACAACACATACAGTATATATAAATATAAACATAAACACTGGAATATCTTTTTGTGTTTAAAAAAAAGTTTCACTTCATTTTTTTATTTATAGTATATGCATTTTTTAATGTCAGTTATTCTTTCTGGCTTAGTGAGAAGGATAGTTTCCTAACCAATTAATATATTTCAATGAAATCTAAAAATCCATGATTATTTCTATTTAAAGGAAATTTTGTGAAATGTGTGCAAGTAGCTTCATGCGTCTTTTCTTGCATGGTCAATAAAGAAGTCCAGAATATTCAGAGAACGTTCTACCTTAGAGCCTGTGAAGGGTACTGTATGTTTTTAGTTAAACAAGTGAAAATAAATTACTGTATGTTTATTTCATAGACACCAGCTGCAGTCAGTTTTGTTGCTGTCTCAAAAGCGTGCAGTGTTATTTTGACTACGTAAATATCTTTCCTCTGAAACTACTAAATGGCAAAGATGAATGTGCTTTATTGTAAATTTTCAGTTTAGCTTTTTCGTCTTTTTACAAGTGAATTAGAAAGTGAATAGCTTTGATGATATAGTGGACGCCTTTGATTTTATTCAGTTATTGCTGTATTGTATCTATACAAGGTGGGTAAAAGTAGGTTCACAATTTTATTTGAGCATTTACGAGACTGAATGTACCTAAGTGTCATTGTGACATTCTTCTGAGTTGTTAAAGCTATTGAGTTAATAACGCTATTGTAGTCATCTTAACATGTATGTCTGTTCCATATGAACAACTTTAAACCTACTTTTGCCCACCCCTGTACATATCTATATCTATTAGATTAGTTCTATGAGACTACTATAGTTTACCAACTTATATGAAACTGTAGCAGTCACCAAATGACTAATTGTGTGATGTCTCCTGCAATTACCAAAGTGTATTTTTTTCTTCCCAATCTTTGACTTTTACTTTAAGTGTTGCTTGGCATAAATATTCCTCTTTCAATTGCCTTGAAGACAACCATTTTCAGCTGGGCTACTCTTTCTTATTGGTACACCATAAATAGTGTGTGGGCTGGTGTCTTTCTTTGAATGTTTTTTGACATTTTGCGTATCTGCATGTAATAAAGTACCAGCTAAAGTTTTGTTTAAGCTACACAGGCTTGCATCGATTTAAATGGATTTCCCATTTGCAAGCATTCTGTTGCGGCTTTGATGTGCAATGTTGATTGTTCTACTGTTGTAACAGTTCGACAGACATTTAATGGCACTAGCAGTTGCCCGCTTGAATGGGAGCAGCCCTTGTACCAAAAAAAAAACTGCTGAAGATGTAATTTATTTTAATATTTTTTATTGTCATTGTTTTGTCTAGCACATTTTTGAAAACTACCCATAAAAAATAGATTGTATTATTTTCCGTGTTTGCTGCCAAAAACATTTCCAAAGGATAAAATGAACATAGTGGTACAGTGCAATAAGCAACAATGTTGCTTATACACTGAAGTCTTTTTTATGCTATAAATCCTACTATACATTCATGTTCCAACAGAGATTAGAAGGGAAATGTGGAAATGGATAATTGCAAATAACAACAGTAGACCAACTGGGTTTTCCTATAATTCACTGACTGCTGGCACCATATATTTCACTCTTTTTCTCTCTTATTTCAGTAGTGTTTCACCATACCACACATTGTTTTATTTAATTGGTTTGTTTCTTCTCTCTTCTATCTTTTTACTCTTAACTTTAAAAAAATATGTTTCTTTTTACAAATTTTTTTTTGGCTTGCATTTTTTTTCTTTTCTTTTACTTGTTTTTTTTAACTATAGCTCTCTAACCTCAGTTCATTTTGTTATGGTGTAACCACAGTTCAGGATGATGCAGCTCCAGGTACCCAGGAGTACATTATGTTGCGGCAGGACTCCATCCATTCTGCGGATATAAGGAAAAAAGAGTCCCCATTTCGTGCTAAGTGTCACGAAATCTTCTGCTGTCCACTGAAGCAAGTCCACCTCAAAGAAAACACAGAGCCAGAAGGTTTGTGCTCTTGACATCCATGTTTTAAGTTGGTTTGGCTTTTTTTATGATATTTTTTTTATTTTCTGCAGTTTCTTTTTTTTTCCTTTAGTTAATTTGCCTGCCCACTCCTCCTTCCGTTTGTGATGTGCATTGACTGTTTGTCATTCTGGCGAATGCGGGAGGAATCTTGCCACACTGCCTGTGTGTGGCTCCTCTGCCTTGCCTGTGGACTGTTGTTTTCCTCTACTACCACCCATGAATGTGGGACACAGTTGCCATTTGAGTTTTTTTTTTTCCCCCCCTAAAACGCATGTGCTCTTTTAGCCAAGAAGGGGCCTGAAAATGATGCTGCTTTCCCTTCCCATTTCAAAAGTACTAAAAATATAATTTTGAGTTTTGCTTATTCATAAATTAATTGAAAAAAGACCAAATCTTGCAATAATTTGCATTCATTTTCTTATTTGCTATCTTCATCATTACACTGCCCTGTCTGGCTGTTTAAGACATGCTTGCTTCCCTAACTGGTCTGAACCCTGGTTTATGTGGCTTCTGCTTTGCCGAAATTCCGTACATTTCATCAGCCTGTATTTGTACTGATGATACACCCCCCCTTTCCCTGTAAGACTCAAGCACGCAACCATGCGGTTCACTTTGTCCTGGACTATTTACCCATTCCTGTTCCATAGCTTCTCCTTGCTTATTTTCCACCTCCACCCCACTTTCCTGCAAGTACCTTCAAATCAGTATTCCTCGCTGCAGCTTCTGTCCATCAAAACCCAAAGAAGAACCTTTGTTGCATTGCACGCTGCATTGCCTTGGTGCTTACTTTGCATCCTATGAACGAAGACGTGCATGCAGGTGACTGCATTGCCTTTATGACGTGATACCTGCATCCCAATTTGCATTGCCGTACTATAGAGTGTTAAGATGCCAATACTTAAGAATTATTTTTTCTTTTCAGATACACAGGTTTGTAAATAAAATAAAGTTTAAAATCTTATCTATATTGAAAAGTAGCATGCTTGTAGATGGATAAAATCACTTATTTATACTGAAAAAATTATATATATATATATATATATATATATATATATATATATATATATATATATATATATATATATATAAATATAATACAGTAAAAATTTAATTTTAAGTTAATGGATTTTTTTTTATTTGTGTTTCTGGGAGTTATACATGGCTGGTATGTTGCCTGTTCCAGATTTATCTTATCTGCTGTCTGTTAGATCTGATTGTGACTATTAATTATCAGTTTTTTTGATAAAAGGGTACCGCTTATTGGTGGACAAAAATGACAGCCAGTGGCTGTGCTTCACACAGAGATAGAGATAGTTTGAAAGATGAATCTTGGGATGAACAAGGAATTTTTTAATAATGCCTTAATCATACATCAGAAATTTGACCCACAACCTGACGGAAAAATTGAAACCAGCATATACTACTTGGCTGCCCCTAGTTCAGGGTACAGTTTGTGTTACTGTAGTTGTATTTTCTCTGTGAAGCACATTGTGATGATATATCCAGTGAAAGGTACTTTAAAAAACTGATTTGTTCTTCTAATTAAGAAAAAATTGTGCTATTAATGGCAGATGTTATTTAATTAGACAGATTTTTCCTGTCTGACTGTAGTCATAGCAGTTTTAATAGTATAAATTCTAGTCCTCTGAGAACTGCAAATTACATTTATTAAAATTATAATATTTGGGAAATTATTAAATCTTTTGATTCTTTTTTTTTTGTTCTTAATGCTCTTGCATGTTAAGATTCTGCTTTCTTTTTTCTCAACCAGCTGCCAAGTGACAATGAGGTACAAATAACAATGAGGCAAAAATAGAGCATTGACTCTGGTCCCATTTGCAGCAGAATTTGTTCATTATAAAATAACAGTGTGAATAAAATTTTTTGAAATCAGTATGAGGCCAAAAATGTGGTGTTTGAGGCTATATTAATCTACTACTGCCTAAAAAATATTTTGAAAAATATTCGCTGATTGGAATTTTTTACATGGCTTGCGACAATCATGTATGAATAAATTAGTCTGTTTTGGTTGCATTGTATGACAACAATTTATTACCAAACTGATACTAGATAGATAGATAGATAGATAGATAGATAGATAGATAGATAGATAGATAGATAGATAGATAGATAGATAGATAGATAGATAGATAGATAGATAGATAGATACTTTATTAATCCCAAGGTGAAATTCACAAGACCCTAACTTATCTCTGTCCTTTAAACTTCTGGTGTGAAATTCTTTATCTCCAGTTCTTCCTAGGTACAATGTAACTACAGTCCTTGCAACCGTCTTTATCAGCCTGTACATCTCATTTTCTTTGTCTTAAATATGTAATTTATTCAAGTATAGTATATTGATTCTTCCATGACTTCTTCCATTCATACAGTCACAAGCTATTCAGATGAAAAAAATCTAATTTGGAAGTTACTAGGTGGTTATGTTATATATATGGATATATAAAAAAAATCCCAAAGCAGACTATAACCAGTGAATCCTTCTAAATCAAGGATCAGTTCTTAATTGGAGTTAAACCAAGGTCTGTGCTGGTCAGCCTTTCCTTTTAGTATATTTTTGAGAAGAAAAGACCAAATCGCTTAATGAAACAAGTAGGGATCAATGAATCAACCCTTTTCCTTTTTGCCACACCATGCAATTGCAGTTTCTGTTTTCTTAAATTTTGTCACATAATATTTACTTATTGTCACCTACTGAAGCCTCCCAGTGGCGCATACAGCTTAGCTTCCCTGAGCATTTTGCTCTGCCACAAATTATAGGCATAAAAAAACAAACTAAAATAGAAATATAAAAAGTAAAAAGAAGAAAAACATACATATGCACAAGTTGTGGGATGGACAAAAAATGTAACTGTGACAGGAAGGTAATAAAGGAAACATTTTTTGGTGTTTAAAAACGTTTTAACAGTACTTATTAATAATCTAAAAAAATAGCTAGGTAGTTACAAAGTCCTCTAGGTGAAATCTGCAATACCTGTTGACAGCATTTACCTGTTTCTATGTAGACAAATGTATCTCCTGAAACATAACTAGAGAGGTGATGATCAGAGCTGCACACATTTATCTAAAAGAACACAAGGAAGCTTGAGGAATGATATGAAGTGTTTTCAGAAGCAAAATGACATTAACAAACTTCTCCAATGCACTTTATAAAAAAACATATTCTTTCTTGATTTAATACCAAATTCATTTACTTGTTTACCCTCCTATGATAGCAGTAATTCCTTCTGAAAGATGAGTAAAGAATGAAACAGTAGATTGATAGTTGCTGTATGACACTGTGATGACTGCTAATCAACATCAGTGAATAGCAGAGAAAGCAGCTGGAAAAAAACAGATGAATGCAAAAGAGGATTTCTTAATATATGCATTTCAGTTGCAAAATTGTACCTTAAGACAAGCAGTTGTCTCTAGGCTCTGCTTGCAGCTCCATCTTAAAAAAGAAACTTGCTCAAACAATGATGTCATCTTCTGGTTTCTTTAGCTCTCGTTAAATCACCAAATGTTTTAATTTACAATATCATTCAGGAATTAAGAGCTTTCTTCTGACAAGAAGCAAAGTAAATGGCATCACTATGATTCTGAAACACTGATTTATGGGCTGAAAAATATTCTTTTGAGTTGGATGCCTTTGTGAAAATTGAATCAAACTGCAGTCTTGAGAAAGACAGCACTTTAAAAACAAATACTGCATGGTTGTGAAAAGCTCAGTGTGGTTTTTGATGAGATTCATTAACTTCTTCATCAAAGCTTTTTTGTCTTTATTTTAGTTACACTGTAGCTGTCATTTCTAATTGAAAGTTACAGACAATAAAATGGATAATAAAGATGGAAGCCAGTTGAACTTAAAATCTCTAAATACTGATTATACGTTTGTTGGCTTCATCATGTATTTACATTTATTTTAGCAACACCTCTCCTTGAATGTAAATTTTCTGGAATGTTTTGACCATAAGTGACATGCTTTAGTCGTGCTGTTGCCATGTCATGGGTTAGGGAGCCTGACAGAGCTGCACCTGGACTCCTGTTTTAAAAGTCGCATCCACCTGACAAAGCAAAACTTCACTGGGATAAAATTAGTAATTGCAGGTAAATTCAATTTTAAAATATATCATTGGCAGGGTGAAGTAGTGTTTAGCACTGCTGTCTCACATTTCCAGAATCCTAAATTGTAATCTCAGCCCAAGTGACTTTGTATATGGAGTTTCCATATCCACCTACATTCATTTTGGATACTCTGGCTTCCTTTCTACATCCTGAGTATGTGTAGATTATGGTGGCAGTCAATTCTAAATTGGCCTGCTAGGAATGGGTTTTGGGGGTGTTCTGTGGTCTGTACCCTATATAGGGATGTTAAAAGTCTCCACCAATAAGCTGGTTTCAACAATGAATGAATGAGTTAATGAACAGATTTTATAAATATCCAAAATTTTAGTTTTTATTAAAGTCTTAGTATTCCTTTTTAACTCCTATACACCAATTCACAGCCAAAAGATGAAGTTAAAAGATTGACAGATACTCCAATATAATATATCGTGCACAGGAACAAATTTGCATTGACCAGTTTAAATCCATTTTACAGTTCATGATCTGATAGTACTCGGCATGTATTCTTCATCAGTGTACAAATATAGAGCACAGTATGAGCACAGACAGGCTAGGTGACTTGCTTTGATCACAAGTTGAGTTAATGATATCTATACAATTGGACCTGTAGATTATGCATTAGAGCCCAACTCCTTTGTCAGTAGGCACTTCTTACGCTTTCTATGCACAACACAAACAAAGAAGCAAATGAACTCCAAAGAATACTGTCGCGGAAGCCTGCCTGAGATGTGCTAAATTTCATCTGAGCAACTAAGGCTGCATCATGCCAAGATCAGCCATCTGCACAGTAAGCAAGCAGAAGTCCAAGAGGGACCCAGAATCTTAATACTGTGACACTACTCGACCATGTATCCCTTGTGTGCATGCAAAGTAAGCTCATTTGATTACTTAGATAATGGTAAAAGACTGCATGCAATAGAAATATTGTAGCATGGATCCTGTTTCTGAAGAATGGATTGTTTGCTTTGACTTTTTAACTCTACAGCATTTGATTTGGTTTGTCACAACAGTTCTTCAGCAGTGAGCCTCCAGGCAGGGTAGGATTTTATTCCAGACTCTTTGAAATAATGTAAACATTACCATAGGCACCTTCAGATCATGGAGGCTGTGAGATTACTACTACAGATTTGTTGACTGGAGGACAGCAAAAGGCTGTAAGTATATAATGAATGTCTGGCAGTTCTGCAGTCCTGCATGAATTATAATGCATATTTTTAAATATGTAACGTGCCTTATATATAATACTCTACAGCATATATGGGACTAAGTGAAAAAGTTGTTACCAGCAATAGCTTTGTACAGTGTTTTACCAGGGGGGTTTTCTTGCAGGATTAGGAGACTGCAGATTGCTGGTATTCATTTGTCATAACAAAAATGCATAATTTATCTGATACACAAGTAGGAAGAATGTACTGAGGACAAAATTACATTTAGATAAAATATTCAGATATCTGACAGTTTTGTGACAGTGAAGAAATTTGAAAGCACAAATACCCACCTGCCTTTTTATATTCTTTACCTGATGCTTTTTTGGATGTTGGTAGGAGGCCAAAGTACTGATCAGCTACTGGCATTGTGAACATGTGAACTACAGATTTGATATTCAGTGTAGTGCAGCTGTCTGCAGACGTGACTGGATTGATAAAAGAAAAATGTTTAATTTATTTTCTCCTTGTCTGCTTAAATCGTTCATGGCAAATCAATGTTTTTATGCTGACTTTAACTCTGACAGTTTTCCTTGCTGCAAATTTTAAGAACATCAGGTAATTGTAATTCACTAACAGGGTTTATTTGCTACAATGCTGCTATATAATAGTCTACAGTGCCATATTAATGTTGCGAAATATAAAAGCTCAGCTTTGTTTGTTGCAGATGCTTCCCTTTTGTTTACCTGTTGCTTTTACATCGAGGGACAAAGATTCTGCTGCGTATATCAAGAAAGACCAATGCCTGAAATGTTTGGAAAGCACTCCAGCGCCAGTACTAGAACAATGTGCTTACATCATAATGTCGCTACATGCCCTTGTTGTGTCTAATACACCAGCAACAATAAAGAAATATTAGAACCGTCCACAGGACAAAGTATTTCACTTTAGGCAGAGTGGCACCAAACTAGGATGCAACTATAATCTCTTGGGGAAACTGCTAGATTACCTGTAAGCATTATTGCAATGTTTCTCTAAACACGTTAGCAGATTTGGTGTGGGTGGGACTAAGTGGAGTATCCACAACTTTTGACAGCAACATTACACCATGTTAATAATAAACTGAAACTAAAGGCGAACTTACCATATTCCTGACCACTTTTAATACCTAATAGTATGTATAAAGATATTTTACATATGACATGAAAGTCCTATTTCCCTGCAATTTCTATCATTTTATCTGACAGGCTGTGGACTAGTTTAAAAATATCTGGATCGACCCCCAAAAAGTACTTTTAACAGCATTTTAATAACTAAATTATATTTTAATGCAGTTCATGCACAATGCTGCACGGCTATAAATTGCACCATTTTATTTCATGTTTAATTGCTACAAGTGTTTATGGTACATTCAATCTTACATGAAAGTCTTCTATTCAAGTCCAGTTCATTACCAAATTAATACTGCAGACTACTTGTATTATGAATGTTATTTTGCACCCAAGAGTTATCAAGTTAACATTTGCAGTTGGGGTTTTCAACAGGAGGATAAGTTGGATTCAATTTTCAGGGGCTATGTGGTTTGACAGTGTATGCTAGTCTGAGTTTTAGTAACTTCATAATTTTCACTTTCACAATGCCCTTTACAGAAAAAGAAAAAAAATACACATTTCCATAGCCAATCCCGTGTGGTAAAACACATTGGGCATTACAAATGAAAGTATTTCATTATTTTTCTTTAGACTACTGTAATTGTTCCTCATATTGACAAGTTTTGGAAGTATGCTTAATTAGCTTCTCACACACTCCCGTAACTAAGGTTGTTGATGTGCATTAGCATTTTATAAAATAAATTAGTAAAATACCCATTAGGAAGTAATATGCCTAAACTTAATAAAATAAAAAGTAAATATTTTGTGGGGGTTTAATTTGAATAACACTGGTGATGTGGATGGTTTATGGTTTCTGTCTCTCATTTGAGCCACCTATATTGACCAGTCAATGGTACATGATTTGCAGCAACCCTTATAGGTGTGTAGCTGAAATGTTGTGACTGGTAAAATGTCCACATTCATTGAGCAGTTTAAAAATGACACCTTTCCACATTTCTGCCATTTCGTTTGTTCGTCTTAGCTGGTACATTGAACTTTGAGCTTTGGAGATAACAGGCTAGACTGTTCATCTACTTTCTTTTTAATTTACCCTAATCTTTCAACATAATAAGACATTCCATTCCTGTCAGTACTACTACTTTGAAATGTTCTTGTTATCTTTATGAAAATGCATTCACTTTTTTACCCTCAATGACACCTATGTAAAATGGGAAAGACAGAAAATGTACAGATGCACAGTAACCACATAAGCAGAACAAAGCATATTATATAGATAACAATATTGGTAGAGAACTATCATTTTTATTTATTTATTTTTTCCTCAGTAGAACTAGCTGGTACTTTTTTGTTTTTGTATTTTGTTCTCCATGAGGGATTCCCCCAACCTTGTTGACTTCAGCCACTGATCCAATCACATGAATCCAAATGAAGGGCTCTGTTTTGCTTGTATCTTTTTGGGCACTTGCAACCAGATCTACCTGGGGGCATGATGTACCCATATGTTGGCTATGGGCACAGGTCAGTTCACAAGCCACCTGACTAACAACGGGAGTTGTTGCCTCAAGTAATATACCTATGCTCATGAAACCAGCTCAGACAATGGTGGTAGCCATTGAAAAAGTAGCAAACAAAATGCTGAAATGACATAAAAATCAATAAATAATAACAATACTAACACATCCAAAAATTGCAAGATAATTCTGGAGAATTTCAGAAATTGTTTTAACATTATTAAAAGTCAAAGTATTTATTTAAAATAATTTATTATAACAAAATTTATAGAAGAGCACAGGGTGTTGGAACCTAAAGGTACAAAATAACACAACAAGTCTACAGCCGCTCTTGCTCCTTCTACAGAACATTTGGTCCTCCTTATGTATCAGGTAGGGTGGCTGGCCTACTAGGCTAGCAAGTCGCAATTCAAAGAGCTTCATCCTGTTCAAAGGTTTGGCCTTTTCCCATTCTATTGGCCCCCTGTTCCTCCTGCCTGTCATGCTGTTGCCTTTCACACAATCTCCAGGCTTAAAATGTTTCTGGCTGTAAAGTGCGTTTAAATCTGGACTGGAATCTACTTATGTAGCAGGCCCTGTGCTACTTCTGAAGCTAGGGATTTTCTTGGGAATGTCTGTGACTTTATTCCTAGAACACCTCCATGTGATTCCAGCTGTCCTTGCAGTCTTTCTTGAACCCATCATGTCTTTCTGTCAAGGGGCCAAGGACACTTACAGAGATACCTATATGTCACTTACAAGTCTTTCCCACCAGAACATTATACAGCTTTACTCCTGTCCTGTACTACAGTATTTTTCCTGAAGCTGCAGTCAGTCATACATGTTTTACACCTCTGGTTAATAACATTTAAGTTCACTAGGGGCCAGAGCCTGGCATCTTTGGGTGCAAGATAGGTTCCAGCTCTGGACAGGGTGAGTCAATACATCAAAGTACTGGGTAATGAAGCAGTGACTTGTTTATCTCCTATGGGTATGTGGTGAAAACAGCCAGACTTTTTGTTTTTAACCTTTTGTTTCAAAAATTTAAGGAAATACACTACACAAAAATGATGGCAATAACAAACTTTCTCATAAAATAAGCATCTATGATGACTAATGCAAATGTTAGAAAAACGTCCATGAAAAAAATCTCTTGTTACTTGGGTTGCATAATCCACAGTCATGTGTTCACAAAGGGCAAACAAGATTTCAACTGAAGAGAGAACTTTGACAAGTGACTAAAGGAAAGAGGTGGGTCTTCAATTCAAAAGCCCAGTGTCATGTGAATGTGTTTCTTCTGCATGCACTGCTATGATTCTCCGGGTGTATTTACTTAACAGTGTTGTAGCAAAAAATGCTTGTGTTTTGCTCTGTGTGAGCATACAACTGCATGATTTGGTACATGGATTATGTGACACTAACATAAGATTTATGTCATGGTTGTTTTTATATTGCTTGTTGCATTCCAGCATTGCTCATCATAGGTAGCCATTCTATCAGAAAGTGTGTTATCTCTGTTTCAAAAAATGCAAAAAACTTCATGGGGTAAGTAACATATAAAAAAAATAATAATTTTTCGGTGGAATATTTTTTAATCTTCAGAGTCAATCTACAAAAGCTCATCATGTTTCTACTACTTAACAGATTGCCTGAAAAGTCACATTGAGATTTTTTAAAAACAGAAATAACAAAATCTTGTCAACCTTCTGGTTGCTTTCTCAATTTATACTTGAAAAAACCTATTGTTAAAGGCTGAAAAGCAAAGTTATCTTAAAGACTTGATTCAGCTTAGTGTATTCCAGCAAAATTTCTGAAAATGTATGTTAAAGCTCCCTTAATCTTTCTTTATTTTAACTTGAAAAGCTTGTTTTCATTTAGTCTCACCTGATAACTCATAAAGCCTTTAAGCTATAGAATGAGACTTACAGTTCTTCTGGATTTTCTCTGAGAGCATTGAGTTCTAGCACAATAATATGAATCAAGTTTTTTGACAGGAAAATAAATACTGGCAGAATTTAAACTGGAAGAAAAGCTTAGAAAGACTTACTTTATAGTATTGTGCACTGTGAATGTATTGACAAATTGACAGCTTTCATATTCATAACCTGTACCAGGCAGACAGAAACAGAAACTTGGAGGAGAAGCAATATAATCCAAAGGTATACAGCTCTCAGTGTATAGGGAAGTGTGCTTTGGTCCTTTTCCTTTCTCTGGTCCTATGCACAAATCATTCTTTCCTGTGATAAAACAGTGGCTTGAATTTTGACAGGCCACATTTTGTCACTGTCATTATATACTTGTTCTCTTACATCTCCTAACATGGGATGAAATCCTGGTATTAAGTACAATCTAAGTGAAGTGTAAGCATTCTCCTTATGAATGTGTGAGGTTTATCAAGGAACATCCACATCCCAGTGATGTTTTGGTTTAAATAGGATGGTGATTCAAAATTGTCTCCACATAAATAACAGTAAAAGTGCTTTCCAATGTACTTGTACCCTGTCCTGAGATGGTTTCTGGTTTGCACCTGGTATTGGCAAACAGATTCTAGTTCTTTGCGAGTCTGTCTTGTAGTAAGTAGCCTTGGAAAATATTTTAATGAATATTGGTGTTTGTTAATAATAAATATAATAATATAATATAATATGATACATTTATTCTTCAAGATAAAGTTGTGTCGATCCATGTCTTGAGATTATACCTATACTGCAGAAAAGTGTATCCATGTTGTTTTAAGAAGGTAAAAAAGCAAAAAGCAATTCGTTGTTGTGAGGATCAGCCATTTTTAAAGGAGACATGCTGAGCATTTCACTTTGATAACTACTCCATTCATTTTCCTCCATGGTAACCTTCAAGGCCAGTGGCATGGATTCAACTTGGGAAGTCCTTGCCAAGCACTGTTATTGGCATTGAAGGTTAATGCCCAGATTTGAATGGTTGTCTTGTTCTGTGCACGACTAGACAATAAAAATTAAAAAGTTACTTACAATTGCTTATACTGCCGCTAGATTGATAATGCACATGTGTCTCAGTGATGGAAAATATTTACCCCGCACGTAGCATAAAGTGGCAAGAGCTTAAGAGATGTCTTAGGCATCCATTCATCCATCCTCCTAATGTACTTGTCCGGGGAAGGCTACAGGGCCAGCGGAAGTCTATCCTAGCAAGCAGCAAGGTGTGAGGCAGGAACAGTCCCTGAACGGCACCAGTCCATTTTAAAGTGAACATGCACTGGCACATACACCCACACACTAGGGTGAATTTAGCATGGTCAATCTACGTAACCTGCATGTTTTTAGATTGTGGAAATAAAACAGATCACTCGGGTAGAATATACAAACTTCATATAGATGTGAACCCCAGACTTTTTCACTGCGAGACATTGCCTGTCAATAATATTACTTGCTATCCTCAATATCTTCAATCCATTAGTATATTCATGAATTTATCTATGCTATGGACACAATAGTAGTAATAAATAATCCATTAATTAATCTTCATACCACACTTATCTGGGAAAGTTTCATGGGGCAGCTAGAAAATATTTTGCCATGTTTAGTAAGTTCAGTACACATTTTAATATAGGCAGAATAGTAGCGCAGAGCTGTCATTCCTGCCTCACAGTCCTCGCTGTCCCACACTATCTCTTTTTCCTTTTCTGTGTTTTTTTTATTGTGTGTGTGCACTACATGCCACAGAAAAGGTGGCTTAGCTCTTTCAAAAATGTAAGGTCTTTATTAAAAAAAATACAGTTCAGTGTATTTATTATGTTTACAAAGTACAATGAAACTCGCATGTGCTCTTTTGACTACTCTGCCACTTGATGTGCATCTCACTCCTCAGACTGTGTAAAATAATTGAATGTAATGGGTTAGTAATATTCGGATTTTGCCATTGGGTTTCAAAACTCTAACCACAATGGCCACTTCTAGTAAACGAACAAGAAACATATCCTTACCTTGAGAAAATACTACCAAGAATCTCTGATAGTTATTTTGTTTTTAGTTTACTTTTGTTGTCACAAGCAAGCCTCAGAAATGCGGAAGTCACGTTTTTCTAAATAAAAACTTTTGTTATTTGAAATTGGATGTATTTGGTAAGTTGAAAGACTTTCCTTTATAGTAGAACCCTAGTACCCAAGAGTAGGCTAGTTATATTCTGAAATTTAACAAATATCCTTCACGTCCTAATATAGATGAGTCCTACACAACATAAACAAATTTAATCTCCGGGAAACATACATTGGCCAAGTGGTTGTTGCACTCTCACCACAGAGCACTAAAAACCAAGTCATCTTAGTCAACCAAGCCAAAGGAGAATTTCAAACGTTTGAGTGACTCTTGATACTTTTCGTCAAGAGGTGGTGACGTTTCTTATAATGCTTTGTTACTTACTTGAGGTCTATTAAAATATTTTTTGTCAAAAGATTTTAACAAACGTCTTATAAACAGGAATGACTTGTTTTTTAGACTTTGAAATATTTCACTTCTTTTCTACCTCTTTCACATTAACAGTATATCATAGCACAGGAAAAAGGACTACATAAGTGCTAATTAAAATTAAAGTTTTTTCTGAATGGGTAAATTGTGTACTGTTTTTTGCCATCATTTTTGTAGAAAATAATGCAACACGTTTAAGAGAGAGAACTTTTCACAATGTGAATTATGAATAATAAAATTAATCAAGAGAGCAAACACATTTCACGGCTCTAAATTTCTTCAACAAAACACGCACTCAGGTAGACACTGAATTTGATATAATATATGGCCAGCTCTGAACTGAACAGTATGCTTTCTTAGTCTGTTCACTGTAATTATACAATGTTTGTGCTTCTAGACTGAAGGTAAATTTTAATATAAATAGAGTCAACATGCCCTTCTGTACTCATTACACTCTCTGTTCTACATCTTATCTCACAGAAGCCTTTGTTCTCTTTTACGTAAATTTGAGACTTTTTATGACACACTATTTCTATGCAAATTTGTTTGCTCAGTTTTAATAAATGTAAATGCAGAACTAACCCTGAAAGTCCCTGAAGTTCTGCCATGCTGTTTTACCAGACCTGCATTTGTTTTTTAATGGCATATGACCCCAGAAGTCTGTTGTGTACCTTCTTAAAAGCTGTCTCTGCTGCATTTTCATAGGTAGTGAAGGCCGATACAGGCTTTACCCTTGAGATTCTTTGTTTTTCTCTCTGCTTGCATTCAACAGCTGTATCTGAACAGATATGTCACCTCTAGCATTTATCAAAGTTGTTCTCTGATGTGCTGCCTTTAAGTGTTGCATTTTTGCCCCTCTTCTGTGAGAAGTTGGTAATATGCACCTATATTACTATTCAAAAAGTCCTTGGTTCAAATTCCAAACTTAATAATAATAATTCTTTGCATTTATATAGCGCTTTTCTCACTACTCAAAGTGCTCAGCAATTGTAGGTTAAGGGCCTTGCTGAAGGGCCCAACAGAGCAGAGTCCCTATTGGCATTTATGGGATTTGAAACGGCAACCTTCCGATTACTAGTACAGATCCTTAGCCTCAGAGCCACCACTAGAGTATGTATGTTTTGCCCATGTATAAGTTGTACTTCTGGTCAGTCCAGTTTGTACTCCCACATCTCAGACTTGGAGGTTTGAAGCAGTACTTCAGTCAGTAGACACATGACCAGTGCCAAGATCAGTTGGCACTTACTGTTGGAACGGACTCTTGCCCCACATGACCCTAAATTGGAGCTGATGAGTCCAGAAAATTAATAGTTCCAATTAAAAAAAGATAATGAAAAAGGATCAAATATAAAGATAAGAATCCAGGAGTACAGGTTTTTTAAAAAGACCATATATTTAATTCCTGTTTCATTCCAATACAATGGTAGTATTACCTACCAAGCTAGGCAGGAAATTAGCTAATTTAAATTATTTTTAACTCAACCAGTGGTCCCAGAAATAAAACAGAATTTTGATTTTTTTTTCCCAATTCCCTTTCACTTTCTTGCTGTGTGTGCTGTTTGTCAAAAGTACAAAATAAAACAGAACAGAATTTTGGAAGATAGACAAGATATCCTTCCTTCCGATGTAACTTGGCAGCATTTCAATGCAAGGTCCTCAAAAAAAGTTGAATAGAAACAGACCTGACCAGCTTTAAAAACACTCAACATTTTGATTTTGTCAAAATGATTTTGATTTTTAGTTGAGTCCGCTAGAGAAGGGAAATGATCCTCTGATTAATATCTTTGACACTTTGCTGTTTGTGTCCTGTAGTCTCAAAGGAGTCTAAAAGCAGAAAGAGAGTAAAACACCTGTTACTGTCAACAATTAAATTTTAATAACATTTTACCTTTTTGGAAGCACAAACCTCACTCCCACACATTTTCAGGTATCTTTTCATTATATGTAAACAAAATCAGTACTGAGGGAGAAGTCGGCAGATTCACTTCAGCCATCCTAATTTTTAAATTATTATTTCTGTGCAAGCAAAAGTGATTCATTAGTAGTCTAAATCAGACAGCTTATTTTAGAGAATTTTAAAAGAGAAGTAGATATTTCCATTGATCTCTAGTGACTGAAATATTCTGACAGCAATGAAAACAGAGAGCCCATTTTTTTTTCTTTTTCATGGTGAGTAGCTCTAATCTGGTGAAAACCTACTGAATTGTCTTGACAGATGAGTGACTAAAATAAGAAATGGATAACTCCAAAACTAAATTTACTTTAAAAATTAACTCGGAAATCAAAGCCAATTGAAACCATGTGAGTGCTGTTTGAGCTCCAGGTGGATGATGAAGAATGTGAGTAGATTTCCAACAACAATAAGCCTTTAAATGGTGTTACAGCCAATGTGAAAGACAGTACAGTTACAAGGAAAGAGTAGAGGAAAAAACAATGGCAGCAAAATAATCTGACTTTCTTTCCCATTGATGTTAATTACCAGAGACAGGAGAGCCTTGTTTTGTTTCTAAACTTCCAGAATCTTGTTCTGTCTTTCTTTCTACAATGCACTCAGTAGTTCAGTCTATTACGATGTATATATTTTTAAAATATCAATATGCTTTTACTTTCTCTCAGTATGGACAGGTTTGTTTTTTTTTTTCTCCACATATTCCAATTAGCCTCCCACATACCAAATACATGCCTTTTAGGTTCATTTGGGGCTCTAAACTGGCTTAGTGAGAGTAAGTGTTTGTATGACTGTACCCTGCTATAGACAAGCCCTAGACTAACTCCTGCCTTGCACTTGATGCTGCTGGGATAGGCTCCTCTCCTGAGAATTGTAATATGGGAAGGGTGTAAAAGCTCAACTATAATTTTAATAGACCTATGCAAGTCTTTGATGACATTTGCGCTTAGTTTGTATTTGTGTAACAAATAATATTTAAGGGAGAACCTGAATGTGAAGATTGCGAGTGACTGGTTGGAATAGGGCCCAGCAGAGAACATGTGCGTGCAATGGTAGGGATTCTGTTGGGTGGGAGGAAAAGTACAGATGCAGGCCTCGAACAGTTCAATGCATATTAGGCACAAATTCACGCACACTCCCCTCCCCCCACCAATCACTTATTCCTCCTTCCAGCTTAAAATGCATGTAACACAGTGTCTCCACCTGCAGTATTACTCTAAGTTAGCTTGTGGGTATTGATTTTGTCAGTGGAAGTACTACTCTCTTATTTCTGCCTTTTGTTGTGATGATGAGCTGGAGGACAAGAAATGTCAAGTGACCCCCTACTGTACCAGTTTGTTTCATTATTATTTTAACAGAAAATGGCGAATTGACTTATTCACTTGAGGACAGTTGTGTCATGTTTTGAAACTTTGGAACATTAGCTCCTGGGTACCAGTGAGTCACTTTTAATAGGAATAACTCCCTTCTGAATGTCATAGCACTGCTGGAATATTTTTGTAATATAAATAAGAGGACACAACACAGCATCTAAGTATTTTTACAGCTCTGCAGAATATATATATATATATATAGTAGCTCATTATTGCTTGACTATTCTGCAGACAGAAATAGCTCTGGGACCATAATATCTAGGCTTTTTATTAGTTTTGTAATCTACAGCACCATGAATTCCTTCATCTAAATATTATGATATTAAATCTATTGCCATGTTATTGCACATGCATATTCTTGATATTTTCCTTCCCCTACTAATATAAACACAATGCATTTTACTTTTATTTCCAGCTCGGCAGACTTCAAACCAGTGCACTTAAATAAAATATAGACAAACAGCTGTAACTCAGCTGCTTACCATTGCAAGGCCTGCATCACAAGTTTGCTTATATTATTTACTATTTATTTCTTAGTTTGCTTGTTTTTATTTCTCCTCCCTTGCTGAAGTTAAAAAGAAAAAAATATTTATTTTCTGACTCCTGGAGAATAATTTTGCTGTTTTTTGGCTTGACTTTTTTTTCCCTTTTTCACTCACCATTATTTCTATGGCCTTGGGGTGCTTTCGATATCTGTTTGGAAAAACATTAGAACAATCTGGAGGAGAACAGGCCATTTAGCCCAACAAAGCCCTCCAGTCCTGTCTCCTTAATTCTTCCAAAATAACATCAGGTCTAGTTTTGGTCCCTAAAATTTCACTGTCCAGCACACTAATTTGCAACTTATTCCATGTGTCTATGGTACTCTGTGAAGAAAAACTTCCTAAAGTTTGTGTGAAATTTACCCTTAACGAGTGCATTATAAAGCTTGAGTGTAACCTCATTATACTTGTACTCTACATACCATGCTTTATAAGCTAACATTCTGTTAATTTTCTTAATGACTTCTAAATGTTGTAGTGGATTTGTCACTATCAACTTCCAGACATCTCCTTAATCCCTTTCATAAGGTATACTTTAAATTTTTACACCTCACATTATGTATACAAATCTAACATTTTTACTTGATATGTTTAATACTTTATACGTACTTACATTAAATTTCATCTACCACAAATCTGCCCAAGTTTGTATGCTGTCCAAGTCCCCCTGTAATGATTCAGATTCTAGATATCTGCCAATCCACCTATCTTGGCATCCTCTGCAAATTTAACCAGTGTCACGAAAATGAGACATAGTCACATAAAGGTTTGGGGCAGCCACCCGTATAATTTGTTCTCCTGGCTGCAAAGTTGCTTTCTTTCACTATATAGCACTGATGTGCTCACAACAGAGTCCAAAACAAGACTGAGGGAATAGGGAAAAGGGGCAGGCTTTTAAAGGGGAAGACAGGAAGTGAGGTCATAAGGACCGGGCCCATGTTCTTCAACCATTGGTTTGAACCCGGACGTGACATCACAGGGGCCAGAGCCAGTAAGGTCTCCTTCCATTGGCTCGGTCCCGGAAGTGACGTCAAGAGAGCCAGGCGGAATCTCCCGGGAATGGTCTACAGGAAAGGGAAAAAAAGAGTCAGTGCACTCAGCCACATCCTGGCATGCCTCAGAACTGCCTTCAGTCAAGCCCTTTAGCTGCCTCCCATGCGCACGTGTGTGACCAGGCCCCCCCCTTAGCCCAGACCCGTTGGGTTGGGCAACCCTAAACGAGAGGTCGTGAACCCAAGAAAGAGCATCAGCGTTGGCATGGAGAGCGCCTTGGCGATGAACAAGTGAAAACTTATACGGCTGTAGGTCAAGAAACCACCGGGTGACCCGCGGATTCGACTCCTTGTGCAGGGCCATCCACTGTAGAGGTGCATGGTCCGTGACAAGGGTGAATTCCCGGCCCAACAGGTAGTACCTAAGCTGAGTAATCGCCAATTTAATCGCCAAAGCCTCCCTTTCCACCGCTGCATACCTGGTTTCCCGGTCCAACAGTTTCCGGCTCAGGAACATGATGGAGTGTTCCACACCATCGACACTTTGGCTAAGCACGGCCCCCAGGCCTGTGTCCGAAGCGTCCGTCTGGAGGATGAAAGGCAAAGAAAAGTTAGGTGCCATCAAAATAGGTGCGGACGTAAGGGCCTGCTTCAAGTCACCAAATGCAGTCCATACCACAATGTTCGGGGCCCTCTTCTTTGTCAAATCAGTCAAGGGCGCCGCTCTCTCCGAGAACCGGGGTACAAACCAGTGGTAGTACCCCGCTAACCCGAGAAAGGCTTGGACCTGCCACTTGGTTCGCGGACGGGTCCATTTCAAAATGACATCTACTTTGGAGCACTGTGGCCTTACGGTACCCCTACCCACCAGGTAGCCTAAATGTTTGGCTTCGCTCAATCCAAAGAAGCATTTCTTGGGATTAATCCGGAGCCCAGCCTCACCAAGTGTTCGCAATACCGCTCAGACATGCTGTAGGTGTTCCTTCCATGTGCTGGAATAGATGACCACGTCATCCAGGTAGGCAGCACTGTATGAGTTATGAGGCCAGAGCACTTTGTCCACCAGACACTGGAAGGTTGCTGGAGCCCCGTGTAACCCAAATGGAAGGACACGATACTGCCAGTGTCCGCTAGGGGTACTAAACGTGGTTTTAACCTTCGCAGAGTCCGTTAAAGGAACCGGCCAGTACCCTTTTGTCATGTCCAGTGTGGTCAAATGTAGAGCCTGCCCAAGCCTCTCGAGGAGGTCGTCCACTCGTGGCATTGGATATGCATCAAATTAGGAGACTTGATTAAGCCGACGGAAGTCATTGCAAAACCTCCAACTCCCGTCAGGCTTACCGACCAGCACAATGGACCTGGACCAGGGACTATAACTTTCCTCAATCACACCTAGTTCCAGCATGCGCTTGATCTCAAGCTCCACTTCAGCCCTTTTTGCCTCAGGAAGACGATACGGGCGTTCTCGGACAATAACCCCGGGCTCTGTCACAATATTGTGCTCAACCAGAGAGGTCCTTCCGGGGTTGTCACTGACTACCTCCCGGACAGACCGGATAACTGTTTCCAGCTCCTGCCGTTGTCTGGGACTTAAATCTGCACTGAAGTTAAGGCCAGCCGTGTGAGCGAAAAGTGAGTGGGGCTGGCCGGAGGAGGGATCGGGATCCCTGTCCTTCCACGGTTTCAGCAGGTTCACATGATAAACCCGCTCCCTCAGCCGACGATTGGGTTGACTCACCAAACAGTCGATGAGTCCCTTCCTCTCCTTAACTTTGTAGGGGCCTTGCCAATGGGCAAGCAACTTAGAGTGGGAGGTAGGCACTAGGACCATGACACGGTCTCCCGGGCGGAACTCCCAGAGAGACGTGCCGCGGTTGTAAGAACGGACCTGTGCTGCTTGGGCCTCTTCTATGTGTCTTTTACAGAGGGGCCAAATTTTTCCAAATCTATTGCGTAATTGCGCAATATACTCTAGTATGTTTGTAGAGGGAAGAACCTCTTCTTCCCATCCTTCTTTTAGGATATCTAATATGCCCCGGGGTTGTCGCCCATTCAGTAATTCAAAAGGGGAGAACCCCGTGGAGGCTTGTGGGACTTCCCGATAGGCAAAATGGACGAGGGGGAGGAGAAGATCCCAGTTTCTTCCATCCTCGCTGACCACCTTACGCAGCATTTGTTTGAGAGTCTGATTGAACCTCTCCACTAAACCATCGGTTTGAGGATGATACACCGCGGTCTTTAAATGCTTTATTTTCAGTAACTTGGCAGTCTCCTTGAACATCTCCGAGGTGAAAGGTGTCCCCTGGTCCGTCAAGACTTCCTTGGGAATACCCACGCGCGCAAAGACCCTTAGTAATTCCCGTGCGATTGCTTTAGAAGTGGCTGAGCGCAATGGAACAGCTTTGGGGTATTTGGTAGCATAATCCACGAGGACTAGGATGTACTTGTGTCCTCGGGCTGAGGGCTCTAGAGGTCCGACTAAATCGACCCCAATTCGATGGAAGGGAATGTCAATCAGGGGAATAGGAACGAGAGGAGCACGGTCCTTTCTTGGAATTTGTCGCAACTGACACTCCGGGCAGGAAGTGCAAAAGCGACGAACCTCCTCATTGATTCGCAGCCAGTAGAAACGGAGCTTGATCCGCTCCAGGGCTTTCTCAGTGCCCAAATGGCCACCTAGGAGGTGGGCATGTGCTAACTCACAGACCTGCCGCTGGAAGGTTCGCGGGATTAGCAGTAGCCTTCTCTCCTGCCCATCATGCATTGCTACGCAATAGAGAAGGTCGTTGTCTAACACAAAGTGAGGACCTTGTGCCATTGACTGGTTAGTGCGCTGGCTGTTGACTGGGACCACTGCATTTTTTGCAAATTTCAGGGAATCGTCACTCCACTGCCCCCGTTTAAAGGAAGCCGGCGTCTCTCTAAATTGGAACTGTAAAAGGGAGAGAGGGTCTGAACCGACCTCAAGGGGCGTGGTTTCCTCACTCAGGGCGGCCGCTTCGTCTCTCTCTGCCGGCTGATTACACGGCGTGGAGGCAGCTTGAGACGGCTCATCCCCGTCCATAACTAGGCCCAAGTTAACCCCAGGAGTGGTATGTGTCTCACCGCTTTTGATATTAGACCAGTCCCGCCCTAGTATCACCGGGTGTGGAGGATCTGGGAGGACCGCCATGGTTACTTTCTGAACTGATCCTCCGTAACTGATGATACAAGCGGCGGACCTCTACCATCGGATTTCTCCGTGGACACAGGTTATACCAGTCTTCAATTTCGACCACTGTTGCGGTAGCACAAATCGGCGGGCAACAATGGAAATGTTGCTGCTGGAATTGAACAGAGCAGAAGTTTTATACCCGTTAACGATCACCATGCCTGTGTGTGGGACCGCCAACGGGTTTGTCAGAGCACACCAACCCCTCCTCCCCCTCCATCTGCATTCCTCCTCATTCCCAAGCGGTTTGCACGCCCGCGACTTCGGGGACGTCAGCACAAGCTCTGGGTTGTACAGCGGGGGGCTAGGTTTTGGGACGTACTCCGGTTGAGTTCGACCAAGGGACGGTTCAGCTCCCCCAGATTGTGAGGCCGTCCTTTGTATTTCTACGAGCTCTATGAGCTCTGCCATATTTCTGAACTGTTTACCCCAGACCGGCTGGGTGAAGCCACGGGGTAGTGTGTCCAGAAGCAGGTAGCAGGCCACCTGCTCTATTACATGTGAGGGCTTGTTTTCCTGTGGCCATAGCCACTGCCCTACCTTTGCCCATAAGGACCAGACTTGTTGAGGGGTCGGCCGCTCTGGGTCGAACTTCCAGTTTTTCAAACTACTCACCTGCCAGTCTGGGGCACCCCTAGGTGATAATCGGGGCTCTGGCTTCACAGGGAGGCGGGCACTCTTCTCCGAGAGAGCATAATTGCCCTCTTTGCCTCCCCCTTCCGAAGCAGCCCAATTCTGTGAGCCCCTCCCGCACACTCCCTGGCCTGCCTAGGTTGCTTAGTGAAGCATGCCGGGCGCAGAGCCTGTACCGGGCCACTCCGAAACACGGGACACCCTCCTTGCCTGGAAACTCGGCCCCGGTACACTCCCACCTGGATGTGTTGCAGGTCCTGTCCCCTTCTCTTCCAGGACTTCTCGATCCTGCTGACTAGATAGATAGATAGATAGATAGATAGATAGATAGATAGATAGATAGATAGATAGATAGATAGATAGATAGATAGATAGATAGATAGATAGATAGATAGATAGATAGATAGATAGATAGATAGATAGATAGATAGATAGATAGATAGATAGATAGATAGATAGATAGATAGATAGATAGATTCTTTATTAATCCCAATGGGAAATTCACATTCTTCAGCAGCAGCATACTGATACAATAAATAATATTAAAGAATGATAATAATGCAGGTGAAAAACAGACAATAACTATGTCTAATGTTAAATGTTAACATTTAAACACAAAAATGAGACATAGTCACATAAAGGTTTGGGGCAGCCACCCATATAATTTGTTCTCCTGGCTGCAAAGTTGCTTTCTTTCGCTATATAGCACTGATGTGCTCACAACAGAGTCCAAAACAAGACTGAGGGAATAGGGAAAAGGGGCAGGCTTTTAAAGGGGAAGACAGGAAGTGAGGTCATAAGGATCGGGCCCATGTTCTTCAACCATTGGTTTGAGCCCGGACGTGACATCACAGGGGCCGGAGCCAGTAAGGTCTCCTTCCTTTGGCTCGGTCCCGGAAGTGATGTCAAGAGAGCCAGGTGGAATCTCCCGGGAATGGTCTACAGGAAAGGGAGAAAAAGAGTCATTGCACTCTGCCACATCCCGGCATGCCTCAGAACTGCCTTCAGTCAAGCCCTTTAGCTGCCGTCC
The DNA here is from genome assembly GCF_900747795.2 of Erpetoichthys calabaricus. Lineage (NCBI taxonomy): Eukaryota > Metazoa > Chordata > Cladistia > Polypteriformes > Polypteridae > Erpetoichthys > Erpetoichthys calabaricus. The sequence continues at coordinate 86,994,753 of NC_041405.2, read as the reverse complement.
ATGCGCACGTGTGTGACACCAGCTTCTTAGTTATATTTTTATCCAAATCATTTAGATACTGGAAAATATCGATTGTCTGTCAGGGGTCGGGACCGAGGTGGTGATGGATAAGAGAAAAGATGGATAACAGAACAGCTATTTTAAAAATGATATATAGTAGATTAGTTGAGCAAATAGTCATATTTATTTACAAAATAAAACTATATTAACAAAATATAATATGGTTTTAAAAAAATTAATTAATTCATATATTATTGCAACGACCAGCGTAATAAGCAAATATCTGTACAACTCAGAGGTGCAGAAGTTTTCTGTGTTTTACTTTGGAGTCTTTGTTCCATAACAAACTTCCCTGTCTTATATGCCATTATCTGGGATGCAAAGCACACCTCCAAAACAATAAAAGAAAGTTTTCCTTACCAATTAGTTTATCTCCTGCCACTTACATTCTTTTATCTCTATACCACATACACTCCTGACTCCCTATTCAAAATTCCCTTAAGCCACACCTTCCTTTTTCTCCTATCTTCTCCTGTCATTCATCTCCTAAGAGGCGTGGCCGCCCCTTACAGGACAGAATCCCTATACCCACTCCTATCACTTACAACATTCATTCCACCTTTTCTGTTCCCATACAATGCATCAAAAGCTGCCTGTACGTCAAAATAACAAAACATAACAGAATTTTAAAAAAATTACAATGCAGAAAAACATTAACATTAATACAGAATATCACTAATAATACTTGTTTAATGATTTCAATTTCTGTGACAAATCCAACACCACACGCATACATTTATCGGCCATAACAATGTATAGTAGATTAATTATAACAAAAGAAAAGTTATGAAGCGCTATTAAAACTGACAATGTGGTGCTGGGGAAGAACACTACGCAGTAGCACAAGGGAAAGTTCCAATGTGCAAAGCTCGCAGCGTACTGCTCAGTAGTAGTAGTACAGTAATAGGTAGGCACTGGCGTTTAATCAAATGTCAGATAACCGAGCTTTTACTGTATATTAAAAATATCAGCAGCCCTAGCACTGACCCCTGAGGGACACCACTCTTACAATTCAGATTCAGGTAAGGTCCCTCTTTCAATAACTCTCTGCATCCTGTTTTAGCCAGTTCTGCACAACTTACTACACAAACACACTGAATTCCTACTACTTTTAGTTTGATTTTCAACCTCTCGTCTGGACCTTATCTGATTCTTTCTGAAAGTCAAAATAAATAATATCATATGCGCCCCTCCAATCTAATCCTTTTGTTACTTCCTCATAGAATTCTAGCATGTTGCTAAAACATTACCTTCCTTGTCTGAACACATGATTTTTCAGTAAAATTCTTGTTCTTGCCATGTACTGCTCAATCTTTTTCTTAATAATTCCTTCTATTAATTTACCTTTACTTGTTAAGCTTACTGGCCTATAATTGCTTGAATCTGCCCGATTACATTTTTTATATGATGGGATAATATTTGCCATTTTCCAGTCCTTCAGCATTTTCCCAGTGCGTAGTGACTTCCTAAAAGTGTGCATCAATGGTTTATATATGTACTTGCTACCTTCCTTAAGAACAACAATAACAACATTTATTTATGTAGCATATTTTCATACAAAAGATGTACCTCAAAGTGCTTTACAGGATGAAAAAAGACAAAATCTAAAAATAAAACTAAGCAATACTAATTAACATAGAATAAAAGTAAAGTCTGATGGCCAGGGAGGACAGAAAAAACAAACAAAAAAAAACTCCAGACGTCTGGAGGAAAAAACAAAATCTGCAGGGGTTCCGGGCCACGAGACCACCCAGCCCCTTTTAGGCATTCTACCTAACATAAATGACCTCAATTTTATTCAGGCTTCATATGGAAGAACTTGATGATGATGGTCATGTGGACCTCTGGCCTTCAATCCATCAATGTAGGAAAAGCACTGTCCTTTGATCAAGGTGGTGGTAGGGCAGATCACCACCACAGGAAAACGGAAAAAGAACAGCAGAGAAAGTTGGGGTAGTATGGATTTTTGAGCCACCAAGAATGAAAATCCATCCATTATCCAACCCGCTATATCCTAACTACAGGGTCACGGGGGTCTGCTGGAGCCAATCCCAGCCAACACAGGGTGCAAGGCAGGAAACAAACCCTTGGCAGGGCACCAGCCAACCGCAGGGCACACACACACACACACACACACCAAGCACACACTAGGGACAATTTAGAATCGCCAATGCACCTAACCTGCATGTCTTTGGACTGTGGGAGGAAACCCACGCAGACATGGGGAGAACATGCAAACTCCACGCAGGGAGGACCCGGGGTGCAAACCCAGGTCTCTTTACTGTGAGGCAGCAGCACTACCACTGTGCCACCGTGCTGCCCAAGAATGAAAATGATAATTAAATTCATATACAGAATATCAGGGTTAAACTAAAATGAAGCTATGAGAAAGCCATGTTAAAATAATGAGTTTTTAGCAGTTTTTAAAAATGCTTCACCGTATTAGCCCGGCTGGTAAGCTGTTCCAGATTTTAGGTGCATAACAGCAGAAGGCTTCCTCACCACTTCTTTTAAGTTTAGCTCTTGAAATTATAAGCAGACACTCATTTGAAGATCTAAGGTTACGATCTGGAGTGTAAGGCGAAAGACATTCTGAGATATAGGGTGGATCGAGATTATTTAAGGCTTTGTAAACCATAAGCAGTATTTTAAAGTCAATTCTAAATGGCACGGGTAACCAATGTAGTGACATCAGAACTGGAGAGATGTGCTCGTGTTTTCTGTTCCTAGTTAAGATTCTAGCAGGTGCATTCTGCACTCGTTGCAATCGATTGATGTCTTTTTTAGGTAGTTCTAAGAGGAGTGCGTTATAGTAATCTAGCCGACTGAAAACAAAAGCGTGAACTAATTTCTCAGTATCTTGCAAAGTTAAGAACTTGAGGTTAAATATTATCTGGTAATGGTGATTTTGTTTGATCTGAACGGTGGTACTTTTAAAATTTCCAGATCCCTCAGTACCTCCTTTGTAGTCCTTGTTACCACCAAGATGTTATCCACATCCTCACATGTGAAGACTTAAGAAAAATGTTAGTTTAGAGTATTTACTATTTCACTGTCTTTATATTTTAATTTTCCTTTACTGTTGCTAAAAACACTTCACCTTCTCCCTGACTCTTCTTTTACTTCTAAAATACTGAATGAGTCTCTTTGGGTCATCTTGTGTGCCATATTCCTCACTAAGTGCTTAGCTTACCTAGTATTATTCTTAATAGTTGCCCTCATGCTCTCATATGCCCAATGATTCACATTGGAGTTATACTTTGCCACGTTTGCTCAAAGTTTGCCCAACCAAAGTTTAGCTTAACAGTTTTGGTGTTGCATTTGTGCTCTGACAATTGTATTATTACAGTCACTTGACCATAGTGGTTCAATCACCCCTACACCCTCAATTCTATCCTGATTATTGCAAAATGCTAAATCCAGACAGGGTTCCTCGCTTATTGGTGCATTTAACATACTTCGTAAAATAACAGTCAATAATTATATCTAAAAACTCCTGTTCCTGTGCTCTGCTATTTGCAAGGTTAGCCCAGTTAATGTTTGGGCAGTTAAAGACCCTCATAACTATTGAATCCCCATTTAAACTTGCCTTTTTAATATTACTAAAAAGATGTGTGTTGAAATTACTTTCTGCATTGGATGTGTCTATAACACACCTAAAATAAGGCCCCTGTTCTAATGCTTTCCAGACAAGCCCATGTATTCTCACAAATATGTGACTAATCAAGCAGTTGACTATCTTTTATAATTTGAGCTTTATAAAAAAAAGTTATGTCCCGGTACCACACTTCTTGTTGTAGGTCATGCATGTAATTTTATGTTTACTTTCCCCCTCATCTGATTCCTTTAACTCCTTGGAAGATTTATGTCAATCATCTTCAAATGATTGGGATTTCCTCATTGTTGTTTTTTGACACTGACCCAAATATGTTCTGTTTTTAAAGAAATCACAAATATACAGTATGTATATATTTGTATTGCATATTTGAATTGAATGATTAATTGTAGCGCATATAGTAAGACTGACGTATTTTTTACTGGTCAAGACATGACAAATATGCCCTTTTTACATTCTAAATGTAACTATAAAAAAGTGTCAGTTTGTAATGCGGGAAACTGGGACATCGCCCCTCCTAATACAGTATATTAAAAACTCTATTTAAATTAATTAGTGAAATAATTATTTAAATAAATTTATTTGCACAACATGCCTGGTTTCAGTACGTGCCAACATAAATTAAAAACTGCATTCAGATTGCATTTCTTTAATTTCTGTGTGAATAAAAAAAAAAAAGTGTGAATATCTATATTTCTCAAGTGAAGGATGCTGGCCAAATGAGAGTCTTGATCTTTTGGCAAGCAGGAGACCTGAGGCTTCTCTAATTGTTTATTTTCAGGTTGTTAAGGGGATGCAGCTCTGTGCGCCTCAGACACTTCCACATTTATTGGCAGCGAAGTAGTGTTGTTTTAACGTTCTTGGACAATTGTTGGCACACTATGTCATGTTGTCATCAAAGGTTCACAGTTCACACCCACCTTTAACATTACATAACAACAGATGAGTGAATGCGACTTTAAGAAAATCACAACTTCAAGCGAAACTTCAGAAATCAAAGAAAATTCAGTTATTTCTTTAATGAAACACCCCTTCATAAATCGTTCGCTTGTAGAAAAAAAAAAGAATTCAGCAGAAGGCAAATGATCGAAGACAACCATACACACAGACTTTTTACAGATCTTGTTAAGACAAATGGTAAGCTAACTATGAATGCAAAAAGGGCAGGTCTTTGCATGTATATTATTTGCAAGTAAAGTTTTTAATATGCTTTTGGAGTTATTTTACCCCAATTCTCTAAACCATACATTAAAACGTTTGAGAGCACTGTGGTGCCTAAACCAAAGGGCCTTCTTTTACTAGGCATTCTACAGCTCCTGCAACTATAAGCACTCAAAATATCCACTATGAGTAATCACAGAAGCAATTCAATGCTGTGCTAAGTAATGTTATTTATTTCATAAAATAAAAAGTAAATATTAATAAATACAAACAAGCAAAATTATTTGCATACAACCTAACAATAGACTTGGGATATTGTGGTTCATGTGGTTTGTTATTCTTGCAAGCATTTTAGAAACTGTCATACATTGTTTGTTTCATTCCATTAGTGTGCTTTAATAAGCCTGTTCTTTAAGATCATGCAGGTTAAGAAGACTGAACTGAGCGAGAGCTTGAGAGAGAAAAACATCCACTCAACAGCGTTGTTCACCGTAGGCTATTATTGGTGTCTATAGTATGGGTGCTGTCATGCCAGTTAAATGTTTTTTGCATCATTGTATGGCCATACCCAGATGGCTGAATTTGTGTGTCTGCATTACTGAGCAGGGTTTTATTAGGGGATCCCTCTCATTTGGCTGCTGATGTTAAAGTTCTACAAACCATCTTATCTGGGTGAAATTTTATTTGCCCACCTAGCTTTATATATGCCCACCTACCAACTCAATTCTGAATATTGTTAATAATAATTATTATTTACATTTATATAGCACTTTCTCACTAGTCAAAGCACACTGTGTGTGTATAAAAAACATTAAGGTTTTGTGTATAAGTTTTTTTCTTTTCTCCTGAGATATGAATTGCTGCTTCAGTTTGTCCCCTAAAAAACTGCCCCCGCCCAAATTTATTTCACCAGCTGCCACTGCTATAAAATATTTCACTGTCTAATCATTACTGTAAGAGCAAAGTATACCATAACTAGTCCAAACTACTGTCTTTCCACTTCATGGCTGTAACAATACATTTTTATTGGATTACTAAAGTTAAGAAGTTGCAAAAGAATATTTTGCCTTCATTGTTCTCCAAATAAATGAAAAGTATATTATTTATGTGCAGTTGTCTGCATATTTACTGTGAAATCATAGTAGCACTCACTATTAACATTAAATCAGGAGATCACCGTGCCCACCTTCTCTTTGCAGGTATATGAATCAGAGGATAATGAAGCAGCTACCCTGTTTAAAATTGATTTACTGTTGCACACCATCATCAGATAACACTGAAACTGGTCATATTTATATTTATTTGTTTTTTCAATTTTTACATATCTAGTGCATAAGAGATCAGTTCATACTAAACACATGAAGTTTAACTATTTCTAGCAGAAGTTTCCTTATCATATATGGTATCATAGTGGATTTATTAGTTTGTTATTTTAATGAATGAGTTTGAAGCCCATTAAGTCTATGCTTGGTTGGGCACATCTTTGATAGAGGTAAAAAAAAGAAAAACATTGGCATGTTACACTGTATGAGCATCACCCTAACTATGAGTGTCAAGAACCAGTTAAGACTTGATTTATAATATATAACTATAATTTGTACACATTCATCCTAGTATTCACGTTTCATCTTTGTAACTTTTCTGTACTTTAGGATGTGGACAGCAGTCGTTAAGCTATCTTCTTGGATATCCGAAGTCTTGCCAATTACGTTTTTAAGATTTTAATTCCAAATATCTGGAATTTAAATGAATCTATATTTAATTATTTATTATACATTATATACAATATGTGTATGTGTTTTTATAATAAAAGAAATTGTTAAAGGTAGGGGGAAGTACCCCCCTTCCCCATTTACTGTATTTATGGGGAAAGGAACGTATTAAAGTTTTAGCCATTTTGGGTGTTTCCAGGAAGTTCCAATTGATATACTACTAGCACAGTTTACAATGTTAACTTCTAGTTGTGTTTTTGTAAAACAAAGAAAAAACAAAAAGTAGGAAAAAAAAACATTGTCTCAAGTGACATGGTGTCTCTACAGACTGGTGTTAGGACTTCTGTCTTATAGCGGAAGGTCTGGTGCAAAAGACATCATTCTTCCCGTATCATTGGTATTTGTAGTGGAGGAATGTGGGAGGGGAGGAGTTGTAGTCTACTATCTTCCGATGAGACCTACTCTGTCTAGAAGAAACAGAAAAATTCTGTTACGTGGTGTGTCACATCAAAATATTTCCCTATAACCCTTTCAGACCTAAACATTACCCAATATACCTACTTTATTTCTTCTCATTGGCCATCTTTTCTTACCCCCTTTAATGTTCTGCTTCCTTCAACAAAAATATTACTTGCCTTTTCCTTATTTGTAGCCAAGTTAAGTGCCCTGTAAATCATTGCATGCCTTAAATTTACAGGAGATTGTGTAGTGGAAAAAGCACTGGATCTTACACCACAAGGTTGCCAGTGAAATTCCCATTTTCACCTCACCATGTACAGTCATTTGAAAAAGTTTGGGAACCCCTCTTAATTCTTTGAATTTTTGTTTATCATTGGCTGAGCATTCAAAGTAGCAACTTCCTTTTAATATATGACATGCCTTATGGAAACAGTAGTATTTCAGCAGTGACATTAAGTTTATTGTATTAAAAGAAAATATGCAAAATGCATCATAACAAATTAGACAGGTGCATTAATTTGGGCACCCCAACAGAGATATTACATCAATACTTAGCTGAGCCTCCTTTTGCAAATATAACAGCCTCTAGACGCCTCCTATAGCCATTGATGAGTGTCTGGATTCTGGATGGAGGTATTTTTGATAATTCTTCCATACAAAATCTCTCCAGTTCAGTTAAATTTGATGGATGCCAAGCATGGACAGCCTGCTTCAAATCATCCCATAGATTTTCGATGATATTCAAGTCAGGGGACTGTGACGGCCATTCCAGAACATTGTACTTTTCCCTCTGCATGAATGCCTTTGTAGATTTCGAACTGTGTTTTGGGTCATTTTCTTGTTGGAATATCCAACCCCTGCGTAACTTCACCTTTGTGACTGATGCTTGAACATTATCCTGAAGAATTTGTTGATATTGAGTTGAATTTATCCGACCCTCGACTTTAACAAGGGCCCCAGTCCCTGAACTAGCCACACAGCCCCACAGCATGATGGAACCTCCACCAAATTTGACAGTAGGGAGCAGGTGTTTTTCTTGGAATGTGGTGTTCTTCTTCTGCCATGCAAGCGTTTTTTGTTATGACCAAATAACTCAATTTTTATCTCATCAGTTCAAAGCACTTTGTTCCAAAATGAATCTGGCTTGTCTAAATGAGCATTTGCATACAACAAGTGACTCAGTTTGTGGCGTGAGTGCAGAAAGGGCTTCTTTCTCATCACCCTGCCATACAGATGTTCTTTGTGCAAATTGCGCTGAATTGTAGAACGATGTACAGATACACCATCTGCAGCAAGATGTTCTTGCAGGTCTTTGGAGATGATCTGTGGGTTGTCTATAACCATTCTCACAATCCTGCACATATGCCGCTCCTGTATTTTTCTTGGCCTGCCAGACCTGGGTTTAACAGCAACTGTGCCTGTGGCCTTCCATTTCCTGATTACATTCCTTACAGTTGAAACTGACAGTTTAATGCTCTGAGATAGCTTTTTGTAGCCTTCTCCTAAACCATGATACCGAACAATCTTTGTTTTCAGATCTTTTGAGAGTTGCTTTGAGGATCCCATGCTGTCACTCTTCAGAGAAGAGTCAAAGGGAAGCACAACTTGCAATTGACCACCTTAAATACCTTTTGTCATGATTGGACACACTTGTCTATGAAGATCAAGGCTTAACGAGCTAATCCAACCAATTTGTTGTTGCAAGTAATCAGTATTGAGCAGTTACATGCATTCAAATCAGCAAAATTACAAGGGGACCCACATTTTTGCACAGCCAGTTTTTCACATTTGATTTAATTTCATACAACTAAATACTGCTTCACTAAAAATCTTTGTTCAGAAAACACCTCAGTACTCAGATGTTCCTAGGAAATGAAAGACATACCGTTGTTATCTTTTTTGTTGAAAGTAGAGTAAATTATTATGCAGGCCAAGAGGGGTTCCCAAACTGTTTCATATGACTGTATAACCTTGAGCTGTTTTTCAATGTATAAAAAATATTAAATGCTTGTGAATGATTTTTGTAAGTCATTGTGGATAATGCATCATTGAGATAAATAATAATTCTGAATTGTGCCTGTGCAATTATCAGGCATTGTTTTAATTTTAATCAGATATTCTACACTAAGAACATTTAACAAATTTTTTTTTATAAAAACAATAAATCAAATACTGTTTTCTATCTTGTGTCAAACTTATTTCATGCTTGCTGTCATAATTGGAGAAGCTAAAAAATAATGAAAACATAAAATACTAAATGATTTTTAATTGCTAGGCACAGTTGGCTAGATGGCCTTTATTTAATTGCTTGTAAATATGTATTAAATTATTCATTATATTTGCTTTCAAAGCTTCATGTGCAAATATAGCATGAAACAACTTTTATGTAGACACAAAGTGCAATATTAAAGAATTATGAAAAATAGTCAAATTAATCAATTTAGAATTGTTCACCCAAGTTATAATACTTTTGAACTCTAAATACAGTATAGGAGAAGATAAATTGATATAATTTGTCCAGGAACTTGGAATGAAGCTGAAATAAAATTGTTGCCAAAAGGCTGTCCTTCCAAGTTATCCTGGGTGGAACAGTGCTTTTCTGTCTAAGACTACTGACAACTTGCATTAAATTGTTATGACGATAGTGATTGCTACAGAAAGGGTAGGTGTCCTTTCATAAATGGGCTAATTGTGTTAAGCCAGTCTATTAGTACCATCCAAGTCATTTTTTTAAGGATAATGTACAGTAAGATAAATGAAAGAGAATGGTGTAAGATGACAAATACCTCAAAATGACTTGTCCCATTTACATGATATGTTAACTGTGTAAATATTTGCTGGAAAATTACAGTAAATACATACAGTTATATAAAAAAATAACTTTGTATTGGATACCTTTTATGAGTGGTTCAGCATGTTTTCAGATTGGGGCTGATACCGAAATTAGTTGTAATTTTAACAAGAAATAACCAATCCAGAGAGAAAACTGGGTAGACTGAAAATAAGTAAATTTCAAAACGCATTATTAAGTGTTAAGTGTTGTATAGAATATATGGTCAGTTCTTCATATAATGCACTTGATTAACTTACGCATTGTCATTATGCATAGGGTAATCATTTCCTAAGGTTTAAAGAATTATACCACAGACCTCTTTGTAGTCCTGCATAATTATGAATCAGAGTCTGAATCTTATCACGCTGAAAATGCAGCTTGTGTAGGCTTTATTTATTTTTATCATCTAATGGAGCTGCAAAGCTTGACAGCAGAGTCACTGGTTTATCTGTTCCAGGACTACTTACATCTGTGTAACTCGGGTTGCAAGTGGTCTACTGCTGGCCATACTGATGATCTGCTGAGACAGTGAAGCTGCTTCACAGTGATGGATACCAAATCAGCCTGCCTTTCTCCCTTTCGATGTCTGCAGCAAAGTAAATTGAAGTGGATTAGCATTTGAATTGTTTATGGGGGTGAAAGATGAGCAGATAAAATATTGGCCCTTTAGCACCCTGCCAGATCAACAGAAAAAAACAGGATTCTTCTCTGTAAGATGAAAATCCTGTGTCAGTAATACAAGTATGATTAGTTTTTACTGATGTCAAGGGCAAGCCAGTGGCTTTAAATTACAGTACTTACTATGAACTAGCTTGGAAAAATTTGCATTACCTTAGCATTCTTGAGGCAACCACTTGGAGTATACCAGAATATCAATAAGATTGATATGTGTGTGGAGGTACTTGAGAGTGACAGCAGTTGTAATATGTATGTTTAAAATTAAATTAGCCTTTCCTACAGATAAATCTGCTGCAATTGGCTAGAATGTTTCATGCCTATATATTTTTACAAAAACATACACTCTGAAGGTGCTGTCCAAGTACAGTGAAGTTATAATCGAGAAAAAATGATTTTGAAAATGAACATTTTTTAAATTTTCAAAAAAAAACTGTCTTGGAGTATTCTTTATTAAGCAAGAATAAGTATGTTCTTATCCATGGAAAATATATAATTAGATTAATACCATGTTAGTGATGCATAAGATCATATTTGAAATAAAAAATTGTATTCAAGTTCATGACAATATGCAATATGGTTTAAACATGTCAGTTTTCCAGGAAAGCTTGTTTTAGAGGTGTTGTTCTATTCATTCTTAAACCCTGTTTTTTAGGAAAATATTTACACTCTTCAATTAATTATTGAGCCTGCATAATCCAGTCCAGGGCATGGGGGCTAAAATCCATTCCAGCACTGTGTGGTACAAGTGAATGGGAAAGTGGTCCATTGCAGGGCCTGCTCATGCTCACTCACATGGAACCAATTATGGGTCATCACAAATTTTTTGGGATGCTAGAGGAAAAGTAATAGAAAGTAGGAATGTAGAAATATGCAGATAAAATATTTACACTTAAAGGCAAATCTTCATGCATGTGTGGTGAATATAACTCCTGAAGTGTGTTCTGCCCTTAAAGTCAGCACTGCTCGCTCTTTAAATAAAGGATTTTGTGAACTTCCAGGCTCCTTCACAAGCATCCCTGATTCACATTGACACACATTTTCTTCCATCATAAAAAGTTGCCAACTCTTGTAACCACAGTTGTTAGAAAAGAGTATAGTTGAATGAGATTGAATTAGTGCGGCACTGTTAACTTCAGCTTCTTATTTAAGGTTAAAGAAAAGAAAAATGTTGTGACTGCATTTACTCTTAGTTTTACTCTTAGTTTGTCTTTTTGTAATGCAAACACAGAAATCCTTTAATTTTGTTGATTCATTTATGCAAAGTAACATGCAAGATTTTCATACATGACAATTTTTTTTTACAATTGTAGAACAAGTTGCCCTAGATCATCAAATAAACAGGATATGAGGACTGAATTAACAACCCAATGGTTTAAATGTAAATGCCTCAGTCAGTATAGGCCATACTGTTTTAGTATTTGGATTTAATATTCTGTAACAAAGTATGTTATGTGAGGAGATATTTACTAAGAATATACAGATGTATTGTGCGTATGTATCTTCAATGTAAAGCACTACTGGAAAATTAATTGAAAATGTCTTGCTTTAAATATTTTACATGGATGATAAAAAATATAAAGACCCAGTTTGTTTACTCATACCTGTTCTCTTTTTCTCTTTTTCCCTCTCTGGAGCTTTGATTAGAGGTTGTTTGCTGGGCTGTGGTTACTTTGTCAACTCTTGACTCATAACGCAGCTGTAAAAGCTGTAAACAAGTCTATGAAAATCTGGACTGGAAAAATTGTACAATCCCAGCTGACTTAGCAACATTGCTAAATTGAATTATATACTTTTTTGTTTTACTCCTAGATTTTGTCCGTTTAAAACTATTAAACCATTTGCCACTATTGAGCCACTGTTGAAATCACTACATTTTGTCCCAATGTGCTCATATGATATTCCTTAAATTCTTATTTATTGGTTTGTGGTATTAGGTATAGGCTGATACATAGAAAAATCTAGATCTCTATGTTATAGATTACATTATATTTAGAAAGTATCTTGGAAGCGAAAGCTTCAACACTCACCCATACAAACTCAAATCAGATTCTCCATTCAATTTAATCATTGTCGTAGTGTGTGGGTATGATACAGAATGGCAAGAGCAAAATGGGGAAAATGAACATTTAACAGTGCTCAGTACTTAAACTCAGGACTTTGGAGGTGTGAGCCAAGGGTGTTAACCACTGCATGCCATTCTCATTCATAATATAAACATACTTATTTATAAATATAGCATAGTAAGCGGCTATCCAACTGGAACAAAGTTCCCAGATGAAAGAATGTCACAAAGATGGCACAAAACATGTGCATGGCAGAAGTCCCTCAGAAGAAAGACAATATCACACAGGTAATAGATACCTCACAGAGGTCTAGGAACAAGTGCTATACAACTTAAACAGGGCTTATTTATTATGTAAAATGATTGCATGAATGTATTCTTCATTCTATACAGGTAGATCCTTACACACATCCCTTGTGGTGAGAAGATACAGAGTGATGGTAACTTGTGGCTATGAATGGCTGAGAAATATAGTGATGGCTGATGTTCAAGCATTGTAGATTTATTATAACCAAGACCTCTTAATTGTGTGTAGTTTTTTTTTTATATTTCCTTATTGCCACAGAATAATAATTGTTTTTTATTTTTTACTATAAAAAACAGCCAAACATGCTGCTGTATAAAATGTTCAATGATAAATACATTCAATATGACATATCAAAGAAATACTTAAGGTTCATTAATTGCAATCAATACTTGAATCCCCATCATTTTTAACCAACCACTTTTTAAGGACAAAACTGAGTGATGGTGCAGTGGTTAAAACTGCTCCCTTGTGGATTCCAGCTTCCTAGGTTTAAATTCTGCGCTTGGCTGTTGTCCTCGTGGAGCTTGCATGGTTCCTTTACCTGTATTGGATTTCCTCCATGCAGTTTATTTAAATAGTACTCTTTAGTATGACTCACTTTGCATGTGTGTGCTATGTGATAAACTGTTGCACTACCCAGGGTACCTACATGCATGTATGCAATGCCATCTGTCAACAGAATCCTTATTAGAATTTTATTGGTTTTTATTATTTAAATGTGTGAAAGCAAAGTACTTAAAATAATATTCCTTGCTCATTTTTATTTTAATGGATGTCAAACATGGGTTTTAAGAACTATCCTTGTGAAATCTCTATATTGCCAGGCTTCCATAAAGCTTTGTATGAAATAGCAGGCATGTTCATTTTGTCTTTATTAGTAGTCTTGATTCCACAAAAAAAATGGATTGCCTGACAAGGAATAAAAATGTGCATTGCATAAGCAGTCAATTGTCTGCCTAAATCCCTAGTGTATGGGGAGAATGTAGAGATGACATGTAGATTTGTTGAGAATAGAAATGAATGAAACTGACAGGGCAGAAAAGCAACGTATCATTACTTTGCATCAATAGAAGGAAGCGATAAGAGCGAAGGCACATTTCTTTAAACCCATCCATTTCTGTATCTTAATGTGGATAGATGCTTGGCAAACTAGATCAGGCTGAAGTGGAGCAGTCGAGCTTCTGTAAGTGTAGCCACATGAAAAGTATATAGAATATTCTGTCTTTGCAGCCATTGGTGCTTGTAAGGAAACAGACCTTTCCATGCCTTTTATAAAACTATTGAACTAGAACTTTGTAAGCAAATGTGCCTGGCAAAAATGAATTATTGATCTTCACTATAGTCCAGCTCAGAAGATTACCACATGCAAAGTAAAAAAAAAAAAAAGAGTTCTATTTTTTCAGTGTTCCAAATGTACTCCCTATAATTTGTGCTATATATGACTGATATGGTGCACTCTATTTAATGGTTTAGTAACAGTTCTCTATGAATTGACTGAAGATTTATCCAGATATAAAATTTAAACATATACAGTACCTAATATAGAACTGTTTTGCATTCTCTGCAGTCTGATTATAGAGATTGGGAATTATGAATTAGTGAGATTACTACTCAAAACTGCAGCAATGCTGAGGTTACTGACAAAATAATGTAACCTATGCAATGAAACATGCATAATGCATTCAGGAAAGAATCTAGCCAACCCAGTCGGTGAGCTGAAACCTATCATAGAAATCAGACAGCTCAATGGGCCCCACTGAAATTAGTTGTACAAATAACAGCCACGCTTAAACAGAATGTGGACAGCTCTCTACAAACCTGGTATTAGTAAGTTAGGGTAACTTGAAATGGACTATGGTGGCTTCTTGCATTGTAAAGTGCGTATGATGAATGGCTTGATAGATGAAACAATAACTTCAATAAACTAAAACATGTGCAAATGCCGCAGCCAGTTTATCTTCTGACAAAAAAACAAAAATAGATGCAATGTTTAATCAAGGTAATAATGAGTGGATCAATGAGTGGATGAGAGGTATCACTTTTCCTACTCTGTTCTCACAATCCGCTTTAAGAGTATTCCTTAAAATTAATCTTGCAGACTTTATTACTCTGCAGAAACACATCTAGTCTTGTAGGATGCTGCTTTTATTACTTTCCCCAAATTAAATGAAATATTCACTTTCAGAAAGTAATTCAACGGTTTCTCACATCCTATATGGCCATTCAGATGCTGGAATATGTATGTTGCTAGATCTATCCCAGATAAGCAGTCAAACAACACAGTCATTTTAGTATCTTTTACATAACTTGATGTTCACAGTACTATTTTGCTCAATCCATTTCAAAGACTAAGATTTTTTTTTAAATGTTTGACTGTAGCCACAGTCAAAATGCAGCCATATTTCCAGTGCATCATACAGTAATCTCAACATCCGAGATAAAAAGTACAAGTCATGTGTACATAATCTTAAATGGAAACCCATCAATCTTTAAATGCTACAAGTAGATAAAAAATCTAGGGCTGGAAAAAGCCTCTGAACATGTCATTGCTGGTCGGCTCATCTGTTTGCTATCTTTTTCAAGAATTAATATATGACAATACAATTGTTGTCAGTGCAGACAACATAAAAGTGTATAAAAGTGTAAATACTGATACAGCAACATCAGCTTTTGGATTATGAAACTGCAAGTTGACCACAGTCAAATTACGTGGAGTTTCTAAAATGTATTTTAACGAGTGAATATAAGGTGTCATTTTTTTTGATAGTTAGATCCTGTAACCTTTCCTGAATTAACATCAAATCTCAAGGTTAAAGGCACAATTATTTTCATGCAGTTATTAATTTAACTCTTTCAGGGCTGATGTCGACTTTTGTCAAAAGGAGGAGTTGACAATGGTAATCAACTGTAAACTGTGACAAAACCAACCGTTACGTTGGACTGTCATTGCAAGAAGGAAAGTTAGATTCATTGGTTTGACTGAGATTCCCTGTGCTCACATGAGTAGCAAGGCGCACACAATGGCAAAAATGGCACTGACATCTGGCGAGAGATCAAAGCAAATGCGAAAAGCAAAATACTCCGTGGACGACGTCTTGCCTATTATCTCTGAACTGGACTATGACTTGTCAGACTCCGATTTTGATACAAGTGACTGAAAACGAAGATGAGGTTCCAGCTTCAGCTGATTGGTCCCCAGCTAGTTGTGGTTCTGACAATGTTCGCCAGGGAGGACTGCCACTTAACAATCAGAATGTAATGCACTGCGACCGTGACTGCCGCTGCTGCTGCCGCCCCAGCTGTGCAAAGACAGCCTGACAGCAAGCCTGCCGCTCATTCTTGGTAAACTGGCAGCCACAGCATGCAGCAACAGACGTTTTATGTTGATTTCTGTGTGAAAGCATCGTTTTTTTGGAAAAAATATTCAGCCCTCAAAGAGTTAAACATGATAGAAGAAAGTAATTTAAAATACATCACAAAAGCAAAAAAGTGTTCACTGCTTCATAAATAACCTCAAAAAATAAAGGGAGAAGATGAGGCTGCTGAGCATTTGTATTTTACTGTTGCAGAGAAGACACTTCTTTGCAATAAAGGCAGACTATACTATACTTTACTATGCTTTTGTTCAATTCATACAGAACAACTGTAGCAAGACTATATTCATTTATTGAACAATATATATTGTAATGGAATGAAAACTTGTTGAATGAAATTAATCATTCCTGTGTTGAATTGTGAGTGAACAAGCTATACAGTCTAGTGTATTAAAATCAGCTACAGGATGGGCACTATAGAAGCATATTTTGTGAAGCCCAGCAATGAGAATGAACTACATGGACTACAGCAGATCCTTCCTCTTGTTGTTCATTATCTGACAACAGAAGGATCATTAAAGGAGTAGTGAATGATGGAAATGAATGACTAAATGAATAGATGGATAAATAAATGGATTACAGTATGAGTTATTTTAAGAAGTGTCCAAGGACCTGTTGGACTCCTCACATTTACACTATGGGAGTTGGTATAACATTAAATAAATAGTTCTACGTGTCTGAGTACTGTTTTCACAACACCCTTACTAGATTTTGGTTACAATGTTAATACACAAACATAGCAAGTGAATAGGGAACATTTATTTACAGTTTTATATAGTTCATGTAATTAATTTCTTTTAAACATTAAAATATACTTTAAGAGGTCAAATGTTTCCAGAAAACTCTGCATTAAGTCTATAAAACAGTCTTTGACTCTCTTTCCTTACATTTATTTGGCCAGATTTGTATAATTGCAACAGTTACAAAAATAGGCATGGAGATGCACATTGCTCCATCCATTTTCAAACCTTCTTAATCTAATTTTACGGTCATGGAGGCTGACGACTGTCCCAAAAGCATCAAGTGCAAAACGGAACCAGCAGTGAACATGTCAGAGTCCATTATAGTACATGCATACAAACACTCAATTGAGATTAATTTAGTGCTTCCATCTGACAAAATATCCATGTTTGTGGGCTGTCAGTGGCTATCCAAAGCACCCAGAACAAAACTCACATACACACTTGTGGAATTTGTAAACCTCACACAGACAGTAACCGTGCTGTTAGATAGAAATAGAAGCCCTGACCACTATGGCACCAATGCCACCCAAAATGGAGACAGATGTGTCCGATGTGAAGAATTCTCCTTAAGTTAAACTGATGATTTAATTATTTTAGTTTTACTATACGCTTTGATGTATTTTTGGATCATCCAGTGGCACTACTTGTAGGGATACCTTTTGATTCCTTGGAGAACTGCAGATTCTGTTGATGTTGTATAGTTTGTCTTCTCTTGGCACAGTTTTGTGCTATTGTGCAGTTGATCAGCATGTTTTTTTTATTTACTTAATTAGCCAATTTAGAGCTTTCTGTTTTAGTAGTGAAGGAATAAAAATTGCTAATTAAAATAATTCTTATCTTAGTTTTTGGAGTTTATATGCAGTATATTGAACATATTATATAGATACTAGGGGGTACCCCCCTACTTGCTTCACTCACCAACCCCCACGGCCTGCGCTACATGCCAGCCACTAAACATCTCTGCCGCTCGCGTTGTGAAAAGGGGGGCTGAACGCACCCCAAGGAGATGCGGTCGCTCCTCTGATACCCCCTCTTAAACGGTGCTACAATGGGAAACAAATGCAGTTTTTATTTTACCTCCTCTTTGCTCGATCAGCTGCTGGCTTGCTGCTGCTGCTGTGCTGCATGATTTGCATCTTGCACGGTGCTTTGAACATTTAAAAGCCTGTACAGCAGCTGTCCTACTCTTTGTCTTTTATTTACAGCCCCGGGCGTGGTTAAATCTTTTGGCACAGAGTCTCGTCTCACGGGTAGTGAGTTCTTGATATTTTTTAGGTTATAATTTAAAAACGGAATAAGAATCTGAAAATCTAACAACATCACATTAAAGTTCGATATATTCTGAAAACAATGATACCAAACATATAAACGTAGGTTTTAAAATAAGCCAGATTTAAAGCATGACATAAAAACGTCATATAATATTGTTGCACTTTTAGTCTTAGGATTTTATATATATAGAGAGTAGATTCATTTATGCACTGTATAGTCACTATTTACATATAGTTTACTTATTTTGGGAAAGTTCAAGTTCAAAGTTTATTGTCATGTGCACAGTAAGGAAATTCTTTCTTTGCTATCCACACCAAATGCCGAAACCAACGTATAAAGATAAACATAAATAATAAGTAGCAGATAGATAATAAGTAACAGAGACAGCATAAAGTATAAAAACAGAATAGAAGTATAAAGTGTAATTCTGCAGGTAGGTGTGTGATGGACAAGTCAAATACAGTTGTGTGAGGTAGATAGAATGAGGTGAACCACGGTTATGAACTCCAGTCAGTTATTTAGAAGTCTAATGGCCTTGGGAAAGAAACAGTTCTTTAGTCTGGAAGTCCTGCATTTCATACCTCTATACCTCCTGCCTGAGGGTAGAAGTGTGAACAGTTCGTGTTGGGGGTGGGTGGGGTCCCTGAGGATCGAGGCAGTTCTCCTTCAGATTTTGCAGTTGTATATGCTCTGCAGAGAGGGCAGTGGAGTCCTGGTGATCTTCTCAGCAGTCTTTACCTCTCTCTGCAGGCGTTTGCGGTCCATAGCAGTAGTGTTGCCGTACCACACGGTGATGCAGCTGGTCATGATGCTCTCAACAATGCAACTGTAAAAGTTGCCAAGGATCATAGTTGACATACCAAACTTCCTCAACCTCCTCAGAAAGTACAGCCGCTGCTGGGCCCTCTTGACCAGCTGTGTGGTGTTAAGTGTCCAAGTGAGGTCCTCACTGATGTAGACGCCCAGGTATTTAATGCTGCTCACCCTCTCTACTTCAAGCCCTCAGATGAACAGTGGCCGGTGAGGTTTCCTCTCCTTCCACATGTCCACTATCATCTCCTTTGTCTTGTCTGTGTTGAGGGTGAGGTTGTTGTCCTCACACCATGACACCAGACTGTCCACCTCCCTTCTATAGGCCGCCTCATCCCCACCAGTGATGCATCCTATCACTGCTGTGTCGTCTATAAACTTTAGGATGATGTTATCTTTGTGGGAGGCAACACAGTTGTGGGTGAACAGGGTGTAAAGAATGGGGCAGAGGACACATCCCTGTGGAGTGCCTGTGTTTGTGATAATGGTGGCTGAAATCCTATTCCTGGGGCCTGCCAGTCAGAAGTCTAGGAGCCAGTCACAGAGGGTGGGGTGCAGGCCAAGTGCAGACAGTTTATGGGTGAGTTTATTGGGGATAACCGTGTTAAAGGCGGAGCTGTATTCATGTGAGAATATAGACGATCTTGCTAAATGTGCAAGCAATTTTTTTGTTCATCCTAGAACTACTACCATTAAAGTATGTTAAACATTCAATACGTTATTTATTTACTCAGTTAATTGTTTATTGCTTTTCACAGAGCACACAATAATACACTTCAAATTATTTAAATAAAATAAAATTCAGCGTACATGAGAAATGTAATAAAATGTCTCATAAAACCTACAAATAAAACAGTTTCTGCATAGGAGTATATCGATATTAAGAGTTGATAAACATCATAGTAGTTTTGGCAGAAGTGTATGAATTCATAAGCTACAAACAAAATTTAAAACATAAACATATGCAGCTTTTTTAAAAATACTTTATTCCACTTTATATGCAGCCTTTTGCATTTGCCATTTGAAATGTTATAGTTTTTTCCAGGTTCCTTACATTTGCATATGGAGGAAACTTACAGTGCCTATAAAAAAAGTTACTTGGAAGTTTCACATTTTGATATTATACAACATTTAATCACAGTTGATTTACTTTGACTTTTTTGGCACTTATAAGCAAAAGAGACTCTTTAATGTTAACTTGAACATTGATCTCTGCAAGGTGGTCTAAACTAATTACAAATATAAAACAGAGGATAAGTGATTAAATAAGCATTCACCCCCTTCAGGTTAGCATTTACTAGATGCATCTTCGCCAGTCATAACAGTATAAGTGTGTGTGGACATGTCTCTGTCAGCTTCATATATCAAGATACCATAGTTTTTACCCCATTATTCTTTGTAAAAAGCTACTCAAGCACTGTCAGGTTACATGGAGATTTTGAATTGGATGGAGATCTGAACTCTGACTTAGTCCAGGACATTAACATTTCTATTTTTAAGCTATTCCTGTGTAGCTTTAACCTAATGCTTGGGGTCATTATGATACTTGAAAGACAAAGAAAGATTTCTTGCAGGTTGCATTAATACTTTCTTCAGGATTCCCCAGTATTTTGCCAGAATTCATTTTATCTACAGCATGTGTGTTTTTGATAATGGCCATTTAGCCTGATGGCCACAAAGATCCATTTTGGTCTCATCAGACAATAGAACCTTCTTCAGTTTCACTTCAGTCTCCCATTAACCTTCTGGCAAACTCTATTTGAAATGTAGTGTGCATTTTTTATCCGTGGCTTTCTCTTTTTCCCATAAACCTTTGACCAGTGAAGCACACAAGTAACAGATGTTGTTTGCACAGGGTCTCAAATCTCAACCAGCGTAGCTTGTAACTCCTGTAGAGTTATCATAGGTCCCACTTATAGTCTTTTATTGTATGATCAATCAGGTTTTATGGACGGCCTGCTCTAGGCAGACTTACAGCTGTGCCCTCCAGCAGGTGCCCACAACTTACAGGGAAAACTTGGGGGTTGGTGGTAGGATTGACACTCCAGCCACTGTTTTTTTTTTTAACTTACATTATTCCATTGTGGTGCTAAGGTGTCACCTGTTGCATGGCTACACTCAGATTCCAACCCAATGGTTCATCTTGTGGTGGGTGAGGCAATGCGTTCTATCAGCACATGCTTCCTAGCCTTACATACTCTTTATATTTCTTAATGACTGATTAAACTACTCCAAGGGTTATTCAGTGACTTGGATACTTTCTTGCATTCATCCCCTGACTTGTGCTTTTCAACCACCTTTTCACAGAGTTGCTTGGAGTGTTCTTTTGTCTTCATTGTGTAGGTCAGGTGACCATACTGTCTCATCACAAGCTGGACCTTTCACATACAAATGCATTTTGACTGCAGTCATTTGAAATTCCAGGACTAGTGATATCCATTAACCTAATTATGCGACTTCTAAAACCAATTGCCCGCAGCAGTGGTAATTTAGGTTTGTCATATTAAAGGGGTGAATACTTCTGTATCGGTTATTTTGTATTTTATACTTTTAATTAATTTAGACCACTTTGCAGAGATATGTTTTCACTTTGACACTGAGTCTCTTTCTGTTGGTCAGTGTCAAAAAAGCCAAATAAATTCCTGTTGTTTAGCAGTAAAATGTGAAAACTTCCAAGCAGTCAATATGTATTATTGGCACAGTACATTACTATAAAATATCATTTTGACCTGGAGAATGAGAATGCTGACATCTGATATATGCATTGTAACATAATTATAAAACATTACCTTTTTAATGTACCAGTTTTATGTTGTAGTTTAGTTGAGTGGAAAAGCATGACTGTAGTGAACCTCTGTAGGATTAATGCATGGAGGCATCCTTTGAAAGTGCTTGGAAAAGTTCACATTGCTGTGGTTGGTATCATCATAGATGGATTCTTGAGAGAGTCTGCTGGGCCCAGGTACAGGGTTTAAAAAGTCTGGAGGCCCACATGAAAACTAAACCAACTGAGTCTTAGACACCGAATCCATGTGTAGTGTTAGGGCCCATTTTCATATTAGCTTTGAAAATTTCCAGCATTTGTTTAGCACTTTTTAATGGCTTTTTGCAAATGTTTTTCAGCCATTTGTGGGTGGTGTTTTGAGTGATTTTTCAAGCAAGTTTTTAGTGTTTTCAAAGAAGCGTTTAGCAGGGAGTATATTGTCATTTCCATTTTGTAGGTTGTGAAGTATTGTTTCTAGAATGTCTTATATGACATTAGTGCTTTTAATCCTGGTGATCACAATACTGTAGAGAAATCATCATCAGTGTCATGATCGTACATAAAAGGTTCACCCTGTTCTGAAACAAAGTGAGTCAAGATGACTCTGAGGTAACATCCTGAAAAATTCCAGGATTACACGCTGGTATCCTTAAGCAATTAAGCATGTAATTGGTGATATGTGGGGGAAAACAAAATCACTGGATTATTTCATAAAAGAAAAAAAAATGCCTGCTGCACTTGGTGTAACATCATTCAAGCGGTTGAGCCAGTCGTCTAGTTACAGCTAATGAGGATAGGGTTATCATGCACAGTGGTAATAAACTTAAAAGAATTGAACAATGTGATATTCATATACATTTAATCTTGCATGTGCCAACAGGGATTAGCCAGCAGACTCCAATTTCCAAGATGCCCTGTGGGAAACTGTGGCAATGCCGCAATTCAGGGGGGCTGCCATCTAACATTCCAGGGGAGACAATGCCCTGTCTCCCCATCCTCCCATATTGTGGGCATCCAGGCTGGGAATGGTTCCCAGTATAGCTCCAGGCGGGTTGCTTGTCCCTGCATGGCGTACATCACATCTGTTACCAGAAGACACACATGTGCGCAGGGACACTGTTTTTTTCTCTCTCTAGTTTCTCATCCAGAAGAGTCAGTGACTTCCTGTAAAAAACTCTGTTTTCTTTTACCAGCATTACCATTGATTTCAACTGCTGCATTCAAGAGTTTTCAAAACCGCTCTTTGCTAAAATGCTAAGGTATAAACTGTGTCATTTGAAATAATGGCGAATAACTTTTCATGCAGTTTAGGAGCACACTGGTCTAGTGGTAAAATGCTAGAAAAACTCTGAATCTGGTGTGAATAGACCTTGAAGGATTTTGAGCCCTTCTTTCTGTTCTTGTGTTTCTACTGTATTTAGATCTGGTTATAGATGCTTACCTTTATTGGTTGAGTGAAGATGTTAAATAATTCTGATGGCTGAAACATTACTGTTTATAGCTCTGCAGACTCAACCAGGTACACCAGCATTGTGTCAGCATGTTTAGAATGCAGTTTGTGGTGACCCTACAAAGACCTCAGGCAGAAGGTGGCATGGCTCTACCTAACTTTCAGTTTTATCACTGGGCAGCAAACATACAAGCTATAAAAACCTGGACACAAATAGATGAACATACACAGGCCTGATCCACAATAGAAGTAAAAATCCTGCTGTACTTCTTTATATTTCCTGCTTTGTGCCCCAATAAATGCAAGGTATTGGCAATATACTAATAACCCAATTATGATTCACTCACTCAGAATATGGAGCCAATGTAGAAAGCATTTTAAGATGGAGAAGCTTTTATCTGTGACACCCCTGCAAGAGAACCACCTCTTTCAACCCTTGCAAACATATGCAGTTTTTAATATCTGGAAAAAATTTGGGATTAAATTGCTCAGAGATCTTTATATAGACAACATCTTTGCATTCTATGAACAATTACATTCCAAATTTAACTTTCCAGCTACACATTTCTTTCACTATCTTCAAATTAGGAACTTTGTTAAACAGAACCTGCCCGATTTTCCTCATCTTGCACCCTCGTCTATGCTGGAAAAAGTATTGCTCAACTTAAAGGACTTACTGTAGATACCATCTCTGCAATATATAAAATTATTTTACAGTCCCTCCCTTTCAAAGATCCGAAAGGACAATGGGAAAAAGATTTCTTAATCAATATATCAGAAAGGGAGTGGAAAGTAGCAATGCAGAGAATTCACTCGAGCTCCATATGCGCAAAGCATGCAATTATTCAACTCAAAATTATATATCGAGCACATCTGTCTTGCCTAAAATTGTCCAAATTGTTTCCAGGGCAAGATCCAACCTGCAAACGCTGCAATTAAGTCCCAGCCTCACTGAGTCACATGTTTTGGGCCTGCGCCAAATTAACATCATTCTGGACCAAAATTTTTAAGTGCCTCTCAGACAGCATTGGTGTCACAAGCCCTCCTAACCCATTAAGAGCGGTGTTTGGTGTTCTTCCAGATGGATTTAAATTGGAGAAGGACAAACAAACGGTGATTGCATTCACTACACTTTTGGCACTCAGACTTATTTTGCTAAACTGGAAGAATCCTAACTCTCCTCTTTTAAGTCAGTGGGTAACCAATGTTTTATACTATTTGAAATTGGAAAAAATCAGATATTCAGTTAGAGGATCTGTACAGAATTTTTTTAAAACCTGGCACGATATAATCAATAAAATTTTAGAATAAGCTCTTAAAGCACCGAGAAAGTAATTATCTCCGCATCTCTTTTTCCTCTCCATTTATCTCTACTGGCCTATTAAACTCATCAATTTAAGTTTTACCCTGTTGGCCATGCTCTCTGTCTCAGGGGTGGGGGTCGACTTGTTTTTCAATCCTACTTTTTGTAAAAATTGATCGAGTTGTATGAATGATTACAATAAAATTAATAAAATTTAAAAAAAAAAAAGAATGCAGTTTGTGTGTGCCAACTTAATTAAGAGTTGCACCATCCATTTGACTTTAGTGAGGACAATATTACCTCAAGCCAGCTAGTGACTGTGATTTGTGTGGTCACTTGTGAGGAAGGAAGGTAGCCAAATGTTGGTTGCATTATTTTCAAATGTGCGTTTATTGTTATCATAGTGTTTTGATTATTTGTCATTCATTGCTGAATGCAAAGCACTAGTGTTTTCACCCAGTCGCCAGCTTTTCATGTTCACGTTCTCAAATCCCATCCTACTCCAATAAACAATAATCAATAATCAATCCTCCACTCTCCAAGACGCGTTGCCACCCTTCCACCCAGCTCAGCTCGTTTGTCTGGGATTTCCCAGAGTCCTTTATAGTCCATGACCTGGAAGTGCTTCTGAACCCTCAGTCCATGTGACTTCTTAGCACTTCCGGGTCAGATCAAAAACTCTTCTTTTTCATCCTGGAAGCACGTCATTCCTTCTGTCCATGTGACTGGGATGTACTTCCGGGGTGTAGGGAAAATAGATGTCCTTGTGCCTCCCTGCAGCGACTCCTGGTGGTCCCCATGGTAGCTAGCAGGGCTGTGCATAAAAACTTCGTTGTCCATAATTCCCTGCTGGTATTCGGGGCACCTCCATGCTGCAAGGAGGGCTCCATCTAGCGGCCTGGGGGTATTGGCCGGGATGAATGACCGGCCGTATCTCACACTATCTAATCAACTAGTATGAAGAAGTTACTACAAGTAGATTGCTTGAAAAATACAAAAAAAAAATTGGAATTTGGGTGCATAACACTCTTATTAAATGTGCCTGTGGGTTGCTTCTGGCTGGCAGCAGGGGTTGGCAAGGGGGATCTGATGTCTTATCAGGCCCCAGGGGACCATGGTCTTGGGATCTGTTCCCTGGGTAGCTCACATTACAAGAAAGACATACTGTATTTTCTTAGGAACTATTTCCTGTAAATGAACAGTCATAGTCATTACTATCTGCAGTATAAATTGAGGATAGGAAGACTAGAGGATGACATACTTGAAATAGCATTCATAATCATGTACAGCAAAGGTGAGAGCAGCTTCTAAACATAGTTATTAGAAAGAGACTGCTATTCTTTTTTATGCATGTAGCATTCAAAAGATTCACAAACATCAATACAATATAAAATAACTTCTACCTGTGATCAAGAACAAACAAGCTTCTGGACAATCTAGATGAGCAATATTTATAATTGGAAATATGTATGGATTGCATCCTTCTAATGTGAGCCCCTCTGAAAGACTATGTACAGTTTACATGTTTTTATTGTTATATAACTGATATCTGCAAGGGTGAATTGTCCACATTTTCTAGTGAAATGTTTTTTTTGCATCTTAGTGTCTTGAGATTTGGCACATTGTTTTTCTTTCTTAGATGATGAGTCATATGCACACACATGCTTTTACCAGCAGAGACTGGTTATTTTTCCAACTAAAAGTAGCCTTGTGCAAAATGGAAAATTAAGTTTTATATAAGAGGTTTACTTAGTGATTTCATCTAATATTTATATTTTTTAAATTATTTGCAGTTAACTTTTCACAGGGGTACTATTCCTGTGTTTGTCATAGAATGCATTGCATTTAAAACCCCAAGGTGGTGGTGGGTTCAGTCTGAATCTAGATAGATACTTTATATTAATCCCAAGGTGAAATTCACAATCTGTGACTCTTATTACTCTTAGCCAGTCTCTTAACATGCCTGTGCTAAATAGCCATGTGTAATGGCATCTGCTGAAAGTTAATAATAATGAAAAAAAAAAGTCAGAAAGGTGTCCTGAATTTAAACATTCTACTTCAAAAGAGTAAAAATTAGTGGTAAAAATCATGGTGGAGGCACTCCCAGCTGCCTTCTATAAATGAGAATAATGAACAACCTTGTTACATTGAAACTAGGATGCTCACAGTTTGCACAGTCAAAAAGTATAATGTATATCATTACTTTTTAAAATGACTTGAGTGAAAGCATCTCCTCAATAAAGAATTGGTATAATGCCAATAATGGTCCTAGACCTTTCACACTGTGGTGAGATTTGTTTAGGGCGGTAGAAAGCAAATATAGAAAGAGTCTATCTTTAAGTGTGCAATGTAATATATGTCAAGCAGAAGCAAAAAGTGTGAAAATTCTAGAAGTGCTGAGCAGATGGAAAATGCATGACAGGATATTTTGGAGAGCAGCATAAGGTGCACATTTTTCTATAAGGGTAGTAGTGATAGTAATGATGAAGCTTGTGTATTTGAGAATGAAAAATGGGAACATAAAATAATGGAGGTATGGAGTGTGAATAACTTAATTGTGGTTTCAAAGATGGATAAGAATCTTATAATTTCATCTTCTTTTCAGTACGCTTTTTTTGTAGAGTTGCAGTTTTTTCATGCTGAGATGATCAAACCCAACTGAGCAGCAGTTTTGAGTTCTTGGAAGAATCACACATTTTTCCAGGCCGACAGCAAAATGTAATCCTTCTAGCATTTTGTTCTAGGTTTGCCCAAGTTCTCCTCATAGTGAACTGTGTTTGAAATACAGCCACCATTAAGTACTTATTTGCAGATTCTGATCCCAACCATGTTACTCTCTGGTTCAGACCAATTTGCTAAATTTAAATTCACAGTCAGATGACCCATTTGCATTCTAGTGCTTCTGGGATGGGTTACATGTTTGGAAATAGCATGTTATGTGGTGTGTTAGTAATTCCTATGGGAACTGTTGTGTGTAGATTGATCTTTTACTGATGGGGGAAAAATCTGAATAGAACATTACATTTACTTATTTGGCAGATACCTTTATCCAAGGTGACTTACAACATTTATGATAGCATTGGTTACATTTTTTTTTTTTGGTTTTCCCAATTGCAGCACAGGCAGATCAAGTGACTTGCTCGGGGTCACACAATGTCAGCAGCGGAAACTGAACCCACACCCTCAGGGTTTGAAGTCCAAAGCCTTGACCACTACACCACACTGCCTGCAGTCAATGAAGTAAATACTAAAATGTAAAATTTACATTGAAATGAAAGGTGTGAAACCAAGAAAGAATAACCTGAAGATTGGAAGAGTAAAGGGCAGGAATCAAGACAAGTGTGAACGTATGGCTGCACAATTTTTGTGGTGAATATTCCAGGTTGAACTGTCTTCATTGCACAAACCTCTGGAATTGAGTTCAGGACAAATGTAGTAGTAGTAGTGGTATCAAGCAAGCCGTAGTCTGCATATGGCAAGTATGACTTTTCTCTGTGATAAGTGTATTAGAGTGATGCTGATGAAGTGTGGTTTGACTGTTAATAATGCAGTTGTTTTGAGGGAAGTATTTCTGCTATTTAGGTAACAGTGAATGAAAGGCTTTCTGGAAATAGCGTGAACGGGATGTTTACTGTACTTGCATGAATATTTATGTAGGTCTATCTCAAGTGTTCATGACATTGTGGACGAAACTTGTTTGTGTATATTCTCAGTTTTTGTGACTGAAGCTTTGTTGAATGCAGCAAAGTTAGACAACACTAAGATGAGAATGAACAAATGATTTGCAAAGAGGAAAAGATGAATGACAGGTTCAAACAGACATTGGTATTAAGGAGATAGTACGTGTAGTCAAGAAAAAGTACAGCCAAGGTGGTTTAATTATTTTAAGAGAAAGACAGATAATGGTTGAAGATGAGCATAGTAAATTGAGAAAAAGGGAATGAGGCCAATATAAAAGAGAACATAAATGGAAATGGTAGAGCACCAAATCAGATAAAAGGTATGAGATGACTAAAAGGAAAGTATTTACCTTAACTATTAGTGATTATAAGATGTTTTTTATATTTTGTAATCAACTGAGTTAATGTACTTGTACACATCTCCAATGTTAGAGATGTGACCAAAAATTTAAATGTACATTGCGATATAGTGCTGCTGGAAGTCATAATTGTTGTAGTTATGCCTCCTCAACACATATGTGTAAAATGGAATGCCATTCAAGACATTTACTTGGACCTGCTCTGTCAAACTTTCTGCATAATTAACATTATTTACACATACAATAATATTTACAGTATACACATAATACACATAATGACATACTAGTTCGTTCAGTAGCTGTAATGTGATTGCAGGAACTTAATCTGTAACTGCGCAATACAGGTTGATTACACAACTTACACCATGTTACCCTCAAGTCTGCTCAGGATCATACATAAACACAAAAAACATTAAAGTGGTTTTCCACTTTGAAAATTTAAGTTTTAATGTTGATTGTTCATTTCATAAAACAACCCTCCTTTGGTTTGTATGTATGCTTTTTAGTTAGTTTTTGTTTAATTAGTTACACAATTTAAAAACAATGTTGACTGTAGAGCATTCATTCATTTGCATTATAGCATATTACACTGAAAATCTGTATGCATTAAAATCTTAAAGAATTTAAAAAACAGTAATGAAATAATTTAAGCAGTTTAAGCAACATGTACATAAAAATATAAATCCATTCTGATAAATCTTTATTTCAGACCATTTATGCAGAGAGCTTAATTGTTTAGAGTAATCCAGGCTTCAGGCTTAATGTTTTTGTATCTGTTTAATTATTTGTTTATTCCTTGTTTAATTTACAAAGCTCCAACAATACCATTTTTACCTTTCTTTACTTTTTCTTTCTGAGATTTAAATAGAATCATTGTGCCTATCTTTGTGAAATAATTTGCTGCTACACTGGATATGGCTGTGCGTCATAGCTGTCTGTTTAATGCATTATGTCATGTCATAAATGTCTAATCTGATTAGTATCCATTGTTTTTAGCTTCTAATGTAAGTTTTTTTTTTCCCCTCTACAAACTTGGTATTAGAAAAAATAAAGGGATATATTCACTTACATTAAAATGAATTTGCTTTGTGTTTGTCCAGGCTACTACAACTTGGGTTTGTGTGGTGTAACCCAGGTACAAAAGAATTAATACTTAATGTTGTTTTCCTTATTTTGCTATTTAAAACCATATCATCAAGGGTGCAGTCCATATACACTTCATTTTGTTTATTACAGAAGGTAATGTTGTGCCTGTAAGCTTTATTAAAGAGAATATACAAGGATTGTTTAGTTGTTAGCAAGTGAAAATAGCTGAGTGAAATGTGTTTAATGATTGAAGAATTACTAGAACTAAAAAAGAATTGGTGCTGTAGTGAATAAATAATGCACCCCAAAGTGATAATGATGATTTTGTTCCTTAGGGAATTTTTGCATATTTTATATAATGTATACACACACATGTCAGACCATACTTTCAAGTAAACCCCAAGTGTTCAATGTTGTAATGAATTTGTAAGCTGAAACATACCATATCCTAGCAGCATGACATTCAAGGCAGGAACTGATTTGAGGCAGTTTTCCATCCATTGTAGGAGACATTTACATGCACACATACACATAAAGGTATGAACTGTAATTTTCAATTAACCTAACCGGGATTTCTTTAGGATATGTTAAGAAATAATATGTGGATAGAGAAAACATGCAAACACCACAATGAATGTCTTTTCCATGACTCTGAAATTGTGAGGCAGCTGTGCTAGCCACTGTCCCATTGTGTTGCCCAATGTCATATCTACAGTTCTACTGTAAAATTTTATTTCAGTCACATTTGCAGAATAAAAAATGAGATGTTTTGTATAGTGAAGCACACTCAGCAGATTATTATATTCCAGAAACAGGTTTCCATTTGTGGCCCGGAAGGTGCTGCTTTTAATCTGTTCCTACACTAAAATAAGACCAAAGACTAAAATGTTACAAAGAAGGTTTTTTCTATTATAAAACTAAGGCCTTTAGGTGAGGATCAACAAATTAGCAGCAAACATAGTACAAAGGAAAATATGAACACTAATCTGTGCTTGCAAGTGCCTTCTGGAACAGAGTAGTGTCCTTAATTAACCAGTAGAGGACCTACTGCCGTTACCCACAATGTACTCCAAAATGACACTCCTTATACCTGCCATCTTACACCACCTCTGACCTTTCTTCCTTCCACCAAATGACCATGTTCAACACTCTTTCTCCTGACTCCAAACTCATTGGCCATTAGAAACATTTCTGGCCTGAAGTTAATCTATCCATTGACCTCAGACAGCAGGTCAGAGCCCCATTTAGCGGAGCATACTATCTAGGCAACACACCAGGGACCTGACTGCATTATAAATCAGGGACCTATGCATAAAGTTCTTGTTTGTTCCCAACCAGAATGAATCCTTAGTAAAATGAGCTTGACATTTCAAGCAATTCTGAGTAATTTGTAATTTATATTTTGTGTGTATAACATTAATGCACATAAAGTATTTTTAACTTTATTTTTATTGAAATGAAGATATTGACATTTGTAGTGATTCTCCCTTATTAATTTGTCTCAAATCAATTTTGCACATTTTTCATATGGAACATGAATAGAAGTAGAGAATAACTTTTTTTTTTTAAACTCTGAAAAGTTACTTTTTAGCTGCATGACATTTAAGATTAGTCTAGGCCTGTTTTTTTTAGCCAAGCATTTAATACAATCAATTAACTCTGCTGCAGGAGTACATAGTGAGTCTCTTTTTAATTTACCATGTGGTTAAAACTGATCAATACTCAAGTCCTTCACTGATATTTGTGGTCCCTTTACAACTTATTTATGGACATTCAGACAGTAATTAAACTAATGGAAATTTGGAAAAAGAGTACATTACTAACATAACTTTCTTATGTAACTGAATAATTTAAATTCTTATAAAAATGCATACAAGTCACTGCCTTTGTTAAAAAAATATCAACAAATACAATAGTTTCCTGGAAATCAGCATATTAGACTGGCACATAGGGATAACTCCAGGGGACTGGGTTCAAATACTGACCTTATATTGTCAATGAAGTTTACTTATTATCCTGTATCAGTTTGGGGTTTTCTTCTGTTAGTGTGGTTTTCTTTCTATATTCCAAAGACATGCAAGTTATCTTAACTGGCATGTTGATTTTACCAAGTGGAGGTTAGTATTCTCCATTGTAAGGTGTCCCCCTTCCAAGTTTGGTTTCCCCCATGTACAGTGCCTGATTTCCTTATTATACAATCACAGTATCCATTGTTTCTCTGATCTTCAACTTAAGATGGAGACAATGAATAAATATAATGATTCAAATGCAAGAAATATTGAATCAAAGTGTAGAAGCATAACCTTTTTGCACAATAATATTACCAGTGCACAGTGCTTGGCCCTGTGGAGTTTGCATTTTTTCCTCTTGTTAATGTGGATCTGCTCTGTGAATCTGATTTCCTTGTTCATTACAGTGATAAGCAATAAAGGGCACCATCCATACTGTATGTTTGTGGTTGCATATTCTGCATGGTGTGATGCCTGACTTGTATCTGCTGCTTATGTTATACTATGGGGATCACTGACTCTCAACTAACTTTAGAAATCAATGAGCTGATTAAAGTTTTAGTACTTAAATCATAAAAGCATTAGAAACCGTAAACCTCACATAGCTGTCTATCTACACCTTTGTATCAATATGTAAAATATATACAGTACACTAGTTGTGTTACATGGCTTTGTCTGGGAAATTTTCCAACTCAATTTGTCTCCATTATAGTGCCATTAGTTAATCAGATATATCAAAGTACTATGTAATTAAGTACTTTTCTGCGTACAATATTTTTGGATTTTTTTTAATTTAAAAACCAGGGGCTAGTATACAGTATATTAGTTCACTTGAGTGGCTTACTGTTGAACATACAGTATTTGGTGGTGCTGGTGTGAAGGAGATTGCTGCAGAACTCCATATTAAAGGTGATTTAAGATTGATCCAAAGGTTAAAAAAACTTATGCTAATGGAGAGTTGAGATTTTTTTAAAGTTTGAAATTAGTACTGCTTCAGTATACAGTGGGTTTGAATAAATGACTTAAAAACAAAAGTTGTTAATTACTTTTACTTAGTTAAAAGCATCTCTAACAGCTATATAAAAAATTGTACTTCATTCTGTTCAGTCGTGGTGTGGCTCTATTGGTTAATGTGCTGTCCCCCTAATTATTCCCTATTTGTTTTTCTTAACTTCAAAAAGTATTGGTATTGTGAACTTAATGGCAATATTTAGGCGGACAACAGTGTTGGCTTTTTCAAAAATACGAGGCTATGCACTTATAAAAAAAAAATCTGTTTATCTCAGATTTATTGTCACATATGAGAAAACCCTGGTCCGCTGAAGTAATCGACAGCACTCTACAATATTTTTTCTCACTTCTAACTGCGCTCGTTTCACCAATGGGACCCCTTCTCTTTTTCTCTTTCTCCTCCACTCTTTTATGTTGTACCCAGATGTGCTCCAGGTGCGACCTGATGAACTTCCTGCAGCACTTCCTGGTGTGGCGGAAGTGCTTCATGGGCACCCGGAAGCACTACAGGTGCATTTGGTTCCTCTTTCATCCAGGGCTCCGGACTCCAACAGGGTTGAGCTTCCAAGCTGCAAATCCGTGGCCCCGATGTGATCCAGGGGGACTGCCCTTTTGCACCCTGGGGCAGATATTGCCACTCTCCTGGTTCTTCCCTTCTCCAGGCATCCCGGTTGGGCAAGGTCCCCGGTCATCTGCCTCAATAGATATATATAGATATAGATAGATATATATAATATGTGTAGGTATATATGTGCATACATATATACTTATATATACATGTATATATATAAATGTCTACATGTGGAAGTGTGTGTGTCTGTCTGGCCCAGAAGTGAGAGGTGGAATCGGGGTAAGGGCTCCACCTCCGAGGATATGCATGCAAGGCCAGCACATCAGCAACATTAAACCTTCAACAAGAAACTTGCTTACCTGCTGATAGACAAGGGGGGCAAGCACATCCGCAAAATGAAACCGCCGACTCTGCATTTCAATTTTTTTTCCTAACGATTTCAATAGTGTCTAGGAGCCCAGGCTTTTTACAGCATGGGTTTATACAGTTAGTGTGTGTGTGTGTTTGAATATATGTATATATACGTATATACGTGTATATATATATATATATATATATATATATATATATATATATATATATATATATTATATATATATATATATATATATATATATATATCCATCCATCCATCCATCCACCTGCTGAATCCGAACACAGGGTCACGGGGGTCTGCTGGAGCCAATCCCAGCCAACACAGGGCACAAGGCAGGAACCAATCCTGGGCAGGGTGCCAACCCACCGCAGGACATACACAAACACACCCACACACCAAGCACACACTAGGGCCAATTTAGAATCGCCAATCCACCTAACCTGCATATCTTTGGACTGTGGGAGGAAACCAGAGCGCCTGGAGGAAACCCATGCAGACACGGGGAGAAACATGCAAACTCCACGCAGGGAGACCCGGGAAGCGAACCCGGGTCCCAGATCTCCCAACTGCGAGGCAGCAGCGCTACCCACTGCACCACCGTGCCGCCCCTATATATATATATATATATATATATATATATATATATATATATATATAATATATATGTATATATAAAGTGCAATATAAATAAAATTTATTATTATTTATTATTATATATGTATATATATATATATATGTATATATATTGTATATATATTATATATATATATATATATATATGTATATGTATATATATGTGTGTGTGTATTGTGGAGCTTGGACCGGACACAGACAGGCAGACACATTTAAATCACCCACATGTTTATTTTCCATATTTACAAAGTGACACACTAACCCCAAAGTCCCCAAAGGTCCAGGTCAACTATCAAATGCCTCTTCCTACAGGCCGCCTCCTTGCCTCCTCAATGACCTCGTCCTTCCTTCAGTCCCGACTCCAGCCCCTGAACGGAGGGAGGCAGCCCCTTTTATAATCACCCAGATGTGCTCCAGGTGCCTCCCGACAATCTTCTGCCGGCACTCCCCAGTATGGCGGAAGTGCCGGCTGCACACCTGGGAGCACTCTGGGTGTCCCCGATCCTCTTCCCCCCAGCACTTCCGGGTGTGGCGGAAGTGCTGAGGTCCAGGGCTCCATAGGCATTGGGGCGCCCCCTGGCGGTGACCACGGGCCCCTACAGGATTGAGCTTCAAAGCTCTGTACCCATGGTCCCCATATCCACCAGGGCAGTCGCCCCCACGTGGTCTGGGGGAGGTGTAAGCCCTCCTCTGGTCCTCCGGGGCGTCCCAGCCGGGTCGCCCCCCCAGCCACCTGTGACAGTATATATATATATATATATATGTGTATATAATATAATATTATGGACGCTAGGTGGCACTGTTACCCCTTTAAACCCAACAGACAGACACTCAGGACACCAGGTAAAAACACTAAGAAGACGTTTTATTATTTATTCTTCTTTTTCAGTGCCCTGCAAGCACCACAGCCACCAATAAACAAGCAAATAAGAAGCACTATACTTTTTATATGTCCTCCACACCTCCCAGCAAGCTTTGTCCACCACCACCCGACTCTGGCTCGCTTGCTGGGTTTTCAGCAGTCCTTTATATAGTCCTTGATGCAGAAGTGCTTCTGTTCTTCCATCCATGTGACCTTCCAGCACTTCCGGGTTAGACGGAGAATCCAAGCTTTTGATCAGCCAAGAAGTACTTTGGTTTCTGTCCTCGTGATCCACTAGTACTTCCGGGCTAGGTGAGAACTCCCACCATCTTCCCACAGCGTTCCCTAGTGGCACCCAAGGTACCCAGCAGGGCTGTGTTGCTGAACTCCATGTCCCATAGTGCCGTGTGGGAATCCGGGGCACCGATGCAGTCCAGGGAAGTTGCCACCTTGCATTTTGGGGCAAGTAGTGTTCCCCCATCCTTACATTCTGTGAGCATCCCGGCCAGGTGTTACTATATATACTATATCTATTTTCCAACCCGCTGAATCCGCACAGAGTCACGGGGGTCTGCTGGAGCCAATCCCAGCCAACACAGGGTACAAGGCAGGAACCAATCCTGGGCAGGGTGCCAACCCACCACAGGACACACACACACTCATCCCACACACCAGGCACATACTTAGGACAATTTAGAATTGCCA
The DNA here is from genome assembly GCF_900747795.2 of Erpetoichthys calabaricus. Lineage (NCBI taxonomy): Eukaryota > Metazoa > Chordata > Cladistia > Polypteriformes > Polypteridae > Erpetoichthys > Erpetoichthys calabaricus. The sequence goes on along the minus strand of NC_041405.2, from coordinate 86,958,857 downwards.
ATTCACCCAACCTGCATGTCTTTGGACTGTGGGAGGAAACCGGAGCACCTGGAGGAAACCCACGCAGACACGGGGAGAACATTCAAACTCCACGCAGGGTGGACCCGGGAAGCGAACCCAGGTCTCCTTACTGCAAGGCAGCAGTGCTACCACTGCACCACCGTGCCACCTATATATATATATATATATATATATATAATATATATATATATATATATTAAAAAAATATATATGTAGCACCCTCCTAGTTGGGTATAATAGTAAACTCAGAAGTGTTTACTTGACACTAAGTGTGCGCGCGGTTTTCGGCGCCACAGGAGAGCGGGAAGGCCACTCGCGCGCCAAGCAGGTCGACGCCTCACCTGTCAAAGAAGAAAATGCAGCAGCGCAGTCGAGGGGTCTCCCTTTAAGCGATACAGTGCTGGGTGATAAGGACTTTTTGGAGGACCGCCACAGCCGCAATTCCACAGAGGCACAGCTGGCATGAAATACGTCTGACATGATTTATCCCAGAAGGAGAAAATGAAAATAAGCAGTGTCAGAAATATCACAGGAGGCAACAACTAATCAGGGAACGCAAATAAATCCCGCATTAAGACGAAGCTGCTGGTGTCATCCAGATGGAGCTGTGAGATTCCTGTGTTTAACCAAGGAGGAAAATGAAAGTGCGGAGAAAAGTTCTGGAAGGACACCGTGAGTACACGTGAAGTTATGTACTGCATATGAGCTCCAACTAAGCGCGCCAACGATTTTTTTTATAGATATATATATATATATACCTATATATTTATTGTTGATTTCTATGTGTGAACCTTTGTTGTGCTGTAACTCAGACAAATTTCACTTAAGTTGAACTGTGATAATATCCCATAAGCAGTGTGTTTAAATAAATGTGTTTTATGTTTTTTTTTTGTTTGTTTGTTTGTTGTTTTCTATCCATGAATGTGTGAAGTGCTTACAAATCATTACTTTGAAATAGTGTAACAATTATAAATAATAATTGTTTCATTGGACCCATTGGTTATTAAAATTTATTTTGAGGTGTTTAATGTGGATCCCACCAGTGAAATTTCATCCTATGTCATAGGTAACGTGCCAGTTTTTTTTTTTTGTTTTTTTTGGTGGAAGGGCTACATATAAATATAGAGTACATAGGCTATTAGCATAATTTACAGTATAGCTTGTGTAAAGAATCTCAATTTGCTTTCCAGTCAGGAAAGAATGTAATACCACTGTATCTTATTTTATGACTGTAGAGAAAAACCAAGCAAAATTACACCTTTTATTGGCTAACTAGAAAGATTACAATATGCAAGGCTTTCGAGGCAACTCAGGCCCCTTCTTCAGGCAAGATGTAAGATTACATCTTGCCTGAAGAAGGGGCCTGAGTTGCCTCGAAAGCTTGCATATTGTAATCTTCTAGGTAGCCAATAAAAGGTGTCATTTTGCTTGGCTTTTTCTCTACATTCATAAGGGCTAACACGGTACAACACCCTAGTACTACTTATTTTATGACTAAAGCTATGCTGGGAAAAAATGATTAGATAGATAGGAATCCTTTTAACATTTTGAAGAAAGTGTTAACACAATGTAAAATTGAGCACAGAAGAATTTGAAGTTTGATTTGAATCATAGAAAGTCAACCACAAATTTCTGTAATATATACAGAATCATCCTTGTGTACCTTCAGTGCCCTGTCAGTTTTAAATAAGTCTGAATTTTTTTTTTTTTGCATAGTTTAGTCCTTTAAGCTCTCTCGTCACATACTGTAAATGTGCAAACACATGCACACATATGCAAATAATTCTTCCTTTCAATTTGAAGGGCATAACTGATGTTCTTTGCGTCAATGCAGTGTGACTTGCTCATTGGCTTTGTATCACTCGCAACTGTGAGACACACACAAGTTGTTTATTGCAGCTGATTTGTTGCTTTCTGTTCCCTTTTATTTCTTACTTTTGTAAATTTAAACTGTTTCAGATATTCAGCTCAACCCTGCCAGATTAGGAAGCTGTGAAGTGTTTTTCTTTGATTTAATGCACTATTAATTTTTTTCTCACTTTAGAGGAAATTATAGATAATTCAGCAATTTTAACAAAACTTCATCCGCTCCAGTGTTTTGCTCAAGAATAACAAAAGTTGCATTCCTCTTACACTGTATGTAGGCATTAGGCAATGAATTCTTAATGTGTTTATTAAACATTACAAGTATAATTTGGTTCTTTTAAAAGCCTCCCAAAGTCAATTGCTTATCCTGCTTTTATAATTTTTCCATGTAGTTGTCATTAGGCTCAAAGGCTCTCAGTAGTTAACTTACAAATTAAAAGAGTTATTAAAACATATTATTATACACTGGCATAAAATGTGTTAATATTATGTAAGACTTTCCATATAATGTTATTTATATTGGTATTTTTTGCCTTTAACACTTAATTTATGAGAAAACTTGTAGTTTGCCACATTTTATTTCATTGATTGGCAGCATTTTGAAAATTTTCCATGAATCTTCAGTACAGGGCCAAAAATACCTTAACACTTAGTATTTTTGCACCTCTTTTACTGTAGTAGCATAGCATAAAGGCAACCATGGTAAAATTCAATGTATTTCTTTCTTGCCCTTCCACTTGTACATCTATTGTTCTATATACTATTACAATATAAGTATTGCAAAATTGTGAACACAACATAGAATACAACAGCATACAAAAAAACACTGAACATTATAGCTCTTGTTTAGTTAGCTATTTAATCCTGTGATGGAAATGTGAATAAAATCATTCAATATAGTTGTAAAATAAAAAGCAGAAATCTTTTTGTCTTTTTGTTTTACATTGGTATAGAATTGATAATTTGGGTGAATGACAATCATACAATCAATGAGAACACTAAATATTCAAAGAGGACAAAGGTTTAAGTTTTGTTTAGGTGCTGTTCATGGAGATAGTAGGAACGAGTGCTTTTTGGCTAAATTTTCTCTTAAACACAGTATATACTTCCAAAGCTCTGGAAAATGGCAGAAAAAGTCCATGTAAGTAACATACAGCTTATAGTATGTAGAAAGGCAATGTGCTATAGTGTTTGAGACTATGGACTTTAAATCAAATGCCTATTGGTTCAGTTCCCACCTCTGACTGGCTGAAAGTATGGCCCACAAGTAACCTTCCTGCGCTCCATTTGAAGAAAAAAACAAAGTGTAAACATGTACTGTGATTTTTTTGTTATGTTAGTTAAATGTTTGTTCTGAATAACAATAATAAAAATATGGAGAATGGTGCACAAAAGTGAACTGATTCAAGAAGCCAATTTTGCACTTACCATGGGAGGTGTACCAGACCTGACCCATCAAGCGGGGATCCAGGACCAGATCCACAGCATCATGAAAGAATTTGATCTATTCTGTAGCTTGAGAGCACCTGAAAATTCCACACAAGGAACTGGAGTCTGTAGTTGGAAATGTGAGGCTGTTGTTGGTCATGGTCATGGTTGGTCTGTTATAACCATCACCTTTACAAGGATAAATACACTAAAATGACTTGAGTATGCTAAAAATGGTAAAAATATTATGTATTTTAGGAGACATCCATCTATCCTCCTACACCCCTGGTTGATAACTGTGTTGTTGTCAAAAGGGTATTCGAATTTATCTCAATTATCAAAACGTCTAAAAGAGCTTAACAGTGCTTTTTATACTCTGACAACTTGTGAAAAATGTAACCTGTCTCATTTAGCACTAGTCCAGTTTTATAGAGCTGTCATTGAAATCATCCTCACTTGCTCCATAAGAGTTGGGTTTGGCAGTACAGTTGATCATTCAAAACTCTAATTGCAGTGTGGTAATTAAACAGGAGATGGAATTGTAGGCCTGAAACAGGACTTTATTCTGGACCAACAGTACATACCTCAAGGTAGGATGTGAGCAGGCTATATAATTAAAGACCATCCTCATCTGAGTAACCATCTATTTCAATAATTTCCATCACAAAACCAGTACAGGCTACTCAGGGCAAAAACTACTCAACATGTAAACAGGTTCTTTCATTCTGCATGCACTCTGGTCCCTTACAATCTTTGATTCACCTTCATTTCCCCAGATCTCAAAGCAGGTCCATCTGACCTAAATTTGGTTACCTTTTTTATGATACAGTATATGGTGCAGATACATTTCTGTTGTAACATGGCCAGGAAAGCAAACTTTTGCAGGTAGGCAAAATGTTGGGGCACCAGTTGGGTCGCCCAGTTTAATTATAACAAAAATGCAGCCACAATGTGGCAAGAAAGAGTCAACAATAAGCATGGCTACTGTCAACCTTGTTCTGAATTAGTGATTACAACAGATTGGGAGCACTGTTCTCCTTATATGCAGGTCAAATAGTGACTCCAGGTTCCTTGGGAGACCCTTTTTATATTGTTTGAGCTAGAAGAAGCAGAATCCTCTCTGAGCCTTGTGACCGAAGTAAGGTATTGCCCTTCAACAGCCTTTTGATGCTACAAGGAAAAAAAAGATAACTGTCAGCGCTTCCTTTCACCCCTGGGCAGAACTGCTTACCTCACCAGAGCCAGGAAGGTGATCTCCAGGTATACATGCATGACACTATATATATTTTTATTTTGTTTTCTACTTTTATTGTGGTTTTTGTTTTGTGGTTATTAAAATGAGACAAACCACTAGCAACAAAGCGGTCTCTCAGAAAAGTGTAGTTTATAGTATATGCTCAGTGTATTAAAAGATGAGATAACAAGAAGGGTCCACAGTGGAAGAGCTAACACCTAAAATTATCTTGGTTCTAATTAAAATAATTTGATTACGAATTTTATTTTTCATTTTGTTTATTGAATAGTTATCAAATGTGCAATAATAAAAGCGTTATAATGCCTTACTGATCACACTCATGACTTTCCCTTAGTTTGTGGCTTTAAAAGCAAACATTAAGACATGGCAGCAGTAATTTTCATATGTTTTTGTTAGAGACTGGTAATTGTATAGTTTATTTGAATTAAGAATCTATTCAAAGCAGTAAGACAATCATGGGTACTGTTTAAATACATTCCTAAAATCTAGCTTTGGCAATTCAGAACCGGTAAGCATTATGCAAAGCAATAGAAATACGTCATGAAAACAAAAAACAAAATGCAATGATATCTTCTATAAAGTTGCCATTTTCATAACTTACAGATTTAAGGTAATTAACACAAAGTTAAAATGTGTTCTAGTTGAACCAAGGAAACATGAAGTGGTGGGCATTTCACACGGTTTGTCTGTGTGAAGTCCTTAAAAAAAGAAAAACAAAACATGGCAGATCTTCTGAAATTAGATGTAAAGAGACTCCAGCAGGAAAACACAAGTACTGCAGGGTCTTGTATTAATTCAGGACTTTTAAGGTGGAACAGATCTCAGCTCCAGCCTGGCTTGTCATGCATAATCTAAGAAAAGCATTGGCAAAGTTTATATCATAGTCTTGAAAGAATGCAATGCTTGCGAATCCTGCAACTTGGCATCTTTATCAGTTATACAACACTTCCTGCAGGAAGTACATTATTAGGAACACAAATATGCTGTTCCTATTACTCTGGCATATGATGTGTCATTTATAAATAATGGATGCTGCTTTAAAATGGTATCATATTTATAGTGTTTCTAATTAAAACAGTCTGATGGTGCTTTTCAGGGAAATTAATTAATAGTTCTTTTTTCTAGCTCCTCCTATTTACATTTTTCATTTGGTAAACTCTGGAAGATATCTCCTTATGGAAAATTCCACATCTGCTTACGTCATTTTGCTGGTTAACCTGGCAGTGGTTCAATTGATCCATGTTCATTTTACCTAGTTCTTAAAAGAACAAAAATAAATAAATAACAGGCTGCTTTGAGAGAGCATGTTAATGTGTACTGCATTGTATTGTAACATGTACAGTTTATTAGTGGATTTTTTTTAAAGCCACATTAATTTACAAATCATTAATGCAGAATTTGTTTTCTAGATTTTACTCTTGGAACACTTGCTGGATAAATGAGTTGCTTAGGGCTATACTGTTATTCATTTGTTTGACTGAACTCATAACTTTGTGGTAACTATCTAAAGCTTTAATAACTAAGATATACTTCCTAAAAATAATTCTTATCCTTATGGTGAGTCCTTAGCAAATTTCAAAAATACCAAGAAAAGCCCAGGCCTATTAAGTTGGTCAAAGTAAAGACATAGGCCAGTACAAATAAGTACACACATATACTGCTCTCAGTATTTAGCTTAATCACATCCCATTTTATTTACTGTTTTTTCCTGAGTCTAAGATGTGTAGGTATTTGAGCTACTAGAGTGGATGCTCGATACACCTCATGCTGCTCCTCTTTGCTCCTATAGCAAGAGTAGCACTAATTTACTATCTCCCTGAACTGTTGAGCTCCACACCCTGTGAGTCACATCACAGATGCTGGCACTTGGTTTTCATTCTTTGATTCACTGTCGAAGGAATGCAACCATAAGCGATTATGGGAATGTAAATCAAGAAGCTCTTCTGTGAGTTAGGCTCCATTTTGTGAGTTGTAATACATTATTTGCTGTCTATAATTTCAACGTGATTCCCAAACTCCTAAGGAAACATCAGGAAAAAAAAAATCTCCAAATGAAAAGGCAGGGGTTCTAAGTATATTTAGAACATTTTAAGCCAAAACAAGCTGCTTCAAATTGGTTTATTAAACATGTTTTTTTGGAAAGTCAGGATGTTCTACCATTCAGGTGACATTTTGGAAATGCTGTATATAACAGAAAGGAGGGATCTGTATTAATAAAATTCTGAAAGCAGTCCTGTAGGTTGCCATCTAAAGGAGTTGATAAAAATAGGGGATGAGGCCAAACTGAAAAGTTCTGATGATATAATAGCCAGGACGATTTTGGAGATATTTTCATGAAGGATAAATTTGGGGGGGACAAGGTGCAAATTTATTAGAGTGAAGTAAAAAGAGAAATGGTAATTCATGCAGTGATGTAAATCAGTAAGGTAGTTTGGGTATATGTAGTCGAAGAATGAGTAGGTTGTTAATATAAACAGAGGCTTTTGGACTAGTAGAGAGTAGTTTAATCCATGCACATACTGTATGTTTGAGCCAAACCCAAGTTTGTACAATGATGTGAATAGGTACTCCCATTAAACCATATCAAATGCTTTTTCTGTATCCAAAGATAAGATCTCTGGGGTGTTAGCTCCTAACCTTCGTTTGTTTAATGTAATATTCTCGCCCGTTAAATCTAAGTCTCTGCCTTTAATAAATCCGGTTTGGTCTTGTGATATAACAGAAGAAAGCATTCTCTCAATCATTCTGTCTAGAACTTTGGAGAGTATCTTAACATTATTATTCAAGAATGAGAAGTCTGTATGATGCACATTGTAATAAGTCCTTATTTTTCTTAGGAAAGATGGCAATTAATGCTTGACGAAAAGTTTGAGGTTTGTTGTGTCTAGCTTCTATAAACGTTGCTAATAACAGTGGAGTTAACTTATTTGAAAAGTTTTTATAAAATTACACTGGGTAGCCATCAGCGCCTGCTGCTTTCCCACTTTGTAGTGAGTTTATAACATCTAGTAATTCTGAGTGTGTCAGACATTTACTCTTCCTTCCTTGCTGCTTTTAAAGATGTCCTCTGGTTGCTGGCTCTCCTCTCTTTATCGTGAGTGGGGGTTGAATTTTGGTTTAAGTTTGACTTGATTGTATGGAATGTTATTTGCTTATAATTAAAATCAATAAAACAACAAAAAGAAGAATGACTAGGTTGTGGAGCTCAAGACCAAGAGAGAATCTAAAGATGGGGAAGTGTTGATGAGTAGAATTGGTAATAAGAGAATTCAGCTGCTAGCATAGACATTAGGGATAGTAAACCTGCTAATTAATGATGTACTCTAACAAAATTTTCCAACATTTCCATGGTGACTGAATAGCACAGCAGTACTGCAATGGGATCACTCCTGATCCATCCATTCCAAGCCCATACACCTCTCCAGCAGACCACCCACTAAAATCCTGAAGGATTAAAGATGGTCAGTTGTTATGGTCAACCTTGAGAAGTGATGTAGTATAGACTAGGAGCAACATAGAGCACCACCCTAAAAAGCAGTTTGTACTCTTGGCAGCTCCAGACTCCCTCCTGTCATATGTGCAAGTAAAAAGGGGGTTTAAAAGAGCGTGTGAAGTGAGTTCAGAGGTGAAAGTATGGGAAAGATATCTGGCAGGTTCAGAGAGTGAGGAGGAGAATGAAGTTTATCTGTGGGAAAGAGAGGCAATGTGATTTGTAATTATTCAGGTGAAATGTATAAATGGAAAAGTAAACACACCTGATAGGTAAAGATATAAAGTCACTGGTTAGCTTTGAGTGCTTTTTATTTAAGAAATTGGTTCATCAGATATTTTTCCTTCAAAAACATTTTTCTACCTAAATGTAAGATGTCAAATTGTTGGTGAGAATGTATCATACAAAGGACATGCCTTCCATTAATAAATGACTACTGACTTTCGCTCATTTCTAAATGAAATAAGGATAAAAATTAATGGATGAACATACCTTCAACTGCATGAGTTAGATTTTAACTAGTCTTAATATTGTTGAGTTAATGCTATGACTTCTCATTTATGCTTTGCACTTTTAGTTAAATGCAATTGGGTGAATAATGTGAGGATGAACAGCTTATGCATAATTGCATAAAGCAGAGGTAGATCATCTGTTCCTGGTAGCCTAGCAAGCAGACACTTTGCTATATTGCATGCTACATTAAGTCCAGTCTACTGAACTGTACTATATTCAGAGTGTATTTAAAAATGTTGTTTTAAGTGAAGAGAGATGCTTAATTTACTGTACTGTGGACTGAGCAGGTGGGAAATCTGTAACATTGTTTTTACAGCAGATGCAACTTGTTAGTGAAGCATGTGCAGAGAACACAGTATAAATTTAGACTTGATGGCTCAGGAAGTAGAGATGGTGAAAATAACTTTTAAGTCTGTGAGTAAAATAATAAGGCCTTAGCCGGAGGCGTAGCTAGGCTTTTCAGTGCCCTGGGACAACTGAAGATTTCGCGCCCCCTCCTGTTTGCCAAAATGCGATGGGGAAGGGAAAGAAAATTTTAAAATGGCACCTCCTGAATGCTGTGCCCGGGGGCAGATGTCCCCCCTTGTCCCCCGCCCCCACTTAACTACGCCACTGGCCTTAGCTGGTCAATGTGACTATCTCTTGTGTAAGCTATATACTACAGAAATTGTGTAATGATGATGGCTCCTGTCACTAAGGTATCTATTTACTCAATGTACATCTATGCTTGAATGGGGTGTACGCCTAATAACATGTGCATATGTGTACATGAGTAACCTGCATTGCAGGTTTTCTTACAACAGAGGTGATTGACATTTGGGGGAAAAAAAATAAGTTGATAATTTGTGATGAATTGCAAGTTCTCATATTGCTAAAAAATGTTATTTTTATCATTTAAAGTGCTGTAAGTAATTTTATAGCCAATTAAAAGAATAAGCAATGTTTCTGTATTTCAGTGCCTGTTCCCCATTAAGTGTATTTGGTTAATATTATCTCATCCTGTCATTTGTTTAGCACAGCATAAAGTATGCAAAATTAAATTCACTGGTTTGTTGCTTCAAACTCCCAATGTCTCTTTGTAAAGAAACGGTTTACTATTCTATTACAAGCCAATTATACTGGCTTCTTGTATTTGGGCTTCAGTGCTAATGATTGATTTAGGCATTCTGGCTTGGTTTGGTTCCTGCTTTAGGCATAGTGCTGCAGGTATTGCACTCATTCTTTTCATTTGCATATTATTAAAAATGCAGGTTAAGCAAAAGCAGAACAAACAAGGGGAAAAAGGTAAAAATCCCTCAATTTTTATACTTTGGTACATCTTGAGCAAGCAGAACAGCTCCCTAAACCTCCAGTGCAATAACTGGATTCTGACTTTATCCTAACACTTCCCAAGTATACTTTTGTTTGTGCTATGTGTTGAGAGGCCTCAGTGATGGTGTTTCTGTTGCATTTTGTTTTCTTATTTTTATTATTATTCCTTGTTAATTTTCTTATTTATTTCACTGTTTTTACCCAGAGCTGAATCTTGCCATTTCTCAATGTCTATCACTTAATTGACTGGAACTCTACCCCAATTGCACTTAATCCATTTAACTGTTTCATACTCAGAAGTGATTTATTTTCATCACTTATACTTTGGTTCTCCTGTGCTACACTTCTTCAAATGGGAAACAACGGACACAAATTCTCTCATCATACAGTAAAATACGACTTGGTTTTCTGTGATATTAGTGTTTCCTTTTATAAGATTACAAGCCACAGTAACGTTTAAAGACAGGTAATAGAATGGTTTAAAAATATTTGCTACCTCTTACCTTACATGTACCTTAAGTGATTTTCCTCTGTATTCACATATATGTGAACATCTGTTTACCAGTGCTCCATCTCTCATGCATGTACCCATAAATCCTGTTTCCCTGTCATTATTTTTCAGGTGCTTTTCTCATCTCTTGTCTGGTTTTATATTTGTTGTCTTTGAAACTGACTCTATCTGTGTGCTTCATATGCATTTACTCCTTCTCATGCTTCCCACACATGCATCTCCTCTTTTGTCACATCACCAAAGCCCAACCAACCAATCACACCGCAGCTAAATTGACCAATCAAATTGCTCTTATGGCTCACACAGACCTTACTGTTATATGTGAAGATCCCACCTATTGGTGTGGCAATATAAATGGGATACATTTGTGAAACATTAGAACATATATATATGTATAAACAAGCTAATTTCTTTACAGGGTCATGTGGACTAGATCCTGTACTAGCCAAATTGAATAGCCTGTCAATCCCTGTTAACCATGCAGTCAAGATTTGAGGTCCTGTACTAATTCCTTTTATGTTTTTAAGCACTTGTATCACAACTCCTTAACCCCTGTTTCTTTAAACTAAAATGGTTCCACTCTTTTAATCTTTCCTCATAGTTCATACTCCATACTCCTGAAATCAGTCTGACTTTCTCTTCTGTTCACCTTCTCCGTTGCCTTTTTATCTCTTTAATACAGAAACCGGAACTGCTTAGAGCAGTCCATATGAGACCTTATAAACATCGGTCTGTGCCAAATAGTTGTTTCTCATTTAATTTCTGAGGGTTTGAGGACCATTTAGTAATTATTCTTCAACATATCAGACAGTTAATAAATTTTACTTTATGATGCACTAATAACATGCACCATTACAAGAACCATAACAGAGCAAACAAAAGTGCAATACAGAATAAAATGAAGTTTAACAAATATTAAAAATAGTGAAAGATTATAGAAACATCAAAACCGATGCAACAAACATAGACATGAAGAGGACCTTGTGGATACATCAGACCAATTTTAACAGTAAAATCTTGAAAAGCAGCTTTACAAATCAATCATGAATAAAATATAAAACTAATGAATGGTGAAGGACAAAAGTCCATCCAACAACTGATCGATCCATGCATTATCAAATCTACTTAATCCTCATCAAGTTAATGGGATAGAAGTCAAAGTTGTATTGCAGGATAAATTGTTAAGTTTTAGCTGGATTTTTCAAAAGAGCAATCCATTTTAGAATAAAGAATCAGTATCACTATGGTGAATGGATGAGGCCTTTGAAACTTGTAAATGAGGAGACAGCAGGGAAGGAGAACAAAAGAGTCTTAAGCCTAGATCTGAATTCCAAGACATTCAAAGCTTCACAAACATATCTATGAAAAGAATTCTAGAAATTGGGAACTGTAGAGCATTTTTAAAGTTCTCTAACAAGAATGTGGGACAGTAGTGGGCAGCATGAACAGAATTATGGCAATGTGGTTGTTGTATTTTTGTCAAGGATAAGGCCCTGGTAGGAATGACAGGTGATGTCGAAGGTTAGGAGCAGCTGCAAGTTATGTAAGTTAAATTTGCTCTTAATTAAGGTTTGACATGTTCCTAAGATAATATAAGAAATTGGAATGACTCTGTCTCTGAGGGATGAGGCCATGTGCCTTTGATATTGAGGATAAAAACAAATTTAATACCTACATACTTTTAAAATTGAATTTCTATTTAAGTAAAGAAAGGATTCAATTGTTTTTGAAGTGGATGCATATATCTTGGCAATGCAACTTTTGTAAAAGATACCTATCTAACTCATGCCTCCTGAGATATTTAGACCTCACAGCAACCACAGTGTACAACCAAACCTCATGCATTTCATGATCTCCAGACCTTATCAGTAAGGTTGGGGTTCTGGAGTCAGCATGCTAATTTTAGCAGCAGTAGCAGGTATGTGTGTGTGAGTGCTAGGGGAAGGGGAAGGGGGAGGGTGGTGTTGAGTATAACCTTACGCTACTGTTAAGGATTTATGTTCCCCACGTACCTCCTGCTGGCTGTCTTCCCTTCATGTGGAACGGTCACCATGGCAACCACAAGAAGTGCCAGAGCATCGCTGGTTGTCTTCCCTGCAATATTCAAAATCATGCACTCCCCTTCAAAACATACATTTAAAAACTGAAAACAGATATTTCCAGCTCAGTGCTGTTTCTTGTCTCATCATTTGCACGCCCTCTGCTTGTATTTTTCTTCAGGAAAAAAAAAAATCATATTTTATAGTTTCAGTTGACCCTTGAGAAGCAATGATGTTACAGTAGAGAACTGCATTTTTATCATAATGAGCTTCTCATTATCCTGATGCACCTGACGACAGCTGGTTCCTGACTAGAATGACTATACAGACTCTCGTGTAACTCATGTTTTTAAAATATACTGCTTGTACATTGTGCCAGAGATCTGTCATATATCACTCTTACATGGTGTAAACTGTATACTAGAAAGCTTGAATTTGAAAGAATTATTTTAAGAAGAAATTAAAACAATGTGTAATGTAGTGGCTAGAACAGTGCCGTTTTAACACCAGTTTTGTGACACTGACCAAATCACCTAACCTGCTTGTACTCCCGCTTTAAAAATATATGAAAATAACTAATTTTCACTCATCTGGTAAGTCATCTTGAGCAAAGGTGTCAGACAAGTATGAAGTAATAATAAAGGTGTATTCAATAAAATATACAGTTATGGTGATTCACAAATTTATTTAGTGTCTTTTATCATTTCCATACATTAATTTGTTCATTTTTTTAACAAATTATGAAATGACCTGTGCCCTCTCTCTCTCTTTCTCTAATATACACATACATACATACATACATACATACATACATACATACATACATACATATATACATACATAAACTTTTTGGAGATCATTCTCCATTCTCTGCCTTTTCATTGTGTCCTATAATAAGTCCTCATTTCGGCTTCAAATGGAAGCAAAGTAATAGTTCATTTCCCAGCTTTGTACCAGTGTCTCGGTGTGTAAAATCCTTGAGCTTTGACTTAAGACTGGTAACCAATTCCCATTTAAAAAATATCTTCATATTATTCAGTGGAAAAATGTGTAATATGCTAATGGAATTCCTTTATATTCTTTTATGCTTTATAAAGCACATTGGGACGATGTATTCCATGAAAGGATCTGTATGAATTACAGCAAACATTTATTGAGCCTTCACTTAAAAAATGGAATTTGTGACTGATTTTAATCACCACACATGTGTTGTAATCACCCCTTAAAAGCACCCCAAGCAATAATAAAAGTTAATGACAAAATGAAGAACTAAACGTACGTGCGTGTGTGTGTGTTTATACATCCATCTCCATCCATCCATGTTTCTGGGTAACTGTAGCCTTAATTAGCACTAGCAAAATACCCGCGCTTCGCAGCGGAGAAGTAGTGTGTTAAAGAGGTTATGTAAACATATATATACATATACATATATATACATATCTACATATACACATATCTACATATACATATATATACATACATATACACATCCACATATACATATATATACATATACAAATTTACACATCTACATATATATATACATATGTACATATATATACATATAAATATATACATATCTAAATATATATACACATATATATACATATGCACATATATATATATATATATAAATATAGACATACATATATACATACATACATTGACATATATATATATATATATATATATATATATATATATATATATATATATATATATAGCAAAATACCCGCGCTTCGCAGCGGAGAAGTAGTGTGTTAAAGAGGTTATGTAAACATATATATACATATATACATATATACACATATCTACATATACATATATATACATATATACATATATATATATATACAGTATATACATATACACATCCACATATATACACATATATATATATATATATATATATATATATATATATATATATATATATATATACACATATCAACATATATATACACACACATATACATCCATCCATCCATCCATACTCTTCATATATACATATATACATACATACATAGTGCGTTGTAACACGGGCTGTGATTGTTACATGGGAGGGAGACGACAAATCACAGCTTCCCGCTTTCTAATCGGGCCTGTGATTGGTGCTTTGACAGATGCCCAGATCCCACAGTATCTCCCCTTAGGAGTGGCGTTAGGCAAGTGTAATTGAATAGCGGTGCTGCAAGTTTAGCTTTACACCTGTTTTTAAGGCTTATTGACTGAAAGGGGCTTTCATGAAAAAACTTAGGGCTTTGCTACAGGATACACCCTCCACAAGTTAAGGAAGTAAAAATAAAGGTATATATTTCTGTTTTATTTAAACCTTTTAAGTTTGTATGTGGGCGGCATGGTGGCGCAGTGAAAGGTGCCAGTTAGGAGACCCGGGTTTGCTTCCCTGCGTGGAGTTTGAATGTTCTCCCTGTGTCTGTCTGGGTTTCCTCCGGGTACTCCGGTTTCCTCCCACAGTCCAAAGACATGCAGGTTAGGTGCATTGGCGATTCTAAATTGTCCATGGTGTGTGGGTGTGTGCGCCCTGCGGTGGGCTGGCACCTTGCCCGGGGTTTGTTTCCTGCCTTGTGCCCTGTGTTGGCAGGGATTGGCTCCTGTATTTAGGATATAGCGGGTTGGATAATGGATGGATGGACATTTGTATGCATAGCCCTATTTGCCTGTTTTCGTTTTTTTTTCTTTCTTCAGTAATATTTCAGCAAACCCGGAGCTTGTCAGTTCAAATCCTGGTACTGACACCACTGTGTGACCCTGAGGAAGTCACTTCACCTGCCTGTGCTGCAAAAAACAAAAGTAATGTAACAAATTGTACCTCAGATGTTGCAAGTTGCTGGAATAAAGGCATAAGTAAAATAGATAAATATGTATTATACACATAGGAAGTATTAATTTATTTTCAGTTAAGTCATCTGCAGCAAACCTTTATAAATGAGGGTTTCTCCTTTTTAGATAGTGCAAACTGTTTCTTCTTCATTGAGGTTTTCTCTTTGAGAGCTTTTTTCATTTCATTGAAAATTAAAGCAGCAGCTGCCAAAATATGTAGCTTTCTTATTAATTTTTCAACATTGTGTAAAATAAATTTATAAAGTAACATAAAAGGTTTAAATACTGGTTATCCTTTTACACTAAAATATTACTAAAGAGATACAAAAAAAGTAAAATGCATATGTTCTTTTTCTTTAAGGAGATTAAATATTACTGAAGAAAGAAAAAAAAAAACTAAAACAGCCAAATGGGGCTATGCATACGAACTTAAAAGGTTTAAATAAAACAGAAATATATATTTTTATTTTTACTTCATTAACTTGTGGAGGGTGTATCCTGTAGCAAAGCCCTAACTTTTTTAGTGAAAGCCCGTTTCAGTCAATAAGTCTTAAAAACAGGTGTAAAGATATTGACAATAAGCTACGCAAACCCACCAAGACATGGAATCGTTTAAATCAAGTATCATTACATCTTCCTTTCTTAAAGAGAAGTAAGGCAGTACTTATAAGCTTACATATATATATGTATATAGACATACATACATATATATATATATCTATATATATCTATATCTATATTAAGGATCAGTTTTTTTGTGAAGCAGCCTTAACACAGCTTTTCCGCTGTTTTATAAACGAATGCCAAGGAAGGAGCCTTTTTATTAAATGCAAGGGTTTTTCGCTTTTTTTTTTTTTTCTTTTTTTACGATTGTTATAGTTCTGTTTGTATACCACGTTGTCAGTTCAGCACTCCGGTTGTAATATGACCAAGCCGTGCAAGCACACTCTTGAGAATGCAACGTATAGTTGTACAGGAGAAAAGTAACCTTGCCTGAAATCAATGGCAACCTTTTGTAGGTCTATGAACTTAATTTAAACTTTAGGTTTAGGTTCCTACACGGGAAGTTGGAGAATAAGTGATGAGTGAGTCAGTCAGTCAGTCAGTGAGTCAGTGAGGGCTTTGCCTTTTATTAATTAGTATAGATTCATCAAGTGCTTGGCAGCCACAGCATCTGAACAGGTTGCCAGTTCATCACAGGGTCAACACACAGACACACTCTAGCCAATATATCAATGCCAGTTCACCTAAACTGCATGTCTTATGTGTATATACAGTTTATTTTTCTGTATGTATTTATACAGACATTTAAAAACTTGTTGGCACCCTTACAGTTCATTGGAAAAAGTGTTGTATGCTTCCTGAAAACTGACTAAATGAAAAGTAGTTGTTTCATGTATACTTGCATGCCTTTGACATTTCATTGAGTAAAGCAAAGCAAGAGTGAGAAAAAGAAAGTATTGCATATTCTACAAAAATATACTGTATTCTAAAATGGTCTGGACACCTCTGTTGGTACCCCTAGAAAAGAACATAAATAATTGGATTTCAGAGATTTTGTTTTAAGAATTAGAAGTAGAAATTTAGGTAGACTTTAAGAGGGCCACTGGCAAGGATTAAATGCACACAAGGGCATTTATACAAGGGAGAGCCAAACGAAAAACTTAAAATCCATATTACTAACCGAGAATGGTAAACCGGATATGGACGCAGGTACATGCCCATGGACGCAGGAGACATAGTGCGCAGGCGCCACACAAAAACGAGGAATCAGCCCCCCGCCCCAGAGTGAAACGGAAGAGACTACGAATGACACAGCCACACAAACAAGAGGAGTCAGCGCCCAGCCCCAGAGTGAAATGGGACAGACTACGGAGTCCACAAAGGTTCACAAATCAAACCCGAGATATTTCGGAAAGCGGTATCGACACAGCCACACAAAAAAGTTATAGTAGAAATTGTAAACACCATATTGTTGTCATGTAAGTCGGCAGCTGACTTCAAATTTAAAACAATATGATGTTGATGCCTGTCCACAACTTTTGTGGTACATTAAAACAGAAGGTGGTGGCTTCCTGGCAAGAATTGTTGCTGGACATGAAACCAAGGTTCAGCACTGCCAGCGAGAAACCAAGAGAGTGAACAAAGAATGGTGGCATCCCTCCTCACCAAAACCAAGGAATTTCTGCACACAGCCATTTGCATGGATGGTGATGCTGACTGTCTTTGATGGTGAATGAGGTGTCATTTTGGAGAACTACATGCCCATGAGAAGCACTGTCAGCAGTGCCTTATATTCCAACCTCCTCAGAAACCTTCTTTGACCCAGAATCAAATCCAAAAAACATGGCATTCAGAGCAGAGGTCTTGTTGCAGTAAGACAGTGCCTGGGCCTATGCTGCTTGTGCAATGGCTAAAACCATCAAGGACCTGCACTTTGAGTGTCTTCCACATCCACCATACTTATCAGACTTTGTTCCCAGTGATTACCACATCTTTGGACCACTTAAACAGGAGATGGGCACAAAGACGTAATAGTCTGATGAAGAGGAGAACAGTTGGTGGGCATGAGTTGCTGCACATATGACCAAAAGACTTGTTTTCTAAAGGAATCCATGCACTTTCTAAGTCAGGAGGTCTTGTATTGAAAGTCATGGAAATAACATAGAACAATGATAGTTTATGACACATTTGGTGAAATAAGTAAAAAAAAAAATTAAGGTTTTCATTTGACTCCTCCTCATATTAGACTTCACCATCTGCAACATACCTGAGCAAATGAAACCCCTAACATTTCAAGGGAAAAATATTTACCACTGAACTGGTTTGAAAATGAGTGGAGATGAAACCAGAAGAAACATAATGAAAACTAAAAAGTGGAAAACGTAGAGCTGGTGTAGAGGGCTGGTGGAAACATAATATTAAAGTATAGTGCTTTCTGAATTCCCGCTGTCTATGACTAATGTAAAAGCACTTCATTTTATGTAATGCTTATTATACCATCTCAAGATTGTCTAATTTTCATCTGCCCTGCTGACAGATTCATTGTTTCTGTCTATTTACATATTGTTGCAACATGCCATGTGAGATATTAAATATAAATGAAAGATGTCAATATAAATATATACTCCCTTTTCCCAGTGTTAGGCACTAAATATTCAATACATTTTTCACTGGTCATTTGAAGAAGAAAGGAAATGGCTTTTGACTGATTTTATGATGTCAGTTTAGCTGAAAGGCAAATGAACAACTGCAGTCTAAATACAGAATTAAAATGATTTCATAACTACTAAATGATCTCCTGCAGCCCTTTTCTAACAAACAAAAGTGTCAAATAAAGAGTTCTGTTCTTTTTTGGGGTCAGGGCAGAATGAATGTGCTAGCATTGTTGTTAAACTAATGTGAAATTAAGAACTGTGTGCAGTTCTAGAAAAATGGTATAATGATTGGTTCAGGTATTATTCTTTTCCTTTGGAAAGTTTCTAGTCTCTAAGATTCAAATTCAATTCTTAAACAAGTTAGTGAAAATTAGGCCTAAAAAGTTGTACTTTTTGTATTAGATGATGTATATGGTAGTCTCATTTAATGAGTTTGATTCTTTAATGTATTTTCATATCTAATATAGAACAAGCATAGCTATTATAATAAAGCATAGAAACTGTCAATAATTTGGGGAGTTCCACCCCATATACAAACTAACAGCAATGAAATAACATCTTTATACATATGAGTTCAGAATGGAACTGTTAAGCATAACAAAAGATGCTGTATATATATCTAGGATACAGAAACTGGAAATGACATCATATGCAGGCAGGATCTGGGAGATCAGAACTGGAAGTACAGTCATTAAGAGGTAGGTTCTTCTGACAGTCTGCAGAGAGGGGAAAATGGAGAAAATATCAGAGGACAGCGCCAAACCCTTGTCTGGCTGAGAGAAACAATTATTTGAGCCCTTAAACTGCATTCCAAGCACATGTTGTGTGACACTATATACAGTATATATAATAAAGGTAATTATAGACAGGAGTCCCCGTGGACTATGATGTTTGCTGATGACATTGTGATCTGTAGCGATAGTAGGGAGCAGGTTGAGGAGACCCTGGAGAGGTGGAGATATGCTCTAGAGAGGAGAGGAATGAAGGTCAGCAGGAACAAGACCAAATACATGTGAGTAAATGAGAGGGAGGTCAGTGGAATGGTGAGGATGCAGGGAGTAGAGTTGGCAAAGGTGGATGAGTTTAAGTACTTGGGATCAACAGTACAGAGTAATGGGGATTCTGGAAGAGAGGGGAAAAAGAGAGTGCAGGTAGGGTGGAATGGGTGGAAAAGAGTGTCAGGAGTGATTTGTGACAGACGGATATCAACAAGAGTGAAAGGGAAGGTCTACAGGACAGTAGTGAGACCAGCTATATTACAGTATATGGGTTGGAGATGGTGGCACTGACCAGAAAGCAGGAGACAGAGCCGGAGGTAGCAGAGTTAAAGATGCTAAGATTTGCATTGGGTGTGATGAGGATGGATAGGATTAGAAATGAGTACATTAGAGGGTCAGCTCAAGTTGTACGGTTGGGAGACAAAGTCAGAGAGGCGAGATTGCATTGGTTTGGACATGTGCAGAGGAGAGATGCTGGGTATATTGGGAGAAGGATGCTAAGGATAGAGCTACCAGGTAAGAGAAAAAGATGAAGGCCTAAGAGAAGGTTTATGGATGTGGCGAGAGAGGACATGCAGGTGATGGGTGTAACAGAACAAGATGCAGAGGACAGAAAGATATGGAAGAAGATGATCCGCTGTGGCGACCCCTAACAGGAGCAGCCAAAAGAAGAAGAAGATATGCATCTTTAGTTGAAACATTTCTAAAAAATCTGTGCACAAATATGTATATCATACATCACATGGGAAATTTGACATTACGCTATCTTTACCTTACTAGTTTATTTCTTTGAATAATATTCTCTATATTTTTGTTCTAATCATATCTAGATAAATGTCTTAAACTGCTAGTTACCTTCAGATTATCATTGAATAATTAAATAATCGATTATGGACATACATTGTTACCTTCAGATTATCATTGAATAATTAAATAATCGATTATGGACATACATTGTGACTATGTTGATAGACTTTTTAATATATTAATATAATGCTTTCTGTAAGACAGATCATGATTGTGCTTTAGAATGAACAGTTTTTTTTTCTTCTCACTGGTTTGCTTCCCAGATGTGAGATAAGTACTAGTTTCATGATGGCTGCCATGTCTAAAAAAAGAAGTAGGTTGATTCAGAGAGTTGCTCCATTTTAAGCAATTTAGTTTATTTTTGGCTAAAGGATGTAGGCAGCAGTTTCTCGTGAGATTTGGGCTCAGTGCTAGACCTCAAGAACTGTCATCCTCCTTCTATCCTGCTTATTGCATTGGTCTCGTTTTACCTTTTAATCTTCAGTTTTTGGTCTGTTTAGGCAAAGTTTTTTTGTTTTTCTCCACCTACCATTTTTTCTTTAGTTTGTCAAGTAACAAATCAGTCATTTTATTATCAAAAGGAAAGCTTTTGTAATGCAATCGTCTGTTAAAACTGGAACATGTATTCAGTGTTAACCCCAGCTGATATACAATGCGTTGCTTCTGCAGACAGTAAGTAAACTGGGCTTCTGAAAATTGTTGTTTTGGGTGAAATTTTTCTATATCTGTAGGTTTAATATTCTAAATATACTTTAAGATTTGCTTGCCCATTTAAACTGATTACTTAATCATTTTATTATTTTATACTTAAATCTTTAGGGTAGTACAATTGCTAATGGTGCAGCCCTGTTCCTCAAAGGACCAGGCTTTGATTGCAATCCGATATCCGTATCTATGGAATGTTTATATGTTTCCTGTGTCAATGCGAGAATTTACTGGATACTCAAACTTCCTTTAACAATGATAAAGACAAGGATGTGAGGCTGCTTTTTAATCGAGGCATGATCTTATGTTACATATATTGTGATGCAATGGGATTCTGTCCAATTCCTATATGTTGGATATCTTCCAAATCCAACATCCTTGCTCCTTCCTTTCATAGGCTGCATGCTTGACTCCACCTATCTCATTTATGCAGAAGAAATAACAAATCCCCACAGCCTTAGTGTGAGATTTGAAAATTATCCGTTTCAAACTTTTGAAGGATTTCATATGAAGTAACTTCTCAAATAAACTGAAATATGTTCTTTAATTGAAGAGATTCCCAAAAGTCGTGTCATGTAACCATTATCATAACAACACAATTTAAATTGACCATGCACGTCAAAAGTTTTTGGATTGAGAAAATAAACGTTTATGCTGTTTCTAGAATTCAGATCTCTCTTAGGGAGTCAGAACTTTCCTTTTTTCAATGAATATTTTTGGTTTATGCATTAGATTTATGTGATTTTTCTTTTCTTTGTAAACTAATGTTTACTCTCTCCTGGTCCCCCTGTTACTATTTTGTGTCAGGTATTTTTTTATTAAGGCAAAACAGCTCTCTTTCTGCTGTGGTGTGTATCACATTGAACCAACTTTGGAGAATTGCTAGTAAACACCTTTAACAAATCCAAGCTCATATTTCAATACATGAGAAGGAAGCACTTCCTCTATTATGCCTGCAAGAACATTAGTTATAACCTTAACATTGACGTTTAGCAGAGAAAACAGACTGTATGATAGGCATTCTAAACGTTTTTTTTTTCTTTGTAGGAGTCTGCCTTCTCTGGTTTCAATTAAAATACCTAGAAATTTAAAAGAGATTTTAATTTTTTTTTTATTCATATATTTTTTTATGCTTCATAAATAAATATAAACCATCCAGGAATTGTAATGTTTCTGTTTTATTAAATAAATTCTCAGTCAGAATATTATGTTAATTTTATTCTGATATGTAAAGCATTTTACAGGTATTACTTATTTCTGTAGCTTGAGTAACTTAGGTTCCAATTGGATTGTTACTTTCTGAAATGTATTTGGGCTTGCGCCTTATTAGCCTTTTCTCCATGCTCATATTAAGAAAGATATAATTCATTTGAAATTGCACTGTTTCTATCCTGGTATATCAAAAGAATTGTATTTATAAACAAATTAGTCAGTCAGTCAGTCATTATCCAACCTGCTATATCCTAACACAGGGTCACGGGGGTCCGCTGGAGCTTATCCCAGCCAGCACAGGGCGCCAACCCACCACAGATAAACAAATTACTTATAATTATTTATACTTATTTAATTATTTATTAACATTCTTTTTTGAGGAGGTCAGTGGCAGGCAGGTCTATTGTAGCTATTGTCCATTTTAGAGTTGTTACTATTTCTGTTTTGAGTGGAGTATGTGCGACATCTTGTAGACACCAAATACAGTCAACTCCATGCACTCTGTGGTTTATTTATCTATTTTTTCTTTCTGTATTTTATGGGTTTATTTAGTGTTTATTTCATGTTCTTTGGGTCTTTTTGGGGATTTGGGAATATGGAGAATTCATATATAATTTTGTACTAAAGACAATTGTTAAAAAAAATGTAATGTTCTACCTATCAGGTACTTGAGGCTTTTTATAATTTTCTTACAGGTTTCCTGGCTCTGTTATTGAGCTTGATATCGTTATTGGGGTTTTTGACACCAAGGAATCTGATGAAATTGTTTGTTTTTTCGATTCAATGTTACATTCTAAAGTTTGTTTTCGATTTTGTTTTTTGCCAGGCTTTTCCCAGTAACGGGAGTGGTTCTAAAGGTCATGAGCCTGTCAGTCGTTACTCAACTGGATAAAAGGGTTCACTAGGTTTTAGGTTCACTTCCTTATTCAACTCCCAAATTTCAAAACCCTTTGTGCATTTTAACTTTACTGATTTTGAAATCTGCAGTCCTTTTTGACTATGTTCTTGTCTCATGGATTTTGGCTTTGGTAATTGGTGGAATTTTGTTCTACTAGTTCAGACCATTGTTTTCTTTCTTTCTTTTTTTTCCTCTGAGTCTATTCTTTCAGTTCACATTTTCTCTTGCCCTCTGGGCAGTATACCATTTGTTTCATGATTACTGCACTTTTGGTCTTAGTTTGGATAGTTGCTTGCCTGTGTTATGCAAGACAGAGGTCCCAACCCATGATGTTATGAATGGAGGGTATTCAGAATTTCTGCAGTGGTATTTTGTTTAGATATTTAGCTGCAGTGACAAATAGGAAAGATTCACAAATTTGACCTCTGCTTATTTTGCTTTCATTCCCAAATCCCTATTTAAAAATACCTCTGCCTTTTCCCCTCTTAAGGCATTGTTAAGAGGATCACTTGCACAATGTTCAGGTCAGATGAACTACACCATTAGCCATCTTTATAACTGTACTGTATGCCATGATGCATGGCTGCATGTATCACTAGCTATGGAGAGCTTATTCTATTTGTATACTGCTTGAGACCAATATATTCCTCTTGCTGAAAATGCATTTGCTAAGCTTATGAAAACTTGAATGTCTAACAGCTGCATAAAAATACATTGTGAATTATACAGCATGCAGGAAAGGACACTGGGTGTGTTTTCAGTGTACTTATGTAAGGTACATATTACCTGTTGTTGGTTTTAAGAAAATCATTTTTAGATTGACATTTTATGACTGATAATAAAGTACTTGTTTCTCAAGAACTCCATTAGGTTGCTTAAAGGAGCCACCAGAAGCAGCATTTGAGGTGGAATTTATGCACATAAACCCCAACTTCCCACACAGTTTTTTTTCTTTATATGAGCCCTCTAAAAGCCTGATCCAATCCTGTACCTTACAGTATGTCAAAAGTAAGAAAGAAATCATACAGAACATTTCCGCCCCTTATCTGGGTTTGGGTCTTGGGATATTTTATTTATATTTTCTTTCATGGACAATTGATGGGACTTTTATGTGCTTTAAATTCATTACCAATATTTATCTTTTTTACTTTCTCGTATATGAAGTATATGGAAAGTATTGTAATCGTCCAAAGATTCGATGTTGAGATTTTGATGAATCACAACGTTTTCTCAACAAAGAATACCATTTTTTGAATTATGTTTGTGTGTGTGTGTGTCTGTCTGTCTGTGTGTGTATGTAAACACGATAACTGTGTAAGCTTTCACTTAGGTCAACCAAATTTTGCATACAAATATTAGGTACAAAACGTAGATTTCTATCAACTTTTGAGCTGTTTCCTTTAACCGAAAGTGATACTTTACCTTTTATTCATGCTGCTGCAGACTCAGATTTATTCAACTTTACTTTTATTATAATTTTTCAATATATTATTTATTTGATTTGATGTGTTGTTTATGGTTCTTTAATGTAATATAAAAATATAATCATTTTACTCCAACAAATATCTATCCCCATATCTGAGTATATGAGAAAGTCTTTGTGAGATCACTCCGAATTTTTTCTTAGTGAAGTTTTCTGACTGGCTTTGTCTGTCACTACAGGGTGCACGACACTCACTCCATTCATTTAATAGTTCAGGTCCTTGCCATCAATGTCTTATGTATACTGCCTCCACGTTTATGAATTAGTAGCCATTCGTAACTTATTTTGAGATAGTAAAAACTGTACCTTTGTCCAGCATTCCAGACTATTATCTTGCTCACATATTGCCACATTTGTTGTGGCTTCCATTCCATTATGAATAGAGGTAGAGTGTGATAAGGGCTCTTTGGGGTCTGGCTTTTATTCTTCCATCCTCTTTCCTTTTCCCATCTGTGAAAAAATATTTCTATATGCAGAAGGCCTACATGCAGAAGGTCACAGTACACAGATGTGTACTGTTCAGTACAAATTGAACAGTTGAATACTGTGAACAGTTCTATATATTAAATTAATCAATCTGAACTCTCCAGAGGTTCATGTTAATTAGAATCTACAAATCTGTAAATTGTTGTGGAACTTAATAGTTGACATTTTCTTAAGTACACCGCATGTACTTGTACACAAGTGATAAAGAGATCTGCTAATCTTAAAAGTGCAAGGTGCATGACCAGCAATCATCGTACCATTGGGGATTAGAAAGTAAAGAGGCAGTATGAGAAGTGAGAGAATGCCTAAATTAAAATTTTAAAAGTAGCAGTGTGACGTGTAACTTATTAGGCATCACAAGTCATTTGATAACCAATTGATTGTCAATACTTTCATTATATGGTAACATTGTTGGTCCACTGGTGAAGTAAATTTCTGGAAAGAAAAATTAATTAAACAAGATATCCTTATTTAATAGCCAATTAAACTAAAGTGTATAGATAAGCACAATAGTAGTCACCTATTGTTTCTTAGATAAACACACTTTTCTAAAAATGACCTCTTTTTCCTTTTTTTAGATAACAGTGTGTTTACTAAGTCATGTAGCAGCCTTTCCAGCAGTGAGAAGAAACAAATATGTGTTGATATACCAAAGAGAATACAGTGGATTCTGAAAGTACTAATATTCCTTCACTTTTTACACATTCTGTTATGTTGCAGCTTTGTGTTTAAAGTCATTTGCATTCATTTTTCCCTCATCAAGCAACACTCAATACCACAGGATGAGAAAGTGAAAACAGGATTTTAGAAATGTCTGCAAATTTATTAAAAATAAAAAAATCCTGAAGTATCACATTGACATAAATGTTCAGAACCTTTACATAGCACTGGGAGCTGATGTCCCTTTGTCAGCGATCATGGCCCAGAATCTTGTTGGATATGACGTGACAAGATTAAGACCACAACTGAATTTGAGAATTTTCTGCCAGTTGTCTCTGCAGATCCTCCCAAGCTCTGTCAGTGTAGATGGACAGCTATTTTTAGGTGTCTCCAGAGATGTCCAATTGAGTTCAAGTTTGGGCTGGGCCTCTAAAGGACATTCCCAAAGTTGTCCCTAAGCCACTACTGAGTTGTGTGGAAATTTTGCTGTTGTTGCTCCTTATTCAGGTGGAAAATTCTTCTTGTATTGGGGTGGACTCTTTCACTTTGTAATGTAGTCCTTTGTCTGTGGTGTGCTCTGCTTTTCTCAGTTAGGCTATTTGTTTTGTCGTCTGCAACTTCATAGGGAAAAGCATTACCTTTCTGGCAAAAAGTTTCGATGTTGAAGTTCCCTTCTTGAAATAATGTCTGCTTCTCAGTCTTCTTAGACTGGGCTCAGTGGCCAGCACAGAGGTTGGCTTGGCAAAGTGTATCTCAACTTTGAAGTCCACAAAGAGAAGAGATTGTCAACTTTTAGCTCCCTGAGGAGAGAACAGTTCATCATCATTCAGACAGGAGTGAGTTTCAGAGAGTGGCTGCAGATTTTTTTCCCAAGAGAGACAAATGAACCAAGTTTTTTCATAGAAGGTGTAACCTCTCGTGATTGGATTGAAGTCACTGTTAGTTAAAAAATCAGTGCCACATCATAGGTACGGTATTTTGTCTATTACAGTTGTCACTTGTTTAACTATAATTCTTTGATCAGACGTGGGTGTCCATTTGTCACCTTCTGGTCTGAGAGGTGCCTTTGCAAAGATGCCAGTTTAACTCTGATTTACACTTTTGTTATCTGATGAAGTACAAGCTGATACTCGTATGAAATGCAGTTCAGACACTTTCTGGAATGTAGATTTGGGGAAGGATGAAGCTGGATTTCTGCATCCCTGTTAATCTGCTGCCTTAACAGGCATTGTGTGCCACTACAAGCCTAGCAGAATGGGAAATGCCCACTTTGCCCTACACAGGTGTGTTCCTTTCCTAATCCAACTGATATCTGTTCAATTGAATTGAGCACGGGTGGACTCCAAACAAGGCACAGAAACATCTCAGTGATGACCAATAGAATGGGATGTACCTGAGCCAGATTTCAAGAGTCATAGTAAAAGGTCTAAATATTTGTATAAATGTGATATTTGAGATTTTTATTCTTAATAAAGTTTCGCTTTGTCATTCTTTGGTATTAAGTGCTGCAAGATGTGAAGGGAAAAAAATTAATGTAAACAACTAGCACAAGGCTGCAACAGAACAAAATATGAAAAGTCAAGGGGTCTGAATACTTTCTGAATCCACTGTAAGTGCCTTCACATCACAGCCTATCTTTACTTTTTTTTCCCTCAGACACAAGGAGTCCACTGTTTATTTTTTGTTCAGTTTATTTAGATGATATTTTTCCCACAGTTCTTAAATGAAGATGAGTAAATAAATGCAGTTTTTAAAAAAATCCCACACTTATTCAGGCAGTACACAGTGGGTTTATTTTTCCAATATACAAAGAACCAGCAAACCCGCGATTCTCGAAAGAATTGCAAATCCAAGAATGGTAATCACTTTCTGTTCCCTCCAATATTTGGAGGGATGAAATATCATGGAGGGTGGGTGCGTCCTGGGAAATATTCATTTAATTAAATAAACATATTTGTACTAAAGCGTTTTTTTTTGGAACTGTGACTCATCTGGTTCTGGTGTTTCAGAAGCGCGTTGTAGGCGCCTTCGTTTATTGTTTTTATCCATGCAGTCTCTTTTTTGTTTTTCTATGGCTGTGTCATCAGCCAGAAGTCGTTTGCTGATGGCGGCGGATTCGCGTGCTGAAGTGACCATGGCGGCGGATCCGGGCATGGAGGGCTACATTACAATTACCGTTATGTGATTCACATATGCCACACTGACTGTTGGCACAGTGGATTAGAGCAAGTGTAGTTTACACGTTGTGTTGTTTGTGCGCCACATCCTGACTCTGGGAAGTACGGGCTCGGTGTTGTATTACTAATCGTTGAGCTCTTTCCATTTGGAGCCGTGACTCCTTTACCTCTGCTGTGTCAGTCCGTTAGTTGAGCTCTTTCATTGTGGAGCCGTGACGTCTTTGCCTCTGGTGTTTCTGAAGCGCATTGTAGGAGCCTCCGTGTATTGTTTTTACCCATGCGGTCTCGTGTTTGTTTTTCTATGGCTGTGTTGTTAGCTAGACGTCGTTTGCTGACGGTGGTGGATTCGCGTGCTGAAGTGACAATGGCGGCGGACCCAGGCCTGGAGGGGCACATTACTAAACGAAGGTGGTATATGTGGTGGTGTGGGCGGTCGTGTTCGGGCAGCGGTGGTAGTGTGTACGGCTTGCCTGTTGCCTCTGGCATCTGTGCATATATACTGTACAACCTGGCGTGCACGCTTTACCTGAGGTTTAATTTACAGGTCGTATCCATACTGTTTCAGAAGCGCGTTGTGCTCACCTTCATTCATTGTTTTTATCTATACGGGCTCGTTCTTGTATTTCCGTTAGTTGAGCTCTTTCTTTTTGGAGCCGTGACTTCTTTGCATCTGGTGTTCCTGAAGCGCGTTGTAGGAGCCTTTGTGTATTGTTTTTATCCATGCGGTCCCGTATTTGTTTTTCTGTGGCTGTGTCGTTAGGTAGACGTCGTTTACTGTTAATGTTATGTGATTCAAATATGCCACACAGACTGCTGGCACAGTGGATTAGAGCAAGTTTAGTTTACAGGTTGTGTTGTTTGGGCGCCACCTACTAACTCTGGGAAGCCACTGGGTTTGACTCTGGGGCGCTGAGGCGCAGTGCGCATGCGCTTCGTTGCGTCCGCCGCCCGTGCATAAATTAAACTGTCGTTTAGTAATATAGATAATAACCTAAGTTGGAATACTAATACAAAAAATACCTACACTACTTATTTCCAGTGATCCGGTCTGTCATCACTTTAAGTTTAATTGCCTTGTTTATTGCACTGACAAATCAAAATTAAAAAAAATGCTCCATCAGGTTACCAAACATGCCGCCAAATATATTAATGCTGATGTAGGTGATATGGTAGGTGTGTGTCAGAGGATACGGTTTAAAAAAAAAAAAAGAAAAGAAAATGGAAATCATGTTTAATGACAGACCCCCATTACACACAGAACTTAACTCCAATAAAGAGGATAATCACTTTAAAGACCCACACAAACCCCTTTTTTTTGCCATTGTAATACGACTGTTTAATAAGAAATATCTTGGATCATAAAAATTCTAGGAATGCAGAGTTTTCTTACCTACTGTGTAACTGTTTTAGATAGACTATCAAACTGTTAGAAGTCGTTAGCAAAGGATTTGTTTTCAAATGATGTAAATATTTCTGAATTTTTGTGTGTTAACCTTTCTGAGCCTATGTGCTTTTATTTTTGTATATTATTGGATGCAGTTGAGGAGAAAAGTGTGTTTTCTTGTGTAAATATGTCTTGCGTAAATAAAAACTTTAAACCACTGTAAAGAAGGGCTACATTTTGTGACTACTTTGGACTCAGGGCATATATATGTTTTGTAAGTTGAAGGAGCAAAACTATTCATCAGTTTGCATATAAAAAAATTAAAATAAATATATAAAATGTTATTTAACTCTAGAGCTTGTCTCCATTAACAACACCTTTAATCATTTTTTTTTTGGTTTGCTTTTACTCAGAGTCACCAAAATTTAACTCGCAGGTTACATTAGGCAGAGTTGCTTTTAGCCTTCAGTCTGTTTTCATATTAGTGTAGCACAGTGGTTAAGGCTTTGGACTTCAACCCCTGAGGTTAATTGTGGGTTCAAATCCCGCTACTAACACTGCTTGACCCTCAACAAGTCACTTCACCCACCTGTGCCCCAACTGGGGGGAGAAAAAAAAGAAAAGTAACCAGTTGTATCTCAAATGTAGCAAGCTGCTTTGGATAAAGGCAGTGGCCAAATAAATGTAAATGATTACTGTTCATTATATTTTCTTTAGTTAATTTATTAGTAAAAGTGTTAAATTAAGAAACAAATCATATACAACAATTTTTTACTCAAACATGTAGAGTTTTCTGTACGACACATTAAAATTCACTACATTAATGCTAGTACTCTAAACTTATAATTTTTTAACCTGCTGTTTGTTAATTATCATGGGAACCACTTGTGGGAATGTTACAATAATAAAATCCAAGTTTATTTTATGGCAGACAAGCACTTACAGTACAGTGAAGCTTCTTTTCCCTGTCTGCTTGTCTTGTTCGTTATGCTTTAGCAAAGACGAACTGTATTAAAATTCGGATTGACGTGATTTTCAGCTTAAATGATGGAAAACACAATACTGTATATTCTGTTTTTTTTTAATTTGTGCAAATGCTTTGCTTATTCCATTAACATTATGATGTGCTCTAAAGTAACCACTAATGTTATTCCCAGAGACAAATGATTAATCCAGTAATGACATTTTACTTTTAGAAGGATCATGTTTGATGCAATAACATGGTTGATAAAAGATGCATAATCCTGCAGTTCTGATTTTTGCAATGTCTCATTTATAACTACAAGCTTGTCTAATACAATCTGCAAATACTTTCAACACAACAGATGCTTGCCAATAATACATAAATAAATGAATAAATAATATTTCATGAGTGAGGTAAACTAAATCAAAATCATCATGCCAAGAAATTTTCAAATTTAGCGGGACCTCATTGTAAAAAAAAATTTCATTGCTGTAAAGGAAGAGTATTTTATTTGTTCAACACCACTGCCTTCTAGTGTACAATTGATGCAAATGCCAGTTACTGCATTTTTTTCATCTTAGAGGATGTAGTTTATACAAGCAGGTTGAGATAAGTAAACCTTATACTGTATTTGTCTAAAGAATTGAGTGAAGTCTCTCAGTCCTCAATATGTATTGTGCAAATTGCTACTGCACAAAAACTCACTTATTTCTTCATTAGACCTTTTTAAAATTGCATAACGAAAACATAAAATATAAACCAGCAGTAATGCTTGTTCAGGTACTCATTCTCCTGCCACACATGAGTTATTTATTATTAGGTCATTAAAGAATCACTTTTTGGTTTTTTTTCATCAGCAGTTTCATTCGCACCATGGGTGCCCTGCTTCACAAAGTTATTTATTTTACTGATTACTGCCAATGGTGTCAAATAAAATTAAGAGTGAAAGAGTTTTAACTCCACAGCTGTGTGCAAATTGGATGTTATCATATTTGGACCTAAATTTGAACTGTAACACTAACAATATAGAATATGCAGAATATCCACTTATTAATTTTTGAAAAATTTCTTTGTCT
The DNA here is from genome assembly GCF_900747795.2 of Erpetoichthys calabaricus. Classification (NCBI taxonomy): domain Eukaryota; kingdom Metazoa; phylum Chordata; class Cladistia; order Polypteriformes; family Polypteridae; genus Erpetoichthys; species Erpetoichthys calabaricus. Next base: position 86,927,574 of record NC_041405.2, on the reverse strand, counting down.
TGAGCAGGGTCACGAGAGGCTAGAGCCTATCCCAGCTGGTATAGAGGACAAGGCAGGAGCAATCCCAGTCCATTGCAGGGTGAACACACATGAGGGCCAGTCCTCCTAACCTGCATGTCTTTGAACTTTGGGAGGACACCCATGCAGACATGGAGAGAACACACAAACTTCACGCAAGCAGGACCCAGGATGTGAACACTGGTCTCTTTACTATGAGGCAGCAGTACTACCACTATCCCACTGTGTCACTCAATATATAAAATATCTTTATATATCAAATACCTTTATTATGTACAGTTGTGGCCAAAGGTTTTGAGAATGACACAAGTATTGGTTTTCACAAAGTTTGCAGCTTCAGTGTTTTTAGATCTTTTTGTCAGATGTTTCTATGGTATACTGAAGTGTAATTACAAACATTTCATAAGCTTCAAAGTCTTTTATTGACAATTACATTACGTTTATGCAAAGAGTCAATATTTGCAGTGTTGGCCCTTCTTTTTAAAGACCTCTGTAATTCACCCTGGCATGCTGTCTGTCAACTTCTGGGCCAAATTCTGACTGATGGCAGCCCATTCTTGCATAATCAATGCTTGGAGTTTGTTAGAATTTTGTGGGTTTTTGTTTGTCCCCCCACCTCTTGAGGACTGATCACAAGTTCTCAATGGGATTAAGGTCTGTGGAGTTTTCTGGCCATGGACCCAAAATTTCAATATTTTGTTCCCTGAGCCTCTTAGCTATCATATTTACCTTATGGCACGATGCTCCACCATGCTGGAAAAGTCATTGTTCATCACCAAACTGTTTTTGAATGGCTGGGAGAAGCTGCTGTCAGAGGATGTTTGGGTACCATTCTATATGCATGGCTTGGGATCGGGGCACCACCAGTGCAGAGCTTGCTCAGGAATGGCAGCAGGCAGGTGTGACTTCATCTGCACACACAGTGAGGCAAAGACTTTTGGTGGATGGCCTGGTTGTCAAGAAGGGCAGCAAAGAAGCCACTTCACTCCAAGAAAAATATCAGGGACAGACTGATATTCTGCAAAAGGTAAGGAATTGGACTGCTGAGGACTGGGGTAAAGTCATTTACTCTGATGAATTCCCTTTCCGATTGTTTGGGGCATCCGGAAAAAAGAAAAGAAAAGGTGAGCGCTACCATCAGTCCTCTGTCATGCCAACAGTAAAGCATCCTGCGATCATTCATATGTGGGGTTGCTTCTCATCCAAAGGAGTGGGCTCACTCACAATTTTGCCTAAGAACATAGCCATGAATAAAGAATGGTACTAAAACATCCTCCGAGAGCAACTTCTCCCAACCATCCAAGAACAGTTTGGTGATGAACAATGTATTTTCCAACATGATAAAGCACCATGCCATAAAGCAAAAGTGAGAACTAAGTGGCTCAGGGAAGAAAACCTTGAAATTTTTGGTCCATGGCCAGGAAACTCCCCAGACCATAATCCCATTGAGAACTTGTGGTCAATCTTCGAGATGGGAGGACAAACAAAAACCCACAAAATTCTGACAAACTCCAAGCATTGGTTATGCAAGAATGGGCTGCCATCAGTCAGAATTTGGCCCAGAAGTTGACTGACAGCATGCCAGGGTGAATTGCAGAGGTCTTAAAAAAGAAGGGCCAACACTGCAGATATTGACTCTTTGCATAAACTTAATGTAATTGTCAATAAAAAACTTTGAAACTTATGAAATGTTTGTAATTATACTTTAGTATGACATAGAAATATCTGACAAAAAAATCTAAAAACACTGAAACAGCAAACTTTGTGAAAACCAATACTTGCATCATTCTTCAGTTCTGTCTTGCTTTTCTAGGTAGAAAATGTATATTTTTCCACTTTAACCAATCACATCCTATTAATGTGCCTTAAAAGCACAATAAGAAAAAAAAAGTTGTCATAGAATGAGATTTGGCAATCCTGAGATCTGCAGTAACTGAGGGAATTTTAACACATTAGTAATTGCAGTCACAGAAAGGCTACTTTTGGCAGACATTGGAGTGTAGTAGCTAAGAGGCCTATTCAATGTACATTACTGTGTGACCCTGAACAAGCTAATGAATCTGTCCATACCCCTGTTGTAGAAATTCATTGGAGAAAAAAAATGTATGACATCTCTGAAAATGTAGAGCAACCTGTTTTGGTAATACTGTATATAAAGTTGTTTGTTTTAAATATAATTTTCATTTTTTGCACCTGTTACCATGTTTATGGGCCTTGTAGTGAATCTGCAACACCACTTAAATAACAAATCATTGTTTGTCGTATTTGTTAAAACATCTATGTTTAGATTGAGTTTGCCTTCATGTCTGGTATATAACATGTGTAAGTCTAACTAACCTTGTCGACATCATTTGTATTACTTTTTAACAGTACAACCAGGGAGCAGCATATGAAAGATTCCCAATGGGGAATTTTCTTGTCTGCAATCTGAATATTTTGTTGTAAATCATTACAGATACAAGATTCAGTAATAATATACAAATTAAATGATTCTTATGTATAACGGGCAAATTAGTATTCATCCTTAACTGGAAAGTGGTGTCTGTCTCAGAGAGATGTTTTGAATATATAATTACTGTAGTCATATGGTGACCCTTAGGTGGCCTTTGATTATGCTGAGCTGCATAAATGCAGTTTACAGTGCCAATTCATCATTTATCCAAACCCACTGTTCTTAATTCCACATCAGCAGGAGTCCGCGCCTAAACTAGCAGAATTAAGAGCCATGCAGATGCCATCCCTGGATGGGACACCAGTCCATAGTAGGGCACATTCATAGATACACTAGTGGCTGCTCACAGTAGATTCATTTACAAATGCCATATCACCTAACATGCTTGTCAATGGGTTGAGGGAGGAAACAGGGTTACCTAGAAAACAATGCAATGCCACATAATATTGATAACTAAATTAATCTGAGTTTCTTTCAGGCAGTTTAGTCATGTAACTACACTTCCATGATTTATATAAACAGGCAACTGGTTCTATTTTAACCAAGTCATTTTTGTTTCAATTAAATACTGTACAACTGTTAAAATTAACCATCTCACCACTTAATTGCAGCCGTTTAATTTTAAGTCAATCTTTGATGTTTATTACCGTGTAAAAATAAAATTATTTGCTCAGTGTTTCCAACGCGTCACCTGAGGAAACCCTATTCTGTTCTGGGGTCTTTTATCCTAAACCAACAATAATTTATAATAGTGGTATATGTGTCTGGTTTGTAGTTGCCTCCTACAAAAGCATTATTTCAATAAATGTTCAATTATGTCATTTGTCTAGTTCCCCGTTAGCATTTTTTAAAGTGTTTATAAATATACAGAGAACGCATAACAATGTTACAAAAATAGACTTGAATGCGATAAAAACAAAGCATTTTATTAGACTTTTGCGCCATCTTGAGGTTGCAGTAGGCTTAAATGTAAAATATGAAAATACAGGTTTTGGTTACTGTAAATGGACTACGTGATTCAGACTCATTACAGATACGAGACTAAAAAAAAGTGAAGATTTCTTAAATTTAATTTAAAAATATATGAACCCGTAAAACAAGCGATAGGTGCTAATAGCCCTTAAAAATTTAGTAACAGTTTTATAATTTTGCAACGGAATAGCTCAAACTATAGTCTGTAATACATTAAAAGTACTTGATTTTTATTTTTTTTCTGCCTGCTATATAAAGAGAAAAATACGAAGAAATATAATTATAGATTAACCAAAAGGCTTTTTACGAAAAGAGTTGAAAAATACTTTTTATCAGAAAGTAAATGTAATCGTTAAAACTTAAAAGTTAATCCTTGGGTGAAAGTATAGCATTCTGCGTTTAATTAGCAAGCACTTATAACAAGTCATATTCACATAAACTTTACATAATTTGAACAGTCTTGCTGCTTAATATCTCACTCGATAATATAACTTGCTGCAACTTTTAATATTTTTTCTTGTGTACCTTTGCAGGGATATGAACACATTGTTTATTTTAAACAATTCCGCATTAGTAATGCTCATATTCAATAATAATGAAAATGCCTATCATTTCCTTTCATTAGTGAGTTTTCTTTTTCGAATGGCATTTTGTTGGAAGTTCTACATGTTTTCAAATTAACATCAACCGCCTGTGGTAATTTAGACTAATGACAACATAAATAAGAACACGTTTCCAGGGCAAAAAGTCAGCACAGCTAAGTGGCCTTAATATACAACGTCATTTTCACTGATGCACGCTAATCTTGTCCTGGAGAAAAATGCATTGTCTGTCGTAACTGGTTTATGCCTTGCATTAGAGTATCAGCTTACAGTTATTTCTGTAATATGAGAAAACAACCATGCAGATTCTCGGGGTTAAAAACTAAATTCTGTTATTTCGTTTTACTGGTAAACACGACTAGTGGGATGCTTTCAGGAGCAACGTTTGCCGGATCAACATAGGACATAATGAATCATTGATGAGCCTCTTAAAAGTCATAATGGCTTGTCACTAATGCCCATTAATGATCTCTCTGTACTGCTGGTTCGGGCGTGATGGTTGGCGGCGGTACCTTGGAGAATACTTTAAATATGCCTTAAAGTTTCTGTGTACTGTACCCATCTGTCGAGCCTGTTGTAAATTCAAAGTGCAATCGCTTGCCGTTTATTCTTTTCTCGACAAGAATGGCTTTCCCTTTAAAGAGGTCGACTTCAGGTAGGACACCCTTTGCGCAGCATGATTTTTACTTGCGAATGCTGATACATGGAAGAACCCTTGATTTATTTGCTTGTTCCTGCTGATGACAACTGAATGTCTACTACAAAATTGGTAGTGGATGTTTGTGTTTTGTTATGAATTACAGATTACAGTAAGGAATGTCAATTAAAGAGCACATCTTTCAGCACGAACAACGCCCAAAGACTAGGAGCTGTCCCGGGTGCTGATACACAGTACATCACTCCGATTTAAGTCTCGGAAAGGAGATCGTGTACTTTTGCTTTCTTTGCAAATAGTTGTTATGTATGGTGGATTTTTAATATTCCATTGCAGGTACTTTAGGCGTTTTCGTTTCGTGCAGCTTTTTACTTTTCTGCTCAAAATGTCTTCTGTAATTTGAGCCCATTGCGGTATGTGTGTGTGTGTCTACTTTTTAACTATAAATTCTTTCCTTGGGTGCGCTATTCGGTAAGGAATCACTGTATTACACTTCATACACACTTTATATTACATGTTATTGTGTGATGTGATTAGTAATTAAAATCATTTTTAGGTTAACGCTCACTTTGAAACTGTTGGATGCAGTCAGCGTACAGTTATAGTATAGAGCATATACGTATGCCTTATGCGTCTCTTTATTTTTATATTATGAACTGGTATAGTAGTAAGAAATACAATTGTTGAAAAACTAAAAGCAGCAAGAGACAACGCCCAACACTATATGACAGGCGTATGCTCTTTTTAACACTGTTTTCCTTGTACGAGACATTGATTTTTAAGTAGTTAAGTTTTTTTTATTCTTAATCGACTGAGTGCAGGTTACCTTAAGAGCGAGTAAACATTTTACTGCAGGCATAATCTCACGCGTAAACTAAGTTTGCTTTTATAAATTAAATCAATGCTGCTACCAGTTCTCATTTCGTTCTGTAAGCAACTATATTGGATATTTTCTACCCAAAAAAAATGTCAACTCGTTTTGTTTTTTGTACTCAAGTTGTCAACAGATGTTATGGCACGGTATTAAACGTCAGAAATACACGGACAACTATTCGATGACTTTGGTTAAGTCAGCGTCCAGCATAGGCTTGGTCAGTAAGTGAGAAGGAAGTGATTTTAAAGTGAGCTTGTGTTTTACCGGGCTTTTGGTACATTATATCACACAGCAAGTGTGTTTGTGAATCATGGGGTCTCAAACGTGAACTGGAATCCTAACCTGATCATACTTGATTGCGCGGGTAAATTACACCTTTACTGTATCAATCCAGAAGTTGTCGAATTAGTTAATTCTTGTCTTCAATGAAATTAAGTGTCTCTTATACCCATAAATGAGCAATTTTGCTTGTCAAGCTCATAGAATTCGAATAATACGTTTTCTGTCCTTACTTACTGATGAACACACAAATTAGCAAGATGATAGGAGCTCTTCAGAATTCATTGTTGTTTGCACCTGTGTCTGTTCTGTACATTATCAAATGGATGTTGTTATAGGAGTAGGTTGCGTATACGAAAAATTAAATTATATAGAATGTCTAAGTATTTTAGGCCGCGGTAAATCCGTAATGTTTTATACATTTCTTTCAAAGTAAATTACTAGTTTTCTAGCGACGCATTGGGAGCACGAAAATTACAGGAGTTCAATTAAAAGCAAGAAACACACCAGTATGAAAATGGATTTGAAGAAAATGTATTTTTTGTGATATATTTCTAGACTCTAGGGGTCGCATTTGCTTTTTTTAAGATGATGTAAGAATGCACAGGAGCCAGATTGAGAATTTGTGGGAATGAAACTTGAAATATTGAATGCCTATTAATGTAAAATAGCCATATAACCAGGATAAAACAAGAAACAGAATTGTCTATATTTTCTGAATTATAATCATATTGCATTGATATTCAGTAGGCGTAGAACTTTTGCGAATTTTCAGAGCAGGGCATCACCTTTAATATGGGGTTGCTGCTGTTTGCATACCCTCAAAAGAACAAGGAAGAAGGGCGTAAGGCAGCACTACGTAACGCGGCAGCAAGGCCTTTGCGAAGATAGACTGCAGATTATGACTGAATGCTGGTTTTACAGCTAGCAATATCCCTACAATAAAACATATTAGTTTTAAGGAAGAAAAATGCTGGGCAAATTGGGGATAAACGCACGATGTATAAAATCAAATAAAATCTGACAACGTATCTTAATCCAGAAATAATATTAACAGATGATTCAAGATTGAAATCTAAAGATGAAAGAGGAATAAAAATACTGTAAGTGAGCGTTAGTAAGGCTACCGTTGATTATTACCTAGCCCTTTAATATTGGTGTAGCTTTATTCCTTGCCTCTTAACCTTAACCTTTATTCCTTGCATGTTTAGCAATACGTTGCCTCATCCATTTACATGTGAAGAACTTTAGGCACAGCTTAGCACGATCCTTGACATTTCATGGTTTACAGCGAGACAGCCATGCACACGAGCTTAAAATGAAATTAAAATATACGTAATGATTTACAGGTTTCTGAAAGAGATTAATTTAAAGATACCTCCGTGTCAGACGACATTCCCATTCTGAAATAATACTGTGCCTTCACTATTGTTTCCGTGTCTGTTTGAAAAGATATTCCGCTCATACATTGACCAAATTGGAGATGTATTGAAAACTAGGTACTTTCTTTTATTCATCAATATTTATTTGTTGGATTTTATTATTCACGTGATCCGGCATTGTCGAACGTCTAAAATCAATCAATTTTTATTTGCGTTGACGTCTCTATTCGTAAAACTATTTCCACTTATAAACATAAGTGGTAAAAACATAAACTTTCTACAGTTCTAAATTGTCTCGGAGAAGATCCATAAAAACAAGAAAGTTATATAAGAGACAACAGCATATCTGCAGGAAAAACAATTAAATATACTACGACGTTTCGACTAGTGGCCTGTTCATTTTAGGATAATGTGATTCAAAATATCGTTAACATTTTTGCAATAAGATTTGTTTTGAATTTTTTTTGTTACATAAAGATAAATGACGATTTTGTTAGGATAAATCAACCTTTTATTTAAAATAGTAATTAGCGGAGCTTTATCAGTGTATACTAATCTTAACCTTCGCTCTAATATATAGGATCCATTTAGAATTCTAATTTTTGTTGCTTGAAGGTAGGCTACTTTTACGCAGCTTTCCCTCTTTTTTGATGCATAGATTTCATTCAGGGCAGTAGTGGACTAATCTAAATGCCGATGCATACTTACAGTGCTGCAATACGACATACCAATTGATCGCGTTGCCGTAAGCGTTCCTAATTGTACATACTACGAAGAGCGCTACATAAAATAAAGATTAACTGCAAAAGGAAAACCTTCAGACACCTTGTATCAACAAAAAAAATCCACCAGAGGTCCCCGAACCACTGGTTGCATGGCACAGAATTTGAGGAATAAGATTATTCGTCAGCCAGAGCCACATCACTGATGACATGGTCTTTTCTGTTTCTCTCTATATCATGTGCATTTCCATTTTCTTTCAGCTGCTGATGCGCAGCTCTGGCTTATTTTATATGCGCTAAATGGCTTACTTGGATCCTTTTCGTGTTTGATAAAAACTGGACGACCGTTTGTAATTTGGGGATTAAATGATTACAGTCACGTCTGCTTCGTTGTCTGCCTCAGGAGGTAGCAGGTGGAGACTAAATCGCTAAAACCGATTGCAGCCCTACTGCAGACTTTCTGATCGGGACAGCGCCACTGGCGCGTGCATGGCTACAGAAACATGCGCGCCCACGATCGCGCACACGCACACCTGGGTTTCTAGTTCGGACGAGAAGGATTGGGTTACCATGTAGTGCGTGTAGGCACCTGTGCACTTCTCCGAGTGGAATTATATATAAAAAGCAACTAATTTAAAACGGAATTTATTCGATTCTAGCGATTTTAAATCGCAAGAGTGGATTCATAACAATGTGCGTTACTATTACTGAAACATGTTTTGATGGACAACAGTTTCCTTTAAGGTTTAAGGATTGCTGCAAGAAGCAGAACCCCTATGACGCCGGACTGGATTCTACAGGAGTCACACTTCGTGGGTATTAGAAATGCACGATAGCGGCATTATGTGGTAAATTAAATCGGAACCTTTGTAAAACATCTGCATCCAGAGATTTATATTAAAAAAGAAGAAGCGGAGCAAGTAATAAGAACTAAAGCTGATGCAGTACAATTTGTATTCTTCCTTTTCCGGACATTGATTAAAAAAGGAGACTGGCGATCTAAAGAAAGGAAGCGAAGAGCGACAAGACCCAGGTTTGCGCGCTGTCAAACAGGTGTTTTGGCTCTCCATTCAGTGGCAGTTCTGGAACAGTGGGGCTGGCACCCACCATCATACCTTTATGCGAGAATAAAGGCTGCTATTACATTATATGATTGCTGAAAGTTAAAGCTAATGGACCCCACGAGAAAGCATATGGTGCGTGTTAGCGACGTGGCACGGACAATGACAGACACTTGCGCGACCGACGATCGTTGACACAATGCACCCAGTACAGTTGGTGCTTTGCAATTTGTAACGTCCGATAAAACAGACCTGCAAATAACCGTTTCGGGAACAAGTTGTTTCTTGCTCAAAAGAAAGTAGTGTGAATGGAGAGATGACACTTAATAACGGCAGTCTGAAGCAATTTTGGTTTTAAAGATTTATTCGTGATATTTGATTTGCTAATGCATATGAATAACACTGAAAGTCCGAAGTTTGGGAACACCTGTCTGCTATGACTTTTAAGCAAAAAGTGCCATCACCATGACGACAGCCTCTTGTCACTGAAGTGTTGCAGTTTTTAAATTGCATGTCTTCGCTGGTGTACTTATTCGAATCTGATGATCTGATTTGGAATAAGCATATTTGGACACTGTTGGTGAAATTCTTCCTTCCTCCCTGACTGCCCCCATCCCCTTTTAACCTGTATGTTGCAATGGCTGCTGCGATTGCCAGTTCCTTGATACGACAGAAACGACAAGCCCGGGAGAGAGAGAAGGCGAATGCTTGTAAATGTGTCAGCAGCCCCAACAAAAACAAAGGAACCTGCGAGAAAACCAGTCGCCTTAATGTCTTCTCCAGGGTTAAATTATTTGGCTCAAAGAAACGCAGAAGGAGGCGGCCAGGTCTGATCTCAATGGCTTGTTTGACTTCACTAAATCATCATCACCACCGTACTCTCCATTCCATCTTTTTAGCTATTCATGATTAAATGGTGAGACTTTTTAGCTGATGAGAATGCCCGCTGATGTTTCTAGCAGATTTTAACAGATGTTGGTGTAGTGTATGCCTGCGTCTGCCTTACATGTAGGTGGTACTTCATTTGCTATTCCATACCTAGGCTTTTAAGCAAAACCAAAATTCATAATAATTATAGTGACAATTCTAATAATTGTAGACAATCCAAAAAAACAGTGTTTAAACAAACATTTTTGAAGACTACCTACAATTTGTTTCCATTACTTTATAATATTATGATGTTTATAAAATCATAGTTACTAATCTTATTTTACATCTTGCCTTAAAGTAAAATAAGATGAGGAAATCTATTCCAAATCAACCATTTGTTAACTATAAAATCAACTTTAAATTATGATCCTATGTGCAATAAGAATGTTTCACTGGTTTGTATCGTTTGTTTTGCCATCTTTCATTATGTTCATTTTACTGTATTAAAATGCTGGTGACATACTGTTTGTGATGCGTTCTTCATCGTTTTATCATCCTTAAAACTAACCTTTTTATAAATAGAGATGTGTGAATACACACATCTGGCTTTTTCATATAGCACCTTCCTACATGTAATAACTTCATTTAAAAGTAGGTTTGATCCATTATGTTACATACTGTATATTGTTATAGGAGAAAAGGCACTTTACTTGCTAAGGGTCAGACAGTGAAACCAACGAAACCTCCAGTTTAATGGTTTTAACTGCTGGGAAACCATAAAACAAGATTTCTAGCAATATATTATAAATGAAAGTAGTTTTTTTAATATCCTGCAGATGGTGATTTCACAACATTTTGAAGTAAGCCTAATTAGTTGTGTGGAGTATATCTTTGAGTTTTTAGTGTGTTTGTGATTGTGTACTTACATTGTAATTACTCATAGCAGAGTTAGTGTATCTGACAAAGGATAGTTGGTGTGAAATGATGCTGACATAATTCAACACAAGCATTAGTGCACCATGGCTCAGTCAATAATATGCTTGACAATTCTAGAGGCTCTGTCTCTGCAGTGTGTTCACTCTCATATGGTGTTTAACTGAATACATTGCATTTTCATACACTCTTTGGATTGATTGATCTTTTTTCTCTTTTTATGGTTATTGCTGCCCTTGATATGAGCAAACTACTCTCCCATGTTCTGCAGTATTCCCTCATGATGTACAGACAGTAATAGTTCATGTTAACTGGCCAGTCTACATTGTGTTTTAGAACTACTGACTGCACTCAGAAGAAGTGGCAGCATCTATGATATTGCCTGCTTTCAGCTTTGCATTTGCCGAGACAGACACATCATGATCTTGTACTGAACAGAATTAGAATAACATTATAGTTGCGTGATTTGGTAATGTACTGAATATCAGAAGTGTGTTCATAATTTTATCAAAAAGTATGCATAATATAAATATTTATATAAAAATACTTAGTATTAGTAAATGTTAATCTTCTAAATTCTGTAATTGGTTTTGCACAATTAAATAAAAAATCCCATTGCAGAACATGTGTGTCTAATTTATCACATTACACCAGCAGAGTTATCAGCAATACACAGACATGGGGTGAAGTAAAAGCAACACTTTGACACAGCAGCATCAGCAGTGCTGCCATACTTTGAGACAGAATTCAATTTTGGTTTATTAATATGTACATCCAGTTTTACAGACACCCCATAAAGCTTTCACCATGTTTACCACTTCCCTTTTGTTAGCACATGGCATGCCTTTATTTTTCAGATATGTGTAAGGCTGAACTTAACAATTATCAGAAAATCCTATCACCATCATTGCACTGCAGATGAGAAGTACTGATAAGTGTAATGGTAAAAGTAAATGCTTCTTAAAATCAAATCAGCAGTACCATTTATAAAGTAAACCTGCAATGTAGCAGACTCTGTTCCTTTAAGATGTCAATGTGCGTAGTTGTTTCATTGACTGCATACTCGCCTTAGTCTTGGGTAGAATACTAAACATCCCCAGCAACAGGAATGGCATGTTCTTGCCTTTCTCTCTGCTGTGGTGTGATTTAGTTCAGCTCCAAAGGACACTATTGGGGGAGTGGGGGTGGTGAATGAGATAGCACAGAGATTCTCCATTTTACAGGGAATCCCTCTCCTTTGCACCCAGAGAATTGTTTTCCTTTGCTCTCTTGCCTTCACTGGTCTAAAGATAATAAGGAACCTCTTTACCTTAGAATTTATGTGTTTGGCTATTCATTTTATTTATCCCAGAGAAAAGGAGACATAAAATCTCTAGCAGAATATTATTAGAAACAGAGATTGACTGTCTTTTATAAATGGTTTTTATATTCCATTACACAAAGATGTCTTTATCTGAATAGAAGTAAGATTTAAAATATTCAATATTTGATCTTTGTACTAAAAAAAGCTGCATCTTTGTTTATTCCATACTATCAGACTGGAATATTTATTCTTTCATAGTTGGTAAGGGGGAACATGTAGTAATTGTGATCTTTTATTGTGAAAAATTGCATCCTGTATGCTACATCTCTGTAGCCTTTGTTTTATGGACAGATGTCTACTTATCATTTTATCAACATGTTTCTAATCATATATAATACCATACATTTCGCTTAACATTATGACATCATCTGGAGCAAAAATGTTTGTGAATTTCCCATTGGGATTAATAAAGCATCTATCTATCTATCTATCTGGAGCTGTTTACTAACATTCCTCAAGAACACTATTGTTGCCTACATAATTGCTCTTTTTTTGTTTTTCTAAAAGGGTATTTCTCTGTTAAGATATTTAGAAAACATAACTGTAGGAGTGCACGACATCTCTTAAATGTAGCTTATTTTGCTTATGGCAGTTATGTATTAAAATTAATCTCAACCATCTCAAAGATGGTAATTTTTCTCTGTGATTGTCTAACATCACGTACAGGCTTCATTTCTGACTTACTCCTGCTTTTGGGATGGGCTTTGTCCCTTCATGACTGTGGACTTGATTAAGGAGTCTTGAAAATGAAAAAATACAGTACATCGGTAACATACGTATATACTTATACAAGGCTATATATGTCCTCCATTCCTAAAATAAGCCTTCAACAAAGGACACAGATTACTTTGATTTTAAAAATAACCACCAACAAAAACATTTTTTTTCTGTTACTTGCAAGTGGGACTCAAGAGTTGTGGAACAAACTACCAAGACGTGTAGTTAAAGCTGTAACCTTGACTACCTTTTCGAAGAATTTGGATGAGATACTGGGACAGCTTTGCTATTAGCAAAACAAACAGGCTTGATGGACTGAATGGACTCCTCTCATTTTTGTCAAATTTCTTATGCTCTTATGGAATTCATTCCTTGATTATCTAAGATGGCATTAGTAAATCAACCTTAAACAACAACAATTCAACCCCAAATGGAACACATTATTACTCAGATTGTGTGGGACATGGTTGAATTCTGTTCAGCATTGTACATCACATGCATCTCACTCTCTCTTTCGATTTAATATTGTCACAAATTCCCCCCAGGTTAGATTCTGCCTTTTAGCAATTTCTTAAAGCACCCTTCCTTGGCTCTGCCATAAGTTTGGCTGTGCCCTTATGCTATTTGCAGTATCAGTTTATTGTAACTACTCTTCCTTTAATATTTCTAATAAAGGTATTATTTCCAGATGAAGCATCATTTCTTTGTGAGTACTCTATTATGATAACCATCACTGCTCTGGTATCGCTCCCCAATATTTTGTTCATCTAGAGGCATTCTAGCCCTGTAATTTTAGAACCATGGAAGAGATGCAACATGAGATTATTTTATTTAATGTTAGAAAAAAGGGAAATCTCACATACTTTTCAGTATATTGAAGACCTTTAAGATCTTCACCTAGCACTCCTTAAAGTTATTAAATGTTTCACCAGCCCATCTGGAGATTTTTTCCTTCCCTGTCCTCTTGGCCATCTGACCTTTAATCCTTACTTAGTATTGCCTGATCTTATTTTTGTTTCATATAAACTTTTCTTTCTTCATCTTTGAGCTACACCATTTGTATGAAAATGTGCTCTATATATAAATGTTGCTATTGAATGTCCACACTTTATCATTGGACATGCTTTCTCCCTTTAAACAATCTTTGATGACCTGCACTCAGCTATTTTTTTATTTTACTTTCTCTTACTTTTAAACATTTTATCCTCTCTCCTCCTTTGCAGAGTTGTATGTTCAGTATATCCTACTAGGTAATAAGTTCAGTCAGTGGTCTTAGAACTGTCTGTATTCAGTTTTTGAAGTCTCAGGTTTATCCTAATAGTTAAAGCTGTTGTCAACAAGAAAACCGACAAAGGAACCACACGCACAAGCTTCACAAAGTAAAAAGAGACAAGTTTACAAGTTCTCTCCAGCCGTGGGTGAGGGTTTTCTTGAGTATATTGGTTTTCTTCCTACAACAGAAAGATTTGTGGGCAAACAATTCCTTGTAGGGTGTTCTCATACACTACCAGTTTCGAGTAGCCAATTATCATTATAGGCAGAACTGTGGAGAGCTGTTAAGAGTGAGGTTGTACTTGACATACAGCTTGAAAAGAAGCCTATGAAACACTGTATGATTGTGGAATGTGTTCTCGTAGCTTTCTTATTGGATTGTTTCATATAGTAACGTAGAGTGGATAAAGTGTTACTGTTCTTGTAAAGTATGTGTAGAGTGGTGTGAAGAAGAAATTTATTTACACAATAAGTGCAAACGAAGAGAAGAAACAGTCCTTTTGTATGTTTACTAGGATGTTCATGAAGAGTTTTTCATGATTCCTGATCAGTAAAGTGTCATGATTTGAGCAGAATTTAACTATTCATTTTAGCAGAGTCCGCCAAAAATATTCACTACACAGAAGTGACCATGTGCTTGTATCTGAAAGGAAAATGCATTTCTGCAGGATTTCTCTTAGCTCACTTCTTTTGTTCTGTTCCTTTTTCATGCAGAGCCCCAGCTCAAGGGAATTGTTACAAAACTGTATAGCCGGCAAGGCTTCCATCTACAATTACAAGCAGATGGAACAATTGATGGTACAAAGGAGGAGGACAATGGATATAGTAAGTACCCCAAAACATTATTTGTCAGTAAGAAAAACACAGATGACTTACCTACTGTCTATTAATGTATTTACTGCTTCTGAACACCTTTACTTAATGAGTCTAGCTCACAACCCTTTAAAAAAATAAGTTGGTTATCTTTTATATTCCTCAAACTGGTGGAACGTGTTTAGAAATTACATCATACAGAAATATACAAATATAGAATAAATAGCCACTGTCACTGTTTGACTCCTGTGAAGGTAACTGTCTGTGTAGAGTTTACTTATTCTCCTTGATGTCTAAATGGGTTTTTACTGGATGTTCGTTTTATCTCCCATCCTTCAAAGACTTGTATGTTAGGTTAGTAACTGACTCCCAGATGGCCTGGTCTGAGTGGCTGTGGGTGTATGTTTATGTTTGTCCTTATAGTGGATAATCATCCCATTCAGGAATGACTCCTAGCTTGTTCTCAATGCTGCTGGAATAGTTCAGGCCCCTCAACAATTCTGCAATGAAAATAGAAGGTTAAGAAACATGGTTGAATGCAAGATTTACAAAATGTTAACCACTGGTAACAAAAATATTTTTAATATAAGATCTTTTTCTTCTTTCGGCTGCTCCCATTAGGGGTTGCCACAGCGGATCATCTTCTCCCATAGCTTTCTGTCCTCTGCATCTTGTTCTGTTACACCCATCACCTGCATGCCCTCTCTCACCACATCCATAAACCTTCTCTTAGGCCTTCCTCTTTTTGTCTTCCCTGGCAGCTCCATCCTTAGCATCCTTCTCCCAATATACTCAGCATCTCTCCTCTGCACATGTCCAAAGCAATGCAATCTCGCCTCTCTGACTTTAATTTAAGATAACATTCTTAAATCTGGGCAATCCATACCAAGGTCATTGTAGCAATGAGCACTAGGCAATTTACAGTCCTGCACATGGCCCCACTCTATCACAGGGGCTAACAGGAACATATTCAGTATATTCAAAAAATAAGGACAAACATTAGTGTCTAATATGATGTAATAGCAAATCAGCAAAAAAGTTTAATTACAAAGTATTTTTACAACATATAGGACAGAAATATGTGGGACAGAATCAGAACCTGCTGACATACTGTATGTCATGAGATAAGTATGGTTGTTTTCACCATTATTGTTGTGCTGGTACAGGATATTTAGGAAGGACTGACAGTAGAAGGTGAAGCATTGATCGGTGTAATATTTGCAGATAATTTTGTTAACATGGAAAGACTGAGCACAGTAAGTAAATCAGGTAACAACTATGAAATAAAGGTCAATATGAAGATGGCAAAACCTATCAGTTTGTATAATAGGTAGCGTAAAGGAGAGTGTAAATGAGTTCAGAATATCAGATGGAGAAGGGTGGGCACATGAAGCAATTTCATTTTAAAATTTTATTAGAAAATGGTAGTCACACAAATGTGTGTAAGATAGTCTAAAAGTACAGTGAACAAGACAAAAGAGTTGTTAACTAAGTATGTGAACAGGCAGCTCAAGACACAGACCACTAAGATATAGTACATAGTAAAGCACATTGCTATTTTATATATTTCTGAGACATTGTTGGATGTAGAAAGAAGAAGAGAGACTGTAGACATTAAAGTATGCTCCATTGCTGTAACCCTATACTGGATTTAGCATGTTTCATAGAATATGAAGGAATCAAGTGGTCAAACCATAAGACAAGCTACTGTAGTATGCAGTGTAAACAGTAAGGAAGAATGTGTTTGAATGCCTTTATAGCTAACCAAAATAGAACTTGGTCAACCACACTATTAAAGGAGAAAGTGTGGTCAAGCAAGTACTTGAGGGGAAGAGGTCACAAAGATAATCAAAACCAATACTGCTATATCAAGTAATGTAAAAAGTTTATTTCTGGATGTGAAAATTAAACAGTAGAGAGAACTGAAGAAAGTGGAAATGTTCAACCTGGCTTTGGACAGGGTGACAAAGTAGTAACGCAGTTCAGGGAGACTGCTAATCACAAAGGACTGCTGCTTGTGAGGTAGCCTATCGTGAAGTATAGGATAACTCTATGAGTCTTATAATGAGTTAGGTCTTGTTGTTAAGAAATTAAGACTGTAATTGCTAACACACATATTCATTTCTGAGAAATGATTAACCATATTGCACTAAACAATGTCATTTGTTGTCACTCTCTTTAATTCATCCATCCATCCATTTTCTAACCCACTGAATTCGAACACAGGGTCACGGGGGTCTGCTGGATCCAATCCCAGCCAACACAGGGCACAAGGCAGGAACCAATCCCAAGCAGGGTGCCAACCCACCGCAGGACACACACAAACACACCAAGCACACACTAGGGCCAATTTAGAATCGCCACTCCACCTAACCTGCATATCTTTGGACTGTGGGAGGAATCCGGAACGCCCGGAGGAAACCCACACAGACACGGGGAGAACATGCAAACTCCACACAGGGAGGACCCGGGAAGCGAACCCGGGTCTCCTAACTGCGAGGCAGCAGCTCTACAACTGCGCCACCTCTCTTTAATTCCAGATTTATAAATATGTATATGCATCGGAAACTATTATAAATAACTTTGGGATGACAAGAACTGTCAAAAACAAAACATGAGCATAAATTGATCAACTGACCTACTCTTAGTGGGGTTGCATGGTTGTGTAGTGATTAGTATTACTGGCTCAGAGTTCTAGAACCCTACATATGAATCCTGGCCCTAGTGCTGTCCATGAGGATTGTGCATAATCTGCAGACTTTCATTTGGGTAATATAGTCTCTCCTTTCTTGTATCCCAAATATGTAAAGATTTAGATGGTCCTAATTAGGCACATTGTGAGAGACTGCTGGTGTGAGTTCATCCATGGACTTGCATATGCTGGTATCTTGTCCAGAGTTGTTTATGCAGTACTGCACCAATAGGAATTATCTTTCCCACAGACCTGGAAAGAGGATTTAAAAAAGGATAGAATGATGAATGAATTTCTAATTACAGACTGTTGAATAGCTGTAAAATTATGTATCACATTAGCATTTTGCTTGTTTAAAGTTGCTGTGGTTCAAACAGAAATCATGATTACAGTCATTATAGTATTGATACAATGTTTAGAATTATTACATTTTCATTTTATAGCATGAAACTGAAGAAGAAATTATTGTAAAGCATGCAATGCTATGTAAGAAAATGGATGTTTACACTTCTTCAGTACTATGTTGATGTTCATGTTGAGGAAGTAATTAAGCATAGGAAAAAGAGTTCAGTGAATCCTTTTTTACTGGAATATTTTTATACAAGAGAAATATCTATAATGTCTTGGAAGGTGTGGCTTTTCAGTTGTTCAAGTAGAAGCAGTTTTTTTTTGTGCACAGCAGCAAATTTTGTCTTTACCTTGATTTGACTGATATGGAGAAATCATACAATATATATTCCAAATGATCTCTCCATTCCCAGCAATGGTTTAAAGCTCTCATTTATTACTTTGGCCGTTTGCCGATGTTTTCCACAGCACTCCCTAATAATGCTTCAGAACTCTCATTGATTTCACATTGGCTGTTTGCTGGTGTGTTTTTGTTCAACTTCTGGTAGAAGAGTAATGATTGCATCAGAACCTTACATCCATCAGCCATGCATAGTTTTGCAACTTTGGTAATACACATCAAACAAATGAAAGGTTTTACTTTTTCAGAAGCAGTCCACCTAATTAAGCTGAGCATTCTGAGGCCACAATGCAAAAATATTAAGAAAGATAAAATATATCATTTTTATTACTTCCTTTTCAATAAAGTTTTAGTTGAGTGCATAGATAACACGACCTGAAACTTTCTGTGGGCAGGGAACTAATGTGTTTATATAAATATGAAAAAGTTGTGTGTTAAAATTGTGTTAAGTTTCCTTGCAAAGTATAGGTGTAGATCAGTTTTTTTTCATTTGAGTCACTGATAAAAATTATTGGTATAATCTATAGTTACCACTTTGTCATGTTCTGAAGAAAAGGAGCAATAATTTCTGCAGAAAACTTTGGAAAAGGCAAAAGTTCTAACGATGCCTTTGGCACCTGAAGTATGAATGGTAACTTGCCATATAGAGCTACACTAAGTTTTATTTCACTCATATGTATAAAGACGAAAGACCTATTAATTAACACAATGGAGCTTTAACTGGCATGCCATTGCTTAATTTTAACATAACAAATATACAGTATAGTTAAGTTTTAAAACAGTAGATATACAGAGTTTTTTTCACAGTCAAGGAGGCTCTGGGATCTACATCCCTTAGATAAATTGATAGCAGTAGGGAAGAGTGCAGCACATATACACACACACACACACACACATACATACATATATATATATATATTTATATAATATAATATAATATAATATATGGGTATGGGCGGCACGGTGGCGCAGTGGGTAGCGCTGCTGCCTCGCAGTTGAGAGACCTGGGGACCTGGGTTCGCTTCCTGAGTCCTCCCTGTGTGGAGTTTGCATGTTCTCCCCGTGTCTGCGTGGGTTTCCTCCGGGCACTCCGGTTTCCTCCCACAGTCCAAAGACATGCAGGTTAGGTGGATTGGCGATTCTAAATTGGCCCTAGTGTGTGCTTGGTGTGTGGGTGTGTTTGTATGTGTCCTGTGGTGGGTTGGCACCCTGCCCGGGATTGTTCCTGCCTTGTGCCCTGTGTTGGCTGGGATTGGCTCCAGCGGACCCCCGTGACCCTGTGTTCGGATTCAGCGGGTTGGGAAATGGATGGATGGATAATATGGGTAATCCCATTGTAACAAAATTCATGGGACCGTTAAAATATTTAATTATAACGCAAATTTCATTATAAGGATTATGAGGAAAATACGTATACTATTGTGCCATCTGTAAAGGCAACAACGCAAGGGCAGACCCATAGCTGCTCTGCTGCATCTGGTAAACAGTAAACCAAGACCAAAGTAGTTTATTGTCCTCTGCAGGGTCAGGCTTACCACATAATGAGCTTGTCGCAAGATTTTTAAAAAAATTAACACCGGGCTTTGACCTGCTCTTCCTTGCATTCTCCTGGTCTGGCATAGCAGTGATTCCAAGGCTCTGGTGGTGGTCTAATCTGAAGATGGCAGCTAAAGCAAGTATTGCGGCTTGAGTTGTTAAAGTAACACCTCATTTTTTGAAAGAAGTCTTGAGACTGTACCTGCTTTCTCTATACAGTAATAAAGTACCTGTATTTTTCTTGAAAAGCTAGACTCATCTTCCTGTCTTTTGTACAACTCTGTCACCCAAGCTTGACAAGACCTGTGTAAAAAACAAAAAGGACTTCTTAAACTACAAATAATATTTTATTTGAAAATAAGACATTAGGTGTTAACTTTTTATTTTTTAATGCTTTCGCCACATAATTTTTCTTTGTTCTGCAATTAACTTTTTCCAGGATTGTAAATTTTTCTTTCAGCATAAACTGATGCCGTTTCTTACTTTTTTTGTTCATTACAAAGAAAACTTTCAGAAGCTCTAAGAAACACGAACTGCACAGTATACGTACATGACACAACTACCCACATGAACACTAGGTGGAGCACTGACTCAGAATTCGGCTATGTGTATGATGTCGCACCTACACTCTCGCTGAGAGTGTAAATTTCGCAACACACTTGTCACTTTTGTTTTGGTCTAACAAGAAAGAGACAGCCTGTTGCAAGTTTCCTGAGGCATGTCATTAAGTTTTTATTGCATCACATTATTATCTTCAGTGGCCATTTTTGGTCGAAAAAACAATTCATTATATTGAAATTTACATTTCGTTAAAACAAAATGCCCCTCTGAACTGAATTATAAATGATTTGAACCTCGGGCTGCAGATAGGGTAATTGAATAAGGTATTCCTACCTCACATAACTCCAGGTACACTTCTGTATTCCCTCTGTGCATTTCTTGTTCTCATCCTTTGATGTCTTTCCACCTGACTTTGATACAAGAGTTTCTTCAGGTCAAGCAGTCTTGGCCAGGATGTGTTACAATGTGTTGCCATAGATATGCTAGTAAAAAAAATAATGGGGCAAGGAATTGTCTTTGGAACTCTTAGGGCTTCTCTCCTGGCATTTGTCCATTGCACCAGCAGGTTTCACTGAAATCGTGATCCCCAACTCCTAATTAAAGGGACAGAGAACACCAAGGTTGTTTGCTCAGTATAACAGGTAAGAACGGGACATGTGTAAGACTAAGGGCTTCAATGTTTCCACCTTTAGGATAGGGGAACTTCTACCATAAATGATATACTGTTCTGTCTGTGATCCAGACATGGTTTAACTCTGATGTACTACCTACTGCTAACTGGTGATAACCTCTTATTTAAAAGAAGCTTAGACAAACATTGGATTACAATGTACTGCCTTCTAGTATCTTGGGTGACACATGTTAGTTATTTTATTAGCCTTGACAGTGCATTTTACATAATTATTGGGCATAGCACCCCCTCTTGACAGCATGTCATTTACCTTCCTTTTCTTGCCAGTAATATCAGTTTCTAGGGTATCCCCTTACAATATATATTTATAAAGGTGCAATGCAATAAGTTGTCCTTGGTGAACTGCAGGAGCATTGCAATGTGCTCACATGCACAAAAGAGCAAATTAGAAATAACAATGAGGAAAACAGCTTTTCTTTAGAATATAGGAAAAAAGCAAAATTCTTGTAATGCTTGAAAAACCACCATGCAAGTTTAACAAAGACGCTAACTCGACCAATATCAATGTGCCCTGATTCAGCTACGCTCAGGTCATGGTATAATGGTTACAAAGAAGTAGGTTTAACATTTAACAAATTCCAAATTCATAATGCTTACTTTTTTTTCTTTGTCCTTTACTTCCACAGACTGCCTTCACCAATTATTTTTGCCAGATTATGACAGGCATATTTACCTCCTAGATAGCTATGTTCTGTGCTTGATTAGAGCCTTTTCCTTCTTATAACACCCTATATCTTCTACATTATCAATATAAGCATTAGTGAGTTTTCTCTTTATGTGTTGTGGCTGTGCATCCCGGTGCCCATATAATGAAAGAAGTGTTTTCTATTTCTTTTCTTATACTAATTTCATTCAAATGTAATCCTTTAAGATATTAATTATGGTCTAGTTTTGTGCTTCATTCATATTTCAGTATAATAGTAGAAAGGCAAGTAATGACTGAAGATAATAAGAGGCCTGGTATTGGTCTTACGTAACATTTTTGACATTTTCTTGAAAAATGAGGTTGCTATTTATTCATTTGAATAAACACACACAGTTTGTGTGTGAGATATCTGTTGAATAGTTGAACAAATTTTGGTGATTCATTGCACACTTACTGTATTTTTTGAAAATGTAATGTTTTTAGGAATTCAAGAGAATACAGTCTATTTAACAGCCACCATAAAATGTTTAAGACACAGATCTATTCAAGAACACAGATACCATGAGAACCACCCCTTATACCTTTTTTTTTGTATTGGCAGTTGTACTTGTGGCAGATTGGCTGCTGGCCCAGCAGCATGACCTCGTTTTACACTTCCAAATAAATTGATGAATGGTCACTTCTGATTTGTAGCTGGTTTCACTAGAGAGACAGCACATCATTTGTAACTCTTATGCATCAAATCAACGCAAATTTTTATAATATGACGCTCATACAATTCCCTGCCCTCATTTTTGTTCATTATTAACTGAACTTGTGCATTTTTTTGACTATTGCCCATGATATTTTTCTTTTTGTGCATTGTAAAACAAAAAGCTATAGTGCTAAAAAAATTGTAAAATTGTTTCTCAGTGGTGCAGCACTCACTATGTTTCACTTGTAAATGTCCAGAAATAACATCAAGGGTGACATCTGTTGAACATTACACAAAATCAGCTGTACATGGAGAAGATCTTAATACCACCTGGTGACTGTTCCTGCTTAAACATTCAGTATTAGATGAGACTTTGCACAATATTATTAATCAACAGAAATTTCCCATTATTACTAAGACTGGTCATTGCCCACCAATATCATTCTAAAAACATTTTGCCTGCAGTAGAAATATTTTGCCTAATGCTTATCATTTCTTAGAGCAATCATGGCCCCCAAGCCCAAAACCCTATTGCATGATTTGGATTAGATGTGATTATGTAGCTTCTCTATCCATTATTGCAGTTTGAAAAAAGGTCTTTAAATTGATGCCTTGTTATTTTAATATATTTTTAGAGTTGTTAAAGTGCTATATTCAGACTCGGATATATTAAGAAAATGTGCATTTTTTGTTAGCTTTGTCCTGCTGATTAGGTTTTGAGATGCACACATTTTGTCATACATTTTCTTTTTTGGTGTCAGTTCAATATATGGTAAGTATTTATTTCAGTTTTGGAAACCAAGAATCATTAAAGAAATGATCACTGTTTTATCTTTTATAAATCTGCAGTGTCAATCCTTGCCACACAATGCCGTGATACCGTGCAAGTAAATGTCCTCTGAGCGTATGAGATGGCCTGTGTAGTGTGTATACTGATTCTGTTGGATATTCCAGTAAATGCCCTTAAAGTGGCATGTACAACACATGCTTATTATTACATTCTTCCATTTTTTTAAACCAGGTAAATATTCATGTTTATATTAGGCTGGCAGTCATTGTCAATCACAGATATAATCAATGTATCATTGAAGTAAGAGTAGATAAAAAGAATTAATTTTTATTGTTACAGTTGACATGACTATTGAAAACATAATCAATGTAGTCAGTATAAAAAACCAGAAATGAAAGTTATGTGAAAATGAATTTGATCTAGAATTGTACATGAGCAAACCTCAAATAGTAAAAAGAGCAGTTAAAATATGTTTGTGTATTTATACATTAGAGTAATTTCTGTCTATGCCTCAAGTATTAGCTGACATTTTTCTAATAATAAACAATTTGTTTGGCTATTCTAAGATCACGTTAGTATGTACAGTGTTGTAAAACCTTTAATTATGCATTCATACAATTCAAAGCTGCTTTGCTGTCTCCTTTAAATGCTGTCTGCTGTAAAAAAAAATGTTTAAATACAGTACTAGGATATGAGAAATGTATTCTGTGGGTGCTTTTCCATAAATCTTCATTTTATAGATTTTTGACTTGGCATGTTCATTCTGTATATTTGCATTGTCATTGTGAAATTAGCATTCACTTTCTTTAAAATATTAATTACATAGTGAAGAAATCTAATTCTGTATAATCAATCCGTAAATAACCTGAGAATGTTAAGTGCACAAGACAAGGTGCAAATGACTTTTCCATTTTGGGGCTCCCCTTGTCAAATCTGTAGTTTATCCCACTTTGTAGCTTGAAGCTGTGAAAAGCTACTGTGGCATGGTGTGGCGCCGCTTCTTATTTTTTGCACTTTCTGTTTGAATTCTAGTCAGATGTCTGCTCATCATCAGTTTAACTTCTTATTGTTAGTCAGAAATGTACTATAAGTATTACATATTTATGAGTCTAATATGTGTTCCTTTTATAAAATCATCATACCAAGAGAGGATGGCTACAAGGAGAGACAGAGGAGGCAACCCAGACAAAAGACTTTATCTGTAACTGTTTCAGGAGGCGTGAATAGTTGAGTTAATGAAGCACATAACAAAAGAATATCACTTACTTCAAAGTATGACAGCTGCATGCTGTATGCCTTGGTGGAAATTTGTACTTTGGGAGATGCTTTGGTTTCTAAGGGAAAACACATTGTGACTTTAATGTTATTTATATAATTTTTATCTTAATGATTTTTATGGCCATATATTAATATATTTTAGACTCATTTCATGGTCCTATATTGTGATTGTATGCATAGTCAACTGGCAAACAGAAGATTAAGGAAGAATAAACACAATGTGAATGTAAAATTAAGGAAGGGCATGACCGGAGCTCAAATGGTAAAGAAGAAAACCTGTGCAGACATTGTTGTAGGTGCTCTAGTCTAGTTGTAGCTGAGATATTAGACTCAGAACATACCATTGTCAGAGCCTAGTGGTCTGCTTTTTGAGGGTGAGAAAAGGCAACCAAGTATAGTAGCAGTTCTGCATGCTTGCTACATAAGTATTTCATAAGGAAATGTCTGTGTGGACATATCGCAAGCCACCTCATCAGTTAGTGAGGTGGTCTGATTGCATGGTTAGACCCAGCATTTCAGCTAGGGTTTACTTTATTTTACTATTATACTTTCAGTTTTACTCTCTGTTATACTCTATTGCTTTCGATGAATACAAGTAACTTTTTGTGTACCTTTTTCACAATTGTTTCCACGTCAGAGTGTCTTCAAGGAGACACTTTAACATATATCTGAAAACGTTCTTATTGCAGGTCCTTCCAATCTCAGAAAAATGAACTGCAATGATAGATAGTAAGTAGTTTTTAGGTATGGAAAATGTTTTCTGTAACAGAGAGAATTAAATTAATAGTGTAGCTTGATATGAAGAATTAATACAGTCTTTTTATTTTAAATATTCCTTCTGTTTTACTGATGTTAGGTGGATAAATTATATTTTTCTTTTTTTTTCCTTCCTCTAAACCAATTGCTTTTCCTGTCAAGTTCTTTTGCAATGAAAGGACTGAGCCTTTAAGTTCTGAGTGAATATGTGGCTATTGAATATTTGCAGTAGGTAAAGAAGAAGAAATGCTGCTGATTTTAAAAAGAGCTTTCAACTGCATTTAACAAGGATGAAACTCCAGCAAAGCAAACACTGTGTTCCACAGCATCTTTGAAAATGCACCATTAATTATAATTCAAAAACAATTATGACCTCAGTTTTTAGCGTTATATAGATCTAGACATGATGTAAATAAGCCAACACTCTGAGACTGAAAATCATAAAAGTGGTCACATGCAGTTTTAATTATCCTAGAAAAGATTACTTCGTTTGCTGATCCTTTTAATATGATTAACCTCATTTCAAATAATCTGTCCTTTTTTAGAGGACTTCAACATTTGTAAAGCCCAAAAAAATAAAGGAAAAGAACTGTTTGGTGTATGAGAAATGGCCGTGCAGAGTCAGGTGATGTGATTTGGCAGCTTAATTAACGTTTTTTGCAGACATAAATGAGACCTACATGCTTTACAAATAATTTATTTAAAATTTTGCAGTATCTGTTGCTTAAAGATTGGTTCGATTTAGTCTTTGCAGGTTGTCATGATTTTTTGCTATTTGCAAATCTGCCCTAATTACTGCCCTCCACAAACAGTTTATAATCAAAAACCTAAAAACTATCTTTTTTCATTATATTGTTCAGTGAAGTGAAGTGAAAAATCTGTATGAAATGTTGGAAAATAGTGGGTTTGGCACTGCAGAGGTGGCTGGTCTAATTTTTATATTAAAATAGAGGAAGAAATATCAAAGGAGCAGAGCAAGTAAAATTCTTTGTAAAAAGTGCTTTTGTATGTGGTGGTGAATACAGCAAGCGTAAGTAGCTGGTTACTGCTTAGTTCTGCAGTTTCTCTCTGCCTTACAATATGTGAATACAGGAGTGAGTATTTGACAGCTATTCTATGTGCTGAATTTTAAATAAAGATGCTGTGACTGACTGGCCTGCTGCACAAGGTAGCTTCCTACAGTACACGTAAGTTGCTGGAATGGGCTGTGGACCCCAGCCACCCTGAATCGGACAATAACAAAGAATGTTATTTTATTTATTTTATTCTAAAGGATAAGCTGGATATTTCTGAAGTGAACAGTTTCTATTCATGGATATGGTATACATTAATTTACCCCAGAAATTTGTGTTAAGTGAAGTATAGTTCATAAATTAGTTTAAAAAAAAAAAGAAGTTTTCCCTTGTATTTTATACTGTTGATCAAAGGGGCATTAGAAGAAACAAAGCATTAAAAAATTATCAAAAGAAAACAATGTTTCTCTGTTTTGGCCAATGTTACTATGTTCACATCTTGAGATTGTCCACATATTGGAACATGGACTATCCGTATACTTCACACAAAAATGTGATTTATTTTTGTGAGAATCCACAAATTTGAAAGAAGTTAGGGGCTCACTTCACTTCATTCCCTCAAACATACTGTATATGGCAACTTTTAACTCCAAAGGCTGTGGTTGCAGAATGTTGCAGTTTAAAAAATCTTAATTGTTTCCAATGAAATTTTGATTTTCCTAAGGGCTTTTATAAACAAACTATTATGAAGATGACAAAACATTTGGCTTCTATGTCAATTTTTATCTGTATGAATACATTGACAAGGAGCTTCAACGGATCAAAGACAAGAAAAAAGAAATAAAATTCGAGAGACAGAGAGATAAATGAAGAGCCTCTTAATTATTTGGTGAGTTTTCAGACCACTGGCAGTGATAGGTAGTGCAGTCTTGATTGTTTTGCTTTTTTATCATCAGGATTCTATTTGAGAAGTTTATTTTTAGATTCAGTTTGCTTTGAAAAATATCTGTTTTATTTCTGTCATGTTTGTCATTGTGTAGTCAATGCATTTGGATGCATTATGTGACTGTGGTCATCACTTAGATGATGAGGAACTGGCCATGGAACACACGGGGGGGATACTTTCAGCTTAATATTAGTGATGAAGCAGCAATTTAAGAGAAACCAAATTTGTTTCAGTTTGCAGTGAGAAGTCAAGGAAAATGACACATTTTATTGGCTAACTAAAAAGATTATAATATGTAAGCTTTCAAGGCAAAAGGTGTCATTCTGCTTGACGTATCACTACATTTATAATGGCTAACACCCTAGTATTTCAGTTTGCAAAAAGAATTGAAAACTATGCCAGTTAAATACACGCTATTGAGCCAGGAAGAATGGTGTTTACTAAAAACTTTTTTCCATTCCTATATTTTCAACTCATCTGTAACCTTGTAGCTGTCTTGGTTACATAACTACCACCAGGCAGAACGAATACACTTTGGCTGATGGGAGGCTGTCTGATCAGTCAGGATGAAGTTACACTCTGTTGGACTTCCCACATAGTTGATTTAGGTCAGGGGGCCCTCGTGAACATGAAACCAGTTCTGTTTTGGAAGCTGAACCAAAGTGCACTGGGAACCTGAAAGAGCAGTTTTTTGGTAAGAAAGAAGCCTTTGTAGACACAACTTATTTATGACTTTATATTCTATATTTGCATACTAGTTGTATGAAGATATTAAACAGATCATGTTAATGAGTTGTAACGGCCGACCCCTTTTACCCAGCCGGCAGCTACACTCCCAAGACCTGTGGCTTGGATAATTGACTGAGAAATAATCTACTATCAAGCCATACTTCTTACCATTTGAACTTTTCCCCCACAATCGACGGTGAAAAATATAAGCACACAAAAACAGGATGTAAAATTTAACAGATTATATGTATTAAGTGAAATGAAATAGAAAAATAGAAACATATAAATATAAATATCCCTCCACCCCCGCAATAACAAGACACCACCAATTATATATATACACACAACAAAAACCCTCCCTTGTCCCTGTAACAAATAAACACACAACACGAATAACTATGAATGCTAAACTGAAAATGAATGAGAACGTGAGTCCGGTAATAAAGAAACTGTCCTGAAAGCGGATGACTGAATTAGTGATATTGCATTGTTTGATTCTCCCCGGAAAAAATGGAACAGCCTCACCGTGAATCCTCGTGTGTGTGGTGGATGATTAAGTCCTACCCCGGGGTCTCTCTTGGTGAGGTCCTTGAAATAAATCCAGCAGATGGAAAAACAAACTGGATGGATATGCGCGATGTGGACAATAACTGGTACAGGTTGCTCGTGGTCGTGATGGTGAAACAAAATCTCCTTCTCTCCTCCTCTTCCTTCTCCTCCTGCTGGCTTATATAGTCCTGTGATGGCTGGGATTGATTGATTGTAAACAGGTGTTTTCCAGGTTTGCGGCCGTGGTCTCCTTCCATCATCCGTCCCCTTTTTTCGGGGACGGCATTAACTGATGCACATAAACAGTAAACGGGACAATAAAACGAGACGCACGCAGTACTGACATTTAAACACTATGTGGCCCCGCTACAGAGTATAACATTGTGTTCTTACAGTATATATTTATTAATTAGAAGGAATTTTCCAAAGGTTTGCATAAACATACAAATAGAAGAGAACCAATATAAACCTAAATTTCAGAGAAATAGAGAATCTACTTTAATTTGTTACTTCTGGATATAATTAAACATTTGTGCAACCAATTTATATTTTTTTGCCTAATTCAGTAGTATTCTGTGCTTCTACATTTTTCAAACCCTTTATTAATTTTAAATGTAATGTATTTTAATTTAGTATTTAAGTCCACATCAAAGATTCCAAAAGCAAGAATATTCTTGAAAGATTTTTTATATAATGCACTTTACCCAAAATAATAAATTTATAGTAAAGTATTCTTTCCCCAAGTTTTATGTTACACAATACAATAAAATATAAAAATCATTTAACTTAAAATACACCTTTATGACCATAAAAACCCAACTTAGCGAATCAGTGCAGAATGATTTTAAAAACAGTGAAGAAGCAAATGAACCACAGACTGCCCTTCAGCAGTACAAAAAGGAACGTAAATCAACCTGCTTATATCTAAAGTGAGAATGCAAAT
Organism: Erpetoichthys calabaricus; assembly: GCF_900747795.2. Taxonomy (NCBI): domain Eukaryota; kingdom Metazoa; phylum Chordata; class Cladistia; order Polypteriformes; family Polypteridae; genus Erpetoichthys; species Erpetoichthys calabaricus. The sequence goes on along the minus strand of NC_041405.2, from coordinate 86,898,017 downwards.
CAAACTGGAGAAATCCTGTGAACAGTTAATTGATTTGGGAGACCACGGTTCACATCCCAGGTGTGACATGTGCATGTTCTCCCCATGTGTGTGTTAGTTTCCTCCCACAATTCAATGACATGCAGGTTAGAAGGCTTGGCGATGCTAAGTTGGCCTCTCATGTGTGTGTGTTTGTTTTCATCCATTGATGTGCTGGCACCTGTCCAGGAACTTTTCCGACCTTATGCCCTAGGCTTGCTTTGAAAAAACAAGCTTCTGTACTTGTTGTTGATTTCCACACTGTCCATTTGTCACTCAGCTACACCACATGCCAATTGCAGCGTATTGCTCCTGAGCCCTGGTATCAGTAGCCTGTACCATTGGACTTTTGTCATCACTTGTGGGGAAGGAGCAGACAGCACAATTTGTGTGATGGCTTTATGTGATATCACACAGTTTTATGGCATTTGTGTATGCTGTGTGACAGATGTCCAGGGACCTTGCCCCACCGGGACGCCAGCAGAAGAGCAATATCTCCCCTGGAATACAAGAGGGCAGCCTCCCTGGATTGCATGGGGACCACGGACCTGGGGAGTCCAACTTTGTGGAGCGCCTAGACAGCTCTACTCGAGGAGCCGGACGGAGCTTGCGAGGGAGGAGTGGAGGCAGAAGAAGAAGCGAGAGAAAGAGAACTCGGTTGGTGAATTGTGCACTGTTTGCTATATCATTGGGTGTTATGTAATAAACGTGTGTGTTTTGGGACTTTTGGCCTCTGCTTTTGTCTGTGTCCGGGTACGAGGTTAACAATAGCATCCCATTTATACAGCACCCAGAAGTGCTCCAGGTGCTCCCCAATTAACATCCGGCAGCACTTCCAGTTGTGGCAGAAGTGCTGCAAGCGAGTTCAGCTCTTCTTCTGGCAGCACTTCCAGGCGTGGCAGAAGCACTGCATATCCCAGGTCCGGAGCTGTCCAAGTGCCCCCTGGCGGTGGCCACGATGCTCCACCATGCAATCCAGGGAGGCTGCCCTCTTGTGTTCCAGGGGAGATATCGCCCTTCTCCTGGTCCTTCCCTTCTCCCAGCCTCACAGTGGGGCAAGGTCCCTGGACATCTGTCACAGCTGTTTTCCCCAATTGCCAGTTGTTCATGAAAGCACACACATCCAAATGCAAACTGTTGTTGTGTAAATTCTGTAGTATGTGCTATCTACTCAGCTAGTACTACGAAGGTGTTAAATTGTGTTTGTACTATAACTACAGATAGGTATTCGCATTTGGATGAACAACGCACCCTGTCTCATCAGGCCCAGGTGCCCTGTCCCTGATAAATAGATGACATTAATTTGTTTTTTCAAAGCAGTACCTTATTTTTAAAAAGTCACGGCCATCATATACTTGCTTTGCAAGTTCTTACTACCAATCAATGCTCTGTGTTAATGCACTTTTTGCGGCATATTTTTTGCATGTTTTTTTAAAAAAATATCAAGGAAATGAGGAAAAAAATGCAATATAGCTAAGCCACAATGGAAGACAATTAACTACTTTTTTTCTGTAATACTTTCCAAGTCAATTTTGTTCAAAAGATGATAGAAAGAATGATTAAGTGTGCCATGTATTAGCGAGGATTGATCACTTTTACTGTTTTTTATAGGTAGAAATGTATTCAAATCCATTTTATGATGAGGTAGATCTAAATTTAGAGTTTGAAGTCAATATGGCACCATGATTTATTACAATTTTAAATCATCTTTAAATGAGCCACCTTTGAATAATAAAATTACCGAATACTGCCACATGTGCTGACCTGCATCAATCTCTGAGAGACACCACCCCACATACAGTGCTTCCCAAATATAGACAGTTTCTTTGATTCATGGAAGTAGCAGTTTAAATATAGCAAAGGTTTCAGTTTGCTTTATCATTTGGTGGATAAAACTTTAATAGCATAGCTAACTTTATTACCAAGTAGGCCCTAGTCTCAGGTTTTGTTTTTGGTTATGACTTTCTTTTTGGCTCTGATTTTTAATTCTTATTCTGCCCTCTTGTTTATGATTGCCTTTCATTTATTATCTCCGACTCTGACTCTGTGCTTGTCATGACTTTGATTTCACCTTTCATCAACTCATCGCCTCTTTCTCTCTCATAACAATTATCATTTTTATACATTTATATGTCTGGTAATTGGTGGTGTGCATGTGGAAAATGTAAAATAATGCCTACTGAGGATAAATGCCCTTGTTATTGAGAGGGGAACTTTTTCTACTAACAGTGCTAGAAAGCCTTATTTGTCCTGCAATATTACAGTTTGTGCAACTTATGAGGATGATTTTCCAGGCCTCATCGTTCATAATGTACTGATTGAAGATTACTAGAAGCTTAACTGAAAGAAGCAATGAAAGGCAGAAGAACCGAACAGGCAGGTTTCACAGAGAAAGTCTGTTTCTTAATATTAATCATGGCAGCTGCCATTTCCTAGCAATGATGCATCACAGTTCTCATCTAAATTGTACAAAACTTTAAACATTATGGGAAAAGAAGTTGATGGAAAGTATAGACACCCCATTTTTGTTTTATTTTCTCATCCCAGGTACTTGTTAGTTGAAAGGGTTTTGCCATAGTAAACTACTACAGTCTTGTGGTTTATATTGTTTTATTGTTCTCCAGTTGAATTTACACTGCATATTCCTTTCGACTGGCTGCTGTTAATAAGAATATTCTGCTTATTCCAGTTGATGTGAACTGAGAAGAGAAGACACGTCCTTCATTCAGGAAAGATTGTACAGAGAATCAGTAATAAAAATGAATGACTTCCAACCTACTTTTTTTTGCTCAAACATGCCTTCAAAATGTGTAAGGCATACTTTCTAAAACCAGAACCTTTGTACCTTCAAAGTTTATGTATTTATTAAGCATTAAGGGTTTTGTTTCATGTTTCATCTTGTACCCCTTAGACTTCCACTCTAAGCTTTTGTGGGAGACTTTTTCCCCCCAATTTAAAAGTTTTGATTAACTTAACATGGCAAATTTAATGGGCATATGAATGAGAGCCACAATTGTGGGAAAGAATAACTAAAAAACACTGAACTTTAATGGCATGTAACCAAAGTTTAACTGTTTCTGTACTTTAAAGCTTTACTAAGCAAAAGGAATGAAGTCTCCAACATAATCGCTGAACCCACCTTGTCCATTTCCAAGCAGTACTCTGTGCTCCACCATGTTTTTCCAATAAGGTTTTATTTTGCAAATGTACAGTTCCAAGTTCTTTGGGCCATAATTCATTATACAGTTCCACAGAGTTGAAATATGAACAAGACGTGTCAACAAAACTATGTAGACGCGACAAATATTTCACAATTTTGCCTCTTTTATTCGTAACTTTCATTGCTTATATTTTTCTGCTGCTTACATTAACCTGCAAATGCTTCTATGTGTCTTTGAGTAATCATCATCAATTGATATTTGATCAATCTTGTTACACTGAATGCTAAATGAATCTGTTAAAATCTGGGATTATTCATAATTAATATGTACTGCTGTTTATTTAGAACAGATCTTTCTCATTTAGATTTTGAACCAGTTTGTCCCTCAGCTATGTCAATCTGCTTGATATAGATGCAGGGTGGGACTGAGACCAAGGTGCTTTTTGTGCCTTTGTTCAAAGTAGTGAATTTCATTAAAACATTAATTTGAAGCATATGTTTATTAAATCAAACCTAATGCCTCCCAAATCAACTCAGCAAAAATTTAAACAATGGCATGGCTCTCAACATAATTATGCATTTGCTATTTGTGCCAAGAAAAAAAAGCTCATTAATTAGGAGCTGTGGCCTTTTCTTATTGCAGTTTTCTTTGATCAGAATTGGTGTTATTTTGAGGTGCATCTAGAGAGCCAAACTTTGAGTGTTTAAGGGCCTTCATGTCTAAACCAGACACTCCATGATGTAACAGGTACAAATCAAAGACCAAATAAATCATAAAGAAGAAAACGGAGGGGGAACTGCTGGTCATAAAATGATGTGGATGTGCATTTATCTGTACCATCTAAAATGGTTTAGCCTTTAATATTACCCACATAGACTTATGGAAGGTTTGTATTCTAATCAGTTCAATGTATTCCTACAGGTAGTATTCTCAGAAGTTAGCCACAACACTTAAACAGATTTACAAATGGAAGGCAGTAAGAGGAAATTGCAAATCAACTTTTATACAGATATGGGTGACAGGATAATACAATGGTTACCACTGCTGCCTCATGGACCAAAGCCCTTGGTTCAAATCTTACACCCAGTTGTTCTCTATGTGTGGAGTCTGCATGTTATTTGTGTGCCTACAGTACATAGGCTTACCCTCCAAATACTCTGAATTTTTTGAATACAGGTATTTGGCTAACTGGCAATTTTAAACTTGCCCTGTGGCAGAGTGTGCATGAGTGACCCCCCTTAAGGAACTAGTGGTATTTCCAGGCATGGTTTCTGCCTTGCTCTTGATGCTGCTGGAATAGGCTGTAGCCATCTGCTGACCTCAGTTAGGTTAAGGGAGTCTGAAAATGTTATGCTGTAAACACACATATCCATTAAATATACAGTACCATAAACTGTTGGCTACAGCGATGTTACGTGTTTTACAGACCAGACATAACATTCTGTCCACACAGTCAGAATCTCTTACACTTCAAGATGGCCAGTAACGCTTTACACTCATTTGCAACTTCTCACTAGGGGAGGAGGTCATAATGATAGCTTGTGGGTTTCATGCCAACCTCTTTGGACTCATTTTTAGCAACTAGTAGGTTTCTACCAATGTTGTGCTAGTCCTTTAGTGTAAAGCATCATTATAAAATCTAGATTGCTTATTCCCACTCCTCACATAATTTGACTTTGGAATAACTACTTTTGAAAATGGGACTGTGATGAATGTTTTGGGAACCTATGCTCCTTTTTAGGCCTGTTTGCTTTAATAGAGACTAAGGTGAATTATTCAAAGCAGGCATGGACACATTTAGTCCTGGAGGACTACAGTGGTGGCAGCAATTTGAAGCTGGCCGACACCTTGATGCAAACTTCTAATTTTACTGGACTCCTTGTATAGTGTTATTTTAATAGTGGTCTTTTATTTAATTTTCCATACATATATCTTATTGGTGACATTGCTGCTCTACTGCATTCATTTGGAAAAAAAAAATTGCTATGTTCTTTTGAAAGTAACAACAAATAGCCAGAGAGCTGATTTATGTGAAACTGTTTGTAATTATGGCCTAGTTGGGAGGTCTGTTGTCTTTAAACCATAACATTGCTAGTTCAATTCCTGCTGTAAGTAAATCATTCATCTTAAATGCCTCTAAACAATTGTGTGCCCTGGGTTAAAGTGTCTCCATCCATTGTTTGATATTCTATGGTGGGGAGCTCGTACCTGCCGTGGCAATACTGCTTGAAAGGTGGGAGCTAAACATGGATGGTGCACTAGTCTAGGGCAAGGCACACTCCTACACACCTACATAACCTATACAGCATTTATATTTGGATCACCAGTTAACTAATATGTCCCTCTTTGAGAAACCCTACACATAGGAAGCACGGGAAGAAAATGCAAACTTAAAATTAAAGAAGAAAAAAACAAACAAACAAAACAGTGGCAGGCTGAAAAGAGTCACAGATTAACTCATTACCAGCAGCAACAACCAGTATGACTGATATTTCTTACCCCTCATCTCATGAGAAATTACAGAGCAAGAAGAAGAAAAATAATTTTTATAACTTCTTCATAGATACAGTTTAAGCAGCAGTCTGTCTTAATAGAATGAAAACATGAAAGACAAAAATGGAGCACTTTTTTGCATTTTGTTTTTAAATGATGAATGATGAATTCATTATTTTTGCATATCAGGGAATGTGTTGCTGTTTTCACTCAAGCTTGTTGCTGCTGGCTAATTACCAGGGGAAATAAAATCTACAAAGCCATTGCTGTGGAATGACAGGCTTTGTGTGGGTGTTTATGTGGGAGGGTACGAAAAATTATGAGGGGCAGTGCTTAAGTGAGTGCAACTGCAATAAGTGTCACAGATTTTTTTTCAGAGAAGTATCTCTACATACTGTATGCAAAAAAAAGGCCATTTGTTTTTTGGTTATCTAATAAATCATAAATTCCCTAATGCATATTAAATGTTGTGTGCCAAATTGTTGACCCAATGGCAAAAGTTGTAGGGCAATTTCAAGTCTGAGATACTTTTGTAGGCTCCACATTAAGGTACACTAGTAAAATAATCCTCTGTGTTCACTGCCACACTCCACATTCGAAGGTACAGAATGGCGAGATTGTATTATGTCACTCACCCAGAGGTGAGGTAGGAGCCACACATGCATTGTATATGAAAATTGCAGTCCTTTGTCTAATACCGAATTCTTATACTTTTCGTTCCTGCTTCTCATTTCTTATGTATTTTTTCAAATATACTTACATTTGTAATGATAGAGGAATGTTATTTTGCTAGTCCTAAGATGGTGCTAAAAGTTATGGAAGTTTGGAGATGTGAAGCAAGATTTGTCAATCAGTCATAGTATCACTGGGAGTGCATGGATACTTCAATTAGAATCAATCACAAGTCTTCCCAATATCATCCTGGGTTTTCTTTACGTATGTTGGTTTATTCACAGGTTCAGAATATATATCAGTTAGGTTCAACATCATCTCTAAATTCACCTTCTGTGTGTGACTGAGCATGTATTCATGAGTGGGCCTACCATAGAGTGGCATCTCAAGCAAGATTCATTTTTGTCTTCCTTCCAAGGCTGTGATGAATTGATAAATTAAGGGTAGAGTTGATATTAAGTACATATGAGTTAGTGCTCTAACAGTGAAGAATAAAAGTAACTGTTAATAAATGCAGAGATGGCAACATATTATTGGGATGTGTGTGTGTGTGTGTGTGTATGTATGTATGTATGTATGTATGTATGTATGTATGTATGTATGTATGTATGTATGTATGTATGTGTGTATTTATATATATATATATATATATTATATATATACAGTGCATCCGGAAAGTATTCACAGCGCATCACTTTTTCACATTTTGTTATGTTACAGCCTTATTCCAAAATGGATTAAATTCATTTTTTCCTCAGAATTCTACACACAACACCCCATAATGAAAACGTGAAAAAAGTTTACTTGAGGTTTTTGCAAATTTATTAAAAATAAAAAAACTGAGAAATCACATGTGCATAAGTATTCACAGCCTTTGCCATGACGCTCAAAATTGAGCTCAGGTGCATCCTGTTTCCCCTGATCATCCTTGAGATGTTTCTGCAGCTTAATTGGAGTCCACCTGTGGTAAATTCAGTTGACTGGACATGATTTGGAAAGGCACACGCCTGTCTATATAAGGTCCCACAGTTGACAGTTCATGTCAAAGCACAAACCAAGCATGAAGTCAAAGGAATTGTCTGTAGAACTTCGAGACAGGATTGTCTCGAGGCACAAATCTGGGGAAGGTTACAGAAAAATTTCTGCTCCTTTGAAGGTCCCAATGAGCACAGTGGCCTCCATCATCCGTAAGTGGAAGAAGTTCGAAACCACCAGGACTCTTCCTAGAGCTGGCCGGCCATCTAAACTGAGCGATCGGGGGAGAAGGGCCTTAGTCAGGGAGGTGACCAAGAACCTGATGGTCACTCTGTCAGAGCTCCAGAGGTCCTCTGTAGAGAGAGGAGAACCTTCCAGAAGGACAGCCATCTCTGCAGCAATCCACCAATCAGGCCTGTATGGTAGAGTGGCCAGACAGAAGCCACTCATTAGTAAAAGGCACATGGCAGCCCGCCTGGAGTTTGCCAAAAGGCACCTGAAGGACTGAGACAAAGATTGAACTCTTTGGTGTGAATGCCAGGCGTCACATTTGGAGGAAACCAGGCACCGCTCATCACCAGGCAAATACCATCCCTACAGTGAAGCATGGTGGTGGCAGCATCATGCTGTGGGGATGTTTTTCAGCGGCAGGAACTGGGAGACTAGTCAGGATAAAGGGAAGGATGACTGCAGCAATGTACAGAGACATCCTGGATGAAAACCTGCTCCAGAGCGCTCTTGACCTCAGACTGGGGCGACAGTTCATCTTTCAGCAGGACAACAACCCTAAGCACACAGCCAAGATATCAAAGGAGTGGCTTCAGGACAACTCTGTGAATGTCCTTCAGTGGCCCAGCCAGAGCCCAGACTTGAATCCGATTGAACATCTCTGGAAAGATCTTAAAATGGCTGTGCACCGACGCTTCCCATCCAACCTGATGGAGCTTGAGAGGTGCTGCAAAGAGGAATGGGCGAAACTGACCAAGGATAGGTGTGCCATATTCAAAAAGACTTGAGGCTGTAATTGCTGCCAAAGGTGCATCGACAAAGTATTGAGCAAAGGCTGTGAATACTTATGTACATGTGATTTCTCAGTTTTTTTATTTTTAATAAATTTGCAAAAACCTCAAGTAAACTTTTCTCAAGTTGTCATTATGGGGTGTTGTGTGTAGAATTCTGAGGAAAAAAATGAATTTAATCCATTTTGAAATATGGCTGTAACATAACAAAATGTGGAAAAAGTGATGCGCTGTGAATACTTTCCGGATGCACTGTATATATATATATATATATATATATATATATATATATACTAGGCTCCGCTTCCTGCTCGCTTCGCTCGCCCACCCCCAGGTTTGGTTTACCGGATATACAATTTAAAGAGATTGTTATTTTCATGGGAATTGTTACATATGCATTATTTTTACTTTTGCTTTAAAACTTTTGTAAAAACAATACTGTACTTGTCCTTTATTTCCGACCCCGGACGTGGTTAAATCTGTTTCTCACAGGACGTATAACGCTGCACGCATTGTGAAGGGGGAGCAGCTGAATGTATGCTAAGGAGAAGCGGTTGGATCATCTGATGGCTGGTTGCTGCTGCTGCTGCTGGCGAGCTGCGTATTCTGCTTGTTACTTGTCGTTGTTTTAAGACATGAAGCGTGTCTGCCAAAAGCATTCCAACAAGTGCTAGGTTAGATGAACTTGTTTAAAATGTTGTTTCACTGCCTTGTCTCGTGTGACGTTACTGTGTCTCTTGCGGGACGTCAAATTGTCTTCCAAGAAGATCCGAGAAGATCACGTCTCATCTCCCTAGTATCCCTTCCAAGATTTTTTTTATAATATATATATATATATATATATATATATATATATATATATATATATATATATATATATATATAATATATAATATGTATATGTGTATATATATATATATGTATGTATGTATATTTGTATATGTGTGTATGTGTAAAATATTCTATTTCACTAGTATGATGGAAAGCGGGTATGGCTCCAGTACCCGATATCTGTTTGATTTCATAACATTCTATGCCCCATTTTCCAAACCAAGCGACTTGGGTAGAATTGAGAATCCAGCAGGAAAATTAAGTGACAGACTTGTCCACATTTCTGGTGTTCTTGAAACTCTTGTTCTGATGATGATGATGATGATAATAGTAATATGCTTTGCATCTCTCTAGTTGATTGTATGTTGCAAGGTAAAATGGCATTACAAGTGAAACAAGCTTTTTTTCCCCCCTCATCTAAGGTTTCTATTTTTTTTCCTCTCCCATGTGTTTTCAACTCTGTGTGGATGTTTTTAGCCTAGCATTAAACATATAATAAAACAAACATACTTTTCAGGGAGTGTATGCCCCGTTCATAATACACCATGGCTCCTATTCCTGATCCACTTGGCATGCACTTGATGTGATAAACAGAAACAAGGACATCAAGTTCTCAGCTGTTCTTCACTGAGTACAAGGGAGGATTTTTAATCAGACATGTTTTTCTTTCCTGAGTCACAAAGAACATTTGTAACAGTACACATGAGTTGATAGGCAGGTGAGGCAGTGTTGTTAAACATTATTGGTTATTTAATGTAATGCATATTTATGACACGGACATTACACCAATAATCAATATGCAAAGCAATTATTTGTTGTTCATGCCATATTCCTTAAGGAAAATGTCTTCACTCAAATCCAGGTTTCATTCCTAGAACATTTTTTTTTGTTGTTCTTGAGGATTGTTTTTGTCTGAAATTTTTAATGTCTACTAGTTAATTTCTAAAAGCTAAATTTAACGACTCACTTATTTAAATTTGACCATTTTGAAAAAAATGTGTCTATAAAAATACTTTAAAATTCAACATATTGTATGCAATTCTGACTGCACTGTGCTTCCTCTGCTTACAGTCAATCAACCAATCAGCCAATCCATCTTTATTTTGTGCCGTATTAAAAGCTCTTACAGAGCTAATATGCTTCTAGCACACTATCAAATATAGCACGTGAACAGTCAAATTTTATAAATTAAAGCAAAAGAAACAAAATGCACCAATAGCAAACCACTAATAATCACCTAAACACTAGGAGGACCTTATAAGTATACCTGGAATATTCTACATGGCAAATGTCAAAAGGAGGTATAAACAACCCAGAAACAGAGCAGAATATGTAGGAATTACAGTGGACAAGGCCATTTGAGCACCTGTACAGTTTAAACCCAAATACAGAATGGAACTACGGAACAGGCTGCAAAATGAAGACACCAGAAGGGCACAAAATTGATGCCCATATATGTTTGGTTTAGGTTTCTTTCTGGGAATTCTGGTTTTCCTCAGATATCCCCAAATGTGTACATGTTAGGTTAATTAGTGGCTCCAGAATGTCCCCGTGTGTGTGTGCACCAGCACCTTGTATAGGATTTTTACCAACTTGTGCCCAGTACTCTCCAGTCTTCTATACATTATTACTGTGTAACTTTTCACTTAGGGAGAAAGCACAGAGTGTCTTGGTGGTACTGTTTTTCCAGTGGCAATTAGACCATTGTTTGATTCATGGCTGTAATAATGTCTTTGTGGATTTTAATTATTCTTTTCATATTTGTGCTGGATCCATTTGGGCATTCTAATTTCTTCTAACTGTTCAAAACATGTAGCCAACCTTTTTGGTGATTCTAGGTTGACCCGTTGTGTATTGGTATATCTTTTAATGGTCTGACTTCTGGTGCTTTGTACTCATTGCTGCTTTGTCAAGACTATGTTGCATGAATGTGCCAGTGATTTTCAGTTGTAGCTTCATTTACATAATCTTTGTCAGTCAGAGGCAGTCGATGTTCCACTCCCAGAAAGTCAATTATGTAATGTGATATGCTTATTGACTGGCATCAACTAGTGTCAGACTCACTCCAATAAAATCAAACAGGTTTGATTTTGTCTTTAGTCTTAGGGATGGGTTCTGGTTTGTTGAAAGCTGACAACCAATAAATTATCATCCAGAAGTACAATGCATAGAATGCAGTGGTGACGAATGAGGAACACAATGTTGGTTGGACCTCACAAGCAGACAAGAGAAGCTCATTGTATGTCTTATGTTTTATGTACCACAACAGAATGTAAAAAGTAAAAAGTACTGAGGCTGTGTCTGAACTCGTCGTACCTGTTAACTCTTCGTATAGCACTGGCTCACTCAGGCAGCATGATATTGCTATCAGAGAAAGGGGGTGCGGGGAAACGACTCAGCATTGGCATTCAGTCAGTCAGTAAATGTGAAATGGCAGTGATTTTCAGTCACTGACATGAGAGAGGGGGAGAGAGAGAGAGAGAGGTTAGGGGCACGCACTGATACAGTACATTGCCGCACCCCCCCACATGACAAACCAACTCAGGATCCAGATTAGGACCCTAGTGCAGGCATGCAACGGGTGACACCTCAGCACCACACTAGTTCAGATGGAGTGGAACAGTGCGAGGTGTTTTTATGGTGGCTGGAGTGCCAATTCTGCCACCAACCCCCAAGTTTTTCCCTACAGGTTGGAGGGCCTACATGCAGGGATGGATGCAGATTAACATCATACCCAGGGCGGAGCAATTGCAGGTTAAGGACCTTGCTCAAGGGCCCAACAGATCAGAGTCCCTTTTTGGCATTTATGGGATTTGAACCAGTAACCTTCCGATTGCCAGTGCTGGTCCCTAGCCTTAAGATTTATACAAGCTGAAAAGAAATCACTGACATGGTCTGCCAGAAATTGATATGGTCTGGGATGAGATCAGCAACTGCGGCCAGAAAATCTGACATACCGTATGACAAGAGGTTGTGTCATGTGCTTAAGTTTCTAACTCCTCACATCCCTCTACTGTATGGCTGGATCGAATACACCAAAGTCATAAACTCATGCAGATGTATTTTAATATGTATCAATGTAATCGTGAACAATTTACCATGCATCTTTCATATTTTTAAGACTTGTTCTCTGACTTTTGGATAAACTATATGCAAATACTTTTTGCAGTAGAAAAATGTGGTGAAAACACTTTCCTTGAATTAGAATTGAGTTGATATTATTGCCTGTGATAAATAAATGCCTATTAGTAGCCTAATATAAACAAGAAATAAGCAACAGAAACCATAAAAACAGTCAAGAATAGTAGAATTGGTCTTAGCATGGAAAACATAAAAAATGAGGCACCACAAAAATTATTTTGTCCACTTTATGGAAACTGCAGATTTTTTGCTTTCCAACTGTGCAGCTATTAAAAGCTTATACTTTTTTCAAACAGCATTGGAAACACATTTAATTCTGAAGTAATGAAAAGCCTCAGTAAATACAATGCACTCTACAATATCTGCTAGACACAGACTAATACAATCTAAAATTAGTCATTGTATTCATGTCTCCAACTACCCTTGTGGCTAGGAGTTAGAATAAATTACTATCCCTTTATAGGGTGTCATATCAGTTTGCTAAACGAGGTTGGCATCAAGAGCATCTGGCCATTAAAATCTCTATTCCAATACTCCCTTTTTGGGGGGCTCCTGGCTAACCTGGATGAACATGAAAAATAGCCATTAAGCCAGAAGAGAGACAGCTTCATGTGTCCAAGATGTAGTATTAGGGTGTTGTACCATGTTAGCCATTATGAATGTAGTGAGAAGTCAAGCAAAATGACACCTTTTATTGGCTTACTAAAAAAGATTACAATATGCAAGCTTTCAAGGCAACTCCTGCCCCTTCTTCTTTTTAGTTAGCCAATAAAAGGTGTCATTTTCCTTGACTTCTCACTGTATCCATGATGGAACTTTTTAAAAATATACCCAAAATTAGACTAACTCTAGTGATAACCTGTGATACTCAAATATGCTTACTATATTCAGACTCTGCCAAACTCCCACAACTCGTACCCTTTTGGAACATTTTCTCTTCTATTAAGGAAGCTCTTAGTATTTCAAGAGATCTGTATCCACTTCTAGAGCAATTTTTGTTGGTGTAACTGCTTAATATGCTGTAATTGTCTTTCCACATTCAGAACATCTAATTTTTCTGAGCTTGAAGAATCATATTCTGTCTCACCCTGGCATTTAATAGTGGACAAGTCAGATATTTTACGAAATCTAGTAGATTCCGTTAGCCATCACCAACCTTTGGAATGATGCTATAGTTTGTGCTTTCTCCCATTTTTTTGTTGTTTCCTTCCTTTTTATATTGCTGTAGCGTGAGGACTTATAGGGTGGGGTAGATGAAGCAACAAAGACATTACCCATAGTATGGCGTATAAATGACCTATTGTTATTGTAAATCACTATAATGCTCTTTGCAGGTTAATTAAATATGTTAAAATCATGGCTGTGAATGAAAGGTCAAGGCCATTGGAGACAAAAATAAAAAAATCCATCCATTATCCAACCCGCTATATTCTAACACAGGGTCACTGGGGTCTGCTGGAGCCAATCCCAGCCAACACAGGGCGCAAGGCAGGAACAAATCCTGGGCAGAGTGCCAGCCCACCACAGGACACACACACACACACACACACACACACACACCAAGCACACACTAGGGACAATTTAGAATTGCCAATGCACCTAACCTGCATATCTTTGGACTGTGGGAGGAAACCAGAGCACCCAGAGGAAACCCATGCAGACACGGGGAGAACATGCAAACTCCACGCAGGGAAATCCCGGGAAGCAAAGCCAGATCTCCGTATTGCGAGGCGGCAGCACTTCCACTGCGCCACCGTGCCACCAATAAAAAAAATCTCAAGCTCAAAACCCTTTGGCAATTAACTTTATGAACAACAACTAATAGATCCTTGCAGTTTTTTAAATCGGCATCAACTGAAAATAACCGCAGGTGTTGGCTGAGCACAATGGTTATCTATGAGGGGTGGTTAAGGGCATGGTGCAATGCAGGGCACAGAAATGTCTGCCTAAAAGGGATCCTGTTATCACTCTTACTATTGTATCACACCATTATCACAACTGCCAATATTGTCCACTGTCTCTATTAATGGCAATCATTCTTTATACCTCTTGTTGAAAGTAAATTTGATTTCCATTTTAAGATCAGCACTAATTAGATTTTTTTCTAGTATTGCATAAAGTATTTGATTTAAGCACAGTTCCACTTATGTCGATAGTTCTTGTTTGCTCTGATCTTTAGAGAGGAGAAAATAATCAATTCACATCAGCTCTCTGTGCTGGCACAGACTTACAGGACCAGATCAAAATGAAGGGTTTGAATTTAATTGAACTGCTCAGTGTTTTTACTTAACTGCACCATGCAGTGCTGAGATGAAACACTTTCTTGACAAGAACAGTCAGCCTTAAATCTTATTAACATAACTAAAAGGAAACTGTATTTTTACTGTAAAACAATAACCTACAGTATGCAATCATAAATAGACTTTGACAATGAATGATGTTTCATTTAAATGACAGTATTTTGCATTTTAGAATCATTCCAACGGCTGAAAAGATTAGCTATTCACTTTTTTGTTTAATTTTGAAATGGTCGTAAATTATCTGTGGTTGTTTGTGTAGTGAAGGTGAAGCAAGGTCACCTTTGGAGTCAGCTGTGACTCTCAAGTAAATATGGAGTTGGCTAACTAATGTTCTCTTCTAATTTTCTCTAATATTCCTGGTTAGAAACAGATCAGCTAAGATGGGATAACTTAGTTACTGCTGTGTCTACTTGGCCCTAACATCTTTTTGCTTTCTTTTTATTTGTTTAGCATTATTCAACCTCATCCCAGTGGGGCTTCGAGTGGTGGCTATCCAAGGTGTACAAACAAAACTGTATCTGGCTATGAACAGTGAAGGCTACCTGTACACATCGGTAAGTGGTTGTGTTTTTGATATTATCTGTGATAAATAAACAGACGTCTTTTAAGTGTTTTTCACTATTTATCAAGCATATTCTGAATTGCACAATGTTTCTGAACAAAGTGGGATGTCTGTTTTAATTCCTCTAAGAATAAAGACATCACTCATAAATTAAAAAATAAGCCTGAATATTAGCAAATTCAGAAAATCTGAACTACTATTGGATGAGGAAATTTATGTGTGTGGAGCTCTTTATTGTTGAAGATAATGTAGAAAATTCAGGAGAACCTTGTGGATTCAGTGGGATGGTACCTGGATCCAGTTCTCTAATGTTTGGATTTATTGTCTGTCTTAGTGTAGGTTTCCTCAAGGTCTTTTCTCTGGTTTTCTCCTACATCCCCCAAGACAAGTACTTCAGAGTAATTGAGGATTCTAAATTGGTCTGATTGGAATGAGAGCTTCCCATGTCATAGACTAACAATTCATCTAGAGTTGCTTCTTATTCCATATTTTATATAAGCTGCATAACTCTGTGAGTCTGTTATAGAAAAAAAATTAATGAAAAAAATTGTACACTTTTCTGGCAGCATTTGTCTTTCCTGGTTTAGAAATCTTTTGGATTTAGGTATGAAAATTCCTGGATCGTTTAAATTAAGGATGTTTTTATCTGTCATGTTGTTTCTTTATACATTTCACATGAGGCAAGTATAGAAACACTAGAGAGTCACTTTTATGGACAAGGTGAAGTGTGCTAGAAAAATTTGTATATCCCACCATGTTAAGGAAATTAGCAGGTGTGTTTAACTTAATTGTGAGATGTGGAGGCAGTGTTGCCAGGTCCATGGTTTTCTCGCCCAACTGGACTATTTTTGATCGTCATCTACGGGGAGAAAAATGAGCTTTCACAGGTTGTGTTATTTTGGCCTATTTTTCAGCTGCCTTCTTCTGAATTTTTAGCATTTTTTAAATCCATCTGGCACCCCTTACACTGTTATTTGCACTTGTATATGTCCTTTGCCATTGGAAAATCCCTGATGGGGACACCCAACCCTGTTGTGTGATAGTATACACCCATTCTATCACTGTAAAATATCTCTGAGGTGACTAACTAACTATGTACCTAACTGTGTTGCTGTGACACCGCCCTCCTCTTTCCAGTGTTTCATTTTGTCTACCTCAGGTATTGGGCTATTCTTTTGGGTGAGATTTGCTATTTTTATGCATTCCTTGGGCTATAAATTTATTAAGGACTGGGTAACCCTGTGTAGAGGTTACCTTAGAGCTTTCATATGGGGCAGTATTAAATACATTGTAGGCATCTGAAGGACCTTTACATTTTGCAAAAGTAGGAACACATTTGTATCTTCCACAATAGATAAAAGCAAAGATGTATGAGCCAAATAGGAAAATACATTAGCAGCATTTACTTTGGTTGGTTATCATTATACTATAGACTTATTTTGGTGGTGATTTATTTCTGATTGGAGGTACTTCCTGCCTAAAACAGCTGTTGTAAAATTCTTGTTCCTTTCAGGTAACTTTGCAAATGAGCCAATGCAACAGAGCAGCTCAGAGGAGTTGAAAAAAGATCTAAATCTGTATGTCAGAAATTGCGAACTGGCCTGGGAGTAAGGTTGATAAAGATGCTCTGCCAATCAGAATAAATTTACATTGGCCAAACACTGAGCAATGTTTCCATGGTGATGCTGTGAGAGCCAGGCAAATATGCCTGCCACTGCAG
Source organism: Erpetoichthys calabaricus (assembly GCF_900747795.2). Classification (NCBI taxonomy): domain Eukaryota; kingdom Metazoa; phylum Chordata; class Cladistia; order Polypteriformes; family Polypteridae; genus Erpetoichthys; species Erpetoichthys calabaricus. The sequence continues at coordinate 86,881,125 of NC_041405.2, read as the reverse complement.
CACTGGGAATTATAAATACAGCATAGCTTAAAGTGTTTTGCAAGATTTCCCTTGATATTTATTATTTTACCCTGAATGATCTCTATTTTCTATCATGGTATGCTCTTGAGATAGGGACATCTTAATGGTAATTAAATTTCACAAAACTGTGTGAAGATTGTACAAGTAAGATGCATATGTTAAGAAATCGTTTTAGCTGCTGGTGTGTTAGAGCCGCATTGTTTTGTTTACTAGTGGTTTCTTGCAGAACAAGTTCTAATATCTATACTAAATAATGTTAAAGAGATAAATAAACAGTGGCTAGGGTTGCTGTATCACAGCCTGTCTGTGTGAAGTTTGCATGGATGTCATTCAGGTCATTTGGGTTATTCCAGCCTCTCAAAGATATGCAGTTTTTCGTTAATTGCTGACTCACTGAGTGAAGGTGACAGATGTGCCCTATGATGGACTGTCCAGGGCTGATTCCTGTCTTTTGCTTGATGATATTAGGATGCATTACATGTCCCTGCAGTCTGGTGGGTTTGGCAAATGAAAGAACGAGTGGATGAACTTCTGAAAAATGTATAGTAAAATTAGTTTCAGAGTGAGATCAGAAAGGAGGCAAAAGAATAAAATAACAGTCAATGCAAATGGAATTGGTTTGAGATTTTTCCTATTTAAAAAGTTATTGTAACTGTACCCTTTGAGAACATCAATAGATTCATTAATGCTCCTATGTAATCTTGGAGTGAAACTTCTCCATGTCACATCAGTTAGATTTGCAGTCAGTTATCTATATTACTAAACGACAGTTTAATTTATGCACGGCGGACGCACTGAAGCGCATGCGCACTGCTCCGCAGCGCCCCAGAGTCAAACGCAGTGGCTTCCCAGAGTCAGTAGGTGGCGCCCAAACAACACAGCCTGTAAACTAAACTTGCTCTAATCCACTGTGCCAGCAGTCTGTGTGGCATGTTTGAATCACATAACGGTAATTCAGTAACAGAGTAACAAAAACGAGACCGCATAGACAGAAGCAAAGAAGTCATGGCTCCAAAATGAAACACAAAACCGAGCCCGTATGGATGAAAACAATGAACGAAGGCGCCTACAACGTGCTTCTGAAACACTACATGCAAGAGAGGCACGGATCCAAAAAGAAACTGCAGAAGGGCTACACGTTGTTGTCAAAAAGGTCAAGTTAAGCTGTCTCTTTTGGATAAGTAAAAGCTTTATGGAATGCATTACATCCTACAATAGTTCATTTGCCTTTGCATCTACCGGGGTAAATATCAAGCCACCACCTGGGAATGGCCCATACTGCTTTTGCGTGTGTGGACAAATATTGCATCGGATTGGAACAGTGCACCCTGAGCCAAATCACCACCGCAAATGTGCCCAAATGTACGTGTTAGATCTAGATGATGCAGTTTATCAACGAATGAACCTTCCTGAAAACAAGCAATGCACAGAGCTAATAATGAGAAACGTAGCTGAAGTCATAACCAATCACCCATTAGCAAACTCTATAAAAATACTACATGAGGTTGAAAAAGAAGCCAATACAAAAGCAGGGACGGACGGTGTGGCACCAACTAAAATTGCCGTAGTGCTAATAAAGGACAAAGAACAGGATCTGAGACGATACAATGTTCCCATCGTTAATGTAGTGGCAATTGTGTCTCAAAGTAAAGACGGTGAGCCTCCATTTCACCACGATATTGTCTTGCATTTACGTCCTGATGGAACCAACCAACCTAAACTTGATACTTTGACATACCCCATTTTGTTTCCAACTGGCCAGGAAGGATGGAGTGCTGGAATTTGCAGATATAAAACAAATCAAGCACAGAAAAGATCACGGGTATCAATGAAAGAATATTTGTCCTACTGACTCTTAGTTGAGAGATGAGTTTTATCCAGTAATCAATGCAGGAAAGCTAACTCAACAATACATAGGTGATGTTTATGTTCAAGCACAATCACATGATCTCCAATGGATTAAAAACAACCAACCTGCACTGAGGGCCGATAACTACAAGTCGCTGATGGAGTACATAAATCGTGATGCGGACGTGGTAGATCACTCTGCTGGAAAAGCGGTTATTATGAGTGCAGCGTGCACACCGAGTTGTACATGTTATATATGCACAGATGCCAGAGGCAACAAGCAAGTCGTTCACACTACCACCGCTGCCAAAAGCGGGACTGCATGGATAAAAACAATACACGAAGGCGCCTACAATGAGCTTCTGAAACACGCCTCATGACTAGCAGAATCGTATGTTAACGTCGCCGCCATACTGTGAGTGGCACTGTGAACGCACCCACCCTCCATGATATTTCATGCCCACAAATATCGGAGGGAACAGAAAGTGATTGCCAGTCTTGGATTTGCGATTCTTTTGAGAATCGCTGGGTTGCTGGTTCTTTATATATTTTACTATTGACACCTGATGACATGCAAGTAGAAAATAATTTTATTTCTGCAATGTTGCAAATTACTACTGAATTTTGAATATTATCCATAGAATGCATTAAATTGCAGTAAATCTGTTTAGTGTATTTCAGCTTTTTACAAATTTCATCACAATTAATATATTTTGACTGAAGTGAAAAGAAAATCATGCTCTGATTTGTTTTGACAATCATGCTTGCTGTCTTTGTCCTAGGTATGTACTTGTGCCTTAAATGAGAGTACTGTTAAATAAAGCAAATAAAGGTCACTGGGTTTAATTTTAAACAGTGGCTTACTCTACAGAATATATAAGTTCTAGTGCTGAAATTGCTGTGATTAGATCAGTTTTTTTTTCTTTTTTTTTGTATATCCATCCATCCATTTTCCAACCCGCTGAATCCGAACACAGGGTCACGGGGGTCTGCTGGAGCCAATCCCAGCCAACACAGGGCACAAGGCAGGAAACAATCCTGGGCAGGGTGCCAACCCACCGCAGGACACACACAAACACACCCACACACCAAGCACACACTAGGGCCAATTTAGAATCACCAATCCACCTAACCAGCATGTCTTTGGACTGTGGGAGGAAACCGGAGCGCCCGGAGGAAACCCACGCAGACACGGGGAGAACATGCAAACTCCACGCAGGGAGGACCCGGGAATCAAACCCAGGTCCCCAGATCTCCCAACTGCGAGGCAGCAGCGCTAACCACTGCGCCACCATGCCGCTTTTTTGTATATACTTGACCATTTTAAAAAATAAATACTCAAAAGGATACAGCACCTGCATTAGTTGGCTCCACTCTAATGAAATGAGTGGATAGAATGGGGGAAGCTTAGTGTGCAGTTGTAACAGTTCTACCTTGCAACAAGGTAACTGGGATGCAAGTGCCACTTGCTTCCTTCATGGAGTTTGCATGTTCTCCCCAAATCCATGTGGGTTTCCTCCAGGTGCTCCGGTCTCCTCCTACAGTCCAAAGACATGCTGGTTAAGTGAACTCATATTGCTTAAGTTGGCCTATATGTTTTCACCCTTTGATGGACTGGCACCCTGTCTAGATGTTGTTCCTGCCTTGTGCCCAGTGATTTCTTGAATAGGGTCAATCTCTCCCAGGACCCTGTCCTGGGTAAGCAGGTTAAAAAGATGGATGTATGGATAAAATGGGCTCTTTTTGTAATCCTTGTGTGACTAACGATTCTCTGTTGCTCAATTTTAAAGGATATATTGTGGTATTTTTGAAGTCAATTATTATTTTTTTCATTCATAGTGTACATTCAAAAAGCTGTGTTCTTAAGTAAATTATTTAAAAATCATACATATATCTTATTTTGGCCTTTTGTTGACAAACTAACCAATTGTCAGCCTCAGTCTTCCTAGCATTAGAATTTACAATGATACAATCCTTTTCCTCTCCCAATTACATGATGCATTTGCCATTGTTGGTTGCTATGCCATATGATACGATTACATTTCATCAGGTTTTCCTTCTTTGCCACATGCCCATTAAAATTATTAGCAATGAGTAAGATCCCATTATATTTATTTGTCCCTATATGTTCATCTAGAGTATTCCAGAAAACATCATTTTCATTGCAGCCGGTTTGTAGTATGTACAGTATTATGATACCATGTAGAGTGCGTGAGATCTCATGTTGATATTTATTGATGTCAGTCTTTCTGACATTGCATGCACATCAATGGCAATGACATGGATTTGAGCTGAAATAACAGTCCCAACTCTATTTTGAGCCTTTTTCATATAATAAAACATTTTGTGGCCTTCACTCAACTCTCTTGCTCTCTTTCCTTTCCGTTTGATTTTTTTTTTTTTTAAAGCACGGGATGTCCACCTTGCTTTCTGTCAAGTGTTTTAGCAACTACTCTGATTTTGTCAGTTATGGTTAAAAGGGGCTGCAGTTTGCTGCCATTTGGACTAGCTTCTTTGGCTGGCTACATCCATTTGTGTTAGCTTTTGCTCACTGGTTGTGTCACCTATGCAAGGATTCCACATCACTTCCTGGTGATAAACTAGCTTTCATGATCATAGGATCTTATGGTAACAATATAAAAGTTTCTCATTCAAAATAGTCGAGATATCAGTCATTAGATGATCTGTGTCCAGCCTCACGTTTATTAGATATCACCATCATTAATTTTTTTTTTTTAAACAGTAAATTGTATTATCGGTTAGCTACAATTGACTATGTTGAGTTCTCACGTTCTCCAGTAGATTTTTTATGTTTCCCTGTCTTCTCCCTAGGTTTGTTTGCCATGCCCCAAAGATATTCATGTTACAGGGTAGCCATATTTTCATTTTAAATTCACATGCTGGGTATGGAAATTTTCAAGCTACTTGAACTGGAAGGCAATAGGCAATCCTATGCTAAACAGTCTCAGACATACATTTTACTTTGTAGCATTTAACACCAGTACTCCTGGCTTGCATTGTAGATCCCATTATGCTGTCTGTTGTTTACATGGACTCTCCACCCACACCAGTTACTGTGAACAGAGAAGTGAACACCATTCTTCAATCAGGAAAGAGGGTGCCAAGAATCTGTGATTAAAACAAATTACTTCCAATTTCATTTTGTTGTAATAAACCTACCTCAGAAGCATGTTTTTTGACAGCAGAACCTTTTGTTTTAGCATGTGGATGTAATTGTTAAATTTTAAGGTTTTTGTTTCACAGTTCCTCTTGTGCCTTCTAAACCAGGGGTCGCCAACTCCGGTCCTGGAGGACCACCATGGCTGCCGGTTTTAATTCCAACCCTTCTCTTAATGAGTGACCTGTTTTTGCTGCTATTTAACTTCTTTTGAACTAATTTTAATTGACTTGCTCTTGAAGACTCAGACCCCTTAATTGTTTCTTTTTCCTTAAGTAATGAGATACAAAATGAGCCAAAACAACTGGTGTCCATCAAACAATATCTGAAAATAAAGAATGATAAAGGTCTCAGGAATGTCAATCTGCTCAGGACCCCAAAACATTTTATCAGTGCTCTTAGAAAGAGAAAATCAACAATTTCAGTAATTTCTGCTAATGCACCACGAGAGCAGCAACAAGCCACAGAATTAAAGAACAGGTTTAGTTAACAACAAGAATTGGCACCTCATTAAGCAGCTGGTTGGAGTGAAATTGGTTGGAGTTTGAGGCCCTGACTTAGTTGGTCTTCTGTTGGCTCACTCACTTCACATTTCATTTCTGTTTGGTGCCATTTAAGAAAAATAATCTATTTTTTTCATTTTTATTGATTTTATTGAAATCACACAACATTCCATACAAATACATCAATTTTACAAGAATAGGATTGAAAACAAATCAACCCCCACCCCTGAGAAAGAGAGCATGGCCAGCAGAATAAAATTTAAACCTAGTGAAAATAAGCAAATAGATAGAGTAATAAGTGAATATAGAGATAAATTGAGAAGACAAAAAAAGGGAGAGAATCTGCTTCCTCAGTCCTTTAAAAGCTTATTCTAAAATGTTATTGATTAGATCCTGCCAGGTTTGGAAAAATTTCTGCACAGATCCTCTAAGTGAGAATTTTATTTTTTACAATTTCAAATAATATATAACATCAGTTACCCATTTACTTAAAAGGGGACAGTTAGGATTCTTCCAGTTGAGCAAGATAAGTCTACGTGCCAATAGTGTAGTAAAGGCAATTGCAGTTTGTTTGTCCTTCTCCACTTTATGCCCATCTGGGAGTATACCAAACACAGCTGTTAGTGGTTTAAGAGGGATTGTGACACCAAGGCTGTCTGAAAGGCATTTAAAAATCTTGGTCCAAAATTATGTTAGTTTGGTGCAGGCCCAGAACATGTGACTCAGTGAGGCTGGAACTTGATTGCAGCGTTCGCAGGTTGGATCTTGCCCTGGAAACATTTTGGATAATTTTAAGCGAGACAGATGTGCTCGATATATAATTTTTAGTTGAATAATTGTATGCTTTGCACATATGGAGCTTGAGTGAATTCTCTGCATTGCTACCTTCCACTCCTTTTCTGATATGTTGAGGGAGAGATCCTTTTCCCATTGTCCTCTTGGATCTTTGAAAGGGTGAGACTGTAAAATGTTTTTATATATTGCAGAGATTCTGTCTATGTCCTTGAAACTGATGAGTACTTTTTTCAGCATAGAGGGAGGTGGGAGATGAGGGAAATTGGGCAGGTTCTGTTTAACAAAGTTTCTAATTTGAAGATAGTGAAAGAAATGTGTTGCTGGAAAGTTAAATTTAGAATGTAATTGTTCATAGAATGCAAAGACGTTGTCTCTGTACAGATCTCTAAGTGATTTAATCCCAAATGTTTTCCAGACATTAAAAACTGCATATGTTTGCGATGGTTGAAAAAGGTGGTTCTCGTGCAGTGGTGCCACCAATAAAAGATTCTCTATCTTAAAATGTTTCCTACATTGGTTCCATATTCTGAGTGAGTGAAGCACTATTGGGTTATTAGTATATAAGAAAAAGAATCTAAGAAAATCAAAGGAACAAAGAAGAAATTCAGAGGAACAAATCTTAAAAAAACAATTAAATTAAAATGAATTCACAAGAAGTTAATTAGCAGCACAAACAGGGCACTCATTTAAAAAAAAAGGGTTAGAATAAAAACCTGCAGCCACAGTGATCCTCCAGGACCAGAGTTGGCGACCCCTGCCCTAGACCATCATTGGGAGACATTTTTCTTAATGTATAAAATATTTTTTTACTTTAGAACACAAGATCAGTGGCAAATTAATGCTTACGTTTATAGAAAAAAAATTGTAACTTTAAAAATGCTGAATTATTTTCTTTAAGGGAGCCTGAACGAATGTGTTGAAAAAGGAATCTATACAAGCCCACGGTGACTATAGGATTATTATAACAAATTTCTTTATTACAGTTTAATTTTTACTTGTAGCTTCATTCCATTATAGGTCTAACTTTGTGTTTTTTTGCAAATGTTTTCTTTCTGGAAGTTTAAGTACAGTACAGGTACTGTATGTAACTCTTGAGACTGCAATAATCTCACATTAGTCACCATTAAAATGGCTACAATGGGATGTATTCTTCATATACTCAAACAATAAATAAAACTTCAGTATAGTTCACAAAAGTACATTATTATTTTAATATTATTTTGAATCTATATTGCAGCTAATGTGCAAAAAAATTTGTAATTTTAAGTAAATACTCTGCAGGGCTCATTACTGGCCATCTTATTTATTTATTGTAATTGAAACCAATTTTTTTTTAACTACCCAGAGCAAGAGACAGAGAGTATAACAGGCACATAAAAGAGAATAAAAACATTTTGGTAAATAAAAAATTATTGATTAGAGCTCAAGTTTAATAAGTATCATAGAAAAAGAAGCAGAAATTACAAGCTTGTTCAGAATTCCCAGACTGTACTCAGAACCTTGATAACAAGAAATACGATTAACCAATTGCAATAAAATATACAAAACAGCTTCTGATTCTGAAACTGAATTTTAAAAAAATACTGCAAATACACTGCCACCCTTCATGGACAGAGCTGATTAACTTTCTTCCAGAAGTCGTCAAAGGCAGCATGAGTTAAACAGACTGGCTACTGTACATTAGAAAATGCAAATGTGTTCCTTCACCTGAACAGTTAAAATATGCCATAAAATATACGCTTTATATTAACATGTGGCCCAGACCTCCTGTTGTACTAATAACTGCACAGTGCATTGTCCCACACTTCCACAATATTCTCTACATTAAAAAAAGGAAAATGCATTGGCATGTAATCAGTTCACAAATATGTATCTCAATGCTATTTCCATTATGATAATATTTCTTTTGATATATCTTAAGAGAAAAAAAAAAAACAAAATTTCATCTAGAATGCTTAGCACCAAAAAGGTGTAAACTGAGGATTACATTTTTTTTTACACAAGGCAAAAAATAACAAGAGAGTTCTTTGCAAGCTGCTATCTACATTGTGAAACTGACTGCACTAGTCTTATCTTATGTTTCATTGCTTTATTCTAGCCATATAGAATTTACTTTTGTAATATAAATAATGCAATCTATACATATAGTCAGTCAATATTTTATTAAAGTACTGTATGTATGATTTATAAAAAAAAGTCTTTCACTGAAGTAAATGGAAGTTTTTTATATTACTCTTTATAGAAAATTACAATGGGGTGTCTCGATGCATGCTCAATAGTCCAGGTAAGGAAATTCTAGAAAGTTGATTCAGTTCATCTGGACATAGTTTTTTTTCTGAGGGAGATACGTTACGTCACTCATCCAAGTGACTCCCTCAGTCTCAGTTGACTGCAGGTTTCTCCAACCTTATAAACAGTACCTTTGCATAATGACCGAAACTAGCAACATTGACTAACAATGGGCCGTGTGATCAATGATATGCAAATTGTCCATTCATCAATGGCCATGAGTACCATTCACAGAGGGTTGGGGATTGGCTGCAATCACAGCATTGTAAGATGGTGAAAGATGTACAAGCACTAAGCAATCCAGGAGAGAGGAAGGACAACCACTGCCTAAGCGAAAACCTTTGGTGATCCCTTATGCGTCACTTGGATGAGTGATGTAACGTATCTCCCTCAGAAAAAAACTATGTCCAGATGAACAGAATCAACTTTCTGGAATTACAATGGGGTGTTTTTTAAAAATATGGTAAAATGTGCAATACAGAAAGTGCCTAGTGAAGCCTTCACATTTTGTGAAAATTTTGATGAACTCTTCAAAATAATGATGTTTAATTACAGGGTCACACTTGTAAATATCAGCAAAGTTTTCTTGCATATTATTTGCATGATTATACATAAGCTTCTGTAATGATACCTGGCTTTAGAGTGTTTCACCATCTGATTCTGTTAAATCATAAACAAAAGAAAATGCAAAATATGTGCCGTATAAAGTTAGAAAAAAAGCAAAATATTCTGTCAAGACAGTCAGAATGACAACAGATATATTTGGATGTCATGTTTGATATTCTATTTGTTACAGTTATAATTTGCCATTTTTATGTTTCATAATAAATATGTTCTATTTGATTATCACTAAAAAAGAAAACTATGAATTAAGTCAATGTCCTGCCACAAAAGTATTTAGTTAACTGCATCCTCTGCACAGAGAAACAGGAAGGATCAATATTGTCCCTGCGGTAGAGCCTTGTAAAATGCACTAGGGTAGTGAAAATTCAATGTTGTAAGTGACAGCTACATACAGTATTTGAAACAGCGAATCAAGCAGTAGTCATGTTTAATGCAATAAACAGTATACAGGCTAGATTGTATCTCTCCTATAGCCTTTTTTCATCTCTCACACTCACTCTGCCCTTCTGACAATGTCTCTCTCTCAGGTCTACCAGACTTTTAATGTGAAAACACTACTAGAAAATTTGACTAACATTTGAGTAATGTGAGGGAATGATGGGATAACAGACCACAACATGTCATTCTGTAGGGAAAGGCTGGTCATATGCACCAAAGAAGATGACATCACTTTAAAGTAATTTTTTTTAACTTTGTGATACAAAGTCCATAAATGGATGAAAGGTTGTATACAAAAATATAACAGATAAGAGTGCCATACCTGAAATAGGAAAAGCAGTTTTCATAAACAGGAATACAAACAAAAGCCAAATCACTAAGCAAAACTCAATAATTCAATAACAAGACTAAGAGTCAAAAAACACAAAAAAAATCAGTAAACCAAGAAAAACTCAAGATAGTGACCTTTGCAAATGCAAAAATCCAAATGCTCAAGCAGTGCAACTTTCAGAGATTCCCCTTTTTATGTCCCCTACCTCTCCATAATGTAACTTCTGCTTGATAAATGTTGGTATGTATTTGGGACAGATGGTAGGAACTACGGCTGTCAGAACTAACATCACTGTTTGATTATAATTCAAATCTAGATAAAAAATTCTTATTCAAAAGCAATACATTGTCCTTTTTTACCTCACACTTTGTGATATTAAAGGCACATTATTCTGCAATACTGTATTTTGCATGTGTTTTGCACATCACTTCCTTACTTAATTTGTATCATCATTTATAACACTGACAGATTTTTATGTCATTCTCCTATGCTTTTTAGTTAACCTGTGTACGAACAAAACATTCTAAACCCTTCTCTTGTGTCCAGGAAGTATAGTTTAGTTCCTGATCCTGTTTTGTTACACTCTTTAACTTGAGATCCGTGATTTAATGTTGTAAAACCATTGAACATTCATCTTAGCAAACAAAATCAAGTTTCCTTTTTCATTAAACATAATTGGAAACAACTGCTGTTTTTCTAATTTTCCTTTTTTATTTCTAACGAGTAGGAAATGCTTAAAGATCATTACAAAGCAAAATTTAGTACTTTCAGTAACTCCATTTCAAATGTGAATAGTCTCCTTGCGCCATGACTTATATAAAATACAGATGGGCACTGACTTCACGTTTTTTGCCCTAGTAGAAAGGCACACAGCATAGTGGAGGATCGTAGGAGGTGGCGAGGGTGCTGGGACTAAAGTAACACATTTGTTTATTCTGTTTAAGTAATTGTGAGTTATATTTATGGGTTTCAAATATGCATTAACAAGCAGTTGAAATGTCTTGGTTCCACTTTACTCTTTAATCCTGTCACTTTCCATGCACAGAAAATTGTTTTTAGTGGAGGAGCATCAGTTAACAAGTCACAAGTGCTCCATGTGACTCACCGCAAACAAAAAAGCAAAAATAATAAAACTAAAGAGTACAAACGCGCGTTAAATTCAAATGCACATGTAGTAGCACTGTGAACTTGCGGCCACTTATGCACGAGGTGTCCCACCAGTGAGACCAAAAGGGAGCGCCGTAAATTCAAACAACCTGTCTCGCAGCTGGACTCCTCCCAGGGCACTTGCCAGTAACCATTCTTGAGGTCTAGGGTGGTGATATATTGTATGAAGCCTGCTGAAGCTTTTCCAACAGCTCATCCACACGCGGCATCAGGTATACATCAAATTTGGAAACCTTATTCAAACGCCTAAAATCAATACAGAACTGATCTGTCTGGCTTTGAGACGAGTACAGTTGGACTCCGCCATTTCCTTTTTGCTTGACTGAATAACACCCAATTGGAGCATCAGTCGCACTTCTTCATATATAACTTTCCTTGTTGCCTCTGGTAGGCGATATCGGGGCACCTGTATAATAACACCGAGCGGAGTGACAATCTTGTGTTCTACAATCGCCGTCCGGCCAGGCGCTGCCAAAAAGATGTCAGAGTTTTCTTTGATCAGCGATAGCAATTCCACTTTCTGGGTGTCAGTTAAATCATCCCCAATGGAGACCATGGTCTGGGGGACCTCTGCAGCCGTGACAAGGACTTTGTGATGCTCGTGGCACTCCTTTAAAAGATTAATATGCAAAATTTGTACGGGTTTTAGTTGCCCGGGAAATCTGACTTTATCATTCACTTGGGACATACTCTCTTCTATCACTGCTGTCCCTTGCCATTTGGCCTGAAATTTATCTGCACTGAATGGGATCAACAACAGCACGTGATCCCCCTTCTTAAACTCACGGAGTTTACTTGTCTTGTCATAATTACGTTTCTGTGCCTCCTGCTCATGCTGCTGATTTTCCACCACAATAGAGGACAATCTGGCCATCTGCTCTTGAAGCAAAATGACATGGTCGACAAACTTCCCCCTATGGGGTGTCTCGTGAATCCCTGTCTATTCTTCCCAAAAAATGTTCAACACCCCACACGATCAGCGGCCAAATATTAGTTTGAAAGGGCTCAGCCCAGTGGACGCTTGCGGTGCCTACTGGACAGCAAACGGGAGGAAAGGCACTACTGTATCCCAGGAGGTTGTGTCGTCAGGGGCCACCCGCCAAATCATCTGGGGTTTAATTAAATCGTTTACTCAAGCCATTCATCTGCGGATGATAAACCGTGGAGTGTAGCTACTTAATTCTGAAATATTAACATAGCTGCTTCATGACACGAGACCTAAAGGGTGTGCCCTGATCAGTCAAAATCTTACGAGGGATACCAATATGTGTGAACATTTCCGAGAGTACTTTTACAATAATCCAGGCATCCGCCCAAAGCAGCACGGCTACTTCTGGGTATCTTGTGGCGTAATCGATTAACACAAGCATATACTGAAAGCCACTTTTACTATTGGGAAGTAAGCCAACAATATCTAAATCCCACCCTATCAAAGGGGGCATCTAAAATAGGCATTGGTACAAAGAATGCCCTGGCGGGTCTTTGAACGGAAACTATTTGACAGTTGGGACAGGCATTACAGAATTACTCCACATCCTGGCCCATATTCACCTGATAAAAGTGTTTCAAAATGCGTTCCCCTGTCTTTTCTGCGCCGAGGTGGCCTCCCAAAACATGACTGTGAGCAATTTGTTAAACCTTCTCCCTATGCCCACTTGGCATGACCAACTGTTCAAAACGGCCATCACCTAAGCAATTAGAAATCACCCAGTATAGGAAACCATCCTTAATTAAGAAATGTGTTGTTTTAAAGTTCGGGTCCTCTCTCTCTCCAGATTGTAAGTCATTTGCGACGTGGAATTGCTTGAATGTGAAATCCAAGGTTATCGCCTCATTACAGGGAAGCAAATTCTGTCTGAATGGCAGCCGCTGCTTCTTCCGTGTTCGATGCACTCTCCTCCCACTGCTACTTCGTTTTCGTCTGGGTCCGTATTGAGTGTCCAGTCTGGGGAGGCCATTGGTGTAAGCAATGGTGTGGAAAAAATCTGCCAGCTGTCCTGGGTCCTCACTTGAGGATTCATCACCCATCTTGCTGGACAACTCCAGTTCAATTTCAAACCCAACTCCTTGACTGACAGTGTCTGCTTGCAAGCCCCTCTCTATCCATTATGGGGGAGATGTCCTGCAGATGGCCAAAACCCGTGGGAAGAAGGTATTTCTTTTTCCTATTAAGAGTGGCCAGGGTATGTATCTGAAACGGCAGCCCAAACCTTAAAGTTCTTCTGTGGTATAGCAGGTCCGTGGCTTCCGAAAAAAAAAGGTCGTTTTTAAATCAGTATAGCCATGTCGTTCTCCGTGGGCGTGATTGCATGACCGCGGGGAGTTAATGAGGTGATTGGAGCAAGTCGTACCTGCATGTGTGGGTACGGTCGTTCTTGTTTGCCTCATTGGCTTCCTGTGGCGTGTAATTAAGGCGCTGCGCCCACGGAGGCACCCGTAGGTGTGTATATATATAGACGGAGGTATATGAGAGGAGGGGGATATAAATCGGAGAGAGAAAAATCGTGGAGGAAAAAAAGTAACGAGAAAGGTTGATGGAGAGAGAAAAGTGGATGCGGTAAAAGGTCGGAAAACAGCGGTCAGGTGGTGAAGATCCAGCCACCTGGAAGGTGGAGACGCCATGAGCTGGGGCCCCTCGAAGGATCGTTATGCTGATGCGCTCTGGGGGCTGGTTCTCCCCACCGAATTTACGAGTGAGTGGGGTGAGCAGGAGAGGTGCCTTCTCAAAGGATCTGAGGAGTGACTGTGGGTGTGCAAAGGATCGAGAGAGGAGAGTTGACCTTGGCGGTCTGGCAGTGACATCCTGATAGGGGTCCAAGACGAAGGTTAACTGAAGGAGCTCGTGGTTGTTGGTTCTCCGTGGAGCAGAAGGTGCAATGGGAGGAGGGCTGGAGAGTAAGGAGAGACTGCGTGTTAATTACTGCATATATTAACCTCATGTTTTATTGATTTATTTATTATTGGTTTTTATCCTCACTGGACCTTTATTTTATGGAACTTTGGACACTGCACTTTGATATGACTGATTTAATAAAAGCACATTTTCACTTTTGAATATATCCCCTGGCTTCATGTGAGATTTCTCCCCATTTGTCAGCTCAGCTCGGTGACATTACTGACGGTGTTGGGTTCAGGGCTCCCATAAGGACGTTGGGAGCCTGAAGAGAACATGCATCGTCACATCTTCCCTTTAAATTGCAGAGGGAGTAATATAGTCTTGTATGTTTTACTGTCCCCATGGACACAGCGGATGTGCACTTGCTTTGTGGTCTTAAGGGGTCTGTCGGATTAAGTCACGACAGAGTATGCAGTGGTCACTACCAGAGTCCAACAGTGTCTTGGTTTCCTGTTCCGGCCCAAAGTAATAGACACCTTAAAATTGTCTTCCTTTTAACATCTTGAGGGAAACTTGCAAGCTGCATACCTGGGTCAGACTGATGGTCATGGTTTGCGCAGGTGGAAGGTGGCACTCCCGAGCCAGATGTCTTGGTTGATCACAGTGAAAGCAGCTGCACTCAGTCCGCACTAAAGAGTTCAGAAACCTCACTATATATAAATACAGAACCTACTAAATGAATAAGTTAACAAACCCATATTCTTAAGCACTCCTGTCCTCTACTCTCTGGTGCAACCATTTGTTTTAGTAGTCATGAAAGTCTTTAATGATGTTCACTTGTGTCCAAATAAAGTCTTAGATATGAATTCAGATTCAATACACTTAACGGTGGGAAGTCCCACAGAGGAGTAATACACTCATAATAGTAGTCCTAGGATATAAGAAATGTTCAAATATGATCAACTTCTAAAGAGCAATTCTAAAGTGCTATTTCTTAATCGCATAGCTACTAATCTGAGGAGAGCACAGCAACTTCCAGTACTAAGCATCCAGGCAAAGAAAGTCACTAGTCAGGGAGAACATCAAGCAGCAGATGGCAACTCTAAAGGAATTACACAGCTGAAATAAGAGAAACTGTGTACATGGCAATTGTCCAGATACTTAATATTTGTGGACTTTATGGGAGAGTGGCCATGTTAAAGCTATTGTTTCTAAAAGCTAAATTCACATCTTGTAAATAGCTTTTTCAGGAGGAACATGATGCATTTCTAAAGAAAGGGAACAGTTTTAAATCCAGAACAAAATACAAAGTAAATCTTTGTTATTATAGCATAATGCTATTAGAATGCTTCTCTGTGTCAGAGCCCTGAAGACTTGTACAGATTATGGGCAAATGTATTCAGTTAAGAATGGGTTTATTTTTAAGGAGAACCCACTGCAGCCTTAGAAAAATCCATGACTGGGGAGGAATTGCTTCCAGTTAGTCGATAACTGAAATATTTACTCATAACTACATTAAAGTGGATCAAAAGCAAAAAAAGGCACTTGAAAATGCATGATATAAGTTTAAAATTGCTGTTAACTAAAATACAGCATCCAACTTGAGGTAGTTTGAGCTATTTAGCCACAAAATAATACAAGCTGTTAAAGACTTCTCCTAAATGAGCTATTGTAACAGTAACATATGAAAATGTTTATAAACACTGTAATCAATGCTTATTACCAGAAGTGCACTTCTGGTTCAAAGATTTGTGGTTGTCACTACTGCTATATTGATGAAGCAAGTTGAGGAGTACTGCATTGGACTTGCCTGAATGTCATTCAATAACACTGTGTCATTATTAAATTGAGTATTTCTCAGTATCTGCCCATCCATTGTCTTAAACCACTTTGTCACTTATAGAGTCACAGATAATTGGTGCCCATCCTGGCAGGAACTAATTCTGGAGAAGACAACAGCCCTATGCAGGCACCTGAACATACTTCTGAATGATATATAGTGAAGCAATGCAGAAAAATAAAGTCTGGAAAAGTTTCATTTGGGTAATAGTTACAAAATAAAAAGTTTAAGTAAATTTTAAAGGCAAAGCTATTGCCTTTCATCAGCTTTTCATTTAATGAATTTATTTATTTTTTCAAAGGCAGAGTCCATGGGAATTCAGTATAAAGAAAATGTGCTGAATATGTAATAGGGTTATATAGGCCACAAAAATGTATATTTAATTATAAGTACTTTATATTTATTTATGACCACACTGAATTTCTATTCAGCTGATGTTGCCTCCCTTTGGTATTGTGTTCAAGTTTTTTGTTTTCCTTTTTAACAAAAAAAATTTGTTCTATTGAAGTCTTACATATCAGAACCTAGGAAAAACAAAATTAGGTTATTATGCTTTATTAGCATGATTTTCCATTGCTGGCTTTTTCTGGATGAAGTTTGCAAGAAGGATTTTAGTTCATTTTATTTTTATATTTTTGTTTTTGTACTGAAAGACATCAATTATGAACAGCACTCCATTTTTTCGGTGACATGATAGCACAGTAGTTAATGCTGCTTCCTCACAGCACTGGGGGGCTGATTTTTGGCTTCCTGCCGGGTCTGAGTGCAGCTTGCATGGTATCTTCCTTGGTTGCTCTGGTGTTCCTCCCGCATCACAAAAATATTTTTTAGGATAAACTAGACTCTATGGCTTGATGTGTTTAAGTGTATTTCTTGTTGGCGTGCGTCCTGGTCAAGAAAGGTTGCCTTTTGATGGATTCCTCATATGTTTGTCAGAATTATGGTACAGACTTGCTCAGTGTTGTCGTTGATAGTGGACATAGATGGGCAATCCCGCTCCTTCTTTGTGCTTAACACTTGTCCAACCAAAGTGAAATATATAATGAGGACACCCAAATGAAAAAGATGCAATGAGGAAATGGCAAAAACATGTTAGAATTCCTCTATGTTAGCAAGTAGTAGCCAAGATGTTCCTGTTATAAAGGATTGCAGCCTACTAGGAATTAGAGAAAGGATGCAAAAGTTGCAAAGCCAGTTAGCAGTATCTCTCATTTTAGAGGGTTGTCCCTCAGAATTTCTAGAATTATTATTAATTAATAATAAATAATGAATTCCTGGGATGCTTCAGAAAATATCAGGGTGGTTGAAGTTTAAACAACTTAAAATCACAAGATGAGTTAAAAAGTAGGATCAATTGACATTGAGCAAGAAAGACCAGAGAGACTGGGTGTTGAGTGAAAGTACTTTTTTTGCTAAAACGAGGATGGAAAGAGGGTAAACCACCAAACCAGATAGACAAGGTAGCCGTTTGTTTAGACAGTCCGGGTGCAGCAGCTGGTTTTTCCTACTTAGTGTTTTGTTCCAAATCCCCCCATGGGACAAGTTGATAAAGGTGACATCTGGGGTGCCTCAGAGGGAAATGATTATAGCGGTTGGTGACTTTAATGATCATATTAGAAACAGTGCTGATGGCTATAAGGGAGTCCATGTGGATATTAGCTTCAGTAACATGAGCTTTGTGGATGAGGGGATTCTGGATTTTGTTGAAGTGATTGAAATGGTTTTGTGCATCATATTTTTAGGAGAGAGGAAAACAAATTGGTTACATATAAATCTGGTTGTGTAGGGCGCACAATAGACTGTTGATGAGGAAAGATGAGAAGGGCATGTTGAAAAAGTATAAAGTGTTGTCTCTGAAGAAGGTTGTGTATCACAAAATTGCTCCATTGCAGGTGATCTTTTAGTCAGATAAATGAAAAGAATAAAGTGAAGTTTATATTCAGATAAAAGACCTGTAGGTTAAATGAAGAGTTTCAGGAATAAGTTTTATTTTTCAAATTTTAGTACAAGAACAAGCATCTGGTAGTCATGACAAAAGGGGAGCAATGAAAAGCATTTGATCAATGGAAGAAGTCTACGACTAGACAAAGTGACCTTGGAGACGCATGAAAATGTGGTAGTGGAATGATAGGTAAAGATGGCAACTGAGGAAACAAGGAGATGCTAGAAGGAGGGACAGAACACAAAGGCAAAGTTGACTTGGTGGTGTATAAAGAAGCAAAGCACAATGCTAAAAAAGCAGTAGTGAGATCCCAAGAAAGCCAAGAGACAGAAGTTTGTAAGTGAGGGGCAGAATAAAGAAAGCAAGAAAAATGGGTTCAGGGTCTGAAAGCTGGCAACAAAAGAAAGACAAGCTGTAGTAGGTTTGAGTTACTTGATTAAAGTTGATGGGAACATCATTATTGATAGTAATGGGATTAAGAAACCCTCGATAAAGTTATTAAATGAGGAGAATATATGGGATAATGTTTGTTGTGAGAATATAGAAGGTCTGACCTGTATGTTTTTGAAAAAGGAGGTCACAAAAGAGATAGACGGGTAAAGCAATAGATCCAGCTGGAGTGGTGTCAGAAATGTTAAAGGCAGTGGAAGGTCCTGGAGTTGAATGGTTGGCAGGTTTGTTTAACATGATTATGTGTGAAGGAATTCCTAAAGATTGGAAAAGAAGAGTGCTCATTCCAGTACACAAAGTAAAGGGTGATCCATTGTAGTGTAGATCATATCGAAAGATTGAGCTTTTGGAACAGGTAATAAAGGAGGTTGAATGATTGCTAGAGAAACGAATTAGTTGAAATTTAAACATGCAGTTTGGTTTCATGTTGTGGGATGGGAGCAACAGAAATAAGAAGCTGCATTATGTATTTGTAGATCTGGAAAAGGTGTTGGACAGGGTGGTGCAAGAGGTGGTAAGGTGCATGTTGAGGAAGTTGGGGGTGGAGGAATGGTTAGAGTCTGTGGTGATTTTAGTGCTTTAGCACTTTTTCATGCTTCCTCTTGAATGGTATTCAGTACAGGAGGGTAGAGATAGTGAGTGTTTTGAGGTGAAGGTGGGTGTACAGCAGGAGTTCATTCTGATTCCTTTTCTTGTCATGATATTGATGGATTTGGTAGCCAGAAAAATATGTTATGGATTGCCATAGGAACTCTTGTACAACAATGACCTTGTATTACTGACAAAAAGTGAAGCAGAATTGAAGGGAAAGATACTAAAATGGAAACAGAAAGCTTCCTGGTAAGTGCAGGAAAGGCCATGGTGGTGGTTTGGAAGTGAAGGGACATTAAACTTGGAACAGGTAAGTGCATAGCCGTGTGTTAAGCCTGGTAGAGATGTTGGGAGAAACTCAGTCCAATGCACATATGGGCGGAGTGGTGGCTCTGAGGCTAAGGAGCTGCGCTGGTATCCCAAAGGTTGCCGGTTCGAATCCCCGTCACTGCCAAAAGGCCACTGCTCTGCTGGGCCCTTGAGCAAGGCCCTTAACCTGTAATTGCTCCAGGGGCGCTGTACAATGGCTGACCCTGCGCTCTGACCCCAAGGGGTATGCGAAAACTACCAAATTCCTAATACAAGAAATTGTATAAGGCGAAATAAAGAACAAAAAAAAAAAAAAAAAATATTATCTGATATTCCACAAAGAATAAAGGATGTATTGGTGTGAAGGGTAGTGTGCTAATGGCAAACATGAACTTTGTCTGTAGAAAGTTTATGAGGAGAGAGCAGAATGCTATAATAAAAAGAATAAATTTAAATGTCAGTTCTGTACTTGGAGAAGTACAGAAGTTCTGTTACTGTTTGAGATGTTGAGTGCCAGTGGAGGTGTGTGTACAGAGGTGCATTACAGGAATTGTATCCCATTCTGATTTCTAAAGGAACTACTCTGGCAGTGAAGGGAAAAGATTATCAAAGCTCTGTGAGGAGTGGTGTGTTTTATTGGAGTGAGATATGGCTGAAGGCTGCACATGAAGGAAAGCTGGAAAAACAGAGATGAGGTTGATGAGATGCATGTGTTAAGTGCCAAGAGGAAAATAAGATGAAATCTGAGCTAAGAGGAATACTTAATGTAGGCTAAGTGTGTTTGGGCAGAAGATGATTGAGTGAAAAGATGCACCAAGATGTACTTGTTTAGAAGTGGTGTCAGATGGTGGAGGGGGATGCCCAGGACTGCAAAAAGTGAAAGAACAAAAAACAAAACTGGGGGCAACCAGGTTACCAGGGTTAACCTAGAAAACTTTACGATTTTTTTTCTTCCCCACAATTTTATTGCTTTCTATATTTATAAAAAAAAAAATTTGAAATAAAAAATGTCAACAGTTTAATTCTCTAAAGATTTTAAGTTATAAATACAATAAAGAAAAAGAGAATGTAATGAATGTATCATGAAAGTGACACTAGCCTTTCCTTCTGAGTCCAGACTTATTCTTCCTCTGACTTGGGGAGACTTTAACCTCACTGCTGGAATCATGGAATTATGGGTGGATAGTAGGACTGGCCTTTTTGCCATCTTTGAGCCCATAGTATCCCATAAACGACCTGGTTGGCTAAGTTTGTCAGGTAAACCAACCAGTCTGTTTTTACTTAGAATCACATGCCACCTAGCAGCCTACTGTTTTTGTAGTCATTTGGCCAGTGTCTCTTTTAATATATGATACCTTGCTGTCTCAATTTGCAGGAAGGCACCCATCGCTTCCATCAAATACTCAGGAGGTATGGAAGCCTCTTGCCAGTAATGTATAGCCTGTCTCCCCAAACAGGGAGTTAGCAACTGTTGCCTCTTGTTGGACTTCTTGTCCTCTGGTTTTCACACTTGTATTACCTGACAAGATCCATAGAGACTGTTGCTTGAACAGCAATACCTCCTTATAGTATCTTTCACAGCACGAAGACTAAACCAAGAGGTTGGAGAGCAGTGGTACATCACAGTTGGCAGGTAACCTAAACCAAAAATAAAGCGAACATCTGGATGAGCAGGCAGTTGTGGAGACATGTAAAGCAGGTAACAGGATAAAACCAGAAGTTGTCAAAAGACAAGAAAAAATGTGGCAAAAATGTCAAAGTACATAAAAACAATAAACACAAAATATACTCAAAGCAACTAGGTGGATTTGGCAAAGGATGCACAATGAAAAGACCAACTCCCTTCCTACCGCAGCCAGATTAATGCCGTCAAGCAGTGGATTCAGATGGATGGCACCAGAAGTAAATATCACATAAAAGGAGGGGGACTTCTCTCTTTTGCTCAACTGCCTTTGCTCTGATAGTGTATCCTTCTGCCTAATGGTGCCAGCCTTTTCTACAAGGGCATGTTGAATTGCTCTCTCCTTTTCAGTGTAGGTCCCTCTCACTTATGAAGGTCCCTTGCTGGACATTTGACTGCCTTTAACAATTTGATGTTGACCTTTCTGTACTGCAGCCCACATGCTTTATAAAGCACATGCATTAAGCTTAATTAAGTTCATACTTAAGTTCATATTAAGTTCATCAGATGTATCTGGGTCAAATGAAGTTTCAAGATGAACACAAGTGTGAAATAAATAACTGTTAGCATCTGAATAATTATGAACAGGGGCAGATTGGAATAGTGGGTAATCAGCCTGGCTAGAAATCAACAGATTGCATTTTTAACCCTCATCACTCACTCACTATTACGTGGAAAGGACCTTAAACTGCCTAAGTGTGAACTGTGATAAACAATAACTATTTTTATTTAAAACCATATGAGTTAACATCCCCAGAATAATAACTTCCATAAAGATAATCATTCCTTATCATTAATCTTTCTTTAACACAAATGAAGATTTTTATCAACCGTGTTGTAGCTCTCCAAAGAGACAAAGGGAGGGATGTACATTATGTCTATGTCACCCTCATATTCTGTAATTACCCAAGTCTGCAACAGAAAAAAGCAGCACGTGTATATATACAGCGAGGTGCATGCGTGGGAACATCAAGCGTGTGTGTGTGTGTGTGTTTTTTTTTTCTCCCTTCTTCCTGGCGATGATGATCCTTAGATGCACAGAGAGTTGAAAGCAGAGGTGGAGGCAGCCCTGTAGTAGCACTACGCCTACGCAATGTATCCCTGCCAAGCTGCACATCAAAGCATTTCAAAGAGTTCCCAAGAGCTGTGCTTGAGCATGCTTTTCTCAATTCCTGCCTCTCACAGGGTTTGATACAGTGTGTTGATGGTGAAATATTGGATCACTATGTGGAACTTAATAGAGCACATTAGAAAGGAAGCCAATTGTTTTCTCAGTAAAAATCATTTCAACATCACAGAGCAAAAAAAAAAAAAAACCTGTAGGGCTAATTTCTAACCAATACACTAATCATGTTTTAAAATAAATTTGAGCTCTCCACTTGTTTGAACTCAAGAAAAGCATATGACCACCTATTTACTTTCAAATATTTGTAAAAGTATTTAAATAGATTGCAAAATTTAAAAAGACAGGAGAAAACAGCTGTAATTTCGAGCATAATACTCTAATTGTGTACTTGCTCCACAGGACTATGTGCAGTTTGATCATTGCATTGACAGGCTGATTAACAACAGTAGCACTGGGCAGGAGAAAACAAATTGTTTTATAAGATAGCAAATACTAAATCATATTTACTTAATATCTGGGACGCTCATGTTTCTGCTTGGTTGTGATCACTTTTCATGTATATTATTTCCAGCAAAAGCAGCCTTGTTTTTCATCTTGGATTTATACATTTAAAGCTTTCAGTGTATTCATGGACTTGAATTTCAGACTGGCCGCTGTCCCTATATTCATATGGCTGTTCTTTCAGCTTGACTAAGCTCTGTCATCTGCAGCCCTGTATTACATTTAGGGTTCAGAAAAAAAATTTAGACTGACCAATACTAAAATTGTATTTGTTTTTATAATACTTGTTAGAGACGACACACAAAGACTGGCTTCCCAGCCGGACTTGAGTGGGGATTATTACTTGGCTGGTTTGTCAATAATATGGAAGGACAGGGGTGAACAATGTATACAGAATATTGTCTCCCCCATATGCTAAGTGACCAGGAATTGTAGTCCAATAACACAGTCCTGCTGGGGTCCATGGGTGTTGCAGAGAGTTACATTCCTTATTGTTTGGGACTTCCTTTTGGTCCGGAAGTGCTTCCAATGGGCAAAGCCCTGGCACTGGAAGTACTACCAGGTCTTTAATAAAAGAAACCTCACAACCTTGTCCAGTGGAGTCAGAGCCGAAAGCTGAGACAGGCAACACTCACCTCGGAGGAGTAGCAGTGGGAAGAAGAGACGCCTGGTATAGTTATTATACTAAGGTATTTTGGAATTAAGTATGATGCTGGCCTTGATAGCTGCATGAATCTTTGGGACTGTAGATCCAAACAGCACATACAAAAAATGTTACCTTGGTTTTTTTTGTTGCACTCAGCTATGTTGGAGACCAGGTTTCAAAATCAAGTTCTACACATATTGAATCTTTTCAGGACTATGTTCACTCAAACCCTGCTGTACCATGCTATAAAGCCTTGTCACGTTACATACAGTCAGATATTTAAAATCCATCTGTCAGTACGTTTCTTCTACTTGCTCCATAACATAGTTACGATGATTTGGAGCCTGTCATGGTTGCATAAGTATAAGGCAGAAACCATGATTGAGACTCTATTCCAAATATTTAAATATGTGAATAAAAATCCTTTTACATACATGTATTAAAAAAAATGTCCATGGCACTTGGTTCTTCTTGTGTGCTCAGGAGATGTACATGTACTCTGCTGTGGTCTCTTGTTTCACCCAAGGTTAATTCCTGTTTTGTACACCCCACTACTCAATACAGGGAAAAAAACAGTTTCATAAAATGAATGGATATCTACAGTATCTTTCTAACCTGTTTGTTTAAATCTGAATCAAAGGTGATTGTTAAAACAGAATTGGATGTAAGGCAGTAATCGAGCCAGGATGAGGCAACTCTCTGCTGCAGGACACAAGCCTGCACACATCCATGCTCATAATGGGACAATTTGTTGTTATCTAACTGGATGTCCTCACACATTCTAAGACATACAAGGCACACAAACATGAGGAGAATGTGCAAACACCAGACAGGCACTGGGTGACATTCAAATTCTGGGCTTCAGAGCTGTGAGACAGCAAAGCTAACCACTGCAGAAAAGTTAGGAATGAGAATTTGTCGATGTGTAGAAAATATTAGAGTCCATCTCAAACAATTAATGTAGGAATAAAAGCTCAGGACAGTAAGAGTGAAGAGGTGGAAACTTTGATTTAAACATTTCATTTGACAGATCTGCATGAACAGACATACTGTAAAGAAACAGAGAGTGAATGACTTACAGTTGACGCCACAAATTAAATTCATTTTCACAATGTAGGGTTCACTGTGGTTTTTGGAAAGCGAAAAGATCATCTTCAGATTTTCGTTGTCTTACAGGTTGATACAGGCAACCAATTTACTTTGTTATTCTGTGTTGCTGAGTTTGACAGCTATATAAGTTACTAACAATGTTTTCTAGGGAATTCTGCATCTGTCAGGTAATTTGCTAGCTGACGTGTGATGTGATCAGTATTTTTGTTCTAAGGCAGGGCATTAGCTGCTGTTTTTTAATGGTAGTTATTTATATGGTGTGCACAAAGTGTAGATCCTCATCTGTCTAGGTTAAATTCTTGCCATATCCATCTGGTATATTATGTTCTTTGTATTATGTAAGGAAATGTCAAGGACAAGAAATTCTTCTTTTCCCTGGGTGTAAAAAAGTTAAAACATTTTTCTGAAAGTATCAATATCAGCTTCCTTTTTTATCCTGTTTTTTGATCCGACAGCTTAGTTCTCCAGTACCTTGTGTCTTACAAAATGGCATACATTTTATAGAAGATTCCAGTTTATAATTTTTGCATCTGTTAAGTACAGACCTGTGTCTTTATGTGATGTGGTAATGTGGTTTCTTTGTTCAGGTAAGATGAAACAAAATAAAAGTACTTAGTACAAAGCAACTTGCATTGATTTCAACTTTCTGGTTGATTGTAATCACTGGGAGATACAATCAGAAGCTTTCATTTCTCAGACCTTTGTTTTGCAGATTTCAGTATGTGAGTAGTGACCTACAGTAAAATGCTTGGTTTTTGGAAAGGTTTAGGTCATACGTGAACAATCCGTAATTTCATGTCATTAGCTAAGGCCTAACAAGTTACTATACTACCATGTGATGTTCAGTAGCTTGGTAACAGAGACTTTCTGGTTTTGTATATTTTACAGAGAATGATGGGGGTGTGGAGGTGACAAAGCCTAACACTCTCTACCTGTAATTAATTGGTTGGCTTCTTGAAGCCCTCAGCCATCTTGCATAGTTACTTTTTTCACTCCTTCTTTCTAGCAGATGGTACAGGACCACTGGCACTCACGCCAGTAGAATCAGGGATAGCTTGTACCCACAAGTTGTAAGGTTGCAGAACAACCAATCATAAAAATTCAAATGCTATATCATAACAAAAAGTGTGCACAATACTGTATACAGTGTGTGTTCGCATACATATATTATATATATATATATATAAAATAAATAAAGTGTGTGTGTGTTGCAGAGTGTCATAGTGGTAGTGCTGATGCCTTACAATAGGAAGACTGGGGTTTGTGACCTGGGTGCTCTCTGCATGGAGTTTGCATGTTCTATCATCTCCACATTGGTATCCTTTGGGTGCTCCAGTTTACTCTCACAGTCCAAAGGCATGCAGGTTACTGTATGTGAAATGGAACTGCTAAATTGACCCTGATGTGTGTGTGTGTGTGTTTGTGTTCAGCCTGTGATGGCATGGTGCCTTGTCCAAATGTAGTGCCTACCTTTCACCTCATGAATGCTGGGATAGGCTCCATCTGTACAGTAGCTTTATTTTAATATTTAAATCTATGTCATTGAAAAAAGTAATTTTACCAGCAGTACACATTACAGGAAATCTCAGGTTTATATTGTTTTACTGTACATAATATCTCACCCTCAATGTTTGTTGTTTGTTTACTGTTGAATGATGTTTTAAAAGTAAAGCTAGGTATAAATATTTTTTGTGTCAAAGTGTGTGACGGGCAGATCAATTTTTGTAAACATTTGGGCATTAATGTTAGTTCTGTCTCATTTTGTATGACTCAAATACTAGATGAGTTAGTTTAGATCTTCATTTTTTGGTACAACAAAGCATGATTTGTGTAGCACTCCTACTGGTGGTTGAAACTTCACTCCCAGTAGTCCCTGCAGTTGCTCTGATTGGTCATCTGCTGAGGGTGCAGGGGCTGCTGGGTACAAGGAGGCCGGTGCGACATTTAAAAGGGGGCCAGTGATACAAAAAGGGGGAAGTCTTTCGTGTTTTGTGTCTGGAGTTGCCTGTCTGTTTGCCTTCCCGTTTGATACTTGTGAATTCTTGTTTGTCCTGGATCGTCTCTTGTTTTGGGTGTAGGGACTGTCTGGTGTGTCTTCCTGCTGCATGAGGACTGTCTAAGGATTTGTTGTCATCTTGTGAAGAAAGGAGCACTCCTGATCCCATTCATACACCATCATCTCATCAGGAAATACCAGTAGGACTGACCTTTACATTCATATACAGTGTGATGATCTCTGGACTATCTACCATAATTACATTTCATCAGTTGCTGTGTGTTTTTTTTAGTGTTTTTTTTATTGTTGAATTCATGTTTATTGTACATCACCGTAAGGGGAACTGGGAAGGGATCATTGTAGTTTGCCTATATTTCATTTATTATTGTTAAATACATTCTTTAATTGTTGTTTGATTACCAGTTGCTATTTTGTCTCTGTGAGGGAGTGTGTGCAAGTTGGGTCATGGCTGGGTGCTTCCCTGGAATCTCCACCAAAACAATAAATAAATCACCGTCTTTCCGACTGTGTGAATCTTAGCGACGCCAGACCACTACAATTGTATGTTTTTTCATTGTCGATGGCAACTGGTGTTGTGACAAGATAGCTCCATAGTATTGATTAGAAGTTCTTACTTTTTTTAAAGGTATCAACACTATGTACAGTATTACTGAGAATTGTCACAGAAAACAAACTAAACAATTCCATTTGCCTATATATTACCTCTGATAATAATGGGAAAGAAAGGACTGGGTTCCTGTGCTTAAAATTAGGTGAGGAAAGCTGTATCTTTGGCTAACAATATTAGAGAAAAAAAAGAAAATCTTTTAGAGAATAATGGGAGATACAGGACTCTGGTGAAAGCATATGTGTAATAGAAAATTGTTTAGCCTTAGAACAAAATGGAAGAGGATGATTGCATATTAGATGGCCAGGATCCAGAGAATCATGAAAGAATAGGATTTCCTTGAGACAACAAGACAGACTGAAAATGAGAAATTAGAACTATTATTTCTAGGTGGCAAAAGGGGCCAAAGTTGAGCCATGGTTAAAACAGACTATACAGCCAAGGTCAAAATCCTGCAAAGAAGCCTGTATTGGTTATGCAAAACACAGCACACGTTAGATCTTTTAGACCAGAATTACATTGTATTGCTTTTTCAATACCTTCTGAGTCTAAGCCTTATTTACAGTCCTCTATATGATGTAGCACTAATTTTCTGCCACTGTTTATAAGATGGTAAAATACTGAATTTATATATTAGGGACTTTAAATGAATGTACATGCAAAAGCTATATACTTTTTGTCATTGTGGAGGAATGATTATTTTTTTGCCCTCCATTACTAGTCTCCTTACAGTTCAACAGTCACAAGCTTTTAGCTGTGTGGCAGCTGACTGACTTATTATTTTGGCAGTTCTGCAGGTTTGCCATTTTCCCTGACATTATCCTCAGTATTTCCTAGGTCAATAAAGGGTAGGTTAGGAGTGCATCTGTCTAGGCCCGTGCATATATAAATTTGGATAGCTTTGTGCTGTGATGTTTTTGTTGTCAACATTATTTAAAAATTATTCAACTGCTTTAATGCTACATGATGTCTTCTTGCATCCTGTTCTCAAGACTACTTTCCTAGACTCGACCTGCCATTTGTTAAGTGTTAAAATTCATTAGTAGCAGCATCAAGGTTGCTTAAGTACCTGGTCTCACAGCAAGGAGCTGGGTTCCAGCTCAACAAATCTCAGAGGGTGGTCTGATTAGAAAACATGGCTCACATACCTAGGCCTTCTCCTTCAAAGTCAAGCAGTATTCTGGTATCTGATTTGTTTCCAACCAATCACAGATGATAGCAATTTATAAAGCAGTGGTGCACTGCAGTGAGAACCTGCAGAAATTAATTATTGTACAATGTCCTTAGTTTAATGATTGAAAGAAAAATGGAAAATAAAATATATCTTATGCAAGCTAGAATATGGCTCCCCATAACACTGACATTGGAATAGGTATATTCAGTAAATAGATGTTTGTGTGTGTGTGTGTGTATGTAGGCAAGTATGTGCAGTATCGTTATGAGCACCTATCTCCTTATACAGTGTATATATTCTGTATGTACTGTATATATATATATATATATATATATATATATATATATATATATATATATATATATATATATATATATATATGTTTTCTAAGCCAATAAACCAAGTTTTGTTTTATAAAATCATTAAAAAATTGAATACTTTGCACAAGTAACATATCACAAATAACTTTTCAGACATTCGTTTTCTTGCCTTCTTAGTGCAATTTAGGTTCTTAGGGCACCAAAGTCGATCCAAGTAGCGTAAAACAAAATTCAGAAACTTTTGGATCAAGTTGGTGCAGGATACATTTGGTCACACAGGTAGCATTATTCTTTATTTGTGCTTGTTATATCTAATATAAGGTCAAGGTGATCACTTTCTTTAATTTGCCTCCAGTCATAGGTACATAATTGCTTTTTCGTATTTTAGAATGGAAAATTGAAAGGGACACAGATGACCACCTACCTTGCATTTCAGTGGGCTTTTGCACCTATTTCATTGTTTTCAATCTTGCTGCAGTTGTGGCTTTGAGTTTTTATTTTTTTGCTTTATTCTACTTTTCAACACAAATGTGCTCAAACACTTACAAACCTCTCTTACACTGGTTGTTTCACCCTTTTGAAACAGTGTATATCTGCATTATAATAATGAATGATTTAGTGTGTTTGAGCAAAGCACACCTGTGACAGTGTGTGTTGGCTCCATGCTTCTGTTGCCTTCAGGAGTTTCTTGAATCAGCCACCGTAGACAATGTTACTGAGATGAGCCGAGCAAAACAGGACACTCACTAAGCAAAGGTAAGTGTATAAAGTGATACAATGCTTTTATTTACATTAAGGGGGATGGACATCTGAATCAGAACTCCGTTAGCAGTAGTGTTATTTATTTTCCCTTTTTTTATCATCCCGAGGTATCCTGCATTTACTCAACCTGACAGGGTTCAATTGCAGTATATGCAAGCATATATAAACATGAGCAGAAGGAAAAAGGCTCAGAAAGAAACAGAAAAGACAGCTAAAGCTTCATCCAAACCTAGACAGGTATCAAGTTAAACCTCAAGGTACAGTCTGCCAGGAACAGAGAGGCAAAAGCACAGATTTCCCTGGATCTGACGCTGCTGCATCATCTCCAGCCAAGAGCAAAAGTGGAAGTGAATGTGCAAGCGAGTCGGGCCAGGAGAACTCGTCAATTCCAGAAGATTCATTGAAACTGAAAATGGCCTTACCTTCCGCGTTGTGAATTACTCCTCACAAGCTGACAACATCGACTCCAGCTGGGCTTACCATTTCACCTGCAGAGCACGGAGAAGACCAAAACGATCTGTCTGAGCTGAAGGTAATGATTACTGCTCTCAGGGGGTACATAAAAGGGCTCAAGAATAATATAAAGGACATAAATGATATAAGGAAAGAAATAAAGAACTTACACAAGACAAACGAGAAGCTGCTTAAGGATATTAAAGACCAGGAATAACGTTTAAAGTAATTACTATGAGGCAACATTTAAAGGTATGCTAGAAACAATTGAGGGAAAAAATACAGGAAAATGCATCTAAGTTTGAGAATAAACTTAGAGCACTTGGTGCTCAGTTGGAAGACATTAAGCAAATGTTCACGACTCATATTGAAATAGCTGAACAACTGGCATCTACCGCTGAACGAAAAGCAACAGTAGCAAATTCCAAATGCAAAGTACTCTGAAACAGACTAGCTGCAATGGAAGATGGATGCAGAAGGAATAATATTAGAATCAAAGGTCTCCCTGAGAATCGTGAAAGTCCAAACCCAGTGAAATTTGTAGCTGAACTATTCTCTAAAATAATTGGACAGGACTTCAAATCAGACAACAAGATAGTAGCAGCATACTTGGATCGAATACCTCAAAACCTTCTCATCATGAGTTTTGAAAAATTACAATTTAAATTACATATAATGTTACTTCTCAGACAGAAACGAGATTATTTTTGAAAATAACCAGATTCATATTTTCCCTGATTTCTCACCCTCAACAGCTGCTAAACGTGCATCATTTTACAATATTAAACAGCGTGTATGGAAAGCTGAGATCAAATACAGCCTCTTGTATCCTGCCAAACTGAAAGTGGATATTCAAGGCAAGTTCTACATTTTTACTTATATGGAGGAAGCAGAAAAAGAGCTAAGAAAACTGATCCCGACACTTTTTTGAAATACAATCCTGAGTCGCATCTGGTCCAGGCATGGCAAAGAAGATCTTACCTTCTGTTTGATCCGCTTGCAATGATACTGATATCATCATTATACATCCTATTTCCTTCTTGGCCACTTTTTGTTTATGTTTTAATTACAATTATATGCGTATATGTACAGTATGTATGTGTATTTTTTTTTCTTTTCCCAAGGGGACTGTTTAACATCATACCCTTGGTTTATTGTATTAGGGCTTACACTCCTTATCCAGGGCTACTGTTTAACATCATTCTCTGGGTTTACTCTCTCAAGACTGTTTAAGATTATGTTTTATGCTTATAGTATTTGAACTGTATTGTTAATTGATATCTCTATTTTAATCCTTATACGCCGCTGCTAGATGGCTGGTTTTGTTTTGTTTTGGATGTGCTCTGTCTCTAGGTATGTCAGAGGACTAGGACTTTGTGAAGTGTGGTCTAGCCTCACACGGGGAAGCAAAATGGGGGGCTGAGGGAGAAAAAGAGAGCAAGCTATTTCTAATCTATCCTTTTAATCCTTACAATTATAAGTGCCAATGTAACAATAAGCTTCATGGCAATAACTCCTGGAAAAATTGGAAATTAATCCTTAAACTGACACATACTTGGGGGGTTAATGCACCCCCAGATGTAAAATACTTTGTTGTTGCAATTTTTAAGGAAATTTTTAAGTGAAATTTTAATGGAACACATTTTTTCATGCAAAGAGAATCACAATTACTGCAACACTGATCATTTTACACACTTCACTTGGGGGTGGCAGTGATCATGAGCTGGCTGCTCAACGAATGTACGGCACTGACTGATCAGCTCCGGCGTGCTGGCAAATTGCACTGGGAACTGACTATAGCCAGTTATGACGTTCAATGAATGTATGTCGCTAAATATATTCGGCTCCCTTCATGCTGGCAAATTGTATTGGGAACCGACTATAGTTTAATGGTTAAGGTCCAAGCTATCTTATCTTAAATTAAGACTACAAAATGACAGCAAACGTTCAAAAGCAATGTCTCTATGACCAGTTAACTTTGTAAGCTGGAATGTTAAAGGTCTCAATCACAAATTAATGAGAAAGAAAGTATTCTCTCACCTAACAGGTCTAAATGCTAAAATAGCATTTTTACAGGAGACCCACTTATTAAGCAAGGATCAGTTTTGGCTGCACATAGACTGAACTGGCCAAATGTTCCATTCCAGCTTTGCATAGAAAACTAGAGATGTGGGTATTCTTATACATAGAACAATCTCATTTGTATTATCAGATGTAGTATCTGAGCCTGAAGGGAGATACTGTATGTGATCGTCATGGGTAATTTTTTTTAACTGTAAAGTGATTTTGATAAATATCTACACTCCCAATATGGATGATAGAGACTTCGTCCAAAAAGTATTTGCATCCATTCCCAATGTGAACACTCATAAAATTATAATGGTAGGGGACTTTAATTGTGTTTTAAATCCAGACCTAGATAGGTCTTCTGCCACAGGGGCAATGACATCTAACACTGAAAACTCAATTACATAGTTTGTGACTGATCACAACTTATCAGATCCCTGGAAATTCCTAAACTCAAACTCAAGAGCATATTCCTTCTACCCACCAGTGCATCACTGCTACTCGAGAACTGATTATTTCTTTATAGATAACAATTTTTTGCCTACGATTAAATCTTATAAGTACAACGCTATTATCTCTGACCATGCCCCTTTGATCATGGAGCTAAAATCACTATGCCCCACATACTAATCTTGCAGCTTGCGTCTTAACCCACTTTTCTTAGCAAACGAGAACTGTACAGAATTTATATCCAAGCAAATTGATTATTTTAGATGGAAATATATCCTCCATGGTCTCTGTTGGAATAATCTGGGGAAACTCTGAATGCTTTCTTACCAAATTTTATAAAAATTCTCAATTAAGTTAGCTTTCCTTTTATTAGCAACATTTACAGAAGCTAGAAAAAATAAAATCCTAACTCAAATGTTTCACCAAGCATTAATTACTGCCTTTCCTTAGCAAAATATGGACTTATTACAATGTGCATCATACAGACCAATCTTGCTTCTGAATAATGATGTTAAGATACTCTCCAAAGTCCTATCTAGAAGGATTGAGAAAATGCTTCTTTCGGTAATATCACAAGACCAAACTGGATTTATTAAAGGCAGACACTTAGCTTCCAATCTTCAATGCCTGTTTAATGTAATATATTCACCCACTGTGAGTGGCTATATAAATACATGAGTGTGTAAAAAATTATACAACATGATAAATGTGATGTATAAATACAAATAAGTTAGGAAATTAATGCATGTAGTAACCTTCAAGTGTCTGACTTGAAAGGTAGAGCAATTACATTGCTCTTAAAGCTGCTGGAAGCGACTACCTGAACTATGTATGTCAATATCAGTCTTAACTTTGGTATTTATGAATTATTAAAATCATCATTTAGGTTTTTATTTTTTTATCCCATCTGAATTTTTTTTTTTTTAGCAAAACCATGTCTTTTGCTTCTCTTGAATTTTTCCCTTCACTGCAACATTTGGTCCTCACAATGAATAATCACCCATTTTGTCCTAAAGCATGGCAACACCATATCGTAAACGTGACCAATGAGACATTCCCCAGCCAATTTTATTTTTCTTTTAAAAAACTTTAATTTAAGTCTGATTAATTAGTTACATTTGTAACTGTGATAATCGAAGCAGGGTAGGAGTGGTTGCTGACTAGCAGATTGCTGTATGTACCTGTACTATAGGCTTTTAGCTCTATTTGACTTTATTACCTTTCTCTCAGTTTACATCTCTGTCAAGATGCCAATGTAACCTGTATGTGTGTGCTAGACCATCAATTATGTTGTCTGTTTTTTTTTTCAGAATTTACTATCTTAATCTTCTTTATTTATTTGTCTTGGTTTGTACAATGCTATATACTGTATATTCTGCCGTTCTTTATTATATTCTGTAAGTGCCTTGAGCATGGGAAAGGCGCTATATAAATAAAATGTATTATTATTATTATTATTACTATCAGTAAAAACTTAAGAGTTTTCCTGTTTATAGACATTTTTTTCTTGCTGCTTTTTGAGCAGGATGCCAGGGTGTGCCCCAGGTCACCCTGATGATGGATCTGGCTGTGCTCATTTTTGGTCTTTTTGCTTAAGTGACTATTTTTGTAGGTTAAAATGTTTTTCACATATTAAATCTTTAGGCATACTTATATCTTTACAGCAAAATCTTAATCATTACCTTACTGAAATTTAAAGAATGCTGTAAAATTTCATCTGAGGACTTGTGGTTTGCTGGAATGATTGAGTAGCAGGCATCAGTTTTAATGGCTAGGATGCTCACACAAGACAAAGTGGGAAGAGATTGTGAATTGCTTAATTTGCACTCTTGTTTTGACTAAGTGATGTTCTGCTTACAGACGACAAATGAATAGCTGTCGGAATTTGTGTTGGCGGTGGGTTGTGTGTTGGATAAAATAATGATGCTGCATTTATAAGGCCTTGCAAAAATGCTATAATTACTAGCTTGTTAAGGAAGCAAGCTCTTGTCTTTGCATCTGTTCAGTCTCTTAATTACATACCATGCTACATTTAATAACTATTTTCAGTGGTGCTGTTAAGTATTTTCTCTCTAGTATTTTTAATATAGACTACTGGCCGTTTAGGGAGGAAACCAATTAGTCCCCTGCCTAGTTTCAGACCTCAAAGCGATCACATTGGAAGATTGTTTTACAAAGAAAATGTTATCTTAAAGAGCTTTTAAAAACTGCCTTTCGTTCCTGCTGAGTGATTGAACTTTCAGAAACAGTACAATGGTTCAATTTTGAAAAATTTTACTTCATGCCAAATAAATTTATTCACAATGTTTAATATTTATTATTGTAATAACATTTTGCATATTTTATACAGTAGATAGCTGGCAAAACACAAGGTTGGGAGATCAAATATATTTTTTGTCTTTTTAAATAAACTAGATAGTCTAAGTAGATGCTATTAATACACTTAGGTCGGTGTAGTTAATGTTAACTCAACTTTCTTGATTCTGGATCAGGACCTCACCCCCAAACATAGTTTTAATTATATTTGGGCAGAGATAGTTTACATGTTTGCATATTTAACTTGCTTATCTGTTGTGGAAGATATTTAATATATCTATAACAATCAAAGCAGTTTGTGCATATGTATTTTTGAAAAAGTACTGGCATTCTAAACATTATACAGAATTATGTACTAGGATGCATAAGATACTAATTATCATTATATACTAAACAGGTACATGTACAATGTAATTGTCCAAAGTTTAGTATCATTAGAGCGCAATTAATGCCCCTTACACTGCAATGTATACTTGTGTACTGTGTATTTGGAGAGTTACTTTAACAAAAAATGTTCAAAAAATACTCTTGCAATGAACAGAACAATTAAAAAGATGATATTGGTGTGCCCATTTTATAGCTGTTACATTCAAATCAAACTATGATTACATCTACTATATTCTGCATATTACCAGCCATTGTGATGCAACAAGGACATAGTAGAACTAGAAACTGCAAAGCAGAAGAAACCGCCAACAAGTATGGGTGAGAAGTCACATAATATTATAGACTACTTCTTCAACAGAATATAAGATTTCCATTGATAAACCTAATCACAATTCTTTCACCTGATGAAACTTTAGAGGGTTCATGAGAACATATGATATATACAGTATTCATACTGTATATGCATACATGTACACACGCTCATATACATTTGTGTGAGATGCCATATGAGTTTTTGCCTTGCTTCCTGATATCTTTTGCTACAGTATATTTTTTTGGGATTAGGGATATGAGACTGTGTCCTGTACAGTGAGCTGCTATCCTGTACTTACTGTTGCTAGAATAGCATATTTTCCATATAATCCTGGCAAACCGTAAGCTAATATGGAAAATAGATTAACAAATTGGCAATTATTTCTTGTTAACTTTTAGTTTAAGTAATGCTGAATATACTGTATATACTCATAACAATTGAATGTAGTTTAGTTGTTGCCTTTATCATCTGTTGTATACAAGCAGATACATCTCAATTGTAATGGTTTCAAAGATAGACTGCTCTTCATTGAGGGCAATAAATTAATAGAGTCTAACAGATTTTAACATTCAACCTTGTTACAGTGTAGCATTGGTACAGCTCCCACTATGATGACAATGCTAACTGCCTTCAGCAGAGAAGATGTACTTATCCACCTTATCCATCTTGTGTCTCTATGACAAATGAAACTGTGAGTGCAAAAGGCCGGATTTACAACTTAAACGCTACTTTTGGAGATGGGACAGGCATGGAACTGCAGGAGTTAAATCTGTCTTGCAACTACAGAATCCTCAGCTGTCTCCATGCCATTTGCAAGTTCTTTATAAATGTTGTATAGACAAACGCTGTGATGGACTGGTGCCTTATCCAGGGATGCTTCCTGCCTTGTGCTAAATGCTTCTGGAAGAGCACATTTATTCAATGGGTACTTTTGTGACATGTGTTTGGATACAGAATTCCCCAAAAGCAATCCCTTATGAAGAAAGGGAGAGCATGCAAACCCCATGTAGATATCTACACAGACTGGGGAAAAAAACTAGCTTTTTAAGGTCTCAGTAATGGCCGCTTGCCTGGTTTGCTAACAAGCCAACCCTTGCCATGTTTGTTTACCATAAATAAGTAATGGTAAAATATCACTATATCAGAATTACTTTGTTTAATTATTATGTGATATTGTTTATAAAGTTCATTAAGTATGAACTGTACACTAAAATTTTGCTTGAGAATAAGTACCAGACTATTTTATGAAGTTTCTTCCTGAGATTGTTAGTACAAGTAGCTTTCATGTACATGTCATGCAAGAGGAGTAAAAGAAAAGCAAGACTTGCCTGAATTTTTAGAGTGATTTTCATATCCTTGATATAATATTGCTTTTTAAATATCTCTCTAGGCCTAGAACGTTTAGCCTTTGGCTAATCTGTTCATAAAGTACACATCACTGTCAGCAGGGTGAGTATTTATTACAGAAACGTTATCCATTAATGTGCCTGATATGTGATTTGAAATAAAGCCAGACTCACAGATATCTGAGTAAACTGATTTTAAATGATTGCCTTTTGTCCCAGGTAAAGAATCTTTTATCTCTAACCACTACTTAGAAAGACTTTGTTTTACTCAGGCATCATAATTTTTCATCATCAAAGATTACATAAAACAAAATAAGGTTTTAGTTCACCAGTTTATTCTGGAAAAAGTGTTTCCTTACCTATTTATATAATGGTCATAAATAAAACAAACAGCAGCTTTACCGATATAGTGTCAGTAATAAAAGTCTAATTGAGATGAATATAGTAAATTATTTATGCAGTGGAAAGCAAAATTAATAGATTAAATATTTAATAGCAAGATTAATCTCTGTAGTTTTCCATTATTTGACAGCTGTCACATACAGTGTATGTGTATATTTATAGCTTACAATACTGTAGTAATGCACAACTGCTGTCATTTCTTGAGCCATCCTCTCCCTGCCTAGTAATTTATCAGTAAACATTAATGTATCCTGCACTTGTGTTTAATTAACAATTAACAATGAATAACCCACATCAACGAAAGCAAAGTATAGGTTTTTAGCGCTATAGTTAAATAGACGGGTAAAGCCCAATTTTATCATATTATTAATTCTTTTTAGAAAGCAAAACACATTTTTGAAATACAATTATAATAAGCATTACTTGTTAAACAAAAACAAAAGAGCTAAGTTCATTCTCAGCCTTGTATCGTGTATTTCTCCAGGTCTTAATGACCAACTAACTTTACAATCACTCACTTCTCTGATAGCAGCCTTTTCACACCTACGCTCACTATTTCTCCTTTCATCTGCACTGGCGTTGTTTCCTCATTCTCTTCCTATATATGTTACCTGCTCTTTATTCTTCCGTTTTGCAAATGATGAAGGCTATACAGCTGAAACATTGTCTTTTACCTTCTTTTCTTTTCAATACTGAAATAACATTATTTCATTTTTTTTCTCAAAAACATGACTATATCTTGTAATAAGGGCTGTGGAATAGTGGAATCAGCTATTTTGTGGCAAAATCTGAGTCACAAAATTTTTCTCTGAGTTCAACCCCTACACTGTTCTAAGCGTACATTTGTTTATGTATGCACATTTGCTGCCTGAACTTTTTTGTTCTGCTCTTTATGAGACTCATTTTTGAATATTTGTGTTTTTGCTTTTGGTGTTGAATATTTGATGTGAGATAACTTTTAATACAGTCATTTGTGGATGTTCTGTATTAACAATATGTTGCAAATCTTCATTTTGTTTGATTGCATCATGACATTATTAGACTAACATTTTATCAGTGCAGGTAATGGTCACTTAATACATCATGAAATGCAGTGTCTGTCTCTGTCTCACTTCATTAACGTTATGTTAACTGAAGACCATCTCCTTCTTTGGCTGCAACTATGACATCTCCTTCCATACACAAACAACTGCATTTTAATACATTTTACTGGAGTGTTTTGCTTATATATATGCAATATGTCATTGTGCATTTCTCAGTTTTACTTGTTAACTCTTGCCCACATGAGAGTAAAAATGCATTCATTCCACATTCCGAATGTACACCTCAGATGCATACCATCATTTGCTATCACTCTCATTTACCATATACTTTGAGATAAGTGAGTGCATTGTCATTTACAATACTATACATTAATTACCAATCAATCAAAATAATAATGTTTCATATAAAGGCTATGGTTTGAAAGTTAACATATGTTAAAGCATAGTCACAACTCCACAAATGTGCTTAAAGTGTGTTGCAATTTTCAGATGATTTTTGAAAATGCAGTTCATATGTATTATATTAAAATCCACCTATCTGGCATTTTCTAGAGTCTCCTTATAGGTTATAGGGATTAAGTAAAATTATTTTTCAATTGTTTGCGTGAAACCCTGTAATCTTTTACTTGTAAAATTACTGACATAAAATACCGCTTATTATTAGCTTGCTTGACAGCCTGAATCCCCAACTGGCTTGACCCTTGAAGCTAGGGAAGAAGGAAAGAAAGTTGTTAATCCTAATGAAAGTGGTTCGATGTAAGTGAGAAGGATATTCTTCAAATTAATTTTGAGGCTTTTAAAGTACAATTGATAAAAGAAAATACTAAGTTATTATTCACCATCCACTTTCTTATGGATTAAACTCCTTATGCCCTGTAGCCATGGATAGCAAGGCTCCCAGACAGACCTCTAAGATCTTTAGTCCTTTTCTGACATTTTTTCTGTCCATGTCTGGGGCAACCTCTCAGATTAAGATGTTCGTTAATACCTAGCACTGCCTATTAGGTAGAGCTCTGTTTTGAACTTCTCCAAGTACAGTACCATCTATTTGTTTCCAGGTCACTGCCTAGGTTAAGCTGTGACTCCATGAAATTGGAGATGTTTGTGCTGGACCTCCCAGCACTCCAAGTTCTACTAGACTGAGGAATTTTAGCACCCTACCTCTGAGAAACACCCTGCTCCCTTGCACTATCTGTTAGAGCAGCTGCATGAAATCATATATTTATCATATATTTATGCAAATATAACTTGTTCATAGTTTTTCTACTCTTTTTACATTTTCTTCTGATAAAAATTCATGATTGCATTTTATTTTTGTAAGTCTGATAGGAGGGAGACTTCAAAGTAGACCTGTACACCCAGAACACCTCAGAGCAGGAGTCGGGTATACAAAAATGAAGTCTATACACTAATACACTGACACAAAATGAAATTTTCTGTTTCTTTTTGCATGCACATATTTTCACATCTATTGTTTTTTTTTTGGTCACAAGTATTCTACAAAATTTTAGCACACTAGTAAAACAGTTTTCTCTTAATCAGTGCCAGAAGAACATTTCATCTAGTATACGGGATCAACAGGTATATTGTCTGCTACTAAGAAGTATATCTATGCATACTTACAGTTAAATTAACTCAAGGACTTTTGTACACATACTATATTTCTCAGCAAGCAAACTGTACATATATCTAGCGCAATGATGTTTAGAATCTTTGCCATATGTGGTGTGTAGATACAATGTCAGAGTCCTGCAGAGATGTTTTTAGGTTTCATCTGTTCAGCACCCCCGGCGTTAACACCTTGAGAGGCTGACAGAGCAAGTCATGATTTCAACATGACAAAGGCAATCTTCATGTAAGCCATTTGGGGAGTACACATACTCCACACAGAATACACTCAAAGTAAACATTTAAACACAGAAGCAAGCACTGGACCACCATGCAGTTCTCAATTACACTTACTATAAGTGCTACTTTATAGAACTGAATACTCAATTATTTGGATGTGAATGTATTTCACTTGATTGTTACACTGCTTTGTGTCTGCATGTCTGAGGAAACTTTGTCATGGAGTGACAATCTCAAAAGTGGAAAGTTGCCTTTGTGTCATCATTTCAAGTTTAAAGGGTTCAGGATGCTGAACAAGAAGAGCTGTTAATTCATCATTATGTTTAAGTTAAATAGCTACTGGTTTGAAAATCTAATGCAAACAAAGGGGCTTTGAAGTTGCAGGTTGTGCCTTTGTGTTGTTTATTTTTTTGTGGTGGTTTCTTGTAGTGATCCTGAAGCTAGATTGTGAGTCATTCTTTGAAAACTCATTGTATACGTTCCAGTAGAATTAGAAATATGAATATATTTATAATTCACACTTTATGAACTTAATACCTTTTCATTGACAGTTACCACTGTCATTGCCTAATTCTGACTTGACTATGTTTATACTATAGATGATTGTTCTTGGAATCTTGCAAAATGTTTGCTAAAATTGATAGATTCTCTTTTCCTTTTCCTCTGGTAAATATTGAAACTAATGAATGCTTTTCAGTCATCATATAAAGTTTTTTACTTATAGACCATAGGTACCTTGAGCCATACTTCTGAATACAGAGTGGAGAGGCAGTGAATCTTGTCACAATGTGTTCAGAAAATTGCACTTGTATCAGTGAATAATGATTGACTAAGTTTTGCTTGAATGTGTATTGCTGTATTTGCATTACCCCTCTGTTTGCTGTAGCTTATTGTAACCAGCTACTCTATTGCAAGGCCATCCTTAGATAAGATTAGAAGCTGCACAGTGTAATGATCTTTGTAGTTAAAATATTTGTGGGTAATTTTAAAGAAGAAAGTGACAAGAACAACGTGATCTGGTGAAGCAAAGAAGCACATCACATAACTAAAGCAATTATCATGTTCTCCTGTTAAGCCTGGGCTGCACCTTTATATCATGTTCAATAACATCACAATTGGAAATTGGACTGTAGAGTCCGATACACATCTTTAATTTGCTTAACAAAACAACAAGCATGTAGTCAGCCCATTAGCCCCCAACATATAGGCACAATATTCCAGTAGTTGTCACAGAGCTCTGCACTCAGGCCAAGTAACAGTACAGAGCATAAACCTCTGCTTTAGCCATTTTTAAAATCTTTTAGTGATTTTAGCATGTGTATTTGATCCTATTTGTTTCCTCTGATATGGCTTAGCTTTACAACACAAATTATTAAAATATATAACTTTAAGCCTTCATCCCAGTTAATTTTTCACAGTATACAGTAGGTAGGCAAAAATCAAAAAATGTCAGACTGCAATTTTTGGAACATTGTAATGTAATTAAAAAGTCATCATCCTTAAACCCGTCAATCCATTTTCTGTGCTCACCATTGCAGCATTGGGTGCAAACCAGAAACCAGTTGTGTATGGTATACCAGTCTATCACAGGGTACCCTTTTGTAAACACTCATTCTCACTGACATTGAGAAAATTTAGGGCTGTCATTTAGTCCATCTTGCAAACATTTGGGATGCTGGAAGAAACCTGGGCTCTAGGAGATTTGATCATAGATATTGGGAGTATGTGCAAACTGCACAGAGACCATGAGCAAGTCATGATCTGAGACAGGTTTCCCGTGAGGCAGCGGTGCTAACTAGTACTTCACTGTGCTACCTACAAAAATAATAAGCCTTTCTTATTTGAATCAAAGTGAAGGCAGGAGCTATTATAAAAGAATCTGCAGTTGCAAAAAATGAATAAAATGTTCATCTTTACACAAGTCTTTTCCAATTTCTCATTGTCAACTTATAGGGCAGCATTAATAAATTACTATCAGTATTGTGTGGATGGATTTCCATTATCAAACTGAAAAAGAAGGGGAAAGACATGAGTTAGATAAGTAGTGGTTTTACAGAACTAAGGCTGTCACATTGTAATGAAATAAACTTTGAACATTTTCCAATGTATTTTTTAATTACTTGAATTGTCTTCAGTAGAGGTTAATTATTTTCCTCCACATTGAAGACAATATTCTTTGATGTCCTTTAACCACCAATGAACAATTCAGTCTATTCACATTATTTGTACCATATATAGAACTCTCTAATAAGCACTGCTGGCTACACAGATTTTAAGATATAATACATAAAAGAACAAACAAATTAGGAAATTATACTGATACTAGTCATTAAGCCCGTTACAATAACGGGCGCTAGAACAGTAGTGCATAAACATTAGTAGGAACAGTCTATATTAAATGGCAAGGGACTTTGACCTCATTCTGTTTGTTGGTCGTATTTTTCTTTACCTTTCTGCCTTTCTTTTGTTGATGTTTACTTGTTGAG
Organism: Erpetoichthys calabaricus; assembly: GCF_900747795.2. Lineage (NCBI taxonomy): Eukaryota > Metazoa > Chordata > Cladistia > Polypteriformes > Polypteridae > Erpetoichthys > Erpetoichthys calabaricus. Next base: position 86,838,908 of record NC_041405.2, on the reverse strand, counting down.
CTGACCGTTCTTCGTGGGCTGCCACCGTGTATTGTGTGTCTTTAATTTTCTGTGACAGTAATACAGGTACTGTCTTGTACGTCCGCTGGCTTGTATGTCCGTAATATACCTTTAATTTTCTCTGGCAGTAATACAGGCGTGTGCATCGGTAATATGCCTTTAATTTTTTTCTGACAGTAATACTGGCTTGTATATGGCTGTAATATGCATCACTGTATTGTGTACCTTTAATTTCCTCTCGCGGTAATACTGGTTTCTCTGACAGTAATATCGCGCATTGCACCATGTTCCGCGCATGCGCACTTCACCAGAAGACACACACACACGGACACCTGGACGCACATAGGGATTTTATTAAAGAGGATAACACTTCTAGCATAACATTGTGGTCAAAGATGAAAATAGCAGCACTTTCCAATGAAAGATAAAGAAAATGCATATTTAATGAGTAAAGCATTAATGTTAAGTCTGCCCATTGTATTGCATATTATTGTCTTTTTGACTTTAGAAGAAACTCTTCTTCTATGTTGTTCAGTGAAGAGCAGGTCATTTGTGAAATTTACTGGTTGATCATTTGTCTGCTTAATGTGAAAGCTTCTATTTTGTGATGTCATTTGAGGTTTTGTGTAAAGGTAATGACATGACCATTTCAGCAGAAACACGTTTCAGTACCGTAAAGTGTTTGATTAGATTGCAGAGTGGCCTGTGGATATGGCATAGCTGTATATTTTAAAGTAATGAGTGCACACTGTATAAAGCTCACCCTGTCAAGTTTTATCTCAAGGAAGAGTCAGAGAGTCAGCAATGTGAAAAGGCTTATTAAAGAAGAAAAACAAGAAAGGAAAAAAGCTCCAGGAGCTTGATTTAAAATGGCAGGTTTTCCAATAATTTTAAGGAAGACGCATTGAATGTATGAATTTATTTAAAAAAAAATTGAAAAACAAAGCATTTGCCTTAATCAGTATTTGATCCATTCTGGACTATAGATATGATACATTTTATTTAACACTTGGAGAGGAAAAAAACTGAGTTAGGCATGCAGCTATCCCCACATTATAACTTTAAGTTTCTGGTCACATCTTGAGTAAAGTTCAGTTAGTCACACGCACCACTGGTGGTTTGTCAGTTTTAGGTGTAGATGTAGTTAGCCACAGAAATGTCACAAGAGGACCACCCAAGGGTGTGTTGTTCTAAATATATGTACAAAATTAAGTCTTCTGATGCTCTTAATTTTGTTGACCTTTTAAGATACAGTAGGTGTCTAATCACAGATATTGGTGGGATATCTCAATCAAGACCCTGCCACAGCAAGCTCGGGGATAAATGTGAACAGATCTTCTGAATGACCCTGGTGTCTCAACAGAGCTTCACCCTCTTATAGCTCTCTTTGGGGCTTTTTGCATAGTGTTGGGTCCTTTTTAGGAAGTCAACTTACTTTACTTATTTCTAAGCATCCAATACCATACATACACTTCCAATGTGAAACTGGACAATATACAGCTTTAAACGTGTCAGCGAAGATATGTTATAAAGTATTTACTTTTAATTTCCAATAGTATGACTCTTTCTCCTTTATTCTTTATTTAGTTTCTGTTTTCAGTAGGCCAGAGAATTTTGTAACGGAACATATTTAACTGATACAATTTCAGACCACAATGGCTCTTACCAATATAATTATGTTCAGAAGATAAACAGGTGTATTTTATGGGATTGCATTACCTTTTTGTTGTTTTTGTTCCTTTTTTCTTGTACTTATTGAAAAGCAAAACATTTAACTTTGTGTTGAACGTTTAGCATGGCTTTTCATCCCTTCTCCACCTTCTGTGTATCTATCCATGCCTGTACTTGTCATGTATGAAGTTGTTTTTTACTGTAATTTTTTTCACATTGTAGAAAATGCTTTATTGGTTTGCCTCCTTTACTGAATTTTGCCATTAAATGTTTTCTATGGTAAAGGAGTAACACCATTGTCTCGATGATGCATTTGTTTCTTAAGTATTAAACCAGTAAGCAGTAGCTGAGGGATGTGTGGTGTGGCAAACTGACTGCAAAAGAATAAGGGAATTACAGGAATATTCTGAAAAGACTATACCAATGTTGAACTAAAGCATGTTTGGTAAACTTTAAATGTGGGGATTGAAAAGTAGGCAGGTTACATTGGTGACATAACATTACTGAAGAAAGCTGGTGGATGGATTGATTGAGTAGTGAATTAATGTGATTTAATTGAATTACTTTAATGAGTAAATTATACTGGAAACTGAAATTCTTCTCAAAGATCACTTTTTATCAGTGTCAATAATTGCAGTAGTTGATGGGTATTTTATTTTATTTTTAGTATTTGCCAGTGCCTTTCAATACACCTCTTCTCCTCACATTTGTACTAAATATCCTTTGGTATAATTTACATTTTGTATTTTTATTTGTCTTTTTCAGGAACATTTCACACCAGAATGCAAGTTCAAAGAGTCAGTGTTTGAAAACTACTATGTCACATACTCCTCAATGATTTACAGACAGCAGCAGTCCGGCAGAGGATGGTACTTGGGCCTTAACAAAGAAGGTGAAATTATGAAGGGGAACCATGTGAAGAAAAATAAACCAGCAGCACACTTTCTTCCGAAACCATTAAAAGGTAAATCGTAATTGACTCCTCACACTTCAAACTGCAAGTCTGCAGATGGCACTCCTATGGATTGAAAATTCAGAAACAAATTAGGGCAAATATTATAGGAAGTTTTATTTTTTTAGCATTTAATAAATTAATTGCTGTTATAAAGCCTTTGTCTTTAGGTATTGTGTATTTTAAAGATTTTCTTATTTAACAGGTTATTTTGAGATATCATATTATTATCATTAGTGAATTTCCCCTTGGGATTAATAAAGTATCTATCTATCTATCTATCTATCTATCTATCTATCTATCTATCTATCTATCTATCTATCTATATACTGTATATGTATATATATGTATATGTATATATATGTGTGTATATGTGTATGTATATATGTGTGTATACAGTGTATATGTACTGTATATATGATTGAAAACAATGCTATTCTTCTGGTGTAGAAAGCATTCTGTCATCACTGTGAACATAATTAGAACTTATCTTTAGTAAAGTGAATTTTAACTTACATGAGCAGTAAAATCGTTGCAGTTTTTCTTCTCTTGAAACTTTTATCCCAATAGACATGCCAGTTACTATTGTAAATACACTTGAATTGATGTATCTTAAATTGATCTCTGACATGTTAAATGAATGGCTTAGGATCACACAGTGAATAAGAGGTGAGGGTTTTAGCCAAGAAAACTGGTTTTACAGACACACATCAAATCCACTTTAAACACCAATTTCAGAAAAGGAAGTTTTAATACAAAAATGACAAAACTGCAGCTTTTGATTTTAAATGTGCTGTCTAGCCATAAAGTACATTGTGAGCTGCTGTTTGCATTCTCTACCAGTTGTAAAAATTTACAGACAATGAGTCAGTTATGCATTTTTCATCCAAATGTATCTTTTAAAATTAAATATTTTTAGAATTAGGAAAAGAGAAGAAAGCTTTTGGATATAATTCATGAATACTGATTTAATTGATTTTACTATGTTTGTAGCAAAATCAATAAAACTATAATAAATGATAAATTTCCATACATGTAATTTTTCTCTATTAAATACATCTCACAACTACCTGGCCCAGGAAGTACTGTAGATTTTTCACATTCTTACTGTGCCGGAGTGGTTTTGTCTGTGTACTCCATTTTCCCGGCGTAGACTAAAGACGTGCAGGTTAGCCTGACTGGCAGTTCTGTATTGATCCACTATAAGTGAACATGGGTGTGCTAAATTGTGTGCTCCAAGAAGACCTGTCATACAATGTTTTTGCTGCTGTGTGCCCGATGTTGCTAGGATAGGCTTCAGTATCACAATAAGCAGAGTCAGAAAATGAATGACTAATATAAGCAAAGTTTTAAATTATTCTCTTTGCTGCATTATACTGTTTCACTAACTGAAGACGCCTCTCACTTGAAAAAATGACAAGTATAGATTTTTCAGTCCTCACTAATATATCTAAAGTCATTTGGATGCGCAGCATGGCTTCATAGTTGCAATTACTAGCTGTCGGCAAATTAAGCATGCAGTCTTAGTTCTATGTCTCTGCTCAACATTCTTGTTCCAGTCCAGTGATGTTAGAGGGAGCTTAATTTACCTGTCGTCATATAAAGCAAGGACAGAGCCTGTTAAAATGAAATCATTCATGCCAACCAGTCGGCCGTGTCCTCTAAACCACAAACTAAACTGTGGGGAAAAAAGCTCTTTCAGTCAAGAATCTAAAAAAAACAGTATCAAAGTATTGGGTTGGAAGATTAAACAAAAGAATGCCAAAAACAAAATTATGTAATTTGTTCACATTTTCTTGTAGTATTCATATTTCTTGCATTTTATTCTAGTTTATTGTCTCGATTTCAATGTTTTGCTTATCCTGTATTACTTTTTTATGTTTTTTTCATGCAGATATTACTTGTTTCATATGTTGTATATGCCCTGTCAGTCAGTCAGTCATTGTCCAACCCGCTATATCCTAACTACAGGGGGTCACGGGGGTTTGCTGGAGCCAATCCCAGCCAACACAGGGCGCAAGGCAGGAACAAATCCCCAGGCAAGCGCCAGCCCACCACAGAGCACACACACACCCACACACACCAAGCACACACTAGGGACAATTTAGGATCGGCAATGCATGTCACGTGCATGTCTTTGGACTGTGGGAGGAAACCGGAGTATCCGGAGGAAACCCACGCAGACACGGGGAGAACATGCAAACTCCACGCAGGGAGGACCCGGGAAGCGAACCCAGGTCTCCTTACTGTGAGGCAGCAGCGCTACCGCTGTGCCACTGTGCTGCCCTCAGATTTAGTAGGGTATCTTTATTATTTACAATAAGACTGTAATATAAAGCTCCTGTAGTTACGTGCAGTAAGATGTTAGAAGCTGCGCCACCATGCCACCCTTGTATATGCCCTGTTATTTCTGAATTTCTGTGAAGTGCTTTAAGAATGGGAGAGGCACCATATAAATAATGTATTATTATCATTGTTATTATATTCAAAGGCACCCTCAAGTACAAAGTGTTAGACTAGAAGAGAAGAGTTTCCACTGGTGCTCTTAAAGGTGCACTACACTTTCTATTGAACACCTGCTATTACATGACACAAACTGTTATATGTTGAGCTTAATAGCAGGCCATAAGTTAATATCAATTTAAGGGTTTTTTTTTTTAAATTTATTTATTTTTATGTCATTTTATTTTATGATCTCCAGTTGTGCTGTGCTCTGTGTTGGTTTTCTGTGTGCACACCTTATTAAGTGTGTTTGATCAACATAACCACACCACAGTGTGAACCTGTGGCATTGAAAAGGTTAATAGGTTGGTTCCAGCCTTCCACCCAATGTTACTGGAACTCTGGATCCTTATGACCTTGAATTAAACAGATTACAAAAATGAATGGATGGATGGATAGATGGAAGCATTGGAGAGATTCATTCAAGTTATAAAAGTCTGAAAAAGTAGTGAAAGTTATTAACCCCTAATTTTTGATTTTATTGTAATCATATTGTGAAATGAATTGGCTCCTGTACTTGGTTTAGTCTAGCTAAATGAAACTCTTAGCTACACACGTCAAGCAATGCACATACTGTCCTTTCAGTCATTCATGTCACTATTCCTTTTATTCATTGCAAATTTGTTATTCTTCCATTTAGAAATAAGCATGTTGAGAAAGCCATTGTGATTCTATGTCCAATGTTTAACTTAGAATCTATATTTCGTTACCAATTTTATCTTTCCAATTTTATTTATGTTCTGGAAAAGATGGGAGCAGTGGCTCTAAAAGTAAAATTGAATTAACATTTTTTTTAAAAGTGAGAGGAAGCCACCTAGGCCCTCTGGGTTATTGGTTAGCCACTAGCTCACTGTCTAATTATCCATCCATTTTGGTAGACCAGGGGTTAAATAATCCTCAAAGGTTAGCCATCAGTCCCTTTTTAGACAATGAAAAGAGCTAGCTTTATTTTGCAATACTGGATCCAACAACAACAAGGTGCTGTGACTGACAAGGCTGTTGGACAGCATATGCAGGTTCCTTATGATTGTAGTGCTGTGACATAATAGAGTAGCCAGGTTGTGAAAAATGAAAAGAGAAAAGCAATTACCATGGCAGATGAAGATTTAAGATAGCGATGTGCTGTGTTATTAACAGTTTGCGATCATCTTGCTAGGGGTAAAGAACAAGTAAAAATAAATATAATGTAATGAATCTCATAAAATCTATAATAAAATTACATGTGTGACAATCTGCTAATCACATGGTATCTGGCATTTTCAACTAAGCTGCTAAAAAGACAAATAAAAAAAAAAGCCAAGGCTGATAATAAAGATTGTACTAAACAGGCCTAAAATTCCTTGCACAAGGAAATTGATATGCAAAACAAAGTACAGATTATCAGTGTTTATTCAAATAAATCATTGTATACATTTATGCCCCCACAATGTCTTGGCTGGTGATGTTATTAAACTCAATAGCATACTATCCTTCTACAGGTATTTTATTCTATTTTATTTTTTATACTCAATTTTTCCAGTTCAGCGCCTCAGGGAGCTGATGCCTGTGCAGTCATCATTTGCACCGTAGGAACCAACCTGGTTGTCAGGCTTGTTAATCTCCAAGCCCACTCAAGCACACACCCATAGTCACACAATGTAGAGTTGCCAGTAGCATAACTTTGTAGCATTGCCACTTTAATGTCTGTTTCCTGTTCTACTGAATATTTCTTTCAAATTATTTCTTTAGTGTTGGAGATGATGTTTTTTGAGATTATTGCCTTCAGTGGTAAGGTTGTTTTTCCTCATGTGGAAAATATTTTAATCCTCACATTTTTGGGCTGTGGAGCCCACTGTAGTTGACTAGGTGTGAAGACAGTAAAAGAAGACAACCTTTTAAAAAAGAAATATGAAAAGCAACATCTCAGTCCATTCTGAGTTGAGGGATTTGTATAAATAAAGTCAGATTACTTTGGAGGGAGGTGATCACAAATGATTTTCTTAAATATCTTAACCATCCATCCATCGCTTTTATTCTGGATCTCATTTCCTGGCTAAGATTGTAAGAAATCCATTTGGAGGACTGGTGAGAGACATTTGTTTGTTTTCAGCTCAGCTGTGCCTACTGAGTTTCTTTTTTTCATTGAGATAAGATTATAATTACTGTGAAAAGGACGAAACTAAAAGATTAAAGCAGTATGTAGGATTAAAGGGTGCTACAGTACTTTAGTTGACACCTTTTTTTTTTGGTTTGTTAAGTATTTTCTTTTTTAGCTTTAAAAATCACTTAAAACTTTATCTGATTCCCCATGTCTGTGTGAGTTTCCTCCGGGTATTCCAGTTTCCTCCCACAGTCCAAAGACATGCAGGTTAGGCGCATTGGCGATCCTAAATTGTCCCTAGTGTGTGCTTGGTGTGTGTGTGTGTCTGTGTGCCCTGCCCAGGGATTTGTACCTGCCTTGTGCCCTGTGTTGGCTGGGATTGGCTCCAGCAGACCCCCGTGACACTGTCCTAGGATATGGCAGGTTGGAAAATGACTGACTGACAGACTTTTTATGATTTTTTATGTTGCTGTTTTCATATTACAGCTGCTTTTTTCATCACACAACTTTTTACTTTTAATCGTGATATTTTTTTGCTACTTTTTGAAGCATACTTTTAACAGCTTTTTACAAATGAATGGCGGGGAACTTTTCAAGCATATTTTTTAATAAGGCATTAAAGCTTTATTGCCAGATGTAAAAAAAGCAGTATTTTTTAGCAAAGTTGAGATGGATACAAACATTGAAATGGAAAGTTGTTTGCGATGATCTAATGTATCGTACATTGAACAAAGTCACAACCATCTAAAGGACTTCCACTTATTGTCCTCTTTGTTCGTATACACTCCAGTATGATTTGTTTTGTTTCAGTGTTATTGGTCATGGTAGTTTTTACTAATAAGTCTTCAGGGTAGTCTATAAAACTGACAATTAAGTTTCTATTTACTATGCTTTTGCTTGTATCCACCATGCTGTGGTTAGCATATATGCAAGGCACCTAAATCTTCCTTTTTATCAAGGCTAAACCGTTGGATAAGAAACCTCGCCATGCCTGATTCTTGTTTGTTTCTTAATTGGTTTAAGCCACTTTGCTGATGCTTTGTGATTGATCTTGCTCATTTTCTGTTTCCTTCTGTTCCTTCTTGTATCGTTGCAGTTGCCATGTACAGAGAGCCTTCACTTCACGATCTCACAGAGTTCTCACGATCTGGGAGTGGTACTCCCACAAAGAGCAGAAGTGCATCAGCGGTGTTGAATGGCGGTAAAGTGGTGAGCCAGCATGAATCAACGTAGCCAGGGCCTTGAAGAGCCCACCGAGCCTCTCCAAAACTTACCTCTGGATGCTGTTGACTTCATGACGACGAGCAGACTTCTCTCTGTCTCTTTCTTTCTCTGTCTCTATCTCTCTTTATCTTCTCTCCTCATCTGTGGTTGAAGACAAAAACAAGCAAAATATATACTGTAAGAGAAGAATACAACACAAAACAATGGACAAAAAAGCCACCTGACCTTGTTAGGTCACTCTCATTAGTACACATTAGTTCTTCTGGGTTTCATTACTCGAGGATTCATAGGTCCTGATAATGTAGAATAAATGTTCATCATTCAAGACCACTGGGCAGTGTATCAAAGATCCAAAATTTCATCTCTGTTCTAATTGGCATCTGAGTGCTTCAGGAAGCAAGTAACTGCAGTGTTAACAGTACCAGTTCCTGCTGGAAGAGGGCTATCCGTCCAGCAAATTCATATGAGTGAAGAGACCGTTGTCACTTGAGCTGAGGAAAAAAAACTAAAGGGATTGATTGAATTAGAAGAAGGAGTTTCATGTTTAAAGAATTCTCTATTCTCCTTTGCCATTTTCCTTCCTGTTGCTGCTGAGTGCTTGTCACCCTGTTGTTGATGACAGTTTTCTGTTTCTGTGTGTGTGTGTTTTATAGTTTTCTTTATTGAGCCCACAACTCCTTGTGTTCCATGTGTCACAGTATGTGTGAAAGAAGCCAGTGCTGAAGAATGTACAGATAGATTAGGTGAGCACAACAGAGTTGCTAGTTTAGTCTCTTGTCACTTACAGTTGAAAAAGAATAGGAAAGGAGGTGGTGTTTGTAGGTTTTAAGGAAGAAAAAAAGTTAAAAAAGAAAATAAAATTAGAATTCAGTTCTGAACATATTTTTGTCCCCTGTTTTGATTCTGGTCTTGTAGTTTGTCTCTGTCTGTAAGTAACGAGTGGTTGTATGCCTAAGTCTGTAAAGCCGTAAAGCTTAATTTGCTGTCATTGGCTGAGTGTGGCCATTGTTTACTTATGATCAAACTAAAACCACTACTACAAAACACCCCTATTATCCTCATTGTATTATTTAATTTATATATAATGGATGAATTGTGAACCCCAGATTATGTATTTATACATAAATAGCAACAACAAAAATACCAAAAGTATCCTGTAAAATTTTCAGTGGCTTTCATTTTTTTATGTTTTGTTTTTTTTTTTTTTTTTGCTTTATTTTCTAATAGGAGATGTCTTATTTGTAAAAGTGAGCGAACACTTTTTTTTTTTTCTTTTCTTGTACTGGACTTGTACAATATAAAGTGTGTAAAAGGACCCTTTACTTCTGTGGGCACACTTTACCCTTAGTCAAAATATTATTATTATCATTATATCATCATGATGCAAGTTACAGGGAGGATCTTGTTTCAAATTTAGAGTTTCATTTCTGAACCTATCTGTTGCATGGGAGAAAGCTGGAACAACTGGGCTAGAGATGCATGATATAGGCTAAGTGTATTAAAGTGTTGGATCTTGTGTTCCAATCTGTTCAAGGATAATAACAGTATGTACAAGTTGGCATTCTGCCAGGTACCATCCAGTTGTTTACTATTATTTGTTGTATACACAGAACAATGCACTGAATAAATATTTGTATTAAGATATACTTTTAAAAAGTCTTCTGTTTCACCTGTTGTGTGTGTGTCCGTGTCTGTCTCTTATTTGTCTATGTGTATAGTAATATTGTTTAAAAAAAGTATACAACTTCTATTTTAGTGTAATCTTAAAGATATTTTATAGAAATTTGACTTTAGAATAAAATTAAATGCATGTTGTTTTTCTCTTCTTCATGATGGCTAAAGCCCTGATCCCTTAATATCACTGGATGTGTTCTTTCTTTTCTCATTTGAGCACAATGTATTTTGGGAAACTTATTATAACCACCAGTGCAACACTTATCGACAAAACTTTGTTGCAGCTCAATAAGAATGCAAACCTAAACATCAGAACAGTATTTGCAAAAGAAATGGGGGTGGGAAAGTGCTTTGACTGCACTTTTCCCATTCTCTGTCATCAGCTCTCAGCATCATTAAAGTTGTATGAGATTATTGACACAGTAAACAGTAGAAAAAAATACCAGCAACTCAAATTATTTTTGGAATGGCATGCAAGAAGCAGAGGGTGAATAAACTTGTGGCTAGCTTTTTTGTCAGGTATATGAAGAAAGAACATTTACAGTGCACCCGGAAAGTATTCACAGCGCATCACTTTTTTCCACATTTTGTTATTTTACAGCCTTATTCCAAAATGGATTAAATTCATTTTTTTCCTCAGAATTCTACACACAACACCCCATAATGACAACGTGAACAACGTTTACTTGAGATTTTTGCAAATTTATTAAAAATAAAAAAATTGAGAAAGCACATGTACATAAGTATTCAAAGCCTTTGCCATGAAGCTCAAAACCTGTCTATATAAGGTCCCACAGTTGACAGTTCATGTCAAAGCACAAACCAAGCATGAAGTCAAAGGAATTGTCTGTAGACCTCCGAGACAGGATTGTCTCGAGGCAGAAATCGGGGGAAGGTTACAGAAAAAATTCTGCTGTTTTGAAGGTCCCAATGAGCACAGTGGCCTCCATCATCTGTAAGTGGAAGAAGTTCGAAACCACTAGGACTCTTCCTAAAGCTGGCTGGCCATCTATAAACTGAGCGATCGGGGGAGAAGGGCCTTAGTCAGGGAGGTGACCAAGAACCCTCTGGTCACTCTGTCAGAGCTCTGTCAGAGCTCCAGAGGTCCTCTGTGGAGAGAGGAGAAACTTCCAGAAGGACAACCATCTCTGCAGCAATCCACCAATCAGGCCTGTATGGTAGAGTGGTCAGACGAAAGCCACTCCTTAGTAAAAGGCACATGGCAGCCCGCCTGGAGTTTGCCAAAAGGCACCTGAAGGACTCTCAGACCATGAGAAAGAAAATTCTCTGGTCTGATGAGACAACGATTGAACTCTTTGGTGTGAATGCCAGGTGTCACGTTTGGAGGAAACCAGGCACCGCTCATCACCAGGCCAATACCATCCCTACAGTGAAGCATGGTGGTGGCAGCATCATGCTGTGGGGATGTTTTTCAGCGGCAGGGACTGGGAGACTAGTCAGGATAAAGGGAAAGATGACTGCAGCAATGTACAGAGACATCCTGGATGAAAACCTGCTCCAGAGCGCTCTTGACCTCAGACTGGGGTGACGGTTCATCTCTCAGCAGGACAATGACCCTAAGCACACAGCCAAGATATCAAAGAAGTGGCCTCAGGACAACTCTGTGAATGTCCTTGAGTGGCCCAGCCAGAGCCCAGACTTGAATCCGATTGAACATCTCTGGAGAGATCTTAAAATGGCTGTGCACCGACGCTTCCCATCCAACCTGATGGAGCTTGAGAGGTGCTGCAAAGAGGAATCGGCGAAACTGTCCAAGGATAGGTGTGCCAAGCTTTTGGCATCATATTCAACAAGACTTGAGGCTGTAATTGCTGCCAAAGGTGCATCAACAAAGTATTGAGCAAAGGCTGTGAATACTTATGTACATGTGATTTCTCAATTTTTTTATTTTTAATAAATTTGCAAAAACCTCAAGTAAACTTTTACACATTGTCTTAATGGAGTGTTGTGTGTAGAATTCTGAGGAAAAAAATGAATTTAATCCATTTTGGAATAAGGCTGTAACATAACAAAATGTGGAAAAAGTGATGTGCTGTGAATACTTTCTGGATGCACTGTACATTGAATTTGCAACCTTTACATATTTTTTCCCTCTGATCAACAAATACTAATGGTAACTATTAACAGAACCTTTTGGCGAGTCCAGAATGACATAGACAAAGGGGAAGACATCTTATTCTCATGATATTTTTGAACATTTCTGTCACAAATACTCTTTGTCTTTGTTTCCTTGCACTAAAAAGATTCAGCTTTTTGGTTCTTCCCATGTTCTCCCTAAATAAGGCAGGTTGGTCTCCTGCAACATTTCTCTGCTGGTGTTGTATCCTTTCTATGACACAGAAAACAAAATATATTGCAGGTGTGGTGTATGCATAAACTGTCTAGACTCATGCTTACCATAGCTAAATACTGTGTTAAGACCCAGCATCATTGTTGCCTTTTCATCAGTCATGAAAAAACTTCTTTATTTTAGACAGTGGAGAAGCTTTTTAAAACAATATAGTTCCTGGCATCAACTTATCTCTTCTATCTACCCAATTTCTTCTATTTACTCAAATTCAAATCCATTTTTTACATACAGTAAATAAATCTAAACTCTGTCCACCTCCAGTTGTATTTATACAGTTATCTTTACAGTATCAGTTATTTAATGTCTGTAAATTGGAATAAATCACTTTTACTTCACTGCTATAGAAGGTGGAATGTCAGCTTGGTCAGCTTATATATAAAGTTTGCACTTTAACCTCCCATGCTTGCTAGGATTTTCCTCTGGCTACTTTGGCTTTGTTCACATGACCCAAGTGTTAGGTTAATTGGTGGCTCTAATTGACCCCCACTATTATTTAGAGTGTCCTGGGGTGTACTGGCACATCATTGGGCATGGATGCCTACTTTGTGATTCATGTTGCTAGGATAGTCTCTGGAATATGTGGTTTTGGAAAGTGGATGGATAGACGACTTTGTATTTACTCTCCACAGGTTTTTTTAACATAATTCCAAAGACATAAGCACAAGCAGAATACTTACAGTCAAGCATACTTTAGTCCAGGGGTTTTCAAACTCAGTCCTGGGGATCTTCTGTGGCTGCAGTGGAAGCATGTAGATCAAAAAGTGAAGGGATTCAGGATAGATCTTTGTGGAACACCATAAAGAATATCATGTGTCTTCAAAGTATACAGTACATCTTGCCTGAAGTTGCCTCAAAAGCAACTTGTAATCTTTTTAATTAGCCAATTAAAGGTGTCATTTTGCTTGACTTCTCACTACATTCATAATGGCTAACACAGTACAACACCCAAGTACTACATAACTAACAAAAAATTTTTTACCTGGTAAGAATCAAACCAATTTAAGACATTGCCAGAGAGGTCCACCCACTAACTGAGGCAATTTCTAAGAATATTGTGATCAATGGTATCAAATGCTGCACTCAGATCTAGGAGGATAAGAACAGATAAATGGCCTCTGTCCACATTAACACACAAGTCATTTACTACTTTAACCAGTGCAGTTTCTGTACTGTGATTTGTTCTAAAACCTGACTGAAACTTGTCAAGAAGAGAATGTTTATTCAAGTGATCATTTAGCTGAATAATGACTGCCTTTTCTAGAATTTTACTTAAGAAAGGAAAGGTTAGAAATGGGTCAAAAATGATCAAAAACAGAGGAGTCGAGATTATTTTTCTTGAGTAGAGGCTTAACAACAACAGTCTTAAGACAGTCTGGGAAGATCTTCGTATCTAATAAGTTTACTGTGTCAACCACCCTGGCAATTAGCACACTGGATACTTCTTTGAAAAAGCTTGTTGGTATTGGGTCAAGGAGGCAGGTGGAGGGTTTCAGTTGATAAATTATTCTATATAGATCGATTATTCTATATAGATGGGGTAAATCTATCCTGTTGAAAGAATGTAATTCACTTAAAATGGAATACTGGGATTTAATAGGATCACATTTGGGGGTGATATACTATATTATCTCTAATATCATTAATTTTGTGTTTAAAAAATACAGAAAAAGCCTCACAAGCTTAACTAGTACGTAGTTTGTTGGAGGCATTCCATTGAGTGACTTGGGTTTAGCAAACTATCAATAGTAGAGAATGAAATCCTTGGAATACCAGCATTATTATTTATAATTTTAGAGAAGTAGCACTGCTTCTCAAGATGGACTATGTTGTTATATTCCATTAATTTTAGCCTTCAAAATTTCATAGTGAACTATCAATTTAGTTTTTCTCCATTTACACTCCGTTGTCTGGCATGTTGTCTTTAAACCAGACACTCTTTGGTTCTTCCATGGTGTAACAGTGCTTGAAGATTTATTAACTATCTTTTCAGGAGCAACTCTGTCTACCTTACTATTTACATTATTATCACTAATGAAGTAAGCAAAACAAATGGACTGGTAGTTTAGATTGTTAGCAAACTTTGAAGCCAAAGATGTATCAAAATAGCGTTTTTTAATAATATGCTTCTCATTAGTTGTAGTTATCAGTTTTTTTACATTAAATAATATGAGAAAATAATCTGATATTCCGATATCCATGCCAGGAGACCACAATAAACTGGCTACTACAGACTGGTAAAGTGTTTCCAGAACTTTGGGGCTCCTTAGGAAGTAAAGCCTGCTCTGGCTGTTCTTTTTCAGCACCACAGTGCTGTCAGACCAGTCCGGTTTGCTGTTTATGTGAACACCTCTTCCGCATCCTCGCCCTAAATGGTGACTGGTCTCCGTTTCTTTGGCATGCTGGAAGTCCACCACCAACTCTTTTGTCTTGCTTATGTTGAGCTACAGGTGTTTTATACCATGATTAGTAATGTTCCATTTATTGTGCTTGCATAAATAAGATCCCTGTACACTCATCTTTACTCCCTTTTTACATGTAATTTGGGTACCTTGCTTTTTGTGTTTTGAAGCAACAAATACAATAAAATTACACCCGATTTCCACTCAAAGATGGACATGTGGTGTTTTACAATGAAGTCAGCAAGACATACAAATGTCAATTTCAAACATAATGTATGAGATCCTATTAAAAGAAGAAATATGAGGACAAACGAGTCTTGGGTTTGGACTTGTGCAAGTGGCAGAAACAGGAGAAGCAGAAGATATTAAACATTTGGGGGATTTTTGTCTGCTCTGTTCATATCGTTGTGTTAATGCGTGCCATAGGCTGAAGTCATGACTTGTCTGTCTTTAGTATGCGGGTGTTGCAAATGGCCATTAGTATATCGGTAATGGGATTTACTTTAAAAATGAAGCAATGAGAAGAGAAGTAGATAAAGCTGCCTTAGTGAATTGGCTTTATTACTGATAAGTGATTCTTTTTTTTTTTTAAGGAGTACCCACTGATATCAGATGTTAAAATTTAAGAATATAAATTAACGAACAGGAGGAGACTATACAGATCAATCCTATTTAGTTAGCTAATAGATAAATTATCCTGTTACCTCACCCAGATATCTTTTTAAAAGTTGTCACAGTTCTGCTTCACTTGAAAATGTATTCTAAATTCTCACAGTCCTTTGTGTGTTGAATGTTTCCCTCTCCTCTACATAGTTTGCTGCAAGGTTTTAGAACATAATATTCACTATTTAACTGAAAAGTGTCCAATAGATCGACTATGTCAATGCCCTGGAGAATTTTAAGATGTGCTTTTGGTGCCTATGTAGTTTTCTCTGCTTAAGACTAATGAGGTTAAATTCCCCTAGCCTGTCGGAATTGGCAGTGCTCTTCAGTCTAAAGATGCACCTGGTTGTTTTTCTGTAGTTCTGTGCAGACTTCTCCAGATATTTAATCTTTTTTAACATATATATAATACTTGGCAGTGGACAAATGTCTGCTGGCATTGATTGAAAAAAAATTTAGAAAAATCAACCAGTGTCTTATGGAGGTGACGAGCCTTCACAACACCTTGAGCAAGTGAGGGCAACAGGAAACCTGAACACGGCACCATTAATGAATGGACCAAAGAATGAATAGCTGGTTATCTAAATATCAACCACGAGCTCTGTGTATGCTCATTAATTGGCAAGTGAAAAATTACCAAATATTTATTAGAGGTACATAGGACATTTTCATTCAAAATAGTCACTTTCATGGTGAAAGGATTAAAGTAATTATTTGAATGGAAATTATTTTTCCATATTTAGACAAAAAATAATCCAGGCAAAAAAAATATTCTTTTTTTTTTTTTTAACAATACATGGACATGGGCCTAAATGTGAAATGTCACATCAGGTTGACAGCAGTAGCAGAATCTGATGCCTCTTTCCTTACTGCTCTGTGGTCATTTTTGAACACTTTCATATACTGTATGTTACAGCACCACTTCATGACCTGAGCTGTGTGACATTGCCTGTGACAGGATGCAGACACTAGAACTGATCAGTGAGTGTATCAGCATACCAATCAGATAGAAAAACTCCTCAGTATGAAAAATGTCTGACCTGTTTTTAAATTTATTTATTTATCCCTCCCCTTTTCAGGGCATTTTAAAAGCTTTTTTGAGTAGTCTGCCAGGCAAATTCCCAATTACACACCTCATTGCTCCTAAAAACGGCCTATTATTCATTGTTATACTTAAATGATGAGTGTCTTATTCATAAGATGTGAAGCAAGATTTCTTTTTATTGATTTCCATCTCTTTTAACAGAAACAACTTTCAGACATCCAACAGGATTGTAATTTCAACAAGGCTTTGAGAAAATGTCCAGAGGTGACTGTTTTCAGTTTCTTTTCAGTCTCTCATGTTGTTCCATTTTCTCACCTTAAGTTACATTTTCGTTCCTGTTGCCTTCCTCTTTGCATCCTGCTCTTGCCGTCCTCAATTCTTCCTCTAAATTTGAGTTGTTCAGGAGTTTGGGTAATAAGACCGGCTACATGACAATGATGACTTTGATCCTTGAAGATATTTACATAATTTGCCCATTTCTATGAATGCTCTACCTGACACTCATTGCTAGACTGGGTATTGTGGTATCTTGTTGTTCAAATGTCACACAACTCAATGAATGGACAGTAGTAAGCTACATCATATGTTCTTTGAAGGCAAAATGTATGTGAAAAAAGGTATTAAAAATGTCTACATGTGAATCAAATATGTAATTGTATGATCGATCTGATATTGTTAGGTTTCTGTTATTTTGGGAACAAAATTAGAGTTGTTGTTCAAGGACTGACATTCATTGACCAAGACATGTGTGAGAGAGTAGAAAATCCCACATTAGAGTAAAAAAAATGTCCTTCAGTTCTCAATCCCAAAAACATGCAAAACCTGGTACATAAAAAAAAAGATCTGTCATGTTTTAAACTCCAGAGACAACCATTATTGATAATGTGAAAGCGTCTGAGGTTGTATTAAAGCTGATTAGAGGAAAGTAAATGGCTGTCCTCAAAATAAACAGCTCATCAGAATCGCCAGACGTTATCAGATTCTTAGATGTGGAAAGCTGTGGAGACCTAATGTAGCAAGAGAATTTCAAAGAATAAGGTCATGTAACTTGGAAAACATACCATCAAGATGCATGAGGGAGGTGAAGACTTGGTTCACTTTAAAAATAATATATGGTGAAGCCCTAAGTTGAGAGCTTGGATGGTTTATTCCTAAATCTAGCCCTGCTTTTATAGATTGTAGTGACTTCATTTAAGTTAATCAATGGCCATACCTTTGCTGTTTATTGACATTGTCATTTATTTCGATGACTTCTTTCCTGATTTATGACTTCAGACTGTGAATCTTGAGTGATTGCATGGTCTGCACTTCAACTTTCTCTGTGTTGTTTAGTCAATCTGTGTTCTGTTCCAAGAATTTTACTTCACAGAATTGTACTCTGATGTGCCTATTATACTTTCTGTTTAAGCCATTTAAACTAAATATCTGCTGCAAAGGAGGCGGCACAGATGCTGGTTATTTTTACCTTTCATTTTCAAGTCGTTAGAGTGTGACAAAATGAAAAGAGAAATGAGCAAATTTGAATGTAAATCACAGCAAGCAAGAAGGAAATGAAATATTAAGAAATTGAGTACGATATAAACAAACAAAGCAAAATGAGTTACAGTTGGTGCTCTCAACAGCCATGTTGTCATTTATTTTGCTTCTTAATGCCTAGGCTAAGCAAACGATTACAAGTGACAACTGTCTGCTGCAGTCTGCAAGGTGAAATCCATTTAATTGTGTCACAAGACTGGGGTGGGGGGAATCTCATCTGAGCCACATAAAGGTTGCTGTCTCAGAGAAACAGCACACACACGCACGTGCATTTTTGTGAATGTATTCAGCATGAATATTCAAACCAGAGCTCAAGTAAAAAATGAGTACGCCCTGTTTGTCCGAGCTATGTGCATGTAGTTAAGACATCTGAAGGCAGCCGAACACAGGGTGTCAGGCTTTACCACCACCAGTAACGATTTTTTTCTTAAGTTTATTGATTTTATTTGAAGAAAACAACATTCCATGCAATCAAGTAAAACTTAAAAAAACAGAATTCAACCCCCACCTGAGTGAAAGGGAGGAGAGCCAACAGCACGAGCAAATCTTTATAAACAACAAAGAAGGGATAATGTCCTTTTCCTCAATATTAATGCTTATTCTAAGATTTGATTGATTAGATCTCACCATATTTAAAAAAAATTTGGACAGATCCTTTAAGAGAGAATTAGATTTTTTCCCATTTCAAATAGTATAGAACATCAGTTACCCACTGACTTATAACAGGTGGGCTGGGATACTTCCAGCTGAGCAAGATAAGTCTGCGTACTAGTAGTGTAGTATAGGCGGTTACAATCACAAAGTAAACAGCTATTGACTTTTTGTTAAATTTTAATTACATTGCCTGCTTTTTTGTAGTGTATTTACAGTTTTTCTTCTTTTTTTAAACAACACACACTTGGCTTATTATATTTGATCTGTTTAAGATCATATCCTTAGTTTATTGCATTTGGACTGTATCTTCACAAGATATCTCAATTTTTACCTTCTCTACAACGCTGCTGGGGCGTTTGATTTGCTCTAGACGTTCTCTGTCTCTTGGCATGTCAGAGGACCGGGACTTTGCAAAATGTGGTTTGCCTCACCTGCTGAGGTGCAATGGGGGATGGGGGGAGGGGGAGACAGCAATGCCATTTCTCTCTATTTTACCCCTTTCACACCAATAACTGCTGTTTCACTTGGCATTAATGAGAAATCTACATCTACATCACTGATTAGTGGTTTTCTTACGGCTACACAGCTGTTCAGTCCCAATCCCTTGAGTTCCCTTCGCATTGTGCCTGTGGAAATGCTCTTACTTTCACTATTAAACATAGACCTGAGTTCTACTGTTGTTTTTCTTCGATTTGATTTCACCAAACGTTTAAGTGATCGCCGATCACGATCATTCAGGATTTTTTTCCGGCCACATTTCTTCCTCGAAGACGATGGGTCCCCACTATCCTTCCAGTTTTTAATAATGCGTTGGACAGTTCTTAACCCAATTTTAGTAGTTTCTGCAATCTCCTTAGATGTTTTCTCTGCTTGATGCATGCCAATGATTTGACCCTTCTCAAACAGACTAACATCTTTTCCACGAACACGATTTGTGTCTTTCGACATGGTTGTTTAAGAAATGAGAAGTAACTCATTGCAGCAGTTGGGGTTAAATAACTTGTTGCCAGCTGAAAGATAATCGCCCATGCAGTAATTATCCAATAGGAGGCTCGTACCTATTTGCTTAGTTAAATCCATGTGGCAACTTTTTTTTTGGCCAGGCAGTGCACTTTGTTAGCTGGAATATCAAGGATCTCAATCATTAATTAAAGAGAAATAAAGTACTCTCGCATTTAAGTCTAAATGCCAAGATGGTATTTTTACAGGACACCCACTTACTAAGGATCAGTTTCGGTTGCAAAGAGAGTGGTCTGGCCAAATTTTTCACCCCAGCCATACATACTGAAGACTCATTACTTCAGTTTAGCATATCCCGACTAGAGCTGCTTATTAACTGTACAGATTGCATCTCTGTTGTTAGTCATTAGCACTAAAACATAAGTAACATGATTGTTATAATTTGTTCCTAAGCCTCACCTATTCTGTTTCTTTTGTTGGTACTCAAATGTGACACTTGGTGCCACGGCCCACCTGCCAAGTTGTTTTGCCTGCCTAAGGTAAAGTCATCCCTGATGGAGGATTGCAGGAATCATGGGGTAGAGGGGACCTTTTATCGGATTGTCTGGCCCATCACTGTTTCAGTTGTGGAATGACCTAATGGAGGAGGCAGCATGATTCCTGAGGTCTCCAGGACTCTAAACAAATCATATTATGTGATATCATCTACTGTTAAATTCTGCTCTGTACTTGTAAAATTTTTATTTTTTTACTGTATTGAGGATTTGTTCTGTTCTGTGTATTGTATTGTATTGGCCCCCTTCTTTTTGACGCCCAACCAATCTGGAAAGGGGTCTCTCTTTGAACTGCCTTTTCCAAGGTTTCTTCCATTTTTTCCCCTACAAAGGTTTTTTTAGGAGTTTTTCATTATCTTCTTAGAGAGTCAAGGCTGGGGGGCTGGCAAGAGGCAGAGCCTGTTAAAGCCCATTGTGGCACTTCTTGTGTGATTTTGGGCTATACACAAATAAATTGTATTGTATTGTATTGTATTGTATTGTATTGTATTGTATTGTATACAAAGAAAACTAGGGGTGTGGTATTCTTAATACACAGGACTCCTCCATTTGTAGTGTCAGATTTAATATCAGACTCTGAAGGGCGATTTGTCGTGGTGACTGGCAATCTATCCAATACTAAAATGATTTTGATTAATATCTATTGCTCCTAACATGGATGCTAGAGCTTTCTTCCAAAATGTATTTGCATCTATCCCTAATTTGAACACTCATAAAATTATAATATAATGGCTGAAGACTTTAATTGTGTTTTAAATCTAGATCTGGATAGATCCTCAGCTACAATGGCAATATCATCTAATACTGCAAAAATAATTACACAGCTTGTAACATATAACTTATTAAACCCATGGAGATTTTGTAAATCCTAATCTAAGAGCATATTCCTTTTTCTCATCTGTACATCACTACTACTCAAGAACTGATTATTTTCTTATAGACAATAATTTTTTGCCCAATATCAAATCTTGCATGTATGACACTATTGTAATCACTGACCATGCTCCTCTGATCATGTAGTTTAAATTACTGCATCCTACACACTCATCTCATAGCTGGCATCTTCACCCTCGTCAGTTGCTGATGAGAACTGTACAGAATTCAAATCCAAGTAAATTGATTATTTTCTTGAGACAAATGCATCCTCAGATGTCTCAGCAGGTCACTCTTGGAAACTCTGAAAGCATTTTTAAGAGGACAGATTATTTCATATCTTTCTCACAGTAATAAATCGGAAACCAAGAAGGTGTCTGAGTTAATCAGCGAAATTACCAGAACATATCTAAAATATGCCAGGTCTCCAAATGAGACACTTACAGTATAGGAAAAGACAGGTTTTGCAATCACAATTGAACCTCTGGACTACTAATGAAACAGAACACTTATCTTTAAATTGTGACATCATTATTATGAAGACGGAGAGAAGGTCAATAAGATCTTAGCTCAACAGATCTACAAGCATGAAGTTTGTAATGCAATAACAGCAATTAACAACACAGAAAGAGAAAATATTATTGACTGTAAAAATATAACCTACACATTCAGAGAATACTATAAGTTCTTATATGCTAGTCAGTTTAAAGAAGATAAGATACAATTTAATGAGTTTTTTGATTCATTACAGATATCAGAGCTAGACACTCTTAGTGTTTTGGAACTGGATAAACCTCTGACACTTTCAAAATTACTAGATGCTATAAATTCACTTCAAAGTGGAAAAGCAGCCGGCTCTGATGGCTATCCATTGGAATTTTATTAAAAAATTTTCAAATAAGTTAGCTCCACTATTATTAACAACATTTATAGAAGTCTAAAGAAAACAAAATTCTACCTCAAATCTTTTGCCATGTGTTAATGACCATCTTTCCTAAGAAAAATCAGGACTTATTCCAATGTGCATCATACAGACCAGTCTCTCTTCTGAATAATGACATTAAGATATTATCCAAATTTCTATCCAGAAGGACTGAGGCAGTGCTTCCTTCTGTAATATCACAAGACCAAACCAGATTTATTAAAGGCAGATACTTCTAAACTTCAATGTTTGTTTAATAAAACATATTCATCCATGAAGTCTAATAACCCAGAGATCTTATTATCTTTAGATGCAGAAAAAGCATTTGATGTGGTTGAATGGGACTACCTATTCACCATATTGCACAAATTTTGGTTCAAATGCATGGATCAAACTGCTTTGTGCTAGTCCAGAAGCCTCGGTTTGTGTTGACAACATTTTTTCAGACTACTTCAAACTAGAATGTGGTACTCAACAAGGATGCCCCTTATCAACTTTGCTCTTTGCGATTGCTATTGAATCAGTAGCTGTCTACTTTTGAAGTGCATCAAAGATAAAGGGGAGTCTCAGAGAAGAACTTGAACAGAAAAAATGACTTTATGCAGATGGTATGGTACTATATACAGTATATGTGACCCACAAAATTCTGTGCCAGCAGTCCTAAAGGCATTAGCAGATTTTCAAAAGATATCTGGACTCAAAATCAATTTGAATAAAAGTGTGCTCTAGTGAATTCTCTAGCTTACAATGTCGAACTGGACACTTTCCCATTTATTTTAGCAGATCAATTTAAATATCTAGGGGTCAATATCACAATCAAATATAAAGCTCTTTCTTTTTTGCTTTCCTATCAGACTGCCTCGTTGTCACAATCACTCTGAACCCATTATCAGCTGTGTTTGGTTCACTCCCAGACAGGGTTAAAGTGAAGAAGGACAAACAAACTTTAATTGCCTTTACTACACTACTAGCACATTGATCTTGTTCAACTGGACAAATCCCACCGTACCACTTTTAAGTCAATGGGTAACTGTTATTCTATACTACTTGAAATTGGAGAAAAAATCAAATTCTCACTTAGATGATCTGTTCAAAACTTTTTTTTAAAACATGGCAGGATCTAATCAATAACATTTTAGAATAAACTTCCAGTTCAGGGAAAAGGGTACTCTTCCTTTCTTGTTTACTTTTAGAGTATCTCTAGATGCTCTGCTCTCCTCTCTTTCTCTTGGGTGAGGGTTGAAGTTTTCTTTGTTTGTTTGCTTTGTTAAGTTTAACTTAATTGTATGGAATGTTATCTGCTTCTAATTAAAATGAAAATCAATTTAAAAAAAAAAAAAAAAGCCAAAGGGAGGACTCAAGAGTGGTGACATCTGGTTGGTCCCACCTCTTGGGGCTCCACCCACAAGGAACAGAGGCACTTTAATAAGGCAGTACATAATAAAAGGCAAAATAGAACTTACATAAAAATGTGACACTTAATAGCTACCAAGTGATTTTTTTTTGTTTTGCATTCAGAAAACTGCAATAGTATGAGGGTTACATTTTTTTGCACAACTTTGAATGCTTAACTCAGCTTTGTAATTTCCACTTTAACTATTTTTTCCTGTGGAATTCACTCTCCTAATTGTATCTGAATACTGGCAATTAATGATCAGTGGTGTGGACACGGGTGCAAATAGCTGAATAGTAAAGGGCAACAGCTACTTGAGTGATATCCACTTGTGTGCTTACTAGCAAATAATGGTGTGAATAACCTGCTCATTAGCTAAGAACAAAATATGAATCAGCAGAGAAAAAAAGAATTAATTCATCCTGACCCAACATATCTGGTAATCATATAGCATAACCGGTTTGTAATTTCTGAAGTAATACAAGAAGACACAGAATGACAGCTTGCCGAGGTAATGAAGGAGTCCAATCAAAAGAAGAAATTGGTTGGAACGAAAACTTGCAGCCACAATGGAGACCAGGACTGAACTCGAAATACCCCCCAAAATACCACATTATCATAGGAAGAACATGCAGTCTCCACACAGAGTGGCCATTCAAACCCAGGTCTCTAGATCTGTGAGACATACACTCTAAATAGTGAGCTACCTTGATGCCTGGCAAGGCGTCTGCTTAGTGACAAGTCAAACATCTTTTATATTCCAGAAACAGTAATAATCACCTCATTGATGTGTGAAGAAGTGAACTTCATTTTCCCTTGTGCTTTTAAAGCTCCAGATCTCACATGTAGAAGAGTTGTTATATTTGTCTGATTTCACCTTCAGGCTTTTTTATGTGCAGAAATCCTGGATCATCACTATATGTGGAACTTTTCCTCTGTATAAAGTTGAGATTGTAAGTATACCTTGTTGAATGTTTTCCCAGAAGAGATGACACATGCCTTGGCAGGGACATGAAGTTTATATAAGGAAATAGCAGTACTGAGAGTATTATTTGCCCTATGGACTCCAGCTACTGTATATGTCATTAGGCCTCCACTGAGTTTCCTAATCCTTTTAATATACTTTGGAGGGGCCACCAATAGAAGCTATGGGAGAATGACCCCAGCTAGTCTATAGGCTAGTCCTAATCCAGTAATTAGGAGAGGTCCTCTTGAGGTCATCAGAGCTGTTTGTTTGAACTCAGCTGAGGAGTGTTGGCATAAGCTCTCTTGAGGGGATGAAGAACAGCAAGCGTTATCAGAGAAAATTACAGGTGGTTATTAAGAGGTACCTGATCTTGCATTCTGGGTGTGGCCTTGGGTAGTCTGGGACCCACTGATGTGAAAGGAGGCTCTGAGTGGTGTAGGATTTCCTTATTTCATTGTCATTCTATATTTTTAAATTCCTTCATTAATCCCTTATACATTTATTTTGTTTCATGCCTGTGCTTCTTTAGTGATACATTCAGGGCCTGCTCTTCAGTGCCCCTTTTTGGTCAAACTTGTCCTTCAGATTATATTTTGGAAATCCCAGCTGAGTGTTCAGTCCAGTTGACCAACTGCTTTCAAGTTGGAACAAAGGGAATGCTGAATGTGAAAATGCAAAATGAATCACATATGAGACACAATGCTGCACACTCCCCAACCACCAAGGCCAGACAGAAGGAGAACACAAAGTCTGCTTCCATTGCTGAAAGAAATCAATGCAAGACAGTGATTTCCTAGAAAAGCCCCTTTGATCACTAAAAAGGCAGGCAGAGCTTGATGCATCAATGCCAAATGCCCCTCCACACTAAAGCTGTGTTCCTGGGAGTGTACTCTCAGCTTGCCTGGGCACACAAGTGAAGGATTAGAAAAAGAAGCCTAGCAGTTTAGTCTTACTAAGCATCAAGGCATGCGGACAACATGGCATAGTTAAAAAGGGTATTGGTGAAATACATTAAAGTGGTGTTATGAATGTTACCACCATACATTAAACAGAGTCCGCATAAACAAAATCTGACTGAACTTTCTAAATCAATCAGCTACCTTGACCCGTGTGCTGAATGTCTGCAGGTGGGCTGTTCGTCCTTTCATACACACATTTCCAGTAAATGCAGTCAAATTCACAGGTGTGCTTTTCAGTTCAAAACAGCCAAAGTTCTCCCAGTCAGAGGCTTGGTATGGCTCCTTCATAGCGTAATGCCCACTGTACTAACTTGCCCTCTGAAGTCAGGTGCCTGCAGTTTCCTGTATGATTTACCTTTGCAATGCCTATCAAGAAAGCTGAAGGACAGTTACTTAAAATAGCAGCTCTTCACTGACAGACTCCTGGCTGTCCTCACTTGCAGAGTCTTAGAACAGACAATAAAAATACAAAACAAAGGATGTGTGGAAATGCACATTGTTCCACAGAGTGCTGGATTTTCTGTCACAGAGAGGCAGAGTGATGGGATCAAGGGAGCGCGTGGCTGAGGACATGTTCATGTGCCAGTCACCCTAACCTCTAATGTGTGGGAGGTGGGTGGGGGGATTCACAAGAACACATGGAGATCATGTGAGGGACACACAGGTCAAGATTCATTATATTAATGTGAGGACAGCAGAGTCAATCAGTGCACAACTTTGTGTTTTTTTGGAAGTATTTAATGTATTTATTTATAAATGTCAATGTTTTCTAAGGAAACTGAGATACTGTGGTGTTTTTACCATGGGAGGATGGAAAGGGAAACATCCATCCATCCACTACCATGGTTGTTTGCAGTCGTAGGTGAACTTCATACCCAGAACCTTGCATCCATCATTGCTTTCTACCATGTTCTTCTTCTCTCTTTCCCTTTCTTTATCCTGCTCTGTTCCACAATCAAATTTTTTGGCACCGTGGCCGAAAAAAAAAAAAAAAAAAAACTCACTTTCTCTTCAATATTCCTTCCAACAAATGCAGTCTCACTTCACTGACTCTTTGCAGTGCCTCCTTTTTCTTGGTTGTGTCCGTCTTGGCAATTTTCAAGATCCTCCTGTAGCTCAATTGTTCAAAACTACGGAGACATTGTAAGGAAAAATGTTTTGCCACCATACCACCTTGCGCTTTTCTGCTGTTTCACTAAGTATGAAGTTAAGGTTTTCCTCCAATTATACAAACAACAGGCCCTTAGGTAAGACCCCCCTCTTTTAATCTGCTGCTGAATTTATAGCAGTCAGCCCAGAATGGACAGGATTACCGGGGCCAGGGGTGTAGTCACCAGTTGTCTGGGTGTGGCCCCTCAAATGTGTAAGTGAAAGGACAGAGAACATTAACTACAGCATCCCCTCTCAACCCAGGGGCAGAGCCAC
Source organism: Erpetoichthys calabaricus (assembly GCF_900747795.2). Classification (NCBI taxonomy): domain Eukaryota; kingdom Metazoa; phylum Chordata; class Cladistia; order Polypteriformes; family Polypteridae; genus Erpetoichthys; species Erpetoichthys calabaricus. The sequence continues at coordinate 86,812,084 of NC_041405.2, read as the reverse complement.
TGAAGGTGTCCTTTAGACATTCATGTTTATAAAGTATGATATTTATAAACCAAACCAATGCCTCAAGGTGGAGTTCAAAACAGGGGTGGAGCTTTAAACAGCAAAGTACAATGCTCTTGTCAACATCACCTGACTGACAAGCCTGTGGCTACAATAGGTAAATCACTGTCATGAATGCACATTAGTGGATCACTCTCTGGGCTCATCTGAGGTATAGACTACCACCCCGGGTTGAGAGGGGGCACTGGCATTAACTATGTCCTCTTCTGCTCCCACCACATTACTGAGAAGACGCCAAGTGAGGCAATTGACCCCACCCTTACCAGTCTTACACCTACAGTATGTATCATATTTAATTTTGCTTCACTTGTGTTTTTGGTTGTACCCTGAATAAGTCAGGGGTCGGGTTTTTTCAGTGGTAGATTTTACTGCTATTCACTGCCTGTTCTGCTTCTAGAGGGCAGAATGATTTAAATGCTAACCGATAGAAAAGACATGGTCAAAACATGATGAATATGTCAAAAATTGAGAGATTGTTAGCACAGGTGGCAAAACCAAGATGTTAGGCAAAAATCAAAGTCAAAATATTCAACAGAGTCGAAATCAAAAGTCCAGAAAAAAAATAATTTAAATAGCACAATGGCAAGTAAAAGTTTATCCGTGTACTTGAATAATGTGAAATAAAATAAATAATAAATAATAAGTGTACTTTTTAACCCAGCATGAATTCATTTTCAGGTTGACACCTCTGTAATCCCGTCCTTCAATCATAAGGCATCTGTGGTGAGAGGAAGACAAAATGGTGACACCCATGAAAAATAAAATGGTGGTGGAAATGGTTCAAAATAAAATTACAAAATATCAAGAAGGCTCAGAAATGTACTTCTAAATACAAAAAATGGGTAACCCTTTAGGCACTGCAGATATGCGTGCAATACATATTTATTTTTATGTAACAACATCTAAACAAAGGTTTATTTTAGTCTTATTTATGGTTATAACGCTTCTGTAAAGTGGTTATTCATCTCTGTGCAGTATGGCTGTTGATAAAATGACTTGATAATATGAAGGATTCACAGGTCTTAACCGTACTTATAATGAAGTATGCAGTATCATGAGACATGTGTCTCAGCCACCTCTGACCATTCCAAAGTGAACTTATTTCAGTTCGTCACATTGCACAGATAAATAATCACTTTACTGATGCTTTGGTAGGTGTCATTAACAGCAAAAGAAACCTTAATTAATATAAATAAATACATTTTTCATTACCAAAACTGAAGTGTCACGAAGAAATAAATTCTTTGACCTGAAAAACCCAGGTAAACCCAGTGTCTTATTATAGATACCCACCCCAGAAATGTAGCAAAAATGATCAAAACAATCCTTCCATAACACTACAAAGATTTTAGAGAGTTGTCTCCACATGTGTTTTTTCGTTCTGAGACTCCCATCTGGCCCCCCCTTGCTGTCCTGGTGACTGTACATATGGAGTTTGCATACCCTCAGTGTAGACATAGGGGTTCTCGGCAGATGTTTTGGTTTGCTTGTAGGCTCGAGTGATGAAGGTAAGTAGTGAAACAGCTGGAAACTGACTGGGCACTTTGGTTTACCACCAAAGGGAAAGCTCCATTAGACTTACGTCGACTATAGTTCTTAAATATAAAGGAACCATTTATCAATAATGAACAGGGAGTGCCTCAAAATTCTGCAAAATAATTCCAATTCAGGGGTCACCAGCCATCCCTACAGCACAGGATGTAAGGCGGCTTCAACTATGGACAAAATACTGTCCATGAATAAACTCAACAATACAAAGTTTAATAACAAGCTACTCACTCACGTTAACCAGTGTGTTTCATTTGACAAGTAAAGGGTCTTGATAACAATATAATTTACTAAGAAATTAGGATTAAAAAGGGAATTAAAACCATTAACTATTAAACACCTTTACACAATTCAATTTCTGGATTTTATTATCTGTTTGTCACAAAGTAGGAAGCACACGGCTCTCTGGCCCCAGACATGTAGTGTGAACTGTGGGTCCATGCTGCTATCTGTTTGGTGTGATGAGCACCTCCACTTTCTGGGTTGTTCTTCCTTTTGTTAACGTGGGGATGGTGGAGTTAAGTATTTTCCAGACACTGAAGCTGGAGCATTTACTAAAGTGCATGGAGCTTGACGACTTTGCCTGTGTAACAATGTGACCTTCAGGGCAGACACGATTTATCAAGTATAATTAAATTAGTTACTAAGCATAATCGTCCACAGTGGGTATCATAAATATAGCCTCACCTTAAATTCACCCACATGTACTGCCATGCTTTCAAGCTCCTGACAGAGGCGTTACTTTGTTAGCCGTGTCTGGAGCTTACATGGCCAAGCATCTTTCCTGTGAGGTCCTCACCAAAGCTGACAGTTGCTATGATACTGAACGACATTTTCACAGCTGAGGAAGTGAGTCAGCATTTATCTGGAGGTCTCATCACTTGGTGAAGAACATGCATGGGGGTGCAGTGGGCTTTAAGACTTTAGTATTCATTATGCTTGTCATTTGCATGTTTAACGACAGATGCTCTGGATGGGTGGTTTTCCAGCCGCAGCCTTTGGTTTTATCATTCTGGGCTGTAATATTAACAGAGAAGATGAAGTGGATCAGCAGAGCTGTTTTATCAGTTCCATTTAAAAGGAGGAAATATCTCCAGTCATATCTAAGAGCAGCTATATTAAAGAGCCGCAGCAGTGGGCAAGCTCAGATATTGTCTCTCAAAGCCTCTGTTCACAAGAAAGGATCCATTTTATTTCCTGCTTATTAATCTTTCATGCTTCATATTTTATGGATGTGCAATTTTCTCCCCCCAATTAATGCTGAATGTGGTGACAGAACAATCCAGAGCTGCCGCTGATGTAGATAATAATGAATATTTATATCATCTTACATTACTCTAGATAAATGACTTTTATATATTATTGAGGTAGAAAAGGCTTGAGATTCTGTCAGGGGACAAAAGAAAAAAAGGTTCAGGACAGACTTTACTCTGCTTTTCTGCCTGGATGTTCTTCTGTTTCCCAGAACTTTCAGACATCACCCATGGGCCATCGCCTTAATCATGGAAGGTAGTTTAAATAAGCAAGCCCTTTTCCATGAAAATTTAACTCCTGAATAGAACAAAAATATAAAAACAGAAGGGCCGCAATATCAGAGTGTCAATAGTTGGTATAGAACCCAAGTGGCATGCTATACCTGACAGTCCTGACACCACTCAGAAAACTTGCTGATGGTGGGTGGATGAATTATTTTTCAAACTCACCCCACAGCACATCTCGAAAGTCACTTGACCAGCACTAGAGTTGAACTGAATACTAAAATTACAAATTAAAAATGAATTCTCTCAAATTCTCTCTTACTTTCTAGAAAAAGTAAATAAGTGATCATAAAAAGAATACATCATAAAAAATAAACCTTAATAATTGCAAATAAAATGATATAAAATAATTAAACATTAAAAATTAAAAATAATTAAATAAATAAACAGGATCGCAAGAATTTCTAATATAAAGTTTTTCACTATGTTCTATTACACGTTGTTCAACACACCTCCCACATGAAGTTAATGTAGCCCTACTATCTGACTCATTGACATAGAGAGTATATGTCAAAATAAATTTATCATGGGATTGGTGTCCATCATAGCATATGACAAATTCATCACATCCGATGAGTGTAGTGAATATAGGGAACATGAAGTCAGAATGAGGAATAAACTGCAACATCAGCCATTTCTCTGGTTTGAGCTATCAACACCACTGTGCACCATGTTTTTTCTATTCAAGCCTGCTGAAACTAACATAATACTCATCAAGAAAATCTTTGGAGTTTGTGGCTGCCATCAACTCCACATCTGCTTTGTTGTTTGGTGCAACAGTCACATGATGTGTCAAAAATAATGTATGGCAAGAGGCTTCCTTTTACATTTATTTTGATACTGAGATGGAGGTATGAATTGGGAAGACATGGAGTTAAGGTTGAACTGGATATAAATGCTACATAACAAACCCTAACCAGATGTGCACCCAGCAATGAACACCCAGGCTTGAAAGTGAGATGTCTGCCTTGTTTATACACAACACCACAGCTGTACTGTCTTTTCACTCTAGTCACACACAGGCATATCTTCTCATAGGCTGGCTGTGCTGTCTCTCTGGGTGCCTAACTGCCCCACCAGCTGACGTTTCTAAATGACAGACCCATCTAAAAGACAAGAACAGTGATTTAATGGCTGCTGCCAATGCTCGTGCTAACTGACGCTGAGTAGGCATTCATGGAAGTATAAACTCCTCCAGTGCTCCAATTTAGATTACTGCAATTAGCATGCAAAGCGCTAAGCAGGAAATTTCATTCATTTACTGTAAATGTTAACTTTAACAACATCTAAACATTACAAAAAGAACATATCTGAAAAAATGGAAAGGTGAATTTTTGTAAAGCACTCTCAGCATGGATAATGCTTCATCATACAGTATAATCATCCACAGCAGTCTCAGTTCTTTGTATTAATGATCACACTTAAAATTACGTGTAGTGACAAGCTGATAATAAAGAATGTGAATGTCCAGCACACTCGCTAGGTCCCTGCTCTACCAGACCACTTCTAAGTGACAGATGAATGCTCATAATGCCTGTTTGATGGAATCACAACAAAGTGGGAGATCATGTAAAGGAAAATGTAATAAAATTGTCAGTGAATGCAACAATGAAAGAATGACACAGCCAAATAAGATGATGTTCAGATTTTAAAGGATGCCATTTATTTTTGTAGAAGTGGGTGTAGGGGCTTTCCAAAGGCCAAAAGGTAAATGACTAAACTTTATATGGTGTCTCCTATTATAGTGTACTTAAACTGTAATTACTCAGTTACAACTAAACTTTATTATTGAGTGCTAACTGTGCAACTATGCAGCACTGTACGTGACTATGCAGTTATTTTTCATGGCCCTGGAGAGACTTCAAGTGTTGTATATTGATTAGCACATGCAAGTAAGAGTTTCACTCTTTATATCCCAACAGGAAGGACCTCCTAAATGTATAACATTCACAAATTATGCAGTAGTCATGCCTTAGTGCACTTGTAATGACTAACTAAAAGCATCTGTGATGCTGGGAGCTTTGGAATGAAAGGATGGCAAGATTCTGTCGTGATATTAGAAGACACGGCACAAGCTCTGCTCTAAAATATCCAGGAGGGGATGGACGGCCAGTTACCTGAGGTATTTACGACTGTAATTGTGTCGCTCTCTTTGACTTTATTTTTTATTAATAACCATGGACCACCCAGTGCTTTATTTTTTCTAGAGACTCTGCTGATGTTGTTTTCCTCTCCTCTGCAGTCAGCTGGCCATAATGCCATTAACTGACAAATATTGCTAAGAGCCATTTATGTTCATCAATTTGCAACTGGTTTGTCTTCTTGTATGTTTAACCAAATTGGTGTCTTTATGTGTACTCATTATGTAATTAATAATTTGTAAAGTTTGTAATTGTGTTTGCATGTTACAACACTCTGAGCCTGCACTCAGTGAAGAGAGTGATATGCAAAACACATTTAAAGTGAATTGAACTGTATCCGAAATATGCAAAATGCAAAAGTGTTGCATTTTTTATTGTTAATTTTTACAATTTCCTTGTCCTTGGTAATACAACCCTCCCACACTCTTCTGCACAATTCTTTTCAGTTTTTAAATTGTGCTTCTCTTCACTTTCATCTTTTTTGTTTCACCATTTTCATTCCCACCACAGTTCACTTCATTATAATTATAAACTCCCTCAATCCCTATGGGGCAACAAAGTCTTCAGCCTGAAACACTGATGGCACAGACCCTCCATATCTTGTCACTCAGCCCCACTTTGACAGACAGTGCAGCCAGTTGTGAAGTCTGAACCTGCCTCCATTGTCTTTCACGCTCGCTGGCTACGTGCCTGCCCCATTATCTGTGTAGGTTACATACATCCACATGTCGGTGCAGGCTGGCATTTACAGACAAGCGAAGAAGGATGATGAGCAGAACAATAAAAGACTAATGCAGTGTTTTGCTGTCCGTAAATGGCCAAGTGTTTTGTTTTTTTTTCATTAGATTTTTTTTCTCCCAGGCATTCCTAGAAGCCATTTGTTGTGGTGATCAGGAGTAGGAGGTGGCAGGGTGGCGTTGAGGGCTAGACATGCTGCTGAATCGCTAATGCAGTGCTTCACTACAACTTATGCTTCATTAACTTTCAGTCCTTGCCTTTCGTGTTCCTCAAGCTGCGCTTCCTTCAGCAGGAGCCAATTAGTGTGTCCAGGAGTGGCAGGCTAGTCATGCATGGCACTGGAAGACCCCTGAAATTCATTACAGCCCACTCAGGACAGACCAGCGATCTCAGCATGTTTGCTCTTTTACTTTAATTGCGGCAGTTCTCTCTAGTGCTCTTGTAAGACATGAGTCTCAAGAGTCCCTTTTCTCTTTGCTTTTGCTTTTCAAAATAATGCAAAGTTTGCATCAATGGCCAAGCCAGCTCACAGTCTGCCTGTTTTCCATTGCCTCTCCCTTTCTATCCTTCCCTCTCAACGTTTCAATCCTTTAATATGATCCTCAGTTCAATTCACAGGCCATTTCCTGCTGTGTCATCTCACTCTCAGTTTCCTAAATTTAGCTCACTGTGTCTGTCCCTTTTCCATCCCTTTCTTACTCCTGTTACTGCTCTCTGTCTGCCTGCCCTTTCCACTTTTGTGTCCTCACCTCACTCGTTGGTCACTGTCTCCTGTTTGTCATTCACAATCAACTCTGTCTGTCACTGTCTCTTGCTTTAGGCATCTCTGATAAGTCATCTTTTGTAACTTTTCCTTCCTAATATTTTTTTGTTATTCCAACCTCTTCACTACTTGATCTGCTTCTCTGTTTTCTTGTGTGTCAATTAGAGGCACTGTTGACCCCTTGAACCCTCAGACCAGATGTCAGACACCAGATAAAAGTCCAATAATAATATTTATTATTATAAATAAGTGCACAAAGCACCCCCCTCTCCACAATACTCAATAAATCCAAGAACAATAACCAATAAACAATCCTCCACTCCCAGACGCTTAGCCACCCTGCCTCCCAACTCAGCTCATCTGTTTGGGATCTCCCACAGTCCTTTATAGTCCTTGACCCGGAAGTGCTTCTGAGCCCTCAGTCCATGTGATTATCCAGCACTTCCGGGTCAGGTAAAAACTTCTCTTTTTCTTCAGCCCGGAAGTATATCATTGCTTCCATTCCCGTGAGTTGGAAATACTTCTGGGCTATACGGAAAATATAAATCCCTGGGCCTCCCTGCAGCGACTCCTGGCGGCTCCCATGGTATCCAGCAGGGCTGTGCATTATAACTCCACTGTCCATGATTCCCTGCTGGCATTCGGGGCACCTCCATGCTGCAAGGAGGGCTCCATCTGGCGGCCTGGGTATATTGGCCGGGATGAATGGCCGGCCATATCTCACACTTGTTACAAGAGTTAAAGTCCATATGACAATAAACGCATAACAAAATTTATGTGTAAATAGTACAGTATAGAAGTAAAAAGGCTGTTATTGAATATTTTACTTTTTCTCTTATCTTCATATGCTTTTTATTTTTTTAGGCTTTGTTTATTTCTCTTAATACTCTAAATCCACTATGCCCATTATAGACTGTGATCAGAAATATCTGATACTGAAGATGGATGAGTGAACAGATATTTACTGTATGAGTTTAAAACACTTTTGAGTAAATGAAGGAATGGATGAATGTGGCATATCTGGGAATATGCTACATTTGCATTGAAAAATGAACTTCACCTTAGTCAATCAGGGTTCAAGGGTCTAATGGAAAGCTTTCAAAAGGTAATCAATGGACAGTGACGCCATCGTAACAGCACAATGTGTAAGAAAGTGCTGTACCTCGCTTATTAGAATGTAACCAATTTGCAGTTCAGCCATATTAATATAAATCTTATGTTATGCCTTTGATATACTATTACAAAAAATCAAAAAGGAAAAAGTGCCATTTATGAAGGCAAATGATTTCATCAGCGTACTTCTGCTTTGCGCTAAATCTTCCTTATAAATAAGCCATCCAGAAATAATGTATGTGGTCTCCATACTGTAAATGTTAAAGCACTTACTAATGGGATATTTCATATAAACGAGCAAACAGGTCCAATATAAAGTATTCCCTGCTTGGATATTTTCACATTTTATTGTTATACCACTTTGAACCACAGTGAATTTAAATTTGGCTTTTATCATATGGATAAACATTTTAATATCAAAGTGAAACCAGATCTCTGCAAAGTGATCTAAATTAATTACAAAAATAAAACACAAAATAATTGCCCAAATATCACACAATAGATGTTAAGCCTTTCTTTGGGCCTAAATACTATTCAGTGGGTGTCTCGGTATTCTGTGTAGTATACTTAACATAAGAGTACACTCGTAGGTCTTGGCTCTCTGTGCCATTCAGTGGGTCCCAGGACTAAAACTTTTATCACACAAACCATATAAAGGCAGATATGGATGCCACACATAAATAAACTGCTTACACTATGTGTACATTTAACCAGCTGATAGCTAAAGGTCCACTTATGTTAAATGTACTGTAACAAATACTGAGATGAAAGACAGAGACACCCACCAAACAGTAGTAAAGCCCAACAATGGACGTGTTTATTTAGCAAAGGCAAATCAACCGTCTGTTCTCAGGGAAGTTACATGTTGGTAATCACACTTTTCTACTGTTACCGGTGTTAGGAAATGCCCCCAAAAATAACAAATGCACACGTCACAGTTACTGTTGCTCTGTCCCCCATTGTGTAGCATGGCTACGATCTCCAATTGTCCTTTCCAATGTTGCATTCTCTCCCTGCAATCGACCAAAAAACATCTTTATCCTCTGAAAGTCTCTGCCTGCATTCTTGAATCTTCCAGATCTTGCAGAATGGAGCGTGGACCTTCCAAAGAGTTGTGGAATGCAGGGCTGTGTGACAGGTTACTATCGTGGACAACAGGGGACGCTCCAGCTCCCCAAATGCCCAACACAAACAGGCACTGACACAAGTCAAAGGCATAAAGAGTCCTTTATTGTGGGAAAACTCTTTTCAATAAGCGTTTTCCACCACGACAGCCACAAATACAATAAGCACAGTACAATATAGCAACTCTTTGCCTTCTTCCGCCCTGTCACTGCCTCCACCTCCACTCCTCCTCACAAGCTTCGTCCAGTTTCCACCCAACTCTGGCTCGTCCTTGTGAGGTAGGCAGCTCCTTTTATATTTCACCCAGGATAACTTCTGCTCGTCTGTACATGTGGGCTGAAAGAACTTCAGGGTGAGATGGAAACCTCATGAAGTAGGGCTCCCCAGTCCCTACAGCAACCATGGAACCCAAAAGGGCCGAGTCAAAGAACTGTAAGTCTCATGCTGCTCTGTGAGAATCTGAGGAACTGCCATCTAGTGCTACAGGGGAGATAATGTGCATGTGCTGTCCCCCAGGCCTTCCATTCTGATGGCATCCCGGCCAGATAAGGCCCTCACACTATCAATATGTCATCTAGCCCCGACCCAGTACAGTAGTAAAAATTGTACTATTAGTACTATTGCTAAAATACTGTAATTCTTTCAGCAAACAATGTCACAATTTAATGTCTAAAAATAATCTTTATGTTAAATATACTTTGATTATTTCCATGGAATGAAGCCAGTGTCCTGTGGGGTTGCTTTCAGCTCCCTTCTTAATTTTGAACTCCCACTATTTTTTTTTGTGGCATGGATTTACTTTCTGGCATTTATTTGTAAAATGCACTTTATGTTATTACAAATTATTGCATACTATATTGGTTTTCCTAACATGGTGATGATTGTTATAGAGTACTGTCCTGAAAGTTACAAAATTGATGTCTTTGTTACATGTGTCAATTTCTGAGTTTGTGGATATTCTAAACTATAGCCCTTTGAGTGTGCAGTAGTGCTAATTAGATTTTCCAGTTTCTGACTACTTGATTTGTAATGAATTTTGATTAGGCAAAAGATCTTCAATGCTAAGTTTCTTTACTCAAATAACAAATTTCCATCTGAAGTTTTTCAGACTATATACTCTGACTTCAACATTCCCCTGAACCTGTTCGTTTAATCTTTAATAGTCTCTCTCTGTGTCTATCTCTCTGTCTTCCTTCCTGATGAAGGATTTCCTTCTCCATTGCTGCTCCCTGACTTCACTGCTGTTCCTTAAAACATTGACAATACTCACCTAAAATGTCTGAAAAGTTACACTGGTCTGCAATAACATTCTGCCCTTGCTGTCATCTTGTCTTTCTGGCTTCATGCTATTTGGTTTGGTTGATGATGATCCAGCTATTTGTTCTCTCCCATATTTTAAAACCTTCACCCACTTTCGTGTAAAGCTTACAAGCTACCACTGGGTTCCTCATTTTGCGGTAATGCTCCACTTCTACACTGACACAATCCAGTGTTATGGGAAAATCAGGCCCACATATTCATCTTCCATAGAAATGTTTATAGTCCGACTCTGTTATCTGTGGAAAGTTTGTCCAGCTCAAGAAGAACAAAACGGAATCACCACCTGAGGGATCACAGAACAATTACGGTTACAAAATTTGATCAACATTCTCTGTGATCAGTGTTGGAAATTTTGTTTGATGTTAATCTGTAGTCAAAACCTAGTTTTGCTGTGAGTGGCACATCACCTGAGACTGACGTCACCTCTGTAGAAAGGTTGTTGAAGGACTTTGGCAGACTTTTATCATAGTTGATTTGGACTACTACAATACTCTCTTAATGGTCTTCCTCTATGAAATATCAGCAGGTTACAACAAATTTCTAATGCTGCTGCTGGACTCTTGACTCAAACAAGCGATTTCAACTGCATTGCCTACAGTGACTTTCTGTGCAATATAAAGTCTTCTTCTAAACTCATCTTTTGACTTATTTAGCAGTTTATTGCAGTACTCCACAATATTTGTGGATGGTGTTTACTGCATATAAAACTTTTAGACAGGTGAGATTGTTCTTGTGCAGGCCTTATTAAAGTTCTAAAGGTTGATTATGCAACTCTAAATAAACATTCATTCCACTTTGCAGCTCGTACTCCCTGAAGCTCTCTTCCTCGGCCAATTCCATCTGCCTGACATTCAAACCCACCTGTTTTCTTGGATTCAACAGTCCCTTCTATTTCTGCAAGATGACCTGACATTAAGACCATAATCCATTACATCTAATCTGCAGAAAGCAAAATTTTATTGAGATTACTTATGAAATGTACAATATGAGGGCTCGGGGATTGAATGGATAGTTAAGAAAAGATAAGTTTAAAACCTTCTTTTAACTCATATGCTAAAATATAAAAGTATTATTTCACATAAACAAGTATAAAATATTTGCTAGAAAAGGTAACATTTAATATAAATCATGTCATAATTTAATTTCTTAATCAAGATAATCACTGCTAATATTTGAAAGTTTTATGGTGTGTTCCTTTACATCTTGTTAAGTACCTTTACTCCTTTCATGTGTATCCACAAAATCAAAACATGGCCAGAGTTACTGCATTAGGACATACATTTGAGAATGATCTTCTGTTAGGGCTTTGTACTCTTGTCATGTTAAAGCGTTTAAACGTGACTGTGTCCAGGAATGACAGACATAAGCTTCCTGCAGCACTGAATAGATATGCACCTCTTTCACTTTAGTCTGTCAAAATCAGCAAACACCAAAACAGATTATTGAGATCCAGGCTCTCTGACACAAAATTCACTTTAGGGCTACTACTTCTCTCATCCTGAAGTTTTTGATTTATCTTTGGAATTTAAATTTCAATTTGCTCATAATATATTTAGCCTTCCACTATACCAGGCTCGTCATCTGCAAAGTTCTTCCTGGAGAACCATAGTAACTGCAGTTTTTGTTTCATCCCAGTTTCTGCATGAGAAGCCAGTTATTGTGGTTGAAGAACTTTTTGTTCAAGCAATAGTTTTCTGCTTCAATCTAGTCATCTTGCTTGATAAGATTCCTCACTCTTAAATGATTATTTTAGTAAATGGCTTTATTCACACTTTTTAATTGCTCCAAAGACAAAGACACCAGAAGCTCTTCATCTAACCTGTTTCCATTTACACCTGTGTGTTTTTATTTTGAAGTATCTGGTTTAATAAAATATTTCATAGGAAAATGAAAAGAAAAAAGTGAACATCTAAGAATTACTCATCTGCTTCAGGTTAAAAAGCGTTGGAATAATATCCTTGAAAAGGACAAATTATATGATACAAGAATGACCTGACGCAGCAGAATGAAAGCCCTAACAAGCCATAAAACTCCAGTAAGATCTGCTGGATTGGTCCCTAATTAAGCAATCAGGTTGGACCATAAACCCACAGCCACTTAGGCCATCCAAGACTGATTTTGCAGATCCCTGCTCTGTACAATTTAAACAGCACCAACATTTTCATTTGATGTGTGTGAAATAAATAGATTTATGTCATTTCTATTTACAGTGCATCCGGAAAGTATTCACAGCACATCACTTTTTCCACATTTTGTTATGTTACAGCCTTATTTCAAAATGGATTAAGTTCATTTCATTTTTTTCCTCAGAATTCTACACACAACACCCCATAATGACAATTTCAAAAAAGTTTACTTGAGGTTTTTGCAACCTTATTAAAAATAAAAAAATTGAGAAAGCACATGTACATAAGTATTCACAGCCTTTGCCATGACGCTCAAAATTGAGCTCAGGTGCATCCTGTTTCCCCTGATCATCCTTGAGATGTTTCTGCAGCTTAATTGGAGTCCACCTGTGGTAAATTCAGTTGATTGGACGTGATTTGGAAAGGCACACACCTGTCTATATAAGGTCCCACAGTTGACAGTTCATGTCAAAGCACAAGCCAAGCATGAAGTCAAAGGAATTGTATGTAAACCTCCGAGACAGGATTGTCTCGAGGCACAAATCTGGGGAAGGTTACAGAAAAATTTCTGCTGCTTTGAAGGTCCCAATGAGCACAGTGGCCTCCGTCATCCGTAAGTGGAAGAAGTTTGAAACCACGAGGACTCTTCCTAGAGCTGGCCGGCCATCTAAACTGAACAATCGGGGGAGAAGGGCCTTAGTCAGGGAGGTGACCAAGAACCCGATGGTCACTCTGTCAGAGCTCCAGAGGTCCTCTGTGGAGAGAGGAGAACCTACCAGAAGGACAACCATCTCTGCAGCAATCCACCAACCAGGCCTGTATGGTAGAGTGGCCAGACGGAAGCCAGTCCTTAGTAAAAGGCACATGGCAGCCCGCCTGGAGTTTGCCAAAAGGCACCTGAAGGACTCTCAGATCATGAGAAAGAAAATTCTCTAGTCTGATGAGACAAAGATTGAACTCTTTGGTGTGAATGCCAGGTATCACGTTTGGAGGAAACCAGGCACCACTCATCACCAGGCCAATACCATCCCTACAGTGAAGCATGGTGGTGGCAGCATCATGCTCTGGGGATGTTTTTTAATGGCAGGAACTGGGAGACTAGTCAGGAAAGATGACTGCAGCAATGAACAGAGACATCCTGGATGAAAACCTGCTCCAGAGCGCTCTTGACCTCAGACTGGGGCGACGGTTCATCTTTCAGCAGGACAACGACCCTAAGCACACAGCCAAGATATCAAAGGAGTGGCTTCAGGACAACTCTGTGAATGTCCTTCAGTGGCCTAGCCAGAGCCCAGACTTGAATCCAATTGAACATCTCTGGAGAGATCTTAAAATGGCTGTGCACCGACGCTTCCCATCCAACCTGATGGAGCTTGAGAGGTGCTGCAAAGAGGAATGGACGAAATTGGCCAAGGATAGGTGTGCCAAGCTTGTGGCATCATATTCAAAAAGACTTGAGGCTGTAATTGCTGCCAAAGGTGCATCGACAAAGTATTGAGCAAAGGCTGTGAATACTTATGTACATGTGATTTCTCAGTTTTTAAATTTTTAATAAATTTGCAAAAACCTCAAGAAAACTTTTTTCATGTTGTCATTATGTGGTGTTGTGTGTAGAATTCTGAGGAAAAAAATTAATTTAATCCATTTTGGAATAAGGCTGTAACATAACAAAATGTGGAAAAACTGATGCACTGTGAATACTTTCCGGATGCACTGTAGATAGGTCATTTTTATTCACTTTAGTCCTCTGCATTAAAATAGATTCTTTGGTCTTGTCTGTTACAGGAGATGGATGTCTGAAGCGGAGCTCCATTACCAGCAGCTTTATTTTCTCACATATTTCTTATTATTTTGAGGTATCCTGTATTTACTCGACCCAAGGAGCTTCCACTACAGTATATAAACATGAGTAACAAGAAGAGAAGTCAGAAAGAACTGGAAAAGAAACTTAAAGTTACACCAAAGTCTAGACAGACATCAAGATTAAGTACGAGGTACGTCCTCTCGGAGACTGACCTGGAACAGGCTGATGAATGCGCAGATTTCCTAGCACCACACTCCACTGCATCGTCTCCAGTCGAGAGCGAAAATGGGAGCGATGGTGCAAGTGATGCAGGTCACGATGGATCGCCGATTTCAGAAGATTCAGAAGATCACTCAAAACTAGAAAAGGCTTTGCAGTACGTGCTCTCATCTACTCCTCGTGAGCCCGAATGCATCGGCTGCAACAGGGGATGCAATTCCACCAGTGGAGCACGAAAGCCGAAACGATCTGTCCGAACTGAAGGAGATGATCACAACATTGGCCACGGCTACGGCCACGGCCGTAAGTGAGCTTATGAAAGACATTCAGAGAAATATGAAGAAAGAAAGAAGTGACATGCTTAAAACAAAAGAGAAACTGTGGCTAGAGCTACGGCAGAAGCTGCGTCAGGAAAATAAAGACCTGGAAACGCGTCTATTTAATTGTTTTGACACAACATTTAAAGGTATAGTGGGAAAAATAGAGGAACACATTGAAGAAAATAGATCCAAACTGAAAAAACTTACCGATCAGTTGGATGACGTTAAGCAGGTATTCATGGCTTGAATTGAAACAGCAGAACAATTGGTGTCTAACGCTGATGAAAAAGCTACAGCTGCAAATTCCGAATGCAAAAAACTCGGGAGACAGACTTGCCGCCCTGGAAGATGGGTGCAAATGAAATAATATTAGAATCGAAGGTCTACCTGAGAAAAGAGAAAGTACAAACCCAGTGAAATTTGCAGTAGAATTACTCTCTAAAATAATTGGAGATGACTTCAAACCAGATACTGAGATAGCAGCAGCTGATCGTATACGCAGATCAAATACCTTTAAACCTAGGTCTTTTATTGTTCACTTTGAGTGATTACGATGTAAGCTTGATGTGATGGCACTTCTTAGACACAAGCAAGAGATTGTATTTGAAAATAATCTCATTCGTATTTTCCCTTACTTTTCGCCTTGAACAACTGCAAAATGTGCAGACTTCTTCAACATTAAACAGCTGTTACGGAAAGCCAATATCAAATACAGACTCTTGTATCCCGCTAAACTGAATGTGAAAGTTTAAGGCCAATTTTACGTGTTTTCCAGCAAGGAAGAAGCTGAAAAGGAACTAAAGAAGCTGTTCCCGACACTCTTTTGAAAGACAATAATGAGCCGTATCCTGTCATGGCATGGCAAGGAGTTATCACCTTCTGTCTGATCCACTTGTAAAGATACGGGTATTATAATTATACATCGTTTTCTCTACTTGGACGCTTAATGTTTATGTTTTAATTACAGTTATTGACGTGAGTGCGTGGAAGTAATTAAAGTAGGGTTTTTTTTTCTTTTCTTTTATTATCCTAAAGGAGACTGTTTAACATCATATCCTTGGTTTATTGTTATTTCTACTATTGTATTAGGATTTACTATGCTTATCCTAGACCACTTTTTAACACCATTCCAAGGGTTCATTACATTACATTATTTTATTATCTTAATATTTTAAAATTGCTGAAGATTATATTTTAAGCTTAAAGTCTGTTAATTATTATATTTTTGGCAAATAGTATTTAGACTTTAGCTACAATAGATATCTCTACTTTTTAATTCTCAAACCCCGCTTTGGGGGGATGGGCTTGTTTTGTTTTGGACGTGCTCTGTCTCTCGGTATGTCAGAGGACTGGGACATTGTGAGGTGGGGATTAGCCTCACTTGGGGAGGCAAAATGGGGGGTGGGGGGATATGGGGGGGGGAGAGAAAGAGAGCAGGCTATATCTAATTTATCCTTTTAATCCTTATAATTATAACTATCAACTCAACAATAGGCTGTATGGCAATAACTCGTGGGGAAATTGGAAATTAAGTTTAAATCTGCCTCACTACCAGTTAAGACTATAAAATGACATCAAAAATTCAGAATCAATGTCTCCATGATGGGACAGTTAATTTTGTGAGCTGGAATGTTAAAGGCCTGAATCACAAAGTAAACAGAAAGAAAGTATGCTCTCACCTAACAGGCTTACAGTAAATGCTAAAATAGTATTTTTACAGGAGACCCACTTACTAAGCAAGGATCAGTTCCGGCTGCAAAAAGACTGGACTGGCCAAATGTTCCATTCTAGCTTTACAAAGAAAACTAGAGGTGTGGGAATACTCATACATAGAACAGTCTCATTTGTAGCATCAGATGTAGTATCGGATCCTGAAGGGAGATATGTGATGGTCATGGGCAACTTATTTAACTGTAAAATGATTTTGATAAATGTTTATGCACCCAATGTCGATGATAAGGAATTCATGCAAAATCTGTTTGCATCCATTCCCAATGTGAACACTCATAAAATTATAATGGCTGGGGACTTTAGTTGTGTTTTAAATCCACTCTTAGATAGGACTCCTGTTACAGGGGGGACGACATCTAACACTGCTAAGACAATTACACAGTTTGTAACTGACCACAACCTATCAGACCCCTGGAGGTTTCTAAACCCAAACTCAAGAACATATTCGTTCTACTCACCAGTGCATCATAGCTACTCAAGAATTGATTATTTCTTTATAGATAATAATTTCTTGCCTACGATTAAATCTTGCAAATACGACACAATTGTTATCTCCGACCATGCACCTCTGGTCTTGGAGCTAAAATCATTATGCCCCTCACACTCACCTTGCAGATGGCGTCTTAGCCCACTTCTATTAGCAGACGATAACAGCACAGAATTTATATACAAACAAATCAGTTTCTTCCTAGAGACAAACACACCCTCAGAGGTTTCTACAGGAACACTCTGGGAAACTCTAAAGGCCTTCTTAAGAGGACAGATTATTTCTTATCTTTTCCACAGAAATAAATTAGTAACCAAGAAAGTGCAAGAGCTAAGAAGCAAAATTACTAGAATAGATGAAGAACAAGCCAGGCGCCCAAGTAAGCTTCTTCATAGGAAAAGGCAGGCTCTGCATACAGAACTCAACATCTTGACAACTAAAGAAACTGAATAACTTATTTATAAATCAAAACATCATTACTATGAACATGGAGAGAAATCTAATAAGCTTTTAGCTCAACAAATCCACAAGCAAGAAGTTCGCAAAGCAATCCCAGTAATCACCAACACGAATGGAGATGAAATCATTGACCATAAAAATATAATGCACACCTTTAGAGACTACTATAAAACCTTATATTCTACTGAGTTTAAAGAAGACAACAAACAATCTAATGCATTTCTGGATACATTACAGATACCAGAAATACATATGTTTAGTGCTAAGGAACTGGACAAACCTCTGATGCTATCAGAATTACTAGATGCTATAAAGTGACTTCAAGGTGGGAAATCAGCAGGTCCTGATGGCTACCCTGTAGAATTTTATAAGAAATTCTCCACTCAGCTAGCTCCCCTCTTATTGGCAACATTTACAGAAGCTAGAAACAATCAAATTCTACCTCAAACCTTTCGTCAGGCATTAATCACCATCTTTCCTAAACAAAATAAGGACTTGTTACAATGTGCATTATACAGACCAATTTCACTTCTGAATAATGATGTTAAGATACTCTCAAAAATTATAGCTAGAAGGATGGAGAAAGTGCTGGCTTCGGTAATATCACTGGATCAAACTGGATTTATTAAAGGCCGACACTTATCTTCCAATCTTCGACGCCTGTTTAATGTAATATATTCACCAGCAAAGTCAAACACCCCAGAGAAAGTATTATCATTGGATGCAGAAAAAGCGGTTGATATGATTGAATGGAACTACCTTTTCACTGCATTGGAGAAATTTGGGTTTGGCCCGAATATTTGTGCATGGATCAAACTACGGTATACCAGTCCAGAAGCCTCAGTTTGTATTAACAGCATTTGTTCAGACTACTTTAAAGTAGAATGTGGCACCAGACAAGGATGCCCCTTGTCACCACTGCTGTTTGCAATCGCCATTGAACCACTGGCGGTTCACTGTCAAAATTCTTATCAGATAAAGGGGATTATCAGAGAAGGACTGGAACAGAAAATTTCTCTATAAGCAGATGATATGGTTTTATATATATCAGACTCAGAAAACACTGTGCCTGCAGTTTTAACAGCACTTACAGAATTTCAAAAGTTCTCTGGTCTCAGAATTAATTTGAATAAAAGTATACTGTTTCCAGTGAATTCACAAGCATATAATATTAGATTGGACACCCTACCTTTTACCATAGTAGATCAGTTTAAATACCTAGGGGTAAATATCACAAGTAAACACAAAGCTCATTATCAACAAAATTTCGCCGTCTGTATGGAAAAGATTAAGCAAGACTTGCATAGATGGTCAACCCTTCATCTCACTCTAGCTGGAAGAATTAACGTTGTTAAGATGAATATCCTTCCTAAGCTTCTTTTTTTATTTCAAAACATTCCAATATACATCAATAAATCATTTTTTAAGCAATTAGACTCAACCATAACCTCATTTATTTGGAACTCAAAACATTCAAATATCCGAAGAGCGATCCTACAAAGACCTCAGGCAGAAGGCGGCATGGCTCTACCTAATTTTCAGTTTTATTACTGGGCAGCAAACATACAAGCTATAAGAACCTGGACACAAATAGATGAACATACACAGGCTTGGTCTGCAATAGAAGTAAAATCCTGCAGTACTTCTTTATATTCCCTGCTCTGTGCTCCAATAAATGCAAGTTATCACAAATATACTAATAACCCAATTGTGCTTCACTCACTCAGAATATGGAACCAATGTAGAAAGCAATTTAAGATGGAAAATCTTTTATCCGTGGCACCTCTGCAGGAGAATCACCTCTTTCAACCCTCGCAAACATATCTAGTTTTTAATATCTGGAAAAGATTTGGGATTAAATTGCTCAGAGATCTTTATATAGACAATATCTTTGTATACTTTGAACAATTACATTCCAAATTTAACCTTCCAGCTACACATTTCTTTCACTATCTTCAAATTAGAAACTTTGTTAAACAGAACCTGCCCTATTTTCCTCATCTCGTACCCTCCACCATGCTGGAAAATGTACTGCTCAATTTCGAGGACTTAGACACCATTTCTGCAATATATAAAATTTTATTAGAGTCCCTTCCTTTCAAAGATCCAAGAGGACATTGGGAAAAAGATCTCTTAATTAATATATCAGAAAAGGAGTGGGAGGCAGCAATGCAGAGAATTCACTCAAGCTCCATATGCGCAAAGCATAGAATTATTCAACTCAAAATTATATATCGAGCTCATCTGTCTCACTTAAAACTGTCCAAAATATTTCCAGGGCAAGATCCAACCTGCGAATGCTGCAACCACGCTCCTGCCTCACTGGGTCACATGTTTTGGGCCTGCACCAAATTAACATCATTTTGGACCAACATTTTTAAGTGCCTTTCTGACAGCCTTGGTGTCACAATCCCTCCTAACCCATTAATAGCTGTGTTTGGTGTACTTCCAGATGGACCTGAGGTGGAGAAGAACAAGCAAACTGTGACTGCATTCACTATACTTTTGGCATGCAGACTTATCTTGTTAAATTGGAAGAATCCTAACTCTCCTCTTATAAGTCAGTGGGAAAACAATGTTTTATGTTATTTAAAATTGGAAAAAATCAAATTCTTAGTTAGAGGATCTGTACAGAACTTTTTCAAAACCTGGCAGGTTCTAATTAATATTATTTTAGAATAAGAAGAAATAATTATTTCCACATTTCTTTTCCTTCTCCATTTATCTTTATTGCCCTATTACACTCAACAATTTAGGTATGTTTACAAGCTTTAAGTATTACTCCTTTGGCTATGCTCTCCTTCTCAGGGGTGGGGTTTGATTTGTTTTTAATCCTATTTTTTGTAAAAATGTATCTATTTGTATGGAATGATTAGGCCTACAATAAAATTAATAAAATATAAATAAAAAAATGGTGTTTAGAATTACACATTTAGTCTTTTTTGTTGTCCTTCAACTTTGTATTGTTTGCGATTTTTAGATCAATAAGAAAACTCAGGCAGGCAATAGCAATGATGCCAAACAGTTACAAGTATAACAAAGCAAAAGTCAAGTTCAAAAAACAAAAGAATTCTAAAAAAAAATTATTTCTTATAAGAATGAATATGGCAAGCATTTGTCTATTTGTTGTTTTTTCTCGTATTTCCAGATTAGCATGCCCTGATTTCCACAGACCCTCAGCCGTCTTCTTTGTCGCTTTTCCTAAGTTGTCCAGTAAACTTCTTCTTTACTTTTTCTGTTGTCTGACGTTTGTCTGTGCTTACCTCATTTCCATTTGCTTAACCTTCTCCTCTTTTGTTTAGAATTTCTTTGATCTGATTTCTTCCTATATGCTCACTGTTTCTGGAATTAAAAGCGCAACTTCAAAAAACCTCAGGTCTCTGCTCCACCACAATGCCATTTGCAGCATGTTGTTAAGAATATAAGAGACCATGTCAACAGTCTGGTCTTTTCAGTATCTTCTTCAAAAGGTTCATAAAATATTTGAAGGTGTCTGCTTCAACAAAATATTATTGCATTATAAACAGAATTTCCATTTACAATCCTGGAGTTCTTTGTGCATTACCAAATATACCAACAGAACAGACCACTCTCTGCACTTAACCCGATTCATGGGGAGTTATGCCTCATTCCACTGGCACTGGGTGCAGTCCAGAAACCAGCTTTGGATGGAGTGCCAGTACACTCTCACTCACAAACCCAAAATCACACCAGTCCAAAGAAGAAGCTCAATGTATGTCTTTGAGGTGTGGGAGGAAAAGTGGACACAAGCTTTCATAGGGCAGTGGCACTAATCAGTTTGCCACCAATGTGAGCCTTTACAAACACAGAATAGTGAAAATGAAACACAAAATATAAAAAGAAAACAATTAAAGCAAAGGTAACCTGCAATGTCTTTAATGAAGTATATAAATATACATAAATAGTGAGAAGGTAAAGGAGGCACATTAATTAACTTCTGGCAGTTGACAGGCGGGAGAAGGAGCCTCTTTGGTCATGTGGACCCAACTGTGAGCCCCTTTGGTCATAAGGACCCACCTGTGAGCCCCTTGGGTCACGTGATCTAACTGACAAATCCATGGGTTGCATCCACAGACTACCAGATAAGATGCAAATTAGGTGGCTTATGACAAACTGTAGGTGAAGACCTAAGGAAAAAAGTTGCATAAAGGGAGCCTTAATGGTAATGACTGTTTGAACTAGAGCAGCAGACAGAGCAGAAGAGTGTGACAAGAATAGTTTGAGGAACAGCATACGCTGAAAGAAGTGTAAGCGGAGAACATTATGGAGTTAGTAGCGTCCCAGCTTCCTGATATTTACAGGCTTTAGTTGGCATCTCCTGAGGCCATTGAAGTTGAGGAGTGGTAAAGCCAAGAGCTGGTATCACTGAGGGGCAATTACAAACTGGAGCCTGCAGGGTGTTTAACCTAAGAATGAACAGCCCCTTTGTAGAGCCTTGAATTGACTAGCTGTGTTCATGCTCCAGTCCCTTACGGCAACTTATTTAATTGTATGATAATTAATAAGAAATAAATAATTTATGCATTCAAAAAAACTTGTTTAAAGATCTTAAAGTGACTCAGATCCATGTTTCTCTCGGTTGTAAATAATTTGAAATTCATTATTTATCACATTTATTCCATTAACAATGTGGTGTAGCAGCTATTGCTACAAGACCACTAATTCAATCTTGTTATTTAAGTCACCCACTCTCAAATTTTAAAAGTACATAAAAGATTGTAATGTATAATGGTCTTAAATCATGTTTGGTAAAAAGAATGACAAACACAACACAACACAACAAATATTTGATGAAAATATGTCCATTCTGACATGTTACTGTGCTTCTAGTTAAAAAAAGATAACTAATTCATTTTACTTTTCCTTGTCTCCTTTGCTCATCAGTCATCAGTTTCATGATGAAATACAACCAGCTTCATAACCCTACCTATTCATCCACAAATAATTACATTTCTGCTTCAGCCAGCTCTCAGCAGTTTTCCTTTTAACCTTTTGCTGCCAAATCAGAATCTCTGCCAGACAATGCTTCTTAGTTTGTTGGCTTGGATTATCACAGAATTATTTCACAGCACCTTTTGGCCGAATACAGCAGATTAATAGGCTGTGTTTAGGTACATCATTTACATTCACATTCTATCTAGTCCAAAGCAAAGGTTTTCTGTATATTTAATGGCAAATATGAAAAATACTATTCCCAGCTCTGGGCCAAAGGATCAGTGGTGGTTACTCATCAGTTCCCCTGACCCCAGTGACAAGGATGACTGAAGCAGGACTTGCTTCACAGTCCATTGAGCTGGATGCTTATTTATTTTCAGTCATTTTATAAAATGATGTGTCTTATTTTTCACTAATTCTGGGCTTGTTTGGCAACTGCCACCCAACCCAAAGCCTAAGGTTTGATATTCACTGGGTCCTTGTCCACGTGAAGTCTGCACACTGTGTCGTGTTCCAGTGGGAAAGCTTGTAGTTCTGGCTGACATATTAGGCTGCTTCCCAGTGCTAAACTGGACTTTCACAAACCACTGTGGATGTGGATGCAGGTGAGCTAAGTGACAGACTGATGCTCGTTTTTAGTTTAGTCTACCCATGATTGTCTACAGCAATGTGTTACAAATGTTGGTTCCAGAAACTGGATAGACGGATGGACAATAAATTCCTTAGTAGACCAGAGATGTAGCACTTCAAGACATTATATACGGTACATGTTTCCATCATACTGATCTGAAGAACCTCATTAACTGAGCTCAAACCAATTTCCACCTCTGTTATCTGACCATGTAGTTCCTCATTTGTATTACTTTAATAGTTTTTCTAATAATATCTCTATGTCTGAGCAAGGGTGGGTGTCTGTATAACTTTTGCTGTAAAAAAATATGCAAGCTCTTTTCACAAGTTTTCTTTCAAATGTTTCTTACTGCTTTCTATAGTTGTCTAAACAAGAAACTCATGCCATTACAAGGAAACCACTCTGGAAAATAGGGACTTGAATAAGCAACGGGGCAAAGGACATAGTAATAGAAAGGGTAGAAAGGCATTTTTCTTCCATTTAAGAGCTAATTTCAAGTGTTAGTAAAATAAATGTTTAACCATTCATAATAATACACAAGACACATTTATTGAAATGTCAGTGTAATTCCCAACTGCCCATTTGCACGAATAGTTGTGGGCACAGTATATCATATGCATGAGGTCTCCTCATCACTTTGAGCAATTATGGTCTCAGTGTTCTCATTCCCTTTCTGAACACCAGGCAGCACCAACAAACAAAATGCGTGTTTGACAAGAGATAAGAAACTTGATATAAGGAGACTTGTATGAAGGTGGATGCAAATTTTATTTAAAATTTGCAGAAGTCCATGTGTCATATCCAACCAATATGACTGGTATAAGGGGCTAAGGCAACCCAGGCTGAGGGGGCTACCACATGTGCGGTGCAATGGGCTGAATGAAAGATGAAATGAAACAGTGGAAGAAGTAACGGTGTGGAGTGAGCAGGTGGAAACTTGGGTTGGCTAAAAAAAATGAAACTTTTATTTATTTCTGATGGTTTAAGGGTGCAGTGAAGGATATGTACGAGGGAAGTGTGACAGTGGTGAGGTCTGTGGTAGGAGTGACAGATGCATTGAATGTGTAGGTGGGATTACATCAGCTTTGAGCCCTTTCTTATTTGCAATGGTGATGGACAGGTTGACAGACGAGATTAGACAGGAGTCCCTGTGGACTCTGATGTTTGCTGATGACATTGTGACCTATAGTGAAAGTAGGGGGCAGGTCGAGGAGACACTGTAGAGGTAGAGGAATGAAGGTCAGTATGAACAAGACAGAATACATATGTGTGAATTAAAGGGAGGTCAGAGGAATTGTGAGGATGCAGTAAGTAGAATTGGCTGCTAGAATCTTAACTTGGAAACAAAAATCTGAGCATATCACCCCAGTTTTGATGTCACTACACTGGTTACCTGTGTCATTTAGAATTGACTTTAAAATACTGCTTATGGTTTACAAAGACTTAAATAATCTCGCTCCATCTTATATTTCGGAATGTCTTACACCTTACACTCCAAATCGTAACCTTAGATCTTCAAATAAGTGTCTACTTAGAATTCCAAGAGCTAAACTTAAAAGAAGTGGTGAGGCGGCCTTCTGCTGTTATGCACCTAAAATCTGGAATAGTTAGCCAATAGGAATTTGCCAGACTAACACAGTGGAGCACTTTAAAACACTTCTGAAAACACATTACTTTAACATGGCTTTCTCGTAGCTTCATCTTAGTTAAATCCTGATGCTCTGTATATTGAAATAATTATCATTATTATTCATGGTGGCTCCAAAATCCATACTAACCCCTACTTTCTCTTCTGTTCTTCTTCCGGTTTTCTGTGGTGGCGATCTGCACCACCACCACCTAATCAAAGCACCGTGATGTCCTTACATCGATGGATTAAAGGTCAGAAGTACACATGACCATCATCATCAAATTCTTCCATGAGAACCCTGAATATAATGAGTACTGATTGAGGTAATTTATGTTAGGTAGAATGCCAAGAGGGGGTTGGGTGGTCTCGTGGCCTGGAACCCCTGCAGATTTTATTTTTTTTCTCCAGCTGTCTGGAGTTTTTTTTTTGTTATTTCCGTCCTCCCTGGCCATCGGACCTTACTTTTATTCTATGTTAATTAGTGTTCCCTAATTTGAATTATTTATTTTTTCTTTTTCTCTTTCTTTGTCATGTAAAGCACTTTGAGCTACTTTGTTTATATGAAAATGTGCTATATAAATAAATGTTGTTGTTGTTGGCGAAGGTGGATGAGTTTAAATACTTGGGATCAACAGTACAGAGTAACAGGGATTATGGAAGAGAGGTGAAAAAGAGAATGCAGGCAGGGTGGGATGGGTGGAGAAGTGTGCAAGAGTGAAAGGTCTACAGGACGGTAGTGAGACCAACTTTGTTATATGGGCTGGAGACAGTGGCACTGACCAGAAAGCAGGAGACAGAGCTGGAGGCGGCAGAGTTAAAGATGCTAAGACTTACATTGGGTGTGATGTGGATGGACAGGATTAGGAACAAGTACATTAAAGGGTCAGCACAGGTTGGATGTGCAGAGGGGAGATGCTGAGTATATTGAGAAAAGAATGTTAAGGATAGAGCTGCCAGGCAAGAGGAAAGAGGAAGGCCTAAGAGAAGGTTTATGGATGTGGTAAGAGAGGACATGCAGGTGATGTGTATAACCGAGCAAGATGTAGAGGACAGGAAGATATGGAGCAAGATGATGCGTTGTGGCAACCCCTAACAGGAGCAGCCAAAAGAAGGAGAAGAGGTTTATAGGTGCAGTGCATGAAAGCTACATTACTATGTTGTAATAAAATGAGAAGGAGTAAGAAAGAGAGCTGAGGTCCAGTTTTGGAAAAGCCCATTTAATGAAAGGAAGATCACTACAGAATAAACAAAAATATGCAAGTAGTTTGTCAGGACTGAGCACTCTGACTGAAAAAGAACAATTGCTAACTTTAAGAAGCTTCTTTCTGCAGGACTGGTCCGTCCTTGTCCAAAGCTGGTCCCAAATAAGACACTAACTTCTAGTTCTACTTCATTATATAAGGAAAGGGGGGCTTCTAGGGGCCTCATGTATAACGGTGTGCATAGAACTCACACTATAATATGGCGTAAGCACAAAAGCGGAAATGTTCGTATGCACAAAATAAATCCAGATGCATAAATCTGTGCGAACGCCAACTTCCACGTTCTTCCGGTACATAAATCCCGGTCAGTGTGAAAAGTAACGCACGTGCACGCTCCTGCTGCCCTGCCCCAAACCTCCCTGAATTACGCCTCTTTGAATATGCAAATCAATATAAATAGCCCTTAAGCTCAGCCTTCTGTGAAAAGACAATGGCAAAAGCACGAGGGAAAATAGAAGAATTTCAGTCAATACCAAGTGGAGGCAAGGAAAAACTATTTGTTGGTTTAAATAGTGGTATAAACAATAAAAGGAAGTTGATCGAGTGACATAGTGTGTCGGAGAAACTCGAAAGCTCAAGTTCACAAAGTCGCACAGTGCCCAAAATAAAAATGAAGTTGTCACATATCAAAGTCGGCGTGAAAAGGCGAGTCATAGCCCACCGTCTGAGTGTCATATGAAAGCTTATTAGGTTACAGAGAAAAAAAATAGGCACACAGTGGGAAAAAAGCACGAAATGTCAACTTTAATCTCAAAATTTCCACTTTAATAACGTAGTTTATTTTGTCATTAAAGTAAAACATCATAAACTTCATCTTAAAATCGTTTAATTTACTAGTTTCTCAAATTCCATTGTAACTAAAGTAGCACGTTAAATGCTTTGTTTTGTATTTGATCTTCTATGTGCTCTATGTGTGTGAATCACTACGTGTTTCTGGGCTTTCTCTTCCTTCGACAGGACACAGAATCCATTACATTCGTAATATTACAGCTCTCTGAATAATTAAAATACTGAGATGTATACTTGATATCATTTTCATGATGATAGGAGTTAAACATGTTATTAAACATGGGAACAAGGTGGCACAGTGATTGTTCATGCCTCACGCAGGATGCTTGCTGCGCCGTGCGTGACCTTCGATGAAATACTTTATTGTAGCAGTACTGTCTCTTTCAAACGTACTAACCCCCAATTCCTGTCCTTACTTTTCTTTCTCCAAATACCCAATCGCCACACATTCAGCTCTGTAATAGACGTTAAGCCATCTGTAAGCTTAGAACGCCGATTCTTCAAAACTTTTAAGGAATATTGAAATATCTTCATAGTACGTGTTTAATTATTCTATTCCTCTATCTTCCAGTGTCGCGTCAGCACCAGCAAGAATACAGCACGAGGCAGGAACAATCCGTGAACGCTAGCGCTGCGGCACCGTGTCCTCACATGTTTAATTATTAACAATATAGATTATTTAAATGAAGTTAAAGTTTTATCTGTGTAATATAATAAACATATTTTGCTGCATTTCATCTTAAAAATGATATCGTCATCATATGTAAATACACGCTTTATAAAGTGGCGCAGATTGTGCAATATTATAACTGTATCACAAGTTTACAGTGAGGTAATTGTACTTATAAGTACAAACAGTTCTACAAGGAGCACTTAATGGACTGATTGAGTGTGTTTATAGTTCTTGGGATTAAACTGTTTCTGGACTGCGAGGTCCATACAGGAAAGGCTTTGAAGTGTTTGCCGTGTGAGAGCAGTTCAAATAGGCAGCATGGCTGAGGCAGCGTGTGCTTGATGCTGTATACCGATAATTCTCTTTCTGATCAGCTGCTGTAGATCTGAGATTCCCCACTCAGATACAGTGATATAAATACTCCGAGTGGTGCAGTGAGAGTAATATGGAAAAAGATGATCTGCTGTGGCAACCCCTAACAGGAGCAGCTGAAAGAAGAAAAAGAAAATGCAGTGAGAGAAACAACGCTAAAGCAGCTATGGTATTTGGAATACTTTGGCTATTCCCTGGACCATTATATTGTTACAGGTTAATTACAATCAGATGCCTTAAACTAAAACAATATGCGGTTAGTTTCAGTGTATATGATAAAGCCGTGTCAGGGATGTGAATCTAAAAAAGAAAGGGTAACCACACAGGAACAGTAGCACTGCTTTGACGCTGGGTGCCGCCAGTTTGCAAAACCAAGCTGAGAACTTGCATACGCCAGGGTTTGAGCTAGTGTGAAAATGTGCGTGGCTTTACTCAAAGTTTAGGTTTTATATATTAAATTTGGGCGTGGAAACGTTTGTACGCAACATTTTTGTATGTACGTGCCGTTTATACATGAGGCCCCAGGAGTGGGATGAAAGTGATGTCAGTGGTCCTCTTGGGTTTCCCTCACTCTTTCCCTTGAAGCACTCCCTGGGGTTGCAAGTCTGACATTGTTCTTCAGTTTGTTTCTTTTTTTTCATTTTTTGACATAATTAGAACCACTTAGCATGTGAAAGAATGGGTGAAAAATCAAGTCTTCACCAAGAACAGCCAGCATACATGTGTCCTTCTTGTGTGACCCTTGGAATGGAATTCATGCCACTTATCTTTCCTTAGAAAGAAAAATCCTACAAACAAACCTTTTTTTCTATGAAATCAAAAAGCAGAAAGTACAATTTCCTTTTCAAAAGTAGAGAAGGAGCCTTTTGCAATGGTCCAAATATACTGGACAGCAGTGTCAGTGACTTTTTAAGTGAGGTGCAAGAGCACTGGTTTCTAAACCCTTTGCAGTGAAATTAATGAGTGGGCAGCCAATCTGGGAATAACTCAAAAGAAAAATGAGCTCTCTATGCTATTGTGCTGATTACAGTGCAAGTTCTCAAAAGTTTACTTGGCATCCACCCGGTTCATTTCTTTATTTGTAGCTCAGCAGTCTGTCCTGAGATGCAGGGCTGGGAGCCCAGCCAAGCAGTGAGCGGAGAGCTCCCAATGCCAAGAGGGTTCTGAAACGCACAGTTAAAAAAAAAAATTAGAGAGCACTTTTGTTCTCACCACCAGAATCCATCATTATCTCTCTGGAGGCTTATTAAAGGCAGATAACTCTCCAGCGCTGCAGAATTATTTACATTTGAACTGCGGTACAACTTCAATAGCCTTCTGAAAGGTAAAATAATGAAGGCGTTCCTCTTAAGTGCATTTATCTTGTCCAGCCAAATGCCAAGAAGCCACAGCAGCTGAGTGTAGGTTGCAGTGCAGTGGCTTGGTCAGAATCATATGCCAGAGCACAACACTGGAGCCCATTGTGGAATATAATCAGGATGGAGTTTCTGCAGCTATTTCACCGGCCTGATGGGTGTAGTCAAGATGGAACTTCTTTAAAAACTCATTATTATAAATGAGAGGGTGAAAATATATGACCTATTATGTCATTGTGGGGGGGCTAGGGTCCTATTTAGCTTTTAAGCAGACAACGGGTACTATAAATTTTATGCTTCTTTTGCCCTGTTCTTGCAGTTGCACCCTTTGATCCATACCATCTACAGTAAACAAAATACTTTATTATTAAGGAGAGACTTAAGCACAAAGTATATGTTTTATCCACATTATTATGTATTTATTACCTTTTATCCACATTTTTATGCATTTATTAATTAGTAACAACTTGGTAGCACCAGTTTCAATATATTTCATTGTATGGAAGACTTACTATTTTTTTGTCTACACATGGTGGCCAAATTACCAACCTTATACCTTACATTTCAAAATCTTAGTTATTTAAATCAAACGGTCTTTTTAAATTACTATCTATCCAAGACACAGTGACAGAAACTTACTAGTTTAGCTCTCCATGAATCCATCCTTTTTTCAAAATCACTTTATCCATTTCAGAGCCATCATGGTGGCACTAGTGGCTGAGGCAGACGTGGAATTACAAGTCCATTCAGTCCAGCTGTCTCTTTTAACAGGTACGTTTTGACAACATCTCATTCAGATATTATTAAATGTTGTAAAGGGCTCTTTTTCAGCTCCAGTCCCATAACTCTTTGAGTGAAGAACATCTTCCTGGTTTCATTTTTAAACACGCTACACTTCATTTTATACCAGTGTCTTTGAACAGGTGACACTATTTAATTGAAAATATTCTGCTGGGTCCACTTTATCAATACTTTTGAGAATTTTAAAGTTCTGAATTAGGCCACCATGCAGCCTTCTGTACTGAAATCCCTGAGCCTGGCAGAGTAGGGCATGCCCTTTAGTTCCAAGATGCACTTGATTTCAAGTCAAGTTAAGCAAAATCAAGATCTTTATCATGTGTACATATTGCAATGAAATTCTTACTAGCATTAATACAATACAAAAAATAAATAAAAAGTTTATGTAACAAGCAACATATTGTCTACTCTACACATTTTCTATTTTTGCTTTACCTTTTGTCCAGAACTGCACACAGTATGGCTGTCTATCACAGGTCATGCTTGCTCACACTGAACCAATCAACCGTTGCATGTTAGTTGGACATGAAGGTAAGAATGTCACTTTACTCTGTATTTGTGACAATGCCCTGAACCTGGATGTCATTGTGTATTGGGAGGAAACCAATTAACTTGTACAAAATCCATGTAAACATAAGGAAAAAGTGCACGATCCACCTGACAGGAAGTGAGCTGGGACTTGAACCCAGATCTGTGGAGCTAAGAGACAGCAGTGTTAATCACTGTGCACCACACAAACTTAACATTGATTCATGCAAATATGAACTTTAGAGTAATGGCAAAATCACTAGTCACTGCCAAGTCATAAATAACACAGACCTTTTCTTTCTCATTTCAAGCCCTGCATAATGAAAACAATTTTAAAATATCATATTTCCTATGGGATGTGGCACCAGCATTTGATTCAACAATTGCATGCTCCCCGCTGTCTTGTCTGGATTAAATCACCTTTATTAAATCATTGTTGTATAACCATGCCTGCACAAGGCTTTTTTCAACAGCTTTCTTAAACACCACCTTTTATTCCCTGCAGGAGATATTCTGGAAACTGAATGAACGCATTAACCACTATATATTATGTATATATGTATATATATATATATATGTATATATATATATATATATATATATATATATATATATATATATAGTGGAACCTCTGGAAACGTGCGCCTAGTCCAAAGCACTCGTATATCAAAGTGAATTTCCCCATAAGAAATAATGGAAACTCAGATGATTTGTTCCACAACCCAAAACTATTCATATAAAAATGATTAATACAAAATATAAAGTAAAAATACATAAAACAAATTAATCTGCACTTTACCTTTGAAAAGAATCATGGCTGGTGTGAGTGAGTTTCTAAACAGTTGTGGGATTGCACCCAACGGGATGACACGCGGAAAAGTGTCCCAAAGCAATCGCAGTCTCCCTGTGCTGTAGCAGTTCGCCGTAAAAAAGCTAATCTGAAAAGATCGCGGACATGCTATAAGCGCCTGCCGTCGATGGGTGATACAAGGAACATGGAACATTATAAATGTGCAGGGCCCTGCCTGACTGCTGTGTCTGTGTATAAATAACCGCGCTGTTGCTGTTTCAAGCTGAATAAAGCTGGTGTTGCTAAAGTACTGAGACTCAGCTTCGTGTTTTAGGGTGCAAGACGGGGACTCGCACATCACAGCACACACGTGTGCGTGAGCACACACATACACACACACGTGAGCGAGCGAGCACACACACACATACACGTGCACACACACAGTCACAATGCTAATGCTGTAGTAAACAGTATACGCTCGTACGGATGTTGACTATATGAGTGAGGCACGCCGACTCAGACGGAGAATAGGAGACGATTGCCCACAATCCCGCAGCGAGAGAGAGAGAGAAGAACCATAAGCTCAGTTGTGATCACATGACGCTCAGCAGACAAAGCGTATACATACTACTCGTACTGCAAGACCTCGCTCGTTTATCAAGTCAAAATTTATGAAAAATTTTTGCTCGTCTTGCAAAACACTCGTAAACCAAGTTACTCGCAAACCGATGTTCCACTGTATATATATATATATATATATATATATATATATATATATATATATATATATATATATATATATATATATATATATATATGTATATATATGTATATATATATATATCTATATATATATATAGTGGTATATGGCCCTGACACAGACAGGTAGACATTGTTGCAAAGCACCACACACGTTTATTTACAACTATTATTTACACAAGTGAAGCACACAACCCAATACTCCTCCAAAGTTCAGGCCCCTATCTCTCTGTCCGCCTCCACTCCTCTCCTCCGAGCTCTGTCCTTCTACTCTCCCGACTCCAGCCATCAAATAGAGAGAGGCGACCCCTTTTATCTTCACCCGTACGTACTCCAGGTGTGGTGGAAGAGCCGGCCGTGCACCCTGAAGCACTCCGGGTGTCCCTGGTCTTTGTTCCCCAGCACTTCTGGGTGTGGCAGAAGTGTTGAGGACCAGGGCTCTCCTGGCATCTGGGCGCCCCCTTGCGTTGACCATGGGCCCCTAAGCTCTTTTCCCATGGTACCCAAAGCTACCAGGGCGGTCGCACTCTTGTGGTCTGGAGGCTGGTGACTCCAAAATGTCCCAGTTTAAGGACATTTTCCTTTTCTTTATTTACTTTATGTAGTAAAGACTTTCTATGCCTTTGCACCTAAAATGGTGACAGTGAGATCATGTAATGAGTTGTTTTTCTTATGTTCTTAATCTATCATAACAATTTCCAATAACTTTCATATCCAAAAGAGCTACATGGTGTGAGATGATGTAATGTCTGTTAGTTATACAACTGTGTTTTGCAAATGAACTCATCCTTTATAAAACACAGCTCTCTGTCAGGTTACTTTGGCACTGCCATCTTGAACTGTGGTGCTCATAAGTTGGTGCTCCTGCAGATCTGTTGAATAAAGGGTGTCCATCTGAACCATTTCATGAGTGGACTCAGCTGTTAACAAAGGAAAATCCACAACAATTTTTGAAAATTTGTAACACACATCTTAACTGAGTATGGTTGTATGTATGATGGTCTGGTGCTGGCTTCATCTCTGCATTCAGTGATGCTGGGACAGTCTCTGGCCAGGATTTAATGGGCTCAGTGAAAGGATACATAAAATAAAGTGTAAGCCACAGAGTTGTGACTAGTAGCCCAGAGGACAATTTTTATTGGGATTCTAATCAGGTTACAGACGGGAAATGGCAGGGCAGGACAAGGGTAAAGCTGTAGGGGGTATATCTACTTGCAGTAGTGGGCAGCACATAATCTGCCTTCAGAAATTGAACAAAGTTGTTCTTTTAAAGCAGACATTTGGGAACACAGGATCATTATGAGGGCATATGTGATCCTGGAGCATAAGGGGTGGGATTGTAACATTTTAACTATGGCAGCCCAATGGCCTTTCTCTTTAAAGGTTTTAAAAGGATCAGGGGCAAAGTCATTTCAAGAGCAGTTTGAGGGCACTGTGCCTTAATATCTTTATAAATTTCCATTGATCCTCAAATTAACTTAATGGCTATAAGGAAGTGACAGAAGGCTAGAGTTTTAAAGCCACCTCAGGCCAATGACACATTGAAATGAAGATATAAAGTAATTACAACAAAGGCTATACCTCTGGGAAGAAGACAGAGAGAGACAGAGTGAGAAAACCAGAGATACAGAGTTGGAAGGAGAAGTGATTGGGTTTAGCATAGTGGCGTACATGTGTACAAACCACCCCAGGAGGCAGACAGATATCTGATGTTACAGTGTAGACTCAATGAGGATGTAAGCTGGTTGTTATCCTGTTATTTTCATGTGATTCATTGTAGGGAATTCATTCCCGGATGGGTTTATCCATTCCCAGGAATTTGGGAATCCCACATTTCATTCCCGGGAACCCCGGGCATCTCACATGTGAACGGTTTTAGAACGATCTACACTTATTATTAATAAAACTACTGCAATATTTTGACACAAATAAAAGACTAACTTTATCTACAAGCAGTTCATGCTGTCATAGAAGTTCATGTATCTTTAGTTGTGGTAATAAGAGCATAGAAAGCACAACGTCCTCACAGGTGGCGCAATGATAGTGCTGCTACTTTGCAGTAAGGAGACTGTGGAAGATTGTGGGCTCGATTCCCGGTTCCTCCCTGTGTGGACAACGCTTTGAGTACTGAGAAAAGCGCTATATAAATGTAATTTGTTATTATTATTATTAACGTGTCCAGCGTGCGGTCGTCCAGGCAAGAATCGCACCTTCGTGCAGAAGTACGCCAGCCACTGAGAAAGCACGCTCTGCCTCCACTGAAGTAGGCGTCACAATCAGCAGATACTGATACACTTGTTCTAAACAATGCTCACGCTTGTCGTTGCTCTGAAACACCGCCATTTCAGCTTTTACTGATGCATCCAGTTTCTTGTCATCATTCTTTGATGGCAAGGTTCTTGGCACAGATATTGCGGATGCAACAGACTGATGCATTGCAATTTCAAGTTGCTGTTCATAGCTGTTGTCTGATGAAGTGCAAGCTGCAGCAATGGCACCACCTTAATTATTTTCAACTATAACTTTGTTAGGGTCCTCCCTGCGTGGAGTTTGCATGTTCTCCCCACGTCTGCGTGGGTTTCCTCCGGGCGCTCCGGTTTCCTCCCACAGTCCAAAGACATGCAGGTTAGGTGGATTGACGATTCTAAATTGGCCCTAGTGTGTGCTTGGTGTGTGGGTGTGCTTGTGTGTGTCCTGCGGTGGGTTGGCACCCTGCCCGGGATTGGTTCCTGCCTTGTGCCGTGTGTTGGCTGGGATTGGCTCCGGCAGACCCCCGTGACCCTGTGTTCGGATTCAGCGGGTTGGAAAATGGATGGATATAATTCTGTTATTTCTTGATCGATTTTTACACTTTTACACGCTATATATGCGAGCTTGGCCATTCCCATTTTCCCGGGAATTACAGCAGTTTCATTCCCGGGAATGCAGGAATACCGGGAGCCCGGGAATGGATTCCCTAATTCATTGCCTTTGTTCCTTTGCCCATTATTTCCTTTTTAGTTATTTTGTAGCCATTTTTCTACCGTGCCTATGAAAACTATTCACCCCCTTGGGAATTTTCTCATTTTATTATTATACAACATGGATTTAATTTGGCTTTTTTCACTTTGATTAACAGAAGAAAAATCCTAAATGTCAGTGAAAACAGATCTCTGCAAAGTGATCTAAAATTAACTACAAATATAAAACACAAAATAACTTGACTGCATAAAGTGTTCATCCCCTTCAAGTCAGCATCACAAGTGAATTCCCTCAATTTGCTTTTCAACATACTCGGTTTGATGTGGACCCTTCCTCAGAAACTTTATAAAAATGCAGCATGCTGTGCTCCCTTCAATATCTCCTCATTGGCACAAAGCTTATTCAACTGGTCCAACTAAGTAATAATCTGAAGGAGCACAGTCAGTACTCAGGGTTTCACTAGTCCTCAGTGTGAACAGTTGCCATCATCATACATATTCAGTGATATTTTGGCTAAAACACTTTTACGTTAGTGTCTTGTGGTCCTATGTTTTCTGCAGTAATGTCACCACACTGAATTTTCACACCTCTTTCACTTTCTGACCAAAATAACACAATTGCAACACAGTGTTTCTTTATAGTGCAGGCAGATAGTTAACTTCAGCTGTTTAAATACATATAAACAGACAGGAATGAATATAGCACTGCTAACTAGGATATTTTATATATAAACTAGCTGTCCCTTGCAGCTCAGCCTGCATAGCAGTGAAACAGGAAAAATATTAAAAATCAATAAACAAACATGTATCACTAGGTAAGGCAATGAACACTCCCACATGGTCGCGATAGGTAGACCGACTTGAACGGAGGCTGGTGCATGAGTAAGGATGTGTCTCCCCACTCCTGATGTCACGCTTCCCCCTCTCCTCCACCCACAGCCTCTGTCTCGGATTAGCGCAAATAAATCGCTCCTGCAAGTGAACTATGATACTTAGCGTGATGTGAAAAGTTGCAAAAACAAGCAAATTATACAAAAAAACCCAATCTAAATCCATTAAGTAGCTCTCTCGTGAAAAGCAGACATACATGTGGACATACATACAGATAGACAGACGTTGGATTTGATATATACAGTAATCCCTCCTCCATCGCGGGGGTTGCGTTCCAGAGCCACCCGCGAAATAAGAAAATCTGCGAAGTAGAAACCATATGTTTATATGGTTATTTTTATATTGTCATGCTTGGGTCACAGATTTGCGCAGAAACAGGAGGTTGTAGAGAGACAGGAACGTTATTCAAACACTGCAAACAAACATTTGTCTCTTTTTCAAAAGTTTAAACTGTGCTCCATGACAAGACAGAGATGACAGTTCTGTCTCACAATTAAAAGAATGCAAACATATCTTCCTCTTCAAAGGAGCAAACAAATCAATAGGGCTGTTTGGCTTTTTAAGTATGCGAAGCACCGCGGCACAAAGCTGTTGAAGGTGGCAGCTCACACCCCCTCCGTCAGGAGCAGACAGAGAGAGAGAGAGAGAGAGAGACAGATAAAAAAATCAATACGTGCCCTTCGTGCTTTTAAGTATGCGAAGCACCGGGCAGCATGTCGCTTCACGAAGCAGCTGCACAGAAGGTAGCCAACGTGAAGATAATCTTTCAGCATTTTTAGACGAGCGTCCGTATCGTCTAGGTGTGCGAACAGCCGCCCTGCTCAATCCCCCTACGTCAGGATCAGAAAAAGTCAGCACAAGAGAGAGAGAGAGAGAGAGAGAGAGAGAGAGAGAGAGAAAAGTAAGCTGGGTAGCTTCTCAGCCATCTGCCAATAGCGTCCCTTGTATGAAATCAACTGGGCAAACCAACTGAGGAAGCATGTACCAGAAATTAAAAGACCCATTGTCTGCAGAAATCCGCGAACCAGCGAAAAATCTGCGATATATATTTAAATATGCTTACATATAAAATCCGCGATGGAGTGAAGCCGCGAAAGGAGAAGCGCGATATAGCGAGGGATCACTGTATATAGAGAGAGATATTTGGAATATTCTTTTTGAATAAATATATATGAACAGATAAAGGGATAGATATTTGATCTGCACTTTCTGTCATTATTCTTCAAGCACCAATTTGTCCCAACTGCCCTCCCGAGTCACTGAGCTGTCAAATCATATTATTTTGTGTACTCTGAGAAAAGAAAATCTCAGCCCTCCTTTCCAATAATACTCCATGTTTTTGTTTCTGTCTGAACCCCCAATAAAAAGGTTAGACTTCATTTGTGTTTTGGTCCTAACATTCTCACACCACCCGGATATTCAGTCTTCATGGCAAAAATAAACAAGTCAGGAAAATAAAAACTTCTGAACAATCACTTTTCCTAACCTAAAGGTTTCTTTTTGATGGAACACAAAACCAGTGACCAAGAGCAATCCTGCATGATGAAGATGATTTCTTTCTGTCATTTTAGATGTTTACCACTAGACAGAGATATATTGGTAGACACTTTACATTACTCCAATGCTCTCGGTCAATACAGCATCTGATCCTCCCTCTGAAGCTGTTCCTTTATGTCCTCGGGCATCATGTATAACATTGTGAATTAAATTCACAATAACTATATGGGTTGTGGACAAAAACAAAAGTGTGTGTATGCACAAAAAAATTCAGATGTATAAAACTCAGTGTAAACAAAGTTCCATACACTTCCTCTTTACAAATTCCAAGGAACATGAATTTTAATACACATGCACATGCCTACAGCCCGACCGGGAGCACTTAATAGACTGATTGAGTGTGTTTGTAACTTTTGGGATGAAACTTTTTCTGAGCCTTGTGATCCATGTTGGAAAGGCTCTGCAGTGTTTGCCAGTTGGGAGAAGAAATATAACTGTGGCATGGGTGAGTGGCATCCATGTAGATCCTGGCGGATTTCCTGAGGCAGTGTATGCTTTAAATGTCCTCCAGGGCTGGAAGCTGTATCCCAATAATCCTCTGCACTCTCAATACAGCCCGCTGTAGAACTTTCCGATTACCTGCTGTGCAGCTTTGATACCACACAGAGATACAATGGCTTAAAATACTCTGAGTGGTGCACTGAGAGTAACAACACGGTAACAGCTATGGTATTTGGAATAGTTTGGCCATTCCATGCACCATTGTATTGTTACAGAATGATTACAATCAAGTGCCTAAAAGTTTGTAAATGATATGCAATTAATTTCAGTGTATTTGATAAAGCCTGTGTCAGGGATGCAAATATAAAAAAGAAAGGGAAACCACACAAAAATAGAAGCACTGCTTTGATGCTGGGTGCCGCCAGTTTGCAAAACCGAGCAGAAATGTGCATACGCATGGTGTGAGGAGGCCGTGAAAATATGCGCAGCTTTACATCAAGTTAAGTTTTTATACATCTCGTGAACGTGGAAACAGGTGTATGCAACATTTTTGTTTGTATGCCCTGTTTATACATGAGGCCCCTCAATTTGCACTCATAATCTCATTCATTTTGTCACCAGGGCTTGTGATGATGGTGATGCAAAATATCAAGTAAAATGAAAGCCTCGTTCAAGGATGTGGCTATTTTATGTTTGCTCAGCTTACATGAAACTCAAACTGCTAAGCCTTAATTTTAGATAAATCAGGCATATACTCAGGCAGGCCTGAAAACGAAAGGTAGGCCTGTCCCTGAAACTCAAGAATAGGATTGGTGACCTGCAAACAGTTAAAATGGCCAAAACAATAAATCAGAAAAATGGGAGAGACTAATAGGTGGCATTATAGAAACATCCCTCAAAGAGAAACTCAAAAACAAAGAAAGACATATGTAAATATCCAAGGACTATCGATTTTGTGACAGGAAAATCCATTAACAAAAAATTGCTGAGGTAACATAAGTCTTGCATAGGGCTGAGGGCAATCCCCACAGCTGCAGTGTTAGGTGGCCCTCCTCCTTACATTCCACATATAAAGTACAAGAAAAATAATAGAACAACCAACCAATTAAATTGACCTACTTACAAATATACATGAATTAAAAAAATTGGAAAACACTACACAAAAACAAAGTATCGAATTACAGAGCTTAACAAAACATAGAAAATCAGCAGAACAACAACATATAACGAAATCATCAGACAAAGAGAACAGAGACCAGGGATGGAAGCAAGCTAAACCATAATGAGCTTGCACTTCACCACCACAGTCTGATATGACATTTCAAAACTGCCAATTGACCAACAAATCATTAGTCAAACTCATGATCACTCTCAACTTCAGTCATGAACAAGACTCCAACATCCCAAACTGTTCAGGCCACTGTTTGCCCCTTACCTTCACATTGCATCATTTTTAGAAGAGGACTTTGGGTTTGGATGTGGAAGGACTAGTTCTCATGGTGACATAATCATTTTCAGTTGTGAACAACTCCATGGCATTCTGGAGATCAAAGGATGATCGGGCAGGAAGGCAATAACAGAGATACAGTTCTTACTTTGCTCAGCTGAATGCACTTGAATTCTCAGCTGAATGTTGATGACCCATCCATGAAAATCACAATGAGGAAAGGAGACAAGATGCACCATTGTAGCCTTACACGTATATTAAATGGACCCAACTTAATACCAACTCAGCAAGCAAAACTCTTTCTCTGCACATACAGTAACATAAAGGCAGAGGCCCTGGGACACAAAATTCTAATAGCTCCATCGACATGACATAGGGCACATGACCATAAGCTATTTAAACAGATCCAAAGTACCTGCACACAAGATTGGCAGACTCCCATAAGACCTTCAATATCTGTGCATGAGCAAGAGTTGGTCCTTTGTTTCATGCACTGGACAGAATCTGAAGATGTTTTACCAACGACTCTAAGGAATGTGATCCCACAGTAAATGGACATTGCCTTGTCCTGCTTTTAACATGGGCAGCAAAACTCCAGTCTGTTATTCTATAGGCACCATTTCTGCTTCCCACACAACATCAATGATATTGTTGATAAACATAATCCCATGTACGCATTTTTATGTGTTACTTTATTACTAATGTGTTTTGCTATGGATGCTGAAATATCCTACAGTCGATGCAGTATATTGCCACACATTGGAATGATTTTGCTATAAATAAAGGCAACATGCATTTGACAAAACCAAGGGCCATGGTGAGAGACTCAGGTCTCAACCAAGTAAAAGAAAACAAAAATCTTTAATTATCTTTGAATGCTACTTCTTTTTGATTTTGAGTCTGCTTGTGTCCTAATGATGACATATTGTTATTCTGGGCTCAAGGCCAGT
Source organism: Erpetoichthys calabaricus (assembly GCF_900747795.2). NCBI lineage: Eukaryota > Metazoa > Chordata > Cladistia > Polypteriformes > Polypteridae > Erpetoichthys > Erpetoichthys calabaricus. The sequence continues at coordinate 86,771,803 of NC_041405.2, read as the reverse complement.
TGTAATTAAACCAAAATGCTGTGACGTAAGTCTGAGAAGAACAAAAACAAGAAGTTAACTGTGGGCCAGAGACCCTCTTAAAGTGGAGGTTGTGAAACATATTCAAACTAAAAGAAGTCATATGCATAGTATAATGAAAGAAGGAGAAACAAGTAAACCTCAATCTTCTTAATAATGGCCGACTGGAATGAATTTAACACCACAAGGTGCACTATTTCCTCTGTTAATCCACATCAGTATTTTGTTTTAATCCCTGTGCCACTGTGATCTTCTCCAGAAGATATGTGACTGGTCTCCTCATAGCTCCACACCTCTCTGTTTAGTAGGACTGAAATCTATTTTTAAACAGAGACCAAGAATGATTCGCAATAAAGCTGTCTGTTCCTGCCCTCTATCCTCTGCAAAACCCCAATATTGTAAAGCTGCGGTCAACAGCTGCTCTCAATACAAATGGCAATGAGGTTGAGTACCAATATAGTCTGTCAGAACATTGAGAAAGTAGTTACATAAATTAATTATTATTTTCTCTTTACAGGTTTCATTAAGATTTCATAAAGTAACATTCATTTTAGGAAATTAATTTGCAGACGGATCATGATGGGCATTTAAATCCTAAATCTCCTTGAGCTGAAATGCCTCCTCATATCCCTAATCAAGGTGCCCTCATTTGTTTAAAAGTAGATTTCTCAATGGTAGATGGTGTAAAAAACATTCAATGGTTTTTCTGCCTTCCTGTCTCATGAAGCGCGTGTAAAGGTCAGGACATTCCTCTTGAATTCAAAGCCTGCCACAAGTTTAAACAGATTGATGACATGCTGGGAGAATAAATAAATCCAAGTTTACATGCTTACACTCCTCCTGCTGCCTTCAATGAGTTGATAATCCCCTGGTAATAACAGTTCACAATGGGCCAAGGCTTTTTGCAGCATAGAAACTGTACAAATTAGATTGTGCGTGTGTTGTGGAGCCCATTGGATCAGGTCTGTCCTCAGGTGCCCTCAGCTTCAGAATATGACTTACCATTGATTCCTTTCAAAATGCCTCCCCATGACTGAAAATGTCTTCCCAGCTCATGAGTGAAATAAATCAATAAACTCTCTGTTTACCCTTAGATGAGCCACTAGATATGTTATTGAATTTTTAAATATACGGTGTCACCAGGAAGGTGTCCTCACAATTCCAAGAACAAGGGATCAAATCCCAGCCATGAGGCTGTCTGCATGTATTTTTTTAACACTAGAATCCTTGAAGCCTGAGAAAAAACTCATAATCCCTGGCTACCTTAAATTCCTTTGCACCTATCCATTAGCGTCTTTTGTTTTGTAAATTTGTGATAGCAGCCTGCTATCCCATCCGCCCCACCGCCACAGCTGAACTCGGGTTGGGTGGTAGTTCTCCCAGCACAAGTCTTGTTTATCGTGGTGTGAGGTGCCTGGAGTTGTATAGGGTAAATAATATGTTGTTATTTGGAACACATGCATTTCATGTGTGTTCCATGTCTACAACGATCTATGTAAATGTAGGATGACAGGAAATGCGAGAAATGCAAGAAATGTTGAACACATACCTAAAATAGAAACATTTTTCATGCTATAGTATTAAGAACAAAATATTGATATGAAGTGTATAATGTGTGATGACTGAAGTCCAAATCTATATATAAAATTCAGTAAGCAGCCGACCATGGTACTCAAGACGCACGCAAGACAGAGACCATGGGATACGCATGACATAGCCACGCCTGCCAACTCACAGAGCCACGCCCACCAACTCACAGAGCCACGCCCACCAACTCACAGAGCCTCGCTCACCAACTCTAAGACCATGGGATACGCACGACAGAGCCCCGCCTGCCAACTCTAACCCTCCTCCCGCATCATGGGATACCGCGTCCACCCTTGCAAACTGTTTTACACGCTGCATACAGCGATTCCCATCCGCAACAAACATGCTTCTTCTTAGATGGTCCTGCAGGAACAGGGAAAACCTTTGTCTACAAAAACCTGATTCATACCATACTAAGAGCATAGTGTTTTTGTTGGCTTGCCCACCTGCCTGACTGTTACCAGCATTCACCGCAATGTACTGGAGTGTAAAACTATTGCAGCTGATACCTCACAAACTGTCCTTATTCCCCGGATTTCCCTGAACCCATCAGATTCAAATTTGCCTTTTACTTTTACACGCAGACAATTTCCTGACCCCATCAGATTCAAATTTGCCTTTTACTTTTACATGCAGACAATTTCCTGTTAGATTAGCCTTTGCAATGACAATTAATAAGGCACAAGGCCAAACTTTTAAAAAGACATGCCTCTATCTGCCAACTCTAAGACCATGGGATACGCACGACAGAGCCCCGCCCACTAACTCTAACCCTCCTCCCGCATCATGGGATATGCACGACAGAGCCCCTCCCGCCAACTCTAACCATCCTCCCGCATCCACCCTTGCTCTTGAGGCATGCACACTGCCTGCTCATGTGCCCACACGCAACATCTCACCAAACACCGCCTCAGTCGCTTTTGTCTCTGCTACAGTCCACATACACCTATGAGCCACGTTAACTTTTCATTGTTCTTTTCGGTTCCGGCTGCTTTTCTATATGTAATCCACCAAGTCGCCTGACCATGGGATACGCACGCACGCAAGACAGAGCCCCGCCCGCCAACTCTAACCCTCGTCCCGCTTCATGGGATACGCACGACAGAGCCCCGCCCGCCAACTCTAACCCTTCTCCTGCGTCCACCATTGCTCTCGAGGCATGAGCAGGCAGTGCGCATGGGTTACGCACGACAGAGCCCCGCCCGCCAACTCTAAGACCATGGGGTATGTATGACAGAGCGTTGTTCTTAGTCACGGAAGCATAGTCATACAGTCTGCTCAACAATATGCTGACTACATGAATACTTCCGGAGTTTATGGTGGCGAGGCAGAAGCTGTGGCAATGTCCCAAATGCTTCAAGCTACTATCACCATTCACTTCCGAGGTATTCCTGACCCCATCAGATTCAAATTTGCCTTTTACTTTTACACGCAGATGGTTTCCTGTTAGATTGGCCTTTGCAATGACAATTAATAAGGCACAGGGCCAAACTTTCAAAAAGATATGCCTGTATCAAAACCAGTTTTCAGTCACATACAATTGTATGTTGCTCTCTCCAGAGTTCCATCTTTTCATTCACTCACGATCGTATCCTCAAACCCACACCATTTGGACAACTGTGTCTTTCAGGAAGTGTTCACCCATCAATAAATAATTATGCAGCATATGCTACACCGCGGGTTGGCTAGTATCAAATAAACACTTTCACAAAAGGTACACGTATAACAAAACAAGTGAGCTTTTATTCAAGAATATAACTGAAGAAAAAAAATTGAGTTAGGGTACAATTTTGACACCACCGCTTGGGTGGTGCAGTGGTAAGAACTGTTGACTCATAATCAAGAGGTCGCGGATTTGATTCTGGGCACTTCCGAGAATTACTGTTTTGAGTAGTGAGCTGCTCTTATTGTTACTATTGTACAATAATTTAATTTAAGTCTGTAACAGCTGGTGTAAATGTATGGTACTTGTAAAGGTTAGCGTTTTTTTTTCTTATTCAGTTTTATTCTCTCAGTAGCATTCATTCTCCCCTCGATCAGACACTGCTCTTTAAAAATAAAGATGTGCTATAAACAGAGATGAACTCAGATGAGGATAAGGGTTTTACATCAGAGAAAGAGAACAGAAGCGTTCCCCGCAAGAAACGTCCACTCACATATAAGAACAACGTAGCAGCACCAGGTGTAAAGGTGAAAGGTGGCACTGTTTGGATGCAGCAACAGGTCGGGTGTTATCCTGCCAGTCAGTATGCCCTATACCTGTCCTTCAACGAAACAGCGCAGCTTACAGAGCTTGCCAAGGTATCGTTCTGTTTGTGATTATGTTTTGTTGTGATTGTCTTTATATAAAAAACATTTTATTCAATTATTTAGGATTTTTTCAAGGGGTATCAACAAATGAATCCAGGCCATTTTAGAATATCATGGTAGAATAAACAAAACTTTATCTCTTTTCAGACTTGTTTTGCTTAACTCAATGACATATCAACAGCATGCAGATGTATATGGCACAATTGCTTTTCATTTAATCACTTATCAGGAGGCATACAGCACTTTTTCAATGAGTTGTAAGGGTACCAATAATTTATCCATGTACAGTATGTAGATCTACGAGGATGGTGTGCCAGGAGGAAACCTTTGCTGTCCAGAGAAAGGCATCAGGGAAAGACTTAAATCTGCCCATGAACACCTAGGCAAAGATCAGGACTTCTGGAACCATACACCTTAAACAGATGACCCAAAGATAGGTTTATTTGACTGCTGTAGCAGAAGACATGTCTAATGAAAACCAACAACAGCATTTGGCCAGAAGAATCTGATACCAACTGTAAGTACGGTGGTTTGCTGCATCAGGGTCTGAGCAGCTCACCATTATAGAATCCACTATGAATTCTTCATTGTACCACATTGCTTGAGTATAATGTGAGACCACCTGCCTGAAGATTGAAGATCAACCAATCATGATCCTTAGAACATGAAAGTGACCCTAAACACACCAAAACAGCCACCAAGAAATGGCCGAAAAGACAGAAATGGATGGTTCTGGAGTGATCAAGCCATAATCAGGATCTGAATCCTATTGAGATGCTGTGGGAGGATTTAAAATGAGCTGTGCACACAAGACACCCCACAGACATCACACAACTTTAAGAATTCTGCAAAGACAGGTAGACAGTTGAAGAAACACCTACTTGAAGTTTTTTCTGCAAATTTTGTGTGTGTTGTACCAGCTATTAGAGCCAAGGGTGCGCTTATTTTTTCCACAAATGTAAATGGCATATCTGCATATCATTGAATAATCACCTTAATCTAAAGATGCTTTTTAAAAAAGTCAAATATTGATATGTTCCATATGTTAAAACAGAAAAAACATTTCAAGGCATATACTTACTTTTTACATAAACTGTATGATATGTAAAATAAAGTTTGCTTGTTGTGAACTGTTTTAGAGAGCATAACTAAAATCTCTCCACTACTACACTTCCAAAAATATAACTTACAGCTGCTTCTGATTGGTGGGTTTTAAAATGTTTTCATTGGCTCTCTAAACTCTATTAAATTATTCTGAGTTACAAAGTACATTGTATTTATTCATATCAACGTTCTTCTCTAAGAGATATTTTTTCAACAGATTATTCAAGTAGATTCTGTCTTCCTTGACACACCAAGTTTCCAAAGATAAAGAACAGAAATAGCAACATGATGTCACTACAGTCAGGTAACCTAATTCTTTTAAAAAGGTACTTCAGCAGCAGCTTCATTATTACTTCAATATAGTTAAAGGTAAATGAAAGACTAATTATGCTTTATATTATCTAAAGTTCCAAACCCAGTATTACAGGGAACTGTCTTCCAGTCGCTGCTACTTTTGTACACTCGGGTGAGTCATTGGGACCTGCAACTTTGCTTCTAATAATCGCTCTAGACAATACTTGTGAAACTCTTCAAATAAACTCAAGACTCTTCGTAGATTGCCAATTGGAAGCTTCTTCAGAGTAAGAGCCTGAAGGGGACTGAATTCAAATGAAAGTTGTTTATGGTAAAAAAGTTAGAAGAGTGGAGAATGAATTCCTAATTTTGTTATGGAATACCCAGAGGATATAACTGAGGCATTATTAATAAATAATTTGATACATATGAAGCAATTGTAATGATGATCAAAAAATAAAAACGAGTCTATACTTTCAAAACATCCAAAAAATGGTGAAGAATTATAAAGATAATTAGAGCAATCTAGATGAGAACAGGCGGTTCAGCTCAAAAAAGGTCTCTGTTTCTATCTACTTAATTCTTCTAAAATACCATCAAGTATAATTTTGAAAGTCCCTAGTCCTACAGTCCACAACACGATGATTTACTGTATTCCATATGCCTATGGCTCTCTGTATAAAGAAAACGTCCTGATGTTTGTGTGACATTTACCCTTAACAAGATTCCAACTGTGATCTTGTGTTCTTGTGGATTTCACTTTAAAGTAACAGTCTCGATCCACTGGACTAATTCACTTCATAATTTTAAACATTTCAATCATGTCTCCTCTTAATCTCCTTTTGCTTAAACTGAAAAAGGTCAGCTCTTTAAGTCTTTCTTCATAATTCATCCCCTGTAGCCCTGGAATCAGCCTAGTCACTCTTCTCCTGGACCTTTTCTAGCGCTGCTGTCCTTTTTGAAGCCTGGAGATCAAAACTGTACACAATACTCACCAGTGTGTTATAAAGCTTGAGCATAACCTCTTGGACTTGTATGAAATGAAGTGATGACTAACCTGATGCTTGGCATAGTGAGAAATGACAATTTTTTCATTTGGACACACAACTCCTGGCTGGTCAAAGTGTTGTTGAATTGCCTTGCCTGTCAAATGGACAAACTAGTGTGAATTCCATTGACAGCCATCTAAGCAAAAGAACTTTGCTTATTTGATGCATGTTTCTATTCTCTTTAGTCATATTATTTCTGTGAAAAAAGTAAGAATATGGGTAGCGATGTGGCTTCATCAGCCTCTCGCAATGAATGACACTAATGAAGTAGTATTAACTACTGGGTAACAGAACATTATGTGTATGTTTTATTATTGTGGTTTCACTTTTTCAGTGCATATCCTTAGCTGTTGTTCACAACCTGACTATTTACAGGCAGCTACATTAGCTACGTTTGACTTCTTTGTGCTAATTTTTATAAAGCGTTGATTTCCCATTCAACATGTGGTGCAGAGAATACATATGAACAAGCCCCTTTTAGGTGAACATTTAGGTCATACTTGCTACTTAAATATAAGCTGGAAACCTTCCAGAATGCCACGAGTATCAGCATTACATATGTTTTCTTGAACGCATTTTGCCAGGAGCCGAATGAGTAAGGAATACCCTATTTCATAAGCGCTATGGATGAGAGGATTGCTTGTGGGTCTGCTTCAAAGTCAATTGGGAATCCATTAATTTTCATGGCACTGTGGCTTGAATACAAAGGACCCCAGAGAAGCTGTGAGCTGAGTGGTTCAGCCACAGCACATGGGCTGGCAGAGCTAGGGGCAGGCTTTGCTTTGTGGTCAGATTGATAAATCGCTGCCTGTACTTTTCAATTTCATCATCGTAAAACTACTCATGGAAAAAGCTTTAAGATCATTATGGACTGGGTAATGTATTAAGGCTCCTGCTGCAGAGCAGTAACAGAAAAGTCTTCATTTGTCACTAGTTGGATGTGCTTGTGAGTGATTGACTGCTGTGTGTGTGTGCGTGTGCATTATTTACATTGCAAGAAAGCCTCCTGCATTCTCACTAATGGCCTCACAGTCTTTACTAGTTTTTCCTGGCACTTAAGCACTTGCTTGTTTTATTATTACAAAACCAGAAAATAACACCAGTCACTGTAGGCATTTGTAGGCCCAGCTCTCTTTCATTTGGCATACTAAGCAAACATTTTACTTCTGTTATTTACACGAGCAGTTCCCCTGGGAACATCAGCTCCCTAGAGGGTTGTGTTAGATACATTTTGTTTTGGTCCCAAAAGAACAGATTTTTTTAGCAAATATTACACCATGTACAGTTCTCAAAAATGCTTCTAATAAAATACTATAACAGTTGGTGAACAGAACCTCAAATCAATTTACATGAAAAACGATAATGTTCCCTGCTTTAGTGATTGCCCATTGTTTTTGTGAAGCTAGTTTTTTTTGAGAGAAACTGCTTCTGGTCATAAGCCAGTAGGGATGCTCGTATCTTGGTTTTCCCAATTGTACAGAATATTGAGAGACAACCTGAGAGAAATCCCTCTTTGAGTGTTTCATATAATGGTTCCTGTGAGACTTCATAACAAACTTTGAAAACCATGCTCAGTGAGATATACTCTTAAGAGATATTGTAAGAAACTTATCTTAAAGAACGCCAAGACTGTTTCCTATGAGATGGCTCTCTTTTGGAGAGACAGGAATTACCACTGATCTCTACCTACTGAGATGGATTGTTTCGTACTCTGAATTATTCCCAACAGTTTTCTATGCAGTAATATGAAAAATCTCCTGTACCAGATGATCAATAAGACTTTTCACTCTGATATGACACTCCCTACACTCACTACACTCAAACTCATTTCAAGACAAAATGAAACCCTACCTCTCTTTAGTGTCTTAGCAAATTATTTTGCATCAAGTAATATATCACATATCTTATACCTACTGCCCAGAGGCACAGATTCTTAAAACTCAAATTCTCCAATTAATCCTCAAAAACTGTTTCTTATGATCAATTCCTTATACACTGTATTTAGACGACCATTTTCTATGAGAAAGAATGCGAAATTAACACTCATTTGTGCTTATTGAGACAATGTCCTGCAAATCACCATGAGAAGTTCCAGTGAGTCTGAATGAAAAAGTCACTTGGCGCAGTGCGAGTTAGAAATTTTAACTGTGGAACTCCACCATCTCTTACTTTTTTCCTGTTGGACAGTGCTTCTGTTCAGTGTCAGGTGTGTTAAGGATATGTAAAAGTGCCCCAGGATTATTATGAGTGCAATAAAACCAGGAGATGATTAAGGTAGCAATAGCCAAGGTTAGGACAGACAAGGGTCAAAATACTGTGGAAGCAAATAAAAAATGAAAGTTAAATGCAGAAAAGAGATTTTAACCAAAGCACAAATTCTACTATTAGGGCCTACTTGATTGGATACGAACACTTAAAATACATGGTATGTGACCTGCATCATATTTTTATTCTCACTTGCTGTGACATTGGCAGCAGGATGGTCACACTCAAATGATCAATTAACCAGGCGTCTCAATATAAAAAAAAAAATAGTAATGGAAATATTGTTTTTTAATTTCAAGACCAATTGCTTTACTATGGATTCACACCATGATCTATCTCAGATTTCCAATTTGTACTGTGGTAACTGCCAGTGGTCATCCACATCATTTGACATTTGTGACATTTGGCCGTCAGAAGCAGCTCCTTGCAACATGAGTTAAAGAAGAAATCCTAGTCTCGGCTATGCAGGGACTTCTTCTAAACATTGCAAGTGGAGGGCATCCTCATGAATCAGCTGTGCTCTCTACTTAGCCCCCACCTTTTCTGCACAGCATTGCCATGCACCACTCCTAAAAATAACTCCAGAAGTAGATTCCACATGTGTGAAAACCCCAAAAAAGACAAAAGTACACATATAAATGTGATTAAGTACTATATTTTCTTAAGGCAACATGACAGTCCCTGAGAGATAATATTGAAAACTTTTTGAGGTTCACATTCAAGGATACATATCCCTCAAAGACAGTACGAGCTTAGCCTCCAGTCTTGCGTGGGTTTTTTCTGTGAGTAACATTTTCTCTCTGTGATCGTATGACAGTCATAGTGCCACATATAAGGATTGTGTCATGTCATCTTAAAGTTTGCATTTCCTGTTAAATACTGACAAAAGTAAAAGTCTTTAAAAGTTCGAGTCTATGTCTTTTAGCAGGGACTTGCGAGATACAAAGGGGACTTTGAGGGTTTTGTAGTTTCTTAACCTAAAGGTTACAAAAACTAAGGAATTTATAATTGACTTCAGAAGAAACCCCATTCATCCATAAGAAATGGTCATCAAAGACCAGTCAGTGGAGCTTGTTGACAGTTACAAATATCTTTGGACAATCATAGACTCAAAACTGATTTTTAAGGAAAACAGAAGCCTGCTTATTCATTTTAGTGCGAGTCCTACCATTATGTCACTCTTTTATAAATCTTGTGCTGAGTCTATCTTTCTTATGTACTGCTAGATTGGTTTGGATAATCCTAGTGTCAGTAACAAAACATTATAAATCAAATTGTAAAATGGAGTTAAAAACTAACAGTCCAATCTTACAGGCGTGTTTAACAAGCAAGCATTACGGAAAGCAGAGTGCATTCTGTCAGAAAGGACTCATCCACAGCATTCCCAATTCCTGTCGTTACCATGAGGTCACAGGTTCAAGGTTCCAGGTATAAAAAGCAACCTGTTCAAAAACTCATTCATTCCCACTGCTATTAATTTTCTAACTAAGTTCAGTTTTAATAAACATTATAACATTAACAGGCCTAAATCACAGGAAGAACAGTTAGCATTTTCATCGATCATCATTCTAATATGTTTGATCTAATGTTTCACCGTAAGCATTATGCTCATTGCGATATTGTATTTATTTGTACTAAGTTTAGTTTAATGGCTGCATTCTTTGTTAATGTCTTTGCAATGTTATGTTATGATCCCTCTGTAAAACCTGCAGACAAACAAAATTTCCCACTTTGGACAATACAATTGAATTGAGTTGAACTGAATTAAAACCATTTCCCAAAAGACAATCTAAGAAAACTTCCAAATTTTTACCCAGTAGGATTATGTCCTTTAAGATGTTGTTAGAAATTCTCCCCTTACTCTGTAGTTAGTGACAGACACTCTAGTAATAATCCCCTGCTAAAGAATGAAAATGGAAGCATTTGTGCTTAAATAAATTGGAACTAAAGCTGTTCTATGGAAATTGTCACAAGTGGCTCCCTTATTTCTATGTCTATAATGGTTTCCTCTCCGATGCCATTAAAATCCTTCATATACCAGCTGAGCGCTTCCTGGTGAGGCAGTCGCCATTAGATGTTTCTCATGTGTTTCATCTTAAAATGACAGGGTGACAGTTATCTTTTTCTAAAAATCTATTTTTTCTCCTGGCAAGTGAGTGTTAACTGAAGCATATGTCTTATTTGAAGAGAAAGGAGGATTCAGCTTCTAACATTTCTTAATAAAACTTCTGATTCCAGGCAAGTGAATGCTGGGTAAGACTGAAAACATTGATGAATAGTTTTAAAATGCTAACAGTATCTCAAGCGATATGATTCCAGTTTCTTTTCTTCCAATTACTGAATGTCTTCAAAATTGCAAAGGAAACTTTCTGTTCTACCAGCTAACTGGTAGACATATTTTCAATTTCAAACAAAGAGGGTTGCGAAATGAGCCTCGCTAATCATCTCACAGTTCCTGCTTCACACATGTAGAATGCCATGGAGCCTTCCTGCTGCTATGAAGTGGAGTGCTGCGTGATCGATTGGCTGCTCACCCAGGAGGAGGAGTGATGAGTGAGGAGCCTGGATTGTCATGCCTGCTTCCGCCTCTTCAATAAACAATGCTGTGCATAAGCCTTTAGACAGATGAGAAGCTCTGTAGGCAGGCCGGAGGTGGTCAGCACGCACATTCCAGAGACACTTGGTTGCTATGGAGCTTCACAGAATTCATTTTCCATTTATACTTGGTGTTGCTTACTGGTGTTTGTAACATGCAACTGCATGCAGCAATGAGGGAATATGCAGTCCTTAGTTGAATATCACATTTTCCATTATTTCTGTTATCAGAAAATGTTTACATGTTTTGAATGATAGGTGCCTTTTTATAATATTAATTTGAGGCTCAATGAATTTCTCAGAATTGAGCTACTGGTTACGGTTTAAAATTAGTTATTTAACAAGAACCCATATGTCATTTCTGCTTCACACTAATTTGTGCACCAAAAGACATTTAGGACAATGCTTGAGGCAGCAGAGGATATGGTAACTGTTTGTTTTAGAACTCAATTGTATCTACTTGTTATGGATCTCAGTGACTGGATTCCTTTTTCCTAATACCTGAATTAACTGTAGGCTTTTATCCAACACTTCCACAAAACACCATATCCACTCCCATCATTGTGTTAATACGTTGGAGGAAGGAAATGTACAAACAGTGGTTCAGGTGGGCCAGTACTCACTGGTACAGAGTAGCAGCGCTTCTTGATGTTATCATTTGTAGCACCAGGAGTTTTTCATGTGTACTGGCAGTTCTTTTTTAGGTAGCTGGTACTCATATTATCCCCTCACTCCCAGACTGCAAGCACAATAAACATCTATCCATCTTCATTTACCTTTCACTACAGAAACATCTTGAATACAACTTCTTCTCCTTTTCGATTTCAAGCACTGTGTACAAGGTTTGATCAGAAAGTTTTGGAACACACATTTTTTTGCTAATGATGAAATATACAGTAACATACACAATGGATAATAAAATATATTTGCTACAGACATTTTTCTGCTCAAGCTCTGTCAAATTAAAACAGCTTTACACCAATGAAAGACACATCATCTACTCTATTCCCTCCTTATACCAGTTTGATTGCTATACTCACAGATATTTCTTCACTTCTTCAATAATCTCATCATCATTTTCCAAACTTTATTCCACAGATTGCATCTTTGAGGATGCCAAAAGAGAAGGTACTCTGAAGGATCAAGATTTGGGCTGTAGGGTACAGCAGTTGTGGAGGAACACAGTTTCTTAAATTCTGTGATTGTTTCTTGTGCTTAACTGCACATGCACTAGGAAATTAATTGTTCTTTGATGCTGCAGTACCAAGCTGGACATTTTAAATTAATCCCAGAATAAACTATTGACATGTTCTGTTAATTTTGATTAAAATATAAAACGTTTTTCAAATAAATTTGGGCAGCACTCATAGTTTGAGTTGAGTTGTAATCTTGTTTGCTTTCCTAACTGACAAGTGAAAGAGAGAGAAGAATTTATTTTTAATAATTCATGTAGTCTTTAGGCTCTGAATACTTGGCAGCTTGAACTTAACTGTGCTACGGAATGCATGGGCTGCTTTACAGAGTGTGAACATGCAATGCACTTTTATAAAAAAAAATTATATTTTTAAGCAAAGCTCTATAAAAATGTGTGCATTACAAGACTATTGAAAGCAGCATAACTGTAATGATAAGCAAATACCAAAAACAGTGTAAAATACAAAAAAGGTTTTCTAATCCTACTTATTCCAATAGTGAGTCTCAGAGGCTCTGGCCACTAAGACAGAAACAACTCTGGGCATGGTGCCAGTCCATCATAGAAAACAATTATTATGAAATGAAAATTACTGCACAAAATGCAAAATGAAAAAATACACTTAGTTCTGTCCATCACAAAACCTGCTTATTCAAATACAGTATCATGAGGAGCCAGGGGCAGAGACTGTCATGGCAGCATCAGGTACAGTGCCTTACAGATACAATTATTATAAAATATTGTAATTTTGTATATGAAAAAAATAAAGTTAAAGATCATAGTTGTTACATAACTCTCTTATGTTTATGGAGTTTACAGGTTTATAGGGACCATTATTGTCACATGTATGGAGTACAGTGAAATTCTTACTTTCGTGTTCTAATTGAAATGCAATAATATTCACTTTAACATGCTTTACAGTTACTATTCCAATTGTAGAAAAAGAGAAAATCTCATCAAAAACAGGAGAACCAAGAGAGCTAAGCAGTGTTATCACAGTAAGATACTCAGGAATACTATCCTATGTTTGAATGATGGTGTTTTAATTTCATGCCCATCTTCTTAGCCACTTCATCACTATGCTTTGGTTATCCCTAATGTTGGTGCACTGTAAGGCTGTTTGCTTCAAAACCTGTGTCCTTCATCATTAGGAATTGTTATATTCCGTGTACTTTATCTGGTGGAGTGTTCTATGTTAAAATACTTCTCATATTTATACATTTGGAGTGTAGTGTTTAAAAGCCCACTACACCTTTGGAGAAATGTAGGAAAGGTGAATCATATTAAAGACGATTTTAAAGAAGAAGGGTCATACCCAAGAAAAGGTGAAACATGAAAGAAGATTTCAAAAGTCAAACAATTCAAGAATCAAACATCAAGTGAAAAAATATAGTAATGAAATAGGAAACCAAGTTCACATGTTACAAAATAGTCATGTCCTACCTTCAAATCTTGCATGATGCTTACACAGGACATCCATAAATCTGGATAAGAATGAAAAAGACAGCCTGAAAAGTCTGTTCTAAGACTGACTCCCTATATTAAATTTTTAGTTATTAATTTACGCTTAAGCATTTAAAAGATACATCAAACAGGAGATGTCTATTAAATTTGTAGATGGGGCTATTTTATGATGAAAGTGAGATTTTAAAGACACTAACTGCCTGATAAAGAGCATGAAGTAAACACATGCCAGTGTTTAACAATCTCATTACTTAGCAGAGCAACTAAAAAGTTTCTGAGGGCAGAATCTGCCACATTATAATTTTAAGAAGGTTTATGGATTACATAAAGACCACCATTAAAAACTGGAAAATACTGAGTGAACAAAACCTAAACCTGAAACTGGCATTCCTATGGTGCTGATTTTATAAATGGCCACTTAAAGTATAAATTATCTCTTGTGTATGAAAACATGTATATTAAAAGTTTCTAGCTTTTGTGGTTTAAAGTAAATATTTCTGATTTGAAAACTAAGTTTTCCAAAAGGCTCAAAATCAAATATGTCATTTTTGAATTTCCAGTTCTGGGCCATTATATGCATGTAGTATATTCATTGTTGCCTACTCGATATTTACTGGACCAGATCCATTCAGATTTGGACTACCCAATTTCATTGTGACACGACTTTTCTCAAAGATGATCCAGCCATGAACATTGACAACAGAAGAAATATTGCCACTGTGGAGAATTTTGTAATCAGACAATCAAAAAGTAACAATTCATGAGAAAGCAAAAGACAACAGGGATCAGTTATGGGTGAGTAAATCCATAAACAATTAAACAGGAGTGAGCTGTTTGCATGAAATAAGCTATCAATGCATTTTATAAGGAGAGCGTTGTGGTAATACATCTGGATTGGGAGAAACTCAAGAAGCGGTTTATAACAGGCGATGATAACTGGATACATCACTATGACCAAGAGATGAAACAATGAAAGCATGATGATTCTCCAATGCCAAAGAAATTCAAGGTCAATGTCAGTGCTGGCAAGATCATGTACACAAACTTTTATGAGCCTTAGAGTGTAGTCTACTTTTATTACTTGTCTAAAAAGGCCAAAACAGCTGGTCAATATTCTCCTGATTTGCTTTTGCTTTTGTGGTATTCATGAATTCAATCATGAAAAAGTGACAAGGAAAGTTGTCGCTCTTCCCCATTCTGCTTTACAACAACTGCCCCTGCTCACACTACACTGGCTGTAATGCTGTAGATGCCACAGTGACCCTGTTCTCCAGATCAGCAGAATATAGCTGCTTCTTCAATCACCTGTTCTTCAATCAGTAGGTTTACCACCATGGGACACTCATACCAATCATAAAGACAACAAGTCGGTTAGACAAATGTGGTTGCGGTTCAGGTATTATGCTGAATAATAAACCATGTTTGGTTTAACTGGTGTTTCTCTTAGTAGGTCAGGATCAAAACTTTTTGATACAGTAAAAAATAGGAAGTACTCTCGTAGCAATCATCCAGCCCAGAATGATGCTAAAGAGACCACATCATGAAATATTAAAGATTTTTTTTATCGATATGATTTCTCTCAACATCCTGGCATTTATTAACTCACCAATCAAGCATTTAGTCTTTCTTTCATCCTGACTTTATACTTTGCCAGACTGGCTTTACATTCCACTATGCAGTCACTTTTAGTCAAGCCTCAGATTGACTTCCAGGATCAGAATGGCCCCATATATGCTCCACATACTTCAGTTTAGACGTACCGCTTGTGACAATCCATATCTTATTACACAGTATTAGTATACCCTATCAAAGAGACAGCATTATGTCATGTTTTACCTACTGAAATGATGCCCATTAACTTGGCTCTTAATAAAAGAGTAATCACAGTAGGCACTATACAGGCATATTGCTGTAGATATGGAGGAGTCCCAGAATGTTTCTTGACAGATATCAAGTAGTAGTCTCCTAAGAAAAAAGAGTCTGCTCTATAGTTTCTTACATAGTTTCTCTGTGTTCCTAGTCCAGTCTTGCATGTCATTAATGTGAGACCCCAAGCACTTGTACCAATGCACCCCCTCCACACAAAAACCCTGAACAATAACTGAGTGTAGAGGCGCTTTGGTTTGGTGAAGGTCATCAACTAATTCCTTGGTTTTGCTGATTTGAGCTGGAAACAATTCTTTTTTGCACCAAAAAACAAACTTCTCCACCTAACCTGTATACTTTACCTAACCCCTTGTCAATTCAGCCCATAAGTGCAGAATCATTGGAGAATTTCTGCAAGTGGAATTGCTTTGTGCTATATTTATAGTTTGAGAGATAGAGTATGAACAGAAAACTTAACAGTGCAGTTCCTTATGGTGCTCAAGTGTTGGTTGCATCTATATCAGATACAAAGTCCTGAGGTCTGCTGGAAATATTCAGGACATCATAAGCTTATACACCTGAATATGTATGAGCTTACCCTTAACAGAAATGGCTGAATGGTTCTGAAAGCACTGGAGAAATCAAAACACACAAGCCTCACAGTGCTACGGGCTTTGTCTGGGTGGGAAGAAGTCTTGCTGATAGATAATTAATGTTTTCTCTTCAATCTTTTTCCAATAGACAAAACTGCAGGGGGTGAAAGTGTTCTTTCAGAAAAGGACTCATATAGCCCAGAATGTTTTTCATAGCAGTGGCACTTTCTAGAATCCTAGTGACAGACTGAACAGACAGTAATAGACACCACAAAGTTTGTCAGCACAGGCCTTAAGAACTCAAAGACTGATACCTTCTGGTCCTGTGACTTGACTTGCTTGTAACCTCCTTAGTTGTATCTTCATTTCGTCATCAGTTAATTACAGCCCATACTGATGGTCAGAGGTGGACTCATCACTGTCCATACCAGTTGAACTAGTCAGAGTTGAGTTTGTACAGGGACCTGTTGATGCAGTAGAGATTGTGTGTGTGGGGGGGTTTGTGTGTGGTTGAGACTGGCCATAAAAAGAAAGTGGCGGCGAGAATTAAAAATCTATTAAAGAACTGGTTGCACTTTTCTCGGTTTAATATTGGTGATCCTGCCTCTTACATGTTAGGGCAGTGTGTACTCACATAAGGCATTCCACCATCTTGTAGTGCCCTTCCTTTTATACATCCTTTGCTATTTTCAGTGCTTGTTTTCCTCTTAACATTAGAGTCTTGTAAGTCCATGACACATTTTCCTGCCTGCAATATCTATTCCAACTAGATATGTCACTATAATGTTTAAGAAGGAAGTCATCAATGGTTCATAGAAGATAATAATATTCTATCCCAACCTTCATGACATCCAAATAATGTTAAATCACAAACACATGCTGTCTCCAAAATTTCACTGCCATTAGTCAACCTTACAAATGTCTTTACTGCATTGCAATTGTATACTTCATCTTCCTAATCAGTCAGTTACACTCCAATTGTATGCAGATGTACTCATTGAGATTTATTTCTGGAGGTTTAATTTGAATAATATCTTTCAGAATTTTATCAAGGTTAATTTTTTATTTGTGTACTTTTCAGAGCTAATTAATTTTTATCAAATTTTCAAATATTATTGTGCAAATTTAATGGAGAAGACTGAAAATCCTGATAAATGTGCATTATGTAAATATCAAGAAAAAGAACAGAACAGCAAGAAAATGTAAAAATAATATGTGGCTTACTTCAGGGATGTGGGTAAGTCATTAAAAAGCCATGCCAGCTTCCAGTCATTGTTAGTTTTTCACGGAGCCATGGTGGTATGCAGCTGTTTTCATATCTCACAGAACAGCACAACATAATTTCCATTTCAGAAGAAAATTGAGAAGTTCATCCCCAGTCCGCTGCACACTTAAGAGCTTACTCTTCACTGGGAGGGTCACATGGGGCTTGTGTTTGGGAAAGTATGCAAAACACTTACAGATAAATGTTTGATTATTAATGTACTTGTAGTCTATTCTATCCACTGCTAATGTCAAAGATCAGATTGTTAAATGCTAATGACTGCACTGGAAATGAGATCTTCATTTTAAAGAAAAACCTTGGTGTCTGTCATAAGGTAAAGTGTAACATACTGACAGGAAAACACCAAACAGTTTTCTTTGGTTACCTTACACTTTAATAAATCTTGAGCACTTAAATCTTTTATGGACTTTTTTTACAGATGAAATCAGATTGCTTTGACCTGTTTTTTATCTGCAATACTAGTACTATTTCTGTTATAATACCTAATAAGAGTATTCCTATTTTTTAATATTTACATTGGTGAGATTAAATGATACATCACATCAATGACTGGCTAGACCTCAAGCTCTGTCATTCCATTCAAAACAAAGGCCAAATTTCCCCAGAATTTACTTGTAAGAATATAATTGAAATAGGCTACTCGCCAAACTTCTTTATTTCTTTAAAAAATTATGTAACATTCAGTATCAGATTCTGGTGATAGTGATGATTTATTTAAACTAGTTACAGTATAATAATTTTCTGAGCTTTTGGTCAAATTGGTTAACCTTAAAGAATGGGAAAAATGAAATATAGATTTCCATATTCTGATAACACAGCATAGGTTCTTAAACTATGGGTTGTCTGAATTTTGGACACTCAGAGTCGAGATTGACAATAGTACTAAGCTGGAAAGGGTTGTGTGCAGTTTGCAAAGTGCCTTGCAATGGGCAGTTAAAGCAAAGGCCATTGCTTCCTTACAACCTGCACCAGCAATTCCCCAAGGGGGATCACCAAGCCACCCCCTCCCACCTTGTGACAACAATCAGATGAAGGTACTTCAAATCAAAACTCAGATGTCGGTTAGACAATTTCTGAATTTCCTGAATGCTCCAGTTAAGTTAATGCAAGCCTCTCAGATATGCATTACCTGTGTTAGTTCACCTCAGCTTTGTTCTCCCATGGTTACATTTCTGTTTTTTTTTTCTGTGCACCATCTTCTTCTCAAGGAAGAATGCACAAGATTTCAAGTCTGAGGAGTTTCAGCTCTATTTCTTCCCAGAATTAGTTTAATCCTAACAATGCCTTGGTCCTAAAAATAGAGAAAACCTGTGACAATGGGCTTCATAATAAGTGCCTCCCCTATAATAAAGGACTCCGAACATAAGAAATTTGACAAATGAGAGGAAAGAATTCAGTCAATCAAGATCATTTGTTTAGCTAATAGCTAAGCTGCCTCAATATCTCATTCAGATTCTTCTTAAAGGATGTCAAGATTTCTGCTTTGACTGCATGTCTTTGTAGTTTGTTCCTAAGTCCAATAACTCTGCGTAAAGAAGTATTTCCAGATTTAAATGCATCCCCTCCATTAATTTCCACTGATGTCCTCGAAGAATGTGAGTCAACCTTAAGCTAAATGAATGTTGCTGAATTAACTTTATCAATGCCTTTGAGGATTTTAAATACCTGGATTAGGTTCCCACACTGTCTCCTCTGCTTGAGACTGAACAGGTTTAGTCTGTCAGAGTAGGACATGTCCTTAAGTCCTAGGATGCACTTGGTCGCTCTCTTCTGATAGCTTCGTGCTGCTATGTCTTTCTTGTATCATGGTGAACAGAACTGCACACAATACTCCAGATGCAGTCTTACAAGTGCATTTTATAGTTTGAGCATAACACCCCTCAACTTTAATTCAACAGTTTTTATTGAATAACCTAACAATTTATTTACCTTTTTATTTGCTTCTGTATATTGCTTAGTCAATTAAAATGTTGTGTCAATATAAACCCCTAAATCTTTTTTAGAGGTTACTTCCTGTATGACACTGTGTCTCCTATCTTATACTTATAATTAATGTTCCCTTTGCCCATGTTTAGCACTTTGAATTTGTCTACATTAAACTGCATTTTCCAAATGTTCACCTAGTTCTGAAGGTCGTCCAGGTCTTTTTGAATTCAGTGAATTCATTTTACTGCCATCACTCCAATTTTAGTATCGTCTGTGAATTTCACAAGTTTACTAACTATACCAGAGTCAATGGCCATTAATATAATTCAGAAATAGTAATGGACCAACGACAGACCCCGAGGGACTCTACTGATGACCTTGCTCCGTGTAGAGCCTTCTTCACTTATCTGTACTCTTTGTGTCCTGCCGGTTGACCATTTAGAGATCCAGATGCCTACAGCTTCTACTTTCAGAATTAATCTTTTGGGTTTGACTGTATCAAAAGCTTTTGAATTAGTCTAAGTAAATGATGTCATGTGCTTTGTGTTTGTGAAGCAGTCTGGTCACTTCTTCAAAATAATCTAAAAGACTTGCTTGGCAGGACCTTCCTCTCATATGCTCATGCTGGCAGCTATTTAGAATATTATCTTCGTTTAAGTAATTTTCTGTAGGACTCTGTCGTTATTCCCAATTCTCCTTTAGCAGCTCCGTCTGCCATCTAACAGGAAAGACATGGGGTTTTCAAGTTATGTGAGAATTATTTTGTATTTAACATTTTTAACTTAAAACTGTTTTTTTTTGTTTATGATTTGATATTATGGGTTTGCTCCAGGTTTAGACTTTTTAATACTCTAAATTTCATGTTCAGTCATGGAGTCAAGCACCAATTTTGTATACTAATATCGATAAGGGGAGTTCACATTTACTCTGCATTACTGCTAAGTTCAGGAGGGAGCGAGATTTGCTGCAACCATAGCATAACACAGGGTGCCAGGAGCCACTTTCTGTACCCTTCCCTGGATTTATATATATTCAGTCGGACTACTACACAACTAATATTGCTTAGCACAATGTTAATTCTGAATTCTGGGGAAGAGTAATTGAGATGGGAATAATATGAAGTTTCTTTACTTGTCTCTGTTGGTTTATACTGTATATTGCAAGACAACAGCTAAATGTCTTTGCTCTGTGGGTTGTTCAGAGTTGAGAGCAAGGTTTTTAAGGGGTTGGCATAGGGGATTTTGGGATTGATTATCTAAATTGAGAGTATCTTTATGTACGTTTTTCAAGGATTAATGGTTGTGCTTATGTTTATTGATCTTTCTTTTTTGAACGTCAGGAAATTGTACTCAAATCCTTGGCACTGCCACATACCAGATTTTTTCTTTTGTCACTATGTAAGCGTAGTTTTTGCTGAGGAATCACACTGCTTTGCAATAGCTCATAATCTCTGGGAGGTGCTCAGGCGGAGTCAGTAGATTAATTTACACAGCAAAACTGGAAGAGTTAAATTAAGGGTTAAAGTGCACACAGTATATGAAAACAGTGTTTTCATATATACTCTTTTAAAAGTGACTTGAACATCATAAATGTTCATTTAACACTTAAGATTTTATTTATGCTTGTGTGAAAATATGTAGAATAGTTTTGCTAAATGTGGAGGAGCTCGGTACTTATAAACTGTTGCTCATCTTTGTATATGCCTGTTCTCTGTGTCTCTTTTTTCTGGACATTGCCAGGTCCTTACTATAATCCCCCACTCACAATCTTAGTCCTGCATTGATTACAGTTTTATTTTTCAAATAGCTGTGTTATCTGGCCTCGTCTAGGAAATTTTGTAAGACAATGGGCATCAGCTATAGTTCCATTGGTTAATCAGATGTATGTACTATGTGACTAAGTGTTTCTCTGTTTATAATATATGTATTTTTTGTTTTTCACCACAGGTTATTATTGGCAGGCAGAGTGTTGTAGTGGTTAAGGCTTTGGACCTTGGACTTTAAACCCTGAATTTGTGGGGTCAAATCCTGCTGCTGACATTGTGACCATGAGCATGTCACAACACCTGGCTGTGCACCAACTGATAAAACAAAATAAATGGAACCAATTGTACTTCAAATGTTGTAAGTCACCTTGGATAAAGACATCAGTCAAATAAGTAATAGTAATATTATTAGGTCACTGGGGCTGCCTACTCTTGAACAAGCTATAGACAATTGTTCAAGAATAAAACATTCCTGCAGTAGATCAATTCCTTGCCATTTTCTTCTTTTCATAGTGACTTGGCTTTTGTTGATAGTCATCGCAACACACAATTTTATAAGAAAGTGTATTCTTTTGAATTGAAACAGGTAATTGGGTGGAATAATGTGAAATTTGAGTATATTGTGGAAGCTCGGCCCCAGAACACAGACAGGCACACACCAAGGGTTCCTAAAAGCAAACATTTATTTACAATTTGTCCACACAACATACAGTGTCCCTGCATCAAACACCCTCTTCACAGGCCCTCCAATGGTCCTGAAACCGCCTCCACTCCTCTCCACCAAGCTCTGTCCTCTTTCCCCTGACTCCAGCCGCTGAGTGGTGGTTGCTGACTCCTTTTATTGGGCACCCGGAAGTGCTCCAGGTGCTTGAATTGCTGACATCCGGATGCACTTTCGGGTGTGGCGAAACCAGTACCTAGGAGGGTCCAGCAGCTCCTGCTGCAGCACCCCCTGGCGGCGCCTGCGGAACCCAACAGGGCTGCACAACACTTCAACCTCCATGAAGCCCTGCGGGAGTCCGAGGAACTGCTGCAACCCAGGTGGAGATACTGGGTTTTTCATCCTTGCTCCCCCGGAAGATATGCTGCAGGGGCATCCCGGCTGGGCATGGGCCCCAGACGCTTGTCACAATATATTATTACCAATATTACATTTTTATGTTTTTCTTTTGTTCATGCTGTTCACTCAGTTGTTCGTCATTTGTATGTAGTCCACAGATGTGAATGTACTGCACATGTAAAGCACTGCTTGAAGTGGATATACATAAATGCCAGAGCCCTATGAGTTACACTGATGTATTAACAGGGACAGTGAGTAGCATGGAGCACTAGTTTACAGCATCGAAATTTCTGTGACTTTCCCATTAGACATTGAAATGCCACTATCTTGTGCTGAAGTTTCTCCCTTGAAGTTTGATAGAAGAATGGGGAGGGTTCTCCCTTTGTGTTTAAAGTACCACGATATAAGTCTGCGGGTGGAAGTGGGGTCAATTTTCAGCTCTACAACCGACAGCAGAACAGATAACCAAAATAGATGCTGATAGAAATCTAAGATTGCTGTTAGTCAACATCAAAAATACAGGGCTTGATAACCATTGAGCTTTACATCTTCCTTGTGGTTCACAGAACTTTTTCTTTCCATTTTATGGGATCAACATTTCTTTTTACTTATCCAGGACAATGCCCAATCTTCATTCATCCATCCACCCTGTTGGTTAGTGGTGTTATTCACGTGGCCTATCAGTCTTTTCTGTTGTGTCCCTCACTTGCTATTGGCGCATCAACGAGTATGTAAGTTTGCATAATATTAACAAATATCAACAAATAAAAAAAAACAAATCTCAGATAATTTTTCTTTTTCTATAACATCGCCAAATTTCAATCAAATTTGTCAAAGCATTTTTGAGATTTTGGAGTATTTAGTTATTCTATTGTGGGGGGAGCATAGTGTCTATTTACTGATTGCCATATTACACAACTTGCTGGCTTTAAAAGGAAAGGGGAACTCAATGTCAGAAAAGTTCAAGAAATGAAAGATAATCAGTGATGCAACAATCTCAGACTATTCAGCATAACAATCCTTTGTCAGCTTTGGCCAGATATTTCCATGCTCTTCCATTACTTTCAGCCCTCTACAGAATGAGCACATAGAGTGCATAGCACATGGGATAACAATCCCACCCTCCCTCTATTAAAATGTGATTTATCAACTAAGAAGAGTCAAGAAAATTTCAAAATTTCACAGCTGAAGAGCATTGAATTTATTTTTATTTGGATGTTTGACCTGAAATGCCCACTGCTAGATGGGCAAAGAAGGCCCTGATCAGAAAGGTATCAAAGCAATTTTGAGATTTTGGAGTATTTAGTTATTTTATTGTGGGGGAGCATAGTGTCTATTTAAGATGGTGGCTGGAAGCAGTTACTATCTTAGTTTTGGGATAAAATTCAAATAAAAAAGCATTTTTGGTGGTTATTTAGGGAAAAGATTTTAGTCTAGGGGTTAGAATTTTTCATTCTGAAAATATTCTGTTCTGTTTTGAACTTTGGGTAATGGTTTTTCAGTCCTCATTTGCTTTGATCTTGGCCTCTGACAATCCATTTGGCTTGATACTTAGAAAGTATTTAATTTCCTGGTACATTAACTGAAACACAAATCCTTGTGAATTTACTATTTTGGTATCATAGCACTACCTTGTTCTAGACCAGTATACATCATTTTAAACTTCATCTACCTTTAAAAAGAGACAGTCCAAATCCTCTGCTTTGTCTTTTAGTAGCCTACACAATTAAACCCCTCTTTTAAAATTCTGAAAGAAATCAGCACAGTGGCTCCCAGATATTACTTTAAATTAAGTAAATTTTCAACGAGAGAACAAGGGAACAGATTGAAACTTGTTAAGGGCAGATTTCACACAAATGTTAGAATTTTTTTCTTCACACAGATAACCACAGACACACAGAATAAATTACCAAGCAGTGTATGACTTTAGGAGCTTTCGAAGGTCATCTCAATGCTATTTTGGAAAAATCAGGTTAATAAGACTGGCAAGCTTTGTTGGGCTGAAAGGTCTGTTCTTTTCAAAATTATTCTAATGTTCTTTTATTTGATCCTAATAGCTTTAGGACCCAACCCCGCTTTATAGCTTCCTTTTGCATATTCTCTGATATAAGGACCTCTATTCTATGTTGGTTGGCCCCTCTCTTTTCAGTCAGCTATTTTTAAAATAAGCAATGTATCTTGTTTTTTCATTTTTGTTAGTGTTGTGGACTAAAACGAGACCCGGACTGGTCTGCCTTAAAACAGGTTTCATCCCAGGCAGTTTGACCCCAAACTCATGTTCTAAAATGTGCTTTAAATGTTTAAAATTTAGAAAAGTTCCAATCAAAGGAGAGAACAAAACAACCTCTGGCTTAAAGAACAATGCCAATAAGGAATCCTTATAACTGAAGAATTTATCCACATTAATCAAAAAGAAAACAAAAATGGCAAAAAGCAAAATAAGGGCAAAAGGACTTGCCTAAAAAGACAAACCTAAAAAGACATAACATAATTCTCTTCCCAATTTAATTAATGAAACAAAGTTAGGTCACTGATTTAAAGATTTTTGAGCATGCAGCCTTAATTCACAACAGATGGACTGCCAGGTCGTGATTCACATTGCTAATGGTTGATTAGCTCTACTTTTGCTTTTGTCCTTTCCCCTTTTTGTTCACCACTAATTACCCTTGCCATCTAAACTTTGTCAAAATGGCATATAAGATTAATCTTACCTTGACACATTTAAATATGGCTACTTCACAAAGCAGTCTAATAATAATAATAAAAATACATTTTATTTAATAGGCGCTTTCCTTAACACTCAAGATCACCTTACAATGAAATTAAACATTAATAAAATAAAAACAAAGAGAAAGTTACAATCAAAAAACAATAAGGTACAGAGGTAGAAGCAAACATACAAAGATAACAGGCAATAACAGTGTTAAATTCATAGTTGGTATGCCAGTTTGAAAAGATAAGTTTTGAGGGCAGTTTTAAAATGTGTTATTGAGTCTAGTTGACAGATACAAGAGGGAAGAGAATTCCAGAGTTGAGGAGCACTATGACAGAATGCTTGAGAGAATGATTGAGCTCCCATAGAACAGAGTTTGATGTGTGGTAAAGAAAGTAAAGCTGCAGATGAGGATTTGAGTGCGTGAGCGAGAGGGAGTGTAAGTCTGTAGGAGATCAGTGAGATAGAGAGGACTGAGGTTGTGGAGAGTTTTAAATGTTATGAGCAGTATTTTGTATTGTATTCGGTAGTTAACAGTGTAGCAGTAGAGGCTTTTATCGACCTCTTGAACCCTCAGGTACCACTCCAAACACCAGGTAAAAGTACAATTATTATTTATTGTATAATAATAACATGCACAAAGCACCCTCCACTCCACACCACTCATATAATCAATAAACACTATTCTCTACAATCACAATACCAATCCTCCTCTCCCAGACACTTCGCCACCCTAGCTCCCAGCTCAGCTCAGTGTCTGGGCTTTCCCAGAGTCCTTTTATACTCCCTGACCCGGAGGTGTTCCTGCCCAACAGTCCACAAGTCCTTATTACTTCCGGGTCAGGGTAAAAGTCCTTTTCTTCAACATGGAAGTACATCATTTCTCCTGTTCATGTGACCAGGACGTACTTCCAGGTTATAGGGCACATAAGAGTCCACGAGCCTCCCTACAGCGACTCCCGGTGGTCCCCAAGGTATCCAGCAGGGCTGTGTATAAAAACTACAAAGTCCATGAGGCCCTGCTGGAATTCGGGGCACGTCCATGCTGTCGGGAGAGCTCTTCCTGGCGGCCTGGGGGTGAGGGCCGGAAACTCTCACCGGCCATCCATCACAACAAGGAGCCAGTGAAGTTGAGAGAGAATAGGTGTAATATGTTCAGTGGATTTAGAACAGGTTATTATTCTAGCAGCAGAATTTTGAATAAGTTAGAAGTGATGGATAAGTTTTTGTGGGATGCCAGATAGAATACCATTACAGTAATCTATGTGTGAGGTGACTAGAACATCAACCGGTACTTCAGTACTGTGTTGCGTAAGAACAGGACGAAGTCTAGAAATGTTTTGGTGATGGAAGAAGGCAGTCCGAAAAACATTACTTATATGGGAAGAAAAAGAGAGGGTACAGTCTAGAATGATGCCCAGGCTCTTTAATGGGGAAGAGATGTTTGTGTTAATATTGTTAATTAAAATAGAAGAATGGTTAACCTTAGCAAGTGTGGATTTAAAACCAATGAGGAGCACCTCAGTTTTATTGCTGTTGTGATATATGGCCGGCCGTTCATCCCGGCCAATACCCCCAGGCCGCCAGGTGGAGCACTCCCTGCAGCATGCAGGTGCCCCGAATGCCAGCAGGGAATTATGGACATTGGAGTTTTCCTTTACAGCCCTGCTGGATACCACGGATGCCGCTAGAAGGCGCTGCAGGGAGAAGCAGCGACTATTTGCCCTACGCCCCGGAAGTACGTCAGAGTCACATGGACAAGAGGAATGACATGCTTCCGGGATGAAGAAGAGGACTTTTTATCTGACCCGGAAGTGATAAGAGTCATATGGACTGAAGGCTGGGAAACACTTCCGGGTCAAGGACTATAAAAGACTGAGAAACACCAGAGCGTTGAGCTGAGCTGGGTGGAAGGGTGGCAACGCGTCTGGGAGAGTGGAGGATTAGTGTTTGATTATTGTAGTATTGTGTATATATATATATGAGTATTGTGGAAAGGAGGGTGCTTTGTGCACGTTATTGTTCGAATAAATATAATATTTGGACTTCTACCTGGTGTCTGCCGTTTGATCGGAGGGTTCAAGGGAGCGATAGAGCCCCCTATCTGTCACACTGTTTAACTGGAGAATATTGTGAGTCATCCATGACTTTATGCCTTGGAGACATGCCATTAGAGTATCTGGTGGGAAAACAGAAGTGGATTTAGTGGATAGATATAGCTGTGTGCCATCAGCGTAACTATGAAATTTAATACCATGGTGCTGAAAAAGTCTAGTTAAAAATACCTGAAGGCGGCCCAGAGGAAGACACCATCTATCCCCTCTTGGCTTCTTTTGTTGAAGAGAAGAAAAAATGGTGTGGAGCAGGTGAACTCTTTACATGGCATCATCCATTAGGGTTACACCAAGGCTGATATGAATGCCTTAAGGGTTGACTTTAAGATTTCAGAAAGACATTGCCTCTGTTAAACTTGTCACTGATTGCCATATTACACCACTTGCTGGCTTTAAAAGGAAAGGGGAACTCAATGTCAGAAAAGTTCAAGAAATGAAAGATCATCAGTGATGCAACAATCTCAGACTATTCAGCATAAAAATCCTTTGTCAGCTTTGGCCAGATATTTCCATGCTCTTCCATTCCAGCCCTCTACAGAATGAGCACATAGAGTGCATAGCACATGGGATAACAATCCCACCCTCCCTCTATTAAAATGTGATTTATCAACTAAGAAGAGTCAAGAAAATATCACCTCTGAAGATCATTGAATTTATTTTTATTTGGACGTTTGACCTGAAATTCCCACTGCTAGATGGGTAATGAAGGCCCTGATCAATAAGGTAAGAGAATTTGAATTAACACCTATTTTTTGGTCTTTCCTGCACATCTGTGCTCTCTTTTGGTGGTCAAAATATATTCTACGGCACTCCAACCAATGTGAACAGTGTTTTAGATCATTTTGAATCACCTGACATTTGTCCCCTGTGATGCTTCATCAGATGTTTTCAGTCTTGAGTTCTCCACTGGGCCATCACCTTGTCTATTCTAAGCTGCATTGTTGTGAAGCTCACTTGGCTATGGCTTTCCTGATGCAGGTGTTTCTCTTCGTTTTTCCAAAGAGTTTCATGAGGACAATTTTATTTGACTTTATCTTAAATTCCTCTGTAATGTCCCCTGTGGCCACTAAGGGGATCAGCAGAGCTCCAGACATTTAAAACGTCTGCAGACCAGACAGGTTTCAGGTTCAAGAAACCTTTTATTCTAACAATACCTTATAACAGGCATTCCTCCACAATCATAAATTCACTTTTCTTTCTCTTCCACTCCTCCCCAGTGAGATTTGTATTTCCTCTACACCTGACCCTCAGAGTAGGGTGAGGGAATTGTTTTTATCATGGGTCCAGAAGTACTTCGTGGAGAATATTTCTAGGTTTCCTGAGGATATATTTCCTACTTTGAGTTTTTAACTCACTGTGTCTATTTAGTATTTGGAGTGCCTGCCCCAAGACCACCCCAGCAGCCTGACAGAAAGGTTTTTACTTTTCTCTGCTCCTTTCATTTTTAACATATTAATGAAACAAACCGTCAGTAAAGGAATTAATATAAAATTCAGAGTTACAACTGAATTGATTAATTAATTAATTGTTCAAATGAATGGCAAAAACATTTAAGTCCAAATATTTCATATTTTTAATTACACAAAATCATATCTTTTAAAACAGAGTTGCCTTCAAAGCTGGCTAAAGTATGAAAAATATACAGGGATACTCCTCCTTCTTTATAACATACTGTATGTATGAGAATTACCTTAAAATCCTAAAACAAATTTGGTAAGGAAATGGGATTGATGCCAGTTTGCAAATGTCAATGTCAAGAAAAAACTCCCATGAAAGTAAAGAAAGACAGAACTCCCAATTCAAAGGGTATTTGGTCTAACAATTGTTTTTAGCACTCTCTGCATCCATGTCAAAATTAAGGTAGATTTTGGTGGAGTTTTATTAGCCCAGAGGGAAATTTGTCTGCAGCAGAGAATATAAATTATATGACATTGTTAGACATATACAAATAAAATAAGCCAGCATATTACAATCAATTTTACAATCAGTACACGTTTCCATAAGATTTCTACAAAAAAGAATAATGAACTCTAACAGTACCCAATAGTTCAGAACTTATCTGGATCCCTACAACTACTTAACTCAAAATGGTTGTTTTTTTGTCAGTAAAAGAGTTCTTAAATGTGTTGCTCTTTACCCTTTTTTCCAACTTGTCTAAGATACAGAGAAATGAGAGAAGGCTGCTTCAACTTAATTATATTACTGTTAAGTTTGACAAAGTTTTCCAGACAGTTTTTGTTATTTATACTAAGATTCCCAAGCAAACATATAAATGTAAAATCAACAAGATTCAATAAAAGAAATGGGCATTCAAAAACCCACATATTCAAGATGGTGTCAAAAATTAAGCAGGCACAGAAAAGAAAAAATAAATGCATAATGACAGTTTTGGGGACCCACAGTTCAATCCAACATAGATAAGCTGGCAGGATAGTCACTAAGCAAAGAAACACAGACTAAACTGTCCAGGCAAGAATCCAGTACCACGGTGGTGACCTGGGAAATAATACAACATGTCCAGCTTTGGGAAAATCTGTATCCATGCCACTTCAACCATCTGCTATAAAGCACTATCCAATATCCAGGAGAAGTCATTAGGGCAAAGTGATGCCTAGGATATTCCAATAAGTAAGAAAATACAATTAAAACCAGTAGAACATGCCAAAATGAACATAATCTCTTAGATCTATATAAACATACAACAAACAGTAATGCACCATGCACTGCACCTTCAGCAGCATTATGTGTAGTATGCTATGCTAAATTAATAAATCTTTATTTGTTTTTTTGAATACCCACATGGAATTTTTGTATCTGCTGACAAATGTCTCCAAAATATAGCATTATAATAGCAATATTTATACATTTTTACAGTAATTTTATTTATCCTTTGAATAAAAAATATCACACAACCTGTGACAATAAAGTCCAACTGAATATATAAGTTTAACTAGCAAAATACCTGTGCTTCGCAGCAGTGAAGTACTGCCTTAAAATTTTTATTAAGAAGAAAAGTAAACCTTTTTAAACTGAGGGAAAATATACAAATAATTATTTGTTAAGGATCTGTTTGTATACCACGCTGTCAGTTCAGCCCTCCGGTTGTAATATTACCAAGCTGTGCGCCGAGCTTACTCTTGAGCATGCAACGTACAGTTGGCCATGTGAAAAGCAATCTTGCCTCAAATCAATGCCAACCTTTTGTAGGGTCTGTCCCTGAGACTTATTAAGTGTCATTGCGAAGCAGAGCCTTATTTGAAATTGGAGGCATTTGAATTGAAATGGGAGATCAGAGGGTATAACGGGGATGCAAGGAATAAAAACTCTCTCCCCTGAGCCACTGCCAGAAAAAATAGTTGCCTCAATTAGGTTCTTTTGCAGACACGTGACCTGAAGTCTCGTGCCGTTATAAAGTTTCGGTGGCTGTATATTGCTCAGTAACATTATTGGTGCCCCAACCTTCAAAATTAGATTATGCTCAGGAGTGCCTGGAGGATTCAGAGTGTGGAGAAACTCTACCGGATAGTGCGCCGCGTCTTCCACTTCTACAACTGAATCCACAGACTGATATGTTTTCGGTTGTGAAGGTAGTTCTTCAAGTAAAATGTGGTTTATACTCGTAGTCATGTCATTTCTTGGTGTCAGGATAGCTCTCTCCCTGAACCATGACACGTTGTGTTCGTGGAGATTTCATAGATTGGGGTAAACATTTTGAAGAAGGCTTTATAAGAGGCATTGGCGGTTGCCCAAAGGTGTAAAATATTTGGCCATTTCGGTACACTTGAAAGCGACAACTGAACAATTCAGCGGCAGCCATCAACTCACATGCAGAACCATAGGTGAAGGGCTTAAGCGTTTCACTCTTATAGTGCTCCTGTGTAGCATAATTATCTCCTGTACCGTCATCAGTCCACACCTTGAACCTGTCCCAGTCATTCAATACATAAGACACAATGTTTTTCCGGATATCAAGACTGAGCCTGATATGGCTGTGCAATATGTAACACAGAGAATGGAAAAGGCAGGCACCATCTCAGGAAACCACTCGGTAAGTGACAGTTCTTTGATCGATGGTGATCACCTCAATAGACATGTTAATGGGGGTATGGTTGGAACGAAAAAAGGAAATGGGTACCTGAACAATGTAAACTATGTCTAAAATACCTACACAATAACTATAATCGTAATAAACGAACAATAAAACAGCAGAGAAGTCGTGGATTAAATAGAACTGTAGATTTTACCACTCGTAATATTGTAGCAATTTCTCGGATGGGTTTTTCTGTTTTCGCAGCTTAAGGATGGCTTCTTTCACCTGCATGGAGAGCTCCTTTGACCGCATGTTGTCTGTTCACAGCAAAATCTTCCACATGCAAGCACCACACCTCAAATCAACTCCAGGCCTTTTATCTGCTTAAATGATAATGACATAACGACAGACTTACCCACACCTGCCCATGAAATAGCCTTTGAGTCAATTGTATAATTACTTTTGAGCCGCTGAAATGAAGGGATTATGTTAAAAAATTGCTTTAGTTGCCTCACATTTTTATGCAATCGTTTTGTTCACCCCACTGAATTAAAGCTGAAAGTCTGCACTTCAACTGCATCTGAGTTGTTTCATTTTAAATTCATTGTGGTAATGTACAGAACCAAAATTAGAAAAAGTTGTCTCTGTCCAAATATTTATGGACCTAACTGTAAGTAGGATTCAGTTAGCGTTGGGAACCCACATACCAAATTTCTTGAAGATGGGCCTATAAGTAACAAAGACTGTTAGAAAGTTCAATATGGTGGCCGACAGTGGCGTCATACCACCGAAATAAGTACGTACGTCAGTTTCGGTTAGCGCAGGGAAGCTGCCTACCAAATTTCGTGAAGATGGGGCCATAAATAAGAAAGTTTAACATGGCGGATGTTGTCGACCGTTATGACCGTTACGCGTAGAATTTCGAAATGAAACCTGCTTAACTTTTGTAAGTAAGCTGTAAGGAATGAGCCTGCCAAATTTCAGCCTTCTACCTACACGGGAAGTTGGAGAATTAATGATAAGTGAGTCAGTGAGGGCTTTGCCTTTTATTAGTATAGATGAAAATTAACAAGAAAAAAATTAGCTTTAGTATATGTGAACTATGAACTGGAGGCTAGTGATCATTATGACTAATACAAGAGCAAAGAATAAAACATTAATGTTCCACCATTATAGGATTCTGTTCAAACTATGACCTGTAACCTCAGCTTTCAATATGGAATTTAAAAGTGCTGTAAAACAAACAGAGAACCAAACATATACACAGGTGTTGGGGAAGCAGAGAAATGTCCATTTAATATTCACATGTGTGTTTACAATGAACAAGACATTAATAATTAAGCAATGTGTTATTTCACACATTTTTGGTTGTGAACAATGATTTTTTTTCAGTCATTTTTATATTGCAGAGGACCAGAAGGGGTGGATTTCGAGGTGGGACTTGAGGAGAGGCCAAGGGTTTTCTTCTTTGTCCTTGCCTTCAAATCTGGGGGCAAGAAAGGCAAACAAGTAATATACTGTGTGCCAGCTAAATCCTTCCTTGGTGTACCCTTAAAATCATGAGACAGCACTGAGTGGTGGTGGCTCAGCCTCCACGGAGGATTAGAAGTTTATCTTTTAATAAATGAGAAGTGCAAGTGTTATGATTTAACCGATACAATTTATACAGTGACAAATCAATTTCACATAACTTGATTTTGTAAAGAATGATGATGAGCGAATCCTGCAAAGTTTGCTTCACCGTGAGGTCAGTGAAATTATGGAAATATTCAGGAATTTCACTCATCTCCACAAAATGCATTGAAATCAATCGAAAAGGAGAAAATAAATAAGTTTTGAGTAGATTATCAAGTGCAGAAGTCTTAATTGTCCCTGAAGGCAAGGGAAACCTGGTACTTATGCTGGACCAATTATTGTGGCCAAAAATGTGACATGAGCTGCGAGGCAGCAGTGCTAACCACTGCACCACTATGCCACAATAAACAAAAGATGCAGATAGAAATGATAACTACAAACAAAACACAACAAATGGCAACAATCTAGCAAAATGTAAAATGTAGGGCATGCATTAGCCATGTGACAAATAAGCAGTTTGGGACTGGCTTGTTCATTTGTTTGAAGTCACGGCTCCAAGTGCCAATGGAACATCTTCTTTCTTTCTGATCTTTGTGAAGATGCTTCTTCCATGAAGAAAAAAGAAACACTTTGTAAAAAATAATTATTTTGTGTTTCACCCTTGGGGAGGGGTAAGGGTCCACTAAAGCTTATTTATGATCGTAGCTGCAGCACATGATTAATTATGCATGCAAATTAGCCAAGAAACACTGCACTAGTAACACACAGGGATCAGTGGTATATATGTGACGGCAGTGCTCCTAATTTTCTCAGTATGATAAGATAATGTGCCCCTCAAATAAAAATACTTTTTTTCTTTTAAATGCATGCAGGGTGAAATGCTAGGTTACTGATCATGGGTCTTGAGATTACACATGCCCAAAGCAGATTGGCAATGATCTTACATTAACTTTGTGATGTCATGCTGCCCTCACAAAGCACAATGGGGTGAATTTTTAGGAAAATATTCAGCAAACAGTCACCGATGAATAGGACACATATGCTATGAAAAACGCTGATCAACACTAGCTTGAAAGATTGAAAGCCCCAAAATGTTATATGAGTTTACAGTCAAAATTCTATTTAAAATAAAAACTAGAATGCCTTCTTTTATATAAAGATAAATAATCCTACATTTGCGATCCATTTTTTATAACATCAAAAAAATGCAACACCACATAAAATAGGTCAGTTGAAAAAGGAAAAAGTATTTAACCCAAGCAGCGCCTACTATCCCTTCACACCCCTATTATTATTATTTTCCAGGTGATAGGAGAAGGCAGTGGAGCATGATCGCAAAACCATTGTGAGAGCAAAGGGAGAAGACTACAGTTTCATTTACAGAGTAAAAAATAGAGACAGGCTTCATTAAGAGAAAAAAGATCTATACAGAGAAAAAGATGGTGTGAGGCAAAAGAGTCAGGTAAAGAGAAATACACATGATTGGATTTGCAAGTAAAACAAAAAGGATGAGCTAGGAAGATGAAAAACAAGTCTCTCATAATGCTCAAACAAGATAGCTGCCTCCATGGTCCTGCCAGAGAGGGAAATTGCACACCTTGCTGCCAAAAGAGAGAAATGGGTTATGAAAGAAGGGAGTATGGATATGCCATTTCATAGCAGGCGCAAAATAATTTCTCAACACCATAAATCAATACTGTAAGACAGCACAAGACAGCTTTGATGTTTTGGCTTTAACAAGCTTGATACTACAAAGATAGAGAGGTAGCCAATTAGATTCCATATGGAGTCATGCAGGCGAATGGGAACGCCAAGAGGCATATGAACCCCTCCCTTAACAGTGCCCCATTAAAAAAAAGGAATTAAAGGAGCACAAAGCTCAAATAAACATAAACAGATATAATACTTCTCTTAGTAGAAATGAGTGGGCATTGAAAACAATGACCTTAAAGAATATATAGTCACTTCAAATTAAGCTGCATAGATGCATTTTAAGTTCAGGATATTGAATCAAGCAGCAAGGCAAAAATGAATGAGGAGAGTGAAAAGCTCCAATGAGTAAGTACTCATTGTGGTAACTTATCCATGGCTTCCAGAGCTTCTAAAGGGGAATCGAACATTGCATGAGCACTTCTGAGATTCATTCTCAGTTTATCAGGATAAAAAAGAGAAAACAGGAGCCTGGTAACTCACATGATACAATACCTAGCCTTTCTTTGCTGCTTAGTGATGGAACGGAAGTCTTGACTGAAGCAAATTCTGAAGCCTTTGGCAATAATATTACAGTCAGAATTGTGACAAAACTCTTTCAACACCAGTTGACTGTTAGAAAATCTCAAAAATTGAATAATGTGAGGGCAAGTGCAAGCAGCATCCGATTACCTCGTATAGACAAGATGCATGTGCAGGAAGGCTTGTGAACCCTTTAGACCACATCCGAGAAAGAAAAAGAATCAAATTATCTTCTTCAAATTCATGTTTCAGCTCCACCACTGTTAAACTGTCCCTGTGCAGTTTATCTTTCTGATCTACCAACTTTACTTTTGCACTGACTAAAACTGAGACAGTGAACATTTCAATGAAAGGGATTGGGAGATCAAAATATAATGTGGACGCTAGAGGCACTATTGCCCTGTTGAACCCATCAGACAGACGTCCAGGACACACGTTAAAAGCACCAAGAATAATTCTTTATTAATATTCTTCAAATAAAGTGCACAAAGCACCGCACACTCCACAATTCTTAAATCAATTATCAATAATACAAATCAATCCTCCACACCCAGCAGCTCCGTCACACTCCCACCCAACTCCGGCTCTCTCTGCTGGGCTTTCCCACAATCCTTTTAAAGTCCATGACCTGGAAGTATTCCTTCTCCGGGTCAAACGCCTTCTTCAAGTATCCCGGAAGTACTGCGGGTTTCCATCCTTGTGACTCTGAAGTACTTCCGGGTTAGCATTGTGGTAATATTCCCTGGGTTCTTGGTGAGCTCCTCCTGGCGGCACCCATGGCACCCAACAGGGATGAAGAGACGGACTCCATGCCCCATACTGCCCTGCGGGAATCCGAAGAACCATTTCCATCCAGGGAAGCTGCCATCTATCATCTCGGGGGATGTAGTGCCCTGAAAAGGCTGGTTTCTTCAGTTGAGGGACGTCCCGGCCGGACTGAAACGCCAGGCGTCCATCACAATAGTCAGGTGTTTATGTCCAAAGAATGCAAACCAATCAAGTGTCAAGTTCAAAATGCAAGGCAAAATCAAAGGTGTAAAAGACAGGGAAGTCTTTTAGTTAAAAATAAATTCACAGACCAACACCATTTTTGTCTATAATTAGGATACTAACAAAATGCACACATCATTCTTTTTATGGTTGTGTTGAAATCACACGCCTCTCACATTTTCAGTCAGTTCTTTGATACATCACAATTGCTCCAAAATGGAGGCACTCAAAGCTAAACAAATTTGGAGTAGCAACAAAATTTAATTTTTTCCATTTTTTCAACATAAAACAAAAATCACCACAAAATGAAAAGAATATGCTATTTTTGTATTCCTTGATGTTCAAAAGCTTTAAGTCTTTAAACATTTTAGATTGTTCTTTCCTAATATCCACCAATTTAAGAAGAAGGTTCTGCATTGAATTCAAGGATTCACCACCATTACTAACATCCTGGGCTACATGCTGGGATTTTTCAGGTGACTTCAAAGCAGCGGAATGAGATCTATGGCTTGAAAAAGGCTTTTTAAGGGAAATGGGGTTTTTTGGTAATCAATAGGAAACACTTGTTTAAATTAAAAGGAACAAAGAAAACAAAGAAAAGTGGCTGTTTAGAGGTAAGAAATGTAACACATACTCTAAAAAACAACACCATGGACTGCCCCATGACTCCCAGCAATTCCATTCTAAACTGATAATGGTCTTTTTAATGTCACTTGACCATCTCTTTTCTCCATTCTTGCACATAATTTAGCTATCACTGTGAGTTTATAACTGATTAAGCGATTAAGATCACCCAAAACCTTGGAGATTTAGCTCCTTAACAGAGAATTGCAGATACTAGATCATTTAATCTGTGGGGTTTGGGGTGGAATAGGTGAAAAGGCATCTTGCTGTCCCAGGCCCCTGGGCATGCATCCAGAATAACCCAGTGGTAGATCCATCTCTGGCTTACCAAGAAAGAAAAATGAAATCATGTGGTGGACATGCAAAAATATAAAATGGTTACTATGACATTACATGCCAGGACATGTCTGCATGCTTATAACAAAAATGGTAACAACACTGTAGCAATGGTAACCCATTAGGTCTTGATTACATTGCATACATGAAATTCCAGGTTGAAAACTATAAGTAAAATATATTACTGTATACTATTATACAAAATGAAAATAACAGCATAAAAACGCTGAAGTGTCAAGAAAGTCTTGCATAAGCTTCATATAATCCACATTAAATACTAGGACATTGAAACTTGGCCATCATCATGAACTTTGTTGAACAAGCCACAACCTTAAACAAGATTATTAATTTTAACTAAGGATTTATAAAAGAAGTCCTGTCAACCTAGCAGTATGCTCAATTATCAATTTTACAGCACCTCTGAATTCTGTTGGGCATATTCCTAGAAACTTATGCTGTAATATAAATCTTAGAAGAACAAAGCATTCTAGTGTGACAGATTCAATAGATACTACAAGGTAGTGGATCAGACACTGAAAAAAACTAATGTCAGCTTTGATCTGTATACTCAGCCTCCATTATGGACTTTCAGCATGGCCATCTTTTACAGCTGTTTATCTGTCCATGCCTTGGTCTTTGTTGTCAGAGTCTAGGTTTGCTTTATTAGCATTCACATGAGCCACTTGTCCAATGCTGACATCCTCAGTTAACATCAGGTATCTCACCTTTCTCTTTTCTGCTCCTGAGTAATTTTGTGCTGCTTCATGCTTCTGTGATTACATCTGAAGCCTCTGCAATAATCAACACATGGTCGCTTTCTGTGCATTCTGTAAGGATCCAAAGATGGACTAAATCTAAGTATATTCCTTCTGGGCCTACTGATATTTGCAATAAAATATTTAACCACTTCGTCCTTAAGAACATTTCAGAGCCTTATATATTCAAAGTTGAATGCAATGCTTTAGTTACTTATTGGAGATGACTACTGAAAGACTAACTGATATGGGGGCTCTGACGTGCACATTTCTGAAGACAATTATGGGATGACACATAAGAATTGCTTAAAGGTGACGCCAAAGCACATACAGTATATCTGAAATGATTAAATATCACTTGAACAGTTGCCATTGTTGTTATTGATAAATTAAGTACTACTTTGTAAATTGAAAGTCTTTATCTTGATATTAACTATTTGGTGCCAAAAATTAAAAAGGAGCTCATGAATCTTCTGAGGATTTTAATTTTTGGTGACGTTTACATTTTCCAACTATCATCTTAAATATATATATATATATATATTACTTAATATATAGTATATATACAGAGCAATCATTTTACATATATATAAACTAAAATCATGGGGATAGACTGAACCTGCTATTAGGTATATAGGTTTCGTTAAATTAGGCGGTGAGTAAACATACAATGAAAGACATGGCAGCAATTTCAAGAGAAACAACAATAACTTGTATTACACAAGATGATATAAAATACACCAGGAAGATAAAAGTAGATAAGAGTCTAAAAATATCAGGAGCGAAAACCCTTTCAAAAGAGAGAACACAGTCCAAACTGCAAAAGTCCATTAAAACAAAATAATGGAGGATGCATTCTTTTGTGGTGGTAAGTCCAAGTTGGGTTTTGCGTTACCAGAACAATTAATCTTGCAACTGACTCAATGACACACTGTTCGCTGAATGCTTCTTTTCCAATAGAAATCTTGCTTCTTGTCTGG
Source organism: Erpetoichthys calabaricus (assembly GCF_900747795.2). Lineage (NCBI taxonomy): Eukaryota > Metazoa > Chordata > Cladistia > Polypteriformes > Polypteridae > Erpetoichthys > Erpetoichthys calabaricus. The sequence goes on along the minus strand of NC_041405.2, from coordinate 86,733,081 downwards.
TGGCTTCACTCGGTTCTGTTGTGAGTCTTCCCTCTCTCGCTGGATCTGGCACCTCTCTGGTGAAACTCTCTCTTTCTCCCTGGTGGTAGGTGTCACTTTCAGTGGGCTTTGCGGCCTGTCAGCCATGTACCCTTGTCTTTCTGTGAGTCCCTGTGCTCAGTGCAAATGATCTTGACAGTGTTCTCGGTGGACCATCTCTCTCCTCCACCATCTGCCCCCTCACACCATCCCCTGGACTTGTTCTGACCCTTCTGCTCACACTCTCTCTCTTCGCACCGTCCGTATACCACCCACTGCCCAGAAATATATAACTGCTTTAGTCTATGCTTAGATCAACGTGACAATCGATTAAACAATGTTACATTCTATTTCCTTACGTTATCAATAGTGTAAACACATTTTCATTGGTTAAAAAAGGAGCATTGTTTTCAGCCATCAAGTAGTAATAATAATAATACATTTTATTTATATAGCACCTTTCCCATGCTCAACTCATGCTTCACAGAGTTTAAGAAAGAACGGCAGGGTATACAGTATATAGCATTGTACTAAACCAGATAAATAAATAAAGAGGAGTAAGATAGTAAATTCAGAGAAAAAAAAAGTACATATACCACTACATACTGATTAGAAACAAATGACCCCAGAACATGTTAATTTTCTAAGGAACTAGACAGTCCTGTATCACAATATTGTAAGTGGTTGAAATCCAATCAAAGAAGTCTGATTTTCAATGCAGGTAACTCTTTTGCAGCCAGGTAAATGTCCACGTCCTGTCGACAACCTACATAATAACCTGTAACAGAATTAATGAGGAAAGCTGCCTTTTCACTTATTACCCCGGTCTTAACAAAAGTTGCCTATTGCTACTTAATCTTCTGGCTTTTTTATTTACATCCATTATTTACCTAGTTTTTTGCCTAAGAGAAAAAGAAAACCACCCATTGTACAAAAAATGTTCTCCCTCCAACATCTATATGTGGCCTTGTTTAGGGGCTTTCTTTTCTTGCTTTAGCATCATAAAACCAAAGAATTATAGAATTATAAAGAATTATAACAGTAAACATACAGAGTCTACTTAATAAAAAAAGTAAAAATCAAGAAGCAGTATCTTTCAGTCCTTCCTGCTTTTCTAAAAATCTCAAATCATTATTGTAGCTTTATGGTTTTGAAATATATATAAGCCCATAAAAGCAAAAATAACTCCCTAAAGTTGTATTCTTTATAACATCTCAAGTATCCACTTCAGTCAAAAATACTAGAAACTAGAGTGAAATCTATGGCCGCTTCTATATTATTTTTACATACAAATTATTGCACCCTTGCATCATCAATGACACAAGGCTGCACAAATCTTAAACATCTATATATATAATTCACTAAGCCAGAAGACAAGTAGCCAACCATGGCGCAAGCAGGAAGGAGCCACGCCCACCAACTCTAAGACCATTGGATGCAACGACAACCCACCAACTCGGATGCGACGCCTTGGAAAACATGCCATCATTTCTGTTTGTCTGTGCCACAGTCCACATGCAGCTCTGAGCCACGTTAACTTTTCATTAGTCAACCTCAGTGGAACCTTGGTTCACACAGAGGCAGCGCCAGAGAGAGACAGAGGCACACACAGGCAGCGCGAGAGAGAGAGCCGCGCACACACAGGGAGCACGACAGAAAGAGCCGCGCACACACAGGCAGCGCGACAGAGAGACAGAGGCACACACAGGCAGCTCGAGAGAGAGAGCCGCGCACACACAGGCAGCGCCACAGAGAGCCAGAGGCACACACACAGGCAGCGCGACACAGAGAGCCGCGCAATCCTTTAAAACTGAGGTTAAAACACAATGAAGGAAGCAGTCTTTAAAAACCAATAAGCCCTGTGCCTCTTTTTCATTAGCATCTCACATGCTTCACCGCCCTGAAACAGTCGAGACGCTTTCCCAGCAGCTGACCTTCTCTGTGCCTGACTTCACTACTGTCAGTCGCCTGATTAAAAATGGTGAACTCCTGCAATGTTACTATCTTGGTTGGCTTTTAAACAAAGTTCGGATTTGTTCAAATGTTCCTTTTTTCCCCCTGTGCTTAAAACTCATTTTAAAAAAAAGTGTTTATACAACTGCTGCAATGTTACAGAAAAAGAGAGGGCTCACGTGCTTCTGAGAGACAGAGGGGGAGGGGGCTCACGTGCTGCTGAGAGAGAGAGAGAGAGGGGGGGGGGGCTGGGGAGGCTCGCGTGCTGCTGAGAGAGAGAGGGGGGGGGGAGGCTCACGTGCTGCTGAGAGACAGAGGGGGAGGGGGCTCACGTGCTGCTGAGAGAGAGAGAGAGAGAGGGGGGGGCTGGGGAGGCTCGAGTGCTGCTGAGAGAGAGAGAGGGGGGGGAGGCTCGCGTGCTGCTGAGAGAGAGAGAGAGGGGGGGCTGGGGAGGCTCGTGTGCTGCTGAGAGAGGGGGGGGGAGGCTCGGGTGCTGCTGAGAGAGAGAGAGAGAGAGAGGGGGGGAGCTGGGGAGGCTCGCGTGCTGCTGAGAGAGAGAGCATGCAGCTGAGCAGGGAGCCTGGGTGTTTGTGTCAGTGTTATTCAATGTTTTTACTATTACACTGTGCATTCTATGGTGTAATGATTAACTATATTTGTGCTTAAAAATCTTTAAAAAAATATATTTACATACAGTTCGTATGGTCTGGAATGGATTAATTGTATTTACATACAATCCTATGGGGGAAATTGCTTCGGTTCACGACCAAATCGGTTTACGACCAGAGGTTTGGAACAAATTATGGTTGTGAACCGAGGTTCCACTGTATATTGACTCTACAAAACATGATCAGCAAGTCTTTGATAGGCTGCAACAAAATGATGAAAGAGCAGGCACATTTTTTTCTCACAAGCTGGGTGGGTGTTGGTTAGTTAATTAGTTACTCGAAGGATTTCAAGATTTAATATGCACAAGCGGTAACCCTGCAAAAGCAGCCCAAACCAGAAAAGACGGCTGACAAAAAGTGGCTGACAAATTAAACGCGTGTGCATTGTACTTACTGAAAGCGGCGTTACGGATTTTGCAAATGTTCATTTTTTCCCTCTGCTTAAAAAACATGATTATGCGGCGTATACTACGCCGCGGGTTGGTATGCAGCGTGTAAAACAGTTTGTTTGTCGCGGATAATTTGCCTTTTACTTTAACACGAAGACAATTTCCTGTTAGATTTGCCTTTGCGATGACAATTGATTAGGCACACGGCCAAACTTTCAAAAAGATGTGCATGTATCTGCCAAAACCAGTTTTCAGTCACGGACAGTTGTATGTTGCTCTCTCCAGAGTTCCATTTTTTCATTCACTTACTGGTATGCCTGCAGGAACACGTGCAGCGAACGAGCAACACACACACGCATACAGGCGCGCGAGAGAGAGAGCGCTGGACACATAAGAATAATAATACTTCATTACATTGATATACCGGTGTTTTCAGTATTCAAAGCGCTATCCACACAGGGAGAAACCGGAAAGCGAACCCAAAATCTTCCACAGTCTCCTTACTGCAAAACAGCAGCACTACCATTGCGCTACAAGGCAGTTAAAAAATGCACCGGCCTCGATTTTGTTTTCACTTCTGTTTACAGCGATCGGATCGTAGCGTGCATTGTTACAATGTTACTTTTCTTGGTGGCTTATTACATTACGGATGCTTCACATGTTCATTTTTTTCCCTGTGCTTAAAAGACATTAAAAAAGTGTTTCTCAACTGTGACTCCGGAACAACTCAGTACGCAAGCTATATTAAGCGTCAACAACGAAGACTCGCTACACCTTAATGAACAAGTGCTGAAACTTATCCCTACCGAAGAAGTAACTTTCACCAGCGTGGCCTCCATCATCACAGACGATCCCGCTTTCAGTCACGGACAATAGTATGTTGCTCTCTCCAGAGGTCGATCTTTTCATTAGTTCACAATGGTATCCACAAACCCACCCCATTTGGACAACTGTATCGTTCAGCAAGTGTTCACCCATCAATACATAATTATGCGGCGTATGTTACGCCGTGGGTTGGCTAGTCTTTAATAATCAGACAACTTTTATCTTTTCATGAACGGTCCACATAGAACTATGTGTATCACATGTCCATACTACCATTTGTAAACCAGAGTCAAGTATCTTATCAAATACAAAAAGAATGAGTATGTGTCACCTTGCATTTGTATCCCTGGATTTTATTTTTGTGTGTCTGATGATGTTGTGTGATTGCTAGGGACATGATACTTGTGCAATATACTTTGTGACATCTTGGTGGTCGTGACATACAAAAATTAACCAAATTTAACTGCAAGTCAGATATTCATTCATATTTATCTTTATACCCAACACCTTTTTTTTTTTTACAAAAGTGGAAACTCCATTCCATCTACCATGTAAATATAACAACAACCCTGTATCTTGAAAACACATTACATCAGTCGGATTTTGAAAATCTATTATGATTTATTCAAAGTTCCAAAATCTATTTATGACTTATTATGATCTATTCAGACTTCTTGAACTCCTGACTGGACCCTTAAATCTGTTATTAAGTATGATTTTTTCTCATTTAGTATTAGACTTCTGTACTTTTGAAACTTTCCATTCTGAGGTTTTTAGGACAAGAAGGCAAATGCATCCTCAGAGACCTCTGCAGAAACACTCCAGGAAACACTGAAGGCATTTTTAAGTGGACAGATTATTTCATACCTTTCTCACAAAAATAAATTGGAAACTAAGAAGGCAACTGAGTTATTCAACAAAATTACCAGAATACATCTAGAATACACCCGGGCCATCATGTATAAACGGTGCGTATGCACAGAAATGTTGCGTAAGAACATTTCCATGTTCAAATCGCGATGTATAAAACCTAAACTTGGTGTAAAGCCACACACATTTCCACGGTACCTCATACCCTGTCGTACGCAAGTTCTCCACTCGGTTTTGCAGATTGGCGGCACCCAGCATCAAAGCAGTGCTACTGTTCCTGTGTGGTTTATCATTCTTTTTCAGATCCACATCCCTGACGCAGCTTTATAAATACACTGAAATTAACCGCATATTGTTTATTAGTTTAATGCATCTGATTGTAATTAACCAGTAACAATATAATGGTCCATGTAATGGTCAAACTATTCCAAATACCATAACTGCTTTAACGTTGTTACTCTCACTGCACCTTCTTCTTCTTCTTTCAGCTGCTCCCGTTAGGGGTTGCAACAGCAGATCATCTTTTTCAATATTACTCTCACTGCACCACTCGGAGCAGCTGATTGGAAAGAGAATTATCGGTATTCAGCATCAAGCACACGCTGCCTCAGCCATGCTTTCTATTTGAACTGCTTCTCACATGGCAAATGCTTCAAACCTTTTCTGTACGGACCTCGCGCTTCAGAAAGAGTTTCACCCCAAGAGCTCTAAATGAGCACAATCAGTCCATCAACTGCTCCTTGTTTGGACTTATAAGTACAATCACCTCACTGTAAACTTGCACTACAGTTATAATATTGCACAACCTGAGCCACTTTATAAAGCACATATTTACATATGATGACGATATCATTTTTAAGATGAAATGCAGCAAAATATGTTTATTATATTATACAGATAAAAGCACTGTATGCTTCACTGGGACAGGCGTGAACGATAGAATAATTAAACATGTACTATGAAGATATTTCAATGTTCCTTAAAAGTTTTGAAGAATCGGTGTTATGAGCTTACAGATGGCTTAATTTCTATTAGAGAGATGATTGTGTGGAGATCAGTTACTTGGAGAAAGAAAAGGAAGGACAGGAATTGGAGTTTAGTACGTTTGAAAGAGATAGTACTGCAGGGGCGGCCTTAGGCATGTGCAAACTGTGCACCTGCACAGGGCCGCCAAATCCCAGGGGCCGCCACGCCAATATATATTGAATATAAAACAGAAAGAGAAAATAACGACACAGCCAAAAACACAGCGGCAAATTTCGGGAAAAGTTAAACGCTTGTGTCATGAGCACGAGGCAGCTATGCAGTGTCCGCAACGGACGTGGCCATCTGCCGTGCATAAGATACCATATTGACATTGGCGGACGAAAGGGCTACAAATTATTTCTCTGCCCAGGGCCGCCATGAGCCTAGAGCCACCCCTGAGTACTGCTGCAATAAATTATTTCATCGAAGGTCGCATAATCACTGTGCCACCATGTTCCCATGTTTAATAATGTGCTTTAACTCCTATCATCATGAAAATGATATCACGTATACATCTCAGTATTTTATTTATTCAGAGAGCTATAATATCATGAATGTAATGTCATGAATGTAATGGATTCTGTGTCCTGTACGAGGAAGAGAAAGCCGGTTTAAGAAGCACGTAGTGATTCACACATATAGAGCACATAGAAGAACACATACAAAACAAAGCATTTAACGTGCTACTTTAATTACGATGTGATTTGAGAAACTGGTTAATTAAACGATTTTAAGATGAAGTTTATGATGTTCTACTTTAATGACAAAATAAACTACGTAATTAAAGTGGAAATTTCGAGATTGAAATTGACATTTTGTGCTTGTTCCCCACTGTGTGCCATTTTTTTCTCTGTACCCTAATAATATTAATAGTACGTTTTTCCTTGCCTCCACTTGGTATTTGCTGAAATTCTTCAATTTTCCCTCTTGCTTTTCCCATTGTCTTTTCACAGAACACTGAGCTTAAGGGCTATTTATATTGCTTTGCATATTCAAAGAGGCGTAATTCTGGGAGGAGTTGGGGCGGGACAGCAGGTGCGTGCACGAGTGTTACTTTTCACGCTGATCAGGATTTATGTAGCTGAAGAATGTGGAAGTTTGCATACGCACAGATTCTTGCTCTTGACAACTAAATAAATGGATCAGCTCATCTTTAAATCGTGACATCATTATGATGAACACGGAGAGAAGGCCAATAAAATCTTAGGCCAACAAATCCACAAGCAGAAGTCCACAATGTAATAACAGTAATTACCAACAGAGATGGAAATAAAATCATAAACTATAAAAAAATAAACCACATGTTAAGAGAGTACTATAAGTCCTTATATTGTACTCATTTCAAAGAAGATAAGACATAATCTAATGAGAATTTTGATTCATTACAGATACCACAACTAGATATCCTTAGTGCAGAGGAACTGGATAAACCTCTGACACTCTCAGAATTACTAGATGCTATAAACTCATTTCAAGTTGGGAAAGCAGCAGGCCATGATGGCTACTCAGTGGAATTTTATAAAAAAAAATTCAAATAAGTTATCTCCACTATTATTACCAACATTTATAGAAGCTCGAGACAACAAACTCCAACCTCAAACTTTTTTGCCAAGCATTATATTTCATCTCTTCTAAGAAAAAAAGGACTTACTATAATGTGCATCATACACACCAATCTCACTCCTGAATAATGTCATTAAGATGGTCTCCAAAGTCCTAGCCAGAAGAATTGAGAATTGAGAGGGCTTCCTTCTGTAATATCACAAGACAAAACTGGACTTATTAAAGGCAGGCACTTAGCTTGTAATCTTGATGTTTACTATAATATATTCACCCATTAAATATAACACCCCAGAGAAGTTATCTTTGGATGTAGAAAAAGTATTTGATATGGTTGAATGGGTCTACCTATTCACCACATTGCACAAATTTGAGTTCAATCCAAACCTATGTACATGGATCAAAGTACTCACTAGTCCAGAAGCCTCAGTTTGTATTAACACCATTATTTCAGACTACTTCAAACTAGAACATGGTACTCAACAAGGATGTCCCCTATCATCATTGCTCTTTGCAATCACCATTGAGCCAATGGATCAGAGATAAAGATGATTCTCACAGAAGGACTTGAACAGAAAATATCACTATATGCAGATGATATGGAACTGTATATATCAGACCCACAAAATTCCATGCCAGCACTTTCTAAAAGCACTAGCATATTATCAAAATATATCTGGACTCAAAATCAATTTGAATAAAAGTGTGCTTTTTCCAGTGAACTCTCTAGCACACAATATTAGATTAGACATCTTCCCATTTATCGTAACAGATCAGTTTAAATATCTAGGGGTAAATATCACAAGTATATAGTAATCTCTTTTTCAACAAATGTTTGCTGTCTGCATTGTGGCAGACGGCCAGGGATCTTGCCCCACCGGGTCGTCTGGGACCTGGAAGGACCGGTAGAGGGGCAATATATTCCCCTGGATGCAAGAGCTCCCTGGATTCCTGGGAAGCTCATCCCTGTGGGGGTCCGTGGCCACCACAAGGGGGAGCCTGGATGGTTCCTGAGCCATGGATTGCAGCACTTCCGCCACACCAGGAAGTGCTGCCGGAACAGGAACCAGATATGCCCGGAGTGCTTCCGTGTGCAAAGGCAGCACTTCCGCCACACCAGGAAGTGCTGCCGGAAGATCATCAGGGAGCACCTGGAGCACATCCGGGTGTGCCATAAAAGGGGCCGGAGTCAGGTGGAGGAAGATGGAGCTTGCGAGAGTGGAGTGGAGGCAGCCGGAGAGAGTTAAGACTGAGGAGTTGTGAGTGAACTGGTGGAGCCATAATTTGTAAATACTTTGTAAATAAACCTGTGTGTTTTTGACATTGGTGTTGTGTTTCTCTGTGGCCGGGCTAGCTGTTACAGCAGAGAAAAAATTAAGTAACACATGAACAGATGATTCTTCCTTCTAATATTTGATGGAGGGTAGACCAACACTGTCAAGATGAATAGGCTTCCCAAGCTTCTTTGTCTATTTCAAAGCAGCCCCATATACATTAACAAATCACTTTTTAAAGAAATTATATTCAATAATAACCAAATTTATTTGGAATTTGAAACATCCACACATCCAAAGGGAGACTCTATAACAACCGAAAGCGTAAGGGGCATAACAATACCTAACTTTCAATTTTATTACTGGGTGGCAAATATACAGGCCTTAAAGATCTGGGGTTTCATGCATAATGGCGTGCATAGAATTCACACTAAAACATGGCGTACGGACAAAAGCGAAAATGTTCGTACGCACAAGAAAATCCAGATGCATAAATCTGTGTGTTCTCCAACTTCCATGTTCTTCCGCTCCATAAATCCCGGTCAGTGTGAAAAGTAATGCACGTGCACGTGCCTGCTGCCACTCCCCAAAGTCCTCCCAGAATTATGCGTCTTTGAATATGCAAATCAATATAAATAGCCCTTAAGCTCAGCGTTCTGTGAGAAGGCAATGGCAAAAGCCCAGGGGAAAAAGAAGAATTTCAGTGAATACCAAGTGGAGGCAAGGAAAAACGTACTACAGTAATCCCTCGCTATATCGCGCTTCGCCTTTCGCGGCTTCACTCCATCGCGGATTTTATATGTAAGCATATTTAAATATATATCGGTGGATTTTTTGCTGGTTCGCGGATTTCTGCGGACAATAGGTCTTTTAATTTCTGGTACATGCTTCCTCAGTTGGTTTGCCCAGTTGATTTCATACAAGGGACGCTATTGGCAGATGGCTGAGAAGCTACCCAACTTACTTTTCTCTGTCTCTCTTGCGCTGACTTTCTCTGATCCTGACGTAGGGGGATTGAGCAGGGGGGCTGTTCGCACACCTAGACGATACGGACGCTCGTCTTAAAATGCTGAAAGATTATCTTCACGTTGCTATCTTTTGTGCAGCTGCACGGTGCTTCGCATACTTAAAAGCTTGAAGGGCACGTATTGATTTTTGCTTGAAAAACAAACTCTGTCTCTCTCTATCTCTCTCTCTCTCTCTTTGTCTGCTCCTGACGGAGGAGGTGTGAGCTGCCGCCTTCAACAGCTTTGTGCCGCGGTGCTTCGCATACTTAAGCCAAACAGCCCTATTGATTTGTTTGCTTTTCTCTATCTCTGTGACTTTATATGCTCCTGACGGGCACTCCTTTGAAGAGGAAGATATGTTTGCATTCTTTTAATTGTGAGACGGAACTGTCATCTCTGTCTTGTCATGGAGCACAGTTTAAACTTTTGAAAAAGAGACAAATGTTTGTTTGTAGTGTTTGAATAACGTTCCTGTCTCTCTACAACCTCCTGTGTTTCTGCGCAAATCTGTGACCCAAGCATGACAATATAAAAATAACCATATAAACATATGGTTTCTACTTCGCGGATTTTCTTATTTCGCGGGTGGCTCTGGAACGCAACCCCCGCGATGGAGGAGGGATTACTGTATTTGTTGGTTTAAACAGTGGTATAAACAACAAAAGGAAGTTGATCGAGTGACATAGAGTATCAGAGAAACTCAAAAGCTCAAATTCACAAAGTCGCACAGTGCCAAAATAAAAAAAAAGTTGTCAGATATCAAAGTCGCAGTGAAAAGGCAAGTTGTAGCCCACCATCTGAGTGTCATATGGAAGCTTATTAGGGTACAGAGAAAAGAAAAAAAAAATAGGGACACAGTGGGAAAAAAAGCTCGAAATGTCAACTTTAATCTCGAAATTTCCACTTTAATCATGTAGGTTATTTTGTCATTAAAATAGAACATCATAAACTTAATCTTAAAATCGTTTAATTTACTAGTTTCTCAAATCCCATCGTAACTAAAGTAGCATGTTAAATGCTTTGTTTTGTATGTGTTCTTCTACATGCTTCTTAAATGGGCTTTCTCTTCCTCCGACTGGACACAGAATCCATTACATTCGTGATATTACAGCTCTCTGAATAATGAAAATACAGAGATGTATACTTTATATTATTTTCATGATGACAGGAATTAAAGCATGGGAACACAGTGGCGCAGTGATAGTGATGAGCTGGCGCCTCGTCCAGACATTGTTCATGCCTCACGCAAGGTGTCTTGCTGCGCTGTGCGCGACCTTCAATGAAATAATGTATTGCAGCAGTACTGTCTCTTTCAAACGTACTAACCCCAAATTCCTGTCATTCCTTTTCTTTCTCCAAATACCCAATTGCCACACGATCAGCTCTGTAATAGATATAAAGCCATCTGTAAGCTGAGAACGCTGATTCTTCAAAACTATTAAGGAACATTGAAATATCTTCGTAGTACATGTTTAATTATTCTATCCATCTATCCTTCCAGTGTCGCACCAACCCCAGCAAGAATACAGCGCGAGGCAGGAACAATCCGTGAACGGGGCGCCAGCTCCTTGCTAGCGCTGCAACATTGTGCCCTCACATGTTTAATTATTAACAATATAGATTATTTAAATGAAGTTAAAGTTTTATTTGTGTAATATAATAAACATATTTTGCTGCATGTCATATTGTCATCTTATGTAAATACGCACTTTATAAAGTGGCGCAGGTTGTGCAATATTATAACTATCGCAAGTTTACAGTGAGGTAATTGTACTTATAAGTACAAACAGTTCTAGAAGGAGCACTTGATGGACTGATTGGTTGCGTTTATAGTTTTTGGGATGAAACTGTTTCTGAACCGCAAGGTCAGTTAAGGAAAGGCTCTGAAGTGTTTGCCGTATAAGAGCAGTTCAAATAGGCATCGTGGCTGAGGCAGCGTGTGCTAGATGCTGTATACCGATAATATTCATTCCGATCAGCTGCTGTAGAGCTGTGATTCCACACTCAGATATAGTGATAGAAATACTCTGAGTGGTGCAGTGAGAGTAATATGAAAAAAGATGATCCACTGTGGCAACCCCTAACAGGAGCTGCTGAAAGAAGAAGAAGGTGCAGTGAGAGTAACAACGCTAAAGCAGCTATGGTATTTGCAATAGCTTGGCTATTCTATGGACCATTATATTGTTACAGGTTAATTACAATCAGATGCCTTAAACTAATAAACAATATGCGGTTATTTTTAGTGTATATGATAAAGCCATGTCAGGGATCTGGATCTAAAAAGAAAGGGAAACCACACAGGAACAAAAGCACTGTTTTGACGCTGGGTGCCTGCCTGTTTGCAAAACCGAGTGGAGAACTTGCGTATGCCAGGGTTTGATTTACCGTGAAAATGTGCATGGCTTTACGGCAAGTTTAGGGTTTATACATCCCGATTTGAGCATGGAAATGGGAGTACGCAACATTTTTGTATGTACGCACCGTTTATACATGAGGCCCCTGGACATTGACAGAAATTGATGAATATACAGAAGCCTGGTCTGCAACAGATTTAGATTCTTGCAGTACTTCTTTATATTCCCTGCTCTGTGCCCCATTATGTACAAATTATTGTCAATACTCTAATAATCCAAGTGCCCTTCAAATCACTCAGAATATGGAACCAATGTAGGAAGCAGTTTATCTGTTGCACCTCTACATGACAACAACCTTTTTTCACCCTCTCAAATATACACAGTATTTAATGTTTGGAAAATGTGACAGCCACAAGAATTGATTGGGAATGGTGAGCAAGGGCATGTCATCCAAAAAATAAGATATTAAAAAAAATCCCAAATAACAAAATTAGGGGAAGAATAAAAGTCCAAAATGAAACAAGGAAGCAATAAAAGAACCTTTTGAAGGACCAAAATTAATAAACACTACTGCTACTGGTACTGCTAGAGCAAGAAGGATTAGAAAATTGTGGGATATCATTCTGCAGAAAATAAGGCAAATAAACAAAGTACATTGTGAAAAATGTTAAACTTTAACCGCAAAGCTAAGATTTTAATATGTGTTTACTAAGGAGTAGGGCATATGGATTTTTAAACTAAATAAACTCGTAACCAACTTGTTGTAAATAATATCTTACTCTTTAATACAAGTTGTTTTGGTTTCATTCACACAGTTACTTTACTCTGATTTACTTTATAGTAAATCCTTATTTTTCCTTGTGAACTTCCATTTTCACATGAGTAAAAAAAAAATATTTAAAATGTTACTTTCTCAGTCTTGGATTTTATTTCTTAGACTCTAGCAGAGTTTTTTCCTACTTAATTAGTCCAGAAGGTATTCTGGTAATGAGTACTGTATGTTTTTTGTAAAAATCTTTTATTAGCACGTGCCACCCCTTCTACGTTTGTCAAACGTAAGCAATACCCCATAGGGAGTGATAGGAGATGCTGTCACTAATGGTATCATCCCTTTTTCCCTCCTCAGCACCGAGAAGATGGCCAGTGAGGAAAATTAAGTCCGCCCTTTCTGGTCCATTGATCACAGAAGCCAGGCAATCCACAAGCTGTCAGATCATTTGGACCCAGACTAGGAAAGAATATGGAACTTCAGTGCGCAGACCATTTAAAAGAAGACCTGAGGAGACTATTATTTTTGCTTTTATTTGGAAATTGTGCCACTGTGGGCTTGTTTTGTTTAATTAAGTATTAGAAGTAAACAGGGTGACCCGAATGGCACCCCAGCATTTCTTGAGGTTTTGTCATTTAGTTTTCACCCAACCAGAACATTATTTTGTTTTCTAGTGGAAACCACTATTTTCAAGACTTGTTACTATGACTCAATGTCCCATTACCTTGCCACGGTTTCTGATATTTGCATTCATTGTTGTCACTTGCACAAGATTTTAAAAGTCTTTTTGATTTTATTTAAAAAAAAATCTGTTCTGTATCTCTTCTAGTGAAGAACTGTTGCTCTGGTTTTCAACTTTGATTATTGTTTACTATTTTCTCTCAGCTGCAGTGGGTTGGCGCCCTGCCCGGGACTGGTTCCTGCCTTGTGCCCCGTGTTGGCTGGGATAGGCTCCAGCAGACCCCTGTGACCCTGTGTTTGGATTCAGCGGGTTGGAAAATGGATGGATGGATGGATGGATGGATTTTCTCTCAACACAAACTGTTTCTATTTTCTAAAGTGGCATAACTCACATACAGTTTAATATCAGGAAATACAAACAAATGTTTGCTCCGATTTAATTAATTATAAACCTCTAGGTGTATGGACTAAATCATTTCTATGTATGAATTTTAATAGATGCTCAATATTCCTGTGCTATATAACCTAAAGGTACTGATGATATGGTCAGAACTGTGACAAATGGACCAGACAGGTCATGAAAAATGTCAGTCATTTTTATTCACTGGACAACGGGAGAAAAGAGGAGGAATATTTCATTATATGCCTGTTAGACCATGTAACGGTAGCATTGACAACACATACTAGGGGCTGTAATTTGTGCTGCTTTTAAGCTTAATCTGTCTTCTTAGTGACTGTAGGTTAGGTACTTTTTGTATGATTTTCACTGCACTTGTTGAAGTCTTCACACTATGTCACAATTTGAGAGCTTGAGTGGGATGGTCATGCTTTTTATACATAGAAATGACTTGTTAAAAAGAAATCAAATGGCTAGTATACATCCAGTGCAACAATTTCTTTATGTTATTTTTTTAGTGGTGCTGAAATATTGTATGTGTGTTTATTAACTGGCATCAGTAATTTTCCATTTAAAAACAGGAGAAATAAAATTATGAAATAAGATATAGCACATATTTAAAATTATGTATACATAGTTTTGATTTGGTGCATACCTCATCACTTTTGCATACAGAATTTTAACATACAGTATATCCACAATCATTCAATTTATTAAGGCCTAAGCACAACATTAGGCTGCAGTATGATTACTGTCTGAGGAGTGTTAGGGGCTGCATCTTTGTGAATCTGTTTTGCTAGCCTCTACCTTCTTATCACAGTGTGTTTCATTCTTAGTACCCATACCCCTGCCATTTCAAATAGGCTGAAAAATGAGATATTTCCACTGATTTATTTCAATGTAGCGACCCAGATTAGTTTGCATTTTATTGAATGAGAACCCCTATTAAGACACAAGAAAGAAAAGGTCTTGTTGGATTTCAATTTTTGTCCTGCCTAGCAGCCACCTGAGCTGATTCATTGTGTTTATGAGGAATCTGTGACATGAAAGCCAAAGATCCTTAACCAGACATAAAGCACGGATACTGGTGTCAGCATGACGACAATGAAATATTAGAGTCTTCCTCCGTACAGGGTTATCACTGCCAAAATGCATTTAAAAATTGGCCATAGATCTCAAAAAGTGTCAGTTGATGAAGAACTCACATTGATTAGTTTCTTAATATGAGACCTGGAGAATTTGGCAAGTGTATCACTGCCCCTCAGCCTGGAAATTCAGTATTTTAAAATTCAGAAAGTGTAAATGTAGAATTGATATCTATTTAATCTATCTAACCTTTTCACATAGGAATTAGCTTCAAACCTATGACAACAGCATGTTGCTGTCTAATTGATCATCCACCTGTACTGAGACAAAAATATATTTAATTTCGAAGAGCTGAAAATGATCTTAGCAATTTCAAAATTATACTGTATTATCAACTATAGCAACTAATAATAAAATAAAGAAAGCAGCATTTACAGCAAATTGCATTCATTAAGGACAATTTGTGAACAATTCAGTCACCCTGACGAAATAGGTAAGGGATTTTTGACACCATATTTCACTGGTTTAATGATTCGTAGATCATATTCTCAATATATTTTAAGAGTGGTTCATCTGGTATTATGTAACCAAGTTGTCAGTGGGAAACAATTAGAAATATTATTCATTTATCCACTAAAATGGCAGCTAAGGCATTGTAATTCAGACCACTAGGCTGTCAGTTCAGTCCCTACTATCACCACCCTCTGTGACCCTAAGCACGTCTGTGAGCTTATTTTAATCATTTAGTTTTGTTACAACAAAATGTATCTGCCAAATGTACATTATAATAGTAATACAGAAAACCCAGGATAGGGAGCACTGGCAGAAGGTTCACATCTTGATTCTTACACAAGCTTTTTGCGTCATTGTAGAGGAGGTTATTGGATGATACTAAAAGAGAAGAAATTGCTAAAACTTCATTAGATGGGAATAAAAAAAGAAAGCTAAAATGTGTTTGTTGTCAGCCAATTAATCTGTAAAAAGGGTCATAAAGCCACTGCTTATCAATCAATTGGTCTTTATTTCATATAGCACCTTTGCAAGTTTAAGGGCTCTGCAATATGATAAAGGCAAAAATCGATGAGGACAGAGTTCTTTTTAATAGCCAGCCATTTCTTACAGTACCCTCCTTGCTGTGTTTCAAAGACACAGCATTAACCACCACTGATGCTTATCCAATTTGAAATTCAGTGATGTGTTGCGAGCATAAGATTAGACTGCAGATCCTTTCTTCCTAGAGGCCTGCCCAGACTACATTGGAAATATTACACAGCATCTCTCCGCTTGCCTGGGAATGCCTAGGATTCCCTCTGGAAGAGCCACGATCCACTGTTGCCATGGCAACAAATATCTATTCCATTCTGCCTGACTGTCATGACCCTCAACTGGAAAAACTGCTAATTGAAAATAAATAGATATAGATAGATTATTAACTAGTAAGTCCTTGTTTTCATCTTTTTTTTTTCTTTTTTCTTTTTTTGTCATTTAGTGCTTTTCATAAACAAAATATTGCATGAAATGATTTATAGAAACAATGACATTTAAAACAACTTGGGTAGGCTGTAAAGATTTCTCCCCCTTAAGATCTGTCCTTTTAGTAAATAACATGCAAAATGTTGCTGTGCATTAGAGAGGCTAGAGCTGCCTTAACTCCCCAAATGGTCTTATGTTGAAATGCA
Organism: Erpetoichthys calabaricus; assembly: GCF_900747795.2. Taxonomy (NCBI): domain Eukaryota; kingdom Metazoa; phylum Chordata; class Cladistia; order Polypteriformes; family Polypteridae; genus Erpetoichthys; species Erpetoichthys calabaricus. Next base: position 86,716,525 of record NC_041405.2, on the reverse strand, counting down.
TTGACACCCTAATGCAAAAACAATTACCCAAAAACAAGCAATGCCAGCCAAATAATGACTACACCATGAACTGCTGTTTGACTTTCACTGAATGCTTTTACAGCTTTTAATAAATGTGTAATGATGAACACTGTCATTTTGTAGAGATATTAATTTAGGACCCAGTTTTGAACTCTGAAATTACTTAAAAAGACACACTTGTCCAAAAGCCATTTAATATTTTTTTTCAGAAAAAAAGGGTAAAAGAGTATCTGACTTTTTGAAATGCATGGATATAATTTCTGAGAGATATTGAGCAAATATATTGATTAGAATGTTAATTCTAGAACCTCAGCTTATCGGTTTTCATTAGTTTCAGATTACATTCTGCCAGGGTTTCTGCAGTCTAAATCAAGTAGACAGTCTGCTCTCAGAGAAAGCCAGATAAGCACCATTGGGCTTGCTTTTACAATCTGGATCAGATCCACAGTGACAAAGTGCAGTAAAACAGTCAAATCACAGTAAGCCTCCTTGAGGTTTGAAAAGTGACATCATGCAAAAGAATTGTACTTTGGATGCCTTGGACATAGACCACAGTATAACAGGTCATTTCTTGACAGATGTTACTTAAAGTATCTATGCTTAAACATGAGATTAATTGTGGATATTCTAATATCGTTCAGATGAATTGAGGTCTGTACACAAAACTATCACAGTTCAAATGATAACACAGAATCATAAAGCAAACAACAGGATTTAATTAAAAAAAAAAACATTTTGACTCATATACTCTTTCCTTTTTGAATTTGACTCATCCCATTCTATTGATCATTGTTGAGTTGTTTCAACACCTTGTTTGGGGTCTACTTGTAGTAAATCCAATTGATTGGACAAAATTAGGAAAGGCACACACTTGTCTATTTAAGGTCCCACAGTTAACAATGTGTTTAAGCTAAAACCAAGCCATTAGATTGAAGGAATTGCCTGCAGAATGTAGAGACAGGATTGCATCGAGACACAGATCTGGGGAAAGCTACAAAAATGTAAATAGCATTGAGGGTTCTCAAGACCACAGTGGCCTTCATAATTCTTAAGTGGAAGAAGTTTGGAACAACCATGACTCTTCCTAGAGTTGGCCACCTGGCCAAACTGAGCAATGGTGGGAAGAAGATCCCTGACAACAGAGGTAACCAAGATCCCAGTGGTCACTTGGGCTAAGCTCCAGTGAACCTGAGAAAAGATGGGAGAAACTTCAAGATCACTTATTTGTAGTTAAGCCATTTTAGTGGATTGTAGTCTAAATGCTCCTGTTCTGGAAGTTTCAACTTGTGGTAAGTCAGTCTAGTTACTTAAATTACACAATGAAGACAAAAGAAACCTCCAAGCAACTCTGTGAAAAAATGATTGAAAAACACAACAAGGGGAATGGAGACAAAAATATTTCCAAATCACTTAATATCCTTAGGAGTCCTGTTAAATAAATCATTAAGAATTTGAAAGAGTATGGGACAGCTGCAACTATGCCTTGGGCAGGCCATCCACAAAACCAGAGTGATCATGCAAGAAGACGACCAGTGAGGCTGTCCACCAAGAGACTTATGATAACTCTGAAAGAGAATGACTCTACAGTTGCTGACATTGGAGAGACCGTATATACAATTGTTGTCTGGATGCTTCACCAGTCGCAGTTTTATATGAGACTGGCAAAGAAAAAGACACTGTTAAAAAAATTGCAAAATGTCTTGGCTAAGGTTTGGCAAAGTCATATGGATGACTCCAAAGTGAACTAGAAGAAGGTTCTATGGTCTAATGAGACCAACATTAAGCTTTTTGGTCATTAGACTAAATACCACACATTATCAAAAACCATCCACACCATGATGCATGGTGGAGACAGCAGCGTGACATTAGATGCTTCTTGGAGACTTGTGAGGGTAAAAGGAAAAGTGAATGCAGCAATATGAGAAAATCTTGGAGAAAAACCTGAAACTATCTGCAAAAAACCTGCCCCTTGGGAGAGCATTTGCAATGACCCTAACCATAAAGCCAAAGATACTCAGTAATGACTTAAAAACAACAATGTTAACACCCTGTAGTGCCCAAGTCAGAGCCCAGATCACAATGCATCTGAGAATTTTAGGCTGGACTAGAAAATGACTGTTCACTCATGATCACCATGCAACCTGTCAGAGGCTGAGAGGTTTTGCAAAGATGAAATGAGAAAAATTACAGTCTTCGGATAAACTAAGTTAAAGAGAAGTCTATCCACAAGGACTCAAAACTGGAACTGCTACCAAAGGTGCATCTACTAAATACTGACATGTAGATGGTAAATACATAGGTGACAAATTATTTTGTGTTTAATATCTGAAATGAAATTAGATCACTTTGCAGAGATCTGTTTTACTTTTTAATATTAATGAGTCTCTTTCTGTTGATCAATGTCAAAAATATCAAATTAAGTTCACTGTGATTCAATGTGATATAACAATAAAATGTGAAACATTCCAAGGTGATTAATATGCATTGCAACTAGAAACAAACTGTACTTGGCAGATGTCAAGGATATTTATCTGTACTGTGTGAAACAAAATGCTCAACTCTTTGGCAATACATATCTGAAGTGCTACTCTTTATGCCATGATGGTTAAATTGGCAATACACAATGTTTTTATTTTGGTCTGCTGCAGTTTCCGGTATCATTGTAATAGAGAAAAAAAAAATCACACCCTACGTCCACCAAGCATCTGGCTATTGCATGAAGATCACATTGAACAGGCTAATACAGCTCCCTGTGTTAAAATTTGCATTACAAGGAAAGATGTGTGTTAATATCGCCAATATGCCACATTTACTGTACTTCAGAAGATATACACCTGAAATTAAGCATGTTCAGGCCCGGCCAGTACTTGGATGGGAGACCATCAAGGAAAAGCTTCAGTTGCTGCTGGAAAAGATATTGGCGAGTCCAGCATGTGGCGCTTACCTTATGGTCTGAATATGGTTCCCAATGCCCCATTGCAGTGACGGATACATTGTGCTGTAAAAGCGATGCCAACCTTCGGATGAGACGTACAACCGAGGTCCTGACTCTCTGTGGTTATAAAAGATCCCTGGGCATCCTTCGTAAAAAGCAGGGTGTATCCCGATGTCCAGGATAAATTGCTCTCCACAGCCTAGTCATTCTGGTCCCTTAATCATCTCCTGTGTATAACTGGCTCTCTCTCTCACCACCTAATAGCTCATGCGTGGTGAGCATACTGCCGCAAAGATGGCTGCTGTCGCATCATCCTGGTGGATACTACACATTAGTGGTAGTTGGAGTGGCTACCCACTAACTATGAAACCCTTTCATATAACAAAAGATATCCCAGTTGTAAATGTCCAAACATATATTTTCCATTTTTCCTTTCTTACGTTGGTTTCAAGCTTCATTCTCCATGCAGTTTACATGTTCGAATCCACCAAGTAGTGTGTTTATATCTTTTCTCCAACACACCCTCTGTTGTGCAGTTTAAATCATAGTTTTTGGGTCATGTAGACCAGGGCCCATATAGATCAATCACCTCAAAATTATTCATACGAATTGCACTGAATGTCATAGGGTAAGAATTTGCTCTACCCCAGAATAAAACGTGAAGTATTTATCAAGCGTCCAATTCTTACTCCCAAGTTAGGAGTAAGAGTCTGCATTTAAAAAATTAATGATGTCATGATTTTATGGCAGCCCATAAGTCTTGTGTGTTTGTGCGTGTGTATTGAGTAGTCCACTCTGCTCATGCTCAACCACAGCTACTAGATGGTGCATACATACAATTCGCTTCAGCTCAAGCACACAAACTCAGCTTTGTGGTACATGCACATTGTACATTCACATGTTCCATGCATTTGCTTGAGACAGGTTCCAGCTTGTTCCACAGCTCTCGACTACATGTCTGTCTCAGACAAGATACAACCTGTCCCGGCCCACTTAGCTGATGCCACTGCAAGTTCACTAATATAGTAAAGCTGCTAGGGAGTCTTCGGATTGTTTTTTGTCCCAAAGACCACACACAGCTAGTAAAACAATAAAAGAAGAAGAACAAGAAGGCATCATAATAAGGTATTGCATTATGATAAGGGGTATGTAATTGTTGCCAGTTGGGAACACCATCATACAAAATATTATAATGAGCACTGAGATGGAAAGAAGACAACACACATACCGAAGGAGAGTAAAGCTAGATATAGGGAGTGTTTATTTAATAATGAATGATCAACAGCTGTAATTTCAGGGGAATCACCTTCCCACTGTTATTGTCACAAGAAGCATCTTGTAAAGTAACAGCTATACTGAAACTAGCCACAGCTATAATTCCTATCCCTTCTTCCAGTGTATTGTAACATATCGTGCCTCTTTCCATGATCTCTCCATATCTTCTGTGAGGCTCTATTTATCCAATGCCCCAGAAGTATCCACCTGCTTTCTTGATCCTTCTTGAGCTTATTAAGTGTAATGTGAATATCCTTGGGGTTCGTGGAATACAGAACTCAGTGTACCTGTGTGCCATTTCGCTGTCAATCACCCATCTTGCGCCGCTTATTTTCAGAGTAAACTGCTGATTATATAATACACTATGCACTTGTATCCACCCGTGTGTTACTTGTGATTCACAAATGCATTCTCCTTCCCACTTGAGGCAATGATCTTTATTTATGTGTTAATTTGCATGAATGCAGCTTGCTTTAATATTAACTCGTGTGGCGTCCTGGGGAAATGTACGAATCTGTGTATCTGTGTCCTCACATGTTATAAGGGCATTCAAAATTTGGTCCAAAATTCAAGAAATAATTGGTTGTACCATACCCAAATCATTGCTATTGCAAAGCTGCATTTTACTTATAATGATACGAACACTTTCATTTCAGCAAACAGTACATGACTTCTCTGCATAGATGGAGTAATCGTGTAGCATACAAGGTTTCTTACAACTATTATTCCATTTTTGTCAAATTGTTATCTTTTTACAGTTCATTGTTATTCTGTGTTTCCAAAACATTCTACCTTTCGCAGGATGTGCATGCCTGAACACCATCTTCTGGCAGCTCCTAGAGAGTTAGGAAAACCCACAAGTTCTCCTCAATCCTAGTGAAGTTAAGAGTAGTTTCCATAAGTGAGGAAAACTGATAAAATGAGACTACTCATATGCTTAAGTGTAGAACCAAATTTGCTTCACTCTGAGAGTTTTCAGCCAGATAGGACTGTTTTCTTACTCGGGGACACTTGATAAATACAGGTAGAGATTTTGAAGTAATAGACTTACTTCTGCTACAGGCTAAGTACTTTCATTTACATTCATAATATAGCTGACATATCTGCATACAGTAAAACAACCTTTTTGTCTGTTAGGCAATTTAAAGCTCAAATTATAGCAATATATGAATAGTTCATTACTTTCTCTGTTAGCTAAACCTGCTTCTATTTTTTGGGTGTACTTCTCTTGTCATGACTTCTGCACAACAAATATGAAGTGTTTAGTCCAAATATAACTCATAATCTTCCATCTATGTTAAAGTTTTTGCTCAGTTAATATCCCTTTGCTAGTCAGGTCACTGTGCCCAGCAAATAACATTAGCTTCATGGATAAACAAGGTTCAGTGCTGGGAATCACATGGTGGAAACGTTGTTTCATTTCCAGCACCACTCTCAAAGACACACAAAAAAAAAATAACCAAACAACACAAATGAATTATGACACAAATAATTAGTTTATACTTATTTTGTATGAAAGAATCCTTCAGCTTACACATTTAAAATTAGGCCCTGGTTATTGGACACAAGCATTGGATGCAAGATAAAAGCTAAAACTTATTAAAAGATAATTTTGGTATTTTACAAGTTTAAGTTATTTCTTTCCAGTCATGGTATATGTGAATACCCCACATGAACTGTCATTCTAAAGAGCATTTTTATGGTAAGTTTTAAACAATAAGTAGCTGTTGTGGTTTGAAATTCTGTATATAAGTTGGTAAATACTGTATATTGTATGTCTTTATTTGTAACTTAGACAAAGCAATGTAATATTAGTGTTACATCATTGATAAGAACAGCAATGGTTTGATATTTAACTAACCAATTTTAGGACTGAGTCAGGATAATGAAATTTATGGCAGAGTTGGAGAAATTGTCTAATACTGGTTGGTAAATGATTCCCTGCAGGGCTTTCTCAATCAACCCCCACAGGGAAGCCAAACTACGTAGCTGGCAAGCATCTGCTCAACAAATGGTTTTGGGGCAGGTGTGAAAGTTATTGTGTGCCCCCATTGGTCTGAAGTATGGCTGCTTTGGTTTGAATCAGAAGCCTTTCTGTATCACGTTGCCCTATTGGCTGTATAATTTGAACAGAGAATGTATAAATTAGGTTGCTTTACCTCTCCCTATCTCTCTCACACCATCATGATGAAGGAGCATCTCACACATCATGGACTAAAAAGAAGACCACACTGAGAATCACAACTTGGAAGCCATATTGAGAGAAGCATGTGGCCAGTTCTGAAGAGAGCTGACTAACAATGATGACATTTTAAGTAACTAACAAGTCTGTGTGCTGCCTGAAACTACACATCAGCATTTATCAGGTTGTATGGTTGTTATTATTTTTGAATATTATCAATAATACATTATTTAAAGTGTAACTTGACTCCTGCTTGTCTTTTACTCTATGTAATTACCTGAGGTTACAGATGTAGAAGGGAAAGTGGGGAAAGTACAATACCTTACAAACAGTGGTAAGTCAATAGGATTTGAAGCATTCTGACAAAGACTACACATTAAAGAAAACAAAAGGGCAAAGCAGAGTAATATAGAACTGTACAAAGACAAAACAGTAGCCTACTCTTGTCTATTATAATACAGGTGAAGGGTACCAAGGTCCCAATGTGAAAACAACAGCTTTAAAACTGAATATGTCCACTTTGAACCATCAAAGGTTTAACAAAATGTGGCATCCAGGTTTCTGAAGCATGCTTGTGACAACAAAAGTAAACTGGAAATAATAAATTTCATCAGAAATTCTTGGTACTGATTTCTTGAGGTAAGGAAACACCCTCCGGTCGCCAGATCTCTTCTGCAGTTCTGTTTTTTCAATTGTAATGTTCTTCCATTGCTTGTACCAACAGACAGATATATGTTCAAATCATACCATTATTTTTTTCACCTGTTAAATTCTGTGTTGTTATTTTATATAGCCTGCAGAGGGAAATTCATGCAGAGTGGCAGATTTGTGGTGAACAGCTCACATAAAGAGTTTCATTGTTTTATTAAAGCCTTAGTTTTTTGAAAGAACCAAGCCATCTGCATGTCAATACTAAGAAGGCCAATCAATACACCATCATGCACTTTCTGCTGGCATGTTGTACACAGGCATGACAAACAATACTGAGAAAATGACAAAAGAAGAGAGTGCAATAGAGAAAAACTACAATGAAACATATGGAAGCTCCACAAACCAATTATTAAATTTTATAGAGCATGCCGAATTACTCTTGCTGATAAGATAACTGATGTACAATGTATTTAAGCGAGTAAACTCACTGATAGTCACTGAAACCAATCTCTCTCTCTCTCTCTCCATGTATATATATATATATATATATATATATATATATATATATATATATATATATATGTGTGTGTATAAAAAATACAACATTTGTCTGTCTGTCTCTGTCCGTTTTTCACGAGAGAACTACTTAACGGTTTAGATTGAATTTTTTTATTAATTTACTTGAAAATTCTGATTGATTTTGCTACTTCTCTCATCGAGCTAAAACTCATAGTTTGCTTGCAGGAGCGATATGTTCGCACTAATAAGTGACAGAGGATGCAGGCCGAGGGGAGGAGGAAATGTCACATTAGGAGTGGGGAGCCGGGTGGGGCTCAACTCACTGTCCTGTTTCACTAATATGCGAGTGGAGCCACAGGTGATGACTAGTCAAAGTATACACTCTAGCACTGAGGGGGAGGAATAGCAACTCACACCAACACTCTGCTTATGTTAAACCTTCTGTACTAAACTAACTAAAATTTAACAAGATTAAAACAAAATGTATCTCTCTAACTCTGTTCTTGTCACTTGATTACATGCTATGCATATGCTCAATCCTTTTTTTGCTAGACCACAGTGAAAGACTGTGCCTGATCATAAGAGTGATGTTTTTTCAGTTATTTTCTGTTTGTCTACAGAAGAGAGACAGCAATTCACATCTCGGTATCAACATAAAATAATGTCAATAATGCTGTTTGGAAATTACTTTGAGGTGAAAAGTATATGCTGGAGGAAACTGTGCCCCTGGGACTGAAAAATTGCCATGGAGGAAGACAAACAGCAAAGTAAAGTGCACAGCCGATGTCAGTTTAAAATGGCAAAATCTCACAGCAATGATTTGCTTTTTTCCACCCTAAAACAACATGGATAAGCTGTTTTGCAAAATGTGTGCAATAACAAGATGCAAACAAATACTTGATAACACTTTTGGACCTCAGTACCCTTCACCTCTATTATAAATTGCAGCAGCAGGCTACATATGCATAGAAAATGCTTCATTTCAGAGCACCGTGAGAAATTAATATATACCATAATTGTGAAGAAATAATTTCAACTTATCCTTTAAATACACAAGTTGCACTGAAACACTGATTATTATTATTCACTGCTGCCCACTTTTACTTAAATTATTTTGTGGATCATAGTACTTTTGAGTTAGTCCAATCATCTATCCATCCATTTTTGCAACACACTCCCTTTTATTAAGAGGTGGAGGGATCCAGAGCATGTTTTTCATCAGCAAAGCGTAAAACACACTTGTGAATTTAATGTTACTCCATCACTATCACACATCCATATTCAGACATGCTGGTCTATATTACAGTGCCCAATTAACTGAAGATTCATATCTTTCTACCTTTTTACATGAAGAGCACCACATTGGACACAAAGAAACTCTACATAGTGACCAATCAAAAAAAAAAGCCAGATTCCCAAAGCTGTGAATTTTGGACCATCATTTGACACCTTAGTTTCATCTAGTTATATCGCTCCCACTTATTTTTCTGCACAGAGTGCTAACATTGTTGCTTAATTAAATCAGTACCATTTTCAGCCTACAAGATCACACAGTTTGTTTCTTTTTAATTTTATTTATTAATTTTATTGTAATCATTCCATACAAATAGATCAATTTATACAAAAAAGAATTGAAGACAAATCAAACCCCACCCTTGAGAAGGAGAGCATGGCCAGACGAGAATTGCTTAGGGTCTTTTTAATAGGGCAAAAATAAACAAAAGAAAGTATAAAATATATATAGGTAAATAAAAAATGGAGAAGGAAAAGAAATGCGGAAATAATTATTTCTTCTTATTCTAAAATATTATTGATTAGATCCTGCCAGGTTTTGAAAAAAATCTGTACTGATCCTCTAACTGAGAATTAGATTTTTTCCAATTTCAAATAATATAAAACATCAGTTTCCCACTGACTTATCAGAGTAGAGTTAGGATTCTTCCAATTTAACAAAATAAGTCTGCGTGCCAAAAGTGTAGTGAATGCAATCATCATTTGCTTGTCCTTCTCCACTTCAAATCTGTCTGAAAGAACACTGAACACAGCTTTTAATGGGTTAGGAGGGATTGTGACACCAAGGCTGTCTGAAAGGCACTTAAAAATTTTGGTCCAAAATGATGTTAATTTGGTGCAGGCCCAAAACATGTGACCCAGTGAGGAAGGAGCTTGGTTGCAGCGTTCGCAGGTTGGATCTTGCCCTGGAAACATTTTAGACAGTTTTTAAACGAGACAGATGAGCTCGATATATAATTTTTAGTTGAATAATTCTATGCTTTGTGCATATGGAGCTCGAGTGAATTCTCTGCAATGCTACCTTCCACTCCTTTTCTGATATATTGATTAAGAGATCTTTTTCCCAATGTCCTCTTGGATCTTTGAAAAGAAGGGATTCTAATAAGATTTTATATAATGCAGAAATGGTGTCTTATTCCTCGAAATTGAGCAGTATTTTTTCCAGCATGGTGGAGGGTACGAGATGAGGAAAATCGGGCAGTTTCTGTTTAACAAAGTTCCTAATTTGAAGCTAGTGAAAGAAATGTGTAGCTGGGAGGTTGAATTTGGAACGTAATTGTTCAAAGGATGCAAAGATATTGTCTATATAAAGATCTCTGAGCAATTTAATCCCAAATCTTTTCCAGGTATTAAAAACTGAATATGTCTGCGAGGGTTGAAAGAGGTGGTTCGCTTGCAGAGGTGCCACAGATAAAAGATTTTCCATCTTAAAATGCTTTCTAAGTTGGTTCCATATTCTGAGTGAGTAAAGCACAATTGGGTTATTAGTATATTTGCGATAACTTGCATTTATTGGAGCGCAGAGCAGAGAGTATAAAGAAGTACTACAGGATTTTAATTCTATTGCGGGCCAAGCCTGTGTATGTTCATTTTTTTTGTGTCCAGGTTTTTATGGCTTGTATGTTTGCTGCCCAGTAATAAAACTGGAAATTAGGTACAGCCATACCACCTTCTGCCTGAGGTCTTTGGAGGGTCGCTCTTCGGATTCGTGAGTGTTTTGAGTTCCAAATAAATGAGGTTATAGTTGAATCTAATTGCTTAAAAACGATTTATTGATATATATTAGAATGTTTTGAAATAAAAAAAGAAGTTTAGGAAGGATATTCATCTTAACAACGTTAATTCTTCCGGCTAGAGTGAGATGAAGGGTTGACCATCTATGCAAGTCTTTCTTAATTTTTTCCATACAGACGGCGAAATTTTGTTGATAATGAGCTTTGTGTTTACTTGTGATATTTACCCCTAGGTATTTAAAGTGATCTACTATGGTAAAAGGTAGGGTGTCCAATCTAATATTATATGCTTGTGAATTTACTGGAAAGAGTATACTTTTATTCAGATTAATTCTGAGACCAGATATCTTTTGAAATTCTGTGAGTGCTGTTAAAACTGCAGGCACAGTGTTTTCTGGGTCTGATATATATAAAACCATATCATCTGCATATAGAGAAATTTTCTGTACCAGTCCTTCTCTGATAATCCCCTTTATCTGATAAGAATTTCGACAGTGAACCACCAGAGGTTCAATGGCGATTGCAAACAGCAGTGGTGACAAGGGGCATCCTTGTCTGGTGCCACGTTCTAGCTTAAAGTAGTCTGAACAAATGTTGTTAATACAAACTGAAGCTTCTGGATTGGCATGCAGTAGTTTGATCCATGCACAAATATTCGGTCCAAACCCATATTTCTCCAATGCAATGAAAAGGTAATTCCATTTAATCATATCAAACGCTTTTTCTGCATTTAATGATAGTAATATCTCTCGGGTGTTTGACTTTGCTGGTGAATATATTACATTAAACAGGCGTCGGAGATTGGAAGATAAGTGTCGGCCTTTAATAAATCCAGTTTGAGCCTGTGATATTACCGAGGGCAGCACTTTCTCCATCCTTCTAGCTATAATTTTTTTAGAGTATCTTAACATCATTATTCAGGAGTGAAATTGGTCTGTATGATGCACATTGTAACAAGTCCTTATTTTGTTTAGGAAAGACGGTTGTTAATGCTTGATGAAAAGTTTGAGGTAGAATTTGATTGTCTCTAGCTTCTGTAAATGTTGCCAATAAGAGGGGAGCTAGCTGAGTGGAGAATTTCTTATAAAATTCTATGAGGTAACCATCAGGGCCTGCTGATTTCCCGCTTTGAAGTGACTTTATAGTATCTAGTAATTCTGACAGGGTCAGAGGTTTATCCAGTTCCTCAGCACTTAAAGCATCTATTTGTGGTGTCTGTAACGTATCCAGAAATGCATTAGATTGTGTGTTGTCTTCTTTGAACTCAGTAGAATATAATGATTTATAATAATCTCTAAATGTGTGCATTATATTTTTATGGTCAATGATTTTTTCTCCCTTCATGTTGGTGATTACTGGGATTGCATTGCAAACTTCTTGTTTGTGAATTTGTTGAGCTAAAAGCTTATTATCTTTTTTCCGTGTTCATAGTAATGATGTCTTGACTTATAAATAAATTGTTCAGTTTCTTTAGTTATCAAGATGTTGAGTTCTGTATGCAGAGCCTGCCTTTTCCTATGAAGAGCTTCACTTGGATGCCTGGCTTGTTCTTCATCTATTCTAGTAATTTTGCTTCTTAGCTCTGACGCTTTCTTGGTTTCTAATTTATTTCTGTGGGAAAGATATGAAATAATCTGTCCTCTTAAGAAGGCCTTTAGAGTTTCCCAGAGTGTTCCTGCAGAAACCTCTGAGGGTGTGTTTGTCTCTAGGAAGAAGCTGATTTGTTTGTAAATAAATTCTGTGCAGTTCTCGTCTGCCAATAAAAGAGGATTAAGACACCATCTGCGAGGTGAGTGTGAGGGGCTTAATGATTTTAGCTCCAAGACTAGAGGGGCATGGTCGGAGAAAACAATTGTGTTGTATTTGCACGATTTAATCGTAGGCAAGAAATTATTATCTATACAAAAATAATCAATTCTTGAGTAGCTATGATGCACTGGTGAGTAGAACGAATATGTTCTTGAGTTTGGGTTAAGAAACCTCCAGGGGTCTGATAAGTTGTGGTCAGTTACAAACTGTGTAATTGTCTTTGCAGTGTTAGATAGGACTCCTGTGACAGGGGGGACTACATCTAAGAGTGAATTTAAAACACAAAGTCCCCAGCCATTATAATTTTATGAGTGTTCACATTGGGAATGGATGCAAATAGATTTTGCATGAATTCCTTATCATCGACATTGGGTGCATAAACATTTATCAAAATCATTTTACTGTTAAATAAGTTGCCCATGACCATCACATATTTCCCTTCAGGGTCTGATACTACATCTGATGCTACAAATGGGACTGTTCTGTGTATGAGAATTCCCACACTTCTAGTTTTCTTTGTAAAGCTAGAATGGAACATTTGGCCAGTCCAGTCTTTTTGTAGTCTGGACTGATCCTTGCTTAGTAAGTGGGTCTCCTGTAAAAATACTATTTTAGCTTTTAAGCCTGTTAGGTGAGAGCATACTTTCTTTCTCTTTAATTCGTGATTCAGGCCTTTAACATTCCAGCTCACAAAGTTAACTGTCCCATCATAGAGACATTGATTCTGAGTTTTTAATGTCATTTTATAGTCTTAACTGGCAGTGAGGCAGTTTTAATCTTAATTTCAAATTTCCCCACGAGTTATTGCCATATAGCCTATTGTTACGATGATATTTATAGTTATAAGGATTAGAAGAATAGATTAGATATAGCCTGCTCTCCTTCTCTCCCCCCTTTAGACCCCCCCCCCCCATTTTGCCTCCCCACTCGAAAACAAAACAAGCCCAACAGCGGCGTTTGAGAATTAAAACAAAGTAGAGATATTTATTGTAGCTAAAGTCTAAATACTATCTGCCGAAAATATAATCATTAACAGTCTTTAAGCTTAAAATAATCTTCAGCAATTTTAAGATATTAAGATAATAATATAATGAACCCTGAGAATAATTTTAAAAAGTGGTCTAGGATAAACATAGTAGATCCTAATGCAATAGTAGAAATAGCAATAAACCAAGGGTATGATATTAAACAGTCTACACAGTTTTTTAGCTAATAATTTTCAGCTAATAAGACTGCTCGTTTATTTTTAGATGGAACAAAATTTACACTCAGTCATAATACTTTGCGTGTTGTAAATTCAACAATCATTTTAAAAATAATAATAAAAATAAATAAGAATAATGGGTCACATAGTGTCATGATTGTTAGCCCTACTGTTCCAGGTACCTGGGTTCAAATTCCAATGTGTGGCTTTTTCTTGGGATACTTTACTTTGCTTCTCATACCCAAAGACGTGTTGGGTCAGCGGGCAACCCTAAGCTTGTTCAATATGAGTGAGTGCGGGGTGTGTGAATTAGTGCAAGTTGTGTCTACCATTGGTCCTAATCTTGGACGTTTCTTGTCTTGTTTGAGTGGTGGCATCACGTCTGTGTTTTTCCCAGTTGGTTCTGGAGTTGGTCAAGGGTGTGTTCTTGATCCTACTCTGTTCAGTGCTTGCTTGGATTGAGTGTTAGGCAGGGTCTTGGGGTCCAGCAGCTGTGGGGCATCTGTTGGTGACGAAAGATTCACTGATCTTGACTTTGCCTATGATGCTGTGATCTTCACAGAGTCAATGGCGGCTCTAATTGGGGGGCTTGAGAGACTGAGTGAGGATTCTGAGTGTCTGGGCTTGCGAGTGCCCTGGATAAAGACTAAGATACAGGCCTTTTATGACTTCTTGGTCACAGCCATCAGCAGTGTGTCTATCTGTGGAGAGAATGTCATTTTTATCAAAAGTTTTACTTACCTAGGCAGCAGCATTTCTGTCTCTGGTGGCTCCTCCTATGAAGTCAGTAGACAGTGTGGTACCCGGCTGGGGTTCATGCCTGGCCCGGATGCCCAGGAGGACCGGCGGAGGGCTTGTGCCTCCTCCAGAACATGAGGGGCATCTTCCGTGGTTGCTGTGGGGGACACGGGTACAGAGCTTGGAAGCTCAACCCTGTAGGGACCCGTGGTCACCGCCAAGGGGCGCCCCGATGCCTTGGGAGCCCTGGACCTCAGCACTTCTGCCACACCCGGAAGTGCTGGGGGGGAAGAGGATTGGGCACACCCGGAGGACTTCCGGATATACCGCCAGAGCTTCCGCCACACAGGGGTGTGGCCACAGAAGCTCATTGGGATGCACCTGGAGTCCATCCGGGGTGGATAAAAGGGGCCGCCTCCCTCCAGTCAATGGCAAGAGTCAGGTAGAAGAGGACGAAGCTTGGTGAAGAGGAGTGGAGGCGGACCAGAGACTTGGAGAAGGCATTGGGTTGTGGCCAGGACTTAAGTGGTGATTGGTGCTGCGGCACTGGGTGTTGTGCACTAAGATGAATGTAAATAATGTAAATAAATGTGTGTTGGGTGATAACATCTTGTCTACCTGTTCTGTGTCCAGGCTGTTCACCACAACAGATTGGGAGAGCATCATGAGGTCACTGGAAAGGGGTGTTTGGCGCTCCAGATATCTTTACAAAAAAATGAAGCTCCAAGTCTTTAGAGTCCTAATGCTTCCTGTTTTGCTATATAGTTGCTAGACATGGACACTATACAGTGACCTGAGCCGTGTACAATGTCTCTTTGGAGAATCCTTGGTTTGACTTTGTGTTGAACAAGCAGTTGCTCATGGAGTCCTGAATGAGGCACATTACTTGCATTGTCAGAGAGCGTCAGTTACAGCACTATGGCCATGTGGTGTGATTCTCTGAGGATGATGCAGCTCACAGGTTTCTCATTGTTCAGGACCCGTTTGACTGGACCACACCAAGAAGACACCTAGATAACATCTGGCTGTGGCAGATAGATGGTCATTTCCGGAGAGTGGGACTGGGCCACATGTCTGCCTGGGGGTTGCCAACCAGGATCCCGAGCTATTTCATTGTGTGGTGGGTGTAGCAACACGTTGTACTAGTGCATGCTCCCCAACATGACCTGACCTATCTTGTTTACAGTGCTGTCAGAAAAAGCCCTGGCTCTATGGGATCTGCAAATTGTGTTAAGTTAGATAAATAATCGAACAGGTGGATAATAATACAGAAAGCTTACGAATATCACTATCATTAACTGTGAACAGCCAATGCTTAGGGCTGAAACTCCAAATTAATAATGATGAGACTGCATAAATGTTTTTTTCTTTTTTTCTGCTGTAAAACACCTTGTCAGAGCATCTATAAAGGACTGCATAAATATTAGATACTCAATATGACATGACTTGCCACAGTGTTGTCCCCGAGCTGGGTTTGAAATCCATTAAAGATGTTATTTATGCTGCATTGATCTATTCCTGCTAGGAAAGAGCCACACATGTCAATAGCTGTCTGTGTCTGAATGTAGCCTTGTACCAAGAATAAAGCTTCCATTAAAAGATTACAGATGGGAGAAAAATTCTGATCTTAACTTTTAGTTTTGTTGCAAAACACAGAGAGAGCATTAATGATTCCTTGACACAACGTGTGTTAGGAGCACAAAATTACTTTTATAATAACCAACCCTGGAATTTTGAACACGCTGCTAGGGGCCATAGAACAGCTGCTTGGTTACTATATATCTTTTGCATTGATCTGAGTGTTTGGTTATGTATAGCAGCGTGTAAATAGATTTATATGAAGTATAAAATGAATTACCTAAGTGAATAAGTTTTTATGTTTTAGTCGATTGTATGCCTTGTGTTTGTGTTTTTTTCTTAATTAAGTTTATTCTTTGGCAAATGAAAATCTTTCTCCCAGAGTTGCTCATTAGGATCCACCATAGGGATACATGAAAGCAAAAAAGTAGGCCATTACTATCTAATTGTGTCTGCGAGAAGATGATGGCTCAAACAGCAGAAAGCAGCCTTTTAGAGTTTACTTTTTCTGTTGCGAGAAGTTTCATTCTGTAATGAAACAGTCTACTTATTTATAACAATACAGCAAATACTATAATCTTTTTCAGAGGAGTTGCTTGCTGTAAGTTACTATACCATACTTAGAATGAGATTTTAAAACTGTGAAGCATCTGTTGTTCTTAGAATCTTCAAATGTAAAAGGTTGAACTTCTTTTTCACAGTAATCAAATAGTAGGAGTATATTTGTGGCACAATCACAAGTGTTTACTTATTTTTTGGTAAATCTTCAGTAAATTTAATACATTCTCTTGGCCATTTTCAATTTTTGACATTTTATCTCCCTCTTTCCAACACTCCATCTCACATTTGTTAATAACAGAAAATAGATTTATTTTTGATATTTGTTTCTGGTTTGACATATTACCATTTTTTTGGGGGGTAACTGTTGGGTCTTGACCAGACATACAGTCTCACATTTCTACCTCTCCTGTCTTTGTTTTCCTCTTCAAATCAATATAAGGGACGACGCACCAACTGTGACAAGCTCAATGCTTGGTTACCTGTCTAAGTGAAATTGTTTAGTTAATGGCTCTTCCTCCTGCTACAGCAGGGCAATAATGTAAGGAAATGTTGAATCATTATGTACTTTCCTGATTTTCATATTTGAAACACTGTGTTGCAACTGTATTCAAAGAATATAATAGACATATAAAGTGAATTATACTAAAAATATGCTCTTTTTATTTTATTTAATAGTGAGTTTGAAAGAAATAGTTGTGTTTCTGCATTAAATATCAGCATAGCACAGTCCCACTAGATGTTGTGTTGTGCATAATAATAAACTTCCCACAGTAATTTAACATATCAATAGAATGTTTGAAATAAGCCTCAGCTTTGCCTATTTTTTCCCAATTTTCTATTATATGCTTAATGTAATTACTTATCTAGAAAAAATATTGCTTCTTGTAGCACGTGACATTTCGAATTGGCCCTGCAGTGTTTTCTACCACTGTGTGTGTGCGCGTGCACATGCAAACTGAAATTTACAGTTCATTGATGGTGTTTTAAGATCATCATCTAAATTAAAATGTTAATCTACAGGTAAGAATTTATAGATTGAAATATTATGCTAAGGGAAAAGTACATAAAAGTATTTCTGTGTAAAAAAAGTGTAAAAAACAGTGAAAAAAATGATGTAAAAAATATTTGAAACCAGGATCCTGGAAAAAATAATTTTTGGTTAGGCACCTAGTAAATTCTAAGAAAGTTAAAATAATCTTTAAATTACTAAAACAGTATTCAAAAACAAACAAGAAAAAAAAGATTAATAAAGTC
Organism: Erpetoichthys calabaricus; assembly: GCF_900747795.2. Classification (NCBI taxonomy): domain Eukaryota; kingdom Metazoa; phylum Chordata; class Cladistia; order Polypteriformes; family Polypteridae; genus Erpetoichthys; species Erpetoichthys calabaricus. The sequence continues at coordinate 86,698,772 of NC_041405.2, read as the reverse complement.
ATCAGACTGAAACATGCAAATACATAAAATGTCTCAAAAATGCTTGACTGTTTGTTTGACAAAAAGACTAACCAAACTCAGAACAGGTAAGTACATAAAATGCTTCAAGTAGCTTATCTGCTCCTTAAGAAATAAGGAAAAAATAGAGTAGTTAGCAAGAGAGACCCCAACATTTCAGTATCTGCCACAGTTCTATCAGGGAGTGAAGAAAATGCAAACTAAGGTATGTTTTTAAAGGTTGGATTAGCCACTCCAGTTGTTAATTATAGCCCATGACTCCTGACCACTTAAGGTCAGTTTTAAAGAAAAAAAACTGGGAATCCCCAGAGTTGTCCCCAGTCCCAACACCATGAACCAAGAGAGGGTTAGGGTTAAGTTAGGGTAGGATAGAATTTGCCTAAACAACAATGCACTGGCACAAATAGTTTTTTATTTAAAATCTTAGTTATAATTTGATATTCCAAATTGTTAAAGAGTTAAATTCAAAAGCAATTAGTTAATCCAAACTAATTAAATAGATAAATAAATGCCCTAAAGTATACATTTTATATATTATATATATTGTCACAAGACATCAAAAAAATGCTTTGGAGCAGTCACCCATATAATATGCTCTGGCTGCAAATAGGTAAATATTTGTGAGATGTTCACAAGTCAGAGTCCAAAATAGAGCTGATGCTGGTTAACAAGGCTTTATGTGTTGAGACAAAAAGTGACGTCATCAGGTATGCCAGAACCTTAAGTGATGTCATCATAGGGCCCCTGGAACCGGAAGTGACATCATCAGAGGAGGCAGAAAAAACGGAAGTGACATCATCAGATGTGCCAGAACCTTGTGGGATTTCCTGTAGATGGTCTGCAAAGTCAGGGTACCTCGCTGCCCCCTGGTCTGGCGTGGAATTACTATTATTCAGGCACTTTGGGAAACATTTAATCGCATGTGTGTGACAATTTAAAAAGTATATATATATATAAAAAACTGAAAAATAAACAATAGGTAGTTACAGATACTTCAGAAAAATAGATGTCCCTTTTTTTTTGTAGGTTTCATTTAATCCATTGGGATGGTAGGTGTCCAATTGATCCATCCATTGTTTTTCTACTTTTAATCATATAGTTTTGGTCAAGAAATCCTGTTGTTCCAGCCCAAACATGATCAGGTGATGATCCAGTTGTGCAAAATGTTGACATGGAAATAGGTATTTATTGTGGTTTTCAATGAACCTCCGATGTTGGATGAACCTGTCCTTGATGGTATTTTTTGTCTCCCCAACATAGATCAAACCATAGTCCGAATATTGTATGGCATAAAACACAATTTGACAATAATAGAATTTTTTAAAAAATCAGTTCCTTTTTTGAAAATTTATTAGAAATAACTTTATTTGCAAATGAAATGACCCAAGGTGTTTTGTTCCTTTTTTTAGGTGCTGTAGTACATTTTGCATAGACTAATAAGTCCTTCAAATTTGGAATGTTTGTAATGGAAACCAGTTTTGTTGTAATTGTAAAAAAGTTTTTTTTGTCAATTTGAGATTGTATTTCTGGTATAAAATGAAAAAGTAACAACAATCAGAAATGTGATTTTATGAATATTCATCTGAGAAATAAAATTTGACAGACTGTGGAATATGCAGATCAGGAGACACAGGTTCAAAATGAATCCCATCCCAGACCCTCTAATATATTATCATTTATCGAGATGGTGTTTAAAAATCAGCCATGCATGCCCCCAATTTTTAACCTTACTGTAGGTTCCCAGAATGCAATGTTTTTAAGATTAGGGTTCATTTTGGTATCTTGTTCCAAAAAGATTAAATGTCCATTTGTAAATCATACGCTTATGGTTAGGTTGGGTTTGATTGCTGACCACTTCTACATCCTCATCCATCTCTAGGCATCTAAAATGTGTAATTGCTGCTGCCACTGTCTTTTGTTTAACCTTAGGGCCATAAATTATACTATTGTTAAGGTAAGAAATGAGTTTGGGTGGGTCATAGAAATTCAAAGTTTTAAAATCTAGAGTCATTAATCTGTACTGAGCGAGCAACTTGGGGTCCCACAACAACATTGGTCTTGGGTCTGGGAAACATCAGTTAATTAGTACAGGGTGGTCCAGATCTAACTATGCAGCTTTTAATGCAATGCAATAATTGCATAGTTAGATCTGGACCACAATATAGAATAAACAAACCAGTAGAAGCTGAAATATCAGAAAGAGAAACAGAAATATCAGGTTTTGTTTTAAGAGAAGCCCATTTTAACCTGAAAGAAGTAATTTGGATTAAACTATAAATTTTGATAACAATCTGAAAAAATAAAATCAGCAAGGTGAAGATAATCATTAAAAGAAAACAGTGAAAAGGAAGCAGAACAAGAGGACAAAAGAAGAAGAGGAAGAAGAACTCTGAAGAGTCAAGAGAGAAATAATCCAACAGTGGAATGTTGAGGAACTCCATTTCTTAAATTATACTATGTATTTACATATTGTGAAGAGTTTCATTTTGCTTCCTGCTGAATTCATTTAAGGAAATGACAGCAATAACCCCTGGTCCTAAGGGAGAGAAATACATGTGTTGCCTCTTATGTATCTGTAATATTTTAATTAATTCTATGCAATCTAGTTAATTGAAATATAATCACACCCCATGCAGAAGGGCATGAGTATCTGTAAATCTGAAATAAATTGTAGATTGCAAAATCTTTTTATTAGATAAAACTGAATGGAAGGAGATCTCAGTATCTAAATCAATTGATCAATTATTACCTTAAGTTTAATTGTTTTATGATGGTTATTAAGAATTTCCAAAAACTGCTTGAATTCTGTTTGAGAATGGGTCCAAATGCCAAATATATCATCCAGATCCATCCATCCATTTACCAACCCGCTGAATCCGAACACAGGGTCACGGGGGTCTGCTGGAGCCAACACAGGGCACAAGGCAAGAACCAATCCTGGGCAGGGTGCCAACCCACCGCAGGACACACACAAACACACCCACACACCAAGCACACACTAGGGCCAATTTAGAATTGCCAATCCACCTAACCTGCATGTCTTTGGACTGTGGGAGGAAACCGGAGCACCCGGAGGAAACCCACGCAGACACGGGGAGAACATGCAAACTCCACGCAGGGAGGACCCGGGAAGCGAAACCAGGTCTCCAGGTCTCCCAACTGCGAGGCAGCAGCACTACCCACTGCGCCACCGTGCCACCCTATCATCTAGATAATGTAAGTAAATATAAGGGAGACGTGGACATTTCAAAAAAGCCCCCTCCTCCCATTCAGCCATATAAATGTTGGCATACGATGGGGCAAATTTTTTGTCCATGGCTGTCATGTAAATCTGGAGATAATATTTCCCTTCAAATTCAAAGTCATTATTCAAAAGGCTTATTTTTAACAAATCTATGATCCCACTGTCTGGCCTGTTCGGATCAGGAAATCTCCAAAAAATGTTTGCGATATACTAATATTGATATTTCTTTGGGTTTACAGTCTAAGACTCAACAACCGTTATAAACAGGAAGGAAGAAGAAGGGAGATTAAGTTTTCTAATAACATCTAAAAAGTGATAAGTATACTTAATATAACGATGTTTTTGAGAAAACTGATTTAAAAAATGACCACTATATTTGGCTACCTTATAAGACTCTGAAGAACAGTCCAAGACAATTGGTCTGCTAGACAGTATTTGATATGGTCTTGTCCATGAATTGGAAGATTTATGTACTTTAGGTAAAAAATAAAGCTTACATATACTAGGTACACTAGGGCCACACAGATACTTCTTTTTCAACAGGGCTATTTAGATCAAAAAAAAAAGTCGGGGTATTATTGATGAGTTTTTAACTTTAGTCTAGTTAACAAAAGGTTGATTCAAAAGTAAATAATGTAATATATTATTTAATTGACAGTTGTGTTCATAAACTTATTGAGATGTATCCATAATAACTGTTAAGGATCCTTTATCTGCTGGTTTAAAATTAATACTCTTATTCTTTTGTACCTGAACCAATGATGGTCTTTCATTTTGAGTTAAATTATCCTGTCCATTGGAACATATTTTCATACAGTTTAGGGTTAGGATTAGGTTTTAAAAGATGTTTTGGGGGCAAATATTTTTGATCCTAACTTTATAAAGTAATTCTTCCCCTACACCCTCTACTTTGAAAAAAGCTAAGGGCTTAGGATCACAGTTTTTGCACAGGCTGGCCAAGTTTTTTTTTTTTTTTTTTTTTTATTACCCAAGAATTTCTTGGTTTTTCCTTCCCTATCCAAAACTGAAAACAAAACAAATTAAAGAGAGGTCAGTCCTAGTCCAAACTTCTTCTAGCCTGTCTTCTCTAAAATGGCTACCTCTTGTACATGTATACTTGTATAGGGTAGTATCCTTCCCAGGTTGGTCTTAATGAGTTCTCTTCATTGAGCCTTCTTATAGTGAGCTACACTTTTTGTTTTTGTTTTTTTAATTCTAAAATTTAAATTCCCCCATTCCTTTTAATATACTTTTTCTTTTCTATCTTCATTCCCACAGTGGAGCTCTAGTGTGTATTGTGACAGATAGGGGGTGCTCTCGCTTCCTTGAACCCTCAGATCAAACGGCAGACACCAGATAAAAGTCCAAATAATGGTTTATTATAATAATACAGTGCACAAAGCACCTCCATCTCCACTATACTTCAGTAAACAATCAATTCTCAATAACAATCACAATAATCAATAATCCTCCACACCTCTCAACAGCTCAGTCACCCTCCCTCCCAACTTGGCTCAATCTGCTAGGGTTTCCCATCGTCCTTTTATACTTCTTGACCTGGAAGTGTTTCTGTCCCTCAGTCCATGTGACTTTCTATCACTTCCGGGTCAGGTAAAAACTTCTCCTTTTCTTCATCCCAGAAGTACGTCATTTCCTCTGTCGCTGTGACTAAGACATACTTCCGGGTTATAGGGGAAATACACGTCCTTGTGCTTCCCTGCAGTGACTCCTGGCTTCCCCCATGGTAGCCAGCAAGGCTGTGCATAAAAACTCCGTTGTCCATAATTCCCTGCTGGCATTCAGGGCACCTCCATGATGCAAGGAGTGGCCGGCCATATCTCACAGTATCTTTAAGTGCTCTACATGTATCTAATCACTTTTAAATACACACAAAACAAAAATCACACAAAATACACTGTTGCAAAATAATCCAAACGTTTCAGCTGTTATAAGTGCTTCAAAAAATTATTTACACTTTTTTGTTTTTGTGTAACTATCCAAATCCTTTTTAAGTGGTATATAAATACATTAATTACCTTTTAAAAAGTGCTGTAACAATGATTCACTTTCTAATGTCCCCTGTGGTCTCTCGTCCATCATTGCTTAAAAAAGTAAAAAAAAAAAACAAAAACATAAGTATATAAATAAATAAATACATTATTTCATCACCTTCTAAAACATCCATTTCCTTCCTTATACCCTGTGATAAGCTGCCCGGACACAGACAGACGGACACCATATTATCGTCCACCACACGTTTATTGTACATTATATACAGTTTACTTCAGTGCACAAACCCAGTGCCAAAGCACCAATCTCCCCAAAGTCCAGGCTCTCACTCAGTCTCTGCCTGCTCGTCAGGCCGCCTCCTCTCTCCTGCCTCGCAACCTTGTCCACTCCTCACCCGACTCCAGTCCTTCTCTGCAGGGAGGCGGCCCCTTTTATAAGTGCCCGTATGGGCTCCAGGTGATCCCCGACACTCCCTAGACACTCCCTTGTGTGGCGGAAGTGCCGGCTGTGTTCCCGGAAGCCCTCCGGGTGTTCCCAAACTTCTTCCCCCCAGTACTTCCTGGTGTGGCGGAAGTGTTGGGGTTCCAGGTCCTTCAGGCATGGGGGCGCCCCCTGGCGGAGACCACGGGCCCCTACAGGGTTGGGCTTCTAAGCCCTGCACCCGTGGCCCTCAAAGGAACCAGGGCGTCCGCCCCCTCGTGGTCCGGAGGAGGAATGAGCCCTCCTCCTGTCCTCCTGGGCGTCCCGGCTGGGCACCATCCCCAGCCGCGTGCCACAGTACCCCACCGCAAGCTGAGACCCCTGGACCCAGCGGCCAATCCCGTGAGGGCAGGTTTTCCTCGGTGGGAAGCCGACACACTTCGTTCCAGGGCCCGGTCCTATAAAAAAGAAGACAGAACAAGGGGCGGAGACGCTGCCCTGACGCCGCCACTCGGCGTCTCTCTGACGTCTATACGGGCAACGCTCCCCCTTTTGACCGGCACCCCGGTGCTTGCCAGCTCGGCCCCCCTTTCGTGGCACCCTTGCCCCTCGTGGTGGGACACCGGACGGGAGCGCACGCGCACCCGTCTCCTCAGCCTTCCGTGGGTTTACCCTCTGCAGCCACAGAGGGTGGCCCTTCTCCAAACGTGAGCATCCTGCCTCACGTTTGCCCTTATCGGAGGAACCGGCATTCTTCCCTCGGCTCCCCCTTTTACTCTTGGACGCGGTGACGGACTGAGTCTCCTTATAGCGTAAAAAGAGACCCTGTCGCGTCTGCGTCCTTTTAACTCGCCTCAAGGCTGCGGCAGGCTTAGGGGGGAGGGCGCTAGGACCCAGGGCACTTAACAGCCCACGTCCTGCTAGTCCCCTCACTGATTCTCCCTTCACCAAGCACGCAGCACTCACCGCCACATCTCCTGTAGGAGATCCCCCTTTTGGACTCTGATCACGGGGTTCACAGATCCTGTCGGTGGGACCTCCAACATGCTGTACGGGATCGATGAAACTTACCGGTCCCGCTGTACCTCTCCGGCCGAAGGTTTGCTCGCCGCGCCGTTTCGACCGCTCTTCCAGCGCCTCCTCTGAAGCGACTGGCTTCCCCTCCAGCATCTGCTCCCCAGCACGGAGGGCACCTAGCATTCGTGGATGCGACTCCACAGAACACTGATCAACCGCCAGCGCCTGTAGAGCCGCAGACATGGACGAAAGTACAGCCAGCAGTGAGCTTTCCTTATTGTCAGCTACAGCTGCTGGCTGCTCTTTAAGGCTCTTTGAAGAATGCACGCACCCAGCTGCACATTCTCCCTTATCGGAGGAACTGGCTTCCTCAAGCCGCTTCCTCCATTTACTGTGGGACGCCGCGTCAGTTCGGATCTGCCCATTGTAAGAGGGCAGACCCAGCCCCGCAGGCGTCCGGAGCTTCACGGGGTCGGTCTCCCTTACCTTCCCCGCTGTGCCTCTCCGTCCAGGAGTTCCTGCAGCGCGCCGATCCCCTCCTGCCTGCGGCTCTCGATCCGACGCCACTGCCATCCCTCCTGAGTCCAGCGTCTCCGCCCGGAGGGCACATCGCTCGGCCGGCAGCGATAACACGAGCTGGATCTTGCTCTGCAGCTCCTGCAGTATCGCTGCCAAAGAGGAAGAGACAGTCGGCGGTGTGCTTACCTTCCATGCAGCCCACTCGGGTTACTTGGAAGCACGGGACAGACATTCCCTGCTCTCGCCTCCGACCAATCGCTGGCGAGAGGACAGGACACGCTGTCCAATCCCGTGCCTGTTATGAGGAGGGACTCCTGGTCCGCCGCCATTTTGGCTCTACTGCTCCTGGTGCGGCGCCATTCTGGCTCTTGGAGTTGCAGCTCCATTCTGTCTGCAGCTCTCCCGACTGCAGCCTCCGCGCTGCCGACGGCCCGTGGACCGGCACGCCTCTGCCACAGACGCGGATCCGGGCATACCCTGCCAGTAACAAAAGAGGGAAGTCCTACCCCGCAGGGCAGACCATTGTTATGCAGGGCACTCACCTCCCGGATCCCGTCATCCAGCCGTATCTGCTGCATACTGGCCTTTCCTTCAGCGATACCGTCCTGGCCGCCGTTTCCGACAGCACGTCGGTCGGAGTCTGCTGCACTCCAGCCACGCCCGTTGGTGCTCCTCCGCACCCAGGGTTAAGAGCCGTTTTGCGGACTACTGGCAGTCCCAGGGGAGAATCGCTCCCGCGGAGTTGTGCATGCGTCGCTCCCGCGGCGCGTGTGGGGGTTCCGCTGCTGCGCCGGGCTGCTCACAGAACATTTTTTCTCTACAGGTTCCTGCCTTGAACCAGGCAGACCATCCTGCCGACTACGCCACTGTGATAAGCTGCCCGGACACAGACAGACGGACACCATATTATCGTCCACCACACGTTTATTGTACATTATATACAGTTTACTTCAGTGCACAAACCCAGTGCCAAAGCACCAATCTCCCCAAAGTCCAGGCTCTCACTCAGTCTCTGCCTGCTCGTCAGGCCGCCTCCTCTCTCCTGCCTCGCAACCTTGTCCACTCCTCACCCGACTCCAGTCCTTCTCTGCAGGGAGGCGGCCCCTTTTATAAGTGCCCGGATGGGCTCCAGGTGATCACCGACACTCCCTAGACACTCCCTTGTGTGGCGGAAGTGCCGGCTGTGTTCCCGGAAGCCCTCCGGGTGTTCCCAAACTTCTTCCCCCCAGTACTTCCTGGTGTGGCGGAAGTGTTGGGGTTCCGGGTCCTTCAGGCATGGGGGCGCCCCCTGGCGGAGACCACGGGCCCCTACAGGGTTGGGCTTCCAAGCCCTGCACCCGTGGCCCTCAAAGGAACCAGGGCGTCCGCCCCCTCGTGGTCCGGAGGAGGAATGAGCCCTCCTCCTGTCCTCCTGGGCGTCCCGGCTGGGCATCATCCCCAGCCGCGTGCCACAACCCCTATGGTGTAGCCCTTCTATTCATATTTTATTTACACTCATTTAGCCCATCTGGAAAATATTGTCCCTAACTTATTTATCCAATTTTTTGTGTACTTTTCCTTTCCCAGTCTACCCATTTTTTGTTCCCTTCTATCTTCTTTGAATCCAGCACATGGGACATGAAGTGTTCTATAAGGTAAGTATGTTCTTTCACCTATTTTAATATGTTATGTATGTTGTTTTAATCTGTTTCTCAGTTTATTTTTTGTTTTTCCCATGTACAGTAATCCCTCCTCGATCGCGGGGGTTGCGTTCCAGACCCACCTGCGAAAGGCGAAAATCCGCGAAGTCGAAACCATATGTTTATATGGTTATTTTTATATTGTCATGCTTGGGTCACAGATTTGCACAGAAACACAGGAGGTTGTAGAGAGACAGGAACTTTATTCAAACACTGCAAACAAACATTTGTCTCTTTTTCAAAAGTTTAAACTGTGCTCCATGACAAGACAGAGATATTGTCATGCTTGGGTCACAGATTTGCACAGAAACACAGGAGGTTGTAGAGAGACAGGAACTTTATTCAAACACTGCAAACAAACATTTGTCTCTTTTTCAAAAGTTTAAACTGTGCTCCATGACAAGACAGAGATGACAGTTCCGTCTCACAATTAAAAGAATGCAAACATATCTTCCTCTTCAAAGGAGTGCGCGTCAGGAGCAGAGAATGTCACAGAGAGAGAGAAAAGCAAACAAATCAATAGGGCTGTTTGCCTTTTAAGTATGCGAAGCACCGTCGCACAAAGCAGTTGCAAGGAAGGCAGTAGCTCACACCCCCTCCGTCAGGAGCAGAGAATGTCAGAGAGAGAGAGAGAGAGAGACAGATAAAAACAATCAAAAATCAATACGTGCCCTTCGAACTTTTAAGTATGCGAAGCACCGTGCAGCATGTCACTTCACGAAGCAGCTGCACAGAAGGGAGCAACGTGAAGGTAATCTTTCAGCATTTTTAGACAAGCGTCCGTATTGTCTAGGTGTGCGAACAGCCCCCCTAGCTCACACCCCCTCCGTCAGGAGCAAAGAATGTCAGAGCAAGAGAGAGAGAGAAAAGTAAAAATAAATACGTGCTGTTTGATCTTTTAAGTATGCGAAGCACCGTGCAGGAAGCATATTGCTTGATAAAGCAGCCATATGTAAGCCCAGCAAAGAAGAGAGCAATGTGAAGGTAATCTTTCCGCATTTTTTGAGGAGCGCCCGTATCCTCTAGGGGTGCGAAGAGCCCCCGTGCTCACAATATATTTGAGGAGTTTTATTTAATAGGTAATACACACTCTGGTTGGGTAGCTTCTCAGCCATATGCCAATAGCGTCCCTTGTATGAAATCAACTGGGCAAACCAACTGAGGAAGCATGTACCAGAAATTAAAAGACCTATTGTCCGCAGAAATCCGCAAACCAGCAAAAAATCTGCGATATATCTTTAAATATGCTTACATATAAAATCCGCGATAGAGTGAAGCCGCGAAAGTCGAAGCGCGATATAGCGAGGGATTACTGTATTTTAGATGACATCTCCGAGAAATGATCAAATAGATGCAATTCTCATTATCCATGGTAAGATTGTCTCTTATTTTAAATATTCTACCTGTGTTATAATTTTCCACTGTCCTTTCCCCTCCCTAATATTCCATCTGCCTATCCTTTATTCTTGTTCTTAATGTCAATTGTACCCTCACTAGATACTCCTCTAAGTTTTTATTTTTTCTCTTAGTCTTAATCACCCTACAGCCCTACAATAAAATCCTATGTCTTCTTTTAGGTCCTCATGCGTGCAGGTCCTTTGGTATCTTTGTGGGTATGATGTGGATGGTAACTTTTTTTATTTAACAATGTGTGTCTTTTGGCTTAAAAAAGACTCTGGTACACAACTTTCCATTTTCTTTTTCACATTATATTATGTTTCACGTTTATAGTTACATGCTGTTCATTAAGGATCCTGACATACTCTAAAATGTGTTCCCAAACACCAAAGATGTCATCCAAAAATCGTAGGTATGTTCCAGGTACCAATTCACATTTGTTATGCATCCCCTCTTCCCATAGGGCCATATACATGTTGGCATACGATAGTGCAAATTTTTTTCCCATTGCTGTACCCTTTATCTGAAGATACCATCTCTCATTAAGGCTAAAGTCACTTCTTCTCAGACTCAATTCCAAAAATTCTAACAGTTCCTTATCAGGGGCCTCGTATAAACGGTGCATATGCACAAAATTGTTGTGTACTCCCGTTTCCATGCTCAAATCGTGATGTATAAAACCTAAAATTGGCGTAAAGCCACGCACATTTTCACGCCAGCTCAAACCATAGCATACACAAGTTCTCTGCTCGGTTTTGCAAACTGGTGGCACCCAGCGTCAAAGTAGTGCTACTGTTCCTATGTGGTTTCCCTTTAGTTTTTAGATTCACATCCCTGACGCGGCTTTATCAAATTCACTGAAATTAACCACATATTGTTTATTATTTTAAGGCATCTCATTGTAATCAACCCGTAACCATATAATGGTGCACCAAATGGCCATACTATTCTAAATACCATCACTGCTTTAGTGTTGTTATTCCCAGTGCACCACTGAGTATTTAACCCACTGTATCTGAGTGTGGAATCACAGATGTATAGCAGATGATCAGATTATTGGTATACAGCATCAAGCACATGCTGCCTCAGCCGTGCACGCAATCTATTTGAACTGTTCCCATACGGCAAACGCTTCAGAGCCTTTCATGTAGAGACCTATTGTTCAGAAACAGTTTCATCCCAAGTGCTCTAAATGCACTCAATCAGTCCATCAATTGTTCCTGGTAGAACTGTTTGTACTTATAAGTACAATCACCTCACTGTAAACTTGCACTACAGTTTTGCACTATTGCACAACCTGAGCCACTTTATAAAGCATGTATTTACATATGATGACAACTGTCGATTTAGATTTCCAAGCGCTATCTTCTTGGAGCTCTTGATATCATTTTTAAGATGAAATGCAGTAAAGCATGTTTATTACATTATACAGATGTTTTAAACTTCATTATAATAATGTTTTATTATTAATAATTAAACATGTGAGGACACAGTGGTGCAGCGCTAGCGTATATTCTTTGAATACCGTAATTGGCTATAGTCGCTTCACAGAGCAATTTGTCAGCATGCCGGAGCTGATCAGTCAGTGCCGTATATTCTCTGAGCAGCCAGCTCATGACCACTGCCGGCCCCGGCAGCACTGCAGCATCACTGTCCCTGGGATTCAGCCACTGCACTAGACAAGCCTGCAAGCATCAGAGCTTACCTGAGTGTGCTTGCATGCAGCCAGTTTAAGTGCAGTTGGCTTGGTGATTTACTGAATTTCATCTACGGTGTCAGTTGCACCTTGTACATATAATAATTGATTGTTGCAGTAGGTTTTTTTTAAAAGTTTTTACAGTTTATTGGCAGAGTGTAAAATGAGCAGTGTTGCGGTAATTGTGATGCTGTTTGCATTAAAAAAAATGTGTTCCATTAAAATTTCATAATTTTCTTGTAAATTGTGATATTAACATGTTAACTTAAATAGTGCAGCAAAAAAGTATTTGGCATCCAAGGGTGCATTAACCCCCAAGTATGTGGCGGTTTAAAATTGTTCAGAGAGCTGTAATATCATGAATGTAATGCATTCTGTGTCCTGTCGGCGGAAGAGAAAGCCCGTTTAAGAAGCGCATAGTGATTCACACACATAGAGCACATAAAAGAACACACAGAAAGAAACATTTAACTTGCTACTTTAGTTACAATGGGATCTGAGAAACTAGTAAATTAAAAGATTTGAAGATGAAGTTTATGACGTTCTACTTTGATGACAAAATATAATACATGATTAAAGTGGAAATTTCGAGATTAAAGTAACATTTGGACATTTTTTTCAACTGTGTCCCTATTTTGTTTTTCTTTTCTCTGTACCCTAATATGCTTCCATAAGACACTCAGACAGTGGGCTAAAACTCACTTTGATATCTGACAACTTTTTTTTTATTTCGGGCACTGTGCAACTTTGTGAATTTGAGCTTTCGAGTTTCTCCAACACTCTATGTCACTCGATCTTCCTTTTGTTGTTTATACCACTGTTTAAACAAATGAATAGTATGTTTTTCCTTGCCTCCACTTTGTACAGTATTTGTTGAAATTCTTCTGTTTTCCCCCGTGCTTTTGCCATTGCCTTTTCGCAGAAAGCTAAGCTTAAGGGCCATTTAAATTGATTTGCATATTCAAAGAGGCGTAATTCTGGGAGGAGTTGGGGTATGACATCAGGTGCGTGCACGTGCGTTACTTTGCACGCTGACCAGAATTTATGTAGTGGAAGAACGTGGAAGTTGGTGAACGCACAGATTTATGCATCTGGATTTTTTTGTGCGTACTCACATTTCTGCTTTTGTCCATACGCCATGTTTTAGTGTGAATTCTACGTATGGCGTTATGCATGAGGCCCCAGGTCTCCTTTGGTCCGGATTTCTTTTTAGGCACTCCTTGATTGCTTATAATTCTCAGATTGATGTCAATATTTGTGCACAGGTTTTCTTCATCTAACGTGTATAGGAGGCCATCTTCCAAAAGACTGATCCTTTTGATTTTCTCCAAGAAATCATACGTATCTCTCAAATAAATTGTGTGCTGTTTATGTAGTGGATGCAGGTAATAATTGATGAATTCCGCTATTGCGTAAGATTCACTTCTGCAATCTGATACTATTAATCATCTCACTGTATTTTTCCTAACCTCCTCCACACTTCCCTAGACTTATGTATTTTTGACAAGAGGTAGAAATACTTTGGTCTCAATTGAGATGGTCCCATTAAGTATTCTGCCTGCTTCCAATAGATTTTCCCTGCCATCCACATATCACTTATTTTTTGTCCTATTATCTTTTGGGTTTCTAAATACAATGGTTCCCGCAATTTCTGATAATAATCCGGGTTCTCCAGTTGTCTATAACCTCTCCCAGAGATACTGTTCCCTGTCCTGAATTAGTATCATAGAGCCTTTATCCACCTATTTTATTATTATTCTCTGATTTTTTATCAGTTCTTTCAGAGCTTTTCGTTCTTCCCATGTTAAATTATTCTTTTCCCTCTCTCCTCTCATCATTTGATTTCTATTTAATTCTATTTCATCTTTAATTATTAGCTCCAAAGTCACTGGCTCAATATGCTTTTCTTTTAGTTCCCAATCCGACTTATGGTCAAAGGGCTTCCTTTTCGCTTTGTTCCCCCTCAAAATAATCTGCTAATTTTAATCATCTGTGATAATCTTGAATATCTTGTCTCAATTGTTCTTCTTGATTTTGAGAATGGGGAAACAGAATAAATGTTAAATCTCTTCACAAAAGTGCAATCTGGGCCCTAGTAAATATGAAAATAGTCAGAGATTCATGATGTTATTTTCCTTTAAATATAAGTCCATTTCTTCATTTTGTTTTTTCATCTCCTCCCTACTTCTTGTTAGGTGGAACTTTGAGTTTAAATAAGTCAGCGAGTTCTGTAACATTTTCTGGGATGTCTTATTTAACCAATGGATCTGGTCACTTCCTACCTTAAAATCTTTTTCATTTAATTTCGGAATGGTTCTATAGTTGTCCTTGTAGATAGAAATAACATATTCTAACATTTCTTTTTCTTGTTTTTCATAAAGATTTGGGGCAGCCACCTGTATATTGTTTTTCCCAGCTGCAAAAGTTTAATTAGAAGTAGCATGATGTGCATAAAACAGAGTCCAGAACAGAACTGATTTCATGGAGACAAGATGGTGGTTTTAATTGATCAAATGGGAAATTATGTCATCGGCACCAGAAGTGACTTCTTCTTGACTGGAAGTAACGCCATTGTCTGCACCGGAACCAAGTAGGATTTCCCGAGAATGGTCTGCAATAGACTGAGAGAGACAGTTAGCACACTCTGCCGCCCCCTGGTCTGGCGTATGATCACTATTTTGTAAGCCCTTTACCTGTTTTCCATGCACATGTGTGTGAAAAGGCACCCCCCCCACCCAGCCCAGACTCATCGAGTCAGGCGGACCTGATGGTGAGAGGTCGTGGATTCGAGAGAGGGCATTGGCGTTGGCGTGGAAAGAGCCCTTGCGGTGAATAAGCGAAAACTTATACGGTTGGAGATCAAGAAACCACCTAGTGACCCGGGGATTCAACTCCTTGTGAAGAGCCATACACTGTAGAGGTGCATGATCCATCCTGTGTCCGAAGCGTCTGTCTGGAGAATGAAAGGAAGCGAAAAATTAGGTGCTTTCAATATTGATGCAGACGTAAGGGCCTATTTTAGGTCAAAAATGCATCGTCTATCTTATCAGTCCATACCACATGGTTGGGAGCCCTCTTCTTTGTTAAATCAGATAAGGGAGCTGCTCTCTCTGAGAACCGAGGCACAAACCGGTAGTAGTACCCGGCTAATCTGAGAAAGGCTTGTACTTGCTGCTTGGTTTGCGGATGAGGCCAATTCAATATGGCATTAGCTTTTGAGCACTGTGGCTTCATGGTACCCCGACCCACTAGGTAGCCTAAATATTTAGCTTCTTTCAACCCAAAAAAACATTTTTTTGGATTGATCCGAAGTCTGGCTTTTCCCAGCATATGTAATACCATTTTATCCTGTACAACAACAACAACATTTATTTATATAGCACATTTTCATACAAATAATGCAGCTCAAAGTGCTTTACATGTTGAAGAAAAGATAAAAAAAGACAAAGTAAGAATTAAAATAAGACAACACTAATTAACATAGAATAAGAGTAAGGTCTGATGGCCAGGGAAGACAGAAAAAACAAAAAAACTCCAGAAGGCTGGAGAAAAAAAATAAAATCTGCAGGGGTTCCAGACCATGAGACCGTCCAGCCCCCTCTGGGCATTCTATCTAACATAAATGAACAGTCCTCTTTGTATTTAGGGTTCTCATGGAAGGACTTGATGATGATGGTCATGTAGACTTCTGGCTTTTAATCCATCAATGTAGGAACATCATGGTGCTTTGATTAGGTGGTGGTGGTGGTGCAGGTCGCCACCACAAAAAACCGGGAAAAGAAACAGAAGAGAGAGTTGGGGTTAGTACGGATTCTAGAGCCACCATGAATAGTTATGACAATTAATTGAATATACAGAGCATCAGGATTAAACTAAAATGAAGTTATGAGAAAGCCATGTTAAAGTAATGTGTTTTTAGCAGTTTTTTAAAGTGCTCCACTGTATTAGCCTGGTGAATTCCTATTGGCAGGCTATTCCAGATTTTAGGTGCATAACAGAAGAACGCTGCCTTACCACTTCTTTTAAGTTTAGCTCTTGGAATTCTAAGCAGACACTCATTTGAGGATCTAAGGTTACGATTTGGAATACAGTATAAGGTGTCAGACATTCCGATATATAAAATGGAGCGAGATTATTTAAGGCTTTGTAAACAATAAGCAGTATTTTAAAGTCAATTCTGAATGACACAGGTAACCAGTGTAGTGACATCGAAACTGAAGAAATGTGCTTGGATTTTCTATTCCTAGTTAGGATTCTAGCAGCTGCATTCTGCACTAGTTGCAAATGATTTATGTCTTTTTTGGGTAGTACTGAGAGGAGTGCGTTACAGTAACCTGGTCAACTGAAAACAAAAGTATGAACTAATTTCTCAGCATCTTTCAATGATATAAGAGGTCTAACCTTTGCTATGTTTCTTAAGTGAAAAAATGCTGTCCTAGTGATCTGATTACCTCCGTCTTGACTTTTAATCCTAATACATCAAGTTTATTTCTAATATCCTCATTATATCCATTATTGCCAATCACTAAAATTTCTGTTTTCTCTTTATTTAGCTTGAGAAAATTACTATTCATCCATTTAGAAACACAAGTAAGACATTTTGTTAGTGAAACAACAGAGTCGGGGTCATCAGGCGCTATTGATAAATACAGCTGCGTGTCATCAGCATAGCTGTGGTAATTCACATTATGCCCCGAGATAATCTGACCTAACAGAAGCATGTAGATTGAAAAGAGCAGCGGACCCAGGATAGAGCCTTGTGGAACACCATATACTGTAGAATATCATGTGTCTTTGAGTTGTAATTACCACAACTAACAAAGAATTTTCTACCTGCAAGGTAGGATTCAAACCAATTTAAGACACTGCCAGAGAGGCCCACCCATTGACTAAGAATATTGTGATCAATGGTGTCAAATGCAGCACTCAGATCTAAGAGGATGAGAACAGATAAATGGCCTCTGTCTGCATTTACCCACAAATCATTTACTACTTTAAACGAGTGCAGTTTCTGTACTGTGATTTGTTCTAAAACCTGACTGAAACTTATCAAGAATAGCATGTTTATTAAGGTGGTCATTTAGCTGCATAATGACTGCCTTCTCTAAAATTTTACTTAAGAAAGGCAGGTTAGAAATGGGTCTAAAGTTTTCAAAAACAGAGGGGTCAAGATTATTTTTCTTGAGTAGGGGTTTAACTACAGCAGTCTTAAGACAGTCTGGGAAGACCCCCGTATCTAATGACGAGTTTACTATGTCAAGAATACTATCAATTAGCACGCCCGATACTTCTTTGAAAAAACTTGTTGGTATTGGGTCAAGGACGCAGGTGGAGGGTCTCAGTTGAGAAATTATTTTATATAAATCAGGTAAATCTATCCTGGTAAAAGAATTTAATTTGTTTATAACGGAGTACTGGGGCTTAAGAGGATCCGCAGTGATAGATAGATAGATAGATAGATAGATAGATAGATAGATAGATAGATAGATAGATAGATAGATAGATAGATAGATAGATAGATAGATACTTTATTAATCCCAAGAGGAAATTCACATACTCCAGCAGCAGCGTACTGATACAAAAAACAATATTAAGTTAAAGAGTAATAAAAATGCAGGTATAACAGACAATAACTTTGTATAATGTTAACGTTTACCCCACCAGGTGGAATTGAAGAGTGGCATAGTTTGGGGGAGGAACGATCTCCTCAGTCTGTCAGTGGAGCAGGACAGTGACAGCAGTCTGTCGCTGAAGCTGCTCCTCTGTCTGGAAATGATACTGTTTAGTGGATGCAGTGGATTCTCCATAATTGATAGGAGCCTGCTGAGCGCCCTTCGCTCCGCCACAGATGTCAAACTGTCCAGCTCCATGCCTACAATAGAGCCTGCCTTCCTCACCAGTTTGTCCAGGCGTGAGGCATCCTTCTTCTTAATGCTGCCTCCCCAGCACACCACGACGTAGAAGAGGGCGCTCACCACAACCGTCTGATAGAACATCTGCAGCATCTTATTGCAGATGTTGAAGGATGCCAGTCTTCTAAGGAAGTATAGCCGGCTCTGTCCTCTGTTGCACAGAGAATCAGTATTGGCAGTCCAGTCCAATTTATCATCCAGCTGCACTCCCAGGTATTTATAGGTCTGCACCCTCTGCGCACAGTCACCTCTGACGATCACGGGGTCTATGAGGGGTCTGGGCCTCCTAGTGTTGGGGAGATATACTATAATATTTCTAATTTAATTAATTTTTTGATTGAAAAATACAGCAATAGCCTCAGAAATTTCACTGGAAGTATTTTGGAGGCATTCCTTTGAGTTACCTGGGTTTAGCAGACGATCAATTGTAGAGAATAAGATTCTGGGATTACTAGCATTGTTACATGTTCCTTCCATGTGCTGGAATAAATGTCATCTAAATAGGCAGCACTATATGCATTATGGGGTTGGAGCACTTTGTCCACCAGACGCTTGAAAGTTGCGGGAGCCCCATGTAACCCGAATGGAATTACACGATACTTCCAGTGTCCACTTGGGGTGCTAAACGCGGTCTTAACCTTTGCGGAATCCATTAAATGAACCTGCCAGTACCCCTTTGTCATGTCAAGTGTGGTCAAAAACTTTGCCTGTCCAAGTCTCTCAAGGAGGTCGTCTACGTGAGGCATTAGATAAGCATCAAATTGGGACACTTGAATAAGTCGACGGAAGTCATTGCAAAGCCTCCAACTCCCATCAGGCTTACTTACTAAGACAATCGGACTGAACCAGGGACTATAACTTTCCTCAGTTACGCCTAGTTCCAGCATACCCTTGATTTCAAGTTCCACCTCTGCCTTCTTTGCCTCAGGAAGTCGATAAGGGCGTTCTCTTATGATAACCCTGGGTTCTGTCACTATATTGTGCGCAATCTGAGAGGTCCTGCCTGGTTTCTCACTCACTACCTCCGGGACTGACAGGATAGCTGCTTCGAGCTTCCGTCTTTGTCTAGAATTTAATTCAGGACCAAAGTTAAGGGTGTCCCTCTGAGCAAAGAAAAAGCGGGGCTGAGCAGAGGAGGGATCGGGATCCCTTTCCTTCCATGGCTTCAGCAAGTTCACATGATATACCCTCTCCCTTGGTCGACGATTGGGTTGTTTCACCAAATAATTGACGAGTCCTTTTCTCTCCTTAACTTTATAAGGACCTTGCCAATGGACAAGTAATTTAGATTGGGAGGTAGGAATCAACTCCATGACACGATCCCCCGGATGGAACTCTCGGAGCATAGTACCACGATCATAATAATGGGCCTGTGCTGCTTGCGCCTCCTCCATGTGACTTTTTAAAATAGGTTGAATTTTCCCAAATCGATCGCGTAAGTGCACGATATACTCTTGTATATTGGTAGAGGGAAAAGCCTCTCCTTCCCATCCTTCTCTTAAAATATCCAATATTCCTCAGGGTTATCGTCTGTACAATAATTCAAATGGCGAGAACCCCATAGAGGCTTGTGGGACTTCCCGATATGCAAAGAGCATGAGGGGGAGGAGCTGGTCCCAGTTCCTCCCATCCTCGCTGACCACCTTACGAAGTATTTGTTTGAGAGTCTGATTAAACCTCTCAAAGAGACCGTCGGTTTGAGGATGATACACTGTAGTCTTTAAGTGCTTTATTTTAAGTAACTTGGCAGTTTACCTGAACGTCTCTGAGGTAAAGGGCATCCTTTGGTCTGTAAGGACTTCTTTAGGGATGCTGCTACATCCAAATACCCCTACCAATACCCGTGCGATAATTTTAGAAGTAGCAGAGCGCAAAGGAACTGTGTCTGGATATCGTGTAGCATAATCCACGAAGACTAATATCTATTTATGTCCTCAGGCTAAGGGCTCCAGGGGTCCTACAATATCGACCCCAATACGCTTGAAGAGGACATCAATCAAGGGTAGGGGAATGAGAGGAGCGCGGTCCTTCCTAGGAATTTGCCGTAATTGACACTCTGGAAAATGGCGAACCTCCTCATTAATTCCCGGCCAATAATATCGGAGCTTGATTTCGCTCCAATGTCTTTTCGGTGCCCAAATGGCCTCCGAGGTGGGCATGCACCAACTCACAAACCTTCCGCCGGTAGGTCCGTGGGATTAGCAACAATTAGCAACAATCTCCTCACCCTGCCCTCATGTTCAGCTATTCGATATACCAGATCGTTTTCTATCACAAAGTCAGGACCCTGTGCATGGGCTGATGAGTGCGTTGGCCATTGACAAGCACGACTTCATTTTTTGCGAATTTCAGGGAGTCATTATTCCACTGCTTCCGTTTAAAAGAAGCCGGCGTTTCTCTAGACTGAAAATATATCTCGGAGAGAGGGTCCGGTCTGACCTGAAGAGGCGGAGAATCCTTCCGGCTTGTCACAGCCCAGGATGATGACGTGTCTATCTGCGACGGCCCAGGAATCTCCCCATCCTCCTCTTGGACTTCCGTGATTCTTTCCGCTGGCTGATTACATGGCGAGAAATCAGCCTGAGGTGGGTTATTCCCTTCTATAATTAGGCCTACGGGAGTATTGGGAGCAGTTAACAGTACACCGCATTTATTGTCAGACTAGTCCCGCCCTAGAATCACTGGGAAAGATGGATGAGGAAGGATGGCCAAGGGGAATTTTTTTAGTGATCCCCCGTAGCTGATGAAACAATAGGTGGTTTTATAGCTACGGGTTTCCCCGTGTATGCATCTGATACTGGTCTTTATTTTCGTCCATTGTTGCAGTAATACATAATGGCAATCAACAATGGAAATGTTGCTGCCGGAGTCTAAGAGGGCTGTGACTTGGAGTCCGTTCACAAGTACTACTCCCGTATGACCGATAACCAGACGGTTCATAAGTGCACACAACTGATCCCTCTCCTTCCACCTGCATTCCTCCATGCTTCCAGGCAAGCGGTCCACCCGGTGCCCTGGGGACATCGGAACAGGTTTTGGATCATATAGAAGAGATTTATACTGTGGCATTTAATCCCTACGGAGTCCACTAGAGGACCATTCTGCTCTCCCAAATTGTGAGGCTGGGTTAGTTGTTTCTATTGTTTGTATTAGTTCCTCCATAGAGCAAAAGTCTCCCGAGACCGACTGGGCAAAATTAATGGAAAGACTTTTAGTAAAAATAAAGCAGGCTACCTGTTGCACAATTTCGATGGCGGAGAGCTCAAAAGGCTGTAGCCATTTTGCCACCAGTTCCCAAAGAGCAAAAGCTTGCTCTCGGGTCGATCTCTCTGGATCGTATTCCCAGGTTTGTAATATCTTTACCTGCTGGTCTGGGGATAGCCCATATTTCCCTGGGACCTCAGTCCCAATGGGTGGCTCAGCTCTCTCCTCCGAGAGAGCATAATAAGCCCTTTTTGTTCCCCAGGGACCAGCCCACACCTGTGGGTTTCCTCCACATTCTCCCTTTGTATAACTAGGAGCCTGGTTTATATTTGTGGGAGCGAAGCCTGCACCATGTCATTCCGGACCACTGAGCGCACCCTCCACCCGGAAACACAGCCCCGGTACTTTCCCACCTGACCATATTCTCGGTTCTCTCCCGGTTTCTTCTGGAAGTAATCATCCTGCTGACTATGCCACTGTCATAAGAATGAGTCAAAGACATCATAAAGATTTGGGGCAACAACCCGTATATTGTTTTCCCCGGCTGCAAAAGTTTGATTAGAAGTAGCACGATGTGCATAGAACAGAGTCCAGAACAGATCTGATTGCATGGAGACAAGATGGCAGTTTTAACTGATCAAACGGGAAATGATGTCATCGGCACCGGAAGGGACCTCCTCCTGTTTGGAAGTGACGCCATTGTCGGCGCCAGAACCAAGTAGGATTTCCCGAGAATGGACTGCAAATGAGACTGAGAGAAATAGCACATTCCGCCGCCCCCTGGTCTGGAGTAAAATCACTATTTTTTAGGCCCTTTAGCTGTTTTCCATGCACATGTGTGTGACACCAGATTTTGGTCAAAATTAATTAACAGGAAAATCATATCTGCCTGGACATCCTTTTTCACCATATTGTACACTTGCAAATTCCTATTATTTAAAACTATTGACAGGACCAAAATATGTATATCCTTACTGGGTTGTATTCTTTCAAATATTTATTGCAGATGTCTCAATTTCGCTCCTGGATAACTATCAATCTGTACATCTGGATGATCAAAACATGTTATTTTCTGCTAGGTTTGAATACCCCATTATTATGATTGGTTTCTTCAGACAAAATCCCCAAACTTTATTCTTTTGGAACATACATTCATGTATTGCCAGTTAATATGTTCTATTTCTTACTCTATTCTCTATATAATTTCATCTTCTCTTCTTTTATTTCAAATGTCTCCTTATCTATTATTTCTATCTCCCCTTCTCTTACACTTAAAAAATTAGGGTTAGGTTTAGGCTTAGGGTAGGGAATAGAAGCCCAAATCGGGCAATGCATTGGTACACAAGTTCTGAATATAACATTTTATTTTGCTTCCTTGTAACCCACCCCATTGTTACCTCAATGAATAAATCCTTACAAATATCATGCTAAAAGTGTCTATCCATGCCTTTACTAAATACTTAAATAGATTTCAAAGGTTTAAAAAATTTTGCTCTAAAAATATAAACAAATAGGGGTTCAAAATAGTGTCAATTATTATAACTGCAGATAAAAAAACTTTTTGTAACAAAGTAAATAAAATACATAAATATTTATAAAAATTAAAATAAAACACTAAATTCATACACTCTAGGTTTAAAGTTAAAAAACAAATAAATGGGGTTTAACTTCAGGGCATGGGAGTTCTATTTTTAACCTTAGGGGCCCCTATCTTTAAGGTTAGCATTTTGTTTGGGTTAGGCATAAAAGGTCTAACCTTTAATTATGTGATTTAGTTTTCTCAGCCATGACTTTAAAAGTGTATCAGCTAACTCAGGAGTTAAATAAAATTCATTCCTCAAAACCCTATCCAAATTTATTGTTGGATTAAGATAAATCCTGGGATATTGTAATACAGCCTGATTAAACCTATCTATCTGCTTTTTAACATCATACTGTGGGAATGGAGGAATCTGTAATGGATAAAGAAGAGCTGTCAAGCCAACTGGAAATAAAAATATGGACATTCTAGGGTTAGGTTGTAATGTCTGAAAATATTGAATTATGTTTGATATTCTGAGATCCTGTATAATCTCAATTTGAAGAGAGTGATAATGACAAAACCCCAAACACCACAAATTAATATCAGTAATCATTATATTTGGCTCCTGGAATATTGGAATCCAGTCTAGTATTGTAGAATAGAATTTAACAACTGTTTTAGTTTGATTTAAAGGGGGGGGGGGGGGGGGGGGGTATCAGATTCAGTGATATTTACAGTGTTACTTTTCAAAATATCACATTTCATCACTTTCAATCCTTTATTTAAAGAAGCCAATCTCTTAGATGTTCTTAATTTTTGAATAGATTAAATAGATTGTTAGATTTCTTATGTATGGCGTCCGAGATCCCTGAATCTGTAGATTAACCATTTGTTCCAGGAGCCAGCTGAGGTACTACAGAAAGAGTTGAGGAATAAGAGGGAAAAGGGGGAGAAATACAAGTCAGCTGTCAAGGATGAGGAAACTGCAAATACCTGATCTGGAACTGTGTTGGACCCAGGATTATAAGGTAAGTATATTTAACATTTAGGTAAGTATTTATAAAAAAAGGGGGAGGTAGGGGGTAAAAAAAGAAGCAAAACAATTGTATCTGAAAAAAGGTTTTTTTGATACAAAAAGATAGATATATATATATCTATATTCTATATTCTCTTCCATTTATATATATATATATATATATATATATATATATATATATATATATATATATAGTGAAACCAACCAATCTTTCTAACAAGTGAAAGGAAAAAAATGAATAAAATACTTACTATTGCCAGGATCCTGGAAACTTACAAAAAGGGTTTTATCTGGGTTTTATTTTATTTAAATTTTAAAAAGACACAGTTAAAACAGGTAGTATGTACATAAGAATGTTTCCAATATTTATCTGTTTACTTATGAGAAAAGAAAAAACAGAAAAGCAGCCTCGGTCACCTGATGGGAGGGTTAGGGTTTGTTTTTTTAATTTCACATTTGCAATTTCCAGTCAAGCACAGGCCATGCAGCACACACTGGCAAAGAGGTGCAAAATGTCAAATACCATTTACTCCTTTAAAGGTAGTCACAGTAACTTGAAAAAAAGAAAGATAAATATCTGGAATGCATTATTCAGAAGACATTAGGCTGCATCTTGATTTTCAGCCACCACTGAGGAGGTCTGTGCTAAATTTGAAAGAGTCACCAAGCAAGCCTTACAAGTGCATGCCCTGTTTCAAAGAAACACAGAATCCTTGGTATGGCCCAATAGAATTTTCCAACCAAAAATGCCACTGGAAAGATAGAAAACTAGGTACTGGATTTACTAGTTAGGAATTCATTCAATAGAAAAAATAAAATTGCAAATGAACTCACAACAAATTCTTGAAAACTTAAACAGCAAATAAAAAGTGAAAAGGTCTGGTGCCACCTTCCACGTGTTTGATCCATACAGTCTGCTTTTGGCTTTTTGACTGCAATCTTGCAGTGTGGTATTATGAGGATTAAGTGCTGTTTGCTATCATCTGGTGCTTATGCATGCTCAGAAATATTTATTGCGAGTCTGAAATAATGTGAGCGTTGTATTGTAATCACACATCAGCCACATGAATATCTAGTGCACCACTGCTAAAATTGTCCTGGCACCGACCTTGCTACTCGGTCAACTTATTTATATATTGTGTGACCAACAGGGCGCGCCACAGACCCCCAAACAAAACCACACAAGATAGTTATGTATAAAAACACAGCTTATTAACAAAATACCTTGAATAACTCCTTCCTTCCATACAGTCAAATATAACACTGCAAATATACAAATAAATGTTCCTCTAACTCCTGCCAGGTGAGTGTTGTCCTTCTTCTCTCCCGACACCGACTCTACCTGGCTGGGGGTTGAGCTTCCTCTTTTATCTCGGAGTACTTCTGGTATTAGGACATAGCCTGAAGGAAGCACTTCCAGGTCAATAAGAAGTCCTGAAAAATAGGGTTTGTGTATGCCCTCAGCTCCCCCTGGAGGCTCCTATGGAAGCCGACAGGGCTGCTCCACAGGACTACAATATCCAGCATGCCCTGCGGGTGTCCAAGTGGGAAACCAAAGCCTGGGAGATTATCTTCTAATGTTTTGGGGAAGGAACTACTCCACATAAAATAATGTTCCTTCAACGTTATGGGCATTCATGCCGGGTAAGGATTCAAGTTCTGTGTGGTCCGGGATGCTGATTCCCACATGGTACCTCTCACAACTGTAATTTTCAAAGCCACTGGCAGACGTCAGAAGAGATGTCAAAAGAGAGTTAGCATAATATTAATTTAATTAAGATTACCATACCTTTTAGCATGTTCAGAGATAAGGTTTTCAAATATATGTTGCGCCTGTGCTGCTGTCATTTCTTTTAGTATCTGATTGAGAGGAAGTAGGTAAACTCAGCACTGAAATCACATCTCATAGGATTTTAGTATATGCAGCATATTCTATATATTATACACATTGTCATGTATATTTTTACATTATGAATGGACGTGAAATTGTCATGTTTTTAAACATAACGGTTTTTATATGAATGTCTGGCTGGCTGATTGTCACTTCGCTGCTAACGTAATAGGGCTAACCATTACAGCCAGTTTATTACCTGGCATCAGGTCGACCTAGGGGTAGTTTTTCAGGTCGTAAAACCAATCAACTTTCAACAAGAACAAGTATCCGTTGAACGCACTCGATCGCTTGCACAGCCAGAGCAATTTTGTGCAACGGACTAGCTCTGTGCCTAAGGTGGGGATCGGGGGAAACTGCAAAGGGCCTTGATTGCTGATAATGCACAAGGTCAGAAGGTAAACCAAATCAAAATAGGAGAAAATTTGAATGTGGCTACGATCAATGTCCGCACCTTGGGCAATCCAGGTGAGGAACATCAACAAATATCCAGATGCAAACGCTTCAACATCAAGACTGTTGCCATATAGGAACACAGACAAATTTTTCACGAGACTCACCTTGGGAACATCAAGAAAGAATGGACACTAGAACACAAATGGCTGAAAATCTATTCTTCAGCCACAGCCCAGGGAGCTGGAGGAGAAGGGATCTTTCTTGAACGAAGCATTGCAAAAGCACTCATCCCATATCCACAAAAAGTGAATGATAGGATTATTGTCATCCATATGAACAGTAATCCAAAGCTATCAATCATCTTGATATACACAACTACAATCATACCAAAGGCACAGAGAAAGACCAATTTTTCAAGGACCTTAAAGCTGCTCTTCATACATTCCTATTTCATCATCTTATTATTCAAAGCAAGAATTGGATCTGACAACCATCTCACCAACATAAGTATAGTTGAACAATACATGTATCACAAGTCTGCAAATGACAATGGACATTGCGTTATGGACCTATGTGAGACCAAAAGTCTACAACAGGCACATAATCTTTTCAAACATTGCATTAAGGCCAACTCCCTCATGGAGTTTGCTAAAAGACACCTGAAGGACTCTGAAATGGTGAGAAATAAGATTCTCTGGTCTGATGAGACCAAGATAGAACTTTTTGGCCTTAATTCTAAGCGGTATGTGTGAAGACAACCAGGCACTGCTCATCACTTGTCCAATACAGTCCCCACAGTGAAGCATGGCGATGGCAGCATCATGCTGTGGGGGTGTTTTTCAGCTGCAGGGACAGGACGACTGGTTGCAATCGAGGGAAAGATGAATGCGGCCAAGTACAGGGATATCCTGGACAAAAACCTTCTCCAGAGTGCTAAGGACCTCAGACTGGGCCGAAGGTTTACCTTCCAACAAGACAATGACCCTAAGCACACAGCTAAAATAACGAAGGAGTGGCTTCACAACAACTCTGTGACTGTTCTTGAATGGCCCAGCCAGAGCCCTGACTTAAACCCAATTGAGCATCTCTGGAGAGACCTAAAAATGGCTGTCCACAACGTTTACCATCCAACCTGACAGAACTGGAGAGGATCTGCAAGGAGGAATGGCAGAGGATCCCCAAATCCAGGTGTGAAAAACTTGTTGCATCTTTCCCAAGAAGACTCATGGCTGTATTAGCTCAAAAGGGTGCTTCTACTAAATACTGAGCAAAGGGTCTGAATACTTAGGACCATGTGATATTTCAGTTTTTCTTTTTTAATAAATCTGCAACAATTTCAAAAATTCTTTTTTTTGTCTGTCAATATGGGGTGCTGTGTGTACATTAATGAGGGAAAAAATTAATTTAAATGATTTTAGCAAATGGCTGCAATATGACAAAGAGTGAAAAATTGAAGGGGGTCTGAATACTTTCCGTACCCACTGTATACATATATATACTAGCCATGTGCGCCCAACTACGTTGCGCGTGTTAAAGTTGTCTGTGAAGGGCTCCCTGTTTAAACGCGGCTGCCAGTCGTGAACTGGGCCCTTCGTCGCACAGCATTATGATTTTTTATAAGGGAAACAAAATTACAAAAGAAAACCCTTGGACATTGATTCAATAGGAACGGCCTACTCAGAATCACTGTCCAAATAGTAATTATGTGGTGGTGTAGGAGCATTTCTGCTTCTCTCCGTTCACAGTCCGTCTCGTTTTCACGACACTGTTGTTTCCTCTCACGATCTCTTCACAACCTTTCTCCAATCTCGCAGGTTGCTTTGTGGCAATCCAAAGAGTAAGGCAATATACACGGAGCAATGGTTATAAAAGGGGGACACATAGGTATCCAGGCTCTTTAAAACATAAATAGGGATCACTTCACTGACATGTGAGCAAGCCACGGTACAACTGTGAGACGCGCAGCACTCGCCGGCTACAACGTAACAATAATAATTTCCGGAACGTGCTGTTACGATGTCATTTATTTTACCCACTATCTTTCTTTCACTCATATGTTACGTAGGCACGTACCTTTTATCTTCGGCAATCTCATTCTCTAACCAGGCCTCAGGAGCTAACCAGCGTAACACTGTCCACCACCCCTTTCGTTATTCCGGTACATTGTTTACATCCGTGAGTAACAACAATGTATTAAACTGGAAGGTGGTCTACGCATGCGTCGGAATTCACGGACAAACAAAGATCAAGATCCAAATGAAGATTATATATAAAGATTAGTTAATTTAAAGCACAATTTGTTTAGTTTGAATGTCTGTGTTTTGAGGTGTGACTGGAGTACTACAGTCTTCAGTAGTATAAGCTTGGAGGAGATTCTTAATGCAATGCCTATGTTTTAGCTGTCTCTCTACTGCCATCTAGTGCTTCTTCTTCTAATTCATTCGCGGACAAACAAAGATCAAGATCCAAATGAAGATTATATATAGTTTAGAAATATAGAAATAGTTATTCTATATATATATAGAAATAGTTTACTGTCAAATAATGCAAAGAGTACGCGACACGTGCTTTGCCCTAATTCTGGGCTCATCAGGCGTACACACTCACTGCACTCCCTCTCGGGAATCGATATACAGTAATCCCTCCTCCATCGCGGGGGTTGCGTTCCAGAGCCACCTGCGAAATAAGAAAATCCGCGAAGTAGAAACCATATGTTTATATGGTTATTTTTATATTGTCATGCTTGGGTCACAGATTTGCGCAGAAACAGGAGGTTGTAGAGAGACAGGAACGTTATTCAAACACTGCAAACAAACATTTGTCTCTTTTTCAAAAGTTTAAACTGTGCTCCATGACAAGACAGAGGTGACAGTTCCATCTCACAATTAAAAGAATGCAAACATATCTTCCTCTTCAAAGGAGTGCGGGTCAGGAGCAGATGTCAGAGAGATAGAGAAGAGCAAACAAATCAATAGGGCTGTTTGGCTTTTAAGTATGCGAAGCACCGCAGCACAAAGCTGTTGAAGGCGGCAGCTCACACCCCCTCCATCAGGAGCAGAGAGAGAGATAGAGAGAGACAGAGTTTGTTTTTCAATCAAAAATCAATACGTGCCCTTCGAGCTTTTAAGTATGCGAAGCACCATGCAGCATGTCGTTTCAGGAAGCAGCTGCACAAAAGATAGCAACGTGAAGATAATCTTTCAGAATTTTTAGACGAGCGTCCGTATCGTCTAGGTGTGCAAACAGCCCCCTTGCTCAATCCCCATAAGTCAGGATCACAGAAAGTCAGCGCAAGAGAGAGAGAAAAGTAAGTTGGGTAGCTTCTCAGCCATCTGCCAATAGCGTCCCTTGTATGAAATCAACTGGGCAAACCAACTGAGGAAGCATGTACCAGAAATTAAAAGACCCATTGTCTGCAGAAATCCACGAACCAGCAAAAAATCCGCGATATATATTTAAATATGCTTACATATAAAATCCGCGATGGAGTGAAGCCGCGAAAGGCGAAGCGCAATATAGCGAGGGATCACTGTATATATATATATATATATATATATATATATATATATATATATATATATATATATATATATATGTATATACAAATATATAAACAAACAAGAAATGCATGATCAGGAGTCATGGAAGAAACTTTTGCTTGCCTGCGCAAACTGTCTAATGACAGGATCAATGAGCAGTTGATCGAAGATGATGTGTGATACAAGGTGGCATCATGGCATAGTGCTTGAATTGCTGCATCATGATGTGGCAAAGCTTTTGAAAACTTTATGAATTAGTTTATACATCTTATCCTTGATTTCTTATGTTTCAGTTTTGTCCTTGGATAGACTTGTTGTCCCCATAGGTTGGTTCCATTCTTTCACCCGATGCTATTGCTGTAGCCTCCGGCCACCTCCCATCTCAAACTTGCAGCAAGAATGCTTTGAAAAAAGATGTTTTAGTTTTGAAAAGGGTAAAATAAAGTTAAGGTAATCAAACTACTTAATAGGAACAAAGTGGAAATAAGTATAACCAAAAATATTTAATGTAATGATATCTATGTTTCTATAGGGAATCTCTACTGCTGAATGAGACAACAGATCAGAGAAATTAATTCTGTGATGTATTTACTGATGGTTAAATCAACCAAGCATTTATTAAGTGTAATTAAATTGCAAAATTTAATACGCAACTGAATCAATCACTCTGTCCATTTTTCTTTACTGCTTAGTTTACATCTGTGTCACTGGGAAGCCAAAATCCTTGTTTATAGCCCAAATGATTCACAGCTCTCCAATGCAGGACATACTAGATAGATAGATAGATAGATAGATAGATAGATAGATAGATAGATAGATAGATAGATAGATAGATAGATAGATAGATAGATAGATAGATAGATAGATAGATAGATAGATACTTTATTAATCCCAATGGGAAATTCACATTATCCAGCAGCAGCATACTGATACAATAAATAATATTAAATGAAAGATTGATAATAATAATAATGCAGGTGAAAAACAGACAATAACTTTGTATAATGTTAACGTTTACTCCCCCGGGTGGAATTGAAGAGTCGCATAGTGTGGGGGAGGAACGATGTCCTCAGTCTGTCAGTGGAGCAGGACAGTGACAGCAGTCTGTCGCTGAAGCTGCTCCTCTGTCTGGAGATGATACTATTTAGTGGATGCAGTGGATTCTCCATAATTGATAGGAGCCTGTTGAGCACCCTTCGCTCTGCCACAGATGTTAAACTGTCCAGCTCCATGCCAAGAATAGAGCCTGCCTTCCTCACCAGTTTGTCCAGGCGTGAGGCGTCTTTCCTCTTAATGCTGCCTCCCCTGCACACCACCGCGTAGAAGAGGGCGCTCACCACAACTGTCTGATAGAACATCTGCAGCATCTTATTGCAGATGTTGAAGGACGCCAGCCTTCTAAGGAAGTATAGTCGGCTCTGTCCTTTCTTGCACAAAGCATCAGTATTGGCAGTCCAGTCTAATTTATCATCCAGCTGCACTCCCTGATATTTATAGGTCTGCACCATCTGTACACAGTCACCTTTGATGATCACGGGGTCCATGAGGGGTCTGGGCCTCCTAAAATCCACCACCAGCTCCTTGGTTTTGCTGGTGTTCAGTTGTAGGTGGTTTGAGTCGCACCATTTAACTAAGTCATTGATTAGGTCCCTATACTCCTCCTTCAGCCCATTCCTGATGCAGCCCACGATAGCAGTGTCATCAGCGAACTTTTGCACGTGGCAGGACTCCGAGTTGTATTGGAAGTCCGATGTATATAGGCTGAACAGGACTGGAGAAAGTACAGTCCCTTGAGGCGCTCCTGTGTTGCTGACCACAATGTCAGACGTGCAGTTCCCAAGACGCACATACTGAGGTCTGTCTTTAAGATAGTCCACGATCCATGCCACCAGGTATGAATCCACTCCCATCTCTGTCAGCTTGTCCCTAAGGAGCAGAGGTTGGATTGTGTTGAAGGCGCTAGCGAAGTCTAGAAACATAATTCTTACAGCACCACTGCCTCTGTCTAAGTGGGAAAGGGATCGGTGTAGCATATAGATGATGGCATCCTCCGCTCCCACCTTCTCCTGATATGCAAACTGCAGAGGGTCAAGGGAGTGTTGAACCTGTGGCCTAAGGTGGTGAAGCAGCAGCCTCTCCATGGTCTTCATCACATGTGATGTCAGAGGAACAGGCCGAAAGTCATTCAGCTCACTAGGACGTGATACCTTTGGGACTGGGGTGATGCAAGATGTTTTCCAAAGCCTCGGGACTCTCCCCTGTTCCAGGCTCAGGTTGAAGATGTGCTGTAGAGGACCCCCCAGTTCCGATGCACAGACCTTCAGCAGTCGTGGCGATACTCCATCTGGACCCGCTGCTTTGCTGGCACGAAGTCTCCTCAGCTCTCTGCTCACCTGCGCTGTTGTAATTATGGGTGGGGATGTCTCTCCTATGCTGGTATCAGCAGAAGGATGTGTGGAGGGTGCAGTACTCCGAGGTGAGAGTGAGAGTGAGTTAGGGTGGTCAAACCTGTTAAAGAAGTTGTTCATTTGGTTTGCTCTCTTCACGTCTCTCTTGATGGTGGTACCCTGCTTCGAGCTGCAGCCAGTGATGATCTTCATCCCATCCTACACTTCCTTCATGCTGTTCTGCAACTTCTGCTCCAGCTTTCTCCTGTACTGCTCCTTCGCCACCCTGAGCTGGACTCGGAATTCCTTCTGCACGCGCTTGAGCTCATGCTGATCACCGTCTTTAAAGGCCCTTTTCTTCTGGTTCAAAAGGCCCTTGATGTCACTTGTAATCCATGGCTTGTTGTTAGCATAGCAGCATACAGTTCTTACTGGAACTACAATGTCCATACAGAAGTTGATGTAGTCAGTAGTGCAGTCAACAACTTCCTCAATGTTCTCACTATGTGATCCCTGCAGGATATCCCAGTCTGTAGTTCCAAAACATTCTCTCAGAGTATTCTCAGCCTCCGGGGTCCACTTCCTGAATGATCGTGTGGTTGCAGGTAGGACCCTCACTTTTGGTTTGTAGTGAGGCTGAAGCAGAACCAGGTTATGATCTGCTTTCCCAAGCGCAGGCAGCGGGGTGGCGCTCTATGCGTCTTTAACGTTTGCATACAGTAAATCAATAGTCTTATTTCCCCGGGTGTTACAGTCCACATACTGGGAGAAGGCAGGTAATGTTTTGTCCAGCGTCACATGGTTAAAGTCTCCAGCGATTAGCACAAGCGCCTCATGGTGCTGCATTTGTAACTTAGCAACAGAAGAATGGATGATGTCACTCGCTGTCTCCACGTCCGCCCGAGGAGGAATGTATACAATAACAACGATGACGTGTCCAAACTCTCTGGGCAAGTAATAGGGACGCAAACTTACGGCCATCAGTTCGATGTCCCTGCAGCAAGTGGAGATTTTTACGTTAACATGTCCAGAGTTACACCACCGTGTATTAACATAGAGAATGAGTCCTCCTCCTTTGTGCTTCCCACAGGTACTTGCATCTCTGTCCGCTCTAACTGTGCTAAACCCGGGTAGCTCCATGTTAGTATCTGGGATGGTGGTAGTTAGCCACGTTTCGCAAAAACACAACAAACTGCATTCTCTGTAGGTTCTGACATTTTTCACCAGCGCAGCCAGTTCGTCGATCTTATTTGAGATTGAGTTCACATTCCCCAGAATCACAGAAGGCACCGAACTCACTAACTTGCACTCACATATACACAGTCATTCAGCATTTGCAAAATTATAATTAACCTTGCTTGAATGTCTCTGTAACATGGGAAGAAGCTGGAATATCTGGAGAAAACCCCTTGCAGATATGAGGAGTTGTGCGATAGCCATACAATCAATATCAGAAATCAAACTCGGCATGCAGGAGCTGTGTGATAGCACAACTCACCACTGCACTGCCTTACCAATTAATTAAATAAATAAATCTCAAAAGTATAACAGTTCTTGTCTTTTATTAAAATTAAAAACATTTTAAAACTTGTGTTTTTAAAAAACTTTAAAAGGCACAATATTAAGTTTTTTATTGTTAAAAATTGTGTTAGATAATTCATTTTATCACTTTACACGTTTTGATTTTTTATTTTCATTTTAAAAAGCCCTGTATATTGGCAGTGCGTCTGACTGTGTAGATGTGTAAGATGTATTAGCACTTTATACAGGGGTGGTATAGATAGATTATCTCAACACAATCTTTTCCGGAATCTACCTGAAAACTACAGGCTTAGGAGCCCTCAGAATGGGTAGCTGGCCTTCAAAGTTTATAAAAGCTATGAGACCCAAAATATACAAAAATACCTTGTAAAGGAAGAATAAACACTGGCTTGCAAAAATAATTCCAATCTGTAATCTTTATATATTGAGGTTTCCTTTGAAAAAATGGTAGAATTAACAAAAATACTCCAAACTGAAAAAAGGATGTGCCTAAAAAGATAATCCAAGGCAAAGAAGTCCCAATCTTCAATCCATAAGCAAAAAATTAAAGGCAGAGTAGAAATGATCAGAACAGCCAGAAAAATCCACACAAAAAAACAGTACTTACCACAAACTCCTTCACACTTGCTGACTCCTTTCCTCTAAGCTACTTATCAAGCCAGAAGGAGGAGCAGCAGCAGTGACATCACTGTGACCCGCATCCCTAGGCTTCATCCACAAAGAACAAAGAATCGAGGCACATTTAAAAAAACAGCACAGAGATAGAACTTTATTTGTCCCAGGGGGACATTTGGCTTTTTACAGAAGCTTTTTAAATAAATAAATACATAAATAAGTAGATAAGCAAGTAGATAAATAAATATACACACACACTTTGGTCAGAACACACACTAGAATGACCACAAGAGATGTTAAAAAAAAAATCCACACTTTTTTTTAAAATCAATTCATTAAGAATTTCAAAAACAAATTATAAAACTTTTCTACATTGTCACCTTCCTTTGCAATGCAATTTTCCCAGTCACAGACACAACCAATTGCTACTCCTCCTGCATTGACCATTTCCAACGAAAATATAAAAGTGTAGAAACTTTTTGAACATCCCTCGTATAAAGCAGGAATATTAAACTGAAAGAAAAGTCCAGACTTGACTGTCACAGTCACGGTGAGGCTAATGCAGATGTATTACTGTTAGTATAAAGGAGCCCCAGTAGTGTTTCTTGGCATAGTTCTGTTGAATAATTAGTTGGCTGACAGAGGATGTGGAGTATTGTTCATAATGGCACTCAGCTTTGTTTCAACTTTCTCCTTTTCTACTACCTCCAGAGTGCGTTCCATAAGTGAGCCTACTCTTTTAATTAGCTTGTTGATTCGGTGGGTCTCTCTTGAAGTGATGTTACAAGCCCAGCACACCATAGTGTGGAAAATTGCACTGGCCATCACAGAGTTATAGAAGATGTGAAGGATAACACTTCCCACATTAAAGCAATGCAGTCGCCTAAGGAAAAAGCTCCTACTCTGCCCTTTCTTATATAGTTCCTCTGTTTTCCGAGACCAGTCCAACCTATCATTAATGTGGACACCCAAGTACTTGAAGGAGTGAACCAACTCGACATCCACTCCTTGAATAGTGACATAGAGGACAAGAAACACTACTGGCACTCCTTTATACCAACAGCAATATGTCTGCAGTAACAGTGAAGTGAGAACTTTTCTATGTTTTAATTTCCTTCCTTCCTTCTTTTAATTTAGCTCAACCACGACTAGCTATCAATGTCTATATTAAATATTCAAATAAGGCAGCCTCATCTTTCAGTGTTCATTTAACACAGCTAAGTGAGAATTTTTCTCTGTTTTAATTTCATTTCTTCTGGTGTGTGTTCCTACCAAAGAATGTGTGTATCTTTATTAATTTAGTTACAACCATAACAGAAAATACTGTACATAAAAATATGAAAATGATCATTCAAAAACAATAAAAATAACAGTGAAACAATTAATTAATAAAAGCCAGGCTGTACATCTGCAAATTTAAAGCCTTACTTTGGTAATTTATGCATATTAAAAAGAGCAGCAGCCCCAGTGCTGATCCCTGTGAGAGAGTCATCATTTGTAACATTACCTAATTATTAAACCGTTCCCCTCACCATAAACCTTTTCTTCCTATGTTTGAGCCAGGTTTATACCCATCTTCACAGCACAATTCCTGCTTTTTTAGTTTGATCACTAACCTTTCATGTAGTACCTTAGCAAAACCCTTCTGAAAAAAATATTATATGCACCTCTCTGATTATATTCTTTTGTTGCATCAATACAAAATTTCAGCGTTTTAGTAAAACAGAACCTTCCTCGACTGAACCCAGACAGAATATTTGCTAGCACTCCTGCTCTAGAAAAATGCTGCTTAATCATTTCTTTAATAATTGCTTTACCTGCGATGCATACTGGCCTACATTTATTTGGATCAGTCCAATTGCCTTTTATTATACAACGTGATGTTAGTTGCTACTGTGCTGTCTTTAGAATTATCCTCTACTTCTTTAAGATCTTCTTCTTTGTACTTGTTAAAATGTTCTCAATACAACAATTAATTTAGAAACTACAGTGCAAAAGCCAATACACCACAGTAATAGTTAGCAGCAAACATAATGGGATCATTTGCACCTACCACCTTCAAAGAAGAATTGTAAAATGTTTAAAATGAGGCAAATTTTTAAATATTTTCAATTGCCACATATAAGAAACAAAATGTCATAATGGGTTTATGAATGCAAGCCCTAACTTTAGCAGCAAATAAGTGGTTAAATAAAAGCAGTCGTCTTCTTCTTTTGGCTACTCCCGTTAGGGGTTGCCACAGCGGATCATCTTCTTCCATATCTTTCTGTCCTCTGCATCTTGCTTTGTCACACCCATCACCTGCATGTCCTCTCTCACCACATCCACAAACCTTCACTTAGGCCTTCCTCTTTTCCTCTTCCCTGGCAGCTCTATCCTTAGCATCCTTCTCCCAATATACCCAGCATCTCTCCTCTGCACATGTCCAAACCAATGCAGTCTTGCCTCTCTGACTTTGTCTCCCAACCATCCAACTTGAGCTGACCTTCTAATGTACTAATTTCTAATCCTATCCATCCTCGTCACACCCAATGCAAATCTAAGCATCTTTAACTCTGCTACCTCCAGCTCTGTTTCCTGCTTTCTGGTCAGTGCCACCGTCTCCAACCTATATAACATAGCTGGTCTCACTACCGTCCTGTAGACCTTCCTTTTCACTCTTGCTGATACCCGTCTGTCACAAATTATTCCTGACACTCTTCTCCACCCATTCCACCCTGCTTGCACTCTCTTTTTCACCTCTCTTCTACAATCCCCATTACTCTGTACTGTTGATTACAAGTATTTAAACTCATCCACCTTTGCCAACTCTACTCCCTGCATCCTCACCATTCCACTGACCTCCCTCTCATTTACACACATGTATTCTATCTTGTTCCTACTTACCTTCATTCCTCTCCTCTTTAGAGCATATCTCCACCTCTCCAGGGTCTCCTCAACCTGTTCCCTACTATCACTACAGATCACAATGTCATCAGCAAACGTCATAGTCCACGGTCACTCCTGTCTAATCTCATCTGTCAACCTGTCCATCACCCTTGCAAATAAGAAAGGGCTCAGAGCTGATCCCTGATGTAATCCCTCCTCCACGTTGAATGCATCCGTTGCTCCTACCACAGACCTTTCCACTGTCACACTTCCCTCGTACATATCCTGTACAACTCTTAAGTACTTCTCTGCCAGTCCCGACTTCCTCATACAATACCACAATTCCTCTCGAGGCACCCTGTCATATGCTTTCTCCAGGTCCATAAAGACGCAATGCAACTGCTTCTGGCCTTCTCTAAACTTCTCCATCAACATCCTCAGAGCAAACATTGCATCTGTGGTGCTCTTTCTTGGCATGAAACCATACTGCTCCTCGCTAATCATCACCTCACTTCTTAACCTAGTTTCCACTACTCTTTCTCATAACTTCATGCTGTGGCTCATCAATTTTATTCCCCTGTAGTTACTGCAGTCCTGCACATCCCCCTTATTCTTAAATATTGGCACCAGTACACTTCTTCTCCACTCCTCAGGCATCCTCTCACTTTCCAAGATTCCATTAAACAATCTGGTTAAAAACTCCACTGCTATCTCTCCTATACACCTCCATGCTTCCACAGGTATGTCATCTGGGCCAATGGCCTTTCCATTTTTCATCCTCTTCAGTGCTGTCCTTACTTCCTCCTTGCTAATCTGTTGCACTTCCTGATTCACTATCTCCACATCATCCAACCTCTTCTCTCTCTTGTTCTCTTCATTCATCAGCCTCTTAAAGTACTCTTTCCATCTGCTCAACACACTCTTCTCGCTTGTGAGTACATTTCCATCTTTATCCTATATCACCCTAACCTGCTGCACATCTTTCGCAGCTCGGTCCCTCTGTCTAGCCAATCGGTACAGGTCCTTTTCTCCCTCCTTAATGTCCAACCTCTCATACAACTCATCATACGCCTTTTCCTTAGCCTTCGCCACCTCTCTCTTCACCTTGCGCCTTATCTCCTTGTACTCTTGTCTACTTTCTGCATCTCTCTGACTATCCCACTTCTTCTTTACCATCCACTTCCTCTGTATACTCTCTTGTATTTCCTCATTCCTCCACCAGGTTTCCTTTTCCTCCTTCCTCTTTCCAGATGTCACGCCCAAGCACCCTTCTTGCTGTTACCCATACTACATCTGGTAAGTCTTCACTGCCACCCAGTGCCTGTCTCACCTCCTCCCTAAACTCAACCTTGCAGTCTTCCTTTTTCAACTTCCACCATTTGATCCTTGGCTCTGCCTTCATTCTCTTCCTCTTCTTGATCTCCATCGTCATCCTATGCTGCTTAACTACACTTTCCCCTGCCACTACTTTGCAGTCTTCACTCTCCTTCAGATCAACTCTTCTGCATAGGATGTAATCTACCTATGTGCATCTTCCTCCACTCTTGTACGTAACCCTATGTTCCTCCCTCTTCTTAAAATATGTATTCATCACAGCCATGTCCATCCTTTTGGCAAAATCCACAATTCTCTGACCTTCTTCATTCCTCTCCTTGACACCATACCTACCCATCACCTCCACTGTTCCCTTCACCAACATGCCCATTGAAATCAGCTCCAATCACTACTTTATGTCCCTTGGATACACTGTTCATCACTTCATCCAACTCGCTCCAAAAATTTTCTTTCTCACCCATTGCACACCCAACTTGCGGTGCATATGCACTAATACTCATTCATCATCCCACCTCCAATTTCCAGCTTCATAATCATTACTCTGCCTGACACTCTTTTCACCTCCAAAACACTCTTGACATACTGTTACTTCAGAATAACTCCTACCCCATTTCTCCTTCCATCCACACCATAATAGAACAATTTGAATCCACCTCTGATCCACCTGACCTTACTCCCCTTACATTTAGTCTCTTTCACGCACAATATATCAACTTTCCTTCTCTCCATCATATCTGCTAACTCTCTCCCCTTACCAGTCATACTGCCAACATTTCTAAGTTCCTACCCTCAGTTGCACTCTCTTTACTTTCCTCCTCTGCTCCTGCCTCCGGACACATCTCCCCCCTCTTCTTCTCCTTCTTCTTTTTCGGCCAACAGTATCCCAATTTCCGCCAGCACCTTGTTGGCTAACAGTACTGGTGGCGGTCGTGGTTAACCCGGGTCTCAACCGATCTGATATGGAAATTTGTATTGTTGTTCACATATTGATTTGGCAAAATTTTACACAGGATTACCTTCCTGACGTAACCCTCCCCATTTATCCGGGCTTGGGATCAGCACGAAGAAACACACTGGTTTGTGCATCCCCTGTGGCTGGGTTGATTAAATGAAAGCAGTAAGGGCGTGTATTCTTGGTTTTTCATTTTGGTGCAAAGAACCCCAAATTTGAATAAAAACTCCCAGATGGGTTTGATTGAAACAATGACAAAAATAGTGATAAAAATGCTTAATTAAAGAAAAAAAAACTGCCTAGGGGAGGAATTGAATTCAGATTTCTTGCTGGGAAGGCAATCAACTTAACCATTACACCCTGTGTGTCATTGTTCCTCTCTTGATTGATCACACTGTAGTACCGCTTGCTATTTTGAAATTGTAGTTGTTTTTCCAAGCTTTCTCAGGTATTATTCCAAACTTCACTGTAAATGTAAAGAAGAAAAAATATTGTATTTAGACTAAAATATGATTGAGGATTTCAATTTTTTATGATATTTAAGTCAGCTGTGGAGTTATGGACACTCATTCAAACTTCAGTCTGTCCCTGCCACCAAGGACGAAGGTTATATGTGAAAGACCTGACTTATGCAGCTTCAGACATGGGGAAGCAGTGCTAAGCTTGTGACACCAAATTTCAATAATAACTCCCGAGACAATATGGCAACCCCAGATCCTACATATTGTATGGCTCTGTTTCTTTAGAGACAGATCACACTGTAGGATTACTTGACATTCTTTAAAACCCAGAGCCACCCTAGCAACCCCTGGAAGTTTTATGTCAAAACCCTGTCTTTTAGTGAGAAGTATCACAGAAGAACTGTGAAGATTAAAAATAATGTAAGGCATGACTACAGATATGCGGTGCTTTTAGGTTTTTGTGCATTATCATTACAACAGAAACAATATTTCCTACAGGGTTAGACTTTACAGTTTGATTACTGCTCAACCCCAACTAGCTGTCAATGTCTATATTAAATATTCAAATAAGGCAGCCTCAGCTTTCAGTGTTCATTTAACTAAGAAAGACTAGTAGTTTATACAAAGTGTTTTATTTAATATATACTTCAATCTGTGTGTCTAAAATTAATTGTCATTTGTCATACATATTTAACAACAATTCTTTAAAAGGAAGCTGCTGGAAGATTCACACAAAATTATGTGCAGCACAGTTTGGGATGTATGTCCCAGTTTTACACAAAATGAAAATGGAATAATATACTGTTGGTAGTTGCCCAATCTCACACACATGTTCACAAATACCACATTGGGGCTCTGAGCAGTTACCAGGAGAGGAGACCTCTAACACCTCTAACAGGCTGCATTGGTAATGCCTTCCTAGGGACGGAGACCCCAAAGGAAGTAAAATGAAGCCAGGAGAATGTCCTTTGACTCTGGAAAAACAAGACAGATGGACTTCTCAGCTGTTACATTTGGATTAGTGCTAAAAGGCACTCTGCCATCATGGTGCATGGAAATTTGTATTTGGTGCTGGTCTTTTTTGTTGCAAAACTGTCAAATAAAAGGGGAATTGCTGGCTTGGTGTCACAACCATTGCACCATGTCCAGAAAGTGTATCACACTGTCAATGCAAATCATTGTAATGTATATGCAGACAGTATGGAAAATAGGAAACAGCACACATCTACTGTATAACACAAGCAAAAAAAAAAATTGTATCTGTCATTTCAGAGTGAACCACTTATCTACCACAAATCCCCCCCATTTCACATTTTCACTATCATGTTATGTGAAGCCCCTTGATAGCAATAGGGATCCTTGTGTCTAAACAATAGAGCACTAGAAAAATTTAAAAAGAACAGGCCATTCAGCCAAATAAAGCTTGCCAATCCTATCTGCCTAATTTTTCCAAAATAACATAACATCAAATTTTGTAGGTCCCTAAAGTCTTGCTATAGTTCTTTATAATTTATTCCATGTGTCTATGGTTCTCTGTGTGAAGAAAAACATGTCATACTTTAAAAAAGGGAGTCAGTCTCTGGTCCATGACTTCATCCATCCATCCATTATCCAACCCGCTATATCCTAACTACAGGGTCACGAGGGTCTGCTGGAGCCAATCCCAGCCAACACAGGGCGCAAGGCAGGAGACAAACCCCAGGCAGCATGCCAGCCCACCGCTGGGCGCGCACACACACACCCACACACCAAGCACACACTAGGGACAATTTAGGATTGCCAATGCACCTAACCTGCATGTCTTTGGATTGTGGGAGGAAACCCATGCAGGCACAGGGAGAACATGCAAACTCCACGCAGGGAGGACCCGGGAAGCGAACCCAGGTCTCCTTACTGCAAGGCAGCAGCGCTACCCACTGCGCCATGGATGGAGGTGTACATGTATGAATGTATTTCTGATGACAGCATAGAGTTAACATATATCAAAGAAAGTAAGTAATTTAGCATTCATTTTGGAAAGCTATTTGATGACTAATTAAAAAGCAAATGGTCATATGATAGGTTCTCTTAAGCACCATTCATAAGTATCATAATAACAATTGATCACCTGATTGATCCTCTTTATATGATGCACAAGTTTTTATCTGCATCTCAGGTTCTTTGTGATAGACCTAAGCCTTTGGTTTTTCCATTTCATTAATTGATAAAGCAGAGAAAATCAATTCAAGGCACTATTCTAAATAAGTACACTGAAATGAAACTGATTGCACATATAAGCTTCTCTGGTTTTTTCTATATATCACTCTGAATCTCCAAAGATTTCAAGAATTAGAAACACTAACCTGTAAGTAACCCAACTGGCATTGACCCATACCCTCATCCAGTGTGAGAAATCCCCCATCGTAATCGTGAATCCCTTAGTGCTCCAGTGTTGGCTGAACACTGAAATCCTACTTGGATACTAGGGATTATACAAGTCACTGTTAGAATGCTAATGCATATATTGAGTAGATAAATCATTATCATGGACACATAATCATGAAATCAAAAGACACACACCTTGTACTTCTGACTAGCATTGAAGGGTTGCATTACTTCCTTGTAATTTTCTAAAATACTGTATGTTTGGCTTAAGTATAAATAATTGCAGAGTGTAATCACATTTGATCTGATCTACTAGTGACTGAATTATTCAGCTTTTAGTGGATGGAAATGGTGGATGTTAATATTACAACCAAGGTGTAAGGACAACTGAAG
The DNA here is from genome assembly GCF_900747795.2 of Erpetoichthys calabaricus. Lineage (NCBI taxonomy): Eukaryota > Metazoa > Chordata > Cladistia > Polypteriformes > Polypteridae > Erpetoichthys > Erpetoichthys calabaricus. Next base: position 86,656,354 of record NC_041405.2, on the reverse strand, counting down.
AAGGAATTTGGACAGGAAATGAATAGTGTAGAGTGTTTTGAAAGTGGCAAACTAAAAGATGACATTAAAATTAAAGAAGACATTGAAATAGACAAGGTTCTGTGGACAAAAGTGGACAAAACTCCAGCTAACAAACTGAAATATTAATCAAAAAGTGTAGTCAAAATAATTTGATCTCCTGTGATTAAAAAAATTTTTCCTTTACTAACTTTAATAATACTAATATTTTGTGTTAATAAAAATTACGTATGAATGCTTTGAACCTCTTGACAAAGGCCGGTACGAGAAAACCACTTATATAATATACCGTCCAACTCACCTTGATATTTATGTAAGATGTTGTGTTTTTTGGGGTTCTTTAGACCCAAAAAACCCTCATTTTCAGGCCATTTTTGGACCATATTTCGTGCAGGAAATTATACCCTTATTATAAAGAGTAAACTGATAGGTGCAAAACGATCAGCTTAGAGTTGTGCATGCCACATTAACTAATCCCAGGAGTTCACTCACTAATGGGGTACGAGTGGTCAAAATTACTCATCTCTACAAAACTTTAAGATAATTTCAGCAAAATATAGGAATATGAAGTATTGTTTAGTGCTAGTTTGTGGTTGCTGATCAAGAAAATGATAATATTTTTGATATTTAGTTCTTTACCGGTGGTCCTAGCCCTCTAACAGCCACTTCCAGAAGGTTAAAAATGATAAACATAAGCATGACAAACATAAGCATGTGGGGTATCGTTTTAGACTAATTCAAGATCAGTGATTATGAATATGATATTATTTTTGATCCAATACTGATGACCTAGCCCTTTATGTACCTATGTAGGGTGAAAAATTACACATTTCTATTACAATTGAGGATTATTAGACTTTTAAATGGAAGCACTCATTTTAATATTTCAAATATTTGACACAATTCTTGTATTTCTAACTCATGAAATAATTCATTAAATTTCTTATGCACACCCTGAGTTATTACAGCTCATGCAAATTCATACCTTTTTATGAATCTAAAAGCTTTGATACCAAGAGCTCCATGCCACCACCTTAAATAGCAAATGAGTGATAATGTCATATGTCTTCGTTCAATTGTGTGATCATTAATCTACAGGGTAGCCACAATATGGCTGCAGCCACAAAAATGGAGACAAAATTCCAATGCACGCAAAATAAACTGGCAGCAAAATGGTGTAATGAAAATAACATTAAAAAAACTACAGTATGAAATTTTAATTGAATATATAAACTATAGGCGGCACGGTGGCAAAGTGGGCAGCACTGCTGCCTTGCAGTTAGGAGACCTGGGTTCGCTTCCCTGGTCCTCCCTGCGTGGAGTTTGCATGTTCTGCCTGTGTCTGCGTGGGTTTCCTCCCATAGTCCAAAGACATGCAGGTTAGGTGCGTTGGCGATCCTAAATTGTCCCTAGTGTGTGCTTGGTGTGTGAGTGTGTGTGTGTGCCCTGCGGTAGGCTGGCGCCTTGCCCGGGGTTTGTTTCCTGCCTTGCACCATGTGTTGGCTGGGATTGGCTCCAGCAGACCCCCGTGACCCTGTAGTTAGGATATTGCGGGTTGGATAATAGATATAAACTGCACAGAATGAAAAATAGACATGCCCAAACAAAAGTTTACAAAAGTAAACATACACTTCTTAATACTGAGAAGCACATCATCATTTGAACCGTTATCTTTCAAAAAACATTGTCTTTCATTATTTATAGTATTAAAAAAGAAATAGTTTATTTTTTTCTTCTGTTGCTTTCTTTATAATGTGCATGTGTCAGTGCACATTATGATAATGGATGGATAATATGAATTATTGTGGAAGTAAGTCATCATTTAGCTAGTCTGACTGCGATTCCTTACTTTATCAGGTGTCATCATTTCCACACTTTCTCTAAAATGTTGTGTATGGATGGGTCAGAGTTGTCGTAAATATACAGGTACACAATTTTACCTGTCAAGTTTTCTTTTATAAATCCTGAATTTGGCATGAAAAGTTGCAATGGCACATTTTGGCCATCTTTTTGTGCATAATTAATTAATCTGACCCCAGGAAAGGAAACATAGTCAAAAAAATCAGTTTATAAACCTAACGTCAATCTGATCCTTTTGTCAAACCCAAAACAAAACCCAGATAATGTAATGGGATAGATGCAGCAAAAAGCTTCCTTAACAAACAAACTAATAACATCTGACATGGGCTAATTCTTTTTCCACACAATCCTTATCTTAAATATCAGGAAATGTCAGCACTGATGTGGGTACCACCATGATTTTGACATCACACACTATGCAATTTTGGGTCATTTCCTTGGAAACACTGAGGCAGCTGTACTACAAAATGGTGGCAGAAAATGACGCAATAATAACTTTAAGAAAATGTAATTAAACTAATGACAGAAATTAAATCAGCACTTGAAACAACAATAACCACAACTAAAGGCTGTTCATAACACTATTATATCTTAAAATGCACAGAGAATTACCAAAATCTATGTGTGAACACTGGGCTCTTAAACTAAAGTTGTTCTCAGGTGTACTACCTTCATGTTTTTAATGGTACTTATGCATAATAATTTGACAAAGTTAACTTTCAAGGCATTTTTATTTTTAGTATGGGGGTTTTGAGTAAAGTAGTACAACAAAATTGGAGCTGCCTTCCCAAAATGTCTAACTTTTTGAAAACTACAGGGTATGGGAAGATAATAATTTGCCCAACTTAAACTTTCAGTAACTTATTTTGTTGATTTATTTTGAGTATACTGTAGATACTGGACTTTCTTCATTTTTGTCTTTTGATGGTTTCTTCTTATTGAAGAGGGATACTGTCAATAACTGAAAAAATAAGGCTTCAGTGCCAGACTAATAATTAATGTGACATTTTATTTTCATAATAAGCCATGTAATCAAATTTATTTGCTTGAGGACATAGCTAAGAGAGTTAGCCCTCCACAATATGAAAAGCAACAGTACAGTTTTACTCCTCATTATTCTATTAAAATCAGTATAGTATTGCTTTCCCCAACAATTGCAATTTGATGATTGATTTAAATCTAACAAACAGTATTCCTCTTCAACAGAGGAAAATAAATGTATGCTGTAACAAGGTGAAAGGAGTCTAGATATGTTACATTGACTTCCAGGATGACTGGTCATGTAATTTTTGTATTTAAGGTTAAAGGCACTGTTGAACAGAAATTCTGAGATCAAAAGCAGAAACAGCTTGTCCTACATTAACTAGAAAATATGCCTGAGGCAGTATCTTTTCTTTTTCTCATCGCAGTTTCCCTATAGTAAACTCTCCAGCAACCCCCCCCCCCCTCCTATACTATTTAATTAACTGCTGAGGAGGGATTCCACACATCTGCTTTCAGTGGGGAACTGAGTTTTTGATTAGGCTCTTGGCACCTTTAGATGTAAAAGAGGAATCAGATCTGTTTGAGATTCAGAGCACATTGCTCTGAATAACCTGATCAGTCTTATTTTAAGATTGGCCTCCTTTACTCTGTTAATCTATGGGTACAGCATTCTGGTTAATGCAACAGAGCTTTCATTTCTACCATCCTTATTTCTGCTCACCTACAAGCCCCCATTAGTTGGTTTACATTTTACATGCTGTCAGTGTAATGCTAAGCAAGTTTCATTGTCGACTGTTTATTAGTGCTTATTGCTTTTTTAATGAACAAACTGATGTCTTTGCTGGGTTCCGGTCATCTGAGTCAGTCTTCTTTGCCTCTACCATCTCATAACTGGCTTATCCACCATTTAGGTTCAGTCTAATTTTTGACTAAATGAATAAGTTGCCTTGATGGCATTTAGAAAATATGTGCTACTATAGCATAATGACAGGTATGAACATGAGTGTTTAATATAGCACCTTCCACAAGACAACAAGCAACCATCTGATTACCAGCTCAGATCCCTAGCTTCAGAGATACCACTCTGCCTGCATGTATCTTTATCTTGACTATATATATATATATATATATATATATATATATATATATATATATATATTTAAACATCACTCCATATATTTTCAGTTTCACTTTTTACATTCAAAACGTACTTTATATATTGAGAATCCACTCCATGTAGATTGAATTTCACTGTCAACTATAAACTGGCATCCTAGTGATGGGTCCATGTCATCTTCCGCTCACTTTGTCCTTGAAAATGATTTGTTGTATCAGGTGACAGAAAGACAGGATTGGATATGGAGCCAACTCTTTGTCCTCTGACCTTATCGCAGGGAGATATGCGATCTGGCCTACGTTCACTTACTGGCAGGGCATTTAAGCCCTGAGGAAATACAGGAGCATATCACAGGATGCTGTTATTGGCCTGGCATGCACGAGGAGGTGCGTTACTTTTGCAGGTCCTATTCAGAGTGCCAATTAACTCAAATACTCCGGCAGGACCGCACTCCTCTGGTCCCATTGCTGATAATAGACTTCCCTTTCGAGCGACTCAGCATGGACATTATCAGGCACCTTGACCCCCTTCCCTTGGACAGAAATATATCCTGGTCATGGTCAATTATGCGACCCAATACCCAAAGGCCATCCCTCTTAGAGCAGCTAATTTCAAGAGCATAACCTGGGGAGAAATAGGAGTTTTCTTATATGTCGGCATCCCCAGGAGGTCCTTATGGACCATCGGACGTCTTTCACATCGCAGACCTTCCGTGAAGTCACCAAACTTCTCTGCATTTGCCACTTCAAAATGCCCATTTATCATCCCCAGATGGATGGCCTGGTTGAGCTGCTGAGGAAGGTGGTGTAGACTGAAAGGAAGGACTGGGATCATCTTGTATCTCTTGTCCTGTTTGCCTTATAGGAGATCCAGACTTCTACTAGATTCTCCCCTTTTGAGCTGCTATACAGGAGACAACCCCACGGACTGCTTGACCTGGTGCGCAAGGGCTGGGAAAAAGAAACCACACCCCGCTATCATAACATCATTGAGTATACCTCCAAACTATGGCACCACTTCACTTGACTGCATCAATCAATGAAGGAACACCTTGAGGGTGCACAGTGCTTGGAGGCCCAATTGTACAATCAGAACTCCCGCCTCCGTGAGTTTTGTCCAGGGGATTGAGTTGTGATGCTAGTGTCTCATTCCATTCCATTCATGATATGTGCCAGTCATAGCCTGTGGTCTAGCCAAATAATACTAGTCCCTAAGCAACTTTTTGTAATGACTTCCATTGGCTCAACCAGGTTTCTCGATTCAACGCCTATTCCATGCCAAGGGTGGACAACATCCTATAGCAACTTGGGAATGCTTGGTGCCTGTCCACCCTTGACATGACAATAGGTTATTGGCAGATTCCCTTGACTGACGAGGCAGAAGAAAAGATTGTGTTTAAAACTCTAGTGGCCACTGGTACAGACTGCTACGGCCCCACAATTCCTACAGTGCTGCCTATGTTGATGATATAGCCATCTATTTTAGAAACTGGGTGTATTCACAACACTTACTGCATGTCAAGAATGTCCTCCACACCATCCATGATTCTGGACTATGGATTAACCCCGAGAAGTAGAATTCTGAGTTGGCCAAAGCTAAGTATCTCAGTTATGTGGCGGGTGGAGAGTGGGTCAAGCCACAGTGGTCCAAGATTACTGTTATTCGAGGCAAATACAGCCTTTTCTAGGTGTGGTAGGTTACTACTGCAGGTTTGTGCCCCGATTCTCCAAACGTGCTGTGCTTCTTACTGAACTGGCAATCAAAAAGGTGCCCAAAACAGTGATGTGGACCCCTTTGGCCAAAACCGCATTCTGTGACCTAAAAACAATCCTAGTGTCTACTATAATCTTACTGTCTCCTGTTCTTAATTCTCCAGACTGATGTCTTGGACAGCAGTATCTGAGTTGGGTTGAGCCAAGTGGTTGATGGAGTGAAACACCCCATCAAGAACCTCAGCTGGAAACTGCTGGACCAGGAAAATAGGCACACGGCAGTTGAGTGTGAGGCCCTTGCCCTAAAGTGGGCTGTCACCCAACTCACTGCAATATTAGTTGATAAGGCAGAAATTTGCCCTTGTGACAGAGAATCGAGAACTGCTATTATTTAGTCATCCTTATTAGTTCTAGTTATGAACTTTGCTGCTCTGCTTTGAATTAACAGTATAGAGTAGTACATGTTTGATTCAATTACCCTAACATGAAGAATTAAAACAGTCGATTCTGCTTGAATAAACTGATTGATCTAGCTTTTGAATATCTTCCAGCTTGAGAAACTACCTTAATATCCTAATATGAATTTAAAATATTTTTAAAAGGTCATTTTGAGATATCTCAAAATGTATTGCAGATATCATAAACTGTAAAAGAACATATCTTGAGATATCTGTAGTAGTGTGTCAGATATCTAAAAAGTTGAACAGATATCTGAAAGTCCAACCTATGGCAGTACAGTTGTAATTACGAATAAATAAACAATGCTTGTTCAAATGTCAACACAGCAAAAGTCAAATCAAAATATTTTTCAGTATTCTTAATTTGATCCTTCCACCAAAGCAGACCATGTCACCATGTCAAACTAGAAGCATTTAATAAAAGGTATATAGAAAAAGAAAATTCAAGAGCTACAACTGAAAAAAACATTCATATGAAGAGCAGCACTCAGCATCAAAATACCTTCAAAGTAAAAGCAAGAGTCTAAATGAGTAAACAACATGGCTGAGTAACTTCAGTGTCTGGGAGGTGGGAAATGTATCTGTACATAGTACTGTTGATTGTTCACCAGTGTAGAAGCATCACACTGGTGCTGGTGTTTAGTGTTTAAAATATGAATATGGTAACACTCATGAAACTTCAGAGTCTTGAGGTATTAAATGACCTAATTTTTATTAGTGAAATTTACAGTAGTTTAAAAAGAGATAGTTAAGTGGTTGCTTTTCTTACAGCAAGTATAACAATTGCAGCCTGGCATTAGAAAAAGAGAACAATTATTTATTTATTAATTTTATTGTAATCATTCCATACATATAGATCAATTTTTACAAAAAATAGGATTGAAAGCAAATCAAACCCCACCCCTGAGAAGGAGAGCATGGCCAAAGGAGTAATACTTAAGGGTTGTAAACATGCCTAAATTATTGAGTTTAATAGGGCAAAAAAAAGTTAAATGGACAAGGAAAAGGAAATTCTTTTTATTCTAAAATATTATTGATTAAATCCTGCCAGGTTCTGAAAAAATTCTGTACAGATGCCCTAACTGAGAATTTGATTTTTTCCAATTTCAAATAATATAAAACATCGGTTTCCCACTGACTTATCAGAGGAGAGTTAGGATGCTTCCAATTTAACAAAATCAGTCTGTGTGCCAAAAGTGTAGTGAATGCAATCACAGTTTGCTTGTCCTTATCCATTTCAAATCCATTTGGAAGAACACCAAACACAGGTATTAGTGGGTTAGGAGAAGATTGTGACACCAAGGCTGTCTGAAAGGCACTTAAAAATTTTGGTCCAAAAGTTAATTTGGTGCATGCCAAATCAATTAAATACACCATTCATCCACCTAAGACAGCAACACTGGGTATTAAACCTTACATTAATGGCTCCACATCACTCTCTAGATAGTAATGGGATTAACAGAGCTCAATCACTTACTTTTTTTTAGTTCTTGCTGCCCAACTCCCTGGCCCATTGTCACCCCATGCTTCTGCTTAATCAGGTATTTTTACTTAATTTTTGTTTGGACTTTTGCTGTTTTTTATTAATGTTTTATTTATTGCCATTTTGGTTATCAGTTTGGCCTATGGGCAACACTGTTTTGTGGAGGTTTGTTGTTGGCAACATCTTTTGATGCCCTGTGGCAATAGATATGTACTGGTAATGAAAACTGTATGACAGTGGTAACATTGCTGTTTCACAGTAAGGAGACCAGGTTTTGTGTCCCGGGTCCTCCCTGTGTGGAGTTTGCATGTTCTCCATCTGTCTGTGTGGTTCTCCTGCAGGTGGTCCCGTTTCCTCCCACAGTTCAAAGACATGCAAGTTAGGTGGATTGTTGATAGTAAACTGGGCCTAGTGTGTGGTTGGAATGTGTGTGTATGTGTTTGCCCTGTAATGGACTGTCCAGGGTTTGTTCCTACCTTGCATCATGTGCTGGTTGGGATAGGCTACCCTGAGTAGGGCAAAGCAGGTTAAAAAATGACTGACTGATGACTGAAAACTGTGACATGCTACTGTCAACGTCCATGTTCTTTGGTTTGTGGCCTTGCAAATCATCATGGGGCACTGGGAAAAAGAAGTTTAAGCTAGCCACAGTGCAAATTCCCAGGAAAATATTCAGCGAACAGGGTCACCGGTGAACATGGCATATTCACTGTGAAAAATGCTTTGACAAATTTCACCACTCAATACTAGTGTTAACTTTAAATTATTGTAATATCAAATTAATTGGGAGCAATGTATTTCCTAATATAAATTAGAGGCATAAATTAGCATTTTAGTTCTTGTGTTTCTTGAATAATGTGACAGTGATTTTACTTATTATAATAAATACAGTATCAGTACAATAAAAAAATCAGCAATGAAAAGTGAAGTAATGAAGAACTGATTATTTCAATACTCAGAAACAATATTTCATACATGAAAAATAACAAAATTACAAAATTTCTACACAGTAAAGGAAAATCTCACTGTTAGGATTTGGCTTGTGCTCTTCTCTTAGCAAATCCTTTGTACTGAATGTGCCCCGGCCCCCTGTTATCAGTATTTGTTGCTGTATAGCATTAGTAAGGCGACAGTAGAGAGATGTAAGAAACAAGGGAAATAAAAGAGAAAGCCTGATTAAATTGGTTCATCTGAGCATCTTGCTACTGATGAATTCTTTTGTTCAGTGATTTTTGGATGTTTATGTTTTGTAGTGATTTTGACCTTGCACTTGTATCTGGATTCAAATGTTTTGGTTACCTCTGCATGATCCTGTTTTGCCTGTCTTTCTGCAACCATCTGCCTACTACTTTTCGAGTACAATTTTGATTAATAGACTTTTTGTATATATTTCTTTTTTAATGTTTCTGCTTGCATTGATTTGCACACCTCCTGTCGAGCATGCTGACAGATGTGCTTTAAAAATTTTGCAGTGAGCTTTTTCTCTGGGGAAGTCAGTATCTGGGCTATACTGCGCACATGCTTATCTGTGGGCAGAATGGGCATGTGCCTGACACCTAGAAATATTCTCAGTATTCAAATACTTGGTGAATCACATGAACCACATGCATCAGTGTTGGTATTGACTATTTTTGGTCTTTTGAGATAACATGTGGCAGACCCATGATAAAGATACATTGGAGTATCTACATATTAAGAGCAGTTCATATTGATGTACTAGATACAAGTTCTTGTTTCAATGCACCCCATGTACTTTAAGATACAGCCAATTTTAGTACATGATCAGTTTATTTGGAAAATGTTAGGCTAAAGAATACATGCCTGAAAAAATGGTCCAATATGAAAGTGACACTCAATCCTGTGTCATTACAGATGATTCATCACTAAGAACTCTTGGAGTCTCTTGAGTGTTATGCTGATGGTTAATACTTCTTCTTTCGGCTGCTCCCGTTAGGGGTTGCCACAGCGGATCATCTTCTTCCATATCTTTCTGTCCTCTGCATCTTGTTCTGTTACACCCATCACCTGCATGTCCTCTCTCACCACATCCATAAACCTTTGCTTAGGCCTTCCTCTTTTCCTCTTCCCTCGCAGTTCTATCCTTAGCATCCTTCTCCCAATATACCAGCATCTCTCCTCTGCACATGTCCAAACCAACTCAATCTCGCCTCTCTGACTGTCTCCCAACCGTCCAACTTCAGCTGACCCTCTAATGTACTAATTTCTAATCCTATCCATCCTTGTCACCATCCATCCATCCATCCATCCTCTTCCACTTATCCAAGGTCGGGTCGCGGGGGCAGCAGCTTGAGCAGAGATGCCCAGACTTCCCTCTCCCCGGCCACTTCTTCTAGCTCTTCCGGGAGAATCCCGAGGTGTTCCCAGGCCAGCCGGGAGACATAGTCCCTCCAGCGTGTCCTGGGTCTTCCCCGGGGCCTCCTCCCGGTTGGACGTGCCCGGAACACCTCACCAGGGAGGCGTCCAGGAGGCATCCTTATCAGATGCCCGAGCCACCTCATCTGACTCCTCTTGATGTGGAGGAGCAGTGGCTCTACTCTGAGCCCCTCCCGGATGACTGAGCTTCTCACCCTATCTTTAAGGGAGAGCCCAGACACCCTGCGGAGGAAACTCATTTCAGCCGCTTGTATTTCCGATCTCGTTCTTTCAGTCACTACCCATAGCTCATGACCATAGGTGAGGGTAGGAACATAGATCGACTGGTAAATTGAGAGCTTTGCCTTACGGCTCAGCTCCTTTTTCACCACGACAGACCAATGCAGAGCCCGCATCACTGCGGACGCCGCACCGATCCGCCTGCCGATCTCACGCTCCATTCTTCCCTCACTCGTGAACAAGACCCCGAGATACTTGAACTTCTCCACTTGAGGCAGGATCTCGCTCCCAACCCTGAGAGGGCACTCCACCCTTTTCCGGCTGAGGACCATGGTCTCGGATTTGGAGGTGCTGATTCCCATCCCAGCTGCTTCATACTCAGCTGCGAACCGATCCAGAGAGAGCTGAAGATCACGGCCTGATGAAGCAACCAGGACAACATCATCTGCAAAAAGCAGTGACCCAATCCTGAGTTGAGTCCACCAAACCGGACCCCCTCAACACCCTGGCTGCACCTAGAAATTCTGTCCATAAAGGTTGTGAACAGAATCGGTGACAAAGGGCAGCCCTGGCGGAGTCCAACTCTCACTGGAAACTGGTTCGACTTACTGCCGGCAATGAGGACCAAGCTCTGACACCGATTGTACAGGGACCGAACAGCCCTTATCAGGGGGTCCGGTACCCCATACTCCCGGAGCACCCCCCACAGGATTCCCCGAGGGACATGGTCGAATGCCTTTTCTAAGTCCACAAAACACAGGTAGACTGGTTGGGCGATATCCCATGCACCCTCCAGGACTCTGCTAAGGGTGTAGAGCTGATCCACTGTTCTGCGACCAGGACGAAAACCACACTGTTCCTCCTGAATCCGAGGTTCGACTATCTGACGGACCCTCCTCTCCAGAACCCCCGAATAGACTTTTCCAGGGAGGCTGAGGAGTGTGATCCCTCTGTAGTTGGAACACACCCTCTGGTCCCCCTTCTTAAAGAGAGGGACCACCACCCCGGTCTGCCAATCCAGAGGCACTGTCCCTGATGTCCATGCGATGTTGCAGAGATGTGTCAACCAAGACAGTCCTACAACATCCAGAGCCTTGAGGAACTCCAGGCGTATCTCATCCACCCCTGGGGCCCTGCCACCAAGGAGTTTTTTGACCACCTTGGTGACCTCAGTCCCAGAGATGGTGGAGCCCACCTCAGAGTCCCCAGGCTCTACTTCCTCATTGGAAGGCATGTTAGTGGGATTGAGGAGGTCTTCGAAGTACTCCCCCCACCGACCCACAACGTCCCGAGTCGAGGTCAGCAACGCACCATCCCCACCATATACAGTGTTGACACTGCACTGCTTCCCCCTCCTGAGACGCTGGACGGTGGACCAGAATCTCCTCGAAGCTGTCCGAAAGTCGTTCTCCATGGCCTCCCCAAACTCCTCCCATGCCCAAGTTTTTGCCTCAGCAACCACCGAAGCCGCATTCCGCTTGGCCTGCTGGTACCTTTCAGCTGCCTCCAGAGTCTCACAGGACAAAAGGGACCAGTAGGACTCCTTCTTCAGCTTGACAGCATCCCTCACCGCTGGTGTCCACCAACGGGTTCGGGGATTGCCGCCACGACAGGCACCGACCACCTTACGGCCACAGCTCCGGTCAGCCGTTTCAACAATCCTCGTCACACCCAGTGCAAATCTTAGCAGTTTAAATTCTGCTACCTCCAGCTCTGTCTCCTGCTTTCTGATCAGTGCCACCGTCTACAACCCATATAACATAGCTAGTCTCACTACCGTCCTGTAGACCTTCCCTTTCACTCTTGGTGATACCCGTCTGTCACAAATTACTCCTGACACTGTTCTCCACTCATTCCATCCTGCCTGCACTCTCTTTTTCACCTCTCTTACACAATCCCCATTACTCTGTACTGTTGATCCCAAGTATTTAAACTCATCCACCTTCACCAACTCTACTATCTGCATTCTCACCATTCCACTGACCTCCCTCTCATTTACACACATGTATTCTGACTTGTTCCTACTGACCTTCATTCCTCTACTCTCTAGAGCATATCTCCACCTATCCAGGGTCTCCTCAACCTGGTCCCTACTATCGCTACAGATCACAATGTCATCAGCAAACAATGCAACTCCTTCTGGCCTTCTCTAAACCTCCATCAACATCCTCTGAGCAAACATTGCATCTGTGGTGCTCTTTCTTGGCATGAAACCATACTGCTGCTCACTAATCATCACCTCACTTCTTAACCTACCTTCCACTACTCTTTCCCTTAACTTCATGCTGTGGCTCATCAATTTTATTCCCCTGTAGTTACTGTAGTCCTGCACATCCCCCTTATTCTTAAATATCGGCATCAGTACACTTCTCCACTCCTCAGGCATCCTTTCACTTTCCAAGATTCCATTAAACAATCTGGTTAAAAACTCCACTGCCATCTCCCCTAAACACCTCCATGCTTCCATAGGTATGTCATCTGGACCAACAGCATTTCCATTCTTCATCCACTTCATAGCTGTCCTTACTTCCTCCTTGCTAATCCGTTGCAGTTCCTGATTCACTATCTCCACATCATCCAACCTCTTCTCTCTCTCGTTCTCTTCATTCATCAGCCTCTCAAAGTACTCTTTCCATCTGCTCAACACACTCTCCTCGCTTGTGAGTATGTTTCCATCTTTATCCTTTATCACCCTAACCTGCTGCACATCTTTCGCAGCTCGGCCCCTCTGTCTAGCCAATCGGTACAGGTTATTTTCTCCCTCCTTTGTGTCCAACCTCTCATATAACTCATCATACGCCTTTTCTTTAGCCTTTGCCACCTCACTTTTCACCTTGCGCCTTATCTCCTTGTACTCTTGTCTACTTTCTGCATCTCTCTGACTATCCCACTTCTTCTTTGCCATCCTCTTCCTCTGTATACTATCCTGTATTTCCTCATTCCACCACCAGGTTTCCTTTTCCTTCCTTTCCAGATGTCACGCCAAGCATCCTTCTTGCTGTCACCCTTACTACATCTGCTGTAGTTTCCCAGCTGTATGGTAACTCTTCACTGCCACCCAGTGCCTGTCTCACCTCCTCCCTAAACTTAACCTTGTAGTCTACCTTTTTCAACTTCCACCATTTGATCCTTGGCTCTGCCCTCACTCTCTTCCTCTTCTTGATCTGCAACGTCATCATACAGACCACCATCCTATGCTACTTAACTACACTTTCCCCTGCCACCACTTTGCAGTCTTCAGTCTCCTTCCGATCAACTCTTCTTCATAGGATGTAATCTATCTGTGTGCATCTTCCTCAACTCTTGTACGTAACCCTATGTTCCTCCCTCTTCTTAAAATATGTATTCACCACAGCCATGTCCATCCTTTAATACTAATTTACATTATCCTACTAGAAGTGATGAAATTGCTTTTAGTATTTGAGAGTTTCTCATTGTTATGAACAAAGCAGCTATAATTGAACTAAATGGTAAGAGAATTATTTTGGATAAGAGAAGAGAGTATTTGATTGACTATTTGATTTTTTATATGTTTTGAAATGCTTTATTTTTCAAGTTTGTTATTTAATTAGATCAATATTACAGAACAAGATGCAGAGGACAGAAAGATATGGAAGAAGATGATCCACTGTGGCAACCCCTAACGGGAGCAGCTGAAAGAAGAAGAAGAAGAATATTACAGGAAGCCGAATATTAAAAGTAAACCACTATCCAAACATAATGAATATTCAAGTTTTCTTTAAGTGTACGTATCCAGCCTGCTAGACAGAAGTGCTTTTTACTCAGTGCTGTTTATCATGACTGTGTGTGCGTGTGCTGTTTTCATTTGCATCTGGATGAGCGTGATTTACTTTACTGGAGACCACATAGGGCCTATTTTCATTTGCCTTCTTAGTGTGTCAGAAACTAACTCTGCAGTTTTTTAGCCTACAATACTGATTTACCATACAGACACACATGGAACCAAACATTTCCATATTAGTATGGTGGGTCAATCCCACTCAGTTTACTCCCCCAACGCGCTACTTTGTATGTTCATACACAAACGATACACTTGGAGCCTGTTTAAATTTTAATATAATGGGTTATCTATATATATAAAGGAGAGTTGGGATCCGTGTGACTGTGTTTGTGTGTTTGTGGAGGGACGGAGAGTTAAGGTGGGTGTTGGAGTCACGTGATCATCACCCTTCCCATTCACCTCATTTCATTCACTTCATTTCGCTCTGAGCTGAGCTCCGCAGCTGATGCGGTCTTGCCGTCCTTTCTCCTTTACTGATTTACTGTTTAGTAGACGCAGTACTTATTGAATAGTATTTTTTCCTTTAGTGTTTCTACTTAGTGTTTCTTAGTGTTTAGTAGATGTGGTGTGCTGGTGTTCCCGGCGGTGTTGCGGTTTAGTGTTACTTTCTACTTCGTTTTTATACTTTAGTGTTTAATAATAAATAATAATAATTCATTACATTTATATAGCGCTTTTCTCAGTACTCAAAGTGCTAAAAGAGTGAGTGATACTTAGCTGATAGCAGTGTACAAGCAGCACAGCACAACGGAGCCGGTAGGACAGGCGGGTGTGGTAGCGTAGGTGAGCGGCGATAGCAAGCAGCAGAAAGCACATCAGGAGGAGGAAGCAGGATTTGGATGTTCCAATACACAGCCATAAACAGTAACGCTTGGTAATTTCAGGCATGATCGCCCCGGAGCCATAAGCCATAAACCAGGTTAGTATGAACATCAGATCAGTTCCCGGTCGTAGGGTACTGTAAGATGAAATGGGAGCAGATCAGCATAGCGAATATAATCACGGAGACAGATCATCCCGAGGTGCTAGATCACCAGGTACAAAGAAATGTTCGTAGGTCTCGTCCCGTGATTCACAGACTCAGCTCTTCCCAGTAATGTGGAGTCCATAAAATCTGTAAATATTAAGCCAAATCCATGCAATTCGAGTCAGCTGTATCCACAAACTATACGTACAATAAATGAAATAAAACAAGCGTAAGAAAGTGCAGAATTAAGGTGAATTTTGCAAAAAGTGTTGTTAACAGGGAGGAGCGGCAACAACAAGCGTGAGCCAGTGTCCCCTCACCTGCTATAATAAAGCAGTTATAATAAAGAAGTTTAGTAGACTTTTACTTTACCTCATTTAGTGTTCTTCCTGGCGGTGTTGCCATTTTTTAGTGTTAGTGTCTACTTAGTGTTTGTGTTTAGTGTTATGGAAGGAGTGATCGTACCACTATCAGATTTTGCAATGAATGAGTTGGTAAATAATGATTATTTATCAACAGATCACATGAGCAAATTCAACGAAATTTTAGCTGCGCATGCAATTTTCCAACCTCAAAAGGTTTTTCTAATGTGGACTCCTGACATACCTATAATGCCCATTCCACAAAATGCAAAACATATTCAAATATTACCTTCTGCAGCTACTGAACAAGTGACTCACTGGGTGTGTACCTATTATGATGGTGCTGTAATTCATGTCTATGACAGTTTAAAAGCTGATAAAAAATTCAACCTCACCGAAGAGCAGCTTCGTTTCCTTCATGCTTTGTTTCCTTACAAACCTCCCATAGTTTATGAAGACGCACAGCAACAATTAAATCATACAGATTCTGGTGTATTCTCAATTGCATTTGCTGTGTGTATTTCTTTAGGTATTGACCCAAGTGATCAAGTTTTTAATATTTCTTCAATGCGAAATCACTTACAAATAATTTTTGTTACTTGACATTTGCTTCCATTCCCTGTCGAAAGTAGCCGATGGGCGACACCAGTTACAAGTATTCAGTGCGTTCAAAGACCTGTACAAAGTACGGCCAGTAACACAGTCACTCATAAAAGGGGAGATGACTCGGTGCAGAAAATGGGTATTGAAACTACCTTGGAAGACATGCAATCAACGAGGCGATTAAACGGATCTCAAGAGACGTCTTCTAGGTTGGAAAAAAAGCCCTTGGCTGCCAAAACCATATATACAGTATATATGTATACATATATATATACACATACATATACATATATATATATATACATATATACATACTTATATATACATATATACATATATATACATACATACATATATACATATATATATATACATACATATATACATATATATACATACATATATACATATATTTATACATACATATATACATACATATATATACATTCATATATATACATATATATACACACATATACACATATATATGAATGGAAGAGAAGGTCTGTGATACGGTTTGCATATTTGCAGCTGGAGATCCATGAAGGGAGAAAAAATGAATCATGTATCATAAAGTAGTTTTTATTCCTGAGCTTTCAACCCCTACCAGGGGTCTTCATCAGAGGATAATGCTTATACTTACAAGAATTAAAGGCAATATATAGCAACACATTAAGTTGTTTGGGTGGCGGTGACTAAG
This sequence comes from Erpetoichthys calabaricus, assembly GCF_900747795.2. Classification (NCBI taxonomy): domain Eukaryota; kingdom Metazoa; phylum Chordata; class Cladistia; order Polypteriformes; family Polypteridae; genus Erpetoichthys; species Erpetoichthys calabaricus. Next base: position 86,639,675 of record NC_041405.2, on the reverse strand, counting down.
TCCGTATGATCTAGGGGGGCGGGGGGGAAGGGGTTTGTACAGTTTATTTATTATGTACATGTTCTTCTTAAGTTAGCATATGCTGGATTTATGTCCAGGTGTCTGTTGATGGCTATCTGATGAAAACGCCATCAACAGACACCTGGACATAAATCCAGCATATGCTAACTTAAGAAGAACATGTACATAATAAATAAACTATACAAACCCCCCCCCCCCCCCCCCACCTCTTTATCATACGGACTTAATCAATTGCCAAATTAATGTGTTGCTATATATTGCCGTTGATTCTTGTAAGTCTAAGCATTATCCTCTGATGAAGACCCCTGGTAGGGGTTGAAAGCTCAGGAATAAAAACTACTTTATGATACGTGATTCAGTTTTTTTCCCTTCGTGGATCTCCAGCTGCAAAAACACACATATATATACATACATATACACATATACATTGTCGCAGATTGAGGCCCTTATCGTCCTCTTGAACCCTCTGACTCGACTCCAGACACCAGGTAAAAGTCCAAATATTACTTTTATTTAGACAATATTGTGCACAAAGCACCCTCCACTCCACAATACTCATAAATCAATAAACACACTACTCAATACTATAATCAATCCTCCACACTCCCAGACACTTCGCCACCCTTCCTCCCAGCTCAGCTCAGTGTACTGGTTTCCCAGAGTCCTTTATATAGTCCATGACCCGGAAGCGTTTCTCTCTTCTGTCTATGTGATCATGAACACTTCCGGGTAGGATAAAAAGCTCCTTTCTTCAACCCGGAAGCACATCGTTTCCTCTTGTCATGTGATCATGATGCACCTCCGGGTTATAGGGCAAGTAAGAGTCCGGCAGCCTCCCCACAGCGACTCCTGGTGGTCCCCATGGTATCCAGCAGGGCTGTGCATATAAACTACAAAGTCCATGAGGCCCTGCTGGAATTCGGGGAACGTCCACGCTGTTGGGAGAGCTCCACCTGGCAGCCTGGGGGTGAGGGCTGGAATATTTAAACGGCCACCCACCACAGTACCCTCCCTTTAGCGAAGCCAACTGGGGCGGAGTGTCCAGTCCCCCGAGGGACATCCTCCTCCAGAAGAACACGGCCGTTGGGTCGTGGCTCTGTTGTCTAGGTCCCCCAGAGAACCTAGGGGGAACGGTGTATCGGTTATTCCTCCACACCCCTGTCCTCTGAGGACAACTTTGCCAAACGTGGCCCGGTCGATGACAGTTATAACAGAGCCGTCGTCCTCCCGGCGGTCTTTCTCCACGAGACTGGAAACATCGCGGGAACTCCGTTAGCTCCCCCCTTTTCTCCGCCAAGGGAGGTTTACTGGCCACCTTGGAACATTCTACCCTTTTTTCCAACTTGTCAGGAGACCCACGTTTTATTTTGGATCTCTCCTGCTTACTCTGGGGCTTGAGCACAGCTTGGGTCTCTCTATTGGGAAAAGAGAGCCTCTTTGCTGTCTGCACGCCCATGGATCTATGTTTATCCGGAGGCGGCGTCATCAGCACCGTATCGCCCCAGGTAACAGCATTTTTCAGCTGCCCCGGTTCGATCGGCACTTCCCCGCCCCTTCTATTAACAACGACAAGTCCCTTATCACGCGGGTCGGGGTCTTGAGGTCCGCACCACTCCGAGGGGCCATCTCATACCGCTGTCCCGGCTTGATCGGTCCTTCCCCCGACCACTCAGTTATCATTCCGCTCTCTTTTACTTTATCAGGAGACTCCCGTTTCTCTTTTAGGATCTCCTTTTTAATCTGGGGCTTGTCCGCAGTTTGGATCTCTTTATTAACAAAAAAGAGCCCTTTTACTGTCTGGACGCCCTTTGATTTTACATTAACCTGTGGCGGCTTCTTCAGCCCCGCATCGTTCCAAGAGACAGCGCTTTCTAGCTGCCCTGGTTCGATCGGCGCTTCCCCCGCCCCTTCTATCATCATACCACAATCTTTTGTAGGGCACGCAGTGCTTTGGCACCCGGTACTTATTAAACATGGGCCCGAATCACACTGCGTCCCTATATTATTATATACGGTACCGTCTTTACTAACCTGTACCGCCAAATCATATAAAATGGGACGCTCACGCCCTAGCCGCTGTAGGTATTCGTCCACCTTCTTTATCGGCGTTTCGGCCATCGCTCCCAGGTCTCCGATGATCTTCTTTATCGCTTGTATCATCTGCAAAATACCTCGCACGAGCTCGATTAATTTCTCGAGTTCCCGCACGTCTACAAAGTTATTTATTTTGGCCAGAGGCAAGTTTACTTCCTTTTCCTTACCTACCGGCCAGGAGCCATTGAACACGTCCGCTGTCGGCACGTGCTCTGACGGGTCTCGCGGAGGCTTCTTGGAATTGGAGTTCTTTTCGTCTGAGGGCCAGGTTGCCTTCTTCGGCGAACTGCGGTCTGTCTTTATTAATTTGTCGACAGACCGATCAGCCACTTCCCGGCCCTCCTTACCTTTTTGCGGGGTGAGCAGTGCTTCGCTCGCCTCCCCCTTCCCTTTTGGAAAGTCCAAATCTGTTTTTTCTTCGATGAAGGAGCAAACAGCAGGACGTGGACCTCCTCCTTCCCAGAATGCTTCGGGTTGAGTCATGTGTCCCTCGCCGGCAGCTGACATGCGGAAGTCCTTCATCTCTCTCACCGGCTCGAATGAGAGCGCACCACCGTCCTCAGGAGCCTTGTCTGCATCCCACAGAGCCTCCGGATGATTTTTCCTGAGGTATGTGCAAGGTACCAAATGAGTTATTTTAAACTTATCAGCAATTATTTCCTTTGCACATACCTCGTTGCCGTCCTCCTCCGTAGGCTTCTCCCGATATGTATGGTCGCTCCGAAGCTCCTCCCGAGCATCGGCCATTGTGAGAAGAGCTGCTCCGCTGGCGCTGCCGCCCTGCTTACCTCTTTTCTTCCCCATAACGGACTTGGTAAAGGTGGGGTTTTTTCAATGTTTTTCTGCGTGTCCAGACGCTGCCTTCTCCGGGTTCTCTGCCCACAGAAAATTTATAAACAGGTCCTCTGCAAAAGGCGCTAGAGTATCCTGCCGGCTACGCCACTGTCGCAGATTGAGGCCCTTGTCGTCCTCTTGAACCCTCTGACTCGACTCCAGACATCAGGTAAAAGTCCAAATATTACTTTTATTTGAACAATACAGTGCACAAAGCACCCTCCACTCCACAATACTCATAAATCAATAAACACTATACTAATCAATCCTCCACACTCCCAGACACTTTGCCACCCTTCCTCCCAGCTCAGCTCAGTGTACTGGTTTCCCAGAGTCCTTTATATAGTCCATGACCCGGAAGCGTTTCTCTCTTCTGTCCATGTGATCATGAACACTTCCGGGTCGGATAAAAAGCTCCTTTCTTCAACCCGGAAGCACGTCGTTTCCTCTTGTCATGTGATCATGACACACCTCCGGGTTATAGGGCAAGTAAGAGTCCGGCAGCCTCCCCACAGCGACTCCTGGTGGTCCCCATGGTATCCATCAGGGCTGTGCATATAAATTACAAAGCCCATGAGGCCCTGCTGGAATTCGGGGAACGTCCACGCTGTTGGGAGAGCTCCACCTGGCGGCCTGGGGGTGAGGGCCGGAATATTTAGCCGGCCACCCACCACAACATATATATATATATATATATATATATATATATATATATATATATATATATATATGGTTGAAATAGTTTACTGTCAAATAATGCAAAGAGTACGCGACACGTGTTTCGCCCTAATTCTGGGCTCATCAGGCGTACACACTCTACTGCACTCCCTCTCGGGAATCGAACCTCAGACGTCAACGCCAGAGGTGAATCCCCTAACGAGTGTGTACGCCTGATGAGCCCATAATTAGGGCGAAACATGTGTCGCGTACTCTTTGCATTATTTGACAGTAAACTATTTCAACCATTCTATGATCTGCTTCTCACAACTGAGGGCACCGTGGCGGATGTTAGCAGACTCGCTGGCCAACCACAAGCGTTACCTGGTAGGTAACCACCCATACAATCAGATTGTGACACAGACTACGAAGGCCATGAATATATATATATATATATACACACATATACATATATATATATATATATATACAGTAATCCCTCGCTATATCGCGCTTCGCCTTTCGCGGCTTCACTCCATCGCGGATTTTATATGTAAGCATATTTAAATATATATCGCGGATTTTTCGCTGCTTCGCGGGTTTCTGCGGACAATGGGTCTTTTAATTTCTGGTACATGCTTCCTCAGTTGGTTTGCCCAGTTGATTTCATACAAGGGACGCTATTGGCAGATGGCTGAGAAGCTAGATTGCTTACTTTTCTCTCTCTCTTGCGCAGACTTTCTGTGATCCTGACTTATGGGGATTGAGCAGGGGGGCTGTTCGCACACCTAGACGATACGGACGCTCGTCTAAAAATTCTGAAAGATTATCTTCACGTTGCTATCTTTTGTGCAGCATGTCGGTGCTTCGCATACTTAAAAGCTCGAAGGGCACGTATTGATTTTTGCTTGAAAAACAAACTCTGTCTCTCTATCTCTCTCTCTCTTTGTCTGCTCCTGACGGAGGGGGTGTGAGCTGCCGAGGTGCTTCACATACTTAAAAGCCAAACATTGATTTGTTTGCTTTTCTCTATCTCTGTGACATGATCTGCTCCTGACACACTCCTTTGAAGAGGAAGATATGTTTGCATTCTTTTAATTGTGAGACGGAACTGTGATCTCTGTCTTGTCATGGAGCAAAGTTTAAACTTTTGAAAAAGAGACAAATGTTTGTTTGCAGTGTTTGAATAACGTTCCTGTCTCTCTACAACCTCCTGTGTTTCTGCGCAAATCTGTGACCCAAGCATGACAATATAAAAATAACCATATAAACATATGGTTTCTACTTCGCGGATTTTCTTATTTCGCGGGTGGCTCTGGAACGCAACCCCCGCGATGGAGGAGGGATTACTGTATATATATACATATACACATATATATATATATACAAAGATATATATACATATATATATATATATATATACACATACATATATATATGTATATATACAGAATGTCACATAGATAAAGAAAACAATCTCTAGCAAACAAATCAATAGGGCTGTTTGGCTTTTAAGTATGTGAAGCACCGCGGCACAAAGCTGTTGAAGGCGGCAGCTCACACCCCCTCCGTCAGGAGCAGGGAGAGAGAGAGACAGACTTTGTTTTTCAGTCAAAAATCGAAATGTGCCCTTCGAGCTTTTAAGTATGCAAAGCACCGTGCAGCATGTTGTTTCAGGAAGCAGCTGCACAAAAGATAGCAACGTGAAGATAATCTTTCAGCATTTTTAGACGAGCGTCCGTATCGTCTAGGTGTGCGAACAGCCCCCCTGCTCAATCCCCATACGTCAGGATCAGAGAAAGTCAGCGCAAGAGAGAGAGAAGAGTAAGCAATCTAGCTTCTCAGCCATCTGCCTATAGTGTCCCTTGTATGAAATCAACTGGGCAAACCAACTGAGGAAGCATGTACCAGAAATTAAAAGACCCATTGTCTGCAGAAATCCGCGAACCAGCAAAAAATCTGCGATATATATTTAAATATGCTTACATATAAAATCCGCGATGGAGTGAAGCCGCGAAAGGCGAAGCGCGATATAGCGAGGGATCACTGTACACACACACACACACACACACACACACATATATACATACACATATCCATCTATACTAATAAAAGGCAAAACCCTCACTGACTCACTCATCACTAACTCTCCAACTTCCCGTGTAGGCAGAAGGGTGAAATTTGGCAGGCTCATTCCTTACAGCTTACTTACAAAAGTTAAACAGGTTTCATTTCAAAATTGTACACGTAATGGTCATAACGGTCGACAACGTCCGCCATGTTAAACTTTCTTATTTATGGCCCCATCTTCACGAAATTTGGTAGGCGGCTTCCCTGCGCTAACTGAAACCGATGTATGTACTTATTTCGGTGGTATGACACCACTGTCGGCCGCCATATTGAACTTTCCAACGGTCTTTGTTACTTAATGGGCCCATCTTCAAGAAATTTGGTACACGGATTCCCAACGCTAACTGAATCCTACTTACGTACATATATACGTCCATAGCCTGCAGCTCGGTCCACACTCTGAATCCTCCAGACACTCCTGAGCATAATCTAATTTTGAAGGTTGGGGCACCAATAATGTTACTGAGAAACTTACAGCCACCGAAACTTTGTAATGGCACGAGACTTCAGGTCACATGCCTGCAAAAGAACCTAACTGAGGCAACTATTTTTACTGGTGGTGGCTCAGGGGAGAGAGTTTTTATTCCTCGCATCCCTGTTATACCCTCTGATCTCCCATTTCAATTTCAATTTCCAGTAAGGCTCTGCTTCGCAATGACAATTAATAAGTCTCAGGGACAGACCCTACAAAAGGTTGGCATTGATTTGAGGCAAGACTGCTTTTCACATGGCCAACTATATGTTGCATGCTCAAGAGTAAGCTCAGCGCACAGCTTGGTCATATTACAACCGGAGGGGCGAACTGACAACGTGGTATACAAAGAGATCCTTAACAAATAATTATTGGTACATTTTCCCTCAGTTTATTATTTAAAATTTTAAAGCAGTACTTCACCGCTGCGAAGCGCGGGTATTTTGCTAGTACAATACAATACAATACAGTTTATTTTTGTTTAGCCCAAAATCACACAGGAAGTGCCGCAATGAGCTTTAACAGGCCCTGCCTCTTGACAGCCCCCCAGCCGGAAGAATGGAAGAAACCTTGGGAAAGGCAGTTCAAAGAGAGACCCTTTTCCAGGTGGGCTGGGCGTGCAGTGGGTGTCAAAAGAAGGGGGTCAATACAATATAATACACAGAACAGAACAAATCCTCAATACAGTATAAAATAAAAAGTTTTTTAGAAGTAAAAAAAAAAAAAAAATTTTAGAAGTATCGAGCAGAATTTAACAGTAGATGATATCACATAATAAGATTCGGACATTTTTAGAGTCCTGGAGACCTCATCCATCAAGCTGCCTCCCCCATTTGGCCATTCCACGGCTGAAACAGTGCTGGGCCAGCCAATCCAATGAAAGGACCCCTCTTTCCCACAATTCCTGCGATCCTCCATCAGGGATGACTTTACCTTAGGCAGGCAAAACAACTTGGCAGGAGGGCTGTGGCACCAAGTGCCACATTTGAGTACCGAGAAGAGAAACAGAATAGGTGAGGGTTAGTATCCAATTATAACTATCATATTACTTATGTTTGACTAACAACAGAGATGCAGTATGTACAGTTAATCAGCAGCTCTAGTCAGGATATGCTAAACTGAAGTAGCTGAAAAGCTGAGACCGAAGGGGCATCACTTATAGTAGCAGGCAAACCATTCCAGGGGTTTAGGGGCCCTGTAACTAAAAGCTCGACCTCCCATTGTTATTTTATTAATCCTTGGAACCATAAGCAGACCGGCATCTTGAGATCTTAATGTGCGCTCTGGTTTGTAAGTCATGATAAGTTCAGACAAGTAAGCCAGACCTTGGCCATTTAATGCTTTATATGTTAAAAGGAGGATTTTGAAATCTGCCCTAAACTTAACCGGGAGCCAGTGTAAGGATATAAGAACTGGAGGTATGTGTTCGTATTTTCTTTTTTCTTGTAATAATTCTTGCAGCCGCATTTTGGATTAACTGGAGGCTGTATAGAGAACAGTTTGAACATCCAGTGAAAACCGCATTGCAGTAGTCAATCCTACTAGAGATAAATGCATGAATTAATTTCTCAGAATCCTGTTTATTTAGAAAGTGCCTTATTTTCCTAACATTTTTCAGATGGAAGAAACATGTTTTGGACAACTTTGTAATATGCACTTTAAATGACATGCTAGAGTCAAAGATAACTCCTAGATTGCGGGCTGATTCAGTAAAATTAATTGGGATTCCAACTGAGTTAAATGATGACAAAATATTGTTATGATCAGCGTCATTCCCTCCAACAATTAACATCTCTGTTTTATCTATATTTAAAGACAAGTAGTTCTCATTCATCCACTCCTTTATTTCGCTAACACAACTAATTAAAGACAACATCAGAGAAACTTCATTTGATTTAAATGAGAGGTATAACTGGGTGTCATCTGCATATGAGTGAAAATTAACATTATGTTTCCTAATGATAGATCCCAGTGGAAGCATATAAAGTGAAAACAGTAAAGGTCCCAGTACTGAGCCCTGCGGGACACCTTTTTGAACTTCTGTGTATAATGATGGAGTACTGTCAGCACATTTCTGTACATATTGGAATCGATTTGATAAGTAAGAACTAAACCAAGTGAGCACGGTGCCTGTAAGCCTAACATCATTTTCTAGCCTGTGCAGTAAAATAGAATGGTCAATGGTGTCAAATGCTGCACTTAAGTCCAACAACATAATTACAGTAGAGTTTCCTTCATCAGAGGATATCAGAATGTCGTTTACAACCCGCGTTAGTGCCATTTCTGTACTATGACCAGTGCGAAAACCAGACTGGAATTTCTCAAATAAATTGTAATGCGTAAGGTGTGTCTGAAGCTGACTGGCGACTACTTTTTCTAGTATTTTAGAGAGAAATGGTAGATTTGAAATAGGCCTATAATTATTTAGTATGTATAAGTTGTATATTTTCTGTGCCATATCTTTGGACAATTGCTTCTTCAAAGATTATAAAAACTATATGGACAGTAAAAAGGCACCCCCACTTTTCTGCAAAATATACCCTAATATTTTATATTGAAAGTGTACAAAGAATAAGACAAACAGAATGTTAACTTATCAAATTTAAATGACTACTGAAATAACACAGCAGATGCATGAGAATCAAAATGCACTTACAATAACAAACAAAACACCTCTGTACTGCACAGATTTGGTAACAATTTGATCAGAAATGTATTCTTTAAGCTGATTTGGATCCATGCTAACTCTTTTATACCTTTCATGAGTAATCGCTGAGCCTGAAGCCAGTCTGAAGTGATGAGCATGTAGATTATTAATAACCCTATCAATTCAGCTGGTTACGGTTATGAAAGTAATTATTTCAAAGCACAGACCTTCATTTTCCGCTGCTGAATTTTATTCATGAACACATGAAAGATTTTCAACTTGATAAAGTAGTGTGGAAATGTTTAACCTCACAATAACAGTACTGCTTCTCAAGGCCAAGATACAAAGCTAAAATATCTTACTGTCTCCTCAGATCCATAAAAAAAAACAGTCAAAGACCCATAGCAACATGAGGAGAAAACTAAATTTCAGTTAGTGAATAAACATTCAAACCTTGTGTAGAAGCTCTGTGCCTCAGTGCCATTATCATTTTCTTTGTGGTCACTTTAATTTAGATTATCTATCTATCTATCTATCTATCTATCTATCTATCTATCTATCTATCTATCTATCTATCTATCTATCTATCTATCTATCTATCTATCTATCTATCTATCTATCTATCTATCTATCTATCTATCTATCTATCTATCTATCTATCTATCTAATCATTCCTGACATGCCATCACTCAGTAAAAAAGATAATGCAGATAATGCTACAGATTTTTAAATAATGCTTTTTCATTTACTTAAAGCAGCTTCCAAACTCTTAGAATTTGAATGACTAACCCTATATCTCTGTTAATCCCGGTGTATGGCATCCACTGTCCTTAGACTCATCCTGTTTAAATCTCTTCCCACCAAGTCTCTCCATCTAATCCTCTGCCTTTCTCCAGGTCTTCTTCCTTCCATTGATAACTGCAGTGCTTTTCCAATGAGGTTGTCCTCCACATTGCATAAAATGTGACCAAACAAACTTATCCAGTTTTCATGATTTTCTCCGCAATACATCTGATGCCATTTTACCAGATTTCTATTTCTTCCTGTTTAAAAGACACCTAGCAGCCATCTTAACATACTATATCTAAGCATTTCTGTTCTGTTAAACAGTTCATTCTACTTTTTTCTAAAGGCTGAAGTCTCACACCCATACAACATCATTGGCTGGACTACTGTCTTATACAATTGTTTTCTTGGCAAGTTTGATAATTTATAATTCCTCCAATTTCCTTCCATTTTATCCATTCCATTCTAACTTCCACTTTTATCGCATTTTCACTCCACATTTTGCCTTGAACACCAAGCCCAGATATTTCTACTCTTTATCTTGTTTAAATGACACATTTCTTATGTCTACAGCTGTTATTCTTTCATCCCCTTTTTAATGCACACCATAAATTCTGTCATTTTGATGTGTATTCTTAATCTTTGAGGTTCCAGTGCTTCTTGCTAATTTCATACTCTTCTCTGAAGTTCATCTTCCTAATCTGCTACTATTGCGAAATCATTGGATAGGCATACTTCCCACAACTCTGATGTGTTTGCTTAGTCACCAAAATAGAAAGATATGGGCTGACTACTGACACTTGACATAAACCTCCATTTATTTACATTTCTCAGCTTCCTGCTTGTATCACTGTGTTTATTCTGATGATACATCAATTACAAACAAATATGCAAAGAAAAGACAAATGAGTAAAGAAGGACACAAAATACAAACAGTCTTAGACAAAACATCAGAACTGTGACATTTTCTGTGTACTGCCAAAATGAAAAAAGGATTTGGCAGACGAAAAATACATGGATTTGGACCAGCTGATCAGAGGAAAAGACAGTAAATGAGAATTGTGAATAGCTCAAGGTCAAAATCAGGAGTACAAAAGCTAAACACCAAGGCCTAACATGTTAAGCAAAAACCAATGTGGAATGGTTCTTTCATAAGACCTGACTACTGGGAAGGTTCTTCACACAAACTGATTAATGGAAAGTTTTTTTTTTTCTTTCTTGAGATTTATCCACAAACTTTAATGCTGTAAGCATTGTGTCGCCATCTTTTATACCAGCAAAGCAATACATCACATTTCGCTATTTCAGTCATCACAAAGTTGCAACAGGACACAATTATTAAAATGTAAAAAAATATGACAATAAACATTTCAAACAATTCTATATAATGAATCTGCGGTGGGCTGGCACCCTGCCCGGGGTTTGTTTCCTGCCTTGCGCCCTGTGTTGGCTGGGATTGGCTCCAGCAGAACCCCGTGACCCTGTAGTTAGGATATAGCAGGTTGGATAATGGATGGATGGATGGATGGATATAATGAATTCAATCAAACTTCAATCAAATCATAACAATGTGTTTTAGTTGACCATGGACTCCTCTGAGGTGTTTTTTTTTCTGCTGCAATATTGTTAACAAAGTTTTTCTTTCATTCTTCTCATAACTTGTTTATGTTAATTGTGTTGATTTACTGTGTATTTAACTTTATTTGTATGTTTTCTATGTAAGTGTTTGGTTTTATAATTTACTGTTAGTGCATTATAATTGTAAATATTTGTAAGAGCTCTGAGCTGGTACTCACTAAAAAGTGCAATACAAAAATTGAATTGTGTCTGCTACTCACTTCCCATTGCCTTTCTCATTTCCCTTTTCTCAGTCTCAGATGAGATTAAATTTTGGGACACCTAAATTAACCTCAACCCACCCAATGACACATTATGTCAGTGCATGCCTGAGCCCAATGTAGCCCTTAAGGACAAAGTCTCATAGGCAGCTTCTGGGCTGCTTGTTTTAAAATGGCACCACAGTTGCAGTCAGTTGCATTATGGACTGGAGTGTAATGACTGATTTCCTGATGGTCCTCTCAGATCTCACACTTAAAAATGCAGTATGTATCCATTTTCCCATCCTTCGACTAACTGCTGCACTTTTGCCAGCCCTCTTTCTAAGAGGCAGGGCCTGTTAAAGCCCATTGCGGCACTTCCTGTGTGATTTTGGGCTATACAAAAATAAACTGTATTGTATTGTATTGTATTTGAGTGTGAAAGTATGTGCATTGCAAAAAAACAGAAAATTACTCCAAAAAAAAATCAGATTTATAAAACCAGGAGTAGGCAGATTTATATGTAACTTACCCTTTATAAATCACAATTACCTTGTAAATGTGCATTTATGAATGCAGCTCAACGTGAATCCGCCTCATACAAGTGCTATCATGATGCTGCAGACTTTCATTGGCTGGTAGAACTGCAAGATCATGCACAAGATCATGCACAGCATTACAGTGCCTCATCACTGCATTCTGGTGTATGGGAAAGGTGAATGGCACATGGCATATAATGACACAAGTGCTGATGAAATGATTAGTATAGAAAATATGAAACACTGAGTGTTCAGTCAGTTACTTTATCAGCGTGCCAGCCACCATGTACAGTACCATCATCTCTGTCAATGGATGGATAGATAGTTAGGAGCACGTGTTGATACAGCACATTGCCACACTCCCCACATGATGGTTATAAAATAAAATGACTCATTGGTTGGCCCAGTCTAATCTTAGTATCACATATAACTTGTCTGTTAATAGAATGTAACAGCTTGAGGTTCAAAAAAGCAGCTTTATTCTTGCTAAATGCCTTTGATGCAATAGGAGTGAAGTAAACTACTCCGATTACGTTAGGAGAACTGGACAAATTTCCTTTTATGCTGGCAAAAACAAGTTATGTTTTAAGTATGTACAAATAGTGCAAAAATGTACAAAAACTGGATATAGCGCCTCCTCAGTCAGCTAATGGCTTTCAGTACAGCGGGCATAATGGAGTGAAGGTTTGCTGAGATATTTCTAACCTGTCTGCCAGTTCCCTGAAAAGTGACAACAGGTAGGCTATATAAACTGATGAAAAACTAAAAAAATTTCTTCAGTGTAGACCTCTTGAAAGGGAACTGATGTACATCAATTTCAACATTTTTGAGGTTTTATGTTTGCCATGGTAACACATATTATAATAACATCTCAGTGATATAAATTATAATATAATAATTTATATCACCAAGTCATTATTGTCATATATTTTATTTTAATCATAATATTATAATAATGATTATGAGTCATCGTTTGGCTGCATTTCCCTACTTTATCAAAGGTGTTGTCATTTCCCATTTTCTCCAAAATCTTGTGTATGCATGGGTCAGAGTTTCCATAAATATACACGTTTTCTTTTATGCACACTTTATAAATGAGGTCCCAGGTCCCTCCTGGCCCTCTGTTGTATTAAGTGAGTTTGGAAAATGAATCAATGACTGAAATGACTGAATGTGGATCTTCAATGAGAACATGATGGGTTGGATGCTGATTGATCAAACATGTCATGTAAACATACTGGCAACTGTAAGTACATGTTGCCAAAAGCAGTAACTTGGATTGACTCAAATCATTAAATGCTTTTTTGTTTAGATTTCTATGGTCAAAACTTTAAAAATGTGTATTATGTTGATTTGTATTATGATTTAGTTTATTTTGCTTTACTTTGATGAAACAAATTTTAATTGAATTATTGATTAACTGCTATACCTTGAATTTAGGAAATAACAGTTTGTATAAAATGCTATGAATGATAAATAATTATCACTTTTTTATTTTTTGAGATCTACTTAATTAATACATTACAATGCACTTTAAGAAAATTTCAGGCAAATGTCAAGCTTTTAAGGTTTCTTAAAGTAATACAGCACATGCAGTAGTCAACACACATGTTGATTGTAGATGCAGTAGTCATGAGCTCATTGTATTCAAAATATCAGTGAGTCTTTAAAGTGAACTCTTCTCCTGCCTCTCTGACACCAATGCAATGGTGTGACACTGCATTATAACCGTGGTGGCCTTTGCCTGTAGCGTGATGCTCAAATGGCCTTTTGGGAGGTAATTTCCATGGTAACGGAAGACCTCAAAATGTTTAATTTTAGCTTTCAGTTTAAGCTACCTGACATCTATACTGTAGCATCTTCTAATTTTTTCTTCCAACAATTTTGTAGCCCTTATGCACTATGCAGCTGGGTCAGACTGCAGCATTATGTAAATGTATGTAAATAGTTGCATGCATTATGGGAATAGGAAATGTGATATCTTTAGGGAATGTAGTCAAGGAAATGAGACGACACAGACCAAAAACAGCTCAGCAGTGTGTATTAGGTGAGTAATGTGGCTTTCTTATTCAAAGTGTTCCATTGCACCGTTTTTCTATTGACATGTGAATTTGCAAAATGTTTTAATCACACCCTTTCACTTGTCTCATTTTTTATGACTGCTGAGAGTTGTACATTTTATATTTAGAAGACAAACACTGGGTGTCATTGGTAAATTGATTTTTGATTACTCATTATATTATGAAATGTTTTCATAGGGAACAGTTAACGTAACGGCACACAATTCCATGTTAATTTGATTTGTGACTAAATGTATTTTCTATCAACAAGAAGTTAATCAGAGGCACTGCATGCAATTTACTGAGCATCTAAAAATGCAACATAATAAATTTCAATGATACATATAGAAATATGACAATATATGCTAACATTTGGAATATGTAGTCTGTAGTTATTATTTTTCTTTATTTGGTAGAAATGTTTACCTAAGATAACCTACAAAATACATACAAAATGGTGGTCAACAACACCAGTGTATTTTGACAATGCACAATAGAATCAGATATGTCTTGTTGCTATCATTGTGGCAGCCTGGGCAATTTCATTTTCTTGCCTGAAGAACTACAGTGTTCTTTGGAGTACAGAAAAGCAAAACCTCTAATGGTGTTCAATGAAAAGATCAAATTGGATCCTTGACACTTCTCCTTCATACTATAAATTTACGGGAAAATATTGCTTTCAGAATGACTTTAGGCATCTAGAGAATATAGACTTGATCTTGTTTAGAGATGATAAGAAATAATAGCCTCTGTTCAGCTTTTCAATGCACAATCATGCCAGTGGCACCTGTGTTTTTAATAGCTGAGAAAACAAACATACAAAATCAATATAGTTCTTTTGTCAATTGTTTTCCTTATTGTGGTATTTAATTGCATTATCTAGAAAAATAGCACAAAACAGTAATTCTTTAGTGAACTTGTATTGATTACATTGTAGTTGAAGAATGATCCTCATTTCCCATTGTTGTGCAGCTTGTAATAATGTTTGTATTTTTGGAATTTATTTGCCATGTATATGTCAACTGCTAATAAAATGGTTGGATGGAGCTATCCATGTTCTAATATTATTAATCTAAATAAAACTAGTCAAGCACATACTTTGAAGAAGGCAGAAACAATTCAGATACTATCTTCATCAAGATACCAGTGGCATCTGTCTACTGTTGAAACGTGGAAGTTATCACTTAAAAGAAGACTATGTCTGGATTATATATTGTACTTGACAATTTTTTTATAGATTTGATTTGATTATTTAAAATGGTTATTTTTTGTTTATGATGGTATTTAAGTATTATGGTCAATGAAATCTGTCTTTTTTTCTTATTTAAATGTCTCTTACAGTTTAATGTGATTTGTTTTTGTGAAGCAGCACTCACAGAGTAGAGGATCAGAGCACAGTTAAAATATAGACATACACAGATACCCAGATATAATACAGTGATAATAAAGCAAATATAAACAGTTATTCTAATATAAACTCTGTTCACTTTAAGTATGGGATTCAGACACTTGACAGTGGGGGAGATCAAAACAAAAATTGCAATTAACTGTTTTCCTGGATAAAGTAAACTTCTGGGTGCTCCACAGTGGTTTTCAACAGGGAGATTCTTAGTTTAACTGAGCATGGCCATTCCCCAAGGGCCTTATGTTATTTTATAAGATATGCTGAAGTTCACATCTATTTAAACTGAATTAAAATATGAAGGACTGATTTTATGACAAGTAACTGCCAATAAGAAGAGCAGCAGACTAATAAATTACCAGTGGCACAACATGCTATAAATGGGTATGGAAAAAAAATAGAATGCAATAGAAGAGGATCATTAATAATCTATAATAATTGTCAAGCTTTAATTTATTAGCAAATGACTAACTAACATTGTTACAGCATGAACAGGCTAATCAGCAGTTATAAGGGTATGCTGCTCTAAAATAGTGACTTTCCTTTGCCTGGTTTTATATACTGAGGTGAATGGGGTCATCCATATGTTACAAGGCAAATCATTTTACTGCTTGGGGGCCTTTTACCTAAAAGTTCAGCTTTCAGAAATTTATTCTTGAAATTTTTAGAACACTGGCATTTTGAGCTCATAAGGTACGCTCACGATTGCAAGCATTAATGAGTGCTATTAAGAAAATGGGATCAAAGCTATTAAAGTCTGAAATTTTAGTTCTGAACTTACCTGGAAACAAATAAAGAAACAGAAGAACAGGACATGTATGGTCAGACTTTTTTGTAATGATGCTTATGGGAACATTCCAAACCAACTCCAAGAAGTAACATTTATTTCAGTAGTCAATTGTGCTTGAAATAAATGCATAAATTAATTTGTGTTTTGCATTGTGATAAAATGCTTTAATTCTTTTGCATTTTTATCTAGAAAAAGTGTTATGGTTTAGCCAGGGTCTTGTTGCTGACTCAAGTAAAGTTTTCTTAAGTGTAATATTTTTGCTGTCTCTCAAATTTTCTATTATTAGTTTTGTCTTTTCTTTTTATTTATGTCATATTATGTTTTTTATTAATATTTTTATTATTTTTCCATTCTATATTATCTTACTCTTGAATGTTTTAAATGTATTTTTCCACACTGCTGCCTTAAAGAGGATATAGCTGGTCCCAACTTTAAAAAAGGAGAAAGTTCTGCACTGTAATTGTGGTTTTTTCTCTGAGTTTTGTGACTTTTGCTGTTTCTTGTGGATTTCCTGGATATTGTCTGCTGGTATCTCTCAAAGTACAGTTACTGAATTCATTCACTTTTAAGTGAATTTTCTTTAAAATTATTTATACAAGACCAATGTTGTGTTACTGTGGATCAGAGGAGTGACAGTGTTCCTCTGGCCTCTCTTAATATTACTTTTGAGTGCTTTACACTTTAAAAGATTATGTCCCATATAGGGCCTGTGAAGGTTTGGTCTGCCTATTGAGTTTGGGGTTGGGCTGTCTGTGGTGAGGCCTACCTAGACGCTTGAGACCTGGGTGACAGACTGGTCTGGCTTATGGTTTTTCGATGGTTATGCCTATTTTTGTACTTAGTTGTAGCACGTAATCATACCAAAAAGGGTTTTATATATCATGCAGTAATGTGTGTGTTAAAAGACAAATTAATGCCAAAGGCAGCAACAAAATCACACTGTGATCTAGAAAAAAAACAATGTTCAAGCCCTATGAGTTGAAAAGTGAGAGTCCATTGTTACTTACTGTTTAAAGCATTCCTACCTACCAACCAAATCAATATTGTCCTCCTGTTTAAATGCATGCATTTTCATATATCTAATGATTTACCATTTTTTAAAATTTGATTCAAATAATCAAGGACATAATATCCATCCATCAATCTATTATCCAACCTGCTATATCCTAACTACAGGGTCACGGGGGTCTGCTGGAGCCAATCCAGCCAACACAGGGCACAAGGCAGGAAACAAACCCTGGGCAGGGCGTCAGCCCACCGCAGCAAGAACACAATATGAAAAACTTATTGAAATGATAGATTAGTGGAGCTGGACCCAATTAGAAAGTTTACTTTGTTCGGCAGAGATAGATATGTGATATTAGGTAAAACTGAAAAGGTAAGTTGACAAAGTGCATTATGGTTTGCTCACCTTTAAACATTCTTAATCTATACCTAAAATTAACACATTTCCAAAAACTTTCCTTTGTAACCAACTAAAAGACTGACATTCGCACTGCAATGAAGAAAATGAAAACAGGGTGTTGAATTTTAATAATCAGTCAAGATGTCTGAACATGCCTGAACTTCTGATTCTAACCATTTTTAATATTGTGTCATTTGCATTGTGTGCAGATAAAAAAGTGCTGGCTTCTCTGCACTCCGTCATCTGCCATATTGTGGCTCAGACTGTGCTGTCTCATTTGATAAATGTCCTTTGCTTGTGTCCAAAACAGATGCAGAGTTACAGGCATAAACATAAAGACAACTAACAATTGAATAGGGTCTTGAAAACCTCCTGGGTCTTGTAAAGGCCCTCTCAAAGGACTGTGATTTAAGAGTGCTGGATATGTATTGTGTCAGTCAAAAATTACCAGTTTTAGCAGTACTGGGAGATCTGGGATTGCCATTCCATCTGGGCTGCAGTATACTGAGCTTCTTAGTTCTAATGACAAGCTTCATGTTTTGCCATAATAATCCATAGCTTTTTGCTTGTGAGACATCTAGAAAGAGCACTCAAAAAGGCAATAAATACAGCTGCAAGTTTGATTTTTAGATGACTTTTTCCAGCACTTTGCAAAAGCCTACAGCTTATTGCTTATACTGTAGCTGCACTTCAGTCAATGCCATAGATTCACTGGCAGTAAATTCAATGTCTTTCGGGATTTCTTTTAGACGGACTGTAAAATGCTAGCGGGGCTTTATTCCTCTGCATGGTCTGCAGCGTGTGTTGCCATGTCTCTCAAAAAATGAAATTACTTGAGCTGTGACATTTATGCCTCCCCGTCAAACATTCTACTTCAGGTTTAACTACATGGAAAGAGCCATCACACAGAATGGATTTTTAGTTTTAGTCAGGCTGAAAATCCCTTGCTGTCTGAATTTACATCATTCTGATCTGTGTGACACAAGCATTTTTTTTTAATTTCATAAACCTTTGAAGCCAGTATGGTGGTTCAGCATGTAGCCCTGCTGCATTATGGATTCAGTGTCCTGCAGCCAATCATTGTCTCTATGGAGATTTTCCTGTACCTGTTTTCCTCCCATATTTCCAAAGACATCTAAGTTAGATTAATTGGTGACTCTGAATTGTCCCCATTGTAGATCAGAATGTGTGTGTGCCGTGTAGTGGACCAGTCCAGGAGCCTCATGTATAAATGGTGCGTACGCACAGAAATGTTGCGTACTCCCGTTTCCACGCTCAAATCGCGATGTATAAAACCTAAACTTGGCGTAAAGCCACGCACATTTCCACGGTAACTCATACCTTGGCGTACGCAATTTATCCACCCGGTTTTGCAGACTGGCGGCACCCAGCGTCAAAGCAATGCTACTGTTCCTGTGTGGTCACGCTTTCTTTCATAGCTCCACATTCCTGATGCGGCTTTATAAATACACTGAAACTAACTGCATATTGTTTATTAGTGTAACGCATCTGATTGTAATTAACCTGCAGCAATATAATGGTCCAGGGAATAGCCATAGTATTCCAAATACCATAACTGCTTTAGCGTTGTAACTCTCACTGCATCTTCTTCTTCTTTCAGCTGCTCCCGTTAAGGGTTGCCACAGCAGATCATCTTTTTCCATATTACTCTCACTGTACCACTCGGAGTATTTATATCACTGTATCTGAGTGAGGAGTCACAGCAGCAGCTGATCGGAAAGAGAAATATCGGTATACAGCATGAAGCAGATGCTGCCTGAGCCACGGCAAAACACTTTAGAGACTTCCCAGTACGGACTTCGCGGTTTAGAAAAGGTTTCATCCCAAGAACTATAAACGCACTCAATCAGTCCATCAAGTGCTCCTTGTAGAACTGTTTACTTATAAGTACAATTACCTCACTGTAAACTTGCACTACAGTTATAATATTGCACAACCTGCGCCACTTTATAAAGCGCGTATTTACATATGATGACGGTATTCATTTTTAAGATGAAATGCAGCAAAAAATGTTGATTATATTATACAGATAAAACTTTAACTTCATTTAAATAATCTATATTGTTAATAATTAAACATGTGAGGACACGGTGCTGCAGCGCTAGCTAGTCCAGGGATTGTTCCTGCATTGTGTTGTATTCTTGCTGGTGCTGACGCGACACTGGAATGCTGGACGGATAGAATAATTAAACATGTACTACGAAGATATTTCAATGTTCCTTAAAAGTTCTTGAAGAATCGGCGTTTTAAGCTTACAGATGGCTTCACGTCTATATAGCTGATTGTGTGGCGATTGGGTTTTTGGAGAAAGAAAAGTAAGGACAGGAATTGGAGGTTAGTACGTTTGAAAGAGACAGTACTGCTGTGATAAATTATTTCATTGAAGGTCGCACATGGCGCAGCAAGCCTCTTGCGTGAGACATGAACAATCACTGTGCCACCGTGTTCCCATGTTTAATAACATGCTTTCATTCCTATCATCATGAAAAAGATATCACGTATACATCTCAGTATTTTAATTATTCAGAGAGCTGTAATATCACGAATGTAATGGATTATGTGTCCTGTCGGAGAAAGAGAAAGCCCGTTTAAGAAGCAGGTAGTGATTCACACATGTAGAGCACATAGAAGATCAAATACAGAACAAAGCATTTAATGTGCCACTTTAGTTACAATGGGATTTGAGAAACTAGTAAATTAAACGATTTTAAGATGAAGTTTATGATGTTCTACTTTAATGGCAAAATAAACTACATGATTAAAGTGGAAATTTCGAGATTAAAGTTGACATTTCGTGCTTTTTTCCCACTGTGTGCCTATTTTTTTTTTGTCTGTACCCTAATAAGCTTTCATATGACACTCAGACGGTGGGCTACGACTCGCCTTTTAATGGTGACTTTGATATGTGATTTCTTTTTTATTTCGGGCACTGTGCGACTTTGTGAATTTGAGCCTGTCACTCTGTCACTCGATCAACTTTCTTTTGTTGATTATACCACTGTTTAAACCAACAAATAGAACGTTTTTCCTTTGCCTCCACTTGGTATTCACTGAAATTCTTATATTTCCCCCCGTGCTTTTCCCATTGTCTTTTGACAGAAGGCTATTTATATTGATTTGCATATTCAAAGAGATGTAATTCTGGGAGGATTTGGGGCGGGACAGATTCCTGCATCTGGATTTTTCTGTGCGTACGCACATTCCCGCTTTTGTGCTTACGCCATGTTATAGTGTGAGTTCTACACACGGCGTTATACATGAGGCACCAGGTTTGGGTAAGGCCTTGTGCTCACTGCTTCTGGGATAATTTCTAGCTCTTCAAAACTATGAATGGTATTTAACAAGTTTAAAAATGTATGTACTGTATATCTCTGGAGGAAATGGTGTTAACACTGTGGTGTGGTGTTCAGTACTGCTTTGTCACTGATCCATGGCTGTGCATGAAATATGACTCAGTCACTGTCTGTGTGGAAATTGTTCTTCCTGTATCTGTGTGGATTTTGCTGGATGCTCTGTATTTACTCCCACATTCAAACGGTGTATAGACTAAGTTGATTCTTAAGTCTGAATCAGTCATGAACTTGGGAGAACCTTAGCATAATGTCCTGACAAACTGGAGCAAAAGCCCCCACAACAGGAAGGATCTGTCAACTGTCAGCTTGTATACATAAAGAACAGTCAAATATTTATTTTATTATGCTCCACTGAGTGCAAGAGGCACTGCACAGGATGCCTGAAAGGCAATCCCAAAGCACACAAGTCCCAAAAACACAAATCCAAAGGTCATAAATCCAGAAAATCTCAAAAAGACATAATAAATATTTTTTTAACTTGCCAAAGCCACCAAGTGCATTCACATGAACTGCAAGGGAGCGCCTGTGTTCTTAGCCTTTATAGAGCTGAGACAGCTCTTTGATGGTAATAGGCAGGTACCCCCGTCTCTTGAGGAACCACTCACAAGACACATGGAAGATACATAGACACATAATGTAGAAACTAAATCATCAACAATATTAACATAAATAAAAGAATCATAAATTAACAAAAAAGACATAGGAATTTGAGCACCAGAGGAGAAGCCCTGGCTAAAACGTAACGGAATCAACCTGGTTATTATTTACTTATTTGGTTGATGCCTTTATCCATTTTATATATATGTCTGTGAGTATACCCTATGACAGACTGGACCGCCATCCATGGCTGGTTGCAGCATTGCTTTCATTGTTGTCAGAGTAAGCTCAGGCTCCACACAACTCCACACAAAGAAAGGAGGGAGGAGAATGAAGAAAATGTTCACCTTTGATTGCACTGGCTACAAACTACACTTTTTGTCTTTCATTGTAGTAACATTTCATTAATTTCCCAGTCAAGCAGGCGAAGTCTAATTTTAATATATTATTACTTTAGTTTATATTAATGGAAAACTGGTGCATAACCATGCAGAAACAGGAGCATAGCTGGTGTGACATCCCAGTGCAGTACAAGGGGCACAGACATACAAACGCCAAACCACTTATCACCAAAAAGCCACCAAATCATGTTCATCCTGCTATGTCATAGGAACCCAGTGTCTCTAAAGGAAACAAGCAGAGTATGAGTAAAACACTCAGAGGACAACCAGAATCTGGGAACTAAAAGCAGTGAGCTAGCAACTTGCGCTACTGTGTTGCCTTTCCATCCTTTCATTAAAACATAATTGAAAGAAAAAGGGGAAATGAACACAATGAGAATTAATGCATACAGCCTTCTGTCAGCGTTGTAGTGATCCACTCACCTGAAATGGCCAAAGTAGTGTGAGGCCACCAAAAATAGCCAAGGTAATAGGCCAGAATTCCCACATGCCTGCCCAAAGAGGGCGCACCCAAAGACAGTCTGAACCTCCAATCTAGCGGCTGGTTTTAGCCTACGCAGTGCCAAAATGCGCTTAGCTTCAAACGTTCAAATAAGTAGACCTGCTGGTTAATCGGCGTTAACACATGAGATTAATGTGTTGAAAATGTCTGCGATTAAATTTTTTAAAGCAATCCAAAATGTGTTAACTGAATTCACTTAATTTGACTGTGCTTCACACATTAATGAAGCACCAACCAATAATTCCAAGTCTATTAATACTAGGAGCAGATCACCATTGCTTGATTGTTTCCTGTGTTGTTTTTTAGTAATGATCTTCATCTACACACACATCCGTCCGGTTGCAACCCGTCCCTTATAATACCGGATCATTCCATATTGGAAAATAAAATGCTGTACATAATATTGAATCAATCAGGGACACAATTTCTTTCCATAATTTTGTACACATCATTCCATATATGCGCTAGCTCTTCAAAGTGCAGAGAATAACATTCAAACAATTAAAATCAAGCGTGTTACGCAAGCAGAGTCAATGAGTTTCATTTTTGTGTCATGCTAACATTGCAGACAGATGAGCATTGCGACTGAGATTGCGGTAGGTGTCATCCTTACCATCATGGTGTACATATTAAAAATAAATAAATAAAAACTTTTATCATGCTGTATATGAATGTCCAGAACAAGACACTATATGCAGTAATGTCTGTTAATACATGTTCACCTTTGAAACATAAGAGGCTGTTGAGGTATATGCCTGAGTGGTAGACAGAATGACAGGAGATCAGCCCTGTCCCAGCAAGGGATACACTTGCTGTTGAGGTTTCTTGATTGCCCATGGAGGAATACACAATTAGTCAAAATTTTTATAACACCACAATTTTTTTGGTAATGGACCTAGTTTAATATCTTACTGTTATGTGAAATCAAGGACTAGAACAAATAAACAATGGCAAATAAAAAATTAAGGAATCATTAAGTGTACAAAATTTTATTCAAATTTTTGATTCATCAAAATAGCCACCTTTTACTGATATAACAGCAAAACTGTGGTAAACCTTTTGATTTAGAATCAGTCACTCTGTGCAAGTCACCAACTCTACCTCCAGCAAAAGAACCCCAGACCATCACACTTCCTCCTCCATGTTTGACAGTTGGTGTTGCACACTGATGAACCATCCTTTCACCAACTCAGCTGTGTACAAACACCCTGCGTGATGAACTGAAGATTTAAAATTCTGATTCATCAGTCCATAAGACTTTTCTTACAGCCTACAGTAGTCCACAGCTGGTATTTCAATGCCCTATTTTTGTCCTTTAAGAAATGGCTTTCTTACTGCCACATGCCCTTTCAAACCTGCATCAAAAGTTTCCTTTTCAACCACTGTTATGCTGTGCTTGAAACTGTTATGCTGTGAGGTGCCTATCATGCAAACTGGTGACCATCAGAAAGTTGTCTTCCGATTGAGTCTTCTGCCAGATCTCTTCCTATCAGAGTTTCTTCCAGTTTCCAATTGCCTTTGGACTGTGTAGGGCACCGTTTTCACTGACACTTGGATTTTTTTTTTTTTTTTATAATTTCTCTAAATGAAACGCCAACACTTCTAAGGGTAATAATACTCTGTCTCATTTAATTTGTTAATTACCATTTTCTCGCCATTATTACTGGAATTTACAACTTTCTGCAATGGAATATTGTCCAAGTAGTACTTCAGAGGTTGTAGTAATACAGTGTGTTCCAACTCTGCTTTAAGACAGACAGAGAGTTTTTAAGTAATCAACAGAAGTTGAGACATCTGTGCAAATTGTTTGCTTCAAGGCTTAATTTACGTTAATTGTTGCAGAACATCTGTAGGTGGTAACCTATTAGTTGTTCCCTGAAGAAAGGCCCATTTGTAATATTCTGAAATTTCCTTTTATTTCAGTTTTCGCTAACCTAAATTTTAAATTTAAACCTCTGGCAGTTTACTGCTTACCTTTTCAACATTCTAGGTCATTCATTACATTTCAGCTGATTAAATCTGAATAAAAACTGAGGTGTTCTAAAACTTTTGACCAGTAGTGTATATAATGCATAATGTTATGCATCAGTTCAGAAAACCCCAAAAGACCAGGCTGTCATTTTTGTGAAATGCAAAGTGTTCACAACTGACTTCCACTGTCCAGCGGGGAGGTACTTTTTCTGGTGCTCTCACAGGGTGAATGCAGTGAGCCATGACTCCACCTTGTTCTCAGACTCAGGTGTCTTGCGGTGCTTTCAGTTCTTACTTATTATTATCCTATTAAGATAAAACTATAAGCATTCTCTGCTGTAATGATTTGCTCCTAACTTTGTTACTATATATACAGTTTGTATACCTGACATCCTCCCAGTGCAGGCACATACTCAGAGTGTCCTTGAATTTGCTCTGCTCTCAGAATGAGTTTCTCATACTCAGACTGCCACTCAAGCTTGCAACTAGTTATTACACTCTTTGGAACTGACCCACATGCAGCCACTAGAACAGTCATGCCCTTGTTCAAACATGGACTGTGTCTGAATGCTCGTGAAGAGCTGTGATATAACACACTCCTCTGCTATTGATTTATTTAAACTTGGACAGTTTAATTGCTACAATCCTCTGACTCAGTCTAACTTGTCGTTTCAAAAACATATCCTATAGAGAATCTTTGAAGACCTGGCTGCATAATTATTTGAATATCGCATTATGGAATGCAGCAAGACTTCTCATTGAAATGCAGGAGCATAAAAAAACAAAGACTGCAAAGAGATTTAATGTAGCAACCAGGGATTGAGTATTTACTGAAAACTACCTCTGCGGGCACTAGATTTGTGCATGTGCTCTGCTAGTAACATCGGCCCGATTAATGCAAAGGCCAGCTAAAGGTCTGGTGAAAAGGGACAGCACAGGGAACAAAAGTTGATATAGTGCAGGGATTGGACCTAGCTATAATAAAGAAAGTAATCAGCATGCTGGCACTGAATATGCCAATCTCCATACCAGAGCAGGAAAACCAATCCACTATGTGATAATACAGTATACCCTAATTGCACAGGAGCATGTAACTCAAAGAATAGTGGGGGGCAATAAGTATAAAAATTCTCTTTATCATCAGTAGGTAACAGCCAGGTGTCCATGAAAAGCTTTTAGTTATGGAGATCAGATCTAAGCAGCATGTCCCCAAAAGATAATACTGGGAATGTAGCATGAATTAGGTCCCCAGAGGTGACTCTATAGAGAATGCCCCAAAACTTCAGAGGTTATTTACAATCCTGGAAATGTTTATAGGATAACTCCACAGAAGTAAACCCTTGTGAAACACTTGCTGGTATGGGCTTAGTTTGGGGAGAGCGCTTAGAATTTGTCAGTGAATTGAGACAAAGGCTTAACTATTAGGAAGAAGAGATTCCAGGATAGAAAGAGAAAGAGACAGCAATAAAGTGGGGAAAAAGGAAGTACGTTATATAAAGTGTTAAGGTAGGTAAGTAGCTACACTAACTGGCAGATAAAGATGTTAATTTATTTAGTAAGGCCAAGAGTATCAGGATCAACAATTATCTGTGCCTCTTTTTATGTGTTTTTCCATTAGTTTGTACCTTCTGTTTTTTCCAAGGGGGGTTAATAAGTTATGCTGTCCTTGCAGCTGCTTGTGTGCTTTACCTGGCTTGATTTCAGTTAACAGGACTGCTTGTCCTAAGATAAGCACTGAAGACTTCTGCAAATGTAGAACAGGGGACTTAATTGCTGCTTGTTTATCATGATTCAAGCATTTATGTTTTTGTGTATTCTTGTAGCTTTGGGGTGCTGCTTTGTACCATATTTTAAGTATTCGTTTTGCTGGTACTGCTCTTGAGTCCATATTTTCTTTTGCTTGTATAAGTTAATTATCATAGACAGGTGCTTATTTCTTGCTTCCATAGTAACGTATTTATTATTAAGAGGATTTCCTTCTTTTGGTGCAACAAATATGGCTAATAGGACTCAAATACTACCAGCAAGACCAGGACTTCACTAAGTGTGAACCCAAAATAGGCCTTGCTCCAGACAGCCTGTCCTCAACATCTAAAGCCAGGCTTGAAGGCCTGCACATGCCTAAAATTGGGTTAGGCCTTTTAAAAGTTCATAAATACTTTAAATGCTCAAAATAAACAAAAATGTCCTTCAAGTGGGAGGATAATGGCAAACTACCTCTGAAGAAGACAAAGGCAAATGAAAAATGTTTATAAATGAAGAATTTGTTTAAATAAGCACAGAATAACAACCCATGGAAAAAAGGCAAACATAAGCAAAAGAGTATGCATAAAAAGGCACCCTGAAGCTAGAATGTCAAGTCTATAGTTGAAAGGCAGAAATCCTATGACAAAGCAAAAATCCACAATAAACCAGAAAATCCAAGAACAGTGCTTAAAAAGATGAAATGTAGTCAACAGCAGTCAATGAACCTCAGAGAGACCTGCTGCATAACCTGAATTAGACAGGCTGAGGGTGGTTCTTCAGAGTTGTGTGTGAGTAGGGGGAGTCCATGGCAATCCTTGTTTGTTTTTTAAATAAGAACAGTGATGCCGCACAGACCCTGTGAGTGTAGGTGTGTGTGGGAGAAAAACCTTGAGGTAACAGGGATTCTTGATGTGGAAATTTACTAATTGTATTTAATGTGCCTGCAAGTGGCTAACACAGCTCTCCCTCAAAATGCAACTACAAAATGGTTGACTGCAATTGACGAGGGTCTCAGCCCAGCGGAATGTAACTGTGAGGGTAAGCTGGGTAAGACAATGGATGGAGCAATGGGGCCATAATGAGTATGAAGGATCCTCTTTGTAGTTTTATTCCTGGTTTTAAGTATTTACAAAATGATAATTTAGTGCTGGTTTTATCTTCTGCATGTCACTGTTTTTATTCGATTATTTATTGATTTATTTTTTTAAGAATATTTGGCACTCTATTTTGCACATTTAATTGACTAATTAAAGGCACAAAGCACTTTGATGCACTTACTCTTGTTGTAATGTGTCCTTATTCACCCTAGTCCATCTTAGTCTATGTTCATCAATGTCCTAGGTTCAAGGGGAGTGTGCCAGCTGCTGGCGACCCAGGCATCACACTAGTGATGGTAAGGAATGAAGACGGACATTGAAACAGCAAGTGGATTTGGTGACTGAGCAATCAAAAAGACTTCATGTAACCAAGCTGGAAGGACTTGTTTGAATAATGAACTTTTATTGGACCTTTTAATTATTTACTGTTTTACTGTTTTAAAAGTTTGTATTCTTTTAATGACCTTTTTTGAAAATGGGGCCTGAGTTTGTTTTTGTGTGGGGAGTTTTCTAAGGGCTATTTTTTAAAGAGCAGGTGTGAGGACCATACCACAGACCCTGGGCACCAGTTGCACAGGTTGTTCTGGTGCTGCATTCCTCCCATTGCAACTGCTGGCTTATGGGGAGGAGGAAATATAGTGAAATGAGTAGGGGATCCATGGCAGAATGTGTTTGTGTTTAAGATAAAAACAGTGAGGCCAAGTAGGTCCTGTGAGTTTTGGTATGTGTGTGAGAGAAAAGACATGTGGCCGCACAGATTCCTAATGAAGGAATTTACTAATTACATTTAACATGCCCGGAAGCACTTAACATTTTTGTTTCTCATCAGGGCTCCAAAGCTCATTTGACACATCTGCACACACTGGGGATAGAAGGAAAAAAGAAAGAAAGGAAGAGAAACCTAGAGAAGCAGAGAAATCAGGATCAGGGGAATCAGCTCAGCACTGTGGTGAGGCTGTACAGCAAGGGGATGCCCATTGAAATGCAAGGGGAATGATTCCCCCAAGGAGATTGAATATGCTGAGTGGGTGAAGATTGTGGGCTCCTTGGCATCCTGTAGGCACCAAGGAGGGTGTAAGAAAGACAGAACCAAGGACTTTGGTGGGGATGGGAGCCACAAAATAGTTTACTGCAATTGGCAGGAGTCTCAGGCCAGTTGAGTATACCTGAGAGGGTAGACTGGGTGAAACAATGGATGGACCACTAAGGTCATGATAAGTATGGAGGATCCAGTTCGTGGTTGTATTCCTGGTTTTAACTACTGTACTAAAAAAAGGATTATTTATTTCTGGTTTTATCTCCTTCAAGTTACTGTTTTTATTGGATTATTTATTAACTTATTTAAGAATACTTATTTCTGCTCTGCTGCAATGTACACACATTCACCCTTATCCATCTTGGATCTATGACTATTGATGTCCTTTGTTCAAAGGGTGTGTGCCCGCTGTGGGTGACCTGGGCATCACACAGTGATATAATGGTGGCCTCACCTCTTAGGATTCCACCCACAGAAAACAAGGAACAAAGGCCAGCAAAAATGCATTAAACATAAATACTAAGTGAATAAATATAACAATACATAGCAAAAACATTATGTAATATTATGCAATTGTCATGCATATGCACCTGGGAACCATCTTCCAGGCTCTGAAGAGGTAAGCGACACCACCTTGGGATGAGTGGAGGTGCTGGTACTAACTGTCCATTCTCTTTCCACCACAGTTCCATGAAGACAACCCAGGATCACACCTAGCCACTCCTACAATGCACAGAGACTTTGCCCCTTCTTTCTTGGACACAATAAAAATGGGTGGTCCCTGAAAGGAGGCGTTTATTTTGAATCTGAACAATAACAGACACGGAGCTCCTTCTGATCTGTATTTTTTAACTGTTGAAGCCTCCATCAAAACTGACTGCCCTCTAGAATAATTACGTTTACTTTTCTTGTGATTAAACAGGGTTGCCTGGTTGGCACCCTAACATTTCATTTACATCCCTGGTCTGCTTCACCTGGTGGTACAATACAGCACATGCAAATAATTATGTAAAAATAACAGAAATAAAAGTAATAAGAAAAATGAAATTTGACAAAATGAGGGGCAACAGATATTCGGTTTAGCTTCTGTCTTTTGTACTTTATATACCGTGCACCCTTGGTGCAGAATTTACATGTTCTCCTTGTACCTGTGGGTGTTTTCCTTTGTGTTTTTCAGTTTTTTCTCTCATACTCATTTTGTGATTGGTCCCCCTGGTTTTGACAGTCTTCTCAGTATTTTGTACCCTGCTAGTCTTGTTACTGTTCTCTAGTTTGCCCCTTAAAATAAAGACTAATTATCTTTTCCTGGTGCATTTATTATTCTTAGCTTTGAAAACAAGTTTATAATCCAAAGACGCTCTGGTTAGGTTAATTGGCCCTGTAAAAATATCGATATGAGTGTGGCGGTCCTGTGATGGGCTGGAATCCTGTTCATGGCTGTTTCCCACCATGTGCCCATTGTCACTTGGACAGGATCTAGCCCCTGGTGACCCTGATTTGGATTAAGTAGATTTGATAAAATATTGTTATAACTTAGGAGAAATCAAATTGAGCATTTTACTGCTTTTTTCCTGTACTATTGCATTATTTTTAGAAGGACATTCTGTTAAAATAAAGGCATCATTCAATTGATGTAAAAACTTTCACACTTTTTATGTTTAAGCCAGAGTTCCCCAGTCACTTATGTTTATATTACAGTTTTTTTCTCTCTGTTCACATTTTATCCCTTAAATACTATCATTTATGTTATTTAAGTTTATTTTATGTATAATTATGATTTTTGTCAATAGCGATTAAAATGTACTTTTTTCTAAGTTTAAGAGTACATTCTGTTTCGTTCCTTGTGTTTTGAGGGTGGATCCCCAAGAAGTGAGACCACCTCTCAATCTCTGATGTGGGACAGCTCTCAGCCCTATAATGGCTCATGGGAATTGCAGTCCTTCTGTGGTACATTATATGTGCCTGGAGGTTGGTTAGTGTTTTCTTTTTTTGCTATTGTTAATTCTTTTTATTTGCTGACTTTTTGACAGTTTTGCTTTTGGATTTTGGTTTTAGGTTAGTGTATTGGGACTCTTTTTGCTTAGGGGTGCCTTGTTAGCAACTCTTTTTACTTCTTCTTTTGCTCTTTGCCAGGCGTTTTGCAATTTGTGATGATTTCTGATTTTTGTAAAATAAATCTCCTTTAATGTAGGTTCTTTGTTTTCCTCTTAATACACAAGTTGGAGATTTACAGTTATTTTGTTTATTTGTTCTATGCCTTGATTTCATGAAACATTAAGATATCAAAGTCTATGCATTTCTATAAAAACTGGAAAGACTGAGGTGTTCTAAAACTTTTGACCGGTAGTGTATCTTCCACTTATGTAGATATTGAAAGGTAATCCATATTGAAAAGAAGAGTCTTTTCATATTTCCTTTATATATAAGAGGAACACTTCAGGGTTTTCTTCATGTTGTTCTTTTCTTGGTTTTTTTTCCTCAGTGTGGTTAAAACTCTATAGAGTTCAGTATAAATCACGTTAAGACATTAGATACTGGTGATCCATTTTCAAACCCATTTAACAAGGTACATGAACAATAGAGACATGAAAAAAGGAATGGTTATGGTGGTTGAAGTTCCTGTCCCTTTCTCCTTGTTGGCCCAAGTGACCTTTTTCCTGTGAGCATTGTAAGAAATGGAAATTAAGTTGTGATAATAATAATAATAATAATTCATTACATTTATATAGCATAAGCACTATGCCTTGTTAAAAATACTGTATGTAGGCTACTGATTACTGTCCCACATGGAAATATTGCATGGTTTTTAACAAGGGTGTAACACAAAAGCACTTTTTTTAACAAGCACTCTGCAAGTGGAATTCCTGGCACAGAAATGAAGCCTCAACTTGCTTATCAGCTATAGACAGACAGGCCCATTGAAGCACAGAGACACCCTGTTTCATTGAATTTTTATGGGTAAAATTGTTCACGCTTTGGTTAATACAACAAAATTGTGACTGTTCATTAGTCAGTAATCCTTCAAATACATCATTTTTTTATCACTTCTTGAAGGAAACATCCAAAAGTTAACACTACATGTACCTGATTGCCTCTTATTGTAAGGTATTCATTGAACTTAGTGGGTTTGTATTATGTAAAGAAGACAGCTGTTGAAATTGTTAAGGTAAGGTTTACATATTGATGTTTGTACAAAACTAAAGATTTTGTCATTTTTAAGAAATCGCATTTTGTGTAGTGCAGCAGTTTAGTAGAGTTAACTTGGGAGTTAACTAACTTAACTATCTTGGAAGGACATGCCTGTCAATAAAACTGGGGTGCGGTGGCAGCATTGTGTGGCCAAGGGCAGGTTTTGCACTCTTGTGAAATTTAATAAGGCATGTGAGAGGCAGAATAATTCAATGGGGCATGTATGTCAGAGGTTTATAACTTGGAGGTCGCAATATAGTTACAAGGTGAGGGGAGAGAAGTAGTCACAAGAGTCTCATTGTGATAAATATGTAGCTAAGTTGCCAAACTTATTATGAAATCAATATAAAAATCAGTAGATATTTTTTCACTTAGTTAAAAAGATAAAAGAACAATCCTTTTATCAGCTCTCACCTTTCTTTTTATTTAAAAAAATAAAAAAAGTTTTGCATTCTTAAAAAAATGAAAAACTCCCCATTTAAGTGCAATTGTACTACTGAGAACACTTGACAGAGTGAGTGTTGAACATATCGTGGGTGCACAACGCCAAATATGAAAGCACCATGAAATTTTTAAAAGGAACAGGGCTGTTCACAGGTATCTAACAGATGCAACGTCACCACTTTGATGCCAGGAGTTTTCGGCCAGGAGACATAATGAGAGCAGAGAGTTACAAAGAATTTACAAGGGTGTTTACAAAGTATGCTGATATCTTGACAGCTCACTTTGTCAGCGTCTGTGTTTTGTGGAATTCTAACATGTTAAAATCCATCCAAAATGATTTTATTGTTGTTGCTAAAGGTACAGTTCTCTAGGGGATCAAATATGAGAACAAAACATCTTTTATTATTTTTTGCCTGACAATGCACAGCTGTCCATTATAATGAGTTATATAAATATCGCTGGCTTAATTCAGGAGTGTTTATGGGTTCATTTGATGTAACAGGAGTGAGAGATGCAAAAACATCTGAAAAACCTGGGTAAAATAACAAGATTATAAAAGTATTTGTTCATATTAAGCATTAAATTATAGATGGAAATAAGGTTTTGCTTTACTTATTATTTGTTTTCTTTCCATTAACGGCAGCTACATACACATGGCTTGGACATGAACAAAGTAGTAGACATATTTGCTAAAATTCTTAGTGTTTTGTCTTGGCAGAGTTTCTGTATTACTCTGCTTTCCTCTTTTATATTCTTTATTGTGTCGTCTTTGTCAGAATGCCTAAAATCCCATAGATTTACCACTGTTTATAAGGTACTCTACTTTATAACTTCTACCCACCTTCCTTTCTATATTTATAACTTCAAGCAATTAGGTAGAGTAGAAAGACAAACAGGACTTAAGTTACAACTTTAAATAATGTATTATTAATAATATTCATAAAATAGTAAGTGAATACTGGCAACCATACAACCTGATAAATGCTGATGTGTAGTTTCAGGCGGCACACAGACTTGTTAGTTACTTTAAATGTCTCTATTTAAGTCATCATTTCTGCTTTCTTCAGGACAGGCTGCATTGATGTTTCAATATGGCTGATGAGCTGTGCTCTTCAGTGTGTTGTCCTTTTTATGCTAATGGTGAGAGAGAGGGGGGGAGGGGAAAAGCAAGCAAATTTATACATTCTCTCTCCAAATTCTTACACCAACAAGGGGGTGTGGTACAGAATGGCCTCTGATTTAAAACCAATCCAAAACATCCATACCTCAGACCAATGGGGGCATACAATACCTTTCACACCTGCCCCCAAAACCATTTGTTGCGCTAATGCTAGCCAGCTATGGGGTTTGGGGTTGGTAGCTGCTTTGTTTATGGCTCTTAGGCTCTCAGTCCAAACACAGTCACTCTTACCAAAGCTGGTTTGATGCTCCATCCCACACACTGCCTTTTCACACCTGCACCCAAGACCAAGGGGAGGGGGGGGTTTGGGTCTTTAAACATCAAAACATTGCTGTTCTCATGAATAAAACATTAATACTACATTTGCTTTGTGTGACTTACAAATAAAGACATGCAAAATATTTTTCAACTTACATACAAAATTTCACACCACGACACCTAGTAAGTAAAGAATTTTCTTGCCACAATTTTGTAATGTTCTGAAATAATGCACTTCAAAATTCTGTAAAGTACAGTAAAGATATGGCAACAGAAAAAACTATTATCATTCCTTATACAATGATAATGCTCATCATGACATTGTATACACTCTGCCTTTAAATTAAAAATCGTGCAGAATAAAATCAATTGTTAATGCACAGAAGTTAAGTTATAGTGATGTGCTTTGGTTTGAACTTCTGTTAATCTCTAGTATTTCATGCAATTACAGTATATGTATAGCATCTAACATAATATTCAATCATGAACAAACATTTTCTTGCTAAGTTTGAAGACTATCATAATACCCCTGAAGTGACATCTAAATACTTCATTAAATTAAAATTGTAGAAATAAAAGTGGGCACTAATTTGTGTCCAGGATTAAAATGTAAGAAATTCTGTCTTGTAAAGTGCTTCTTCTCCCCTCCATCACAATATCTGTGCATGTCATTGCTTTTAACCTTATTTAGATATATAGGGGACTGGAGCCTACCTGGGCAACACTGGGAGCAAGTTAAGAACCAACCCTGGATGCCAGTCTACTCCAGAGCACATCACCACACTCACTCATGCCGTCACCAATTAACATAGTCACAGTGTGAGTAGTTACTGGTAGTTATGTAATGTGGCACTCTGGAATTCAGGCATTTCTTTAAATGTCAGCCAGCGTTTGCATATTTGCCTAAACAGCTGACCCAGTATCAGTTAGTCTGCAGCACTGATGCAGTAAAGGAAGTGAGCATACAAAATGTTCCAAAGACCTTTGGATTTGTGTGCTGTTCTGAAAGATAGTTAAGAGCATCTGAGCATTACAGTGCCCCTCATATCTATACTGAAGGAAGAATGAAAATTTAACACTAAGAAGGGGCAGGATGCAAAAAGACAAGACATAACAAGCTTGAAGGTTCAGAAAAATACATCTTTATGGCAATGGGGATCTTATTTCCTGCAGCTCCAAACAATAATTAACTATTAAAGATATCTCTTGGGTAACCCCATATAATAATGTTCTAGCAGGATGATAAGATTATCATTTAAGTTGCTTCAGACAATCTACTTAGAACTATAAAATGGGAAAGATAAGGCTTAATTCTTATGTACAGACCAAACATAAAGATTTCCAATTAGGCAAATTGGTGACTCTGAACGGGCCCAGTCTGAATTGAAGGGGTTATATGCATTACTGCAGAATCTAATGGACTATCATCTCATCCCAAGGTGGTTGCTTGCTTGCTCTCATTGCAGGTGGGATAGAATTTGGGTTCACTAAATGGCTAGAAGGGTTACCTCTGTACATATGCACTGTAGCTTTAATGCTTACTCATGCTTGTTGTGTGGCTAAATGGTCACACTCGGGGACATGCCTAAGGCTGCTGCTGTTACTGGCTTAACAAAAAGGGGCAAGTGGTTAGCCTTGCAGTCTAAATGTCTTAGGTATAAATTTTGGTTTGCCAGTGGTGTTTACACTGTCTTTATGTTTTCTGAAAGTTTTTATAGAATAGCTTGCAAACAGTTTAAACTATCAATGAGAAATGCAAGCTTATGTGTACTGTTGCCATGGTTATGCAGTAATCACTATGGCTGTCCTGTAGTCACCCAAGTAGCTTCAGAGTATTTACAAGATAATTACACATTAAGCAAGGAGACCATAACACAATTTGAAATAGTGTTTGGAAGAGAAATAATTGCACACAATTTTCTTTTGTAAGAAGCAACGAGTGCTGGTTTGCCTTAATTGTGAACATTTCTAGAAGCTTAATGAGACTATTTCTGTCCCTCAGATGTTTTTTTTGTTTGTTTTTTCACTAATATCAGGGGTCTCCTAATATAGCAGCATTTTAAAAAAATCCACAAAGAATTTGCTTTGACTGCTCTACTGGGCTCAGTAGTTTCTTTCAGGTTTGTGTGGAGAAGTCACTACCCACGTCCATCTTAGGTAAACCACCAATTGTTTTCTATTTTTGTCCTGAATTCACTATTTTAAGAGTAGCCCTCCCTTGCTCCCTTGGTTTTTACTGAGGGTTCTGACCTGAGTTCCTTTGAAAAAACTTAATCTAACTAGTTGTCAGTCATTTATTTTTTCTTTTCTCTGGACTTAATATAATGAACACATTTACTGACACCTTAACAAAAAATGCGCTGGACACCTCTTATATCTATACCCAATTAATATAAATAACACACAATTAAAGTCATTGAGGTAGAATAAACATGACACAAAAGTTCTTTATATATATTACATGAAAAAAATGTTGTAGTTTGAAAACAATAAGTAAACAAAACACTTTTTCACTAATGCCAGAAAAAAAGAAAACTGAAATAAAAATGTTGCCACAAATAAAACATTGCTGGTTAAGGCTTGCGAGTGGTGCAAACAAAACAAGTGTCTCCTTTGCCATGTAGAACACACAGGAAATTCCACTCCATGTCCACAACAGAGACAAGATGTTCCATGGCTGATATTGTGTTATTGATATACTTGGCTCCAGTTGAGAATTGCGGGCAGAGTGGTGGGCTCTGAGGCTAGGGATCTGCACTGGCAATTGGAAGGTTGCCGGTTCGAATTCCGTAAATGTCAAAAGGGACTCTGCTCTGTTGGGCCCTTGAGCAAGGCCGTCCTAGGTATGACGTTAATCTGCATCCATCCCTGCATGTAGGCCCTCCAGGGGTTGGTGGCAGAATTGGCACTCCAGCCACCATAAAAAAACTCACACTGTTCCACTCCATCTGAACTAGTGTGGTGCTGAGGTGTCACCCATTGCATGGCTGCACTCGGGTCCTAATCTGGATCCTGAATTAGTTTGTCGAATGGTGGGTGCGGCAATGCGCGGTATCAGCATGTGCTCCTAACCTCCTCCTCCTCCAGTTAAAAATCAGCTGCAGGTAAATCCAACACACTTC
This sequence comes from Erpetoichthys calabaricus, assembly GCF_900747795.2. Taxonomy (NCBI): domain Eukaryota; kingdom Metazoa; phylum Chordata; class Cladistia; order Polypteriformes; family Polypteridae; genus Erpetoichthys; species Erpetoichthys calabaricus. The sequence goes on along the minus strand of NC_041405.2, from coordinate 86,603,104 downwards.
TGAACATCAACTTTCATCGAAGTCCCACTTTCTCCAGATCCTAAGAGACAGCATTTGCATAGTTCACAAGGTCAGCTCACTGAGCACAGTTCTTATAAAAATCCGTGACACCCAGAAATGTATCAAACCAGTTAGCTTTGTGTTGGAATAGGCTACTTACTAAATAAACTTCTCCTGTAACTTAAATGTAGGTATTTGGCCGACAACTTAACCATTCCTCGCATAATTTCTGAATGTGTACACTACCAATCCAGAAGCGTCTTTTCTTTTCTCTGTCTTTTTCCTTGTCTCTATCTTCCTTTCTCCTTCCCATAAGCCACAACCTTTGACCATCCCCATTATTCTTTATGGATGTGAGCAACACTAGAGCTCCACAAGTAACAGTCCTGTCTCCTTTTCTCTGCACTCTGTACACTTCAGACTATAAATACCACCAGGTCATGTCACTTGTAGAAATTCTCAGATGATTCTGCACTTATTGGGTATATTGATAAATAGAATGAGACATGGTATAGGAGTCAAGTGGAGAACTTTGTTTCTTGGTACAAAGAGAATTGTCTACATCTTAACATCAACAAAACTAAGGAACTGGTTATTGACTTTCTCCATACCAAAGAGGCTCTATATTTGATCACTATTCTAGGAGTGGATGTAGAAGTGGTCCAGTCCTACAAGTACTTGGGGTCCACATTAATGACAAGTTGGACTGGTATCAGAACATAGAGGAACTATATAAGAAAGCACAAAGCTGGCTCTTTTTCCTTAGGAGACTGCATTTGTTTAATGTGGGAAGTGACATCCTTCACACCTTCTGTAACACTATGATGACCAGGGTGAATTTCTACACTATGGTGTGCTGGGCTGGTAACATCACTTCAAGAGAGGCCCACTGAATCAACAAGCTAATTAAAAGGGCAGGCTCAATTATGGGAAACACTCTAGACCCCCTGGAGGTAGTAGCAAAGGAGAAACTTAAAACAAAATTGAGTACTATTATGAACAAAGCTGCACATCATCTCTAGGAAACACTAACACTGAGGATTTGATTATTCAGCAGAAGTGTATCAAGAAACTCTATTGAGGCTCCTTTATAGCAACGGCAGTACATCTGCATAATGCCTTGCTGTGACTGTGACAGCCAAATCTAATCTTTTCTGACATTCCATCACTCTGTAAAAAAGATAATGCAGACAATGCTACAAATATTTAAATAATGCTTCTTCATTTGCTTAAAGCAGCTTCCAAACTCTTAGAGTTTGGATGACCAACCCTATACTGTATCTGTGTTAATCCTGGTCTATGGCATCCTCTGTGCTTAGATCCATCCTGTTTAAATCTCTTCCTATCTATCTATTTTAAATATTGTTATATGACATTTTAACATTTATAATAAAATAAACTATTTTAACTTCTTTAGAATTATAACAAGTACATTGCTATTATTACCTTGTATCTCAATTTTGAAAGGGCTACAAAAGTCAAAAAATTGTGTTGGTCCAAATTAAAAAATGCCTTTAGGATTTTGAAGACCTGTCACTGTCCAGGTTGAGACAGCCCATTCTTTTTGTTTCTCTGTGGGCTTTCTCCAAGGATTCCATTTTCCTCCCACATGCCATACATCCCAGTGTCATCCTCACTATTTATTAATAGTTTGGCAGTATTACTTCATATGGCATATGTGATTTGTTGAGATTGTTGAGATGTTTCCAAGTTAACTTGCTTTTAATTTTTGTTATAAGTTGAATTAGTACTGTGACTTTAATTAGGTGCCAATTTCTGTTCTTCTTTATACATGCCTGATGATACAGGGACAGGCTTAATTCCCACCGTGAAGCAAAAACTGTTAGTGGATGGACCTTTATTGGAGTATTGGTCAATTAGTCAGCAAGTCCAGATATCCTTATGTAGTTCTCACGAGGCAAGTCATATAATCTACCAAAACTTTCAATGGGATCTGTTAGTCTCTTTGGATGAAGTAAATGATGAGACATACAACATGGAGTAAGTCAATAAGCCACATACTGGGTTCCCATGGGTTATCTGAATGACAAATTGGGACAACAATTGGTGACCAAACAAATTTGATAGGCTAATTCAGTCCCTCATTTTCAGAATGTTTATTACAATTGAGATATTTAAAAAATATAATAAATATATAGTGTATATTTTATATAATAATATGTAAAATATAATATATCAATTCTAAACTTTCTATTAATATTTGTGAAACATGGAACCTTTCAGCATATATTTATTAGTGATTTGTTTTTTCTTTAATTTTTACTGTTAGCATCATAACGTTTTGCTTTTGTGATAGGCACCGTCATTTTGTGACTTTCGTTAAAATAAATGCGTCTCCCTGTTGTTAGAGAGCATGGTCACAGAGGCTGCGGCTTCTGACATTACCATTCTGACACTTTAAATACCATCTATTCTGCTTGTGAACGTCCGATCGCTGGACAACAAGCTGGATTATATAAAGCTGCAGCGGGCCAAGCAGTGGGAAATGAGAGACTGTTGCATCTTTATTTTCACTGAGACATGGCTCCAGGAAAACATTGCAGACTCGGCCATCCAGCTAGACGGACTGACCATCTTCTGAGCGGACAGAGACATCCCTTTGTCCAGTAAGACCCGCGGGGGCGGACTGTGTGTTTATGTGAACAGAGAGTGGTGTACGAACGCTGCCTCAGTTATGCAACACTGCTCACCGCTGATACCTGCCGAGGGAATACAGTTGCGTGCTGGTGGTTGCCGTCTACCTCCTGCCTAGCGCAAATGCTAACCAGGCGCTAGCGGAACTCTACGAGATGATCAGCAAACTGCAAACGACGCACCCTGAGGCATTTTTCATTATTGCTGGAGACTTCAATTATGCCAACTTGAAGTCAGTTTTCCCAAAATTCTTCCAGAATGTGAACTTTGCTACTAGAGGGGGAAGCTGCCTGGACAATGTTTACACGAGCGCTCCTGATGCCTACAAGGCCCTACCCCACCCCCACCTCAGCTGTTCAGATCATATCAGCGTTTTTATGGTCCCTGCATACAAGTCCCTGCTGAAGCGCACTAAACAAGCCCACAAGAGCATCAGAGTGTGGCAGGTCGGTGCTGTTTCAGCTCTCCAAGACTGCTTCAAATTGACAGACTGGAATATTTTCAAAGAGGCTGCTATGGATGGTGACTCCATCAATCTGGAGGAGTACACAGACTCTGTGACTGGCTACATCTCCAAATGCATAGAGGATGTTACTGTGACCAAGGATGTTTCCACAAGAGCCAACCAAAAGCCCTGGATGACAAGAGAAGTGCACAAGCTGCTCAAGATCAGAAATGCAGCCTTCAGATCTGGAGACAAGGCCGCCCTCAGGGTGAACAGAGCCAACCTGTCTTGCGCTATAAGGAGAGCTAAGTGGGTATACGCGCAGAGGATCAACAAACAATTCAGCAGCACCAGAGACACACGTCGTATGTGGCAGGGCGTTCAGACAATTACAAACTACAAGCCCAACCCACACAGCAGCGATGGTGATGCCTCCCTTCCGGATGAGCTGAACAACTTCTTCACACGGTTTGAGGCGCAGAACAAAGAGCCTATGAGAAAAGCAATACCTCCCTCCACTGACCAGGCACTCTGTCTCTCCATAACTGACATGAGGAGGACTCATAATCCAGAGTCAATCCACGCAAGGCTACAGGACCTGACAACATACCTGGTCGTGTGCTCAAAGTATGTGCCAGTCAACTGGCTGGTGTCCTCACAGACATCTTGAACACATCTCTGAGCCAGTCGTCAGTCCCAGCATGCTTCAAGTCGACCACCATCATACTAGTGTCGAAGAAGTCATCAGTGACATGCCTGAATGACTACCGACCAGTTGCACACACGCCAATCATAATGAAGTGCTTCGAAAGGTTAGTCATGTCACACATAAAGACTAATCTCACTGCCTCCCTTGACCCTTTTCAGTTTGCATACCGCTCAAACAGGTCAACTGAGGATGCCATATGCTCTGCCCTTCACCTCTCCCTGACAGATCTGGATAAAAAAGACACATATGTCAGGATGCTATTCATAGACTTTAGCTCTGCCTTCAACACAATCATTCCACCAAGGCTGGTTGTAAAACTGAGCAGGTTGGGCCTGAACACCACCCTCTGCAATTGGATTCTTGACAGAGAGGCCCCAGTCAGTTCGGATGGGCTACAACACTTCCAGCATCATCACACTGAGCACTGGAGCACCGCAGAGCTGCGTGCTTAGTCCACTGCTGTTCACCCTGCTGACTCACGACTGCTCAGCCACGCACAACACCAACCACATCATCAAGTTTGCGGATGATATGACGGTGCTGGGACTGATAAGCAGGGATGATGAAACAGCATACAGAGATGAGGTGGAACAGCTGTCCGCATGGTGTGAAGACAACAATCTATCTCTCAACGTCGACAAGACAAAAGAGATAATCGTGGACTTCAGAAAATCATGTCCTGCCCACATCCCACTCAGCATCAATGGTTTAGATGTGGAGACTATTAGGAGTACCAAGTTCCTCGGTGTGCACATAACTGAGGAACTTACGTGGACACATAACACCTCATCACTAATCAAGAAAGCCCAGCAGAGACTATACTTCCTGAGGTGACTGAAGCGAGCAAGTCTTCCCACTCCCATCCTCACCATGTTCTACAGAGGCACCATTGAGAGTGTTCTGACCAGCTGCATCACTGTCTGGTATGGCAACTGTAACATATCCGACCGCAAGCACCTGCAAAGGATAGTGAAGACAGCATAGAACATTATTGGGGTGCCTCTCCCGTTACTACAGGACATATTTTACAAACGCAGTGTCCGCAAGGCCTGCAGCATTGTGCAGGACCCCTTACACCCCTCACATGGACTTTTCACACTTCTGCCATCCAAGAGAAGATACTGCAGCATCAAAGCCAGATCTGCCAGGCTGCAGGAGAGTTTTTACCCCCAAGCTGTTAGACTCCTTAACACCAGGCTGCCCCTTGGGACCTTCCACACGGCCTCAACCACCTCTAAAAACAGAACTTTTATACATGCGAGCCACTTTCCTGCAAAGACGAGTGTGCATGTAGAAAAAGAACTGAAAATCTCATACTGACCTTTAAGTATTTTGACACTCTTGTTATCCTTCTGCTGTGAAACATTCTGACCTGTCATTGTTTACACATGTCTTAAACAACTATTAGCATACACTGATAATTTCTGTATTATCTATATATATTATTTGTTATTTATTTATTATATTACATATCTTACACATCAATATTGCTGCTACTTCTTTGTCCTATCTTTGCACAATGTCTTGTCTTGTTTGTGTTTTAATTTCAAATTTTAAAATTTTAAAATTTTAATTCTATTTTTAATTTATTATTTGCACGTCATGTTGTTACACTGTGGACCCTGAGCTTCGCAATTTCGTCTATCTGTATACTTATATATGGTTGAGATTACAATAAAGTTCACTTTGACTTGACTTTGACTTTGATGCAATGGTTCCCTTTCTATCCATAATTGTGGGTAACCTAAAGCATTTTGTGGACACGATTCAAGTGACATCTGACTTTGAATATTTAGAACTCTTGTTTTGATTTTGTTTTTGGTTAATGATATGGCTGTGGTAACAGTTTCAATTAACTGTGCAGCTTTCCTGACTTTAGACTTTGTTTCATTTCCCGGTCCATTTTTCTTCCTTCTCTGCTTTCACTGAGCAGTCTTATATTATAGTGTTTAAATTTCAGAGTTTCTATTTAACCTGCATCCACTAAACAGTATCATCTCCAGACAGAGGAGTAGCTTCAGCGACAGACTGCTGTCACTTTCCTGCTCCACTGACAGACTGAGGAGATCGTTCCTCCCCCACACTATGCGACTCTTCAATTCCACCCAGGGGTGTAAACATTAACATTATTCAAAGTTATTGTCTGTCTGTATACCTGCATTGTTACCACTCTTTAATTTAATATTTTCTTTATCAGTATGCTGCTGCTGGAGTATGTGAATTTCCCCTTGGGATTAATAAAGTATCTATCTATCTATCTATCTATCTATCTATCTATCTATCTATCTATCTATCTATCTATCTATCTATCTATCTATCTATCTATCTATCTATCTATCTATCTATCTATCTATCTATCTATCTATCTATCTATCTATCTATCTATCTATCTATCTATCTATCTATCTATCTATCTATCTATCTATCCTGTTTAATTATTACCTGCTTTTTGTGACTCCTATGTATTTATGATTTGCAGTGGTAGGTCTCAATTAGACATGCTGTTGTCCCATCTAGAGATGGTTCCTGCCTTGTGCCCAGACCCTTTCTCCCCATGACCTTGGGCTATAATAAACTAGTTCAGTTCCGTTAGCTTGTCAGAGCAGTATGTGCCCTTGATTGTTCCTACAGTCTGCACATGTTCTTCTTGCAAAGTGGTGAATAGAATTGTTTGAAGAGCTCCAGAATTCTTATCAGTAGTGTATTCCAGCTTAATTACAAATTGTGTTAAATTTGGGATAGATTTGCCATAGTAAAAAGCTACAGGCATCATCCCTGTGGTTTCTGTGCATCTTTAAGTCTTTGCAGATGAAAAGCAAGTAGCTTTTTCAATTGAGATAAATTAACCTTCCTTTAACCAATTGTTAATAACCTGCCACCAGTGTTGCCTTTTTCTTCCAAAAATTGGAACACAACATTTTCAGCTTTAATCAACCACCAATCACATGAGGTGAAATAAAGATCATGCCTCAAACACACATTAGACCATTTTTTCTTGTGCTTGATATTTTAAAGCTGACACATTCTCTTTAAGCTTACATTAAAGAAAATGACATAACAAATACAGTATGTTTAATTGTTCCATGATTGAATGAAGTGAGTTTTAAAAACTTTTTCCAGTGGCAGCAATATTTTGGTTATATAAATACTGCCATTGTGTCTGTACACCTGACAGTCTCCAGCTGCAATACCACTGTGTAAGCTGAGATGGAGGTGTTTCATTAATCCTTGTGCCAAGAAGCCTTTGACAATGCTGGTCTGCATAACAGTGCACTTTTAGTTTATATTAGCAGTGTTGATAGGAGAAGAAATTGGATTGAACTTTCTAATTCATTAGTAATTATGGCATTCAGAAAAATAGAGTCCTTCTTAATATTTATTAGAACTTTCCAGCAAGAGGATAGAAGGTCAAAAAAAGAAAAGAAAAGAAACATGGTTCATAAATAATCTATTAGTCAGTGTCATCTTTAGCATTTGATTTAGCTCCTCTGCCCCAGGCTGAAATTTAAACTGTAGTACTTGGCTAGGTATGTGGGTCATGTGGTGTTCTGACACTGGGGACTTTAACAGCATTCTCAATCCCATGGTGAAAACGGTCATGGGCTGTCAGAAAGCAGGTAGGGAGTCAGACATTTTAAGAAATCAAGTGAGTGACAGAATCACAGCTAGTAAGCACTGGCAGCATGCCACAATCCTACCTGTAGTTTGAATTTAATGAAGCAGATTGAACCTACTGTCTGTTACTTATCAGATATTCCTTTGAATTTATTTATTAACATTATCTTATTATTATTATTATTTCTTGGCTTTGTGGGGGTGTGAGGCCCTAGCTTATTGGATTGAAAATCTGCCAAACAGCATCTGATTACCTGATTCCCTCTCACAAATATGCAGACAGGCAGAAGCCGCAAATACATCAAGATGCAATTTAACATCCTGCCACAAAAGCTGGAATGTGTCCAAGGAGTCGGCCTGCTGCCCATGATGAGACAGAAGGAGAGAGAACAAGACAAATCATTTCTGTTCAGATGTGGAGATGACTTCTAGATGATGATTATTTGAATGTTTCCACTGATGGAACATTACCTTTCTAAATAGATTATTTAGATTTTGTAATGTCTGTCCCTCTACTGTATAAATGTCTTCCAGCATATAATTGCAATCACCTCTTGTTTGGGGGGCAGAATAGGGTTTTAACGGATTACTACCAGAATATCAACCCAAGTTTTTTTTGTTTGTTTTTTGTAACATAACAGAACATAATACACTCAGTCTGACAAAATGCATTTAATGATCATAGGGTTCCAGAGCTTATTTTGGCAGCACTGGGCACAAGGCACAACCCAAGCCCTGTTACAGTGCCAGTGTATATTGGGGCTCATTAAGATATTACTTATACTGATTATATTCATTCCTGAACCCACTTAATCCAGTTACATTGGCAGTCAATCAGTATCTAGTTTTATTTCTGTACACACTCAGGTGAGGGGCAATTTGGACTTGCCATTTACTGTAACATGTCCATCTTTGGAATCTGAGGAAACCCTGAAAAAACAGGAAGCAAATGTGGAACATGGGATTCAAACTGATAACAATGAATCTGTGGGGCAGCAGTAATAATCACTGTGCCACTCTGTCACTCACATTAAAATAATATTCAATTTAAATCATATTTCTAAATTATTTCCTCAACTTCATGAAAAGCCAAAAACACTAAATCCAAAATGACAGCACCTGACTTGCCCATGAAGAGGTGCTGTTGGTCTTTAGATATAAGGACCAGTCTCCCTTGCCTGTTACATTTATTTGACAGTTTTTATTTTTCACCACTTATCCTGAGAAATAATCTGAATTATTATTTTAACTCTGCGGTGGGTTGGCACCCTGCCCAGGATTGTTTCCTGCCTTGTGCCCTGTGTTGGCTGGGATTGGCTCCAGCAGACCCCCATGACCCTGTGTTCGGATTCAGCGGGTTAAAAAATGGATGGATGGATGGATTATTTTAACTTGTTTTCTGTTGCTTTGGCAGACCCATTTGTATTTATGTTTTAGAGTTAGAGGAAATGGAAAAAGCCCTTTGTGTCAATTTTAGGCTGCCTCGTGGATTACTGACATGGTGACCCGAGACTAGGAGTGATGGGAGATATCTGGAAACATTTAACAAAGAAGGCAATTTTTGAGAGAATTCTGCTTTGGAATATTACAGACCAGTAAAAAAGAGATAAGCAGCAAGTGACTTACCAAGCAGTTAGATAATAAGGAACATTCACTACAGATATCTAGAGTACACTAGCCATCAGAGCCGGACTGATGTTTACAATCAGCTTGAGCTTTCCCGGTGGCCTGCTGCCTGGCCTGGCCTGGCATTCAGAGCAACCAGTGAAATAAACTAATGGTGAAATTATATAATGTTATTATACTGGAAAACGAGTGGGCACAAATCCTTTTGGTTTAGCATTGGAGGGTTTCTTTTCTGGTTTCTGGTTGGATAGTTACTTGTTTTTGTTCAAGTCAAATTTTGACTTCGCATGTGTCTCACGCTCTGACAGTTAAACAGGAGCACTATGATGAGAAGTGCATACGTCTGGTGCTTTTGTGATTAAAGTTATATATGAAGATTGTTTAAAAGTTTATAATATACTTTGAATTATATTTGGATGTTGTATGGGTTTTGGTATTTGTTACTGTGTATTTATTTTGTTTTATTTTTGTTTCAAATTTTAATGAAGTGTAGCGTATGGTCACATTTTTAATGAATGAATAGGCTACATGAAATGTTTAATTTTATTTTTTTATTAATGAAACACATATGAGAGTGAATGATTTGTGTTTTTAAATATACCTGTTGCTCTTTATTTTATGTTATAAGTTTGTTAATGACCATATCTTGTTTTTACTTTTTTTAAAAATATTTTTAAAGTGCGTCTCTCAAACTCTGTCAGTCAAATGTTAGCGCTATGATGAGAGAGTGACTGAATAGGCTACACAAAATGTTTTTTGTTTATTAAGTGCATTCTTTAAAAAATGCTTGACAGAATTCTGTGGCATTGAGACTTTTTCTGAGTCTTTTGTCTATTGAAGAAATTCAAAGTGGTCTTTTTTGACCAACACTCCAAACTTTGTGGAAGAGTATTCAGCATTGCCATCCAGACACTGACAGCGGCTGTGTAGATTCCAGACTCACAGTTGAAATTGCAAACATAATCTATGTACTGTGGATTCCACTGACAACTACGTTTTGTGGTTCAGTGCTTTTTGCCACATTTGTTTTGATATAAATATTATAGAACCACAATGTTTATTTATTTATGAAGTGTTTACATTTATGAAGTGTTGTTCCACACTTTATCAGAGGTTGTCTTGAGACAATGTATGTGTGAAATGTATGTATGTATGTGAAATGTACTGTATGTGTAAAAGCTGAATCTACTGTCTCCTCATTCATAAAAAATTCCAACACAAAATTGTGTTTGTTAGTTTTTTGAGTCGTGCCTGTACAAGAAAACTGATGTATATTGTGTGGCCTGGGTTAGACTTGGGATTTCTGGCCTGAGTAAGCTTTCTAGTCTGGCCCTGCTAGCCATCAAAGGAGGAATTAGTTGGCCAGCTACAGGCATCTGTTGGGCCTATGGGGAGTTTGATGTGCAGCGTAACCCCTCACTACACACTAAGCAGAGTTGGGAGGATAAAGTAATAGGTCTGATTAAAGGCACAAGACTGACGTTGCAAGGGACTTGAAACTTTGATGGTGTAGGCAGTATCCAGACCAAAAACATTATTTAAAATGTAAAGCATGAAGAGTAATTTTAATAAAGGGGAGCTAAATCTATCTATCTATCTATCTATCTATCTATCTATCTATCTATCTATCTATCTATCTATCTATCTATCTATCTATCTATCTATCTATCTATCTATCTATCTATCTATCTATCTATCTATCTATCTATCTATCTAAAGTTTTCAAAAGTGAAATTTGTTGTGGTCTGGCATCCCAGAAATGCTTGCTGGTCCTCTCAAATATGTTTCGCATAATTTTATGTATTGTATTATTATTTAAATCAGTGCAGCCATCTAATATCAAGTCTGCTTTGTTAATTTCAGAGGCATTGGGGTCAGAGTTTACTCTAGTTACTAGAGTCTAGTACTAAGGTACAAGCCAGGAACCAACCCTGGACTTGGTGCCAGTCCACCACACAGCACATTCGCAGTCATTCATACAATACTATAACCTCATAATTGCATCCTTGAGGCTTAAGGGGCAAATTAAGAAATCAATGCCAAAACAGAAAAGATGTGTAAGCTCCAAAAAGACAACAACTAAGCCAGGATTTGAATGCAATTCACTTGTCACACATGCACGTCCGAGGATCTCCTTGCTGGCTCATTTGAGGTAGGTGACAACCCACCGGGGTGAGAGGGGTGCTGTCACTAACTGTGTTGTCTCCTTTTCTCCCCACAGCTTTGAGAAACCACCCAGTGAGGAAAATTAGCTCCGTCCCTTCCACTCCTCCTGTTATAAAAAGCCTGACTGCCTCCACTGAGCTGTCTTTTTTGGGACCGACTTCTGACATGTCAGAACTCTATAGAAGACCTCGTTTGTTGTGATAGCTAAACCTGAACCCTTATTTTCTTTTGTGTTTTGCCCTACAGGGTTATGTTAGATGTTGCCAGTAGGCACTTGTTTAATTTTGAAGTAGAAAAGCAGATAAATAAATGGGATGACCCAGCTGGTGCTCCAAATATTCTTCATTTGTTCCGGTTCTGTTTTGACCTGTGCTTGGCCAGCTCACACTCTATGATCACCCTCTATTATCTAATCAATTGGTAACATTCCATTTTGATTTATTTTTCAGTACCACTCTTCACTAAATACAGTGTGAAGGACAGCCGGGTCCCATGCCTGGCAGGGACGCCCCTGCTGCATCTGTTCTGGGGGAGCCACCATGGGCAGCTCAGTACCTCCCCCGGGACGCTTGGTGGCAGCCTCCCTGGTGGACGATGATTCCCCAACCTGGCGCAAGGCTCCATGGGAGATGGAGTCCTCCACAGCCTGGTTGGGGGCTTGGATGGCCGCCAGGGGGAGCTGCATGGACTTTCCAGCCCAGCTGGTCGACTCGTCAGCCCCACCCGGAAGGTCAATTAGGGCCAGGTAATCAAGCACCTGGAACGCTTCCGGGTGGGGTATAAAAAAGGCCAGCCACCACCACTCAAGAGAGCCAGAGTCGGGAGGAGGAGGACTAAGCCTGAGGAGGAGTGGTGGTGCTGAGGTGGATAAAGAGAGTATTAATTGTGTGTGTATTTGGGACTGTGTTGGGCCTGTGGGACACGGGGAAGGCGTGCCTCACGGCTGAAGAAGAATAAAAACTGTTTTATTTAAGTACGTGCCTCTGCCTGAGTCTGTGCCGGGTCGGGCGCTATACGGCACCTTTTACAACAGGCACAGAACGTGTACAAATCCAAATCTCCAATGTATCAACAGCAAATAGCTAAAGGAGTACTTCACCCAAAAATGGCATTTTTTTTAATATGTTACTTAACCCAAGTAGTAGTGTAGTGTAGTGATGACCAATGAACAATTTTAATCTCAACTTTTCATGCAGAATGGAGAGAAACAAGTTTATGATATAATGGAACACAATAGTGACAAAAAGCTGTACAATGGCCATCAATGTGAAAAATGTCAATGAAAAAAAAAAATCACATGGTTCTACTGAAAGAATTTGGACTGCTGCGGACGAGCGGTGAGGCCAGTCTAGCACCCATATTATCTACCTGTGCTATCCGCGCCTCCAGAACAAGACGGCGGCGGTGTATGCGTAAACAAAAGCGAGGTGTCCACGGTGGGCTCAGCGTTAAGGCTAAAGCTAATCCATGCAGAACGCCACTACCATCGATCTTGGTGGCGAATATCCGCTCACTGGAGAATAAATTGGACTACATTCGGTTGGATTTAACATCGAAGCGGGAGATTAAGGATTGCAGTGCTTTTGTCTTTACAGAGTCCTGGCTCACCGACTCCACAACCGACACTGCTATTAGCATGGAGGGGCTAACGAATCATCGGGCAGACAGGAGCAGCAGTCTCAGCGGCAAAACACGGGGCGGAGGTATCATCGTCTACATAAACAACAGATGGTGTGTTGACTCAAAAATAATCCACACATGTTGCTCTCCGGACACTGAGTTTTTGGTAGTTAAATGCCGGCCTTTTTATTTGCCACGGGAATTTTCCGTTGTACTTATAGTAGCTGTTTATATTCCCTCTGACGCTGACACCAAGGCAGCCATTGACACACTCTGCCACTGTATCAACGATTTGCAAACCACACATCCAGAGGGAGTAGTCATCATTGCTGGGGATTTTAACCAGGCAAACATGAAGAGAGGTTTACCCCATTTTTACCAACATGTGGATTTTGCAACTCGAGAAACCAATATATTCGATCATGTCTACACCAACATTAAAGGAGCATTCAAAGCATCCCCACGTCCCCATCTTGGCTCATCAGACCACATCTCTATTATGCTAATCCCAGCATATAGACCTGTGCTCATCAGATCAAAACCATCACTCAAACAGGTGAGAGTTTGGCCAGGAGAAGCCATGAATGCACTACAGGATTGTTTTGAGTGCACTGACTGGTCTGTGTTCAGTGAGGCAGCTACCACAGATCAAAGGACAGACATAAATGAATATGCAAAGGCTGTGTTTGGCTACATAAATAAGTGCATGGAGGATGTCTGCGTCACCAAAAACATCATTGTCAGGGCAAACGATAAACCGTGGGTGACTGCTGAGGTGCGAGTTTTGCTGAAAGTGAGAAACTGTGCTTTTAAATCTGGAGATATAGCTGCCCTTAGAACAGCAAGAGCCAACCTAAATAAAGCTATTAGAAGAGCTAAAAGGGCTCATGGAAAGAAAATAGAGAGTCATTTTCAAGATCACAGGAACAGCAGAAGATTATGGCAGGGGATTAAATCTGTGACAGATTACAAAACAGTTTCTTACCCCTGTGATGATAGCTTCAACTTCCTGAATGACCTAAATAAGTACTTTGGACGGTTTGAAGCATTGAATGATACATCACCAGTGAAGGCCACCCCTCATCCTGATGAGAAGGCACTGTGTCTGGAACCGGATGATGTTCTACGGACTTTGAGGAGAATTAATCCAAGGAAAGCTGCGGGACCAGACCAAATACCAGGTTGTGTACTCAAAGGATGTGCGGAGCAGCTGACACATGTCCTTACGGATATATTTAACATCTCTCTGTGTCAAGCTGTTGTGCCATCTTGCTTTAAAACCTCAGAAATCATCCCAGTTCCGAAAAAACCCATAGTCACAACCATGAATGACTATCGCCCTGTAGCCTTAACATCAATAGTGATGAAATGTTTCGAGAGGCTAATCAAGGACCGCATTACTTCTGTCCTACCCTCCTCTTTTGACCCACTCCAATTCGCCTACCGCTCCAACCGTGCCACAGAGGATGCCATATCTATTGCACTCCATTTTTCATTGGAACATCTGGAGAATAGAGACGCTATGGTCCGCATGCTGTTTGTTGATTTTAGTTCGGCTTTTAATACCATCATCCCTCAGAATTTGATCAGCAAACTGGGCCCATTGGGACTGGGCATACCTCTGCAAAACTGGATATTGGACTTTCTAATGGATAGGCCACAGTACGTACGGGTAGGAAAGAATAAATCAGATACCATCTCCTTGAGCACAGGTTCTCCACAAGGGTGTGTTCTAAGTCCCCTCCTCTTCACGCTCATGACCCACGATTGTTGTGCCAAGTTCAGCACAAACCAAATTATTAAGTATGCGGACGACACAACAGTGGTGGGTCTCATTCGAGGTGACGGGGAGGGGGATTACAGAGAGGAGGTGAAGTCATTTGTGGAATGGTGTGATAAAAACAATCTGGTACTGAATGTCGAAAAAACAAAAGAACTGGTGATCGACTTCAGGAAGAAACAGCTGATACACATCCCGGTCTACATTAAGAACACTGCTGTGGAAATTGTGCAGTCTACTAAGTTCCTGGGAGTTAATGTGACGAACAACCTCACCTGGTCCCTGCACACCTCCTCCGTCATCAAGAAAGCTCACCAGCGCTTGATCTTTCTGCGGAGGCTAAAGAGGGCCCATCTCAGTAAGTCAGTACTCACCACTTTTTACAGAGGGACCATAGAGAGCGTGCTAACCAGCAGCAGCTCTCTGTGGCAGGAGAGCTGCAGCGCTTCGGACTGGAAAGCACTGAGGAAAGTGGTGAGGGCTGCGGAGAGGATCATTGGAGCCCCGTTGCCAAATGTACAAGATTTGGCAAAACAACGCTGTCTGGCCAGAGCTGTGCGGATTTCTAGAGACCCTACTTATCCTGCCTCTGGAACTCTTTTCCCTCATGCCCTCAAGCAGAAGGTACCGCGGCCTGAAATGTAGAACTACCAGGTTTAAAAACAGTTTTTTTCCTACTGCCGTTCGTCTTTTAAATGAAGCATTTTAGTATTTTATTGTAGGCTGATTTTAACTATGTGTTTTTATTAATGTCTTGTGCATCATATTTTCGTTCTGCAGCACATCTTGGATGTTCTGCTGAATGACAAATAAAATTGAATTGAATTGAATTGAATTGAATAATCCACATGTCAGTTATCCAGTCGTATACTCAAATGGTGTAAAAAGCATGCATTTTTGCTAAAATATTGTTACATATATACTTCCAGATGTATTAGCACACATCAAACATTTCCAATTTATGATGTGTACTGTTAATATTGGGTGCTTTTGGGTGGAGTGTTCCTTTATGTGTTCATGTATGTAAATGTTGTAAGGTTTAAAGTACATTTAACACACAGCAGAGTATAACAACAAAAGTCCTTTAAAATTATTAGAGATATGTGGCCAGAAAACAGTTGAAAAGAGGAAAGCAAAAATTCCAGGTGACTATATTTTTGGAAAAAAGAAACCTCTAGGAACTCAAACTTCTAAGGACCAAGTACATGTCAGACAGTTCAAAAAACATTAATTGTTTGTTTTGTTAAATTCCTGAGCTCCTAGTGAAAAAACAGAACAGAACTTATTTAAAAAATATAAGATTTTTCTACCTTGGGAATGTCCTCATAATATTACTTGTTTTCAGTCAATCTATTAATCTTTATGTAGTGATTATTACAGACCAGGTGGGTATTTTTCGTACGTCGTTTAAATCATCCGAGATCAGGTGCCTCATCTTGGATAAGTTAATGCCGGTGACACTCATCCGGGATAGGTCGGTTTTTCAAACGCAGCCGTGTATTAGATTAGTCTAGCTGGATCTAATCATACGAGATGAATGCGCGCACCCGCGCTGAGTGAAAAGCCCATATATATTGAGTCTAGAAAACATGATCAGCAAGTCTTTGATAGGCTGTAACAAAATGACGAAAGAACGGGCGCATTTTTTTTTCACACACGCGGCGCAAGACCTTTTATTCGAAGGACATGAAGAATTTCAAGATTTAATATGCACAAGGGGTAACACTGCAAAAGCAGCCCAGACCAGAAAAGACGGCTGGCAAAAAGTGGCCGACAAATTAAATGCTAAGTAGTGTGCATTGTACTTACTGAATGCAGCGTTTTATTTCCTATGTGTCAGATTAATTATTATTTAATATGTCATAATTCCAGATCAAACGTGAGCACAAGGAGAACATGGGAACAGGTTAAAGTGAAGTACAAGAATATACTTCAAACTGGTAAATATTGGTATATAACTATTTAAAGAATTGTTGACATAAATAATCATATATAATATAAAAAACATTAATTTTAAAGCTAATAAGAAGGCAGACAAGCAAAAAACAGGTGGAGGTCCACACGGTCCAGACCTAACCCCTGCAGAAGAGTTGGCTCTCCAGCAAAATGCCCATCGCCCTGTTTCTGAGGGCATTCCAGGGGGAAGCTCCTCCTCAGAACCAGTGGCAGGATGCAGTGGTCACTTCATTTCAGGTATAGGATGGTCATTGTATATATTTGTCCTCCATGTGTGCCATAGGTATGTTCCATATAGCCCTCTTTTTTGTTGGGTCAGTTCCAGGGAATGTCATATCCCTTGAACCTGTGTCTGACCAACGAGATATTGACAAAGGTCAAATATTTGATGAAGACACTGTGTCTGATTATTCATCAGGAGGAGAGGTACATTTTCCAAATAATGTTTGATCAAACTCCACTCTGCTCAGTCCCATGTGCCCCAATCACATTTGGAAACCCTGGTAATGAGAATGTTAGGCTGATTGAGATTCTTCATGGAACTGTGGGTGTTTTAGCCTGTGTTGCCTACCTGCAATGGCATGAAACGCCTCTTTTGTTGTCTGCACACGCAGGTGTCCAGGAAACACTATGAAAACCCGAAGGAAATATTTCAGAGCCAAACAGACTTTACGAATTGCCTGGCAAACTGCACTTTTAGTAGATTTTCCACATCACCTACAGTATATGAAAAAATTGCCGCTTGTAAAAAACCTCAAAGCAATGCATACTGTCTGTGTGGTTGTGAGAGCCCGACTTCGCCTAGTTTGACTTCGAATATAAGGTGCTAATAAATCTTTGAGGTACAATATTCCCCCTCGGCTAA
Source organism: Erpetoichthys calabaricus (assembly GCF_900747795.2). Lineage (NCBI taxonomy): Eukaryota > Metazoa > Chordata > Cladistia > Polypteriformes > Polypteridae > Erpetoichthys > Erpetoichthys calabaricus. The sequence goes on along the minus strand of NC_041405.2, from coordinate 86,585,667 downwards.
AGCAGTTTCTTTCGAAAAGAATTTCCTTCAGGAGCAATAAAGGATCTTGCCGATCGCGCAAAACCCTCTCTATATGAAATTCTCTTCGTATAATTTGCGCACCGATATCTATTGGTCGCTCATTCATGAACGGCGAAGCCATGACTGGATGACTTCCACGCACCGTCACTGATTACGTGTGTAAACTAATTCTTGTTTACGTAGAACAAACCTGCTCCGAGCCAAATCAGGCCAAATCGTCAACAATTACATCTGGCTAAATGACTAATCCACGTATGAAAAATACCCCTCTGAGCTATCACAAGTCACTTTAAAAAGCAAGCAGTAAACTTTACAAATCTGCCATGTAATATTTTTGCTCTTTAGATGTGATCTACATACGTGTAGAGATGTACACACACACATCCCCACACTTGCCTTATCTCTGGCCCAAGAATCATTCAAATCCAAACTGCAAACAATTTCAGTTTTCAATCTATTAGCACATTGCAGATTCTTGTGTGAGGATGAGTAATGCTTTTTCAATGGCTGGTTTAGATCCAGAGGACTGGAATGTTCCTAATGACTTTAATAAAGCTTTTCTGCTCTTACCTCAAAAGCTACTTCACTTCCTACAGCATGATGTACAAGGGGGTGCGATCATTAAGGGTCAGTTTGAAAAAGGTTCCATTTTACAGTAAGGTGGCGACTTACACAGGATGTATTAGTGCCTAATTGCTGCTGCTGAGCAACTAAATGTGGTAATTTAATGAAAGCAATGTTTGGTGGAAGTAGCTGAGAAAGCAAGAGAACAAAATGAAGAAAAATGAACTTTTTTCAGTTTAATTTAATCTAAATGATGCTTAACAGGCATTAAATTCAGGCAGTGGAATCACAAACAAAATTTGCCCTGGGATAATTTCTAGAGTCCATTTGAATGTCTAACTGTACTCACGTGTTTTTTTGTTTTTTTTTTAATTATTCCTGTGGTTTCCTTTCACATTCTAAAGATGCACTTGTTAGGACTAAACTATTTTAGTATGGCTGAATTTGTGTGCACCCTGCAGGGAACTGGCTGAGACATGTAGCTACTGGACTACAAATAGATGTCCTGGTGCCAAACAAATGAGTGAAACAAAGACACATACAGTAAAAATAATGAATATGTGCTAAAGACTAAATCAGACACAGGAGAAAGAATTGAGAAAACAAAACAAAAGCTGTAGTGGCTTTGAGGAAGATAAAGGAATACAACTTGATGGGATAAGATTTTGATTTTTAATTGTCTTTGCTTGGGCCACTTACTTCCTAAAAAGCCTTAACACCCAGATACTTTCTGTTTAGATGAAGCTGTCCAAGTACCATTTAGGGTTAGCTCTACATGTAGACTGCTTAATTAGCCAGACAAAAAAAAATCTCAACTGAGAAAGAATACAAAGATGAATAACACCTGTGATGGACGTTATGCATGGGCAGGTATCCTGGCTGGAATTGAACAAGGTTACTTACCTGGACAGAAGGTCAGGCACAAGAAACAGGGGAAAGGTTGTCCTTCCTCAACCAGGAGCCAGGCGGAATTGAACTGAGGAGGCCAGTGTAGTGAAAGGACACCCCTGACATGCTAGATGGCACCCTCCCAGGGTGACACTACCTGTGCAGATACCCGCAAAGCACACTGGGAAATATTGTCCCATAGGCAGCCTTGGTTCCGTGGGTGCTCCCAGGGGGTGGTGCAGAGATACATCAACTTTGTGGGACTTCCGTTTGACCTGGAAGTACTTCCATTGGGCTATGACCTAGTACTGGATGTATTCCCGAGTCCAACATGAAAGAAGCCACTTGATCTCATGGAGTAGAAGGAAAAAGGAAACAAAGAAAGAGAATTGCATTGCATTGGTGATTTTCAAAGCCTTTTTTGTAAGGTATTTGAAAAAATAAATATTTTATTGTACCATGACTTTTGTTGTGGTGGTTGTGTCTGAGGTTTGGGGTGCTTCAATGCCCCCTACGGAACACACATCATAACTTAAAATTATGGTGTCAAAGCATTTAGCTTCAAGTTACGGTTAGATAACTAATCAAACAGTGTAGGAAAACATTTTTGCGTTGGTGTTATAGTTTACTCCACATCCTCAGATGGAAAGTACTGGGAGCACAAGGTTTTATGGTGTTTGACAATTGTGGATCCCCCGGAGCTTGTTCTGCTTTTATTGCAAGGTAGACAAAGATTCCAATCGTACAGGACACACTCCAGAAAGTTTACAGTAGAAGTCAGGAACATTCATGGATTTCCAGGGGTAAGAAGACATATCTGGGCTTTCCAGTCAATTGAGAAAACAAAAACAGAAAAAGAAGGCAGCCAGTTGATTAACAAACATCTAAAAGTTCCCTCAGAGGAACGCTGTGACTCTAATAATGTCACATTCTGTTAATATTGAACATACTCTGTCTCTTGACTGCCCTCCTGGTAGAACTTTGCTTGTATTACTACACTGAGAAGCTTTTCATGTAAAGCTAAGATTACAGCTATCTGATTCTAAATAAAGAAAAAGCAGAATCTCTTTTTAACGATTTCTTTGTATTCTGTTAAACAGCATTACACATTTCATGTAAGTCTATGACTTGGTTGGTTGAGTGCCCTCTAGCAGTAAAATATGGCTTGCACCAAAACTAATGGTTAATGACATAACCTAAAATTTGTGTGTCATGCCTAAGTTAGATGGCTAACTGTGTACTTTAAATTTAGGAAGATCAGAGAACTAATTTGAGGGCATAAGCATATGTAGGGCATTTGAGGGCATAAGCATGCTGAGAGCAAAAACAAATGGGTAACTCTATAGATTTGTAGTTTGTCATGGCACAAATGACACATCTAAAAGCATAATTTTAAATCTGTATGGTACTGTGTTTAATTAAAGTAGATAGTTAACTTTATCAGTTAAAATTTTGTTCTGTGACATACATGTAAATCAGATGGCCTCATTTATAATCTAAAACAAATATGATATGTCACATAGCTAAGTGTTGATGGCTATACTGGAATAAAGAAGATAGTTTACTGAACAAGTTAAATGGTATAGCTTTAATGACTAAATATCAATAAAAAAAACAACTAATGGTGGACTTTAAGTGAGGCAAAAGAACATCTTCAACATTATCCAACAAGGGTCTGATTATATAGAGGTGGAGGCTAGCTTCAAGTTAGAGGGTACCACTATTTGCCAACACTATAACATATAGAATTAAAACAGCCCTTATGGTTAAGATAGTCCACCAGAGGCTGTTCTTTCTTAGATGTTTAAAGTAGTTTAGAGGGCCACAGGAAGACATGCCTATTTTCTGCAGGTGTCTGACCGAATATTTCCTGGACCATTTCCATCACTGTGTTGTAAGGCATCATCAAGCAGGCATTAGGAGTAGTAAGCATCTCATCTTAAGTCACAGCATGCCATGTTCCCTCTGTAGATTTACACTACTTTTCCAAACTAAAATGTAAAGCTTTGAAGAACTTATTCAACCCACTGCATCCCACCTATCTTTGGTGTCTTGACCTCAGAGTTTCTTTGCATTCCACGCTGTTGTTTTTATTTCATTTATTACATAATTTGTCTGTTTGTAATATAAAATATAATGTAGCCTGGGCTAACCTCTAGAGGCGTCTGACTCATACTTCGCTTTGCATCTTTCGCCTCCTTATTAAGCAATTAACAAAGCAGACATTAATAATTAACACAACAGATTGCAGAAAGGGGGTAGAATAAAATGAGACAGGGCACTAAAGGTCACTACTTTGCTCACCAAATGGGCTACAAATCAATCCAGTTGTCCAGACTCCATCTCTGCTGAATGAGCTGATAGCCTTACACAAGAATGCTGTGCTGTTTAATGAACAGCAATCGGGCCACTGTTTTCTGAAGGCAGCTAACTCCCATACTCGAAAGCCGGTGCCCTTCAGATCCTCTATTAGACTGTGCTGCTAACATTCACTTCTCTGAGAAGTGTAAGAATGCATGGTGAAAGGCCTCTTAGCCAAATCAAACCCCAGGGCTCCTATAGTCCTGCTTTACTTGTTATATATAAGAGTGTTGGGTGGCACTCAAAGTCTTAAATGAAATTCTCCAACATTAAAATCTCAGTGTCTTCAAGTCCATATGCAGGTAAATTTGTAGCCAGTATGATTTTGCTAATGTCATCCATCTTGCCTTTATATATACTCTTTGATTCTAGGATTGAGAGTCACAGTTTTAAGATTGCACAAATCCCCTTGGTATAAGGTTCCTACCTATTGTGTGTACCATAATAACATCAACTCTGAGCTCCTGCAGGGTTGCTGGTAACATGTTTTACTGCATAACAGATACTTCTTCCTTGAAAATACAGCTTTGATAACACACAAGAAAGCAGCCACGGGGTGCAGGATCTTTTGTAACGAATGAGGTCGCCTCTTAAAATGGATTGATGAAAAAATAAAGGACAGCCATCAGTCACTGACCTGTTGCACTAAAACAAACAACAGAATTAAATCATTATACATTTCTCAAAAGAGACTTAGTGAGATGTGTTAAGTTGTCCTGTCCCAGCACGTTATTAGGTGATAGATGATATATACCACTTATTATTTCGGCACTTCCTTCTTGTCGATTAAAAAGACTGAATTAAAAATGCAGTGAATGTACAGTTATTTTTTAGGGTGCTACAAGTAATCAGTGATGGTTTTTGATAATGGCTTAGAAGATACAGTAGTATTTGTCAAGAACTGGTATATGCGTGTGTGGGTGGGTATGTGCAGTTTAGGTACTACAAAGGCTTTTCAGAATTTCTCTACTCTGCTCACTACACCCCAAGAAAACTCAGTCAAGGCTGTCACCTGAACACTCTTTTCACCGCTCATTCTGACAACTCCATTGTAGCGCATAGTATGAAACCAACCACAGCCATTCTATTATTTATTCATGATCAGTTATTAATATGCTATTGTCCCAAAAAGTTACCTGATTAATCCACTTCAATTTTTGATAGAGCGTTCCAAATGAGGTCAGAGTTAGAGTGTGATAGCCAAAGATGTAAGAATATATTTCGAAACAGCAGGAAATATTAATAAGGAATGTGAGCAAGAAACAGCAGCTCATCAACAAGCAGGAAGGTTCCCTTTATCAGCATACAGTCATAGCAGCAGGATCTGTGACAGTTCATCATGGTGTAAAATATGCAGAAGAGTCAAATAAAAGTGCAACATTTGCGTCAGAAGCCTTAGGAAGCATAGTGGGAGGAAGGAGGCCTTGACTGCAAATTTCAGGGAGGGTCATACAAAAATGAGAAGAGAAGTATATGACTTGGAGAACTGTAATGTGCTCCCAAAGGTCTGCTATCCTGGAAATGTTCATTATACAATAAGGAATAACTGACTGAATGACAGCTAATACAAAAAAGAAAACTGGTGGCTGACTCTGTTTTATGGAGCAAGAGTTTAAGCCTTTTTTAGATATCATGTTAAATCTGAAGAGCATTTATTTTTGTATGTCTCTTTGGGATAATGTACTACAAAGCAAAACATGCATTCTCTTTTGCTGAACATGTAAACAATTTTCATGCTCCTCATTTCAGAACATTACAACAGAGACTGTCAGGATTGTCAGCACATTTACTGGATGCAACTGAAGCCACCAATATGACACAGAGCCATGCTCCTGCCACAAACTATTTGCTGTTTTTCAGTGCATCTAATCTCTTAATCATTGAATGATATTCCAAAGCAATGTGAAATCACTGCACCGTTTGGCTTGTCACATCTGTGTATGTAATGCTACCTGGATGTGATGCTTATTGTAAAATGCACTTGGAAGAATGACTCAGAGCGAGTAAATACACAACATAACAAAACCTTCTCAAACCCACATAAATAGGATAGTAAAGCCTATCCCAGCAGCATCGGATAGGATGAGCTATCAGTCCATTGTGGAGCACCATCACTCATAAGCAGGCAATAACAGATTTCCCAGTTAACCTATCCTGCATATCTTTAGGGAGAAAAACAAAATACAGTATTCAGAGAAAGTGCCACATAGACCATTGGGAATATGCAAACTGCACACAAAAGACGGTCAGGCATTGGATTCAGACCCAGGACGCTGGTTTTGTGAGGCAGCAAAGTTGACCACTGCTTTATTGTTCAGTACAGGCTCAATGAAGTTTATTTAAAAAAAGATGGAAGAGAATTTACAACCTTATCTGTTATGAAATATACATTTCAGATTGATACGTGTTGAGAAGGGTTTAGATGTTAGCCTGCTTAAACTATTGCTTAGGAAATGGCTCTAATGCATAATGTCTGGAAACTGGATTGATGAGCCGACTTAAATTCATTGCTTTAAATTTTGAAGAGTTTCTCAGCAAAGGGAGAAGAATAGTAATCTGCAGAATGCACCTGAAACAATTTGAAAAATGGAACCACAAAAAAGTCTAATTATTTTCAATAACAGCAAAATCTATATCTTCATCTTTCTTTTCCTTTTTCCATTTCTACTTCCAAAAAGAGCTGCATAGCCAGGAGGACATTGACAAAGCTTACATGCATGGTCACATTGAAAAGAGGTAGACTGCATACACTGAGCAGAACTGTTGCTGAGGTCTGAGCTAAATATGCCCCATTAGTTTTCTTGCAAGTGTAATTAAAGTTCCAGCTGACAGTGTTTTATTCCTTAAATTCCATTTGGTAATCTGTTTTGCACCAGGTGCTTTAATCTTCAGCAGCCGTATTAATACCCATTAGTTTTCTTCGTGTACATGAACAAACTCCTCTGTGAAAGACTCCCACACTCCACATGCTTTATTCTGCTTCAAGTTTATGTTTTATGGTTTGTGTGCTCTTATTAAAGTGTTGACTTCTGCATTATATAATCATAGAGGAATATTTACCACAAATTAATTTATTTCTCAAACCTGCTTATTGAAATATATGGTCATAAAGGGGCCAGGACTTATCATGATTGCATCTGGTCCACAGTAGCGACCAACTCTGAATAGAGTTGGAGTCCAAAACAGAGAGCACTCATGCACACACACACACACCCTCTCATACTGTTCCAATTTAAAACTGTCAAACAACTAAATCTGGACGCCTTTGGAATGTGGGAGAACACTGAAGACTAAGAGTTCATTTGTGATCTCAGAACTCTGGAACTTTTAGGTACCTCCACTTGGCCAGAATAAATCTCAACTCATCATTTCGGTTGGTGTATCATCACAAAAACTTTTATCACAATCTTTTCTGAATACCATTTATATGTGATCCAAGTGCAGATCAGCTATATCGATTTGCTGTGTATAATGTGTATTGTACTAACTGCCCCATCTCCAGTGTAAATTGTGCAGAACAATTAATCTCTTGTGGTGCCCTCTAAGTAAACTGCTATTTCACATGTTTGTATAATGTTAGGATCAATAACACCAATTTAAAGTCCCACATATGAAATGATTCAGTAGCTAATATCACATTTGTAATGAAAACCAGCAAACACAATTTTCAGGCATGACATTCATCTGTGTCTTCAAAAGTTCCTTTATTACAAAAACTGTTATTATGACTTAAGAAAAAAAATCAATAATCCATGAAGGTGGTTTGTATTTATGTAAATCGAGGAAAGCCCTATTTTACCACCACTTGAAAATCTATGGAAATATCTGCATATGGTTTGCAGCCAAAGTTGCATTCTACACATGAGTTACACATTTCTTTGTCCAGATATTCAAACAGGGTAAGCCTTTTATCCTAGAAGCTTTCTTTGGATCTCTGTTACCATTTATGCCACACTCATTTACAATCAGTTCTTTGGTATATTACTGAGAAAATTACCACAGTTTCCATTCTAAAGGACTAGGGTGATGTACCATGTTAGCTATTATGAATGTAGTGAAAAGTCAAACAAAATGACATCTTTTATTGGCTAACTAAAAAGATTACAATGTGCAAGCTTTCGAGGCAACTCAGGCCTCTTCTTCAGGCAAGATGTCATTTTGCTTGACTTTTCACTACATTCTGAAGGAAAAATAGTTTAATACTAGAAGCTTGCTCAACAGCAAAGCATTCTTTAGGGTTATTGCCAATACTGAGGCCACATCCTAGATGTTAAGACAGATGCAACTGAAAGAGGATGATTGGGCCAAAAGTTTCACAAATATGTAGCTGGAATGGATGTGGCCCTGAGGGAAGAGGCTGAAAAAATCATTGTCAGGGATGGTGATGGATTATATGAAAAGAATACGACTCACCCCAAAAAGTGACCAGGAACCATAAAGAGTGAAGGTAAAAGATTTGGGGGCAATCTGCTCACCAGGATACGCCTGAAGAATGGCTGTTAAAAAAGTGATGATAATGGTATACAACATGTTGGACATGTAAAAGGAAGTATGCTTTATAAGAATAAATTATATTTCAAGACTTATTAAAAATTCTAATTTCAGGCAAAACGCATATTACACACCGATCATAGCCTTATCTATTTTATACTGACTAATCTAGGATGGCAGCAATATTTAATCATCATTAACAAACAACCAGCTTTAAATAACACTAACAGAATGAAAATAAATATTGTATATTCTGCATTAAATATGTGTTTTTTAAACTTTACAGTATTTAGCATGCTTTTAATTTCAGGTAGCAAAATAACAAAAAAGTCTAAAAACAGGTTACAAAACATGTAGAATTCTCGGGGTAATTAAGACACAACAGGTATAGGACATAGGATAGTAGGACATAGGATAGTAATGCTAAACAAGACAATGATATATTTATCATTGAAAATGGAAGCCATTCTATCCCAGTTTGTATTTGTCTGAAACTAATTTGGCTGGGCACAGAGTTAATGGGAGGAGTAGGGATGAGCTGGAAGAAAATGTTCTCCATCATGTCAAAGTTTGGGCGCATATCAGAAATTGCAAGTTTATTATCGTCATAATCTACAGGTATGTAAACTAAGTGCTGTAATAGTTAGAGGCTCTGTCCATGCTACTATGTTTTCATATAAAAACACAGACATTAGGTTCCATTTTCATCCACCTTTCATCCACACTTTCATCCACACCACCTTGAATTTTTAACTCCTGAGAACAAAGACTCTCCACAGGGGTATTCTCCATATGTGGATTACCGGTTTAGCAGGATTAAATCGTTGATGATTTATTATGATCCTAGATCTGTCAATTCTTCAAAACTCTTGTGTGATGTATCGTCATAGCAACAGATCATAAACTTATGTAAACAAGGATTAGCTCGCACACTTGGAAATCCGTTCAGACTTGGCCTCGCCATTCATAGATGAGTGGCCGATTGCAATCGGTGCGCAGATAATAAGAAGAGAATTTCAAGTTGAAAGAGTTTTGCACTGTTGTCAAGATCCTTTAAACTATCCAGATAATCATCTTTTTAACAGATACCACTTCACCCGAGAAGGAATTTTATATATCAGAAATTTATTAACTCCTTATATTAGGAGCCAAACACAGAGAAGTCATACTCTCACAACCACACAAACTATGTGCATTATTTTTAAATGATAACACAGTCGGAGAATCAAGAAGCACATTACTACTGTAAGATATAAAAATAGTTGCAGTACAAACCTCAAATTCAAAGGTTTTAGATCTTCATGATTGTCTGATATCCTCAGGTCACAGCATAGCTATTCTTAGTGTACACACATTTCTGTGCTTAGGTTTTGGGGAAGATGTTGCCTTTACAGACAGTAAATATCTGTGTGTCCATATAATTAATATTTGTAAACTCAATATAATATAAATTGTGTTATCTAAAGGCAAGGTTACAGTTCCCATAGCAAAATTCAAAGATCATAATCCCATGGGAAGTATATCAAAACCCAGGGACCTTTGTAACACTATGGCACTGGAGGTCTCTGAGTGGTCATGTCAAAGGTGGACACTCATAAGTAATGACTGCTGAGATGTCAATAATCTCTTCATGTTTATGTAAAACTGAAGGCAGAGTGGGACATCACTTGAACCCTGGTTTAATTTCTGGCTGGGCTTCCTTCTTTGTGCTCTATGTGTCACTCTCAAAGATCCCCAAAGGCTTGCTGGTAGGTTAATTGATCACTGTTCCATTGTGTATACATGAGTCAGTAGACTGGCATCACAATAAATGTTGACTAAAAGACTAAGGCACCCTACAACTCTGTATTTGGAGAAAGTAAGATAAGAAGAATAATGGGCACCTAGTTGATACTAAATTAAATTATTGTTTTTATGTTAAGACTACAAAGGATTTGGATAAATTTGCAGGGTATTCATTAAGTGAAACTGCTTATCCTAGATAATGGTATCACATTTACAGAAATAGTATGTTTTCTTTGTCTTCCCTATTAAGGATGTGGGGCGAGAAATATTAAAAAGCATCCTAGAAGATTCTGCTTTTTACTTTTTGGTCAAAATTTTCAAAATCGTATCCATAAACCAAAAAAAAAAAAAACACACAGCCATATTATGTCATTCTCTAGATGCTTTTTCTTTGAAGCAAACATCTGTGCTTCTTCTGGGAAGTCCTCAGACCATATTCTAAGTCTAGGTGCTCTCTCAGTGAGATGCTGGAAGCTCTCAGAGGACATTCCAACAATACGCTCAAACTGCTTCTCTCTCTGTTTTGCTCCAAAAGGACTGGTTCTACTATATTGTTCAACTTGTTGACGTACAGTATTTAGGAGAGTGAGAACAGCAGCAGCGATGGATACTGATTTCAACAACTTGGACCCAGCACTTTTTCATTTGAGTCACTACCAAGAATAGTTAACCTTAGGTGAGACTTGCAAAGCAGACTGATCACTACTTTGAAAGATTTATCTAAGTACTTAGTTACCATTTCAGCACTGTCTTCCTTCAAAATGCTGGCAGAGCCTTTCACAACTGCATTAATTCACTGGTCAATTGCATGACTATTTCAATTGTAACAAGTGAAAATGATGTTAAAGTACCTGAACTTCTTCTCTTTGGTCATTTTTATTATGGGAAAGGATAATAACCTATGATTTTATGGTGCTGTTTTTCATCCCATCATCTGCAAAATGCTTCATAAATTGTAGCCAGATGAGGCCAAGCCTGAGTGAAGGTTTACATTCAATGAATGTCTGTTGACTGGGTGTCCCACATAACCCTGCCAGGCTCACATTGAAGAAGCCATGTTTGTCCATCATGTGGTTTCACTGCTTGCTGGGTAAAGGTGACAGTAATATAAATCTGTTGAATAACAGTCATAATTGAGATCTAGATGTTCTGATACAAAGGAAAGTGACAGATAATTACTAAATAAAGGGCCAGAAGAAAAGACATGATCCAGAAAAACAAGCTAAGATTCAAAAACGTGAAGTTTCTTAAACATTAACATCAAGCCAAAATAAAACACTACTGTAAATTGTAGGCTCTGCACAGAAGTTGTTTACTAGGAGCTCTAGATTAATTAGCACACTATTCCTTTGTTCATTTTCTGCAAACTTGGATATTTAGGAAGTGCTCTTTGTGACCATTATACCCACAACCTTGTGATGTCACAGCTAACTACCAGGTTGTTTCCCTATTAACACAGTAATAACGGCTCCACAAAATGGCAGCACACATAATAAACAAAATGACGGTAAAAATACTCATCTTTACAATAACACTTTCTGGAGGCACTCCAAGCTCATATCCAGAATTGTTGTGTTAAAAACCCCTGCCTAAACATAGATATTTTGGGAAACACCTCAGAAAAGATCCAAGAAAAAGAAAGAAAAAATGGAAATCATAACAATGGAGAGTCTTTCTATGAAAAGCACATTTTTGCATTTCTTGTAATCTCTTTTGTGTAATAAATGACCCATATTAATTAACATTCATCTAGTGAGGTGCTGCTCTTCTAACAATGAGTAAATGTTAAGGCTCCACCATTGTTTTTAAAACTATTTAGCCAGACATCTCTCAGAGTAAAAACTAAGCCTGTCAAACTTGTTTATCTTTCAATTCAACCCCAATTGGAAGTCAGATTTGTCAGGTGTGATTACTAATGAAATAATCCATTGTGCCTCCTGGCCTCCAAACAGCGGCCACAGACTGAATAATTCATAAGTATAATTTATACTGGTTGGTCCTGCTTGTCAGCTCCAGATCTCTTCAAATATTCTTTCAACTGATGTACTTAAAGGTAAACTTAGAATAAGCCTAACTCCCTAATTTACTATAAAGTTCATATTTCCTAAATACTCTTTATGAAGTATGTGTGTGGGCTTAATCTTGCATTAGTAATGAGAAACAGATTTGAGCTGCGTTTTATTTGTTGGCACAGTACACAGACAAGCTGTTAGTGCAAAAGGGACCATAGGAATGTGTCTAATTACCCGCTTTATCTGTCATCCTGGCCCTTAAGTTGATAATACAAGTGGAACATCATCACTAAGCACACTTTCAGCCCTCTGATCATAATTAACAGGACTCGATAAGTTAATGTCCTTTATCATGACAGAAGATGATAATCGGTGAGGTGTGTTTTAGATGACGCAAAATAGCTCCCTATTTTGTAAAAGATCGAAGTTATGAGTAAAGTGATGAACTACTGAATGACACTGCAACCACACCAGCTGTCCAATACTTAAACCAGTGATGACTGAGACATGAGTTTGAACAGCACATGCCTGGATTTGCCAGGACAAAAAAAGGCCACATAGATAAAAGATATCCATTCTGATAAGAACATATTACAAAGGAGGTGAGAAGAAACAACAGAGCCTATTTGCTTTAACTATACACAGGCATTCTTGTGTTTATATGTGGGTGGATTTGCATGAAAAGTGCAAGGTAAAAAGCTGGGCCTACTTGAGGTGTAAGCTTTAAAAAGAAGTAGGCGAGACTGTTCAGGGTACTATGTCAGATGAAAACACATGAGAATGGTGGCATTTATCTGGGGCGCCCAACAGCTGGAAAAAAAAATATGGCATAAGCAAAAATGTATAAATTAGTGCCAGGCTGGCCCATTATTGTTATCGTTGTTTAACTGTTGATCAAAGAAGGGTATACTGTCAAATTAGTAAAGCAGCACTTGATGATAGAGAGGCTAGAGAAAACAGTACAAGTCATATTTAGGTTTTATTTATATATAATTGTTTTCTCTATTTCGTATCCTAGCTTTCTGACATAATGTACGTGTGGAGTAAACATTGTGGATGGGTCTTGTGGGCTGTGCCTGCCCAATCAGAGTGCTAGGCCTGTGCACTAGTGATTTTTTTTTCTTTTTAATAAGAGAAACAGTTTCTCCTAAAATTCATATATATATGCAAAGCAGGTAAATTTATTAGGTGACACAGGTGGCCAACTAGTTAAAGGTTGTGCACCCTGGACCCTGAGGGGGACCAAAACCTCACTTGAATTCTGGGCACTGGTAATGAAAGTAAAAGTGTGTGGTATATACGCAAAGGGCAGCTCACTCCTTAAAGTCTGCAGTATATACACAAAGAGGCAGTGTCAACTGAACGTAAGCGCACTCCAAACACCAAGTGGGTCCTATCCTCCACATTTCCACATGTCCTTGAAGTTTAATATTATCAAATATTGTGGAGCCAAGACCAGAATCATTTGTGTTTTATTGGAAATTCATATTGTCTAGTATACACTCACAGAAATCCGGATTTCTGGCCTAATATGTGGTTTCGGTGATGAGTCTGTGTATGAGCAGGGCTTTAAGCAGGTTGGTACACATTGGCACGTCTCCATTTTTCACAACTGTGTACTGGCAGTGTTTGTCAGTATAACAGCATGCATCCTGCTTCACACAAGGGGGACTCCACCTCCACACCCTACCCAGCCAGCCAATTAAAATCTTGGCATTCATGTCAGTGCTGAGTATTTTACTGAGGACACAACCTCGGAACTATGAAGAAATCCTTCTCATACACAGAGCACTGGCACTTATGTTTTTCCACTGTACTGTCCAAGATTTTAAAACACTTTAATTTTTGGTTCTACAATTGACTGAAAGTGCACAGAGAATAACTTTCATATGGATGCTTATCTGCAAATGAGACTTTTTTTGATTTAACTGATTGTACCATTGGATTGTGGTTGGCAAATATTTAACTTTGTTAGCCATCATTTATCAATTTATTAAAAAAAATCAGAAATGTTTTCAAATTACCGCACCTATAAAGGGTGGCAGTATCCTAGTGGTTACATCCTTCTTCTTTTTCCCATCTCTCACGTACAACAGATATGCATGATAAATTAATCAGTGCATCTTAATTTTCTAGGTATGCATGAGTATGCTCAGTGTTGGTTTGCCTGTATGCCAATTGCTTCTGGGATATGCTCCAGTTTCTTGTAACATTGCAATAGAAAATGCTTGATAGGAAAATGGATAGAAGGATACTTTAACAATGTGCTTTAATAGTAAATGTATGAATGGCAATATCATGAAGACACTTTTTTTTATAACATGTTACATGAGTTATTACATTCTACTAAAATCATCATAAGTCATTTTGCTGCTATTCCTCTGTACTATTTATTGAATTATTGCTGTAAAATCATACTATTGACGATGGCATTATCTCAAAACAATACCAAAGTTTCCATAACAATAAAACCATTAGATAATATGAACTAAGCTAGGAGACAGGGCCCCACAATCAGTTTCACTTTTCAACATTCACATTTCAAAAGTGTACATTGAGCACATCTCTTCACAAAAATGCAGCTATTCTATTTAAACATGGGACTAATTGTTTAAAAATGAGAAAGTCACAAGTATTATCTCATCACCTTGTTAACTCTATACAGTATAAACCATGATTCTTACAGTTAATTAATTTTCCATTTTTCTACAGTTACAGCAACACTAAATAAATTATTAAATGTTAGTATTGATCCTCCAATTAGCTGTGAACCACCCAATCTCAATAAGTTTGTAAAGGTGGTGAATCAGCTGAGGGTAGGGAAAGCTACAGGGATCTGTGGTATCTGGGATGAACTTCTCCAGGGTGGTGGAAAGGCTGTCCTCCTTGCATTGCAAGCAATCTTTGCTCCATTTGGTAGATGGGGATCATCCCAACTAACTGGAAAACAGAACATGTCCGTATTTGGAAAGGGAAGGGTGATTGCCTGGATTGTGGCAACTACATGGGGATAACCCTGCTCTCGGTACAGGGTAAGGTCCTTGCTAGGGTCATCCACATTAGGGTTCATGATCACTTGATCACCTACCAGCAACCAGAGCAGTCTGATTTTACGCCTAAGGAGTCTACTGTTGACCACATCCTGGCACTGAGGGTTCTCATGGAGTGCAGCCTTTGTTGAGTTTCATAAAGTGTTCAACTCAGTTGATCAAGCTGTCCTGTGGGACATCCTGAGACTTCTCGGGATCCCTCCAAAGTTGGTGGATATCATAGCCATCCTGTACATTGGTACTGTCAGTGCTGTATAGAGTGGAGAGTGAACTTCTACGTTTTTCCCAGTTGATTCTAGGGTTCATCAGGGGTGTGTTCTTGCTCCTACTCTGTTTAATGCTTGCATGGACTGGATGTTGGGCTGGGTCCTGGGGTCCAGTGGCTGTGGGGTATCTGTTGGTGAAGAAAGGTCACTGATCATGACTTTGCCAATGATGCTGTGATCTTTACGGAGTGTCACAGACTTCGGGACGCTTGGACGGTCCCCAAGAGAAACGATACTTCCCCTGGGCCACGAGAGGGCAGCCGCCCGGGTCTGCTTGTGGGCCACTGGAACAGAGCTGGGACGCTCATCCCTACTGGAGGACATGGCCACCGGCAGGGGTGCCCGGACGGTTATGAAACCCTGGATGGCAGCACTTCCACCACACCAGGAAGTGCTGCCGGAAGAAATCCCAGGGGCACCCGGAGTGCTTCCAGGTGCTCTCCTGACACTTCCGCCACACCAGGAAGTGTTGTCAGGTGGAGCACCTGGAGCCCATCTGGGTCATTATAAAAGGGGCCGCCTCCCTCCAGTAGACGAGCCGGAGTTGGGAGGAAGGAGACGGAGCTTGTGAGGAGGGGACTGGAGGTCAGAAGAGGAAGAAGAAGAGAAAGAAGAAGAGAAAGAAAGGAAGAGAGTTGTTGGAGGAAGGCATTGTGGTGCTCTGGAGAAATAAAGGAGTGTGTTTTAGACATCCTGGTGTCTGTCTGTCTGTGTCCGGGGGTATGCTTTCCACAGGAGTCAATGGAGGCTTTGATTGGAGCTCTCAAGAGACTTAATGAGGAGTCTGAGTGTCTGGGTTTGCAAGTGTCCTGGATAAAAAACAAGATCCAGGCCTTTAATGACCTCTTGGGCACAACCATCAGCAGTGTGTCTGCCTTCGGAGAGAATGTCAACCTCGTCAAGAGGTTTACTTGTATCAGCAGTGACATTCATGACTTCTTCCTATGAAGCCAGTAGATGGATTAGGAGAGCATGGGGGGTTCATGAAATCACTAGAAATGGTTGTGTAGTGCTCCTGATATCTTTGCAAATGGATGAAGGTGCAAATCTTTAGAGTCCTGGTGCTCTTTTTTTTTGCTATATGGTCGCGAGACATGGACACTATCCAGTGACCTAAGACAAAGACTGGACTCCTTCTGCACGGTGTCTTTTCGGGAGAATCCTTGGGTACTGCTGGTTTGACTTTGTGTTAAACAAGTGGTTGCTCGCGAAGTCACAAATGAACCTCAATACCTGCATTGTGAGGGAGCGTCAGTTTGGCACTAAGTCAATGTGGCAGGATTCTCCAAGGTTGATCCGGCTTACAGGATCCTCATTATTGCAGGATCTGAGCAGCTGGATCCGGCCAGAGGGATACCTACGTATCACCTGGCTGCAGCAGATAGACGGTCATTTCTGGGTGGTTTAACTGGACCACATGTCTGCCTGGGGGCATGCCAACCAGGATCCCGAGCTGCTTCATCATGTGGTGGGTGCAGCAACACATTGTACCAGTGCATGTTCCCCACCCTGACCTGACCTGACCTGTATTGACATGAAGTATTTTAGTGAAATCTTTACAAATAAAATTTGCAACATTTATACTACATGGTTCACAGATTTGAAACCTGCATGTGTTGATAAGAAACAAAAATATGAGAAGGGCTGGTTCCTGCCTTTACCTTCAGTATTTCCAGGATAGGCAAAGTGTCCTTGTAATACTACACAGGATTAGGGGGTTAAAGAACGGAAGGATGGATGGATATTCTGTACCTTCTGCCAACTAGTGGCTCTAATGTACTCGATGTCAGGTGTCATTGTATCTGATATGAAGCCATCTACTACATAAAAATAATTTGTTTTCAATCCATAATGTTCACTAATGAAACACTATAAAATCAGTAACAAACCACAGTTTCTATATGCCAGGGTTCATCAGGATTATGTGCAGTTTCACTAGCATTTGCCATAGTGGTAGCGAGTTTTGGGTAATTGATAGGTTAGGTGTAGTTTGCCTGGTATATGTTAATGTATGTATTCTTCTTTCTAATTTACTTTTCTCATCTTAGAACCACACCTTTTGAACTGTGAATTAGTGTCCTTCAATACTTTTAAACTGTCCCAGATTCCTTTCATTCAGAAGCTTAATGTAGCATGCAGTGATATTTTCAAACCAGTTTAAAACGTTTGAGCATCATGGGGATCTGGAGCATATCCAGGTAGGATTTTCCTGAAGGCAGAAATCAAACCTGCATGAGGTGCTAGTCAATCTTAAAGCCCACTCACACATACATTCACAATGGAACAATTTGGAATCGCAAACTATTGTATTATCCATCCATTATCCAACCCGCTACATCCTAACTACAGGGTCACGGGGGTCTCCATATCTTTAATATATTTGAGAGAAACATGAATACCCTGAGAAACACTTATGCAGACACAAGGAGAATATTCACACTGAACACAGAGAGCAGTGGAAGTGCTAACAAGTACACCTGTGTCTAAAAGAGTTCTTGTCCAAAGTATCCAATTGTAACAATCCTTACAAATAGTGGTATGGCTGTCAAAGAGATTGTAAGTACTATTTATCTATATTCTTAGTATATTACATCTGAGACTATCATAACAATATTCAGTGTTTCTTCACTCAAGCAATGCATGTGTGTGGGTGGGTGGAGGAGGTGGGAGGGGGTTGTATTACGCGCTGTGGTGCTGCGATCAATGTTTCAGCTTTCTGCACACCACACAGCTCCTTAGGGGTTTTGGGAAGTGAGGCACAAAATGAAAGCCATGCTTTCTAAGCAGATAAAGCACAATGCCATCCAGGTGAAGCACTGTATATGCTGCAGTTTCCTCATTATTACGTGAAAGGCAAGAGTCTTGCCAACATGGCTTGAACACAAGATATCAAAGTTATAGTGATGCATCAGTTGCTTTGAAATCCAAAGACAAAATATGCTAATTGCACAAAGCTTTAGATGCAAATTCTATAAGAGGAGAAAAGTAAACATAAATATAATGGTTACAAAATGAAAATTATTAAGTAAACATTGAAGATTATTTGTAACAAGTACACAGTATACTGTGTATAAGTATGGCTTTAGTTTTTCCAATATATGGGCGTGTATATATATGTACTGAATATATATATATATATATATATATATATATATATATATATATATATATATATATATATATATATATATATATATATATATATATATATATACACACATACATATCAATACTGCATATATATACAGTATGTGTGTGTGTGTGTGTGTGTGTGCAGTAAACAAGGGAAGGGAAACCTTGGTACTCCTTTTAATAGCCAAAGCAAAATATTAAAATTTTAAATATCAAAAACAAATTAAGAACATTATGCATCTGATGAGTACTCTCGCTAAAAAGTCATGGCAGAAGGGGCAGAACTTCCAGGTTGCTACTGGAAGTGATTTCAGAGTTCTTCTTGTTCATCTTCTTCTGTTCTGTATATACAGTAGTTAAGATGGGGAAGATAACTGAAGTAAAAGGAAAAACCCACATCAAAACTTTAAATCTGTTATTTTGTCCACAAGGAATAGCAGCTTGTAATACTGCTAGACTAACTTATATAGGCTTATACAGAACAGGCTAATTATGTGTTTTGAGTGCCATGGAGGGGAGACAGGCATCTCGGCTATGACTTCTTGCCAAGGTGGAAGGATCCAGGGGATGGATGAGCAGAAGCAGGAGGCCAGGGGCAGATCCATCCCCTGGATCCACATGTTACATGGCAGTGGTCTGCTGGAGGCATCCTAGCTTAAACAACCACTGAGGTTCATGGGAACTGAGTTTGTAAAGCACTAAATAAATGTGAAGAAGATGTCATTTTCAAATTTTAAAAGAGTATATTTTTTTCAACAAAAAAAGAAAATATATATATCGCCAGGGCTCTTGGTCTCTATATACCTTCACAGTACCTCAAATGTGACCCAAAAGCAACATATTCATACTGCCATCTTTTTGTTTACAAAAAAGGCACTGCTGATCATCCATCCATTTTCCAACCCGCTGAATCTGAACACAGGGGTCTGCTGGAGCTAATCCCGGCCAACACAGGAACCAATCCCGGGCAGGGTGCCAACCCACCGCAGGACACACACAAACACACCCACACACCAAGCACACACTAGGGCCAATTTAGAATCGCCAATCCACCTAACCAGCATGTTTTTGGGAGGAACCCCACGCAGACATGGGAAGAACATGCAAACTCCACGGAGGGAGGACCCGGGAAGCGAACCCAGGTCCCCAGGTCTCCCAACTGCGAGGCAGCAGCACAACCCACTGCACCACCGTGCCGCCCTATCTATCTATCTATCTATCTATCTATCTGTCTATCTATCTATCTATCTATCTATCTATCTATCTATCTATCTATCTATCTATCTATCTATCTATCTATCTATCTATCTATCTATCTATCTATCTATCTATCTACTTACCGGCTGCTGAAAATGTCTGGCTCAGGTAAATTTCTTGGTTTAAGAATCTGGCCCAACTGAATTTGTAATTGAATAGTCCTGCCCTCCTGGTTACAGTGTGTATATACACTTCTGAATGAGAACAAATCAACCATATTATATCCATTCATGTACTTAGTCTGTTTTGCAGAATAAAAGCCTCTGCCTTGTGGTATAGGTTAGCGTATTTGGTATAGCAATATTATTAACTACCCTTCTTCATGGACTCATGATTTCTTACAGATTTGATCTGCAGATATTTGGAATTGTCACAGAAATGCAATAGATATATTGTATAGATATACTTTATAGTATAGACTATTCTCTGTGCATGAAAAAAGAGGTCCTGGGATGTAGTGAGGCAATATTTCAAATGAGCATGTAAACAGTTAAATTACTGGATACTACAGTAAATATGTATATAATATTCTGATAGCTTCTTAGTTAGTTGGAAACCTCTAGAAGTGCCTTTCCTGTACTTCACCATGATAACCATGTATGCTTAACATCGGCAAGATATGTTCATTCTATTTGGTTTTATAAGTCTGATAACCCTTTTCAGTCTTTACACATCTTATCCAAATAATTTCTCAAGTTATCCAGTCATATAATTTTGTAAATCTTTACTACCAATGTCAAAACTCTTGTCATCCATCTATCCATTTCTGGTACTCATTTAATCCAATTGAGGGTCACTGGGAACCTATGTTTATTGTGGATTGGGGTACAAGTTGGGAATGACACCTTTACAGAAAACAGGTGCATGTCAGAGTACCCAGACTCAGTCACCCTGGCTATTACTACATTACCAGTTAACCTAACAGAGGAAAAACCATACAAACATAGATAACACAAAGACAATGACCACAGTAGATTACTAGTGTTAACCACTGTGCTACTCCCATATATTTTTTAAGTGTTCTAATTTGAATGCATTGA
The DNA here is from genome assembly GCF_900747795.2 of Erpetoichthys calabaricus. Lineage (NCBI taxonomy): Eukaryota > Metazoa > Chordata > Cladistia > Polypteriformes > Polypteridae > Erpetoichthys > Erpetoichthys calabaricus. Next base: position 86,564,800 of record NC_041405.2, on the reverse strand, counting down.
TTTTTTTTGTTTTTGTTTTTTGATTTTTTTTTATTTATAGATCAACTTTTAAATGTATTTGTTATTAAAAGAAAATTCAAAAAAATGATTGACTAAATCAGAAAACACCCCAGTGTATTTATGTGTTACAAGGGTCTCTGCTGGGTTTGGTTGTTTTTGCTCCAAAATGATCCCAGCGAAGCAGAGCCATCCATGCAGCAATTTTAGAATTCAACACTAAGGTATATTTAATGCATCTGATTTTCATAGAAATCTGCATTGGAGACAATAATTGGGTGGTTAACAATACCTATTATTGGTGCTTGTGCTTTTTGCTGATTTATAAAGTGGTAGTTACTAACAAGTAATATTCCTTTTATTGTTAATTTCCTGTCAAGCTCATATATTTCTTATTCTGTTGATTCATTCACAAGTGACATGATCTGTGAACAAATTGTTTTTCTAAAGTGAATTAATTGTAAAATTATATAAAACCAATTGATACATCCATTCAAGACCAAAACTGTTTTAATTCTCTCTTTTATTCAGTTTAATAAATTAATTTTGTATTTATTTCTAGTATGGTTGATACACAACATGTAGTGTAGTGACAATACATCAATTGGCAAAGTTATGTACTGAAAACAGACACACATGACTAAGTATAACATTGACAAAAAACAAAATCATTACATGTAAATGCAAATTCATGTAAATACAAGAGCACCAGATCAAAAAATAAATAAAAGTTATACAAATACAATATGAATTAAATAGACCAAAGAACAGCAGGACAACGCAAGTAAATGAGCATCAAAACAATAAAAATCAGCAGTGAGCAAAGTCTAAAAAAGACATTGGAGGTACCTGCTGAAGAAGTACAGCAGACAGAGTGGTTGTGCAGGTTTTTCTTATTGTGAAGTTTTAGTCATTAAGGATTAACAGATGAATGTACGCATGCTTGCACCTTAATGGTCCTGAATAAGTTTGTGAAAACTGTAAGTCTGAGGTTACAGCAGCAAATGCTGTAAAATCTCTAACTACAAAATTTGGGCAAATATTTTATACCTGGGGCAGCACGGTGGCGCAGTGGTAGCGCTGCTGCCTTGCAGTTAGGAGACCTGGGTTCGCTTCCCGGGTCCTCCCTGCATGGAGTTTGCATGTTCTCCCCGTGTCTGCGCTCCGGTTTCCTCCCACAGTCCAAAGACATGCAGGTTAAGTGGATTGGCGATTCTAAATTGGCCCTACTGTGTGCTTGGTGTGTGGGTGTGTTTGTGTGTGTCCTGCGGTGGGTTGGCACCCTGCCCAGGATTGTTTCCTGCCTTGTGCCCTGTGTTGGCTGGGATTGGTTCCAGCAGACCCCCGTGACCCTGTGTTCGGATTCAGCGGGTTAGAAAATGTATGGATGGATTTTATTCCTGGAATGTAAAGTGTTGGAGGTGATGGATAGCTCTTTCTTCAGGCTTTGTTCTCCTTAATGCAGAGTACAAGTGGGAGTGTAGCCCATTTAATGAACTGGGCCATTTTTATACCTTGATGTTGGTCAGGTACAGTGCAGCTGCTGCATCAGTAGAAATATGTGAACCTCAGCCTTACCAGAATTTATGTAGTGCAAACATTGTAAGTCAAGCACATTTTCTTTCATGTGTTCATCCCACATCTTAATGTAAAAGTTAATAATAATTATAATTGCAATAATTACCGCTCACAGGCTAGTTTTAATTGTACATTCATATTTACCTCCTGTGTACTTTCACTTCCTTGATTGTTAGATAAGTCATTAACACAGTTTACTAGTGAATAATTGACCAGTGTGTTTATGATTTGTTATTCTGTTACAAAAGAGTGGGATGACAATCCATAGCATAAAAATTTGACATATTCATACAGATTGAATAAACATAGAGGTTAACCACACCTTTCATTATGAAATGATTTGATTATCAAGCTGGATCTTGTTTTTTTTTTTTTTTTTACTATGCATTTACCATTTTCAACTTATGCAGTGTGCTTGTCTTACTATGACTCCCAGTGGCAGGCATTGCTTCTGAAAATGTCTTCCTTAAGTGTGACCCCTGCTGAAACTTACATTCTATAGTCCCTTTCTAGCCCTTTGCATTTATTTTTACCTGTACACATTTACTCAACTAAAGCAAGTCCTTAGCAAAAACATGGAACAGTTTCACCAGATTCAGTGATGCTAATTAAGGTAAATGTACAGCTCAATATTAACAGCTTTGCTTTATGTTCTCGTAAGCTAGCATAGTGCAAGCTTCATATACTAGCAAATGGTTTAGATTTCACATGGTTATGCATTTTCCGTAAAGTGCATATTTAATATAATCAGAAAGACATATAAAGCTCTCTAAAATAACCTCTTTAACCCTGTAAAGAGTCATTCTTTTACCCGGCAGAGCCTGTGCTGTCAACAATAGACATGCAAGCCTACAGAGCAGTGAACACAACTGGCCTCTTTTACATTTAACTTTGTCTTTGACAGGATTTATTTGTCATATTACTACATGTAGGCTTAGAAAATATGGTATAGGCAACAACAATGCTAGATCAATAATTCAATGTATTTTATAAAAAGCTGCTAATTCCAGTGCTCTTATCAAATAAAACTCCAGAATGACAAAGTAAAACCAGGATTTTAGAAACTCTTGCAAATTTATTAAACATAAAAAACAGAAATATCATTGATACAAGTATTTAGACCCTTTATTTAGTACTTAATTGAAGCACTTTGGAGTCTTATTGGGTATGACGTGACAAGCTTTGAACAGCTGGATGTGGGGATTTTCCTGCCATCCTTCATTTGCAGATAGGATGGAGACCGTTGATGAACACCTATTATTCAGATCTCTCCAGAGATGTGGCTTGGGTTCAAGTCTGGGTTCTGGCTGGGCCTCTCAAGAATATTCACAGAGTTGACCCTAAGCCACTCCTGAGTTGTCTCGCCGTCCAGTTGGAACATAAACCAGAGCACTCTGGAGCAGGTTTCCCTGAACCCTGACTAGTCTCTCAGTCCCTGAAGCTGAAAAAAACCCCCAAAAGTCTAAAGCATGATGCTACCACCACCCTGCTTCACCTCTGGAATGTTATTGCACAGGTTATTAGCATTGCCTGGACTCTTCCAGATGTGACACTTAGAACTGAGGCCAGACAGCTCAGTTTGGTTTCATCAGACCAGAGAAATATGTTCCTCATAGGCTGAGAATCTTTTAGGTGCCTTTAATGCAAACTCCAGATATGCTTTTTGTATTGTCTGGACACTTTGCCATAGAGCCTGGATTAGTGGTGCGTTGCACTGGTGGTTGTCCTTCTGGAAGTTTCTTCCATCTACATACTGGCTTTCTGGAACTCAACTAGAGTGACAATCAGGTTCTTCGTTCCATCTCTTAACATGGTCCTTCTCCCCCGATTTCTTGGTTTGGTGATGGCAACCTAAAGGAAAAGTTGTGGTTATTTCAAATACTGTATATTCCATTTAAATATTAAAAAGGGACCTGTTTTTGGAAACCTTCAATGCTGCACAAATTTCTTGTTGCCTTCTCCAGATCTTTTGACCTCATGGCTTTTTTTTGTTCTGATACACATCGTCAGCTGTGGGACCTTATACCATATAGACAAGTGTGCACTTCTCCTAATAAAGACCAATCAATTCAATTTACCATAGGTGTGTATAGTGGGTGTGGCAACTTGCTGCATAAGTGCATGCTCCCAACCTCAACAGGTAAACTACATAAACAAGACATAGAAACATCTCAATGATGATCGATTGAATGGGACATACCCAAGCCAGGTTTAAAATGTCATAGCAAAGAGTCTGAACACTTGTGTCAATGTGACACTTCAGATGTTATAGATTTTAACATTCTATTGGGTATTGAATGTTTTTGTTGAAGAAAAAAATAATTAAATGCTTTTATTGTAATACTGCAACACAAAGTAAAGAGGTCTGAATGCTTTCTGAAGGCACTGTATCTGTGTGTGCAGCATATATTTAGGATATATTAAAAAGAATTGTGCACTAAAATGACTCTCATCATAAATATACTTTATCATTTTGTTTTAAAATTATACAGTACTTTCCTAAATGTATTGTCACAAAAGTCCATGCCTTAAGTAAAAATCTCTGGGCAGAAGCAGATAAAGCACTTTAGTTATGGCTTCTGAGTAGCGCAACACTACATGTGTGTGATTGGAACCTCTATACACATTGATGTTTAGATCCCCGCTGAGCTAGTACAAATCTAAAGGAAGCAATCTGTCAGCAAACCACACAGGGCCTACAGGCGCCAATCCATCACAGGATCAACATATCTACTCTCTCACACCGGATATGTCTGGGTGTAGCAAGTCCGCATAAGCTGCATCTCTTTGGAGATTTGGGAAGAAGACTGGTGTATCAAGAGAAAGGCATGTGCAAAAGAAATATAAGAGATTTGAAAAACAAGAGGAGAACATTCAGTCCATCAAGCCTGTTTGTTTATCTAATAGCTAAGCTATGTCCCAATATCTCATCCAGATTCTGACATTGTTTCTCACACACACATTGAAAGAAAATGCAAGGTCCACACAAATAATTGTAAGTTTTAGGATTTGAACCCTGCATACTGCATCTATGTGTCATCAATAATTTGGCAATATAATTAATTCGCAAAATTTGCTAAGGTTTAAATCATAAATCACAGAGCATATACAGTATGTGTTTTGATTTTAGATAAAGACAATTAATATTGCTGCGGTGGGCTGGCACCCTGCCCAGGATTTGCTCCTGCCTTGTGCCCTGTGTTGGCTGGGATTGGCTGGAGCAGACCCCCATGACCCTGTGTTAGGATATAGCGGGTTGGAGAATGACTGACTGACAATTAATATTGTGCAGTATATTGTATAGTTGTTTATGAGGTATATACAAAAGAAGATCAATGAGAGCAGATGGATTTCAAAATTTTTCTTGGTAGGCTTAAGAACATGAGATTATGTAGTCTCCACAATGATATGTTTAACTGCAGAAAAACAAGCCAACTTAACAAACTTAAAATATTATGTTCAACAGAAACATGTAAATACCAAAACATCAACATAAATACAGTATGAAAGGTATTTCTAGTATCCAGCTATGTACTGATGCAGATTTACATCCTTTGTGTATTATGTTTTGAAACAGTCACCAATGCCCAGCCCAACATCGTAATTGAGACAGTTTAAATGTTTTTGTTTGTGCACTTTTCTTAGAATATATTTATCTGTTGCTTAAGGATGAGAAGGTAGAACATCAGTGCCTGAGTGACACAGTGAGCATTGTGTTATTGTAGACAACCACAGTGCAAGGCTTAGTGACTTCCTTTTTTCCTCTGACATGAACATTGGCTGTTGCTGCATTGTGAACAATGCTTTGGGGGTCTAACATCTTTCTTGTCCTTCCATATGATCACAATCATTTTGCTTTTTTGTCTTGTAGATCCTGTCACCAGGCATATCACAGCAGTTCAGTCTTTGAGTGTCATATGTTTCAGTTTTATTATCTGTGTCAATGTCTGATGAACAGTTGACATTTTCATCATTATCACTTGGTTCAATTAACGGTTCAGTTTCAGTTTGTTCTAAAACTGGATTTATAGCTTTCCACTTACATGACATTGTGTGTTCTGGTTGAAGATGCCACCCTACTCATGAATATCAATTAGTTACATCAGAGTGGCAAGACACATAGAAATATTCATGACTTTGTTGCTGCATAATGATATTTTATCCACTAGATGAGAGCAGAATATTGTCCCGAGTGTTATTTGAACTTAATGCTGTACATCAGGTCATAACAGCTTCACCTTAGAAATGCTCAGTCTTAACCATTTTTACATAGAATTCTGAACTCAAGAGATGCTCAGGGTTAACTCCAAGGAGGTTAATGTGAACATTTTGGAGTGTTGCCTCTTTGGCACCTTTTATTTGAAACCATGGAGGTGCTACAAGTAGAAGAGGGATTTTTGGGTTTCATAGAGAGTGCTTAAAAGCCATCTTTGTGTATGAACCTCACTTAAATTTCTCAAGGAGCCTTTTTGTTGTTCCTCACCTTTGTTAACTCTGTGATCCATTTTATTATCTTTCCCTTACATTATTTATTATTGTGCATACATATAAGCTGACAGATGACAGGAATTAATCAGAAAGTGAAAAAAGCAAAACAGTTTTGCCCATCCTGTACTTCATTTTTTAAAACTTCCCAATAAAACCAAAGGTCACAAGGTACCTGAGTCTATCCTGGCAGCATCGGGTGCAGGGCAGAAAGTATTCTTGGGTGGAATGCTAGTCTATCTCAGGCGATATTCACGCACATACCCACTTTCTTTTGTATAAGGGCAAGTAAGAATCAGAAATTTTGGGATGTGACAGGAAAAAACTGTACCTTGAGGATTTTTTTTTTGTTTATTTCATAAATAATTTAATCCATATAGTCTTATAGTAGATTATTGCAACACTAAATGTGATTAAGTGAGTTTGAGAGTTTTAAGTTACAATTCTATATTTTGAATTGCTTCCATCTGATGCAGTGCTTCTATTAATGTAAACTTTAATGTTGACTTTTTAAAATTTTAACTTTAACATTTCAACATAAAGTTGACATGTGATTTGGGGATGATGAATTTCAACATTTTTGGATACAGAAAGCCACAACTTGAAGATGGAAGTAATACTGGACTCAAATAACAAAATTTCATATAAAGGAGGAAATGATGTGTGACAGTATTTTAGACAGGCTGAGCTTTTATAATTAGAAATACTGTACCACATTTGTTTATTTCGTAAAGCATTGAGCAATTTGACAATTTGAAGTCATCAAAGAATTTGTCAACACGAAGAAATTAGTAAAGGCAGAAGGAGCAGAAAACCTGATAGATCATTTGTCATTCTTTGTCTCAGGGCTACATACAGATAACTGACTCAAAGCCAATAACAGCCAACCATATCTCCATCCTCTGTCTTGCAATAGGAAAGGCAATGCAGGATAAAAGCAAATAAAGAGCAATGATATGATTAGTCAAAAATTTCATCAGCAGAGAAAACAAAGCAAGATAAATAATATAGCTGGCGATGATAACATCTTTCCAGAGTTTGAAAAACACCTGAGCCCTCACACTGACCTGATTTTGTACAAATGTTTAATGTGAAATAGCCAATCCAAGGGTATAACAAAGAGACATCCTAATCGTACAGCAATACACCTCACAATTGCTACAATTTAGCTCTCCCTTTGATTCTACAATATTGTATCCTGTAATGCATATTGGAATTTATTGATTATCAGAAGTATAAAATTTATATGAATTCTGGACCCCACGGAGGTAGTAGCAAGGGGGAGAATGAAGACAAAACTGAGTGCCATAATGAACAATGCTGCCTATCCTCTCTCTGACACACTAACACTGCGGACTTTCAGCCAACAAATTATTCAGCAGAAATGCTTCAGCAAATGCTACTGGGGCTCCTTTGTGCCAACAGCAATACATCTGTAAAATTTCTCACTGTGACTAGGACCTATTTATTTACTTAAAGCACTTCTGTAAAAAGACAATTTTCCCCTGGGGAAAAATAAAGTTGCATCTATACCAACATCTACATTTTTTGTTGCCAGCCAGCTTGTTACTCTTGCTAAAAGGATAAAGGTGAAGGACAACAATAATTAGTCACACATATGACAAAATCTGAATCCATACTTTTTAGTTATTTATTATCCTGGGAGTTTACTGCACATCATTTTGTGATGTTCATCTGTCTTGTTTAGTTTCTTATTTCTTAGGTAGTAGGGTACAAACATTTTATCCATTGAAAACAATATGTGAAAGAAACATTTAATCATAACTTTGTTGTGGTGAAGAGCATTATAATAATAATTAAATAAATTATTTAATTATAATTAAATCTTCTTCTGATGGAATTCTAGCACCAGTCTAATGGAAATTAGTACTTGAGTACATAGATTCAACAATGGGCTTACTAGATGGTTCATTCATTCATGGTTGGCTACTGTATTGTAACATCTAGTGCAAGGTTTGTCTACATCAGTTGAACCTCTGAAACAGTACACACATAAAATTAGAAAAATAACATATAAATAGTGTAACATTCTGATGTTATAACACACATGGGTCTCAGGAGGGCAGAACCTGTGCTTACAGCAGTGGGTACATGGCAGGAACCAAATGTAAATGGAATACAAATCCCCAACAATGCTTCACTTTCACATCCACCAACACAGAGTTAATTAGAAATCAGCACATAACCTAACACTTGTGACTTTGTGATTTGGGAGGAAAGCTACAGTATTGACAATCGCGCAGGGAAATGTGAAAGCTCCACACAGATAACGAATAGGCAAAGGGGTCAAACCCAGGACACCAGATCTGTGAGGCAAAAGCTTATTAATAGACAAAGACATGATGAAACATAGGTAAAGATAAATAAACAAATCAATCAAATCATCCATCCAATTTCTGAATCCACTTGTTTCATCTTAAGATCACAGAGGAGTGGAGACTATCACTACAGCGTCAGAGTACCGCTTGCCCCCCATACACTCATAGCAGGCCAATTTGGAATCATCAGGTAGCTGTCTTGAAAGTAGGAAGAGAAAAGGGTCACGAGAAAAGCCACAAAGACACAGAGAAAAAGTGTGAACTCCACCCAGTGATCAGGCTGGAGTCTGAGCTCAGGTCCTTGTAAATGTGAGGCAACAGCTTTAACTGTGTCACCTCAAAACAATCAATCCAAAACACTGACAAACAGGCCAAGAAACAAGTGACCCAAAATAAAAATGTGGGCAATATTCATTCTGAACTAATTTCAAAGGATGGAAAATTGTCATGCTCCAAATGAAAAATAAATGTAATACAAAGTACTATTGAAACAATAAAACACTGACATGGGATAGCAGTTAGTCTTAAGTGTTGATTCTTTATTTATTAAGCAATGAAGTTTATAAAGTGCCTTTCACAAAATGAAATATGAAACAATGAATAATAGTATTGAAAAATTAATCAGGAATGCATTTAGTCTACAAAGATGTGGAATAAAATTTGTTGATGCTATTAAAACATGAAAAATACAAGAGGAAAAAGATCAAAGTGATGTGCTGTGTATAGTTAAGCAGGAGGTGAAAAGATTAAGAAAAAGTCACATGTTAAGGGCAAAATCTTAATTCAGAACATTAGATATTAGCTAAGTACTGACCATTTCGCACATCATTTTACACATTTCACCTCATTACATTATAACTCCTTTAAATTAGTCTTTTCTGTTGAATTTGTATGTACCACATCAGTTTATGTTGATTTTTCAGCAATGGAGCAAATGCCCACATTTTCAAACTGCCACAATGTAAAAATGCACTTCATCGTTATGTAAGCATTTATTGAAGTATTAAATAGTTTAATGGCTTCAATACCCATTTTCCATAAGAGCTGCAGATATGTCACAGTCTGCTGGGTCCTCCTGAGCAGCTCTCGAGTTAATATTGTTCATTAATCCTTATTGTGAAGCCCGCAGGATGATGACAGGACAGCAGAGGACAGGGAGGATGATAGTGTATGAGTGAGCTGCTCGTTCGATGGAAGACGCCAGCTGAAAATTGTTCTTTCAGACATAAAGACCTACATCACTCTCTTTTGGGCCGCAGGTGGGCAAGGCAAGATTTTTCAAGAAGTGTTTTATTTTATTTATTTATTTATTTTTAATTTTATTGATTTTATTGTAATCATTCCATACAAATAGATCAATTTTTACAAAAAATAGGATTGAAAACAAATCAACCCCCACCCCTGAGAAAGAGAGCATGGCCAACAGAACAAAACTTAAAGCTAGCAAAAATAAATAAATTGATGAGTTTAATAGGTGGATAAAGGTAGAGAATCTACTTCCTCAGTGCTTTAAGAGCTTATTCTAAAATATTATTGATTAGATCCTGCCAGGTTTTGAAGAAGTTCTGCACAGATCCTCTAACTGAGAATTTGATTTTTTCCAATTTCAAATAATATAAAACATCGGTTACCCACTGACTTAAAAGAGGAGAGTTAGGATTCTTCCAGTTTAGCAAAATAAGTCTGCATGCCGATAGTGTAGTGAAGGCAATCAGTTTGTTTGTCCTTCTCCACTCTAAGCCCATTTAGGAGTACACCAAACACAGCTGTTAATGGGTTAGGAGGGATTGTGACACCAAGGCTGTCTGAGAGGCACTTAAAAATTTTTGTCCAGAATGATGTTAATTTGGTCCAGGCCCAAAACATGTGACCCAGTGAGGCTGGAGCTTGATTGCAGCGTTCGCAGGTTGAATCTTGCCCTGGAAACATTTTGGACAATTTCAAGCAAGATAGATGTGCTCGATATATAATTTTGAGTTGGATAATTGTATGCTTTGCACATATGGAACTCAAATGAATTCTCTGCATTGCTACCTTCCACTCCTTTTCTGATATGTTGAGTGAAAGATCCTTTTCCCATTGTCCTCTCGGATCTTTGAAATGGAGGGACTGTAAAATATTTTTATATATTGCAGAAATGCTGTCTGAGTCCTCAAAACTGAGCAATATTTTTTCCAGCATAGAGGAAGGTGGGAGATGGGGAAAATCAGGCAGGTTCTGTTTAACAAAGTTTCTAATTTGAAGATACTGAAAGAAATATTTTGCTGGAAAATTAAATTTGGAATGTAATTGTTCATAGGATGCAAATATGTTGTCTATACAAGATCTCTAAGTAATTTAATCCCAAATGTTTTCCAGATATTAAAGACTGCATATGTTTGCGAGGGTTGAAGAAGTGTTTTATAATAGGCATTGTGAAACTTCTTAACCCTTTGATTTCTCTTCATTTGTGCTTTAATTTGTTTTTTTATTTTGTGACAGAAATCATCACAACAAAGCCCAAACCAATTTAACACAAAAACAAGCAACTTAGCAAATGTACACATGACATACAATACATCCAGGAGCATTCAAGGGCTGTGTAAGCACTGTGGCCCTCAATGGACTGATTTCAGTGGGTAGATTCTAGAAACTTCTAAATTGGTTTTAGGGTTGAGGGTGACAAAGACTGTTTCACCAGGATTGGCCAAAAGGCTGAAAACAGGCCTGGACAGGACTCTAGTCAATCACAGGGACTACTGTCACTCACATACACACACATAGTGACAATTTGCAACTGTCAATTAACATAACCTAAATTAAGAAAAAAAGAAAAGTTTTGGAATTAACTTCTTCTTCATTTGAGCATATCTGGCTGTCGTAATTTTCATTACATGGGACTTTCAAAGCTATTCAGTTATGACAAATATTAGGGAATAACAGAACTGAAAGGCAAACCTTATCACACGGACCGATCATTATAAATATCAGGTGAATGTGTCACTCTGATGGTAAATTAGAGGGTGAGGAGATTTTCAAAGTCCCAAATCGGGACACTTGTGTGCATATAATCCCACACATAAAGCTCATCCTCATTTGTTCAATGTCTGCTTTATCTCATCATCATAATCAGTGAGGGATCAGGGCACAGGAGAAAAAAAAATAAAAAACACACTTTTACAAATTAACATACATGATTCTACATAGTGCTTGAAGTGGAAAGAAATACATTTTTCAGTACTGTCTGTTATTATTTGCTTCTTAGCCATCCTTGTGATGCTATTCAGATTTAACACAAGTTCTTAATCAAGCTTATCCCCTTCTGTGTTTTAACTGTGCTATTATATGTATATTACATCAGACTGGAAGCTGGTGTGTGAAAGGGTCAAATGTGATGTTCTAAATATATTGTGAGGATGTACGTTTCAACAGAGAAATGTTTATTCAGATGGGCAGCCTGTTAAAATCAGGACTTATTGATGTTCTTCAGTTATTTATTGGGACGCATATACAATAGTTGCTTTGCGTATTATATGCAAATGCAGCTAAAAACTATATCAATAATAAAAGGTGCTAAATGTGATTTCATTCTATGGGCATATCACATGAAGGAACTTCTTGATACAAGAGTGCACATGTAGCAGACGTTTAATTGTAGCTCATTGATGTGTCTGCATGTCATTAAGTCTTCGAATTAAGTACTTGATAGTTCATTTGAAAATCTTAGCTATCATAAGCTGTCATGATACCTTCTTCTGGCGACAGAACTTATGTCAAGGAAATAGTATGATGTTCACATTCACTGATATATATAATGATAGTAGAATTGAATGTGGTTGGCAGCTTGCAAAACTTATGTACAATTCAAAAACATTACTGGTGGCAGTTATACAGAGTGGCTGTTGGCAAATCATCAACTAGCCGTCCACCATTTGCTGAGGCGGTAATGAATGTCAAATGTTTTTCACTGAAACTGCTGGGAGAGTCACTTTGCTTATGCTTCACATAATGGGAACTGTTGCATTTCTCTTTAAACAATTAATTACATTTTACCAGCCCAGTGTAAATTAGGAAATTGGTATACATTTTCAAAATATATTCTAAACATAGATTTATTTACTGCACTTGTGAGTCAGGTGTACACCTGCTTTTTGGAAGAATTTTTTATTAATGGGATGTGTACAGTCACCCTTATAAACTGGACAGTAAACATAACCTTCTTTTCCATCCTCTTGTAGTAGTTACCTCAAAATCATATCACAGTTCAGAAATATAAGGTGAGAAGCACACTACAGCATGCTGGAATTTCTAACATAATGCCACCTTACATGTAGTAGCAAGAAAAGAAGCTCACAATGCACAGCCCAATACTTTGAATAAGTCTGAGAATTTTAAACTCACTTTATCAGAAAGGAATTTTATAAAATTAGTAGTTATTAATTCACTTCTCCAGTCAATGTTTGGTGGAAGAGCTAAGCCCAATATTAGTGGTGGTGGAAAGAGAAGTATTGTTACCCCATAGTTCTCTGGAGGGCTCTGTATGTGGAGTTTTTGTGTTCCCTATATTGAAATGGAGGTTTTCAATAGCCTCTGGTTCCTCCAATATCCCAAAATCGTGCTGTCATGTTGATTCATAGCTCTAAATTGATTGTGAATTGAAGTGTACGCATACACATGCGTGCAGGGGATTAGGCCTCACTCATGATTTGCTTCCAGCCAATGCTGTGGCTACAGAAGATGGCTAGATCAATGAATGTAACTTCTTAGTATAAGGGCACAGTTATGGAAATGCTGTACCATTTTCCAACCACTTGACAGCTTAACATATATCAGTTCTGGTGTAATGTGGTGTTCATGTTCTACTGAAAGCAAAAGTGGAAATACTTGTACATACAATTTAAAACCAAACCAAGTCATGCTATTATTTTATAGAGTAAGCAATTGTTCTGTTACAAAGGACACGATATATGATTAATTCTTAGGTCACAGGGTATTATTTGAAATGTTGCTTGAAACGTCTAGCCAGATTACATTGACAAAAATGCAACCAGCGATTGATTCATACAGAGGTCAGGGGAACACAGAAAAGGGCAAGGTTGAATGTGTCTGTATGTTCTCTTCCAAATGAAACAGACAATACCATAGGCAAAGGGGTTTTGTCCTGTCTCCACTTTCCAACCAATTTCCTCTTCAGCTTTTTCAGCAAGAGTCTGCCTTCTGAATTACACATAACTCTGCCAGCCACACTAGTTGTAAACTTTAAAAACCTGCAGTAAGACAAAAATGTAATATTTGGGACCTGTCAGGCTTTTGATTTATGGAGAGACAATTGGTAAAAGAAAAAAAACGCAAATTATTCTCCAAAACAAGGAACAGCAAGAATGTTAGGTTATTCCTCAATGGAAAGATGGTCACCCACAAACTAAGTTTCCTCTCTCTTTCTCTCCCTCTCTTTCTCTGTCTTCACTAAGTCCGTTCCTTCAGTCTCTTAAGTGGTGGATGTCTTTCAGCATGTGGTAAAAGGTGAGGGCAGTATGAAATTAAACATCTGGCAACATATTTTTTGTTCTTTCCACTGGAGAAAGAGAGAAGAAACAGACAGCCAGACACCACACCTTTCTTTGTTCTCCTTAAAACAGTCTCTGTAGACACCGATTGATGGTCATATTTGTGACAGTGTGAAATGTTTAATGTTCTATTTTCTTCCTCTAGATAAAATAGGTTTGCTGTTTGAACAATAAGACAAAGGTTCAAATAAGAACTGCTGAAAGGTTCTTGTTCAATAAGATCTGCTGAACCTTGAAAGATGCTTAGAGCTCGTCTAAAATGCTCTATTTCTTGGTTAGACCTACTGAGGGATTTTTAGGTTGGCTCAATGACTATCTGCTGAGATCTTGTAACTTTATCTGGCAATCAAGAGCTCATTTTGCTGAAAGTGTCAGAAATGATTTCCATTAATCACAGTATCATATCCAGCCCCCTCGTAAGTATTCTCTTGAGCACATTAGATAATTGCTGTCATTTGCCTCATTTGGCTTTGGAGTTCTTACCACACTTTACTTTTTCTTTAAAACCACAAATGCATTCAGCAGACCATTATGAATTTTCACTTAGTCTTGAGTACTTTCTTAATGGACTTTTCAGTCTTTTGCAGGATTCCAGTTAGAGATATGCCTGGAATTCCTCAATTTTAATATATTTCTTTCCATGTTTTCTTAATCCTTACTCTTACGAAGACCCCTCTTTCCCAGGTGCACACAGACAATATTCTCATATGCTTACTTAATACTTTTACAGTTAATCATGACCGCAGGCAAAAATGAATTATGGAATAATTGCATCTTAAGGGACAGCTTACAATTTTTATTGTCAGCTTCATCCATGAAACTCTCAGCATTTCCATGATTTTACTTCGTCTACAGTTCCCAATCAAGAAAACAAACATAAATATACTGCCTGTTAACTACCACTAATAAAACCTGGATGCATTTTTGTGAGATGACAATTCTGTTCATTTACTATATACCAACTTTAATTGAATAAAGTTATAAACACCTTTAAAATGTTTGGCTAAAAAACAAAGGTTGATATTCACAGTGAATATTTCACATTTATATGATGGACCCAAAAGAATAACATACTGTAAATTGAAACATCATCTCTCTGATTTTGCACATAAGATTTGTCTTTGTTCCATATGACTATATAGGCAGAATGCCTTTGGTGTGACATATTTCTCCAGTGTTCACATTAGTTGTCTTCTTTAATTCAATAAAATGCTGTTAGATGGCCTGGTGATTGTAAATTTGCCTATTGTAAGTAAATGAGTGTTAATGACTGCAATGGTGTACCCTGCAATAGACTGTCTCTTGATTTACCTGAACAGGAAAAAACATAAAAAATGGAGATATGTGGATGGATAGATGGATTAATCTATTTTCTTACTCTTTTCACAATCACATGGTGGCCTAATCAAATTATATTTTTGAATCCTTGCTATGATGTTTACCCTCTGCTCTTTTTCCAACCTGCTTTTCATTGACATTCATTGGAGAATTGTTCATGTCACCTGTCAGCATGAGTTGTTAAAAATGTTTCCACCAATATTGCTTTCCCCATTTGGCATCTTGAAACTTAATATCAGAACTCATTTACAGAGTTCTATAACATAGAGGCTAATTCATTTGAGATATTTCTTGGAATGCTTACAGTTGTTAAAGGTCAGGTAGGTATAAACCAATTTCAAAATGATACTAATAAATATATCTTGTCATATGCACCTGTAACTTTAAAACAATGATACAGAGGAATGCACCAATAATAATGCCAAGGAAACTAAATGATTCAAAAATGGTAAGGACATTACAAATAAAGCACAAATGTGAGGGACATTTAAAGAAAGAACTCAACGTACAAAATAATAGAACCTAAAAAAGCTGTAGCCCTTCTAGCTCTGCCGATACAGATGTTCAATTCTTTACCCACCTCCAAAACATGAAAACGCTTTCACACCTCACATGTCTCTTTCTGTCTCTCTCCCACACACATACACAAAACCTGGTTCTCTATTGTTCCCTCCATTGATTCTTTACCCAGATATCTGCTCTAATAACTCAAGACTCAATCTGCTTGCAGGCTCGAGGCAGCTTTAACTCTCCCCTGGGTCACTTCTGTGGTCTAAGATGGCAATTTTCTATAGATCTCTTCTGTATGGCTCTTATTGTCTTTGTATCTCAGAACCTTCAAAAGAGCCTAGGCCCTCATTTATAAAGCTTGTGTATGCACAAAAAGAAGCTTGAAATGTGCATATGCAAATTCCCACTCAAATGTCAGGATTTATAAAAGAAAACTTGACAGGGGAACATGAATATATTTATAGTAACTGAGACTCATGTGTACGTAACATTTCAGGGAAACTGGGAAATGATAACATCCTCAATCTAGCAGGGAAATGCAGCCAGACCAGCTAAATCAGGGCTACTCAAATATAAATTTGAAAGGTCCACTTACTAAATTTCCATTCAGTCTGAGGTCCGGAAAAGTGACGGTCAAATTCCAAATAGAGAACTCCAAAAAAAGGCAATCCCCAAACTTTAGAACTATACACAAAAAAATGACATGGTAGGCCTTTTGTGCCACCAGTTGTTTGAACTTGGGCATAAAAGGTGTGAGGGCAAGGCGGAGGCACTGATGTAAATGTTCATTGGTGAGGGTGTTGCGGTATGTGTTTTTCACCATGTTCATAGTGGAAAAGGCAGATTCACAGCAGTACGTTGAGGGAAACATTGTAAGAATTTGAAGGGCCATCTTCTGCAGGAGAGGAACACCTGCCGCAGTAACCATCTTTGTCCAGAAGGTGACAAGGTCACAGTGAGATTCCTGCAGTGCTAGGTTTTCTTGTAGCTCAATTAACTCTGTTTGCAGAGAAGCAGCACTGGCCCATTGGAAGACTTTTGTGGCTTCATTTGAGAATTCTGCAATATTTTTGACAAGAAATGGATTTTCGATGCACAGCAAGACTTGTTTTCCCAAAGGGAAATCTTCAAAGCGAGTTTGGAAATTTTTAATCAGCTTGTCCAGGAATTCAGCATAATTGTGATGGTGATGTTTTCCTGCAGTCTGATCCAAAAGTCTTGGGAAGTGAAGCAGGTCCTGCTGTAAGTCACATTTCAACACCTCCAGCTTCCTCTGGAAAGCACGGACAGCTAACATGAGGTCACACACTGTGCTGTTTTTGCCTTGGAGCTTCATATTAAGGTCATTAAGATGGGAAGTAATGTCCGTTAGAAAAGCAACAATTTCCATTTTCTCGTCATTCTTCATGAAATCCACAAACGGTTTGGCTTTTGCACTCTTCTGATCCAACAGAAATGTCTCCAGCTCTTTCCGCAGTGCCCAAAAACGCTCCAGTACCTTGCCTTTACTAAGCCACCGGACATTGTTGTGAAGGAGCAAATCATCAAATGTTGCATTCACCTCTATTAGAAATGAGCGCAATAAACGATGTTGCAAAGCAGAGGATGCTCTCAGATAATTGACTAGTTTCATGACTGTTGTCATTACTTCTGAGTGCCTTTCTCCAAGGCTGGCACACAAAACCATCTGGTGAATTATGCAGTGGTATGCCATGAGGTCAGGGTGGTGAGTTCTCAAGCGTGACACTAATCCCCTCTCTTTCCCAATCATACATGGTGCGCCATCAGTAGCAATGGAAACAACATGCTTCAGGTCTATCGCTCTGTCTCTAAGCATCTGTGTCACTGCTTCATAGATATCATCCCCCCTTGTGTGTCCATGGAGGTTTGTGAGACCCAAAACATCTTCATGAAATTCTCCCTTTTCTTCATCAAAAAATCTGACAAAGACCATGAGTTGTGCATTGTCCGTGATATCTGTGGATTCATCCACAGCCAATGAAATGAATTTGGCTTTTTTTATAGCAGAACTAAGTTGTTCAAGCAAATCATCAGCGAGTATTTCAGCTCGTCTTGCAGCAGTGGAATCAGAACAGGGTATTTGGTTTATTTTCTGGATTATTTCATCCTTTTGAGTCCCTTCAAACAGAGCAGTCACCACTTCACTCATACACTCTTTGACTACTTCAGCATCAGAGAAGGGTTTCTTGTTTTTTCCCAGGACCCATGCTACTCTAAGTGAGGCTTCTGTTGCCCGCTCCTGTTGTGTGGCTGATCTAACTATTACACTGCTTGAAGCTTCATATGATGATTTCAGCTGGTTTATTTTTATGGTCCTTACCTCTGAGTTCTGAGGGTAATTTTGTTCAAAATGTGCATGCTTGGTTTCATAATGGCGTTTCACATTACCACTTTTGATTATTGCTACCGTCTCGTTGCAGATTAAACACATTGGTTTTCTGCTTCCCACGGGGAGCACGAACGCATATTTTTCTGTCCACTCACTCTTAAATTCGCGGTTTTCAAAATCAACTTTTCTTTTCTTATCAATGTACTGTCTTGAGCCAGCCATCTTCACTTTCAGTCAGCAAAAAAAAATTCAGTTATCGAAATTTGCACTGCCTGCGAGTGATGAGACTGCCTGTTCACCGGCCTGACACAGAGCACGTGACCGGTACATAAATCTGGCTGCCGTGAATGAGCGAGCGAGCGAGTATTGGGGGGGGAGGCGGGGAGTAGTGGGAACGATACTGTTACAACTGCTGTGATTGGACATAGATGAAGCAACCAAACCGAGTAGAAACCTCAAAGATATATCGCGCGGAATCACAATTGCGCACTTCATTGAGAACTCATTTGGATTATGATTAAATTTGCATGCTTGTTTTGGCGTCGGTCCAGATTTAACCGTATTTGGGTCCGGATGCGGACCGGAGTCCGCCTATTGAGTACCCCGGAGCTAAATGATGACTCATACGCATAATACTTCACATCACTGAGCCGCTATTATAATGTGCATTGATGTGACAACCATATTGCACCTGAAAACCGTGATATACAGAAAGTATTTTAGTTCCCTTTCAAGAGGGGCAATGCCACATACTCGCACTGAAGACATTTTTGGTTTTTCATCAGTTTTTATTGGCTACCAGTTGTCTTGTCCATTGGAACTGACTAAGAGTCCAGGAATATCTCAGCCAAGCTTTACTCCATCATGCAAGCTGAGCAGGTTGCCATTAACCGATACATCCAGTTTTCGTATGGTGTGGCTGTACATACATAAAACACGACATGTTTTTTTGACATTAAAGGCAATTTGTTGCAATGCCTGGTTCTCCTAACGTAATTGGAGCATTTGAGTACATTCATATTTCAATTAGAGCACCTAGAGAGAATTAAGATGCTTTTGTTAACTGTAAAAAGCGACATTCCTTTAATGCACAAGTCATCTGTGATGCCATGATGTGGCTTGCAAATGTCATGTCTCAGCAGCCAGGGTCAGTGATTTATTTAATTTGCGGGCAATAGTTTTGGCAGATGTGATTGTGCTGTATGTGGATAGATAACTGGCTGAACCCTAAGTTTTTCACTTGTTCTATTCATTGTAACTATAATCGTGTCATTACATGTGCCAGGTGATAGTGGCTACCTGTTAAGATCCTGGCACCTTATCCCTTTTCCTGGACCACTAGAACACGAAGGAGATGTGCTGTATTGTTGCATATAATCTTGTACTCTCAGTTGTGAAGTACAGCCAGGTACTCTTGAATGCAGGCAGCAGGGTCTTGATGCATCAGGAGAGAGCTACTCTACCAGCCAGTGAAGTTCTGTAGCATCATGACTGCATATGTATGAGGTTTATTAGCATGCTTCATATATGGATGTTTCAGTGCAGCATTCAAGGCACGTTCATATACACATATTTACAAGGTGATTGTGATTTATAAAAGATAAATTGCATTTATTTCAGATTATATAAATCTGTTTTTTTTTGGCATATGTATTTTCTTGTTTTTTTTATCGTACACATATTTTCACGCTCAAATCCAAGCCAAATTTTATAAATGAGGCTCCTAATCTCTAAAGCAGCTCTTCAATGTAATTTTCAAAATATTGCCTTATAGCAGCAGACAGTAAAGTATGCAGCCTCCTGCTCATTCTCCCTGACCTTGCATTTAAATGAGCAGCCTGGTCCGATTTTCTCCAGCTAGAGACACGGTGCTGGCTTCTGTTGACTTGGGTGGTCTTGCAACCTCTTATCTGAGCTCCCCCACTACACCAAGGGTTCCTGTCCTACTCTAAGTATGGGATTGGAAACCCAGGAACCTCCTGCGTCATCTGCTCACTAGTGTTCTGGAGGAACAGCATAGGACAGTAAGAAAAAACGAGACAGACAGTGTGAAATTGTCTGCCTAAAATGAAACATGCAATTTCCCTCCAGAAAATGGGACCAGGCTTATCATTTAAATGCAAGGTCAGGGAGAATGAGCAGGAGGCTTTTCACACTGTCTCTCTCGCTCTTCTCTCTTTCCTATGCTGCTCCCTATGCCTATTGCCATTCTAGGCCATTAGAAGTGATAAATTTAACACCCAAAAGTGGCCCTTGTCTTTTCACACTGGCATGTACAGGACATCTTCTTTTGCTGATATGATGCTATAGGTCACCTTTTGCAAACAGAGCATTCCCTCAGAACACGCATTAACTTGCTTTCTAAAATAAATTTACAGAAACATGAAGAATAGAAAGACAATTATTTTAAGTGTGTATTTTGATAGACAATATAAACTTTTATTTTCACTCACAGGTTCACAAGATTAAAAAGAAGTCATTTTAAAACAAGATTTGATGTGAAGAAAGCAGACCCACACTTAACAAACCTTTTGAATGAAAAACCAAAACAACTATAATATCCTGACACCCTGTTGATACAGATATTAATCTATCCTTTGCCTGCTACCACTTAATCTTAATACAAGGTCATAGAGGATCATAGTCTATAGAGTCCAACAGCATTAGGTGCAAGACAGGAATTATCCCTGGACAGGGTGACAGTTCATGCACCCTTGTTCATACAAGGTTATCTTAAAGCCACCTAGTTTCCTAACCAGCATAACTTTGGGATGTGGGAAGCCATAGTATATAGAGAAAAATTAATTTGAGGAAAGGAGAATGTGCAATCTCTGTACTGACAGGTCAGAACTACATTCCAGTCTTCTGGAGCAAAGCTAAGAAAAGCAACGTCATGATTTCCCTTGATACATACAGATATTGTCAAGAAAATTTAAGTAACTCATGAAAACAACTTTATCATTTGTAACTTCAAACATAATTATCTTCTCTTTGAAAGAGCAAGGACAATGGAAATTTTATAACAGCTAATGACCAAACCGTCTAGGTCAACATTTTCTTTTATAGATTTGCACTTTAATCTGTGCCCTCTCACATCCAACCCCTGAATCTGCCTCAGACCACACTCTAATGAACCTATAAATTAAGAACTGTTTACAAAATTTACTGGCTTTGAAGTGTCTCATAAACGGAGTGAAAGTATTTGTTTTGTGAAGTTTATGCTGCACTACCATCTAGTGGTGACATGTTGGATTAGCACAATGCAAGTTGAAGGAGAAACATGTTGAACCTTACAATCCTACACACACATTTCAAACCCCTGGGAGGATTTGGATTTCTTTGCTTTGGCACCATTGTTTTCTCCTCTGAAGTACTAGGCTTTGTGCCACTATCAGAAAGGTGACAGCTGATGCGCAGGCACAAGTGCATATCCTCAGATGACTTTCTGCCTAGTTAGACTCTGTAATAGAAACCCTTTTAACACTTTGTTAAGTTCATAATCAAGTACATTATTTAAACCATAATTAAACTGTTTAAAATGATATGATTTCTTATATATTTATATGAGTGACGGCTGTCAGAAACAAATGAGCATGGCATATTGGAGGTGTACTTTAATTTGCATAGTAGAAGTAGAAGTAGAAATCAGTGAAGTGTGATTAGGGAGATATGGACCAGGAATAAAGGCAGCAGAAGAATACTTCTGTTTTACTCTACATGGCAGTATTGGAAAACAAGGACCATCTCCTGCACAACAGGTGGACAAAAAGGCCCCATCTGTGACCAGAGATTCCAGACAGCAAAAAGGTTACCAGTGACATCTGGTCATTTAGGAAACAGACTGGACTCAGAGGTGATATTCATCTAAGTTCCACTATTGGAAATGGGAGGCTAGACATTCTGGAATTTCACAAAACACCAAACATTTGATTTTGCTGGAACTTTAAATGTCACAGTGGACAAATGTCATTTGAGCATAGATGAAGTCACTGTGTCTGACAGGCAGAGCAAAAAAGCAGCGTGGAGATGCAGATTTGTATTTTTTTCATTAGGAAGTTAAGGTCTTTCCTGTAATCAGCCACTCTTAGTGGGGTTCTGTAATAAACCCAATATTCAAATACACTGATTTTTTGAAAAATTTTGGCCTTACATTTTGGGTTGCTCTGAGGTACTCCCTTCTCTCTGTAGTCTGCTTCATTTAGAATTGCTCTTGTATAAAACATGAATGCATAAGGTGCTCAAAAAGACAGTAAATAAAAAAGCCCCATATAGTACGTCATGGAAGAATAGGTATATGTTTTCTTTAAAAAAATTAAATAAATAAAATAAAATTACAAAGTCACTGCAAATGTATTTATAAATAAAAACACAAGGCATTTCAGAAGCAAGGGGAAACATCTTTTTTTCATTTTTTTCAAAATTGTTTGGTTAGCTATTATTTCATTTGTCCTAATGTGTCAGTCAGCTAGCCATCACAGTATCAAACTCACTATATGACCCACTATTGTGCTCTAGATTTCCACACCCCATTATTTATTTAGCTGACAAATTTCCAAAGTCACTTACACATCACACTGATTATATTGGTTCTCTAGCTGATGTTCTAGACAAGTCTTGTAGAAGACTATAAGACTTGTTAAGTGGTAAGATTATAGCAGCAGCTTTGGAGTTTATAGCTGAACATACTGTAAAGAGAAAGCCAGACAACATGAGTATTTTGGGGTACCTCCGGCCAACCCTGTATAATTGAAAAATTATTTTTAAAGAAAACGTGGGTAAAACACAAAACAAGTCTTCTCTGTAGTTCAAGCTGGCTGCCCAAGATGGTGGGTGGCTCTTCCACTGAGGCATTCTGGGGGGAAGAGGCCCATCCAATAAAAAATATCCATAAGGAACATAAAATACATTTAACTGACTGACTGTCCTGAAGCTTCTTATATCAAAATCCGCACCTTTGAAGGCAAAGTAGTATAAAGAGCACAGCAGTGGAAAAATATCACTTGGCAGATGAATCACCTACACCTTATACCAAAAATCAGACAATTGTTCAGTGGGTGTGCCATAAAATAAAAGATGTGCAGGCCTGAATGTTTGTCTGCCACAGTGAAGGGTCCAATGGCCCTGCTGTATGATGGGGGATATTTTACTGGCAAGTTTTGTTCTGATGACTCCTGTAAGGAGTCGAGTAAGAAGGCAAAGTAAGTCCCAAAATAGTTAAACCCCGTTTAATTTGCAACAAAAAAACCCAAAAAAAAACCAACAAACTTAACAGGAACGTGATGGTGGTAACAAACAAAAGCAGGGAGTAGCCAATCATCGCCCTCTAGTGGCATTTCTGGGTAGCTCAGACTTGGAGGAGTGCCTGACAGTCAGGTACTCAGGTCCAAATGAGACACCACCTTCAGGAGATGACTTGCTTTTATATTGTCTGGAAGGAGAGAAGCTTCCCTGTCTCTGTTGCCCTCAAGTTAAAGTTTCTCAGTGCTGTCATGGACAAAGGAGACAAGACTGTTAGCAGCAGAGCCCCCTCTTGTTCTGGGGTGATACCACATACCTTAGGTGAGCCTGGAAGGTGACCTTCTGTGATACATTTGTGACACTTCTTAAGAGATAACGGTAAATTAATACTGTCCTGTGGTGAAGCATTTGAGTCCTGGCCACACTAGAATCTTCTAAGATGGAAATGTGCTCACCTTCATGATATGAGAGGAGTCAGGCAAAATGACACCTTTTATTGGCTAACTAATAAGGTTACAATATGCAAGCTCCTGAGTTGCCTCGAAAGCTTGCATATTGTAATCTTTTAAGTTAGCCAATAAAATGTGTCATTTTGCTTGACTTTTCACTACATTCAAAATGGCTAACATGGTACAACACCCTAGTAGTACTACATGATATGAGAGGCAAATGAATGGTTTTGTAGGGCATATACTTGCATTGTAGGGCATATACTTGCATTTATGGGAGAGTGATAGGACAACTCTTGATAGGGCATTTTTATTACCATTACCAAAACAGCAAATAATGGCATTACTCAAGGGACAATTGTATAGAAAAGTCTCCACTAAAGTTTATAACACTTTTTAGCCACTAGGTCAAGGTGCAGTGAAGCTGTCTTAGCAGCTCATGGTCATCCAGCACTCTTTTTAACATATTGTAAATAACAGTTTTCTTTATTTTGTCAGTTACATGTATATCTCCGGAGTCTGTAAAGTCTATATACTGTATAACATACACACTATAAAGTACTTCACACTCAGGTTATTCTATGAACTGCAGCAACTCTTTTATATTACCTTTATTATTTTGGTACTTGATGACAAGTTTTGCTTTTAGAAGTGTCAATTGTTAGATTGGTATATACAGTGTTTTAAACAGCTGTAAAATTCAAAATGAATTGTTTTACAGTATCAAATGGTGTGGTGGTTAGCAGTGCTGCCTCACATGCCCAGATCTCACACATGCTCACTGTCTACACTGAGTCTGTACATTCTGTCAATTTCTGTGTGGGCTGTCTTGGGGCACTCTGGTTTTCCTTCCCTATTTTAAAGATGAGTATGTTAGGAGAACTGAGGACACTCAATTGGCCTTGTGTGGGTCTATTCATGAGGTCACCCTGAGACAGACCTGTACCCATCCAAGGCCGGTTTCTTACTCAGCATAGGCTATGCTGCCTGTGACACAGAATTGGACTATGTTGTTTTGAGAATGTCATGGTGTTCTATTAAAGACTGCATGACTGAAATTGACATTAACACCGAAGCTTTTCATCGTTACCACTGTAATTTATAGTGTTTAATATTGACCCTTTTTATAAAAAACTGACAATATTTGAATATCAACAAGCACATTAGCATTACACATCGTCTTACATGTCAGACACATTCTGTACATTTGACAGTTAATGACTGGGATTTCTGCCTCCAAATGGGCTCTTGGAAACAGGTTGCATTTCTACAGTGTAATGACATGACATATATCATTTCAACCTCAGAACTGTTCCAGTTTAAGGAGTGTTATGGAAATGTTGAATAATTAGACTCAAGTTGTGACCTCACAAGTTCTTTGTAGAATGCACAATCGCCACAGGTTGCCTAATGAGAAGAGTCAGAAAGAGATTATGTCCAAAATAATTACTTATTTATAAACATGCCACCCATATATTCAGGAAGTTGTTTACACCAAGGCTAGATAGTGATTATTATTACGAAGTATGATAAATAAATTATGATGACGTTCATATATATGATATGTGTGTATGTTTTCAATGATTAAGTTTCAGAGAGGTTCTTGATGTAAAGAATACAATATGAAGCCTGATGCAGATGAGAAGCTGTTTGAGAAGTCTATCCAAATGATTAACTATAGACGAGTTTGCCATTTCTCTGTAACTGGCTGATGCAACAACTCTGGAGAGGATATCAACTCCAGGGGAGGGCAAAACTGCTTGGGCCAATCTCTTTGGTACTTTACAAAACTGACAGGTTATATCAGCAGATAACTGGCTGTGCAGTGAATAGCAACCTGTAGAGGACACTCAGGGTTGAAATCAGGAAATGGGTGCAGCTGAATAGCAGATCTTTTGTACAAGGAGTTCTTCCTTATGATTTTTACAGTCTACCCAGACTAACCAAATTTCCTTTTGAGTGGGTTGGTTTACAGCTACTGAACAGAAAACATTATTATGAGGATAATCCTGTACTGACCATTTTAGGAGTGGTCATGGTGCAAGCTCAAAATTTGTTGGTTGTAACTATGTGCCTCCATCACCACAATTAGGTTTTGTGGTGTACGTGGACTGGTTTGTCAACTGTGTAATGTTGTAAGTGATGTCCTCCCATTCAGGTGACTTTCATGCGTGCATATTTATTTGCAATGCATTGCACTGTTACAAACAAAAATAGTTTTGCAATTTCCAGTACACTTACTGGAAACTAAAAGTGGAAGTACATCTTACATCAAATATTATGATGATGGTAGCAACTGATAGTGTGTTATGGTTTGAGTTTAAACCCTTAACTGTGTGTACAGCAGTTATTCTGCTCTTTATCATGGAACTCCTCTTTGTGCTGGATCAATGTGGTTTTATGTCTCAGCCAATCAAATATGAGATATTTTATGCAATGTAAATAAAAATTTCAAAATACTACAAGAACCAGCCCAGATGCTAAGCTTATATTATGACCATACTGACAGTGTGTCAGTTTTATAGGAATGGTAGTTGCACCAAAAAGATTGCTTTAGTGGTACCTTATGACTTTGAAGACCATGACCTGTAGCATCAGTGTTGGTGTCACTTACCAATGCAGGGTGCTAAACAGAGTGTACTTTGGTTTATCCTGTAAAGAACAGGTATGTTACTTACATTCAACTATTTCTTAAAGAATAACTTCCAGAATTGCTTACAGAAAATTAAAGGAGATTTCACAAGTTGACATACAATGTCCTTTAGTATTTATGAGCACAGATGTTATGTGAATTGCTTTGAGTACTTCTGTACAACATATCAGGAAATATCTTATGGAAAATGTAGTAAATGATGAAGAACGCTCCATGTGCTTCATCCTGTGACAGCTGATCCCAGCGGGAGATGTGCTGATGTGCTGTCACAACAGTTGCACCACCGCAAAGGCTTTGTGGTACTGAAACAAATAAGTCTTCAAAGGTACCTGGCAAGTGACAGAGTATTCTTGACAACACAATTCCTTTGTTACCTTCTCAGTGACATTTTATTTTGTTTGTGTTTAAACTTTTCTTACAGACAGCGTCCTAGTTTTGTCATCAGGAAGGTCTTTAATGCCTCAAAATCCAATTATATTTATAAAATAAATAAACGTAAAGAACATAATCAAAGAAATGCTTTTATTCTGTGCCTTTTCTATGGTCTCCCTTCATCCCATGTTTAAATAAATATATAAGTGATTCAAACACACTAATACTTAGTAAAACTAACTTCATTGCTTTTTCTTCCAAGTTTCCTCTCTGGTGTCACTTTCAGCATCTTTCCTAACAGATATTTTTATTCAGATTGTGAGACACCATAATGCACACATATCAGAATCAAGGCATTTTCTTGTTCATTCTCATGTATCCATCCATCACTCTTCCATTTTCCATTTCCTAGTCAGGGTCAATGGCACCAGGTGCATTGAAAGAATCAGCTATTGTCAGGATGTGATTCTGTTTCACAGCAGAGTAACACAAACACACACACACACACACTCACTCAAGGGCCATTTTGTAGTGATTTCATCATTCTAAAGGAATTATTTTAGACTGAGAACGCAAACCAAAGACATTACTTAGTCATTGACATTTTTACTGCATTTAAATAACAAGCAGTCTTTACTATCCATAAGGCCCTCTGGCTGCTGCATAAACCTTGTGCTTTGGCAGTGCAGAAGCAATGCTCTTTGGAAAATAGACAGTGTGCAAATAGTGCCATCTGCTGTTTAATGTGTTGGTTACTGTAGAACAAAACAGTGATTGCTGGGTGCATTTGACCTTAACTGAATGTCCTAATAGCTATAAATCTGTGAGCAGGCCTCACAGAAAAGAAAAGAGTGGACTTCAATCTCACAGAACCTCAGAAATCTATGGTCAGCTACAATGGAAAGCACACTCACTGCTAAAATTGATCAAATGACTTTACATAGGGCATAGCAGTGAAGCAGATCATCCATCAAAGAAGCTCAATGACTTCTTTCAATTTTTATTGATCTAAAGACCAACAGTGTATGAAAACAAAGCTAATACAATCATTAATTTGGTTTCTTGTGGAATGCTGAGTCAATAATGGTTGAACTCAGCAGCACAGAACTTCTTGTGGTTTGTATCCCTGAAACATCACATTTTCCTCCTGCCCTTGGTCCCTACTCGCCTCCATCTATCCATTCACTTTTTAAATTGCTTTTCCATGTGAAGACACTTTCACTTCTCTACAAACATCCTCTAGTTATTCCTTTGGGACTTTTCAGACTTTCCCACTACAGATACGAGATATAATCCTCCCCTGTGTGCCCAGGCTCTACACTGTGGTCTACTTTCAAATTCATGTTAATTCTTTATAAGTAACACAATATCTTGTATGTCCTTACAGATTACTGCCATTGTTATAATGGCACTTTATAACTAATTATTCAGTCACTTTTAATCACCCCTTCTTTTTTTTGTACATTGTACCTCTCATCATTAAAATTTGATAGTCTTCCACAGGAATGGCTTCTATCCTGGCAGCATGTAGCAGGAAAGAGCCTTGGACAGGGCACCAGTTGATCACAGGACTCACTATTACACACACAATCACACACACATAGGTCCAATTCAGAAAAACCAAACAAATCAAATAGCTTCTTTTTGGATGTGAGAGGAAAACCCATGCAGATACAAGGAGAACATGTAAACATCTTATAGGTGATAGCCAAGCATGAGACCAGTGTGAGAGAAACAGTGCACAAATGTGAAACCTTTTTAAATTAGATTAGTTTACGTAAACTTTATTAATCCCATGGGTAAATTCAGATACATGCAGCAGCAGAAACATAAAAATCAAGGATACAAACTCACAGGACAGATAATACAGCCAATCAATTAATCAATCAGTCAATCAATTAATTGATAAGTAAATAAATAAATAAAAACACACTTAACGAGTACATCAGGTGGAAGCACTGAATTGCCTGATAGAAGTAGGCAGAAAAGACTCCCAGCTCCCTTTTTAGCACACTGTGGTGGAATGAGCCTCTTGTTAAAAGTGCTCCAATAGAGTGCCACCTGGACGAGCATGTAGGGGATTTTTCATGATGACATCCAATTTTGCCACCATCCTCTTTTCTGTAACAGCTTCTAGTGTGTCGACGATTCAGCATGTGAAGGAGCAGGCTTACCTGATAAGTTTGTTCAGGCATTGTGCTTCTTTTGAGCTCAGTTTGCTTCCCAAGGAGACTTCAGTGTAGTACACCACACTGGCCACTATAGTCTGGTAGAACATTTCCAGCAGTTTGCTGCACACATCAAACGACATGAGTTTCCTTAGCAAGTACAGTCTGCTCTGGCCCTTATTGTGCAGCCACTGTGTTGTCAGACCAGTCCAGTTTGCTGTTCATGTAAACTCCCAGGTACTTGTAGCTCAGCACCACTTCCATGTCCTCTCCCTGAATTGTGATTGGTCCTAGAGGCTACTTGGCACACTGGAAATTCATCACCAGCTATTTTGTCTTGCTGATGTTGATCTTTACAAAGAACAATAAAAGCTATAAATTAAGATTTTAGGATTATTCTTTTATATTCTGTAATATTGATAAAAAATTAGATGGAAGAATGTAATGAGAAATGCTATTGTCAGAGCTAGCACATAAGGTGAGATGACAAGACAATCACTTTAGGTGGTACTTAACTCAGAGTGGTGATTTGCAATTGACTACACTGAAAGGACTCATCTGCAATACATTCCCATTCCAATCTACAAACTATACATTTAATCAGATCTCTTCACTTATAACACTAAGTATAACATTATAAAGTTCAGATATCCATTCCAGCCTAACATAAATCCTGGGGTAAATAAACCTCCAGAGAGCTATACTGCTGGCCTAGAATTAAAGTCTAAAAGCCTGAAAAAATTTTGTATGTATATAATTGTGTATGTATATGCATATATATATATATATCTATATATATCTGTGTGTATATATATATATATATATATATATATATATATATATATATATATATATATATATATATATATATATATATATATATATATATATATATATATATATATATATATACAGTGGAACCTCAGGTCATGAACATCTCGGAACACGCACAAATCGTGTTACGACCAAAATGTTTGCCAAACTTTTGCATCTGTTCATGACCACACACTTGGGTGATGAACAAGCCAGTTTCCCTTCTGGTTCGTACGCACTGATGATTTCCGCATGTGTTCAGTCTTTCCCTGTACATTGTTCTCGGTCAGACGAGCATGCATTCGCTGTGAACTCTTTCTGCTCTATTTCGTGTGCTTTTGCATTAATTTTGCAATTAACCATGGCCTCTAAGCAAGTGAAGAGTGGTAGTGTTGGTGAGAAGAAACGTTCGAAGAAAATTGAAATCGAATTAAAGAAAGAAATTATTGAAAAGTATGAATGTGGCGTTTGTGTTACTGATCTTGCCGCCAAGTTAAAGAAGTCAAAATCTACGATTTCAACTATTCTAAAGCAGAAAGAGGTCATTAAAGCAGCTGATGTTGCAAAAGGAGTTACAGTGTTAACCAAGCAGAGGCCTCAAGTGCTGGAAGAGGTGGAAAAACTGTTGCTAGTGTGGTTGAACGAGAAGCAGCTTGCAGGGGATAGCGTAAGCGAGGCAATGTTGTGCGAGAAAGCCAGGAAGATTCATGGCGATTTGCTGCAAAACTATCCTTCTACGAGTGGCTACTTCTTCCTCCTCACTTCCTTAATGCCAGAACTCGACTCATGCAAGGTTCGTTTTCTTGGTTGTTTATGGTTAGTTTTTGTATAAATTAAGGATTTTTCAAATTTTCATTTTTTTCACTGTGCTTAAAACTCATTAAAGAAAGTGTTTACAGCGAGCGATTCGTAAGGCTGTAGCGTGAACTCTTGCAATGTTAGTTTTCTCTGTTCAAGGTTTTCTCAGTGTTATTCAATGTTTTTACATTTAGTTTACTATTACACTATGCATTCTATGGTATAATTAACTATTTTTGTGCTTAAAAATCTTTAAAAAAATATATTTACATACAGTTCCTATGGTCTGGAATGGATTAATTGTATTTACATACAATCCTATGGGAGTAATTAGTTCGGGTCATGACCAAATCGGGTTGTGACCAGAGTTTTGGAATGAATTACGGTCGTGACCCGAGGTTCCACTGTATATATATATTGTGAGAGGTTCAGCCCAGACACAACCAAACGAACACCAACTGTTCATAAAAACACACGCTTTTATTCAGAATTGGCCCCACAAGTCCAAATCCCGCACACTCACAGTGCTTCATGCACCAAGCACTCTTACTCGGGCCTTCCACTGTCCGTGGGCCGCCTTTCCTCTCCTTACGGGAGCTTCGTCCTGCTCCCACTCCCGACTCTATCTCCCTGATTGGAGTGAGGTGGCCCCTTTTATTTCCACCCGGATGTGCTCCAGGTGCTTGATTATGCTCTTCTGGCAGCACTTCCTGGTGTGGTGGAAGTGCTGCCCTTGCACCCAGAAGCACTCTGGGTGTCCCTGGAAGGTCCTTCCTCCACCTTCCCAGGTATGCCGGAAGTGCAGGTTTCCTGGGCTCTGCGACGCTCGGGGCGCCCCCTGGCAGTGGCCACGGGCCCCTATAGGTTTGAGCCTCTTGGCACGGTCCCCGTGGCCCCCTCCTTAATCTGGGCGGTTGCCCCCTCATGGCCCGGGGGATGTACAAACTGCCTCTTGGTCCTTCCAGGCATCCCGGCTGAGTCTGGCCCCCAGCCTCCTGTGACACTATATATATACAGTATATATATATATATATATATATATATATATATATATATATATATATATATATATATATATATACTAGCTGTGTAAGCCCGTGCTGTAAAAAGTCCTATTGAACTACTGAAATTGTCGGAAAAAAATTGAAATGTAGAGGATGTCAGGTAATTGAAAGGAACTACTCAGGGCATCTCTCTCCTAGGAAGATTCATTTTGCCAACGTGCTCACATCGCTTGTACATTAGTGGTGGGAGAAAAAGTAAAAGGAATACTGTTTTGCTGTTAGCAGCTAAGTGATTTTGTCTTTTTTCTGAGGTTTCATTTTGCTGACATGCTGGCCTCGCTTGTATTATTAGTGGCTAAGTAAGTTTTCTGTTTCCTCGGAGGTGGAGCACGTAGATGTTTATATATAAGATATATATAAAGGGCAGCCAAAGGGTCAAAATGGGAGAGAAAATACAAGAGATAGAGGGTTGGAAACAAGCACTAACGTCTTTTTCCCTCTTTTGGCAGAACAACGGAAGAATAACCATTCTGTCCCACTTCCGTACTCACCAGACAATATTAATTCCAGTTCCAGCCTGATGACATTACTTCTGGCCTCCAATAGTGACATCACTTTCTGACTCCATCAGGATGATGTTACTTCCTGCTCATAATGATAATGTCACGTCCAGCTCCATACTGATGATGTCACTTCTGGCCCATAATGATGACATCACTTCCGCCCCCATTCTAATGACATCACTTCTGGAGCACCCTGATGACATCACTTCCAGCCACCAATGATGAAGTCATTTCCATTTCTCTGCCTAGTGACATCATTTCCAATTCCTCCAACACCTATTTTTAGTTCTGTTTAAAAAGCTCCATGAACAACTTGTCAATTGTCGAATGTATTTTGCAAAAAGACCTTTCCTCTTGCAAGCAATTCTCATCTGACCATTTGAGACATTATACAGGGAGGCTTCCCCATACCTTTACCTTTGTTTTGTCTTCTAATTTCTTGACTATATATATATATATATATATATATATATATATATATATATTGTGAAAGATTGAGGTCTCCGTGACCCCTTGAACCCTCTGAGCAGACGTCAGACACCATATAAAAGTCCAAATATTATTTTTATTTAGACCAATATGTGCATCAAGCACCCTATACTCTATAACACTCATATAACTAATCAATAAACAATAATCAATACACAATAACCACCACTCCCAGACACGTCGCCACCCTACCTCCCAGCTCAGCTCGGCATACTGGGCTTTCCCACAGTCCTTTATATTCCCTGACCCGGAAGTGGTTCCTGGCACAACCCACAAGTCCTTATTCCTCCCGGGTCAGGGTAAAACAGTCCTTTTCTTTAACCCGGAAGTACACCGTTTCCTCCTGTCCTGGGATTATGACGTACTTCCGGATCATAGGGCATATAAGAGTCCCCAGGCTTCCCTACAGCGACTCCTGGTGGTCCCCAAGGCATCCAGCAGGGCTGTGCATAAAAACTACATAGTCCATGAGTCCCTGCTGGAACTCGGGGCACGTCCATGCTGCAGGGAAAGCTCCACCTGGCGGCCTGGGGGTATTGGCCGGAATGAAAAGCCGGCCACATATCACAATATATATCCATCCATTTTCCAACCCGCTGAATCCAAACACAGGGTCACGGGGATCTGCTGGAGCCAATCCCAGCCAACACAGGGCACAAGGCAGGAACCAATCCCGGGCAGGGTGACAACCCAGCACAGGACACACACAAACACACCCA
Source organism: Erpetoichthys calabaricus (assembly GCF_900747795.2). Classification (NCBI taxonomy): domain Eukaryota; kingdom Metazoa; phylum Chordata; class Cladistia; order Polypteriformes; family Polypteridae; genus Erpetoichthys; species Erpetoichthys calabaricus. Next base: position 86,531,391 of record NC_041405.2, on the reverse strand, counting down.
CACACCAAGCACACACTAGGGCCAATTTAGAATCGCCAATCCACCTAACCTGCATGTCTTTGGATTGTGGGAGGAAACCGGAGCGCCCGGAGGAAACCCACGCAGACACGGGGAGAACATGCAAACTCCACACAGGGAGGACCCGGGAAGCGAACCCAGGTAGACAATCACTACAAATTTGGGTGTTATGAAAGGATGGAATTTGTTCATTTCTGGGATAAACAGATGACAAAGCCATTTTTCTCTTCTACTGTGTAGTCATGTCCCACACTGGGGAAAAAATATCTGGACACAAACTGTATTGGTTCCAATCAAGCAGTAAAGGAAGCACAATAATAGGAAATATTTAAAAATGACAACCAATCTAGCCCACATGGGCTATGTTAAAATTATCAAGGCTCAGCTTGTTTTTATGTGATAAGATTGATTGATCTTCATCATATTTTCTGGCTGATCAGTCTAACTTTCTTCTGCCAATTATAGTCTTGTTAATACCCAGGCTAATGATACATCTTGTGACACTATGGTTAAGCACAAAAATTGTAGGCTATATCCTAAACCTTAATAAATTAACAGGATAATCCTGATTTCAGTTTTCAGTCCAACTGTCTGACAATTAAGAGACTCCATATATGGTATAATATATTGGAAAGTATAACAAACATTTGGTTTTGAAAAAGACTAGCTACTGTGTTTTGCTTCCTTTTTAAAAAATGCCAACTCAGACCTGCATAACCCAAATATCTATCACATAAGATGCAAAGCATGAACTTGGACTGGACAGGGCACCACTCACATATACACCACCACAGGGCCAATCTGAAATTGCTAACTAAGGCCATCTATGTCATCTGAGAAAAAGCCATGCAGACAGAGAACATACAAACATTATACTCAAAAAGGCAGACTCAGGATTCAAATCCAGGACTCATTTCTGTTTTATAGTTAAATAAAAATGATTTTCAACTCCCTGAAATAAGTACTGCTATAATTAAATAGGTTTATTCTTAGTGTATAACATTTTTCTTTGCTCTGTTGGAGAAAACTGACATTTGCTGGCATATGTTATAGTTATTGAAAGAACGGAGTCAAAAAGAGTCTACCTCCCTGGAAGATCTGGCATAGCTGATATCCAAACCATTTAAAGTCAGAACTGACACACGAGAAATATTACCTGTAGAATTTTCATCCTTTAAAATAGCTTCATTTTCTCAGGGTTCAAAATTGGTTATTATTATTAATATCTAAACACTTTGTTAATGTCTTTTAAGCACAGGGGAAAAAATGAACATGTGAAACATCCGTATAATGTAATAAGCCACCAAGAAAAGTAACATTGCAACAATGCTATCTACGACCCGATCTCTGTAAACAGAAGTGATAAGAAAATCGAGCCCGGTGTATTCTTTAACTGCCTTGTGGCGCTGTAGTAGTGCTGCTGCTTTGCAGTAAGGAGACTGTGGAAGATTGTGGTTTCACTTCCCGTTTCCTCCCTGTGTGGATAGCGCTTTGAATACTGAGAACACCGCTATATCAATGTAACGAAGTATTAACAGGAAATTGCCTTTGTGTAATAGTAAAAGGCAAATTATCTGCAACAAACAAACTGTTTTACACGCTGCATACCAACCTGCTGCGTAGTATATGCCACATAATCACGCCGCTTTTTAAATGTGTTTTAAGCAGAGGGAAAAAAATGACCATTTGCAAAATCCAGAACGCTGCTTTCAGTAAGTACAATGCACTCGCGTGTAATTTGTAGGCCACTTTTTGCCAGCTGTCTTTTCTGGTTTGGGCTGCTTTTGCAGTGTTACGGCTTGTGCATATTAAATCTTGAAATCCTTTGAGTAACTAATTAACTAACACCCACCCACCCAAGTACACAGCTTGTGTGAAAAAATGAGCCCGTACTTTCATAATTTTGTTGCAGCCTATAGTGGGGTCAGGCACAGAGAAGGTCAGCTGCCGAGAGAGCGTCTCGACTGTTGCAGGGCCTGCATTGGTGAAGCAGGTGAGACGCTAATGAAACAGAGGCACAGGGCTTATTGGTTTTTAAAGACTGGTTCCTTCATTGTGTTTTAACCTCAGTTTTAAAGGATTGTTTTAAGGATCCCATTGGATACCCCTCGCAAAATGTTTTAGACGCTGCATTCAGCAATTCTCATCCGCGACAAACATGCCTGTTCTTACATGGTCCTGCCGCGTCCACCCTCGTTTTCAAAGCATACACACTGCCTGGTCATGTGCCCGCTCGCAAGAGCAACTCACGGAGATCCGTCCACCAACTCTAAGACCATGTCGTGTAAAACAGTTTGCGATGGTGGTGCGTGTGTCATAACCGAAAAGAATAATGAAAAGTCAACGTGGCTCAGAGGTGCATGTGGACTTCTAGCACAGACGAAAGCAACTTACGGGGTAGTCAGTGAGTTGTTTCGTCCGGGCACATGAGCAGGCAGTGGGAATGCCTAGAGAGCGAGGGTGAACGCGGGCCGGGGAATAAGGAGTGTTGGTGGGCGGGGAAACGTTTTCCGTGTTCCTGCACGACCATCTAAGAAGACGCATGTTTGTCGTGGATGAGAATTGCTGTATGTAGCGTGTAACACAGTTTGCGATGTTGCACGTGGTCGTGCATCGTAACCGAAAAGTGAACGTGGCTCAGAGCTGCATGTGGACTGTAGCACAGACAAACAGATATGACGGAGTGTTTTTCAAGGCGTCGCGTCCGAGTTGGTGGGCGTGGCTGTACGAGTTTTCGTCGTATCCAATGGTCTTAGAGTTGGTGGGTATGGTTCCTTCCTGCGTGCTTTCTTAGGTGACTTGCCCGCTCTGGCGGCGGCTTAGAGAATCTATATATGGCTCCTTCCTGCGTGTTTTCATGAATGTCTTGCCCGCTCTGGCGATGGCTTAGAGAATTATATATATAGAAATTTAGACAGTGATTTTTTCTAAAGAAGGTTACATATTTTGATTAATTAGTTAATTCGTGAGACACACAGCAAGTCCCTGTGGAACTGATAGAACCATTAGCCTTTCTAGATTCAAAAAAAGAGTGCTACCCTTGTATTAATGAATCTTAACCGAGTGTAAAATAGACAGAAGCAATAATTTGGTCTTATAACAGACACCACAACAAAATCAAAAAGAACCATCATCATTACATTTTTTTACATATCGGAAATGGCTTGATAAGTAGGAAAGCAATGCCTATGAACTGAATAATGTAGTCAGTTCTACCAAAAGCAGTGTGATAATTTTGTGACACAAAGCCAGACCAGGGGCCTCATGTATAACACCGTACGTAGAATCCACAGTTAAATATGGCAAAAAGACAAAAACAGAAATGTGCGTATGCAATAAATCCCGGTCAGTGAAATGTAATGCCTCCCCACCCCGACTCCACCCAGAATTCTGCATATTTTAAAATGCAAATCAATATAAATAGCCCTTTTCAATTAGTGTTCAGTTAAAAGACAATGGAAAAAGCACGTGAAAAAAAGAATTTAAGTGAATGTGATTTTGAGGCAAGTAAAAACGTAATATTTGTTGGCTTAAGCAGTGGAATAAACAACAAAAGGAAGTCAATTGAGCAATACAGAGTGCAGAGAAATTTGAAAGTTCAAGTTCAGAAAGTTGCACAGTGCCTAAAATAAAAAAGAAGTGGTCAGATATCAAAGTCACCATAAAAAGGCGAGTCGTTGCCCATCATCTGAGTGTCATACAGAAGTGTATTAGGGTACAGAGAAAAGTCGTAAACTTAATCTTAAAATTGTTTAATGTACTAGTTTCTCAAATCCCATCATAACTAAAATAGCACATTAAATGCTTTGTATTCTATGTGTTCTTCTATGTACTCTGTTTATGAATACATTACATTCACGATATTACAGATCTCGGAACAATTTAAATACTATGTATACTTGATATCATTTTCATGATGATGGGAATTAAAGCATGTATTAAACATGAGGGCATAGTGGTGCGGTAGTAGTGATGTGCTGGCATCCCCATCCAGAGATTGTTCCTGCCTCCCACAAGATGCTTGCTGTGCAACCCTAGATGAAATAATTTATTGCAGCAGTAATATCTCATTCCAATATACTAACCCCCAATTCCTGTCCTTCTTTTTCTTTCTCCAAGTAACCAATCACCACACAATAAGTTCTTTAATAAATGTAAAACCATCTCTAAGTTTAGAACGCTCATTCTTCAAAACGTTTAAGGAACATTGAAATGTCTTTATAGTACATGTTTAATTATTCCATCCATTTATCTATCCAGGGTTGTGTCAGTCCCAGCAAGCATACAGCGTGAGGCTTGAACAATCCCTGAATGGGGCACCAGCTCATTGCTACCACTGTGGCACCGTGAACACGTTTAATTATTAACAGTATACATTATTTAAATTAATTTAATAATTTATCTGTATAATGTAATATACATACTTTACTGCATTTCATCTTAAAAATGATTTCAAGAGCTCCAAGAAGGTAGAGCTTGAAAATCTAAATCGATTTCGAAGCCAGTCATCATCATCTGTAAATATACACTCTTCTATTGAATTGAATTTAATTCCTTTATTGTTATAGTATAGTCCAATGAGATTCAATATGCAAATCTCCCATAAACTTATTTTCTTATAAAATGATAAAATAACAACAATAATAATATTAATACAATAAAAAAAATGAACAATATACAATACGTAAGCATAAATGGTTCAGGTTGTGCAATATTACAATTGTAGTGCACGTTTAAAGTTATATAAATGTACTTATAAATACAAACAGTTTTAGTAGGAGCACTTGATGGACTGATTGAGTGTGTTTAGAGCTTGATGAAACTAGTTTTGAACCACCAGGTCCCATTAGGAAAGGCTATGAAGCATTTGCAGTATGTGAGAAGTTCAAATAGTCTATGCGCATGGCTGAGGCAGCATGTGTTAGATTCTGTATCCCGATAATCCTCTTTCCGATCAGCTACTGTATAGCACCTATAGTATTTGGAATAGTTTGGCAATTCTGTGGACCATTATACTGTTGCAGTTTGATTACAATCAGATGCTTAAACTAATACACAATATGCGGTTAATTTCAGTGTATTTGATAAAGCCACGTCAAAGACGTGAATCAAAAAAATAAAGGCAAACCTCACCGGAACAGTAGCACTGCTTTGATGCTGGGTGCCGCCAGTTTGCAAAACCAAGCCAAAAACTTGCGTATGCAATGGATTGAGCTGGTGTGAGAATGTGCATGGCTTTACACCAAGTTTAAGTTTTCTACATCGCAATATGAGCATGGAAACGGGCGTACGCAACATTTTTGTGCGTATTCACCGTTTATACATGAGGCCCCAGGACTTCAATAAGTTAGGCCTCAAACAAGCGGCCTGGTCCCAAATTTAAAAGGCAGGCTTCATGAAGGAGCATAAGATACAAAACTAAGAAATACATATTTAAACAAAATTTATTAATAAAACATGCCAAATAAACAAAACAATATTTATTTGCAAATGCTAAAAACATAAACAAAAGGAAAATACAAATAGAATGTACAAAATTATTTAAAAGAAAAAAGAATGCATAAAAAGAAGGACATTTGAACCAGGGACGAAATGTTGACTATTCTATAACAACAGTAGTTGTGATTTAAGAAGATTCAAAGAGACAGGAAAAGCGAGTCCCAGAACCAAGCTTGAATTTAAACAGATTTATTAAAGAAAACATCTAAAATAATCAACACTTAACTTTCCAAAGATCCAGAAACAAGCAGAATAACTCTATTAACAAATAAGCCCAACTAATAAGCAAAAGGTCTCAATTAACAAAAGGCCCAAATAATAAAGAAGGATTAATTAACTAAATGCTACATATTTCAAACAAAATGAACAAAACACTAATAAACAGAAAAGGGAAGGAGAACGCACATACAAAAGACAAAAATTTAAAGGTGAAATCCACAAAAGCAAACCAAACTAAAGAAACAAGAGCAAAAACAAAGAGAAATACTCAATGTCTCAGCAGTTAGCCTGCAGAGTGTACATGCTTTCAATAGTGTGCAGCTGCAGCACTGGGAGTCCTTAAAGATTAAACTAAAAGAAGAAAAAGAGACTTAAAAACTACATTCAAATGATTAATTCACATGATCTTTCCAAAGTTATTTAAAATGAAGAACAAACTTGATGAAAAAGAAACAGAAAAGAGAAAAGAATCATAAAAAGAAACAATGCAACAAATCCATCCATCCATCCATTTTCCAACCTGCTGAATCCGAATACAGGGTCACGGGGGTCTGCTGGAGCCAATCCCAGCCAACACAGGGCACAAGGCAGGAACCAATCCTGGGGAGGGTTCCAACCCACCGCAGGACACACACAAACACACCCACACACCAAGCACACACTAGGGCCAATTTAGAATCGCCAATCCACCTAACCTGCATGTCTTTGGACTGTGGGAGTAAACCAGAGCGCCCGGAAGAAACCCACGCAGACACGGGGAGAACATGCATGCAACAAATCACATACATTAAAAAAATAAATGAGCCACAAGGAACAAAACTTAAGACAGAGACAGAGCGCTGACATAACCATTAGAACAGATCTTCTTGCAGATTTCCCGTTGACTTTGTGAGAAGTCTTTCTCAGAATCTCGACAGTAATATCAGTTTAAAAATGGGAAGTAAAAATGTATCCAGCCATTCACACATCTTTATTATGCTGTACACAAAATTCCAGGCAGTACATTCTAAAGACCAAGTCCAGCATTACAACAAAACTTGTTACAACTGACAATAAATCAAAGTCTAATACATCTAACAACCTGAACATGTTTTGAGAATGAACAAAATTGCTTTTTGAGGTATTCTGAAAAGAATGAGAGAGTAAAAAACAGCATGACATAAACTATTGATACACTGATACCATACAAAACAATGGTAATAATGGCAACAAGCAGAAAAATCTTAAATCAAAAATAAACTACAACAAACGAAGTGACTTTGCAGAAATTTGTGTGTCAGGATCTCTTATTTTGAGTTTCTTTTGCATCTGTTGAGGATTTTATACCCATTGGTTTAATTTATTTTTGAAATATACTTATGACTTTGATTTTGATTTGGGCCGTCATATTGCCAGCATTTTAACAGCATTATTGTTGATTCCTGCTGGACTCTACCAGAGTGGCCTTGACCTCACAGACTGTGACCTGACAATTACAATGCGACAGGATAAAAGATTCTCCAAGGAATACACATCCTCATCAGGCTGCATGGATTCCAAAACCCTTCAAGCCTTTTTGAAAATTTTCTTGGTTTTGTTTCTCTGGTTTTTTTAAATCTCTGGAATACTTCTGACTTCAATTTTGTCTCGCAATTCTTGGCTTTGGTTACTGATAGATGTTGTCCTTGTTCTGACCCTCGCTTCAGTTTTTTGTCTTGTCCTTGTTTTCCAGTCACCCTCTGAAATCTCATGCTTGCTGGGCATAATACTGCGCTATTCTGTCAATGACAAATCATCAATTTTAAAATGACAGTTGATGGGATTATGTTTCACATTTTTACATTAACTCTCCAAGCATTCTTAGTTACACGTTTTCTAATCCTGTGTATGGGAGACAGCTGACAGATTTCAGGTAGATGGCCACAGCATGAACAACTTGTCAAGCTGGACGGGAGTCAAGTTTATTCTGGGAAAGCTGAAAGGCAAAGCAAGACACTAGGATGATTTGTGTAGCCAGTCTGTTTCTAGCTCCAAACAACTTTTGATTCCCACGGGATTCAACCATAAGCCTGTGTAATAACATTCCTGTGCTTTGAAAATTTGCCTGCTCTTTTACTGGAAGAAGCCCTTAAGGTCAGGGACCAGAGACAAAGTGACTGCTTTTTATTTTTCAAAAATAATTCAGTTCAGTTTTTAGTTTTGTATTATTTTTGGTTTAATTGGTGCTTTGTTGCAAAGTCGACTGCCTTTCTGACACTTTGAGAGGAGCCACAGTCATTTACATTGAGCTTGCTATCTGCTTAGCTGCTGCACACTTTCCAAGGAGCTCTAACTCTGGCAATAAATTTTTTCGCTTTCCGATTAAGCATATGTCATCTGCAATCTAAGGATTTTCCCATGGGAAATGCTATCTGTGACTGAATGAAGACTAAAAGTACCCACCCAGATTGTATAATTCATTTTGCATTTCTTATATTTGGTATTGCAAATTAGCATAGATTTAAGTAAAAGCTGATTGATCATTTTTTGTCTAGATGTAATCACTTACAGACACAAAGGATGCTTTGTGTAATCTTCTTTTGGTGATAAACTAGGTTGAAGTAAAGGAATAAAAATAAACTGACAGACACAATCAGCAAGAAGTCTGCTATTACAGGTCTCTAGGGTTGGTACTGTACATTAAGGACAGTGAGACCGGTAAAAGGTTAAAGGTAACAATTACATTCCTAGATTTGACATTTAAATAAAGAGATGGGATACCAGCCAGGGTAAACCCCATATATGACTGGATTGCAAAAAACAAAAGAAAATAAACAATAATTGCAGAGACATCTTTCTGTTAGTTCTGGAAAGAACTAACAAAGATGTGGGATCTTTCGGTTCTCAATGCTCACAGCAGGAAGAGTCAGGTCCAAGTGGATTGACATTGTAAGTGATGTCAGAAGTGTTATAGCTTGTCAATCATCTGGGTCTGCATAGGGAGGAAGAGACAAAAGCATTAGGACACAGTGACAACCCCTGGTGCAGTAATAGAATTACAGTCACTAGAGCACTGCAGCTGTCCCCTATGCATACATGACACTTCCTATCTCTCATTAAGATAAGAGATTAGTACTTTTCATGTTAGGTACATGTAACAGGTGATCTGATAACATTATAAAACATCCTGTAATATCATTACATTTAGAAATGAAGGTGAAGATCAAATGACTAAAAATAACACAGGTATTCAGAATCTAATTATTATGATGCTTCTGCTCTTGTCATAGTGTCACAGAGACCGGCACAGACCCATCAACTAAATTAGTTTTAGAACTATAGACAGAGGCAGAAGCATGAATTAGAGACATAGCTGAGCACACACTAAATAAATAAATAGGTTTAAGTCCTGTTCGGGATTTCTTAAACAGGTATTGAAATCCTTCCCCCTCTGGCTGAGAAAGCTGCTACTTTGCCATTGTAATTGCAATCTCTCCTTTCAGGTGCTCTCAGTTAATTCCTGACCATCCATCTCTAATGACTACACAGGGAGAAACAGTCATAATGGTTTGAAATTAAGTTTCAGTGGATGAAGTGAGAAAAGCAAGCTAGATTGAAGCCAGTAAGAAAGAAAGTAATGTTTTAAATAGAGCATAAAACATGAAGCAGAAGTCTGACTCAAAAAGGACATAGTGAAAAGGACACGGAGTACTATTTATAAATCAAGACAAGAGACAATAATCAAAGTCAGGAAACCAAAACAAGTCAAAGCCAAGAAATTACATAAATACAATAAGTAGTGCATTAAGTTCTTTGAAACAATCTGAACACTGAGATGGTTCAGAAGTGTGTGAGGCATTTTTTTCTTCATCCAATTGCAGCAATGATAGTTAGGCTTAGCAACAGCCTAGCAACTAAACAACAACAATGGTAGTGACTATATAAAAATAATATTTTTTTGCAGGAGAATGTTTCTTTTTGAATTCTTTCATAATTCATGAGAACAAAAAATAAATGAAACAACTGAATTCCATGACCTCAGTAACCTTTTAAATGACATTGTAACAACAAAGAACTGAAAAAAACTAAAATCTAAGCATGGCACCTTTTTACCCCAGTTTCAAGCTCAGTTAACTCTGATAGATGGTGGCTATTTTAAAACTGCTTTGGAGGTTAATTTCCTGATAATTATAAAAAACGCATTATATATGTTTAAGATGAAACAGTTTAATAAATAAATGTATCTATAATGTAAATGAACATCTTGAAATGTATTGTGAATATTTGTCGTTATTGTCTGCATTGTTCTGTCATAACATCTAATGGCAGTTGGTAAGACAAACCTCCGATATAGGTTCCTGGAGCACTGTGGTTGAGTCAATAATGTTCTGATGGTGCTCCTCAGGATGACTGAGGTGTTGTGCCAATATAGTGACATTGTTTATTAGAGTGAGCAGCTTATTCATTGTGCTTAATTCAGAGTAACACCCAAATAAAGACAACTTTCTGTTTAACTCAGGTACTGCATATACCTAGACCACCTTAATTTCTGCTCCACCACTGAATATTTAGTTTTGCTAACAGTGAGCTACAAATGGTTCAGCCTGCAAGACCCTACAAAGGTATCCACCAGACTTTCATTCCTCCTCCCATTCACCATATATACATCCCATTACTGCAGAATCCTCAAAGAACTTCTGCAGTGTTATGATTTGCAATCTTCTTTATTTCTTCCATGGTTTTTATTTATAGGTAAAAGTTGAAACTGTCTTGTTTTTTTAACCCAAGCAATCTAATGTGCTATTAATTAATTGAATTACAGAATTATTCAAAAGTTAATATTTTTTACCATCATTTTAATACTGTTCCTAACACTAAAATCTTCTTTGAGGTGTCCTTTTAGCTTCTTCTAACACTAATAAGAAAATGCCATAGTTTCCAAAAGAAAATGGTATAGATCATCATCTTTTATACTCGGGTCAAGGTGAATATAATATGCCTTCTGGTCTCCATGTCACATGACTGGAAATTGACATAGTCATAGTAAACAGAATGATGCTGGCCATGCAAATACAAGGTCACAAAATAGTAATGATCACCCAAAAAGAAAAACACAAAATGTTATAATGATAATAGAATATAAAAATTAAAGAAGCAAAATAAGTGCGCAAAAAATCAAAAATGCATAAGAGGTATCCTATAAATGATTGCAACAATATCCTAAACTTATGGCCTCCTTGGCCTTATTCTGGTTTTGAAGAAACAACACCTTCACGCCAATTCCTGTAATAAATAAGTAAGTGCTTGTTGTAATGTGAGATTTTGCATACAAGTTGATAAATATTTTGTATGTCTTTATTTGTAACTTAGGCAAGGCAAGGTAATATTACTGTTACATTAGTGAAAAGCATTCATGTTTACAACCCAACCCCCCCCCCCCCCAACCCCCACCATTTAATCAGGTTGTATGGTTGCCAATATTCAAATGTACTTTGCATATTGTAATTATTTCTGAATATTATCAATAATACATTGTTTAAATGGTAACTTAACTCCTGCTTGTCTTCTACTACACCTAATTGCCTGAGGTTATAAATGTAGAAGGGAAGGTGGGGAGAAGTTATATACTATAATACCTTATAAATAGTGGTAAGTCTGTGAGATTAGAGGCATTCTGACAAAGGCTACAAGGGGGAAGTAGAGCAATATATTACTTTACCAAGACAAAACAATTGGCGCAGTTGGCAGGATCTTGGGGTAACTATGTTTTGCATCCTGTTTGCAAATACTGTTTTGATGTATATGTGTGTGTGTATGAATGTGAATTTTAGGGCACTCAGTGTACAGATGTGGTGGAAGTAAAACATTGTTTGGTTGTTGAATGGAATATAACCAACAGAGTGTAGAGGCTTCATGTGTGTCACGAGGACACCCGCATGTTTGTTAGTGCTGGTGGTAGTGAGTCCCTAATTAAAGTGCTAGGGAATGGTGGGACATGCATGCGTCATTCATACGGCACTTAAGTGGTTAAAGTACTAGGGAGTGGTGGGACATGCATACATCATTCATACGGCACTTAAGTGGTTAAAGTGCTAGGGAGTGGTGGGACATGCATGCATCATTCATACGGCACTTATTCATTTAGGATCTTTGTGTATGTATGTGTATGTTTGTTTACAGGAGTAAAAGTAGGCCAACCCATAACAAATTTGGCAAATTGTATTTAGAGTAGCATTGTGGACTCAGAAATGCCTAAATTCATATTAAAGCCAGCCATCTTCCAGTTGAGTAGCAGAAGCAAGCAGGCTAAAGCTAGGAAATGCAAAACTGTAGTGCATGTGGAGAAAGCAGAGGCTGAGCTGGGCATGCCACAAAATGGAATGGGGCTGGAAGGATTAAAAGCAGGAAAACAGAGATCAGGTATAAAGAAGACAGCTCCTGTTATAAGAGGTTTACTATCTTGCATTATTGGTAATAAGGAAGATCAGTATGAGAAAGAAAATAGCAAAGTAACTGAAAGTGAAAGTGTGGAATGTTGTGTGAGAATTTTTAAAGATGTAACAGGTGGTGTGAAAATTGTGAAGTAGATAGATAGATAGATAGATAGATAGATAGATAGATAGATAGATAGATAGATAGATAGATAGATACTTTATTAATCCCAAGGGGAAGTACTAGCATGTAGCACACCCATTGCTAAAGTAGAAAGCAATGAAAGCAGGGGAAAAAAGGAGAGAAAACCACCCGTGGTGAAAGTTAGGGCAGTAGTAATGGGATCTGACTGGAACCCTAAATCATGGGTGGGTGACTTACCTGAGACAGATGTGTGCTCAGATAAAGAGTGGGAATGTGAGTGTGAGGAAAAGGAGATTCCTGAAAGGAAGTGAAAATTGCAAGGGTGTTTTCTTCCATTATTCTCCACTGCACCACAATCTCCAAGTAATTCTGAGGTCTGTCCATTGTTTAAAGAACATGCTACACCGATAGAGAATTCACCACTGTTAGGAAAGGTAACCAGTGCTGCACTGAAATTTGATTTAGGGCAAAGAAATCAGATAGAAGGCAGAGTAGCTGGTTAGTTTGAATGGCAATTGTTGACTGAAGGGCATGAATTGGATAAAGGCATAAGGATACTGAGTGAAGAAAGTGTGGAATTAAAACAAAGAACAATGAAAATTAAGGGAATTCAAGTATTTGTGTGTGAAAGGTCTGAAAGTGTTAGTGCAAGAATGACTGAGTTGGAAAGAAAGTGCACCAGTTTAAGAGTTGGTTTGAATGGAACAGGACAAGCCAAAGAACAAAGGATGGGGGATGGTGCAGCAGTAAGGTTTATAAGCTCAGGCAGCAAGTCAGGAATGCACAGGGGTGTGAGTGTCCTAACAGCTCTGCTAGGTCCAGCAGTAATTAAAAAGTACACACATTTAGGTTCAATAATTTGAAACCTGACTGACCAGTTGTTTAAAAAGACAGCCTATGAAACTCCATGCAATAAAATGGAGAAAAGTAAGCTGGTCTTGAGTAAAGAACAAAGGTCAGTTTTAGGAGAGATGCTGGACTTGGCACTTGGATTCTGGAGAGGTTTTAGCCCACACTTTTAGGTAGCAGTTACCATAAAATAAAAAAGGGACACACAGGCAATGAAAAAAATAGAAGGATAGTGCAGGAAGACAGGAAAGGGAAAATAGTTATTTCTGTTTCAATTTCCTGATCTTTTGCAATAGTGCTAGTTCTGTTGTAAGGTTTTATGGACTTTGGGTTGGTGCAGGTAATAAATAGTGAAGGCAATTAGCAGAGTAAAATCCATGCAAGAGATCGGATTACCACTAACACATTGGAGTGGAGTGGCACTAGTGGCCAAGCAGTTCCAATGAATGCCTGGAAGCAAAGTTTGAGTGTTGGCACCAGGTCTACAACCAAGAAAATGAGATGGACAGAAACTGCTTTGTTGCTTTCCATTTTTACAGACCTGCATACATAACGGAATGAATAAAGAAAGCTAGGAAAAGCCAACAAGCAAAGACTAAAAACAAAGACATGAAGAAGAACTGAAGAGACAGCAAGAAAAAGACACTTACTGGGGTTTAAGTGAGTAACAAGTCCAGAAGCCATGCAATAATAAGTCTAGTCAGAATAGCTATACTTTAAAAAAAGGTTTTTTCATTACTACAGCAAATTTGTATTCAAAGGGATGGAAACTGAACAAACCAGTTAGGAATGCCAAAATAAGGGGATTAATTTTGGGTTCATAAAGTTTACATTCTGGGTATTAATTAAGTAAGTGGGATAATTAATATAATTTATATTATTATTAAAAAGAGGTATACTGAGCAAATTGGTGAAGCAGGTGCAGCTGGTACATTTGCAAGTCATATGGACTCCGATGTTTAGGTATAGTTTTATTGGGAAAATTCGGAAGCCCTGCTGAGATTGTCGGCTGTGGTACAGGCACAGGACCAGTGGGCCAGTTCTGAACCGAGGTGTTTAGCACATCAAGTATGCATATGGTGAGCAAACAACTCTAGGGGTGGCCTACAGGGGGAATGATGAGTTGCATAGCTATGATATCTCATGGTGGTGATGCCAGCCTATACTGGTAAAGGCTGATGGCAGGCAAAGGTTACATCATGGGTGGAAAAGCACAAGAGGCAACTAAGTTGACCCCAAATGCATGAAGAGGGGCCACAAATGTTGGTTTGTGAACAGTTTATGCAATGGCACATGTGCTCTCACATGGGAAGAAGTTGTTGTACTGGCACCTGTAGCATGTTACCTTTCAAATTTTGAAATTAATAGTACAGCTGCATATGCTTAAATGGCTAGTTTTGGACAGGGGTCTATTAAGCAGTTAAATGCAAAACCAGTACAGATTAAGAAAATAATTCACACAATAGACTTAAATTGTAGTGGTTTAGATTAGTGGAAGGTGTGGACTTGTCACATTTTGAACCACCAGATCTGATGACATATGAAGACTGCAGAAAGCTAAAGTAACAGTTGAAGCAAGCCGGAGCAGATACAAGTCATCAGGAGCACATCCAAGTTCTTCAGATTGTCTTTGAAATAAAGAAGCTATGTAATGGACAAATGGTCACACAAAACTTTTAACACTGGGAGAGCAAATACTGCAAATCAAAGCACAACTTATTCAACAGACTCTTCAAACAATTAAGACTGTTTAATTATAATATAAAGACATTGTACAAAAGATTTATTGGGGTGGAGTGTTGTGATGTGAGATTTTGCATACAAGTTCATAAATATTTTGTATGTCTTTATCTGTAACTTAGGCAAAGCAATGTAATATTAGCATTCATGTTTACAACCCACCCCCACCCCACCCCACCCCACCCACCCAACAAGACTGAGTTTCTTTGAATTTTACGGCAAGATTTAGGGAAAGTGCCTGAAACAAGTTTGGTAAATGTTTCTCTGAAGTCTCTCAACTCCCACACAAAGCCAGACTGCCTAACTGCCAAGCTTTACCTTAACATGGTTTTGGGGGATGGCAGGTGTTAAGATGTTCTTTGCCCCATTGGTCTGAAGTATGGCTGTTTGGGACTGGCTTGTATCAGAAGCCTTTAAGTACTATGATGCCCTATTGGCTCTAGGGGTTGGACAGAGAATCTATAAATTTGCTCACTCCCTCACTCTCTCTCTCTCTTACCAGCATCTGATGAAGGAGCATCTCAGACACCATGAACTGACAAGGATAACACAATGAAGAGCACAGCTCGGCAGCCATATTGAAACAGGAATGTTCTGAAGAAAGCTGACCACCAATGATGCCTTAACTATAGACACTTTTAAGTAACTAACAAGTCTGTGTGCCGCCTGAAACTACACATTTAATCAGGTTGTATGGTTGCCAATATTCAAATGTACTTTGCATATTTTTTTTTTTGTTCTTTATTTCGCCTTATACAATTTCTTGTATTAGGAATTTGGTAGTTTTCGCATACCCCTTGGGGTCAGAGCGCAGGGTCAGCCATTGTACAGCGCCCCTGGAGCAATTACAGGTTAAGGGCCTTGCTCAAGGGCCCAGCAGAGCAGTGGCCTTTTTTTGGCAGTGACGGGGATTCGAACCGGCAACCTTCGGGATACCAGCGCAGATCCTTAGCCTCAGAGCCACCACTCCACCCATTATAATATAATAATATTGTTATTATTTCTGAATTTTATCAATAATACATTGTTTAAATTGTAACTTAACTCCTGCTTGTCTTTTACTACATCTAATTGCCTGAGGTTATAAATGTAGAAGGGAAGGTGGGGAGAAGTTATATACTATAATACCTTATAAACAGTGGTAAGGCTGTGAGATTAGAGGCATTGTGACAAAGGTTACATATTAATAACACAAGAGGGGAACGTAGAGGAATATATTACTCTACCAAGACAAAACAGTACTAATTTCAAATTATTTATGCTTTGAGCTAAGGCAATGCCATAAAAACAAAGCTGGAGTGTACAAAAATTGAAGACAAAATAAAATGCTGGGGGCACATAGTCATTAGGAGAGTAAAGTGAACGTCTTGTGCCTATGTGATCTATGCCATCAGGTCACCCAGTCCCTGTGGCATATACTGCTGCACCAAGCAGTGCCTATGGTTTGGATAGACCAGGGCGGTATTTTTCGTACGTGGATTACTCGCTTAGCCGGATGTAATTGTTGACGATTTGGCCTGATCCTGGATCTGTCGGTTTTTTGAAACTCTTGCTGGAAGTGTTGTCATAGCAACACATCCAAATCCGCAAACCTGCTCGCAGCAGGTTTGTTCTGCGTAAACAAGGATTAGTTTACACACGTGATCAGTGACGGTGCGTGGAAGTCATCCAGTCAGGGCTTCGCCGTTCATGAATGAGCGACCAATTGATATTGGTGCGCAAATTATACGAAGAGAATTTCATATAAAGAGGGTTTTGCGCGATCGGCAAGATCCTTTTTTGCCCCCGGAGGAAATTCTGTACGAAAGATACCGCTTTAGCCGAGGGGGAATATTGTACCTCAAAGATTTATTAGCTCCGTATATTCGAAGTCAAACTCGGCAAAGTCGGGCTCTCACAACCACACAGACAGTAGGCATTGCTTTGAGGTTTCTTGCAAGCGGCACTTTTTTATATACTGTAGGCGATGCAGAACATCTATCGAAAAGTGCAGTTTGCCAGGCAATTCGTAAAGTCTGTTTGGCTCTGAAACATTTCCTTAAGGTTTTCATTGTGTTTCCAGGACACCTGTGTGTGCAGACAATAAAAGAGGCGTTTCATGCCATTGCAGGTAGGTAATACACAGGCTAAAACACCCACAGTTCCATAAAGAATCCCACAATCAGCCTAACATTCTCATTACCAGGATTTCCAAATGTGATTGGGGCACATGGAACTGATCAGAGTGGAGTTTGATCAAACATTATTTGGAAAATGTACCTCTCCTCCTGATGAATAATCAGACACAGTGTCTTCATCAAATATTTGACCTTCGTTAATATCTCGTTGGTCAGACACAGGTTCAAGGGATATGACATTCCCTGCAACTGACCCAACAAAAAAGAGGGCTATATGGAACATTCCTATAGCACACATGGAGGACAAATATGCAATGACCATCCTTTACCTGAAATGAAGTGACCACTGCATCCTGCCACTGGTTCTGAGGAGGAGCTTCCCCCTGGAATGCCCTCAGAAACAGGGCGATGGGCATTTTGCTGGAGAGCCAACTCTTCTGCAGGGGTTAGGTCTGGACCACGTGGACCTCCACCTGTTTTTTGCTTGTCTGCCTCCTTATTAGCTTTAAAATTAATGTTTTTTATATTATATATGAATCTTTATCTGCGGTGGGTTGGCACCCTGCCCAGGATTGGTTCCTGCCTTGTGCCCTGTGTTGGCTGGGATTGGCTCCAGCAGACCCCCGTGACCCTATGTTTGGATTCAGCGGGTTGGAAAATGGATGGATGGATGAATCTTTATGTCAACAATTCTTTAAATAGTTTTATACCAATATTTACCAGTTTGAAGTATATTCTTGTACTTCACTTTAACCTGTTCCCATGTTCTCCTTGTGCTCACGTTTGATCTGGAATTATGACATATTAAATAATAATTAATCTGACACATAGGAAATGAAACGCTGCATTCAGTAAGTACAATGTACACTACTTAGCGTTTAATTTTTTCGGCCACTTTTTGCCAGCCGTCTTTTCTGGTTTGGGCTGCTTTTGCAGTGTTACCCCTTGTGTATATTAAATCTTGAAATTCTTCGTGTCCTTCAAATAAAAGGTCTTGCGCCGCGTGTGTGAAAAAAAAATGCGCCCGTTCTTTCGTCATTTTGTTGCAGCCTATCAAAGACTTGCTGATCATGTTTTCTAGACTCAATATATATGGGCTTTTCACTCAGCGCGGGCGCGCGCATTCATCTCGTATGATTAGATCCAGCTACACTAATCTAATACACAGCTGCGTTTGAAAAACCGACTTATCTGGATGAGTTTCACTGGCATTAACTCATTCAAGATGAGGCACCTGATCTCGGATGGTTTAAGCGACGTACGAAAAATACCCCCCAGGACAAAGTCCTGGGATTAAACTGGAGATGCTAACAGCAAAGAAATGTTGTGTGCACCACTTGGGTTGAGACTGAGACTGAAGTCTATAAAAAATGGAATCTATTATTTTATGCAAAAAAAAAACCCTGAGTTGACACACCTGCATTCTGAAATCATTGTTGTCACATACTATGGCAAAATAATACAGAGTGGCAATGATAATAACCTGATGGTTTTGTATTTAATAAAATACTTCAACCTACGTCTGACCTTACTGCTTTTTCCACTGAAGACTGTGAAAAATACTTTTTCTGTGACAAAACTAAAAACCTAAATAATTAAACTAATACAATCCTTCTTTTATATTTTAACGGCCTCTTCATCCAGATACATATTCTAAATTATCAT
Organism: Erpetoichthys calabaricus; assembly: GCF_900747795.2. Classification (NCBI taxonomy): domain Eukaryota; kingdom Metazoa; phylum Chordata; class Cladistia; order Polypteriformes; family Polypteridae; genus Erpetoichthys; species Erpetoichthys calabaricus. The sequence continues at coordinate 86,512,750 of NC_041405.2, read as the reverse complement.
TAGTTTTATCTTTATTAATGACCTGCTCTGTAAGAATGGGCCTACTCCTTGTATACGGGGTCCCAACCCCACCATACTTATCAAATCCTACCTTCATTTCTTAATCCTGACCATTGCAACATTAATAAATACATCTTTTGACAGTGACTCTTTGCAACCTACTTTGAAAATTGCTTCTGTAACCCCAATATTAAAAAAGTCTGGGGGGTATTTTCCGTATGTTGCTTAAATCATCCGAGATCAGATGCCTCATCTTGGATGAGTTAATGCCGGTGAAACTCATCCAAATAAGTTGGATTTTCAAACGCAGCCGTGTAGTAGATTAGTTTAGCTGGATCTAATCATCTGAGATGAATGCACGCGTCCGCACTGATTGAAAAGCCCATATATATTGAGTCTAGAAAACATGATCAGCAAGTCTTTGATAGGCTGTAACAAAATGACGAAAGAACGGGCGCATTTTTTTCACACAAGCGGAGCAAGACCTTTTATTCGAAGGACATGAAGAATTTCAAGATTTAATATGCACAAGGGGTAACACTGCAAAAGCAGCCCAAACCAGAAAAGACGGCTGGCAAAAAGTGTCCAACAAATTAAACGCGTGTGCATTGTACTTACTGAATGCAGCGTTTCATTTCCTATGTCCATCCATCCATTTTCCAACCCGCTGAATCCGAACACAGGGTCACGGGGGTCTGCTGGAGCCAATCCCAGCCAACACAGGGCACAAGGCAGGAACCAATCCCGGGCAGGGTGCCAACCCACTGCAGGACACACATAAACACACACTAGTGCCAATTTAGAATCGCCAATCCACCTAACCTGCATGTCTTTGGACTGTGGGAGGAAACCCGAGCGCCCGGAGGAAACCCATGCAGACATGGGGAGAACATGCAAACTCCACGCAGGGAGGACCCGGGAAGCGAACCCGGGTCTCCTAACTGCGAGGCAGCAGCGCTACCACTGTGCCACCATGCCGCCCTCATTTCCTATGTGTCAGATTAATTATTATTTAATATGTCATAATTCCAGATCAAACGTGAGCACAAGGAGAACACAGGAACAGGTTAAAGTTAAGTACAAGAATATACTTAAAACTGGTAAATATTGGTATATAACTATTTAAAGAATTGTTGACATAAATAATCATATATAATATAAAAAACATTAATTTTAAAGCTAATAAGAAGGCAGACAAGCAAAAAACAGGTGAAGGTCCACGCGGTCCAGACCTAACCCCTGCAGAAGAGTTGGCTCTCCAGCAAAATGCCCATTGCCCTGTTTCTGAGGGCATTCCATGGGGAAGCTCATCCTCAGAACCATTGGCAGGATGCAGTGGTCACTTCATTTCAGGTAAAGGATGGTCATTGTATATATTTGTCATTGATGTGTGCCATAGGTATGTTCCATATAGCCCTTTTTTTTTTGGTCAGTTGCAAGGAATGTCATATCCCTAGAACCTGTGTCTGACCAACGAGATATTGACGAAGGTCAAATATTTGATGAAGACACTGTGTCTGATTATTCATCAGGAGGAGAGGTAAAATTTCCAAATAATATTTGATCAAACTCCACTGTGATCAGTCCCATGTGCCCCAATCACATTTGGAAATCCTGGGTAATGAGAATGTTAGGCTGACTGTGAGATTCTTCATGGAACTGTGGGTGTTTTTGCCTGTGTGTTACCTACCTGCAATGGCATGAAACGCCTCTTTTGTCTGCACACGCAGGTGTCCAGGAAACACTATGAAAACCCGAAGGAAATATTTCAGAGCCAAACAGACTTTACATATTGCCTGGCAAACTGCACTTTTAGATAGATTTTCCGCATCGCCTACAGTATATAAAAAAAGTGCCGCTTGCAAAAAACCTCAAAGCAATGCATACTGTCTGTGTGGTTGTGAGAGCCCGACTTCGCCGAGTTTGACTTCGAATATAAGGTCCTAATAAATCTTTGAGGTACAATATTCCCCCTCAGCTAATGCGGTATCTTTTGAAAAGAATTTCCTATAGGAGCAATAAAGGATCTTGCCGATCGCACAAACCCCTCTCTATATGAAATTCTCTTCTTATAATTTGCGTACCGATATCAATTAGTTGCTCATTCATGAACAGCGAAGTCATGACTAAATGAATTCCATGCACGGACACTGATTAAGTGTTTGAGCTAATCCTTGTTTACAGAGAACAAACCTGCTCCGAGCAGGTTTGCGGATTTGGATGTGTTGCTATGACACTTCCAGCAAGAGTTTCAAAAAACCGACAGATCCAGGATCGTGCCAAATCGTCAACAATTACATCCGGCTAAACGAGTAATCCACATACGAAAAATACCCCCCTGGTCGTGATGATAATAATCTCAACAAATTATTTAACTTGTAATAAGCTGATGGAACCTTTTCAGTCTGGTTTAAGAGCACAGCACAGCTGTGAAACTACTCTGCTATGTGTAAGTTATTCTTTGGTTATACTGTAATAGTAGACTCTGGGCAAATCAGTATATTAATTTTGTTAAACCTTATTTCAGAATTTGATATTGTCAAGCATGTGTGAGGGACGACTGACGCTTATCTGGCCAGGAAGCCCATAGGATGAAAGGACAGGGCGAGACAGCTTACACAGGGCTTTATCTCCACCAGAACACTAGATGGCAGTGGGCCTAGGCTTGGATCCTCGCATGGGTGCCTACAAGACTGAGGAATTCAGGAATCCCTACTCTGTTGGGCTCCAACCTCACCTGGAAGTGCTTCGGAGTTACAGCGTCTTAAGGACGGAAATACTCCTGTGTGGTAGTTAAAAAGATCTGCCTGCCTCACTTCTAAGAGCCAGAGTTAGAAGGAGGAGGATAAAGCTTGCGAGGAGGAGTGGAGGGTGTAGTAAAAGACAGAAAAAAGATGAAGAAAAGAGTTCTTTACTGTGCTGATAATTGTGTTTATTGCATATAGTTATGGCTGTGGTGGGAAACATTTGATAAGTAAGAGTTTCCCACGACTAAAGACTCTTTGGCCTTTTCCATTTGAGTCCATGCCTGTTTGTGTTGGGTGTTTGGGGAAGTGGAGCGACCCCTGGTGTCCACACATGATATTCTACTATCCAGAATGGAGAACATCCTGGATATCTCTGGCACTGCCCTCCAGTTGTTTAAATATTTTCTGACTGAAAGGCAAGAGTTTGTTAGTCTTGGTAATGGCAGGTCCAGCTCAGCACCAGTCACTCATGGAGTTACTCAAGTCTCTGTCCTCAAACCTCTGCTGTTTTGTATCTACTGTATATACTCCGCCTTGGCCATATTATTTGTAGCTCTGGTCTAAGTTATCATTTTAAGTGGATGAAACTCATATCTATTTCAGTGTTAAAGTGAAAGTTCATCAGTGTTTTCTCAACTCACAACTTGAAATTTAAACTTGGATGGAACATAACTCTTTAACATTAAAATGCAGCAAAACCCAAGTCAAGCCTTTTCAGTCACTTAGTGATGATATCAGCATACCTTCTTCTTCTGCTAGGAATCTTGGTGTCATTTTTGATTCCTAACTTTCTTATTTTTCACATAAATCACATTAAGAAATTTTCTTACTTCCACCTCCGTAACATATCATGTTTTTTGCATTCCTCTCCTTTTTAAATACTGAGTAATGTGTATATACTTTTAGTACATCCCATATCAACTACTGTATCTCCCTGTTGGCAGATGCTCCTTCTCATTTGTTATCACAGCTCCAACTGGTTTAAAACAAGAGTCCTAACACAGACCCACAACAGCGAGCACATAACATCCATTCCACGCTGGCTTCACTGGCTTCCTGTGTTTTAAAGGACTGAATATAAAATTCTATTACTAATCTTTAAGTCTTTAAATGGTTTTGCACTGGACTATGTTAGTACTCTCCTGCATCACTATACTCCTTTTCATCCACTAAAGGTCCATCTCCTTGTGGCCCAAACTAACTTGTGCTCTATAGGTAACAGAGCCATTAACTCTATAGCACCCAGACTTTGGAACAACCTCCTCAAATTAATGAGATCAGCTGACTCAATTCATTTGTTCAGGAAGTGTTTAACTTACCATGACATTCTGACCCTTTTTCAGTTCACCCTATCTGTCCATGTGCTCAGAATAATTGTGCTTGTATAACAAATTATGTTATTTGGTAAGGGTTTTAGTGTTTTATGTTAGATATTTTATATGTTTATTCTGGTTTATTGTCTCCCTTTCTAATTCTTAGCTTTGTATTTTGTGTATTTATCTTTATTTAATGGTGTATGTGGATATTACTTGTATCTAATATTGTACTGTACATGTGCTTATGTATAAGTTCTTTGAGCATGGGAAAGGTATTATATAAATAAAGTACATAATAATAATAATAATTATTATTATTAATTCCTTGATAGGATAACAAGGAATAGTTTAAATCTATCTATAACCTATTTGTCAGTATTATGTTAGAGTATCTGATCCTCTCTCTATGCCTACTACATGTATGTTCCAAATTAAAACTACTGTGTTTTCTCTGAGCATGACTTAAACATCTTAAAAAGGTTCGGCACTGAACAATTTTCACATCAGTACAAGAGAAGCCTCAAGACTATTGATTTTGAAAATATCAGTTCAAAATATCTAACTCAGCATCTAACACAATAAATGCATTGTGAACACATTTTGATTTGCACTTATAGATCTTCCTCTCCAAAGAGCATCTTGTGTATATAACTGATATTTTTTAAGAACATTTTCTTTTACCTTATTTTCTTGTCCAGCTGTTGCCAGTGCTTATCATTTTGTAACACAAGACTCAAAAGCATGCTATTTATTACATTATCTGTGCTTCCTAAGTTTGGATGAAAAATTCTACAGATGGAAATCTGACCCCACGCTGTTCAATGTGCTGTACCTCTGCTGGAAATATAATAGACCTTTACACAAAAAACTCATCAGATGTTCATCCTGTTAGGATGTGTGTAGAAATGCAGTTCTGTAATAACACCTGCCAAGTCTTATGTACCTCCTATAGATGTGAATCACAGATATTTTCTGTTGTTTCCCAGCATTGAATTGTTGCTACAGGTACCGTGCTGGAGAAGAAAATTATAAAAGAGGCAGACAATCAAGGTCATTGCCAAGGAGAAAGCAGAACAAGATTACAAGCCAGAGAAAGAGATGAAGAGAAGGAATTCTGCAGTTTGCTTACTTTTGAGGATCATCTAAACTGCCACTAGAGGGTGACAGAGAATAAGTCAAAAATATTTAGTCAAATACAAGCATTAAGATTAACAACAATCATTATTTATAGGTTCATAGGGCCAATAGACAACAGTTTTTCCCCAAACTAAAAGGTGAAATTCAGAAAATTATTTTCATTTGGATTTTAAATTTTCTGATTTGTGGGCTAATACTACTACTACTACTAGTAGTACTACTACTATTTCTATCTATCTGTCTACATGTATCTAGGTATCTGCTTATCTATAACCTATTTGTTTGTAGTGTGTTAGAGTACCTGATTGTTTATGCATACTACAATAAATTATCATATGATTTATATTTATTTTCTTGTACTATTAGAGTTAACCTGAACTACTTTCCAGTCCAGTAACTGTGATGTCCGTGTTCATCATTCATTCATTCATCATCATGGCTTTCTCAGAGATCTATCTACTCCCCAGTTTTGAAGAGTCTGCCCTATGACTAATGACAAAGGAACATGGGCCTAAACCCGCCATCTGTCTTCCTCTTTTATCCAGCAAATAAGTGGAAAACCTGAACATTGTGCTCTGTTGACAATTTACACAAAAGGTGGAGTTTGCTTTCTTGGAATTAAGATTTAGTCATGGTTATAATTTGGTTATGTAAAGGTAATTCCTCAAGGCTACTAATATGTCTCTTATCTCAAACATGTTTTGGGTGGCTGCTGTAATATAGTTCTTTGGAATATGATCTAATTTTTCTAAATATTAGAATACTTTTTAGTTTTTGCATGAGTACAAATGCTGTATAGAAGCACAAGGTGGAATAAAAGTCTATACGTAAGTTTTGGAAACAGGCACTTTGCCATGCATATTTATCAGTTCCATCATATTTTAGTAACTGAAGCATTAGTTATTCATTTTCAAAGGCTCCATGTGTTAATGTAACAGAGGACTTACAATGTTGTTGGTTTAATTAAAAAGTTTGCGTTGTGTTTTCACAATTAGATTAAAGCTTTAAAATTGCAAAAAAATTGGTAGTTTTTTGGGATCATTCACATATAGTACAAAAAAGCGCCTACTGTGGTTGTCATGTCTGTGTGTTTGTCTTCATGAAACAACTTAGAACTCTCTGTGGAATGATTTTGTTAAAACTTTCCACAGTTATTCTTCATGGAAATTTGCCAGGAAAGTTACATTTTCATATGCCTTTTTTGGATGAGTAATTTGTTTAAGTTAATACTGATGGTCATTTAGTTTCTAGGTACCTGCTTTTCTTTTTTCATGTTCCACATGTTTTGTGGGTGGTTCCCCAAGAGGCAAGGCCACCTGTCCAACACCATAAGAGACTGCCCTTAGCCTTATAAAGGCTGAGGAAACTCCACAGTTCCTTGCAGTTCATTGAGAATGCACTCATCTTTCACTTATTCTGTGCTTTTTGTGTATTACTGGATTTTTGACCTCTGTGCTCTGTTTTATGACCAATGATGGATTTCATATTAGGACTTTCTTTGCTGTTGGGATTGTCTATTTTGAAGGCATTGCATTCTGTGATTTTTGCTTTGTGCTACTTGGAGCTTTTTTCTTGATTCTTATAAAAATAAAACGTATTATTTATAAAGATTCTTTGTTGCCCTTACTGCGAATAGCCAGGGTTTGATGGTTATTCCCCCTCTAGTGAACATTTTGAGCCATTGTGGAACTTTTTGTGCTTAGGAACTCTCTGGCTGAAAATCACACTGTACATTTTTTTTTTTATTTCAAAATTGCCATTTAAAAAGATCAGTGAGTTTGCTGTCTTGTTTATCTCAAAACAGAAAACATTCTGTGTGACCTCACAGATTAGTTTACTGTTTTAAATGTACCTTGAGACAGGTCACCCCAACTTTTATATATTGTATATGCTCCTCTATAACTCGTCCAACAACCAAACCCAATGGGAAAACACGTCCCCAGTACAAGTTAAACAGCATTACTTGCATATAATAATAATTCAGGATTTCTCTGACACTATCATTTAGCAGTAAAGCTCCAGTCATGCTCCCCATTATGGTCTACAGTAGCCAAAAGACATCAACAGATATTTTAACTCTCTGTCTTTTTATTTATGTTAACTCTCTAAGGTCTAACCCATTTTTACTTTTTGCAGTATTTTGTGGTCTGCCTGTATATTACATAACATTGGAATTTTACCCCAAGAAGTATATTTGTTTTTCAGTAGAAATTGTAGTTTTCAAAAATCACTAGTAGAATCATGAATGCATTATAGTTTAGCTAAAACTGTGGTATAAATGGCCAACAATTGGCCATTTCTGCATTGAAAAACATACAAAACATTGACAGATCCAACAGTTTTGGGAAAATAAAATTACCTTAAGCTTGTTTCCTAATATCAAGCAACATGTTTTTACTAAAAGCTCAGTGAATTATATACATTTCTTTCTTATTTCAGAAAATTAGAAAATTATTTACGTGTCCCTCTGTTCAAAACAGCTCCTGTCCAGGATGAGACAAAGTGGCACATTGCATTCCTTGCATTGCCAAGCAATTTCCTGCCAGCAGTTTACACATTTCCTTCTCCCAGATGTGGCTCTTGGGACCAGAGACGGTAGAAACTCCAACAAACACATGCAGAATGTAACTGAGTGGGAGGAATCTGCTGAGACACATCACATCATTGAGCTCCACACACTACTTCACACAGTTCTTGCGTTTCATTGGCTCCTTTCCTTTGCTTTGCAGCTGTCATTGTGAAGAATATAATATACAGTAATCTGGCATGGAATGTTTTTTATAGCTCACTGTCCATTATCTACCTTCCCTCTCCTTTGCTAAGTGTCCCCTGGATGGCATGGATGTATAGTATTTATAAAAATGCAGATGTATTTGTAAGTAAATGCAAATCTATCTATCTATCTATCTATCTATCTATCTATCTATCTATCTATCTATCTATCTATCTATCTATCTATCTATATCCATATATATTGTCATGGATGGCCGGGGCCCTTTGCCCGGCCGGGATGCCTCTTCCTTGGAAGGACCGGGGGAGCAAGTGTGGACAGAGCATTAATTCCCGCAGAACGCTAGATGGTAGCCCCTCTGGGTGGCAGCAGTGCCTCGGACTCCTGCAGGGCTTCATGGGAGATAGAGTCGGAAACAGCCCTGTTGGGATCTGTGAGTGCCGCTAGGGGGCGCTTGTGACGAAGCAGGTTCTGCTCCACGCTCCCATCTTGCTTTTGGGAGCCCTGAACCTGACACCGTTGGTAATGTCACCGATGAGCTTGGAAGTGAGGCATAGCAATGAATCAAGGGGATGGTGTAAAAGTGCCAAGTGCTTTTATTAAAACCAACAAAACAAAACAGTGCCCAAATAAATAGTGCAGTGTATTCAAAATCTTCAAAATAAATAATCCAGTAAAAACAGGTAAAGACTGGAGGTAAAAAAAACTAATAAATAAATCCTTTAAAACAAGGTTAAAACAACGGCTGGAAGCAGTCTCTTTAAAAACAAAGCCTGGTGTCTTCTTTTTACCTGGCGGCTCCCCTGCTTCTCCCATCGGGCTTCGCAACAGGAGAGTCACCCTACCTGCAGCTGACCTTCTCTCCTCTCCACTGGTCTGGAGGCTTCCCGATCCCTGGCTTCGGTTCTGCACTCTCCAGACCGAGACTTGGCTTCCCCCAACGGCAAGGACGTTCACATTGGGGAATCCACCTTCCAAGCCTCCCGACTCCCGCTGTCTTCCGCGGAAAGCCGCCCTCCTTCTGGTCATTCCTGCTCCTCACAGAATGTTCACTGGGAGCGACCACTACCAACTGCCCTAGGTGTCGGCCAAACATCCCACTAGGGCTCACTGTCCAGCTGCCTACAAGCGCTCGCTCGCTCACTCGCTGTCTCTCTCTCTAACACACACTGGCTTTCTCCTCACTGCTTCCTGCTTTCTTCCTCACTCCTGCAACCTCCATTTCTTTCTTTCTCTTTTTTCCTTATTTTTTTCTGCTATCCGCCTTGCGCTTCTGTTTATTATGGGGACGTGGATCAACTGTGGCAATCAGCAGCTCCCAGGAACAATTACAGATGCAGAAGACTCCTCATCTGTGCACTTAAGTGAGAAACGCCCGCATCACAAATTCCCTGAGAACCGCTTGGCCACACACCACCATGCCCCCTCGCTAAGCCGCAAGTGTGGCGATTATTTATTTTAAAAACTGGCCCTTTTGACATGAGCTGTGGACCTGCTATACCACAGCGCTGCAGCTGCTCCAGAGCCCATATGGACAATCCTTTCACCACACCCGGAAGTGCTGCCGGAAGTAGGTCATCAAGCACCTGAAGCACTTCCAGGTAACACATAAAAGGAGCCAGCAGACAGTTTTTGGAGATCCAGAGTCAGGAGGAAGGAGGACAAAGCTTGCCGAGGAGGAGTGCAGGAGAAAAGAAACGAAAACAAAAGAGAAGGAAAGTATTGTGAAGTGTTTTGTGCTTTGGACTGAGTTGTGCCTGTGGGAAATGGGGAAGGCGTTTCCCACAAGGTGAAGAGAAGAAATAAAATCACTTGTGCTTTTATCGGTGTGCCTCCTGCGTCTGTCTTTGTCGGGTTGGGTGGCTGGCACGCCCCCTATAGTTGTCACTATATATATATATATATATATATATATATATACTGTATAGTATACTATGTGTTTCCTTATCTTGACATAGATCCAAACCCTCCTGAAAATTCAATTATTCATTCATTGCCAAACTATCTGCATCATCATCACTATCACAACAGCACTACTTGTTTGGCAGTAAATGCTTTTGCCCATGCTATTTCAATAAGGCCGCCCAGCTTATCAGTCTCTCCTCACATTAACAGTCTCTCCATGTAAATGAATGACGATCTGTTTACTCTTTAGCAATTTATGTCCTGTTCCTGATGAGCTGTTTACTCTGTTGTAACCCAAGTCCTTTTCCTGATCTCTAAACAAAGGAATGAGGCCAAGCCATACAAATACTGATTCTGCCTTAGGACTCTACGATTAAGAGAACCTCTAACTTACGTTTATATATCTTACCACTTATTGTTCTAGGAAGTCAATTCATGTCTTGATTTGTTCTTGAAAAATTCTATGTATGAAACTATGGCTTATCTAGAGACTAAAATACCCAACATACTTTGAGAAGAATGTGCATCTCAAGACTGACATTAATGTCACATCAGACACGCACCAAACTGATCATTTAAATAAGGTCTTAAATTTAGGGTGCCTCCCAGTTCACATGTGTAGCCCATAGAAGGGCCTGCCGACTTCCGAGGTATTATTATTATTATTGTTGTTACTTTTGTTATGTGCATTTTTCCTTGTTTTTGATTTTGACTATTTATGTAGGCTGACTATGTTACATATCATGTGTTTTGTTGGTGGTCTCCAAGGAAGTGGCGCCACCTGTCAATCCACCCTATAAATCTATACGGTCTCCCATAGTTCCATAATGGCGGTTCATTTCAAAATCATTAGGGAGTCTGTGAGTTTTGTTGTGCTTTATGGTTTATTGAATTTTTGGACTCTATTACTGCATCTTTTGACCACTCTTTGGATACTGTATTAGGATTTTTGTTTGATTTTGTATTTGCCTTTAACAGCCTTTTGAGCTCTTCAGAGTTTCATGGTATTAAAGAGCACTTTTCTTTTGAGGAATAAAAGTTTTTATATGTTAAGATTATTTGTTTACCCTTGTTACTGGCTGTGTTTCACAGTTTTCACCTCTAGTGGGCATTTTTGGACTGTGTACTTTGAAATTCTTTAGTGCTGGGGGTCTAGTCATAACAAAAAGGGATCAACCACATGCCTAACTTGGCTATTGTTTTCTACAGTTATATAGTAAACAGCTGTTAAAAGGCATATATAACATGGTCTCTAATGTATGTAATTACATTTTGTTATCAGTGTTATTTCTAAATATGATTCATTGTTCTAAAAATGATTAACAAACAAAAAGGTAATAAATGATGAAGTAACAAAACATTTGGAATGCTTTTCAGTTTTCAAATCTGTTAACTAAGTCTCTGAATGCACCAAAATGTTACCCCGTATTTTCATTTTTTAACTTGTATGATTTCTACCTTATATGATAACTTGTATGATTTGTTAAATATATTACTTTCATTCTTTTGTTTAAAGTTAATTTAGATAATAATATTTGATAATAATGTATAACATTTTAATTTGGTGCCATTCACTTTAAAGAGTCTGAGAGAGCATTACAGTGATGTGTAAAACATTTCAACTGATGAAACAATACCAATGAAAATGAACTAGAATAAAACATGAATTAAGAAAAGAGACAATATATAAAATAATCCAAAAATGTTGGGATCTTTTTAAAGGTTATATTTTTCAATATAATTTAAGCATGATACACGAAGAAGCTGTATTTACTCAGAGCACCTTTCCTTAATGAAGGCTATTGCAAAGACATTTTGCAGGCACTGTATGATGCCACTTTCTCTGGTATATTAGGTGACCTGCTCAAGTCACACTGTCCAAATCTTCTCTAGTGGACCAAATTCTCTGCAAATTACTGAGGCAAATAATTATAAAGATGACGCGATAAATGGAGTTCATTACTGAAAACATTCTTTACCGTAGAGTTCAAAACAATTATGTAACTGCTATTGAACTGTACTGACTCCAAAGAAAAAACATACTGTTTGTATAGATGGAATATGACTAAATGTAATGAGAGAAAAAGAAGACAAGTACTACATTGTATAGCTTGTATAAATATCAGGTATACTATGAAAAGAACACACAGTGGTTAATTAAGTGGAATAACATATTGTTAAGATGGCTATAGTCTGAGAGAAATAAAGTCACCATGCAAAATCTTAAGCTAAAAGAAAATTCAAAATAATAGCACTCATCTTAAGGATATATTTACTGTGGCAACTGGGAGACAGTCAACTCTGTGAAAAAACAACTCGGCGAAAGACAATTCAGTGAAAAGTCAACTCGGCGACATCCTTTACCAGTTAGGTAATAGTTAGGTTCAAAGAGATTTTTTAATATTTAAATGACAATGTAGAGCTCCCTAGAAAATCCACAGAATCACCTGCTGTATGAGTGTCGCAATGCGTTGAGGGTAAAAATATTCCTTAACACTAGGATTACCAGAGCACAACGAAAAAACTCGTAGATCCGTCCCACCTTAAATCTGTTTGCACCTCTCTGTCAGCGTCTTTGTCCTGTAAATGTGCAGATAAAGACAAGCAGCAAACAGCCTACAATTCCATCCTCCCACCAAGCTGCAGAACGTGCACAAAGTTCTCCCAGCTCATGCCTTGATTGATTATCTGGGAGTGAAGTGCTGGAGTTTTAGAGTGGAAATAATAGTAATAATAGTAATAGGAGAAGGTGGAAGTGGAGGGTACCATCATCTACATGCTACACCAATCCCTCTCCCACTTGGACAGAGGCAGTGGTGCTATAAGAATTATGTTTCTAGACTTCTCTAGCGCCTTCAACACCATCCAACCTATGCTTCTTATGTACAAGCTGACAGAGATGGGAGTAGATTCATACCTGGTGGCATGGATCGTGGACTATCTTACACACAGACCTCAGTATGTGCGTCTTGGGAACTGCAGGTCTGACATTGTGGTCAGCAACACTGGAGCACCGCAGGGGACTGTACTTTTTCCGGTCCTGTTCAGCCTATATACATCGGACTTCCAATACAACTCGGAGTCCTGCCACGTGCAACAGTTCGCTGACAACACTGCAATCGTAAGCTGCATCAGGAGTGGGCAGGAAGAGGAGTATAGGAACCTAATCAAAGACTTTGTTAAATGGTGTGACTCAAACCACCTACAACTGAACACCAGCAAAACCAAGGAGCTGGTGGTTGATTTTAGGAGGACCAGGCCCCTCATGGACCCCGTGATCATCAGAGGTGACTGTGTGCAGAGGGTGCAAACCTATAAATACCTGGAAGTGCAGCTGGATGATAAATTGGACTGGACTGATACTGGAGTATGTGAATTTCCCCTTGGGATTAATAAAGTATCTATCTATCTATCTATCTATCTATCTATCTATCTATCTATCTATCTATCTATCTATCTATCTATCTATCTATCTATCTATCTATCTATCTATCTTGTTATTTGGAACACATGCATTTCATGTGTGTTCCATTTCTACAATAATCTGTGTAAACACATTGTTAAAACAGAAAGTTTTTCATATTTTAGCAGTAAATGACAAAATGTTGGCATAAAGTATATAATGTGTGAAGTCTGAAGTCCAAAGATCAAATAAACACTTTCACAAAAGGTTCAAGGATAAAACAGCTTCTGTGGTGTAGCAGTAAGATTTGCTGACTTGTAATCAAGAGTCCCTGGTTCGATCCCGACTGCCCCCTATATTTGCCGTTTTCAGTAGTGAGCTGCTCTTATTGTTAATATTATACAGTACACACATACATCTGCTAATACCAGCCCAGATAAACTACCAAACACCCTTTCTTGTCTCGTTCCTTTTTGTTGGTGAGAGCTCACATGTTCATGGAGCGTTAGGTTTCATTTCTGTTTCTGATGCATCTTTAGGATCAAAATCTGCAAGATTGTCATCATAATTGACAAAGTGAGCATCCCCTTACCAGTACAAACACAACACATCTCTGACATCTTAACAGAATACAATAACACAGTCCGTCTTGAGAGGCGCTGCTATTTCTCTAAGATTATAAATAACAATGCTAGTAATCCCAGAGTCTTATTTTCGACGATTGATCATCTGTTAAACCCAGGTAACTCAAAGGAATGCCTCCTAAGTACTTCCAGTAAAACCTGTGAGGCTATGGCTGTATTTTTCAATCAAAAAATTAATGATATTAGAAATAACGTAGTACTGTATATCTCCCCAACACTAAGGATCCTCCTAAACCCCAGTACTCCATAATAAACAAATTAAATTCTTTCACTAGGATAGATTTACCTGATTTACATAAAATAATTTCTCAAATGAAACCCTCCACCTGTGCCCTTGACCCAATACCAACAAATTTTTTCAAAGAAGTATCGGGCGTGCTTATTGATAATGTTCTTGACATAGTAAATTCGTCATTAGATACGGGGGTCTTCCCAGACTGTCTTAAGACTGCGGTAGTTAAACCCCTACTTAAGAAAAATAATCTCGACCCCTCTGCTCTTGAAAATTACAGACCCATCTCTAACCTGCCTTTCTTAAGTAAAATTCTAGAGAAGGCAGTCATTATACAGTTATATGAGCACCTCAATAAACATGCTATTCTTGATAAATTTCAGTCAGGTTTTAGAACAAATCACAGCACAGAAACTGCACTTGTTAAAGTAGTAAATGACTTGCGGGTAAATGCAGACAGAGGCCATTTATCTGTTCTCATCCTCTTAGATCTGAGTGCCGCATTTGACACCATTGATCATAATATTCTTAAGAATCGCCTTAGTCAATGGGTGGGCCTCTCTGGCAGTGTCTTAAATTGGTTTGAACCCTACCTGGCAGGGAGAAAATTCTTTGTTAGTTGTGGTAATTACAACTCAAAGACACATGATATCCTATATGGTGTTCCACAAGGCTCTATCCTGGGTCCGCTGCTCTTCTCAATCTACATGCTTCCATTAGGTCAGATTATCTCGGGACATAACGTGAGCTACCACAGCTATGCTGATGACACACAGCTGTATTTATCAATAGCACCTGATGACCCCGAATCTCTTGATTCACTAACACAATGTCTAACTTGTATCTCAGAATGGATGAATAGTAACTTTCTCAAATTAAATAAAGAGAAAACCGAAATCTTAGTGATTGGCAATAATGGATACAATGAGGCTATTAGAAATAAACTGGATGAATTAGGATTAAAAGTCAAAACGGAGGTAAAAAACTTAGGGGTAACCGTTGATTGTAATCTGAATTTTAAATCGCATATTAATCAGATCACTAGGACAGCATTTTTTCACCTAAGAAACATAGCAAAAGTTAGACCTCTTATATCATCGAAAGATGCAGAGAAATTAGTTCATGCGTTTGTTTTCAGTCAGCTAGATTACTGTAACGCACTCCTCTCAGGACTACCCAAAAAAGACATCAATAGTTTGCAACTAGTGCAGAATGCAGCTGCTAGAATCCTTACCAGGAAAAGAATATACGAACACATTTCTCCAGTTTTGATGTCACTACACTGGTTACCTGTGTCATTCAGAATTGACTTTAAAATTCTGCTTATGGTTTATAAAGCCTTAAATAATCTCGCCCCATCTTATATATCGGAATGTCTGACACCTTATATTCCAAATTGTAACCTCAGATCCTCAACTGAGTGTCTCCTTAGAATTCCAAGAGCAAAACTTAAAAGAAGTGGTGAGGCGGCCTTCTGCTGTTATGCACCTAAAATCTGGAATAGCCTGCCAGTAGGAATTCACCAGGCTAATACAGTGGAGCACTTTAGAAAACTACTGAAAACACATTATTTTAACATGGCCTACTCATAACTTCACTGTAATTTAATCCTGATACTCTGTATATCCAATTCATTATAATAACTATTCATTCAAAATCTGTACTAACCCCTACTCTCTCTTCTGTTTCCTTTTCCGGTGTCCTGTTGGTGGTGGCTTGCGCCACCACCATCTACCCAAAGCACCATGATGTTCCAACAATGATGGATGGATTAAAAGCCAGAAGTCTGTATGACCATCAGCATCAAGTGACTCCGTGAGAACCCTAACTACAAAGAGGACTATTTCATTTATGTTAGGTAGAATGCCCAGAGGGGACTGGGCGGTCTCGTGGCCTGGAACCCCTACAGATTTTATTTTTTTTCTCCAGCCTTCTGGAGTTTTTTTTTTTTGTTTTTTCTGTCCACCCTGGCCATCGGACCTTACTCCTTTTCTATGTTAACTAATGTTGTCTTATTTTAATTTTGTACTTTGTCTGTTATTTTTCTTTTCTTCATTATGTAAAGCACTTTGAGCTACTTTTTGTATGAAAATGTGCTATATAAATAAATGTTGTTGTTGTTGTTGTTAACAAAATGTCTGTGTGTAACAGGAAATGAGATCCGGTAATTTTTTTTCCCACCAGATTTTAATTTAATGCAGATGCAGATGCAAGCAATTTAATGCAAATGCAAGCAGAATCAATACCTGAAAACTCTTTCAGAAAAGAAATAAACATCTCTTTTCTTGTGTCAATGGCATAGATTTCACTGGAACCAAAACATCATTCATTTTTGCCTGAATTGTTTTGTTCCTCTGCATGTTGAGCCATGAACCATCTTCTTTTCTCAGTGGACCCTATGCGTGCCTTGTACAGCACATGTGCGTTCAAACCCACGTTTGTGCATTAGCTTTTACCCCGCCACATCAGAGAATTCCCTGTGATTTCCAGCTGAGAAAAGAAGAATGTTCATGGCTCACCTTGCAGAGGAACTTCGTCATTGCTTCTTACAAGAAAAGGCGATGGAAAAAGAAAACAGAGTGCAACATCAACAAGCTTCTGTTCCCCCAGGAAAGAAAGTTCAGTGTCAGGTGCTCCTTCAGTGTAATAGGAACCACAGCATAGAGAGGTGTGTACATTGCAACAGGTACACATGTCATAAATGTAGGAAGAATGGTCCTTGGGTGTATGGGAACTGTTAATTTGAATTTGATGATTGTATATCTCTCTGTACTATTCTGTCGTCTGCTTCTCCTGGAGTACAAAAGAAACACCACCATGCACCAACATGTGAAGACTGGGCAAGATCGGTAAAAAAAACCAAACGCGGTCACTGACTACAACCAAATGAAGGTATGCGAATGAATATAATGTTGCATGAGTGCAATGTACTATACAGGTCATAAAATGAATTATTCCAAATAACATATATACCTATGTCTCTCTTTTTGTCAGTGTGGCTTTGACATCATTGGACCAGAAGGTGCATACTAATTCAGCGTGAGCAGGAACATTCAAGAATAAAACTGAATAAAAAAAATTCACATTCACAATCATTCTCAGTCACGTACACCACTCACACCCACGTCCAGAGTTTTCCCAGTCCCAGCCTCGTTCATGCACAAGATCTGACACTGTTTTCAAATAAAGAGGTGGAATAACGAAACAAGTTTGTTTTACCACATTTTTATTTGAAAACAGCGTTAGATTGGGGGCTTGGGGGAGTTGTAGAATCATGAACGTTCTATAAATTTCTAGACGCAAATCAAATGTACAGTATGGTTTCATTGTATTCTATTAACAATAAGAGCAGCTCACTACTCAAAATGGTTAATTTGGTTGGCAGCCGGCATCAAAAAAGCAAACTCTTAATTAGGAGTCAGTGGTTCTTACCACTGCACCACGCAAGCTGTCGTATCAATAACCTACCCTAACCTGCTTTCTTTTTTTTCAGTTATATTCTTGAATAAAACCGCACTTGTTTTGTTATACTTGTACCTTTTGTGAAAGTGTTTATTTGATATTTGGAGTTCAGTGTCCACACATTATACACTTCATGTCTACATTTTGTCAATTATTACTAAAACATGAAAAATGTTTCTGTTTTAACAATGTCTTTACATATATTGTTGTAGACACAAATCACACATGAAATGTATGTATTCAAAATGACGATATATTATTTACTTCACTCGAAGATAAACACTGAGCACTGAGAACCTTCTTTGTGAATTAGGCTGCGACGGCAGGCGGGGGGATGGGATAGTGGGCTGCTTGCTGCTTGTGCTGATTGACACATTTACAACACAAAAGACGCTGATGGAGATGTGGGAAGGAATTTAAGGTGGGCTGGGATTACACTTTTTTTCATAGGCTTTGGGAATTCTAGTGTTAAAGAATATGTTGAAGAAAGTATATTGCACTGACATAAACAAACATCAATGTGTGTAAGTAGTATTTACTTCTACACATACTGTATGTAAATATACAGTATGTGTATGTGACATGGTGTGGTATGAGCAGTATGAAAATCGTTATTAATCATCTGTTGCACCCTAACCATGAATTATATGAAATTACTTAAGGGATTTTAAAGTGCTTTTAAAGATGAAAAGCTTAATAATTTTAATAACTCTATTTACTTTTATCACATAGCAATATATTAAGCATTTCTTTCTTCAAAACTATGGATTGCTATTTCTGAAAATTTCCTTTTGCCACCAGTACAGGAAACATGGATAAGATGTGCACATGACCAGGGAAAACCATAACATCTCATTCTCGCTTATTTCAATTCAGGGACAGGGCTGGGGGGTGTAGCTTATCCCAGCAGCACTGAATGTATGGCAGGAAACAGCTCTATACAGTGCATTAGTCTGATGCAGGTCCAACTCATGCACACATAGAGGCCAATTTCAAGTGACCAAATAACATTGCAAACAACTTTTTGTGGAAATGTCAGAAAAACCCATGGAGAAAAAAACCATGGAGAAAACATACAAACTAGATTTGAGAGGCAGCAGCGCTACCAACTGCACAACCACTGTCCTGGAAAAAATCAAATCCTTTGTAATTTGCAACGCCATATGGATCCACTTTCACTGGACTCTTAAATGGTAAGGTAACGTTAAAGCCACTTTGCCTCCAAAATCAATAAGGTGGATGAGACAATCTGTAGCTGTCTAACTTTTAAGACAAACCATTCAGTTCTCAAATTCATATAATCAGAAAATAATTTTGTTGCCTGGTGTCAAAACATGTGAACATTCATTAGAAACTGGTTCCGACTTGTACTTGTTTGATTTCTGTGTGAATACCTGTATTTCATGAATAGGAATCCCTGGAATGGGGAGCTAGGCAAGGTGGCAGAGGACTGGGCAATTTAGAGACAGGTGTGGTATAAAAGTGCACCTGCTCCTTTCCACATCTGTAGGGCAAGTTATGGAAAGAATAAGGGGACTGTGGCTGTCACGTACTGAAATTTTATAGTACATTGGAAACAGGAAAGCTGGCATCAGATTGGGCAGCGTGGTGGAAAAGGTATAATACATTTTAGCCTGGATTTGTCCTGTGGTTCTGGTATTAGACAGGCCAAGATATGCATTGACACTATGATGAAGACCACGAGAGCATGTGTGTGATGGTGCAGGTTGGCTTCTGCTCCCTCTTCCTTAATGGGAGCCTCTTGAACCCAACATCGTCAGTACTGTGCTTTTATTATTAAAAAAAATCCACAAAACAAGTGTCCCAAAGTGCAGTGGTCCAAACTGTCAATAAATAAATAATACATAAAAAAGTGAACAGTGGAGGTTAAAATCAATAAATAGAAAAATCTGTTAAAATCAAGGTTAAAACAATGCAGTGCAGGAAATTCATTAAAAATCCGCAAGCACTGGTGCCTTCATTTAAAACTGATGCCTCTCCGGCTTATCCTATTCGGACTTTGCAGCCCGGAGAGACGTTGACCAGCAGGTTCAGACATCTCTTCTCGCTGGTGACGTGTAACACATGAAAAAAGATGCTCATGGAATGTTTACTGGGTATGTTACTCTGTGAAGGTTTATTGTTTTTTTGGAAACAAATAACAATCCTTGAGCTCATAATACCCCTAGGATAACATTATATGGATTGTAACAAAACAGAGAAAGACAGGAGATAGGTTTGGGGATCCTTCCTGTACACTTGAAAAAAGGAGGTTTTTATAGCTGGGGGGAGGATTTTGGAGCTGTTGCAGGAAGTGACATCAGGATCTGGATGTGACCAGAAATAGTCTATGGAGGAACTGGACAACAGATTAAGCTGGTTTTGTGGTTCCATAGGGAGAGGAGAGGAGAGGAGAAAAGATTCAGTCCAGTATGTTCGATTAAGCCCCTTAACTGCCTCCTATGTGCACATGTGTGAGAGCATGCATTTATACATTGCTGAATATACACCAATACAAAACATTTATATTTCCCTTCTTTGTTAAAACAGCAAAAAAAATGACTGATGTGCAATAGTCTTCAGTTGAACACTGGAAATTAAATGTGAATGTTCATTTTTCGCTTGACTGTTTTTTTTTAATTCTTATTGTCAAAATTAAGTTAAATCAATGTTGACAGCGCATAATGTATTTTCTCATCCAAGCTGAAGTATTTTATGACAAATGTAAGTACAAAAAGACAGTCTTTCAATTCAAGGAAATTACATTTTCCCTAATCTAGTACATCTCCCAGGTACAAAAAAGAGAGTATTATACTGAAATTTCAAAGCTGTTGTTTGATGTACAATCGTTTGATTATTGCTTGCAGCAATACACATATTATTTCATCTCTCTATTTAGTTTGATTCAGATAATTTTGATAAGATATCAGAGATAAATAGTATAATGATGCTGGATTAATTAACGATCATTTTCTGACTACAATTCAATTTCAAAAATGAATGTTAGAGTCAAACTGTTTCTGACTACTAACATGTAACCAACAGAAACTGAAACATTCGAAGCTCAGAATAATTGTACTGTTTTGGAACATTTTCAAAGCATTTTTACTTTTCATTTTCAAGCTTGAATCTGTCATTGAGCAAACTGAACAACAAGCTCACGCACAAACAATAAAATCAGATAATATCCATCACTGTTTATTAGGGATAGATTTGAGAAATGTAAGCATGTTAAAGATAAAGAGAGGGAAAGCTAATTAATCTGTTTTCCACACCATGATTAGGAGAAATCTACAATATGCCTGTGGGTGAGTTGTTTTTTTATTTTACTCTTTTAAGTTGTGGTTTTGCTTTTGCTGATCATTCATTCTGTGATAAAGTATGTAATGTCTGAAATAAATGGGTGTGGGGGAATGGCAGTGTTCTTTTTGCAATTTGTTTCTTAACTTGTGAGAGAGATTTAAGATGACAAACAGTTACACACTGATGGACAATGAAACCTTTAGGGTCATGCCTTGTTTTGAAAATTCAGGAATTGCGCTTACATGGTGTTATAAGAAAAATAAACAATATAATATGAGCAATTATCATAATACAGTGGTGTGAAAAACTATTTGCCCCCTTCCTGATTTCTTATTTTTTTGCATGTTTGTCACACAAAATGTTTCTGATCATCAAACACATTTAACCATTAGTCAAATATAACACAAGTAAACACAAAATGCAGTTTGTAAATGGTGGTTTTTATTATTTAGGGAGAAAAAAAAATCCAAACCTACATGGCCCTGTGTGAAAAAGTAATTGCCCCCTGAACCTAATAACTGGTTGGGCCACCCTTAGCAGCAATAACTGCAATCAAGCGTTTGCGATAACTTGCAATGAGTCTTTTACAGCGCTCTGGAGGAATTTTGGCCCACTCATCTTTGCAAAATTGTTGTAATTCAGCTTTATTTGAGGGTTTTCTAGCATGAACCGCCTTTTTAAGGTCATGCCATAGCATCTCAATTGGATTCAGGTCAGGACTTTGACTAGGCCACTCCAAAGTCTTCATTTTGTTTTTCTTCAGCCATTCAGAGGTGGATTTGCTGGTGTGTTTTGGGTCATTGTCCTGTTGCAGCACCCAAGATCGCTTCAGCTTGAGTTGACGAACAGATGGCCGGACATTCTCCTTCAGGATTTTTTGGTAGACAGTAGAATTCATGGTTCCATCTATCACAGCAAGCCTTCCAGGTCCTGAAGCAGCAAAACAACCCCAGACCATCACACTACCACCACCATATTTTACTGTTGGTATGATGTTCTTTTTCTGAAATGCTGTGTTCCTTTTACGCCAGATGTAACGGGACATTTGCCTTCCAAAAAGTTCAACTTTTGACTCATCAGTCCACAAGGTATTTTCCCAAAAGTCTTGGCAATCATTGAGATGTTTCTTAGCAAAATTGAGACGAGCCCTAATGTTCTTTTTGCTTAACAGTGGTTTGCGTCTTGGAAATCTGCCATGCAGGCCATTTTTGCCCAGTCTCTTTCTTATGATGGAGTCGTGAACACTGACCTTAATTGAGGCAAGTGAGGCCTGCAGTTCTTTAGACGTTGTCCTGGGGTCTTTTGTGACCTCTCGGATGAGTTGTCTCTGCGCTCTTGGGGTAATTTTGGTCGGCCGGCCACTCCTGGGAAGGTTCACCACTGTTCCATGTTTTTGCCATTTGTGGATAATGTGTCTCACTGTGGTTCGCTGGAGTCCCAAAGCTTTAGAAATGGCTTTATAACCTTTACCAGACTGATAGATCTCAATTACTTCTGTTCTCATTTGTTCCTGAATTTCTTTGGATCTTGGCATGATGTCTAGCTTTTGAGGTGCTTTTGGTCTACTTCTCTGTGTCAGGCAGCTCCTATTTAAGTGATTTCTTGATTGAAACAGGTGTGGCAGTAATCAGGCCTGGGGGTGGCTACGGAAATTGAACTCAGGTGTGATACACCACAGTTAGGTTATTTTTTAACGAGGGGGCAATTACTCTTTCACACAGGGCCATGTAGGTTTGGATTTTTTTTCTCCCTAAATAATAAACACCATCATTTAAAAACTGCATTTTGTGTTTACTTGTGTTATATTTGACTAATGGTTAAATGTGTTTGATGATCAGAAACATTTTGTGTGACAAACATGCAAAAGAATAAGAAATCAGGAAGGGGGCAAATAGTTTTTCACACCACTGTATATTATCTTTTTACAATGTGTTTCACATGCCTCCAAAATCTTGTATTGTAATAAATTTGTACTTCTAAAAATGTGATCAGATTAAACACCATTTGAGCAGTATTACAGCAGAGCTAATTCCTGTTTTGCAACACTTACTTTTTGTGCTATGGCTCCCACTTCACTTTAGAACCCTTTTCTATGTAAACTTGAATATCCTAAGATTAAGATATTTGTATATGAATTTACCTGCCTTTCACAGCTCCACTTGTGGTCACCGTCAAAGTGAATCAGACTGCATGGATTACTTCACTTTTCATTTAACCCTGTAATTCCTGGGTAGTAAAATACAGTACAAAGCAAGCAGAGGAGCTGATTCAAACTTTTATTTACTAATTTAAAGATTTCAGTTTTGAATGTGCCTAGAGCAAAAGCAAAGCAAACCTGGATGGATGCCAGTTCATCTTGCTAAAAATCAAGGCACCCAGTGAGTCTAGATATCAGAAGGCTCTGTCAAATCTTGTATATTACTTCTGTGTTGGTTGGTCTTTGGTCTGGTGTGGTCTCTAAGTGAACATGATGGATGAATAGGTGGAGATTCTAATGTGCTGGTGCACCTTATATTTATGCTGGTATTGTGCTTCATTACTGTACCACCTACAGCAATGGAATATCACAGATGAAGTGCTAACTCCCTTACCATGTTCATGCCTCTTGCCTTTCAGCCAATCCTGATCATGCACAACCTATATTCTTGAACCTTCTACTAATGAATTTTCTGTCATGGTCATGGCTTGCGCATAAAGTGTTAAGGTAGATAAGATATCAAGTTAGTGGATCTCTGATTCCTCTTGCGATTTGTTCTAGCCAGTCATGCAATAAGCAAAACAAACAATTTTAATTTCTCTATTAACAGTTCCAATGTAAATTTCCTTTAGAATATATTAAAGACTTTTTAAATATGCTTTATCACTATAAAAAATATATGAATATATAAAACTGTACACCAAACACTGCCTCATAGTCTGCTCCTATATCAACATATGTGTAGATGCTTGGATTCATGGATGAACAGATGAATGGATAGTTGGGTAAACTAAGACAAAAATGTCATTTACTTGAAACTCTATTTCTCTCTCAGTAATGCTGATTGGCCACATCATCAATAACTATTGTTTGTAAAGCACTCTTCACATTATTACAAATGTCAGAATACTGAATAGACCACAAAATACAACCTTGTAAATTATCAGAACACTCATAAATGTTGCAAATATTCAACTTGCCCCAAACACATAGTGGCAGCAAACAGGTGACTGAAAAAAAAACTCCAACAAAATTGCAAGATGTGAGAGGTTTAAATAGGCAATGGAACTGAAGTCTTTCTGGGTCATCAACAGATTTACACATCCAACCCTTAGATAAATATAAATTTATTTATCTGCAAAGGTTTGGAGACTAGACAGACATAAGGTGAAAAATGTATTATTTTGTTGGGTTTTTTTCAGCTTATCCTGGGGTGTTTTTTTTTTCTCTAAGCATTGATTTGTCTTTTGTTACTTATTCATTATCATTCTTAACTGATTTCATTTTTCTTTTCTTGGAAATATTTTTTTGACATTTTGTAAAGCAATTTGAGCTACATCCTATGTAAGAAAAAAGGTAACACTTTTGTTTAGGTATTGCTAATATGGCTCTACTACTCATTTACGATTATGTAATAAGACCTTAATATGTACTTTTCTGAGCCTTCATAACACAAAGAATCAGAAGTGTTAATTCATCTTTGCAATGTGACCTACTAACAAACTTCACTTTGGAGTAGTCTGAGGTGGCCTAATTGAGACATCAATTCTCTTCATATTACATATTTAGTATAAGACATGTGATTCCTTCATATTAACAAGTAATTTTACCATCTGGTCAATATGCCATACTGTACAGAGGTGAATGACTAAACTGTTGGTTTTTAATAAATGTTAGGCAGACCAAAAGTAGCCTTTGTTAAGGTCTTGTTACAGAAGAGTAAATGAGTAATAGATTTATTTTTGCAGTACCTAATCTAAACTGTTACCTGAAAAAGTGATATAGAAATAAATGGTGTTGTTATTACACAATGCATAACATTTTAAAGACAAAAACATGTTTAGAATATATTCAGAACTCTTCACTTTGATCACATTTTATGTTGCAGCCATGTCTTAAAATATTTTAAATTAATTTTTCCTTCATCAGACCACATCCAATAATTCATAATGATGAAGCAAAAACAGGCTTTTAGAAATTTTTGCAAATTAATTAAAAATACAAAAAAATGAAATGCCATACTCACACAAATATTCTGACACTTTACTCAATACTTAGTTGAAGCACCTTTGACAGTTATTACAGGTTGGAGTATTTTTAGGTATAATGCAACGCGCTTCATACTCCTGAATTTAGAAATTTTCTTTAAGGTTGGATGGAGACCATCAGTGAACTTATTTTGGGTCTTTCCGCAGATGTTCAATTGGGTTCATGTCCAGGCTCTGGCTGGAACATTCTGTGTTATCTTTGCTTTGTGGTTAGTGTTATTGTACTGTTGGAAGGTGAACCTTTGGCCCTGTGCACTCAGGAGCAGGTTTTCATTAAGGATATCCCTGTACTTTTCTCCATTCAGCTTTCCTTCCACTCTGACTAGTCTCACTATTGCTGCTGCTGAAAAATAATAAAACAAATGCTGTTGCCTCCATCATTTGTTACCTGTAGAATAATACTGCACAGATGATGAGCAGTGCCTGGTTTTCTCCAGATATGCTTAGAATTGAGGCCAAACAGTTCAATCTTGGTTCCATCACACCAGAGAATGCTTATCATTGTCCTATACGTGCCCATTTGCAAACTCCAACCATCTTTCATTTGTCTTTTACTGAGGAGAGACTTCCTTCTGGACTCTGTACCATAAAGACCAGAGGCCTCATGTATAAACAGTGCATATGCACAAAAATGTTATGTACACCCGTTTCCATGCTCACTTCGAGATGTATAAAAACTAAACTTGGCATTAAGCCACGCATATTTTCACTGCAGTGTTCCCCCTTGCGTACACACGTTTCTACTCGGTTTTGCAAACTGGCGGCACCCAGTGTCAAAGCAATGCTACCATTTCTGTGGTCTGCTTTTCTTTTTTAGATTCACATCTATTAAGGACAGCAAGTCACCTCAAAGTAAAGAGCAGAGAATCAGTCTGTTGTGGTTCTCAGTGCTGTTGCTATACTATACAGTAAAGGCACCTTCAGAGAATGAATTTGCTTATGTAAATAGAAAGCATTTCCACTCTATTAATGTGCTGCTCTATAGTGCACAGAAAGTGTGTCTCAGTGTGCAAGCATGTACCTGAATAGATGTGCTGTGATGAACCTGACTCTGATCCACCAAATGATCAGCCAAGACAAACAATATTACAACTTTGTTTGAATGTAATTAGTGTAATGTAAAAACAGGTGATCAGATGCAGCATTTATTTTTTAACCAATTCATTTAATTTGTGGTCAATATCATATAGTACAGCCCTTATATTCCTTAGTTAATTGGCTACATCTCTTATAGCATCCACTATTGCATTTTGCAATTCCCGAACAGCGTCTGTCAGCACACAGCCAGATGGTTGCCCATCAACTTCCAAGGCGGTGGTGTGTGCACAGCCAGCACCCGAAGAAGTGCTAGACACAGCAGCACTATCACTGCATGGAGTTGCGTCATCAGCACGGGGGTCAGCTTTTGTAATATTGTCTAAAACAGGATAAACAGACAATGGGTTGCAGCTCACCTTTTCACATCGACTGTGATATCTGACCACTTCTTTTTTCTTTCAGGCACTGTGCGACTTTCTGAACTTGAACTTTCGAGTGTCTCCACCAAGCTCTTTTTGCTTATGCCTCAGTGTAAGCCGACAAATAGTATGTTTTTCCTTGCCTCCACTTCGCATTTGCTGAAATTCTTCTTTTTTCACATGACTTTTCCATTGCTTTTAACCAAACACTGAACGGAAGATGAAATTTATATTGATTTCTATATTAAAATATGTGAAATTCTGGGAGGAGTCGGGGTGAGGCAGTAGACACATTCTTTTGGACTTGTAAAGGGGAAGAGTGTGGAACTTGGCGTAAGCACAGATTTATGCATCTGGATTTTTTGTGGGTACGCACATTTCCACTATTGTCTGTACGCCATGTTTATGAGGCCCAAGATCAGTGGAGTGTTGCAGTGATGATTATGTTTCTGAAAATTTTTAAAATCACCACATTGATTCTCTGGAGCTTAGCCAGCATGATCATTGGGTTTTTGGTCACCTATCTTACCAAGGCCTTTCTCCTCTGATTACCTATTTTGATAACCAGCACTATGAAGAGTTATAGTTGTTCAAAACATCATTCATTTCAGAATTTTAGAGACCATTTTGCTCTTTTGAACCTTCAATGCTGCAGAATTTTTTCCAGATATGTGATAAACACAATTCTGTTTCTAAGCTCAGCAGGCAATTCCTTCGACTAAAAGACTTGCTTTTGCTCTCATACTATAGACAGGTGTGTGCCTTTCCTAATCAAGTCCAATCAATTGAATTGACCAGAGGTGGACTCCATACAAGGTGTACAATGAATGAGATGTGCCTGAGCCAATACCAAACATTCTGAATACAGTAATCCCTTGCTATATCGCACTTCGCCTTTCGCGGCTTCACTCCATCGCGGATTTTATATGTAAGCATATTTAAATATATATCGTGGATTTTTCGCTGCTTCGCGGGTTTCTGCGGACAATGGGTCTTTTAATTTCTGGTACATGCTTCCTCAGTTGGTTTGCCCAGTTGATTTCATACAAGGGACGCTATTGGCAGATGGCTGAGAAGCTACCCAGCTTACTTTTCTCTTTCTCTTGCGCTGACTTTCTCTGATCCTGACGTAGGGGGATTGAGCAGGGGGGCTGTTCGCACACCTAGACGATACGGATGCTCGTCTAAAAATGCTGAAAGATTATCTTCACGTTGCTATCTTTTGTGCAGCTGCTTCCTGAAACGAAATGCTGCACGGTGCTTCGCATACTTAAAAGCTCGGAGGGCACGTATTGATTTGTGCTTGAAAAACAAACTCTGTCTCTCTCTATCTCTCTCTCTCTCTCTCTTTGTCTGCTCCTGACGGAGGGGGTGTGAGCTGCCGCCTTCAACAGCTTTGTGCCGCGGTGCTTCGCATACTTAAGCCAAACAGCCCTATTGATTTGTTTGCTTTTCTCTCTATCTCTGTGACAGTCACTGCTCCTGACACGCACTCCTTTGAAGAGGAAGATATGTTTGCATTCTTTTAATTGTGAGACTGAACTGTCATCTCTGTCTTGTCATGGAGCACAGTTTAAACTTTTGAAAAAGAGACAAATGTTTGTTTGCAGTGTTTGAATAACGTTCCTGTCTCTCTATAACCTCCTGTGTTTCTGCGCAAATCTGTGACCCAAGCATGACAATATAAAAATAACCATATAAACATATGGTTTCTACTTCGTGGATTTTCTTATTTCGCGGGTGGCTCTGGAACGCAACCCCCGCGATGGAGGAGGGATTACTGCACTTGTGTCAATGTGATATTTCAGTGTTTTATTTTTAATACATTTGCTAAATTTTCCAATATCCTGTTTTTGCTTTGATATCCTGGGGTATGTAGTGTTTCTTGATAAGGGAAAACTGTGTTAAAAGAATTTCAGCATAAGGCCTTTAAATAATAAAATGTGAAAAAGTGAAGGAGGCTGAAGGCTTTCTGAATGTATTGTATATACCCAAACTACATAGACAACTAATTAAAATAAGCAATAGCAATCAAAATGGTGAATGCAAATTTTACAGAAATTTTATATATAAAGTGTTTGTTTCAATGTTAAATTAAAATAATAAATCCAGGCAGTTGTCAACTGGATTTATCAGTACACCACAATGATGTACAGTAAATGATTCAGTTCTAATGGCAGGTAATAGGCTTACATTCCACAGCAAATTAACACAGCATAAGTTGGATGTACTCTTCTAGATGAGGAAAGATCCTCTATCACCTCACCACTGGGCCCCTTATAGTTCTGAAATAGAGCTTGATGTTAGGCACATATATACTGTAGTATCTAGCATGTTTTCTGATCAAATATCCAAAGGAATGCAATAACTGACAGACTGAAGAATCATTTTGGTGCCAGTTTAATGCTGAGTTGTCATTATACCTTGTTAAAGGGAAGTTCTTACCCAAGCCTGGTCCCCAGGATAATAGTTTACCTTACACTTGAGTTTCTTATCAGACTGAGTTCTAACTAACTAACTATCACGGTCAGAATATGTACTGTAATAAGCCACTCAAGTTGCCCTAATACATGTCAACCAAGAGCAGGTATTCAGTCCCAGTTATGATAATGGTCCCCACGTGAAAGGTGATCACTGTTTTCAATGTCTAATTCACTCGTTCAGTTAGGTTAGTCTGAGCTAGAGTAGTAATTGGTTTTTTTTGACACCTCCATGTTTGATACAAACTTATCCAAACCAAAACTCAATATTTGCCAACCCCTGGCTCACAGAACAATCCCCAACACTCCAAGAGATGAACTTCTACTATCTTTCTTTGGGACTTTACTGCAGTTGATTGATGTAGTCCAGCAGTCAGACCAGGTATATTCTTGTATTGCAAGCAGGCAAAACACTTGTGCATGTGTTTCAATGCATTTTTGGGGTGTTGGCCAATGAAAAACTTCTAAGATTTTCTTTATACTTTTATAACTCCCAAGGTGACCAGCAAAAGGGCTGTTATAAGTATATGGACCAAACAGTCTGGGACAAATGCTGGAAACAGTTGTCCCCAACTTAGATGGAACACCCTAGTAAATAATTAATGAAGTTCCCTCATCTGAAATCAGCCCAGTCTCTTGCCATGAATTTTTTCTTGCTTCAAGACAAAAAGAACTAGTAAATTGTGGTTTTGCCACACCTTGCAAGGGTGGTTACACTCATGATGTTATTAGCTGTATCGGCGCCTCACATAGTGCATCACATTTCCTCAATTCTTTCAATAAAACATGCATAAAGTAAACAGCTGCTGAAAAAGTTTCAAAGGGGTCAGTTTACAGGAGATTATTGGGCAATTAAAAACCGAGGTCATAATAAAGTTCTCAGTGAATACTTCATACCTCTTCTAGGTAGTGGCACCACTTCTGCACTGTCCTAAGAATGGCCACATAGTGGGATCGTGTAGTAATCAAAGTGCAAATGAAATCACTGTAAGTTGTCTATTCTTGCCAAGTAAGGGATTCTATTAGGATATGCAATAGATCCGTGGTGTATGCATATTATCCACTAATCCACAAGGAATCTATAGATTCTTTTATATTTAGGTATTAGGACAACTAGGGCAACCCAAACTGAATAATTGTTAAAGGATACTGTATGTATGCATTTCTTTAAAGCTGCTACTTAATGATGTACCATTTGAGAGAAAAGACTCTGTAAGTCCAGTACCGAACAGGAACCTGGTTGGTAGTATATAGCTGTATGATAAGCAGCTATATACTGTATCTGTATAACTAGGGGGCTTTGCCCCCTGCTCGCTTCGCTCGCCAACCTGCGCTCATTGATCTTATCCAGGTGGGCTCGTGTGTGTATCATTGAGCTGTATTGTGTTTGGATTTGGTGTAAAGCGTTCAGCGGTTTGTACAATCCCAAGCAGCACATTATTCCTAACTTTACTCCGTAGTAGTGCCACTCACAATATGGCGGTGACGCCTGCGCCTTCCGTACCATCTCGGGTTTCACTATGCTGTGTAGTGTGGACGTGTGCAGCATCCGTACTCTCTCCGGTTTGACTTTGGGCGGGGCGCCGAATCCTGCTGTGTTTGTTTGTTCTGTGGCTGTTCTCTGGGGCCGTGTGTTAGTTAGTTAAGCTGTTTCGTTTTTGTGGCTGCGGTGTTTTAGACCGTGTGTTAGGTAGTTGAGCTCTTTCGTTTTTGTGTCTGCGGTGTTTAAAACGTGCGTTGTAGGCACATGCAACTTCCGTACTATGTCGGGTCTGACTATGCCGTGTAGTGTGGGCGTGTACGCTTCCGTACTCCTCCATCTGGTCTCGTGTCTGTGTGCGCTTCCGTACTCCTTCATCTGGACTCGTGTCTGTGTGTTCGGTGCCTGCGCACTATGTCTCCTGGCTCCATCGCCGTGTACCTGCGTCTGTGCCTTCCGGTTTAGTGAGAGACCTGCGTCCATGCCATCTGGTTTACCATTCTCGGTTAGTAATATGGATAAGCAGTTTAATGGCAACTGCAGGCTTCTCTGGCTTTCACCTCAAATCGATGCAACCTTTCCCCTGGGAGTAGTGACTCTGATGATTAAGTTGTTAAAGTCATCTTTGCCACAGATATAGGTTTTTTATGGCATAGAAAAGTGTACATCCCCCAGGACATACACATACATATATTGCAAGATTCTAGTTACTCACCTTAGTGACTGAGTGGGGACTTTCTGGTAATGCCTAAAACTGATTTCAGTCTTATGTAACAAGTAGAACATTTTTTCTGAGTCTGCTAGTACTCTCAATTTATATGATCCCAATAGGAAAAATTATTTTTAAATACAGGTCAACTTACACAGCTATGCAGATGACAGACAGCTTTGCTTTTCAATTGCTCCTGATGACCTTGAATCTCCACACTTTCTACCAGTGTCTTACTAGTATTACAGGAATTAAAAGTGATAGAAATTAAAAGTGAGGGTCTCAGAAGAAAAAGCTCCTAATACACATCAAGGCTGAAGAACATCTGGACTCATTCCAAAACTTTAAGACACACATGTTGAATATTGATTGGCCGTGCAAATTCTGTATTCTGGTCATATGTGACAATAATTACCCTATAAACCTATACAAACCTTTATTACTAAGACTGTGTTCTTTAATTTAAGAAGCAATACATACAGGGAAACCTCTGGGAAACACTGAAGGCAGTTTTAAAAGGTCCAATTATTTAATGTGTCTCGCATAAAAGTAAATAAAACATAAAAGTACACTAGAAAGGCATCAGAATTGGTTGATCTCCAGAACTGATCAAGAATAAACTATATTACCAAATGAAGGAGCAAAAGTGATTAATTAACATATTTAAAGAATACTGTAAGAACTTATATGCCTTAAAGTATAAAGAAGATGAGCCTCAAGGCAAGACATATTTTGATAAAATGAAAATACCACAACACAATAATCTCTGTGAAGAAGACCTTGATAAACCTCTGAAACTGTTTGAAATTCAAAATGCCATAAACTTATTGCAGAATGGCAAAGCTGCAATCACGAATGGCCATCCAGTAGAAGTTTATAAAATGTTCTCACCTTTATTGTCAGCAGTGTTTATAGAGGATAGATAAAATAAAATTCTATCAAAAACATTACAGTAAATGGACAAAAGAAAAATAAAGACTTGCTACAATGTACATCATACAGACCAATTTCATTATTAAATAATGATATTATGAATCAAGAAAGTGCTTGCCTTCAAAATATCACATGACCATGATGAATCTATTAAAAACAGACATTTACTTTACATCTTTAGATTCAATAAAAACCATTGAATTTCTATCCTAAAATTGAATGGAGATATCTGTCTACCACACTGCACAAATTTCACTTTGCCCCTAATATATCCACATTAAGTTATTGTATACTAGTCCAAAAGTTGTGTATTAGTTTCAATTTGTATTAGTGCATTTTATGCTGGTTTTGTTATTTTGAGATATTATTTGTTATATATTAATGTTATTTCTGCTAGTTTCGCTTATCATTTGTTATTTGTATTCTGTTCACTTAAGTGTTTCTTCATTCCCTATATTTTTTGGGTGAAGCCAGGGGTTACCTGATATCACAACTGCGGGGTCTTCTTACTAGCTATGCATTCTAGTCTGAAGTAAGGAGTCTTATTGTAAGGATTTCCTTTTTTTCCTTCTCTGTTTTTGGATTTTGCATTATGAGAAATATTTGTTTGTGATGGGCTTTTAGGAAACCCCTTTTTCTTTTTTAATGCATTCTTGTTATATTTTTCTATTTTATTAAATAAATAAAGATTCTTGTTTGCTCTTACATACATAAGCCATGGGTTTATGGTTATCCTCCTTTTGTAGGAATTTCTTTTTTGCTTAAATTTGGAGCATTTCTACTTATTTTACCAGCTATCCTTGTTTGAGGCCTGCCAGGCCAGGAACCAACAGTTACCAGTTTAAGTAAGTTGGATTGGGGTGGTCAGTGAAAGTCTGGTCAGTGAATGTCTTGGCCTGCCTTTTATGGAGCATTCTGGAGACCTCACACCTATTTTCATAATGTTTGTAACTCCAAATCATAACACCAGGAACTTGGCCCATATTAATAATCTGAACCTGGATTATTTTAAATAAGGACAAGTAACCAGACAAGGATGTCCATTATCACCAGTGCTTTTTGTAATTTCCATCAAACCATTGGCTATGGTTCTTTGTATCTCAGAGTTACAATCATCTATACCACTTATCTTAAACTTTAGGAGAATTTCATAAGATCCATCTTAATTTAGCTGGGATAATTAATATTGTCAAAATGAATACCCTTCCAAAGCTCCTGTTTCTTTTTCATAGAATTCCTACATCTATCACCAAATCCTTCTTTAAGAAGTTACATTGAATTGTAATATCATTTTCCTTGATTTTGATATCTCCACACATCAAAAGGGTTTCTCAAAACAGATGATACTATGGCATGAATATGAATTTTAGTTGTATTACTGGACTGTGACTATTCATACAATAAAGTACAATAAAATATTTTGCTCTGAGCTCCCGTTAACATAATTATGGTCAATTTTATCAGAAATCTTGTGGTTCACCATTTACAAAAGATATGAAACCAAACTTTTGTCCTTTATCTTTATCTTACCCTTTAACCTAAGATCTCTATGTTGAGCATACTAAAATAATGATATGTGATACCATACTATAATCCTGAGCAGGGTCGTGGGGGGATAGAGCCTATCCCATTAAGCAATGAATGCAAGGCAGGTACAATACCCTGGACAGGGTGCTGAGAACACATATATGGACATACCACATACCCACTAAGGCCAATTAAGCATTCAATTTTCCACAATATATTTTTTAACCTATCAAGCTGAAACTTTTTTGAAGGTTTTCCTCATCATGTCATTTTTGCCTGAAGTGGAGAAAGAAAGCACCGGACCATATATCGCTGGACTTTGTTTGTCAGGACAGGGAACATAAAGCCCACATGTGAGACTAAGCTGTTTCACTGTTGTTCAGAATTGCTGTGACACTGACTGCACAGAAGAGTGTTTCTGCTTGTGGCCCAAAGCCAAACAGTTTGAGACAGCAGCTAGAATAGGATTTTGCAGCTGTAAGTGACAGATGTAGTGTGCAAGGCTACTGACACTCCTGGATATGCAATAGATCACCAGCTGAGAGAGAGATCACATCTTAGTGCACATCTAAGATGAAACAGCGGGGGGATGGGCGTGGGGGAATGGGGTGTTGTCAGAGGCTTGCAGTCTGAATGAAATCCACTCTCTGAAAAGCCAGCTCACTTTACCCTGCTGAGCCCAAATCAGCCTTTTTTGTCAGTTGGTTGGAATTTGGCTGAAACTGCAAACAACCACATGCTAATTTTTCTTATTGTAAGAAATATTCAGTAACATTTACTGAAAGCACTCCATAGTCATTAATTCCGTTATTTATAATAAAGCAAACTTGAAACTAGATCAACTGAAATTACAATTAAAACAGCTCCAGCAATTCCAAGGATACAGCAGGTATATATATTTCTTTGTCATTTTTGCCTCTTTTTGCCTGTCACAGTCTTTCAATTTTATCATCTTAATCCACTTCAGAGTTGTTTAGTATCCAAAGCCTCTTTGTAGAACTTGGTGTTGAATGCATGTTTCAGGCAATCTAGAAAATGTGAACACACTTAACTTAATAGCAAAATGATTTAAGTCTTTCACTTTTAACATTTCTTTTTATTTATTTTGATTTTATACCCCACCCACATGCTCTATGACTTTAAGCTGTCAAAATTAAAAAAATGATTAAGACAGGAGCATTGACTTAATGTTGCTTATGAACACTAAAGGAAAGAATATAAAATAGAAAAAGTTTGAAAATATAGTTATGCTTTGCTAAGCATTTCTTAGTGAAAAGCAAAATTAAGATTATAAAACCAGCCTACTTTAAACAATAACAATGCAAACATTTTTCAGGCATTGTATTTAATTGTAGTGAATTACAAAAATCAACGTTTTTCTAAAAAAGTTGTTTTTTTTCCTAATCCAATTGCAGGGCTGCAAATGGCTGGAACATGTCGTGGTAGCATTGGGCACAGGGCAGGAATTAGTACCAGATGGGGTGCCACTCCACTACAGGGCACAATTACGCACTGACCCACACTCAATCATTCTGGGATCTCCTGAACGTTACTATGTGTATGAACTAGTGACCGCAAAGGTCAAAAATGAGCACCTCATATACACAGTAGGTCTGCACCAACTTGCCTACATGTATTCTGTCCCTTTAAAGTGCAGATTTCATAATCATTACATATGTATACAATAGCACAAAATAATTGAAAAGTAGTTTATGCAGAGAAGATCACATACGATTTTACAATAATAGTTATTAAAACTGCCTTTTTTGTTCAACACACCACAGGGATTTCCTGCCCAAAGCCTGACACTACTAGTAAAAGCTTTAAGCAGATTCTCTGTGTTGCTACATTTGAGATGCAAATTTGGAATTCATGCTTGAAAGCTACAAATGAGTTTGGCTTTTTTGTAAAGGCAATAATCTCTTCAAATTAGTCCTCATTTATTGAAGTTTCACCTGCCAGTGCTTAGTTAAAAACATGAAAGACATTCAGGTTCCTAACTGAACACTTTTTCTGAGCT
Source organism: Erpetoichthys calabaricus (assembly GCF_900747795.2). Taxonomy (NCBI): domain Eukaryota; kingdom Metazoa; phylum Chordata; class Cladistia; order Polypteriformes; family Polypteridae; genus Erpetoichthys; species Erpetoichthys calabaricus. The sequence continues at coordinate 86,477,019 of NC_041405.2, read as the reverse complement.
CTTTTCTGACATGTCAACAGAAGAAGCCTACCAAATGGGGAGTGTTCATTTTTAGTAGTGTGCAGAAGCATTTGTGAAATATTGCACAGTTTGGCCAATCAAGGGTGAGATCCTAAATATTGGCATTGGTCATTGTGGATGCCACTGTGACACTCACAGCTCCATGAGGGGTAAATTGTATGAGATCATTTTTAAAAAATCAGAAGTATAAAGCAAGAAAACTAATTGTGTGCTATGAAAATAAATTTTATATTTTTTCTGAAAAATCAGATACGGTCTTTAGTTGTATATAAATTCTATGTGACCCATTCAGTAATTGCATCAGTCCAGCTTAAGCAACAATATATCATCCAGTCACATTTTTCATTTTTTATAATGCTGTTTACTGAGAATAACTTTGCAGTGGCATTTTTCAAAGTGTTTTCAGCCACTGATGAGTTGCTGCTGTCAAAAGAAGACACATATTCACCTGTAAGAATACTATGTGTGTTACAGTCAAGCAACCTGCTTACACAATTCCTAAAGCACACAAAGAGATAGTGCAGAAGTGACAATGAAAGAGTAAAAGAAATAAAACATATATTTGCTGAACTACCTCCCTTTGACAAAGCCAACACAAAATATTCCTGTAGATCACTTGATGTTCTGAATTGTGAAGGAGAAAAGCATTGCAACCTTGCTGGCATTTTTTTGCTTGCAATTATTGTCTATCATGGTCAATTACACTGTTCCAACAACAAGGTACATTTTTCAGTAGAACTGAAAAACTATTAACTTGCATTCTAACATTATATACTTAAAACTCAAAACTTTTGTGAATACATTTATGCGCCATCTTTCGGCTCTATTTGGACCCAGCCATTTGCATTTATGTCAAATTGACCATATGTTGGGTACAAGGCAGTCATTGCAGTTGAGGCTCTATGGATTATTTTCCTATGGCCCTCTGCCATAAATAAAAATGACCTAAATAGGTATGCCATAAATCAGTGCATAATTGTGCATAACTCTATTAGTAGATCATACTGAAGCCATTAAAGAAACTTTCTTTGTGGTGAAAAATCATTATTATACTCGAGCTATCCTATACTGTACTAAATATACTCCTGTAGTTCAAAGGACTTACCAAGTAATGGCTTCACTTGATCATCTCTAAAATGTAATTAAAGATTGAACTTTACTAGTATATTGTGCATCTAACGATATCCTGCTTGTGCCTTGGATATTATTGATAACATACCATTTGTTGTACCCTGTATCACCATTCATTTGGCCTAATATCTGGCAGGACTTGTTGTGTGCTGTTCTGCACTCTTCAAGTATGGCTTCTTTAACATCCATTTACAATAATGTATGCAATACATGTACATGTAATGTATGGGTATAAAATAGACCTATAGCAGCATTACTAACAGACAGAAACAGTAAAGCGGTATTGTATATAAACCTGCTTAATCCAGTTCTTGGTCAAGCAGAGCCTTGGCAGCACCAAATGCAAGGCAAAAAATTACACTTAGCAAGGGCACCAGTTCATCAAATGGCTCATGCATGCACTCACAATCATGCAGATATAATTCAGAATAGCTGCTCAACATGTGGGAGGAACTGTTATAGTTTGTAATCTATTAATAGTTTTTATGTGTTTATTTCAACCATTGTGATTGATTTGGCACTTCTTTTGGGGTTTTGGAGGTGTAGGGTTAGAGGATTCAGTTCTGATATTTACCTTTATTTAAAAATGTAAACGTCTCTCTACTGGTCAAAAGTTTTAGAACACCTTAGTTTTTCCAGTTTTTCTTCAAATTTAATCAGTTGAAATGCAATGAATGACCTAAAATGGTGTAAAGATAAGAAGTAAACTGCCAGCTTAGCATCACTTACACCCAGTATTTCGTTCCACCTCTTCCAGTTAAGGACGATAAAGACACACATGGCAATCTAGGACTTCATCATTCGACCACCAAAAGAAGGAAACAAGAGGACAATGCTCCTGCTGCTCTCTGTTCTACAGTCTCATGCTAGAAGGCACCAAAACACTTAGAAAAATACTTCTTGGCCAAAAGATTGATAATTACAATACATAAATGGTATTTATACTCTGATTCCTTACTGCCCTTGCAGTCAATGCTTGCTGGGATAGACTTTGATTTAGGAAGATGAATGGGGGTATACTTATACTCTGCACATACAGTATAACCAGCTAAAATACAATTCAAGTTTTATGCCAAGTAATTTGTCTTGTACAGTACTCAGCGAGTAGTAACATCATCCAGTAGTATAAAACATTAGGAGTTTTATATTTTATGCCTTCCAACTCTCTCCAGTTCTGTTTTGAATGTTGTTAGTTCAAAAATTCCGGTAACTAATTCAGTGTATCATAAAATGTAAACAAAAAGTTTTAGCCTTCCAACAAGGAAAGAACTGTCGTCTTGAAACAAAAACTTTTTAAGATAGCAGGGAGTTTTGAATGGGATTTGTGATTTAAACATACCTTTTGTGTAAATTATTTTAGCTTCCTACAATTATACTTTAAGTTGCACTTACAAAGCAGATAAAGTTAAAGAATAGTGTAATACCACCAAAAACCTACCTTGGCTGTATTAAATTTTATATTAACTGTGCATTAATTATCTTATTAAGAGTAACATGGCAAAATACTCAATCAAAAAATAACCTCTTAGGTTTGCTGTGTTTATACAATACAGTACTCTAAATTATTTTAACAAGAAATTATCATTTTTGCAGGCATTACATTAACGTTTTTGACATAGCCGACACTGGATGTCACGTAACACCTTTAATTTACATTGGAACAAAGCCAGCATATTTCATTGTTTTAACGAAATGTACATGATTCTCTGGAATTGTTTTCATTTTCCAATTACCAAGATGCTTAATTTACTGTTTATTTATATAAACAAAGAGTAGTGCATGGGTTTTATTCTCATTACAGCACAACATTAAGTTGCTTTAACTCAAAATGAACATGTCCATAAGTTTAAGAATTGCAGGATAGGTGTCTCACTTCCAGATTCAGAAATATACCATTGTGCTTATGTGTTATGCCCAGATTGTGTCTGGTTAAGGCATCAGTCCCCCTAGCTTTGCCTCCCATCTAGTCTGCAATTGCACTCCCCTACACTTTAAATTGAATTATTAGATTACATTATTTGTGTCTATTTAAAATTTAGGACTATTGCCTAAGGTCCATTAGAGCACATGCTATGCCAATAAAGCATAAAACTGAAAGGAAGGTAAGCAATACCCTCAAATGATGCATCCACTTGCCTATCTTTAATAATCATACTGTACTATGAGATGATAGCCAAGGTTTTCTGTCTCCCTATAGCATGAGATCAGTTTGTTGGCTGATCTCTTTACAGATCTTAACCTCAAAATGTAGAAGCTCCTGAAGGCTATATTATGTCTTTAATAATCTGTTAAACTTACTGCGCACACAACTATTGGTGTAACAAACAGAGTATGGCAAATTTATTTCAGCACCAGGTAATTTAAAATGTATTTATGCCCAATGATGTTAATCAGATTAACCCTAACAAAATGGTCTTGTCTTTGTAAAATAATGATGGATTTGTTTTAACACTGTTCGAACAGACTACAGCAATAGTTACACCTAACAGGTAACATTGTGGTTGGAGTGACTATTTGGCAAGTGAATGCATTTGGAATAGGTTTCTTCATTTACATGGAACCTGAAGAGATAATTTCTTGTTTTTTTTCTAAACTTCTGGTGCTGTGTACCATGAAGGTAAATTACAACTTTTTACTCAAAGGTTGAAAACAGAAATCTGATCAAACTGGTAAACAAGTACACCATCATATAATCTGCTTTGTGGCTAAATTAATGAAGAAATAATACTTTTTTAAAAGATACTTGAAAGTGTGTACAGTTTAACACAATTTATACATAAATGCATATAGTCTGCATAACAAAAATCACTAATACTGCAACAAATTACTCTTTCAACCTAAAAAAATGAGCTCACCCATAAGCATTAGTTTTAATAAGTGGTAAGTACATTATATTAACAACATTTTAGTGAAGATATTCTTCCAGAACAAGGAAAAGGATCTAAAATGTTTGATGGGACAGCTTCTTAAAATAGTGCCATAAAATTTTAAAATTATAGATCACATAGGGTGGCATGGTGGCGCAGTGGTAGCACTGCTGCCTCGCAGTTAGGAGACCCGGGTTCACTTCCCTGCGTGGAGTTTGCATGTTCTCCCCATGTCTGCGTGGGTTTCCTCCGGGGGCTCCAGTTTCCTCCCACAGTCCAAAGACATGCAGGTTAGGTGGATTGGTGATTCTAAACTGGCCCTAGTGTGTGCTTGGTGTGTGGGTGTGTTTGTGTGTGTCCTGCGGTGGGTTGGCACCCTGCCCGGGATTGGTTCCTGCCTTGTGCCCTGTGTTGGCTGGGATTGGCTCCGGCAGACCCCCGTGACCCTGTGTTAGGATTCAGCAGGTTGGAAAGTGGATGGATGGATGGATGGATCACATAGGGTGGCATGGTGGCACAGTGGTAGCACTGCTGCCTCGCAGTTAGGAGACCCGGGTTCACTTCCCTGCGTGGAGTTTGCATGTTCTCCCCGTGTCTGCGTGGGTTTCCTCCGGGGACTCCGGTTTCCTCCCACAGTCCAAAGACATGCAGGTTAGGTGGATTGGCGATTCTAAATTGGCCCTAGTGTGTGCTTGGTGTGTTTGTGTGTGTCCTGCGGTGGGTTGGCACCCTGCCCGGGATTGATTCCTGCCTTGTGCCCTGTGTTGGCTGGGATTGGCTCCAGCAGACCCCTGTGACCCTGTGTTCGGATTCAGCGGGTTGGAAAATGGATGGATGGATGGATGGATGGATAGATCACATAATGCAAGGAGGCATGCCTACTACTCTTTGTCGATGACGTATGAATACCCCCATTATTTACCTGCCATCTTGGGAAAAAAAAAATCACAGTACTGGGTTAGTTTACTCATTAAAATAAATTGTTTTGTCTCTGCATTTCCCTGTGTGCATTACAAATGTGCAACGTAAGAAAGAGAGGCTTGCGCAGCCATTTAGTCAAGCCCCCTGTATAAGTGAAAAGTGTGTTTGCCTGGCATATAGAACCCCTTATTATTTGGTGCCCTGGGGGGCAACTTGCATATTGGCACCTCTTGTGACCAACTTATTGAAATGAGTTGTGTATAGTGGCACGTGTAACAATAACAACAACAACAATAATCATACTACTACTAATAATAACGATGACTACTTTATCCCAACACTGCGTAGCAGCTAGAGGGGGTTTAAAACACGCGACACGGACTTGCTAGCCAATTGGTTTAGTCGCAGGAAGGTTTCAGCCTTTGTGGGGGCTTGTAAATGGGGTTTATGAAAACAAGCCGTATCATCTACAATGTAGCGAGGGGGAGGGGTGGAATAGATTAGCTGGTGCGCCGTTTGATGAGCATTGGAGCAGCATAGGTGAGCCACACGTCTCGATGAAAAGGGAAAGGAGAGCAGCGGACACTCAGTGCTCTCCTTTTTTTCCATTTTAGAAACTAGAATTCTAATGTACCGTAAGTAGTCAGGGCCGATATCTAATGCAAGTGCTGTAATCTTTGTTTGATGCCCGGTATCATCATTACAAAGATAAGTCGAAGTTGTGTAAAGCACACTTGAGGAATCACACTAATGAAACATTCAATAGATTTCCACTTTAGAATATCACTCAATGGCTTTGTTATTATTGCAATGAATAGACGTTATCAGTGTTCATCAGCCTCGTAGAAATGGATTGTGTGAGGTTTGTTATCAGCAATTTCGAGACAGATAACAATGTTTATGCGCATTACCATCAAGAGCTTTGATTGAACGCTGAAGCGCTTTTCAGGTGTTCAGTTGCCCATTTGTATGGCGCTGCTCTGAACGCACATCAGATACAGTATGTTTTGCATAAACGTAGGGACATTTAATGCAGAAACTCAGTAGCGTGAGCCGTCGTTCCTCTTGTCTTGGTTAATGTCAGATTTTGGCTGTGCGTGAAATCGTGACTGAATTTTTACACGCTGAATTATTTTTAAAAGACTGTTGATACAAATTTGATTGAGTTCGTACTGAACGGAGACACTAGATTCCACATATCTGCAAATGCCTTAACATCTAGGATAACAGAATTATGCATTTTGCTTAAGGGCATCGATTTACAAATCTAGAGTCTTAGATATAAAAGGTGACATATCACACGAAGCGTCTTCACTAACGTTTTTCATTATTTCCGAGTCCAAAATAGAATGTATGAAATTCCATTTTCACTTATGTTGCCTGTCTTTCCCTACAATTTTCCTTCTCTCTCTCTCTCTTTCTCTATCTCGTTTACTCAATCTGTTTTAGAGAAAGCAGTAGCATATTCAAATCTTTAATCAAATGTTCTGCTGTGTATTTATATTTAAATTCTGTCACCGTCAAACAAAACGAAATTGTCAGGAAAATATAGTATTGTTCCGATTTCAGACAGGCCCACTAACAACAACGAACGCTCCGAATGGAGTTAACATATTGTGCAATAAAATCCTAACATCTGTGGTCGATTGGCTTCCTTTTCTGGCATCCCGTCCTGAATTGGCTCGCATCTTGCGTTCGCTGCAGTCGGAAACTTGAGATGGAATTGTTTCGCTGTGCCATACTAGTCCCTCTAAATCTTAGCATAGCCTACTGTGTTGAGCTACCACGATCAAGGACACTTTGCATGGCACATATATACACGTTGATATGAGCGAATTTAGCCTTTGTTCGAAATAATCAAACAAGCAAACAAATAAATAAATAACTACCTGCTTACTGGCAGTGATCTCCTAACCGATATTTTTTCTTGCGTATTTTATTTGGGTTAAGCTTGTGCGGTAAAATGCATACGTTTAAATCTGATAGGCAGTAAGCAAATATCCTTATGTTCTATAATAAATAAATAATATTATACATTATAATATAATTATACGAATTTAATTAATTATATTTATGATTAGTGACTAATCACGTTATATAATACTTCAATCAGAATCAAAATTAGATTAATATATAATTTTATATTTACTTACAAAAAACATGTATTAAGTAAATGTAGGGATATGATAACATACTTCAAATATATACGTATATAATTTATTTTGAAAAGATTATTTTAACACCGTTTTGTTCAACTTTGCGGTCTGAGCTCTACGAGTTTAAAGGGAGTTAATATACTGATATGGCTGGCATTTTGTAAGTTTTGTACTCAAAATGAAATCCTCGCCCGATGAAATTTGCCGACAATAGTAAAATTACAATATATAAATAAATAAAATTTAAAAATCGGGCCTGACAAATGAAACGCTCACCTTTAAACGAGCTGGAACAAGAACAAATAAAACACAACTTGTGAAAAGTTTACATGTACGTACAGCAAAGAGTACGTGTGAGATGCTGACCGTGTATTTAATATATCATTCGGTGTCTGACTTTGTGTAATTAATCGTAACATTCGATGACTTGTAATCCCCAGAAGAGGGCACGATACCACAAGGTGTCACAGATCGCAATCCTTCACTACTGAGCACTCTGCTCAACTCTATCCTGAGTTTGTGTCCGTCCAGCATGACCATCACTCCAGCGTCACTTGACCCTAGACAAGATGTGAAGCCCCCCGGGGAGCAGTCGCTGCCGGTGGTACAACCTCGGCAGTCAAGTGTTTAAAAATGAAAATCTCAGAGAAATAATCCAGCCAAGAGCTGTAGTGACAGAGAGGTGCAGCCCAGGAACCTGATGTGGCTTATTCTGTTTGGACACGTGATGCGAAACACGCACGTCTGGGTAATTAAAACGCTGCAGTCTTTATCTGCAAACGCTTTCCGACAAGAGATAGCAGAAACACAGTGCATTGTATTAGACAAATCAATTTAAAACAGATTAGGTCTTATTATCAACCGATAACAACTGGGTGGAGATACACGAACTAATAGCTTTTTAAATGATTCCTGACACGCATAATATTTAATAAGCAAATATCTGCTTAAATCTAAAATAAACAAGATAATGGAGGCATTTTAAAGACTAGAATGCATTCATTTTCGTGTCACGTTAATAACAGGTTCCCCCCTGTATTAAGGTTTCCTCCTTCTTTCACTGTGTCTAATGAAGACATTTTAAGATAAACGACAATTCTCGATATTAAGAAATGTAATGTTAAACATTTACATTAAATTTACAATCACGGCTAATATCAGCCTAATGAATTTTGAAAAAAAGTGCAACTAATTGTCAAGAGTGTATATAGAATCGTAAAATTAAGTCAGGGTAATATTAGGAATACTACGAAAATTTAGTTTCAAAACCCTTAGGTTTGCGACAAGACATCTTTTGTTAATTTATTACTGGAACTGCTAAATAATAGGTGCAAATTTTAGAACATAATTTATTATTCGAAAGGCGTCCACTCGAACAGGTCAACATTCCTAGCCTAGACAATTCTATTAACTTGAATGCACAGGGTGTTTTATTACATTTTTTTAAACATTTAAATAAAAGGTATGGACGGTAAAGAGCAGTCCCACTATATTTAATACTACGGCACTGCCATGGCTGGCAGCTCGAGAGTCACAGATTGGAATCAGGGCGCTGGTAAAACGTGTTGATTTCGCATGTTCTTCCCGTACCCTTTACACTGTCTACTCCGTTTTTTTTCTTTATTTTAGATAGAGCAATGTAAGATTAACTGGCGGCTCGGAATTGTATCCCCATTCACGTCCCCGTTTTGTGTTTAGTGCTTCTGCTGTGATCGGCACTCAACAACCATGAACGGGACAATGTGTTTGACAATGGATGGATAACAGACACATGCATGTAATGTACATCAAGCATCTTTTTTCTTTTAATGTTTTATAAGTCTTAGATTAACATACAAAAGCACGAAAAATATATCAAGCATAATTTTTTTTTTCTTTGAACGTTTTAAAAGTCTTGGAAAAACAGCAACAAAAAAAACAGCTGATTTTGAGCAGGCACTTCAGTTGAAGTTTTAATTCAGGTGGTAGTTCTAAATTCTCATCACGAGATGGCGCCATATTCTGTAAAGTAGCCATTCTTTAGTCAGACCCTATCTTCAATACAGTATGTTGAAGCATTTATCAGACTATAAAAACATACTATTTTATGAGAAATGTTAGTCTTTAAAATTAAACATTTCTTAAACTTTCATTATCTTTAAAGGTTCTTAGAAATCTTTCAATGATTGGCCTTTGGGAGAAAGAGAAAAAAAAAAACTCTAGAATTGTTTGAAAAATAACAACTAGCTGCGAGACCACTCAGTCACAAATATACTAAACCGGTAATTACAGAGAGAATGGTGCATTGATTGAAATATCGTCTACTTAATAACTTGGTGTGATTTCAACAGTGAGGTTAGCTCGACGCAGGTATCTGCACGTCATACTACCACGGTTGTTTCGCAGCTGCCTGGCATGTTTGACACAGATGGGACACAGAGTCCTCAAACCGAAAGGTCGAAACAAACACTAATTAAACAAAGGCCTCCTAAATTTATAGTGCCCGTGCCATAATGAGTGGCTGTGCTAAAGGAAAGAACTAACGTGTCCCTAATACAAACTAGAAAATTGCCGAAACCCTGAAAGAGATGAACGTCATAGTTACTAGGTACCAAAGCAGGTACAGTAGGAGATGGATGAAATATATATATTTGTGTAATAATAGTAAAGTAGAGAAAGAAATACTAGGATGATATTTGTACTGAGGTTTCTTACTTATGTGACACAATTTTGTATGTTCACTGATACAGGCAGTTTAATGAAGGGTTTTCTAGATATATATGATAAGGGGGTTAAAAGTGCAGAGCATAGTTAGAAAAGCTGCCTCCTTTTTTGATTAGAATGAAAGAAAGAAAAATGCAAGAACAGATACATATAATTTGTCTTTGTGTGGAAATTTACATTGTATTGTTATTTCATTCAAATTAAGAATAATGAACTTAAACAGGTATGGAAGGCGCCGGATAGATTTTAACGAAGCTGCCAGTTTCTGCCATAGTGTGTACATATTGCTTTTGTTTGCACATGCATGACCTTAGATATTTATGAGATGTGGTCATATTTGCTACTACTTTATATTAATGTTGGCAACCTATTCCTCTGGATACTTTTAGTTTCTTTATTCATAAATAAGGAAAAGCCTTCCATTAGTGAAGATTGGATAAACCTTGTGTCAGTCATGTATAACCATCCAGTCAGCCAACGCATAATGATAAATATACAATAGCAGCGAATGATTATTTATTACATATAGGCAGGAGATCTCCATCACAGAAAATTTCATAAAGCAGCTAATGTTGTAGTGCAAGATGTAAAAAATAATGCAATAGATGTCCACAACAGTAATTATAGGTGTCACTGTCATAAGTGGCATAAAAATATGTCTGAAAGATATAAGCAGGATACACACATACAAAACAATAAATAAATGCAAAAACAGTACACACTATAAAAAGCAGCTTAGATCATAGCAATAGGGAACTGAGTCTTTTCTGTGCTTCTGAACATTTTACTTTAAATAATAACATAACATTCTCAACATTCTCACATCTGCATAATCCAATTCAGGGGTGCAGAATGATGGAGAAGAAAAGTTTATGTCTTATGTAGTGGGAACAAGGCAAAAAACAGCCATGGACAAGGTGCCAGTCCATCACAGGACCAGCTTAGGCACAAACCTATACTTATGCAGGATCATTTTATGATTGCCAGTTAGGTATATTGGTAAGTTTTTGGGAATGCAGGAGGAAGGTGTGAACTCCTCACAGTCAACCCAGAAAGGTGAAACTGTAAGATGACAGCACAACTCATATACTGTATGATTGACTGTTTTGTGGATTGCCATAGTCAAGTTACAAAATGATGCTGGTAGGCAGAAAGGTTTTAAACATTGGGCATTTTTGACATCTAACCTCTTGTAGCAATAATAAATTAATGAACAGACACCTATATAAATACGCATGTATGAGTTCATACATATACAGTATATATTCAATTATTTGCTAAAAGCACCATAGAAAGTAAGGACATTGTGTTCTTAAGTATAGCTTTATAAGAATTTCAATATAGGATTTTGGAACAAAATAATTACATTTGGTCAGGACAAATGGATGAATTTTCATACAATTTCTGTGTATCTTATCGCAAAAGCTAAACTTGGAATGACTTAGGCAGGGTTACATGATATTTTATTTAATTTAATCCTGGGATCTTAATTCCTTTTTTTCTCATAATTCTTTTTTATAGTGTGTCTGTTGACAAAATTTCAATTTTTTGGAGTAGTCACCAAGGTTTGAATTGTGCCAGTTTACCCTGGCACAGTTTTTAGAAGTTGCATACCGGCTGCATCTGGAGCATAGCAGCCATGTTTTCAAGCATACTGGGTTATATGACGCATATCAAAACACTCCACCCCACTCTTCGAGTGACTGTATGTTTATCGTGGTGTTCAAAATTCCATTGAATCTCCCCTTTTCATGTATCTCTGCACTGAAAACTACTTGATCAAATGCTAGTGGATTGCAGTGCTCAAAGTCACTATTCCACCACAATTGTTCAAACCTTCATTCGACACAGGAACCTTCTACCAACAGTTCCCCTCTAGCGGTCCCAAAGGATCCTACCAGGACTGCTCTCCACAATTACATTCCCCTTGCAGCATTGTCCAAAATGAAAATATACCAGAGGGGTTTTGTGACTCCCTGTCATTCCATAATAATGTCCTGACTGGGAAACGGAACTCAAATCATTCCGGCCAGGATGTCCATTCATCGACATTCTCTGCCCATCATGGGGGCTTCCCAACCATGTAACTGGAATTTCATCCCAGCTAAGTCCATCCATTTTGTCCTTCACAATATTTAAAACACTGGGATAGAAACTCTTAGGATGACACCATTGTATGATAACATTGCAATCAAAACTGCTTGTACCAAAAAGGTCACCTGCTCCCAGCTGTTTGAAGTAATATACTTACAGTATATCATTGTGATCAAAACTCACTCAATTAAGACACTGCGTAAAGTTTGCAACGTATCAGGAGGAGGACCAAGATGCAGACAAAAGCAGAGTACTGGCACTTATTGGTTTCCACTTCAGGCACTGGTTTAAAACATGACCTCATAAAATGTACTTTCCGTAGAGTGAGCATTATCTAATTTATTAACATAACCCAACTTTCTCAAACCCACTTATTCCAATTCAAGGTCACAGTAGGCCAGAGATAGTGCTGACAGCATCAGGTATAAGGAAGCACTCACTATTTATTTATATGAAAGCAGTAACATTTCATTCTCAGAGGTACAAAGTGGATTAAAGATGCAAAACAGAAGCAATCCCTGGACAGAGTACCCAGCAATTGGAGGCCCCACACTCACAAAGAGACCATATTAGAAGCGTCAACAAATCTAAAGTGTTTGGAAAACCAGGGTACTCAGTGGGCAAACCTCTCTAACTCTGGGAGAACATTTCAAACTGCAAACAGACAAACAATAAGGCATGGGAGTCAGACAGAGTAAGCTAAAATCAGGAGTCACCAACACTAATCACTGCTCCAACATGGTCTCAGTATATGAAGTTAATGTTTCTTCTAGCTGCCTGTCTAGAAGAGCTACTACCAGCCAATCACTTATAAATGGTTTGCTAAATGGATTAATGGTTCACATTTCAAACAAATGTAGTCCAGTCAATGCTGAAATATTTATTTTGTAATATGTATATAAATATTATGTTGTCTTTTATGGTCTTTTAATAATAAAATGTGTGGCACAGTCTATTTTATTTTCAGAAGAGTAGGCCACAGGTTAACCAGTAGCTAAAAGCCACTTCTATATACAAAGGGCTTTTTATTCAAACAAAAGCAAGTGCTTTAAAATGTTCACATATATCAAACTGGCAGTAGTGGAGCTGTTTCAAAACACAACCTTTTCAATAAAAAGGAGAGAAATCGGTATATTATTGAGTTCCCTTGATCGCTGTCAGAGTGATACATGGGTATTACATTGATGTTGAGTGGTTAATTGCGGTTTTAAATTATCTTTAATGATCTGGCTATAAAGTATTTCAGGAAGTGTGTCTCACAGGAAAACCTGTAGTTGTGAAAAAGCATTAGTATTCCCAAACCTGCCTATTGTAAGGCTATTTTAAAGGCATTGCTTGTCTAAATAATAAAGAGTTGTAATGAGTCTGGCATTCTTTTTTCTGGAGATTCAAATATCTATCATGTATTTGTTTTAATTTGAATGTGCTTCTATCTTTTGTTGACCGTATACTTTATTACAGAGTTGCTGTAACAGATTCTGTAGCAGACCAAAGAGCAGCCTATGTTCTGTACCCACATCTTATTTAGTGTGGTTGTTGTAAGGAGGGACATTAGAATGAAATAAATATTAAGTATTTGATTAAACAAAACAGATTACATGTTTTTAAAAGAAAGGGCAAAAAAAAAAGTCGGCCACCCGCTGCAGCAGATTTGCGTAGGAAGAACAAACAGCAAAATCAGCACGATAAAATAAGAACATTAAAAAGGGAAAATGCTGCCAGCCCTTACAAGTCCCTGGGGACCGGACATTATTTAAAAGGATATTACAACATAAAATATTTCACAAAGATTTATTATGGGAACCTTGGAGATTCTTAAACAAAGATGATTTTTTTTTCCTCAAGCATTGAAAGATGTATTTTCAATTGATTTCATGCTGAGTATCTTTTCTCAGTCAGGCAATATTCCTTGACTATTATTACTGCATGATTTTTTTTAATCTTTCCTATTTTTTAAAAATAGACTTCCGTTTTTCTAATTTTGTAGATGCAAATATTTAAAAATTGAAAGAACATACCATATAATGTAGTCTGGTAGTTTTTGGGTTTGCCGTCAGACTGCAGCTCCTGCAGAGAAAGGTGTGAGGTGAGCACCACAGTGGGGGGTCAGGCAGATGCTGTTGTCCTCCCTCTTGTGTAAGAACAAAAAACTGCTAGTGTGATTATATAACTACTAGGGTTGCCTTTGTGTCTTGTGCGGTTTGAACTGCATGAGAGGATCTGGTATCCAATAAAAAGAATGGGCATGCTGTTGGCTGCCAGTTTTGCCACTTGCCGGGAACTAACAACATTAAACAGTGCTCCTGAGTATAACTTCTAATGTTCCTCTTTGGTCTGCACAATTACTAACATGTATTCTAGACTAGCAGCCAAACCAAAAACACCTGGTATTATTTGATTCATTGTTCTTCTGAAAATGAGAAGAAAATCTGCAACTCTGTAAGGCATAGGCTTATCCAAAACATACCCTTACATGTATTAATGGCTGGACATTCTTTTGAATCTGAGTCTTCCACATACTTTTGCAATAGTCTGAGGCCAGATAAAGCTACAGTACCCTCTATATTGTTTGGGACAAAGACACATTTTACTTGAGTTACCTTCTGAGTTACAGTTTAAAATTATAGCTCAAATGTTTCAGATGTGATTAAAGTGCACATTGCAAACTTTGATTTAAAGGTATTTGCATGCATTTTGTTCATTCCATGTAGAATTTACAACACTTTTTCTACATGTGAAATGATTGATTCATGCCAAGGTGATGATAAACACCTATGGCTTTGAAAGAGGTTATCAGTCTACAATATTTTTATCCAAGCATATACTGTAAGGCTATTATTTTCACAGATTCCAACAGTTTCATTATTTTTAGTTATTCAAACTACTGGACAGCTTTGGTGCTTTGGACCAATAGCTAGCACTGCTGCCTCACAGCTCCTGCAGGCTTGGTTAATTCTCAGTACTGCAACTGTTCATGTAAAGTTTTTTCATTCTCACTGTGTACATATGGATTTTTTTTTACTTACAGTTTCCTCATCTGTATGATTAATTGGTTACTTTAAATTGGCTCATTGTAGGAAAATATGCATGAGGGTGGCCAGCTACAGACAGGAATTTCAGCCCAGGTGATTTGTGCCTGGTGTCTAATGCTGATGAGAAAAGCTCTGGCTTCACACGACTCTATAATGGATTAAAGGAGTTCAAAGAATCAGCAAATGATTGGAAAGATATGCTATGATTTATCTGGCTGGAAAATAGGAAGTAGTTATTTGGTCTCTAATTTTGTTCCTTTGGTGGGAGAAAATTGGCAGAGAATCATTTGCAGGCAGTGATGCTCAGAAAAGGTATGGGTTTAGTGGACAGCTCAGGTGATGTCACCAGGAACTCTTCTGCTTCAGGTACCTAGAAGCAATCTGTACATGGCTGATAGGGGTTCTTTTAGTAAGACATCACAGTTTGAAGCTGACCACTCCCAGTTACCACAATGCAATCATATGAACAGTGATAACTCATGTTGTAAATCAATGACAAAACACTTGGCATAGTTGGCAGGATTTGCACTATGTACAAGTGTATTTTAGTGGTGGTGATGTGCAAGAAAAGATGGAGAGTAAATAAGCATGAGCACAGCTGATGTCACCAGAAAGTGCTCTGCTTGCAGTGCTTAAAGCCAATTCCTGTAGTAATGGGAAAAGGGGTTCTCCTATTAGCTCAACTGTTGGAAACAATCTGACCTTAACTTATTTTGTTGTTATTTATTTTTTAATATATATGCCTAATCTTAATCTTTGCCCAGACTTTGCAGATTCTCAGACAACCATCAGTAGTCACCGCAGTGTAAATGTGTGAAATGGAATAGCTTGTTGTGTGGTTCCATGGCAAAACAGATGGATCTCATAAAGGTGAAGCATCTATATAAATAATTCTCTAAGCCGCCGTCAGAGCGGCACGACACCCATGAAAACACGCAGGAAGGAGCTATATATGGATTCTCTAAGCCGCCGCCAGAGCGAGCAAGACACCTATGAAAGCACGCAGGAAGGAGCCACGCCCACCAACTCTAAGACCATTGGATACGACGAAAACTCGCAGAGCCACGCCCACCAACTCGGACGTGATGCCTCGGAAAACACGCCGTCATTGCTGTTTGTCTGTGCTACAGTCCGCATGCAGCTCTGAGCCAGATTGACTTTTCGGTTATGACGCACGACCGCGTGCAACATCGCAAACTGTTTTACACGCTACATACAGCAATTCGCATCTGCGACAAACATGCATCTTCTTAGATGGTCCTGCAGGAACACGGAAAACGTTTCCCCGCCCACCAAAGCAGGACCATGTAAGAAGAGGCATGTTTGTCGCGGATGTGAATTGCTGAATGCAGCGTCTAAAACAGTTTGCGAGGGGTATCCCATGGGATCCTTAAAACAATCCTTTACAACTGAGGTTAAAACACAAAGAAGGAAGCAGTCTTTAAAAACCAATAAGCCCTGTGCCTCTGTTTCATTAGCGTCTCACCTGCTTCACCGATGCAGGCCCTGCAACAGTCGAGACGCTCTCTCACCAGCTGACCTTCTCTGTGCCTGACTCCACTATAGGCTGCAACAAAATTATGAAAGTACGGGCGCATTTTTTCCACACAGGCTGTGTGTGTGGGTGGGTTGGTGTTAGTTTATTAGTTACTTGAAGGATTTCAAGATTTAATATGCACAAGCGGTAACACTGCAAAAGCAGCCCAAACCAGAAAAGACGGCTGGCAAAAAGTGGCCGACAAATTAAACGCATGTGCATTGTACTTACTGAAAGCAGCGTTACGGATTTTGCAAATGTTCATTTTTTTTCCCTCTGCTTAAAAACATTTAAAAAGCGGTGTGATTATGCGGCGTATACTACGCCGTGGGTTGGTATGCAGCGTTTAAAACAGTTTGTTTGTCGTGGATAATTTGCCTTTTACTATTACACGAAGACAATTTCCTGTTAATACTTCGTTACATTGATATAACAGTGTTCTCAGTATTCAAAGCGCTATCCACACAGGGAGGAACCGGGAAGCAAAACCGCAATCTTCCACAGTCTCCTTACTGCAAAGCAGCAGCACTACTACAGCGCCACAAGGCAGTTAAAGAATACACCGGGCTCGATTTTCTTATCACTTCTGTTTATGCACCTCTGAGCCACGTTGACTTTTCATTATTCTTTTCGGTTATGACGCACACACCAACATCGCAAACTGTTTTACACGCCATGGTCTTAGAGTTGGTGGGCGGGTCTCCGTGAGTTGCTGTTGCGAGTGGGCACATGACCAGGTGGTGTGTATGCTTTGAGAACGAGGGTCGACGCGGCAGGACCATGTAAGAACAGGCATGTTTGTCGCAGATGTGAATTGCTGAATGCAGCGTCTAAACCAGTTTGCGAGGGGTATCCCATGGGATCCTTAAAACAATCCTTTAAAACTGAGGTTAAAACACAATGAAGGAAGCAGTCTTTAAAAAACCAATAAGCCCTGTGCCTCTGTTTCATTACCGTCTCACCTGCTTCACCGATACACGCCCTGCAACAGTCGAGACGCTCTCTCAGCAGCTGACCTTCTCTGTGCCTGACTCCACTATAGACTGCAACAAAATTATGAAAGTACGGGCGCATTTTTTCACACAAGCTGTGTGGGTGGGTGTTAGTTAGTTAGTTAGTTACTCAAAGGATTTCAAGATTTAATATGCACAAGCAGTAACACTACAAAAGCAGCCCAAACCAGAAAAGACGGCTGGCAAAAAGTGGCCGACAAATTACACGCGTGTGCATTGTACTTACTGAAAGCAGCGTTATGGATTTTGCAAATGTTCATTTTTTTCCCTCTGCTTAAAACACATTTAAAAAGCGGCGTGATTATGCGGCGTAGTAGCCACGAGTTGATATACAGCGTGTACAACAGTTTGTTTGTCGCGGATAATTTGCCTTTTACTATTACACGAAGGCAATTTCCTGTTAATACTTCGTTACATTGATATAGCGGTGTTCTCAGTATTCAAAGCGCTATCCACACAGGGAGGAACCGGGACGCGAAACCACAATCTTCCACAGTCTCCTTACTGCAAAGCAGCAGCACTACTACAGCGCTACAAAGCAGTTAAAGAATACACCGGGCTTGATTTTCTTATCACTTCTGTTTACAGAGATCGGGTCGTAGATAGCATTGTTACAATGTTACTTTTCTTGGTAGCTTATTACATTATATGGATGTTTCACATGTTCATTTTTTCCCCTGTGCTTAAAAGACATTAAAAAAGTGTTTCTCAACTCTGACTCCGGAACATCTCATTACGCAAGTTATATTAAGCGTCAACAACGAAGACTCACTACACCTTAATCTACAAGTACTGACACTTATCCCTACCGACGAAGTAACTTTCACCAGCATGGCCTTCTTCGTCACAGACGATCCCGGTTTCAGTCACGGACAATTATATGTTGCTCTCTCCAGAGGTCTATCTTTTCATTCACTCACAGTGGTATCCACAAACCCACCCCATTTGGACAACAGTGTCGTTTAGGAAGTGTTCACCCATCAATACCTAATTATGCGGCGTATGCTACGCCGCGGGTTGGCTAGTAAGGTATATTTCTTTTCTAATAGAAGAATTACCTTACTTTTGCATGAAACCAAGATGTGTACTTTAAATTACACTAGGAAAAAATGAATACTAGAGTTAAACTGAGAATGTGTAAACCAAACAGAAGGTTTAACATTTTTTTCTTTTATTTGCAGCGGTGGCATGGTGGCACAGTAATTAGCATAGCAGCGTTAGAGATGCTATGCCCAGGGGGTGTGTTGTTGTGTGTAGTTTTCATGTCAGTCAGTCAGTCACTATGTGTTTTCCTCAGGTACTCTGATTTTCCTTCCACAACTATAAAGATTAGGCTGATTGACAACTTTAGATTGCCCCATTCGGAGATTGTGGGTGTGGGTGGGTGAGAGTTGGTCTTGTGATGGTCTAATGCTCCTTTCAGACCTTCTTTTTCAGCCTGGGACCTGATGCTGCCAGGATAGGTTCTGCCATCCGATGATGCAGAATTGGAATAATTTGATTTGAGTATCTTATATTATGTTACTAAATCTTGCACTTTTTTTGTACATTGCCTAATGAAGATTTTTCAAAAATTTGTTTTATCTCTAAATAGATCTTTTGTTCTTAACGCTACATTTCCCCTCTTTTTTAAAAGCTTAGATTTTGCTTTCTTTTAAACTGTAATTTTTTTTTTCTTTCTACAAAGGATTTGTTCTTTGTCTTCCCTTTTAAATCTAAAATTTGTAGCAAATGAACAGAGTCTAACCTTGCTTTCAAAAAGTAAAGTTCAGACAAGCATACCCATTGCTTATATGTTTTTTTCAAGATGTTTTGTGTGACATCATGGTTTGGTATATGTGCATACATGTATTTAAATTGTATGTGGTATAGCAACATAAAGGAAAAATAAGAAATGGGCATACAAAGCATAAAAAATAAGCTACATGGAAAGATGGAGAACACCCTTTTGCAGTATTCACTAGGTATATTTACTATAACTATTTATTAACACCTCCTCTTAGTGCACAAACTATTGGTAGAAACATGGAAAATTTGTGAAAGACATTTTAATTACCTGTTGTTTTGCTTTGACACACTATGTATTTAATAAATTATGCCCTAGTGCACTCAAAATTTTATTAAAGAACAAACGTGATTATGTGCTGTTACTCATGCATATCAGTACGTTGCCTTCCAGGCCCAGATGAGGTATGTAATACCACCCTGAAGCGGAAAAGGGTGCTGTTGCTAATCTTGTCATCAATTTCTGCCACCACAATGCTGAGAAGATGCCCCGTGAGTGCAACTGAGTCCACCCCTTCTGGGCCAGGTCCTATAAAACCAGGAATCCCCAGAAGGAGGTGTCTCACTTTGAGTCAAGCCAATGTTTCCACAAGAAGCAGTGACCCACTCAACTGAACAACAACACAGCTAAAGAGAAGGCTACTACCTGTATTTTCAGCTTTGTAGCACCATTGAGCATTTATTTTGTTTTCTGATAAAAAGAATTAAATGGGACAGACCAGTTGGTGTCCCAATATTTCATCCTTGAACTCGGGTTTCACTACAGTTCAGCCACACTGTTTCAATTTTGTGGTTAACTTCATTGTCACCACCAGTGTTGTCATGGCCATAGAGACACAAGAAATTCAAAAACATTAAACTGGAATAAGACAAAGATGAATCAATCTGAACTTTAAAGCAGCATCCCCTCAATGGTGGAACTCAGCGCTGTCCAAAGAAACCTGAATGTACATGATGATCTATGACTAATTATTAATGAACATGATTCAATTTTCTGATCTAAGAATTCAGAAAGACTTCTTTTATACTCATTTTATTGCTCAGGAATAACTTTACCAACAAACAATAACACTTAAATACATGTCTGACTGCTCCTAAAAGGGTGAAAGAAAGCGAGATAGAGAGAGGTGAGGTAGTTGTGGCCACACTGCCTCTTTTAGGGAGTACTAGAAAGACATCAATACTCTCTTGCCTAATTGTTAAGGAGCACATGACTCCTGACTTAATGGAAAATGATTGTGCTGGTCCAGTTAGTGAATGAGACTGCTGACAAGTTGCACTGGATTGCAAAGGCACCAGGGGTTGCTAGAGGGAGCTGTAGTCTTTCTTTCCATCTATTGTACGGTAACAAGTTGGGTGAAAACTTAAGTGGTGGAGAAAACACACCATTCTTGAGATTTTCTTTCTTTCTTTCTTTCTTTCTTTCTTTCTTTCTTTCTTTCTTTCTTTCTTTCTTTCTTTCTTTCTTTCTTTCTTTCTTTCTTTCTTTCTTTTTTCTTTCTTTCTTTCTTTCTTTCTTTCTTTGTCAGATGTGTGTGTTTGTGTGTGTGTGTTTTTAAATAAAGGTACCATTTCTATATCTTATGGCTTCCTTGGACTAAGCTAAGTCTTTCTTCAGAAAATTCAAATTTGATTCAATAGTAACATGCATAACATTCTGTATGCTATTTTCCAAAACCAATTCTGTACCACAGATTATAAACAATGAGGTGTTACTTCAGATGGCATACACCAGTGATTTTAAACTTAATTTTTGTAGTACTGGAGTGGTTTTCATTCTAAAGGCTTCTTAATTAAATGTGAGGTTTTACAGTTATATGGCTTTTTGCCACTCACTCTGCCATTAGTGTGAATTTAATTAGATGCTTATAGCAGCCTTATCATAAATGTAACATGCTTATTTGCAGGCGTAAGATACACTTTACATACTTATTGCAGACTTGGCTTGTAGTGCACGTGAGTGTATTCAAGCTCTGCCACCCAGAACAGGAGCACTTCTTTAAAATAAATAGCACACTTAATTATCAGCAAGAACTGCTTTCCAGTTAAGATACTTGTTTAAGTGAAATGAGCCACTCTGCTACCTTTAAATGTGTTAGGAACATTTCAGTTTGGTAATCTGCTTTTGCACATGCCAAGGCAGACTACTATTCTTACAAACAATCCATTTAACCTAAAATAGCATATTATTCATTCCCCATTTGTATGTAGAGTATCATGAAAAATTTAAACTTTAAACTAGTTTTCCATTATGGATGTTCACTAGTGACATTGTCCTTATGCATTTTGTTGAAATTCATTAAGTAATATAGTCAGTTACATATATTCGCTAAGTAGGTATATCCACAACACAGTTATAAAATGGGAAGTTAAACAGAGCAATTCTTCTGTACCTAAGATTTATATCTAAAAATTAAAAAAATATTCACTCTGCCTTCTTCTGATGTCTGGGCAAGGGGCACAGGGAGAATCCTAAGACTAGTTAAATGAACACTAGATGCTTTATGCCTTGTGTCTGCACTATTCTTCCAGAAGATAACACAAGGTGATTGTGTAATATAAAGTTCTGATAATCTCAGACTAGAGGTCACACCCCGTGAGGTCCACAAGAATCCATTTTATGACCATCTGATTTACATGTCAGATTTGTTAAAGAAGCAGCCCATTCAGAAAAGCAGAAATGCCCAACTATATAGCCCAAGTATTTGGCTTCCATCATGCCAAAATAACATTTTTGGGGCTTATGTGAACACCATGGGCAAAATGGTATGGAGTACAGTCAAGGCATGCTGTAAGTATTTCTCCCAGATGCTGGAAAAGATGACAATGTCATCAAGATAAGCAACACTGAAGCATTATGAGGCTGTTGAAGTCTGTCCACCAGATGTTGAAAGGTTGCTGGAGCCTCGTGTAGCTCGAAGAGTAGGACACAATACTGCCAAAGGTCTGCTAGGGTGTGATATCTGCAGAGGCTAGAATAATTCAGCAATACCCCTTTGTCATGTCTAATGTCATGGAGATGTTATATTTCAGCCAGGGTTCCTCCTTTGGCTGAGGTTCAAATCTTTTTTTTAATGTGTTTTTTTGCAGAAGAGTCGACAGAGAAAGTAAAACCAATAGTCCTTTAGAGAGTTTTCCTTTCTAAGGCAAATGGAAATTGTATTAGTGGCTGTGTCACACCCAGATCCTTTTCTGTAAGCATTTAAATGGATCTAAATCCCTGAAGCTCACCTGATTCTCCAATGCTTGAAAAAAATATATATATTGGGGAATATATAAATAGTGAGATGTGTGGGTCACTGACTTGCACAAGAGAGAAGGAGGTGAGTCCAGGTTTCCAAAAAATCAGCTTTATTGCAGTGAAAACAGGAACAAGTTTTTATTCGCATGGGAGCTGGCACATCAACACACAAACACAGCAATCAGGCAGTGATGCTTTCATCTGTCCTGCCTTAGCTCCCTTCTTCAGCTTAAAAGAACACATAGCCTCCCTCATGAGTGAGGTTCAGTGTCTCCAGCCAGTTCACTATGTAGCAGAGAAAATGGAAAAAAAAAGAGCAAGCCCAGGTCAGTGGCTAATTTTAAATGTTCCCTGCATCAACCATCAGGCGACAGATGCATTATGTGGTGGGCCTGTGAACTTGCAGTTGCACCAGCAGCTATTACTCAAGCTATTAAACATTAAAATGTTTCAGTTTGCACAGCACACTAGAGGAGTTGTTGGGGTCTGAAAATTTCACACCCCTTTCACAATCATTGGTCCATCCATCCATCCATGTTCTAACCCGCTGAATCCGAACACAGGGTCACGGGGGTCTGCTGGAGCCAATCCCAGCCAACACAGGGCACAAGGCAGGAAACAATCCCGGGCAGGGTGCCAACCCACCGCAGGACCATTGGTCCAGACAATCTTGCAATTCTTTCTGCCCTTCGTCAGGTCAGTGAGAGGGGCAGCCCTATGTGCAAAATTTGGAAATGAACCTCCAGTAATAACCAGCGTGTCCGAGGAAAGCATGAACCTATTTCTGTGTTTCCAGATGTGGATATACAAGCACTTCACCCACCTTGTTCAACTGAGGCCTAATGAAACTGTTCCACATAGAATACCCAAAAGGGTACGTTGCCGACATCCCCAATTTACACTTCTTGGAGCCTGTCTCAAACTGTCTAACACTGCTTGCAGGCAGTAGAGATGCAACCACCAATCATTACTGAAAATGACTATGCCATCGAGATACGTTCCAGCATACGCAGAATGGAGTCGAAGAATCTGATTCATCATCTGCTGAAAAGTTAACAGTGCACCATGGAGAAAAAATGGGAGCCTGGTGAATTCAAACAAGTCAACCCTTCTGGGGTGGCAAACATGGTCTTCCTGCAGCTGGACTCCTCCAGAGGCACCTGCTAGTACCCCTTTGTGAGATCCAGTGTGGAAATATATGTAACTTGCCCAAGCTTTTCCAGTAAGTCATCCATTCTCAGTATCGGGTATGCATCAAATTTGGAAATCTTATTTAAGCGTCAAAAATCTATACAAAACTGAACTGAACTGTCTGGTATTGGTACCAGAACAACTGGCGAATCAAACTCAAAATCAAGCATCTGCTTCACTTCCTCATGTATCACAGTCCTTGTTGCCTCCAAAAATATGATATGGCCTCACCTGAACTTTAACACCAGGGGCCCCATGCATAGCGTCGTGCGTAGAATTCACACTAGAACATGGCGTAAGGACAAAAGCGGAAATGTGCATATGCACAAAAAAATCCAGATGCATAAATCTGTGCATTCGCCAACTTCCATGTTCTTCCGCTCCATAAATCCCGGTCAGTAATGGATGTGCACGCGCCTGCTGCCACTCCCCAAACTCCTGCCAGAATTACGCCTCTTTGAATATGCAAATCAATATAAATAGCTCTTAACCCTTTAACCGCCAACTCCCTAAATATTCCCCACGCCAGGCGAAATCTGAACAATTTTCGTTTTTTTACTTTTTTACATTTTTTTTACATTTTTTACATTTATTCAAGCAGTATTGACCACTAAATGTTGTGCAAGTTGCCAGTGTATACACGAAATCTATAAATGTAACCTGAATTCTCAGCTAAGCAAAACATCTTGATACCAAACCGTGCCCTTTTCAATGGTAGATACTTTCGAAACTGTAAGCGGCCCTTCCACGACAATAAACTTTCATCAACTGCAACTGACGGTCCTGGCATGTAGGGCAACTGAAATGCTTCAAATAAATGATCAATCAAAGGACGTAGCTTGAACAAGTGGTCGCGGTTTGGATCTTTCTTATCTGGCTCGTTTCTGTTGTCATTCAAATGAAAGAATTTCAGCAGCAAAGAGAATCGGTTACGTGTCATGACAGCTGCAAAAATAGGTGTTGCATACATAGGATCTGTAGACCAGTACATCTCAATATCTGGTTTTCTGATTATTCCTATCAACATCAAAATCCCAATGAATTTTTTCATTTCGTTTTCATCAGTGTCAAACCAAGCACGAACACGGGAATGTGGAGGTAAATTGGGATTTTTCTCAATAAACTGTGCTGCATACAGATTTGTCTGATGAACAAAATGTCTGATCAAATCAGGTGACACAAACAGCTCATAAAACTGCTCAGCAGTGTAATTGTTTACATCAACAATAAAGCCACACGTTCCCTCAAACGAATGCAGAAAAGGTAGTTCACCACGGCAGCAGCCCAGCTGAGATGCTGGGGATACACCCACTCAGCGCCGTCATCCGATGCGTCTTCATTCACAGTATCATGCAGCGCACCTTGCTGCTAATCACTGTCGCTAAAATCTTCTTCAGAACTGCTACAATCATGATCAGAACTGTCCAAAATCGCCTGCAAAGCCTCACTTGAAGTCAGTTTACGTTTCGCCATATTCACAGCTGTTACATGCGAATCACGTCACATGACCGGCCAAAACAACCACAGACTTGTCGAAATACAACGTAGTAATAATACCCACGCCAAACCGTCAGTTATACTACTTGCAAGGCATTCATATAACCACAGGCAAATGTGCCGGATAATTCCGGCAGTATGGCGTTAGCAATAAAACAACGGTGCCGGATATATCCGGCAGAGGGCGGTTAAGGGGTTAAGCTCAGTGTTCTTAGAATTACAGCTAATACCAATTGGAGGCAAGGAAAAACATACTATTTATTGGTTTAAACAGTGGTATAAACAACAAAAGGAAGTTGATTGAGTGACATAGAGTGTCGGAGAAACTCGAAAGCTCAAGTTCACAAAGTCGCACGGTGCCTGAAATAAAAAAGAAGTTGCCAGATATTAAAGTCGCCGTGAAAAGGCGAGTCGTAGCCCACCATCTAAGTGTCATATGAAAGCTTATTAGGGTACAGAGAAAAAAAATAGGCACACAGTGGGAAAAAAGCACAAAATGTCAACTTTAATCTCGAAATTTCCACTTTAGTCACATAGTTTATTTTGTCATTAAAGCAGAACATCATAAACTTCATCTTAAAATCATTTAATTTACTAGTTTCTCAAATCCCATCGTAACTAAAGTAGCACGTTAAATGCTTTGTTTTATATTTGATCTTCTATGTGCTCTTTGTGTGTGAATCACTACGTACTTCTTAAACCCATTACATTCATAATATTACAGCTCTCTGAATAATTAAAATACTGAGATGTATACGTGACATCATTTTCATGATGATAGGAGTTAAAGTATGTTATTAAACATGGGAACACGGTGGCACAGTGATTGTTCATGTCTCACGCAAGATGCTTGCTGCGCCTTGCGCGACCTTTGATGAAATAATTTATTTCAGCAGCACTGTCTCTTTCAAATGTACTAGCCCTCAATTCCTGTCCTTACTTTTCTTTCTCCAAATACCCAATTGCCACACAATCAGCCCTGTAATAGACGTTAAGCCATCTGTAAGCTTAGAACGCAGATTCTTCAAAACTTTTAAGTAACATTGAAATATCTTCATAGTACATGTTTAATTATTCTGTCCTTCCAGCAAGAATACAGCGTGAGGCAGGAACAATCCGTGAACGGAGCGCCAACTCCTTGCTAGCGCAGCGACACCGTGTCCTCACATGTTTAATTATTAACAATATAGATTATTTAAATGACATTAAAGTTTTATCTGTATAATTTAATAAACATATTTTGCTGCATTTCATCTTAAATACAATATTGTCATCATATGTAAATGCGCGCTTTATAAAGTGGCACAGGTTGTGCAATATTATAACTGTTTCGCAAGTTTACAGTGAGGTGATTGTACTAATGAGTACAAACAGTTCTACAAGGAGCACTTGATGGACTGATTGAGTGCATTTATAGTTTTTGGGATGAAACTGTTTCTGAACCGCGAGGTCCGTACAGAAAAGGCTCTGAAGCATTTGCCGTGTGAGAGCAGTTCAAATAGGCAGCATGGCTGAGGCAGCATGTGCTTGATGCTGTATACCGATAATTCTCTTTCCGATCAGCTGCTGTAGATCTGTGATTCCACACTCAAATACAGTGATATAAATACTCTGAGTGGTGCACTGAGAGTAATATGGAAAAAGATGATCCGCTGTGGCAACCCCTAACGGGAGCAGCTGAAAGAAGAAGAAGGTGCAGTGAGAGTAACTATGCCAAAGCAGCTATGGTATTTAGAATAGTTTGACCATTCTGTGGACCATTATATTGTTACAGGTTAATTACAATCAGATGCATTAAAGTAATAAACAATATGCGGTTAATTTCAGTGTATTTATAAAGCCACGTCAGAGATGTGGATCTAAAAAAGAAAGGGTAACCACACTGGAACAGTAGCACTGCTTTGATGCTGGGTGCTGCCAGTTTGCAAAACCGAGCAGAGAACTTACATACACCAGGGTTTTAGCTAGCGTGAAAATGTGCATGGCTTTACTCCAAGTTTAAGTTTTATACATTGCGATTTGAGCATGGAAACTGCTTACGCAAATTTTTTGTGCGTACGCACCATTTATACATGAGGCCCAAGGCACTGTCACAATATTTTGTTTCACAAGTTCAGTACAGCCAGGCACAGCTAAAAAGACAACAGAGTTCCTTCTGATCAGGAACAGCAATTTACCCTTCTGAGCGTCCATCAAATCATCACCAGTAGCAACCTCAGTATGAGATTCTGCAGTTACCGTGGTCAACACCTCATTAGGATTATGCCACTTCTTCAAAAGATTAACATGTAGGATTTGCATGGGATTGCGCCGGCCAGGAATCTGGACCTTATTGTTCACAGGACTCATTCATTCCACTACTACTGTCGGACCTAGGCATTTTGCCACAATCTTATGAGGGTCAGACAGGATCAAAATAAGAAGCCGATTGCCCTTTAAGTATTCACAAAGTTTGCTTTTTCTGTATGTTTCTGGGCCTCCAGTTCATATTGCTGATGCTCCACAACCATAGAGTACAATTTAGGAATATGTATTTGGAGTGAACTAACCTGATAAATGAATATCACTCCATAAGCGTCAGGACAAACCCCTGTCCATTCTTCTTGAAAAATATCTAACACTCCTTGTGGCTGCCAATACAAGTGAACACTTCTGACAGAACCTTAGCAACAGTGTGGGTATTGGCCTTCTACAAAGCAGTCACCTTGGGATATCTTGTTGCATAATCAACCTACATGAGCATATACTGATAACCATTCTTACTCTTGGGAAGTGGACCAACAATGTCTAACCCAACTCTCTTGAAAGGGACATCCAAAACAGACATCGGTGAGAGGGGAGCCCTAGCAGGTCTATGAGCAGAATCAAGTTGACAGTCAAGGCAAGACTTAAAAAACTGCTCTACATATTTACCCATATTCAGCCAATAAAACCATTTTGAAATATGATCAGTCGTCTTCTCTGTGCCAATTAGACCCCCCAAGATATGGGTGTGAGCAATTTTTAATATAGTGTAAAGTGAACACAAACAATGATAAAGGTTTGGTGGTTCCGTCCCCGCATACTGTCAGGCAAAAAAAATGGGTCAGACAGGTTATGATACCATACATCAGACATATGAGGGTTGGCAAGCGGACAATTTATTAGGTGGGAACGGAAGTGAAGCGATGGGATGCTGAGAAGAAATCGTGGTGGTGGATGGGGGAAACTGACATCATCAGGAGGGGACCAGAGGATAGAAAGGAACCTGGAAGTGGCTGGTTTCTTTAGGCGTCTGGGTAAAGTCACGGCGGCGGTGCTTAGTTTTTTCTGAGAAAACAAAGAAAGAGAGGTAAGTACCCCGCCGTTGTCCCCTGGCACGATTTGTCGCGGTGCGTGTTGAGTCCTTAAGCTGCTCCCTATGCACTCGTGCGTGACAATAGTCTCTCTATGATCTCTCGGGACCACTGATTACTCGATCATCCCACCCCCTATGCGATCAGAAATCACCCGATACAAAAAGCCATACTTAATTAAAAAGTGTAGAGTTTTAAAATCTGGGACTTCCTTCTCTTCATAGTAACAGTCATCTGCAACATTTGCTTGGTTAAATGCAGAGTCTAAGGTGTCAGCTCATTGCAAGCATGCAGACTCTGTCAGAGTTCCAGCCCCTGCTTTCCCAGAGCCAGACGCAGCGGCCCTTACTTCCCCATTCAATGTTTCCCCAAAGCCCAAAGCTGTCACATCATCTGAGTTGGTTGAAGGTCCCAACTGTCTCAGGTGAGGGATCATCCCCAGCCTCACTAGACAATTCAGGTTCAATCTCCAAGCCAGCAACCTGACCGACATTGTCAGCCATGAGGTGCTCTGCAGGTGGCTAGGATGTGTGGGAAGAGGGCACTCCTCTTTCCTATTAAGAGAGGCCAGGGTGAATGAAGTGTTTGATATGGTAGTCCAAACTTTAAAGTTCCTCCCATTGAAATTTCAGAGGGAGTAAGACAATCTCATACTCTTTAATGCCCCCATGAACACGGTGAATATTCACCCATTCTGTGGTTGTGAAAGGAATTTGCCGGGGCAGAGTCCAGTAGGGGTGGGATCTCTCATCCAGTTAACTTGACCGAGACCTTAAAGTTGTCTTCTTTCAAGACCTTGGGGTGAATCTGAGAACAGTGTACTTTCACCAAGCTGATCTCCATGGACAGTGTAGGTGACAGGCAGCACTCTTGAGCTAGATGTCCCGGTTGATTACAGTGAAAGCACATGGGCTTGATTCCAACTGTTGAGTTGCCATGATAACATCTTCTACCCATGGGGCTGGCTTGAACTGGTGGGGACGTGGGAGTGAATGACAGCAAACATTACTCTGAGGAGACACAAGGGCGAGATGGAGATCAGGGCCGAGGAACATAACTTCACCAATTGACAGGGCAGTCTGGATTGATTTTCCACAGCCAAAACTTATGCGCCTTGGCCAAGGGGCTCAGAGCCATACAGAGGAGAATTTGTTACTTCAGGAAATCATAATCATCAAGTCTTTTGGGAGAAAGATTTCACATAACCTGCAGGGCCTCCCCAGTCAAAAAAGTGGCCAAGATAGCTGCCCAGCCTCCCCTCTTAAAGGTGCATGAATGTGGCTGTGCGTTCAAAACAGAATAGGAAACACTCCAGGTAATCTGAAGGAGCCATCTTCACAAGTACATCTCTGGGCCAGGCAAGGGTAGAAGTGGCTGCAGGGGCCTCATCAGGTTCCTGTGAAAAAGGAACATTTTGCGCCTATTTGGAATCCATTTGTTCAAAAAGCCACTTCTGGCACTTGCGATGTGTGGGTCACTGGCTTGCAAAAAAGAGAAAGAGGTGAGTCCAGTTTTCCAAACTGATTGTAAATAAGCAAACAGCAAAATGAGTAGTGCGCTGGAGTAGAAGAACAGCATGAGAGATACTATGGCATAATTACATTTTCAAAGTTATTAGAGAAGATTTGAAACAGAATAGAGTCACATTCAGGTTAATTGAAATACAAAAGGGAATAGGTGAGTTTTTAAGCTGTATATGAAGGAATCCACTAATACAGTTTCATAAACAGAGGGGGATAGAGTTCCAGAGAGTAGGAGCCACAAGCGTGAATCAGGGCTCATTGAAAATAGTAAAATGATTCTTGAGGCCTGTAAGGAGACCTGTATTAGAGAATCTAAGCTGTCTGATAGGTCAGTGAGTTGCAAGAAACAATAAGTAAACTAACATGTTGAAATTAACTGCTTCATAAATTATCAGGAGGGTTTTTAAAATAATGCAATACAATACAAAAATCCAGCATAATCAAACCAGTGGGGATGTTGAGTTCATTTTTGTTTGATTTATGTCAGAACTCTAGCAGCACCATTTTGAAATTGTTGAAGTCAGTTGACACTTCAAACAAGAAGATGATTAAAAAGGGAATTGCAGTAAATCGAAGTGAAAGATGATAGAGACATGCTAGAGTAGTCTGTTTCAGAGAAGCATCACAAGGGTCTGACTCTGGCAATGTCTGATAAGTTGTAAAAAGATGTCTTCATGAGTGTAGTAATGTGGTTTGGAGATCTCAGAAAGCTATTAAGAATAACTCCAAGACTGATGACACAGGATGAAGACAGAAGTTTGCAGGAGCTGAGGTTCAGCGAGAGTTATTCAACTATTTCATCTGAACTGGAAATTCAGCAAGCAATAGTTGTATATTGCCTGTGTTCTAGAGTATTACTAAGTGAACTTCCATGTATGTATTAGCCACTTTTAGAAACTTTCACATAGAGCTGGATACTGTTGGCAATAAGGGAAATGTGAGATTGTGCTGTTAAATCAGGTAGTATAGATACAACATGTAGTAGTGAAAACAAATGGACCAAGCACTGACCCATTTGGAATGCCATAGGAGAGAACTGCAGAGAGATTGCTCTATTATCAAACAAAACAGTATGTGTGTACTCAGGGAGGGGCACATCCAACAGTAGCATGTGTCAGCAAGTTTAATATAATTTTTAAGACTGCAAATTACAGTATGGTGATCAATGGTGTCAAACGCAGCACTGAAATAAAAAAAACGAACAATAAGTGTATATATATATATATATATATATATATATATATATATATATATCTTGTCACACACGTGCACATGGGAGGCAGCTAAAGGGCTTGAGTGATGGCAGTTCTGAGACAGGCCGGGAGCTGGCAGAGTGCACTGACTCTTTTTCTCTCTTCCCTGTAGACCATTCCCGGGAGATTCCATCTGGCTCTCTTGACGTCACTTCCGGGACCGAGCCAATGGAAGGAGACCTTACCGGCTCCGGCCCCTCTGACGTTACGTCCGGGCTCGAACCAATGGCTAAAGAACATGGGCCTGATCCTTATGTCCTCACTTCCTGTTTTCCCCTTTAAAACCCTGCCCTTTTTCCTAATTCCTCAGTCTTGCTTTGGACTCAGTTGTATGCACATCAGTGCTCTTTATTTTGATAAAAAATGACTTTGCAGCCAGGATACCAGATTATACGGGTGGCTGCCCCAAACCTTTATCTGTGTATGTCTCATTTTTGTGACAATATATATATATATATATATATATATATATATATATATATATATATATATATATAGATCCAGCAGTAGCAATAAAAAAGCCATTACAGTGCTGAGGCCAAAAACTCAAACAAGAAGTACGGTTGCAAGAGATCGGTAAGCATAGACATCACGTTCAGAGGTTTTAGGATGATATGGAAGACTGAACAGAACTTAGCCAATAAATATGAAGCAAGGGTTGGCTTTTTCAGGACAACAGAAAGCACTTGGTGAAGGTAAAAAAATATACATTAAGACCGGTTTTCTTTATTGACAGAGAGACAATATTATTACAATTTCTGCAGAGTTGTAAAAAGTACTCAGAAATGATGCTTACACTTTGAATGTTTACTTTCATTACAGTAAGAAGTATTTCAGTTAAAAACATGAGTAAATTTAAAATTTTTAGTATCTACAGTTCATTGTATAATAATAAGAAGGTGCAAGGGTTTGTCTACAGAACACAGTGCTTTTATTTTATTTAACAATTACACAATGTCTTTTGCTACAGAAATTCACTACAGAATAATGAATCATGGAAATGCAAGAATGCCTTTATCAGTACATAACTGCATTCAGCATCGCAGTGATGTCCTGAAGTGTGGTACTAACGAGTGTGGATATGACTTACACTGTGCCTCCCCTATTGGGATACCTGGCAGTAGTAGATGAGGCACCCCTACTCCACAGAGAGGATTAATAAAATAAAGTACAAACTTATGAATAAAGAATTAGTGTTCACAACCTAATCATTTGAATAGATACACAATTTAAAAAAAACTGAC
Source organism: Erpetoichthys calabaricus (assembly GCF_900747795.2). NCBI lineage: Eukaryota > Metazoa > Chordata > Cladistia > Polypteriformes > Polypteridae > Erpetoichthys > Erpetoichthys calabaricus. Next base: position 86,444,475 of record NC_041405.2, on the reverse strand, counting down.
TGAAAATCAACACAGATTGGATTTATTATGTTTCACATCACCCAGGAAGATGTGGTATACCAATTTAATCATATCCTTCAAGATATTTTTGAGCAGCTGGTTCCTTTAAAAGCATGTTTACTATCATTTAGATGTTCTGCTCCTTAGTACACACCAAAGCTTTCTGCCATGAAAACTGTTGGGCATCAGAGCTTCTCAGTAGCAGAACTGGTTTAATAGTTCATGTGCAGCATTATCAGGATCATGTGATTAAATAGAAGGAGGCATTACAATGGGCTAGGAAAGCTTACTATGCCAGTTTAATTCATAATGGATGAATAATTCCTTTCAAGCAACAACAGATTGCTTTCAATTGCAAGTTTCTGCATCTGTCTCACAATGAATTGATGGAGACTTTCCAGAGTAAAGTAAAAATCTATATATACAGATCACTGCATGCAACTTTCTGTTTAATCGTCCTTTAGTTATGATCTGATGTTGACAACTAATCAGCTGCCAGACTTTTCACTTGTGGAATAGAAATTAATTACTAAACTTATGACCACATCTAGATTATATTGCTGTCTTACAGTTTAAGCTTATGCCTATTGATAACTAAAATTATTAATGAATATCTCTCTTCATGAGTACTATTCCTGTTCAACTGGACATTTTAAAAATTGGGCAAGAAAAGCTGGGCTGAAAAAAATGTGAGAAAACTCTAACAGTTTTGACAAGTCTGCAAAACCACAGAGATACAGTAAGTTCCTATATTTTAAAATGAAAATATGGACTGAGATGTGTCAGAACGTATCTCTGCTCCTGACATATTTAATTAAACAATAAATATGTATGCTTTTCAAAACTGGTATATAGTAAACTGGATACTTTTGGCTAACTGAAATTGTTAAGATTAAGGATAAGGGGATACTGAAGATGATAACAGAATAAGCACAGAACAGAATAGCCTTTCAAGGTTAAAGGTAGTTAGAAATAAAAAAAAGAAAAGTTTTACATTTTTGTTTAAAATTATGATTATTAATAGAGTTGATGACTGATCCATGTCAGTGCTACTGGATTATAAAATCTTTTAATATTTATTTGGAGAAGGTGAGACAGGCACTGGGTGGTAGTGAAGAGTTACCAGACAGTTGGGAAACTGCAGCAGATGTAGTAAGGGTGACAGTAAGAAGGGTGCTTGGCATGACATCTGGACAGAGGAAGGAGGAAAAGGAAACCTGGTGGTGGAATGGGGAATTACAGGAGAGTATACAGAGAAAGAGGATGGCAAAGAAGAAGTGGGATAGTCAGAGAGATGCAGAAAGTAGACACGAGTACAAGGAGATAAGGCACAAGTTGAAGAGAGAGGTGGCGAAGGCTAAAGAAAAGGTGTATGATGAGTTGTATGAGAGGTTGGACACTAAGGGGGGAGAAAAGGACCTGTACCGATTGGCTAGACAGAGGGACCAAGCTGGGAAAGATATGCAGCAGGTTAGTGTAATAAAGGATAAAGATGGAAATGTACTCACAAGAGAGGAGAGTGTTTTGAGCAGATGGAAAGAGTACTTTGAGAGGCTGATGAATGAAGAGAATGAGAGAGAGAAGAGGTTGGATGATGTGGAGATAGTGAATCAGGAAGTGCAATGGATTAGCAAGGAGGAAGTAAAGACCAGTGGAAGCATAGAGGTGTTTAGGAGAGATGGCAGTGGAGTTTTTAACCAGATTGTTTAATGGAATCTTGGAAAGTGAGAGGATGCCCAGTGGAGAAGAAGTGTACTGGTGCTGATATTCAAGAATAGCGGGGAAGTGCAGAGCTGTAGTAACTACAGGGGGATCAAATTGGTGTGCCACAGCATGAAGTTGTGGGAAAGAGTAGTGGAAGCTAGGTTAAGAAGTGAGGTAATGATTAGTGAGCAGCAGTATGGTTTCATGCCAAGAAAGAGCACCACAGATACAATGTTTGCTCTGAGGGTGTTGATGGAGAAGTATAGAGAAGGCCAGAAGGAGTTGCATTGCATCTTTGTGGACCTGGAGAAAGCATATGACAGGGTGTCTCGAGAGCAGTTGTGGTATTGTATGAGGAAGTCAGTAGTTGCAGAGAAGTATGTAAGAGTTGTACAGGATATGTATGAGGGAAGTGTGACCGTGGTGAGGTCTGCGGTAGGAGTGATGGATGCATTCAAGGTGGAGGTGGGATTACATCAGGGGTCGGCTCTGAGCCCTTTCTTATTTGTAATGGTGATGGACAGGTTGACAGATGAGATTAGACAGGAGTCCCCATGGACTATGATGTTTGCTGATGACATTGTGATCTGTAGCGATAGTAGGGAGCAGGTTGAGGAGACCCTGGATAGGTGGAGATATGCTCTAGAAAGGAGAGGAATGAAGGTCAGTAGGAACAGGACAGAATACATGTGTGTAAATGAGAGAGAAGGTGGATGAGTTTAAATACTTGGGATCAACAGTACAGAGTAATGGAGATTGTGGAAGAGAGGGGAAAAAGAGAGTGCAAGCAGGGTGGAATGGGTGGAGAAGAGTGTTGGGAGTGATTTGTGACAGACAGATATCAGCAAGAGTGAAAGGGAAGGTCTACAGGATGGTAGTGAGACCAGCTATGTTATATGGGTTGGAGACGGTGGCACTGACCAGAAAGCAGGAGACAGAGCTGGAGGTAGCAGAGTTAAAGATGCTAAGATTTGCATTGGGTGTGACAAGGATGGATAGGATTAGAAATGAGTACATTAGAGGGTGCAGCTCAGGTTGGACAGTTGGTAGGTAAAGTCAGAGAGGCGAGATTGTGTTGGTTTGGACATGTGCAGAGGAGAGATACTGAGTATATTGGGAGAAGGTTGTTAAAGATAGAGCTGCCAGGCAAGAGAAAAAGAGGAAGGCCTAAGAGAAGGTTTATAGATGTGGTGAGAGAGGACATGCAGGTGATGGGTGTAACAGAACAAGATGCAGAGGACAGAAAGGTATGGAAAAAGATGATCAGCTGTGGCAACCCCTAACGGGAGCAGCCAAAAGAAGAAGAAAAGATATTCTTGCATTTTCTGGTTTCAGACCTGCAGTGAACATATAGCAAGCTCTTCATTGATGGGTCAAGCATGATAGGAACACTAGTTATAGGACTACAGGGGCTTCAGGTGATCTAACCGTTTATAGTCCTTTCATCAGGTGCTGAGCCCACATTTCTAAGAGTGAGGGATGAACCTTAAGGTCTCTACAGTCATCATTGCCTCTGAATTTCTCACCCATTGTCTGGGAAAGAGAGACAGATAACCTGAGTGTCCACTCAGGGCCATCTCTAGACATTTGACTTTTTCATTTTTGGGATTGTTGGAACAAAGAGAGAGAATTTACACCATTAAAAACAGTGAAAATTACTAAAGAATGGAACCATTACAGAATTATAAAAGATAGATGTTTGGACCTACCCTGGTAGCTATAGGCCAGTGAGTTAAATATTTATGATAGGCAAAAAAAGCAATTATAAAAGAGAAGAACGGGAATTGTCAGTGCTGTGTGAACAGTAAACCTTGGTTTAATAGATTAAATTATTTTTTACCAATATCCCAGAGTTTTTCAAAAAAGCAGCATATGATTATAGTGAAACATACAGTACATTAATCCCTCACTTATCACGGGAGATAGGTTCCAAGGCCGACCGCGATAACTGAATTTCCGCGAAGTAGAGACACCATATTTATTTAATTATTTAACGTGTATTTGGACATTTTTAAACCCTCCCTGTATTGTTTACAACCCACCCTTTACTCTATTAATAACAGGGACAACTGCTAAGCAATATGACATCGGTAGATAAGTTTGCACTTACTGTATAGCGAAGTACACGTAGCTATATATGACATGATGATGGTGATGAATATCCTGCACAGTCAAAATGATGACGATGAAGGTGATAATCCCCTGAATGCAGTAGCAAGAGCACATTAATGCTGAATGAGTGAGATGAGACTTCCTGGTTAATGCAGCACTCCGTTGCTGAGCCAATCAGCAGCACACAGGAACTTAACTGCGTGCTCTGATTGGGTAGCTTCTCAGCCATCCGCCAGTAGCATCTCTTGTATGAAATCAACTGGGCAAACCAACTGAAGAAGCAAATACCAGAAGTAAAAAGACCCATTGTCCGCAGAAACCCGTGAAGCAGCGAAGAATCCGCGTTATATATTTAGATATGCTTACATATAAAATCCGCGAAGTCGTGAATCCGCGAAAAGTGAACCACGAAGTAGCAAGGGATTACTGTATTGCATACATTTAATTTTTAATAAAGCATCCCATGAGGGATTAAATATCAAGACAAAAGAGACACACATTAAGAGAGCATGGTGTAGATTGATTTAAGTGCAAAAAATGACTTCTTACAGAATTATGAAGTTTATTAGATATAGATGAGGCCTAAAGGGTCTGCCCTTGGACTACTGATTTTTTTTTTAATTTATATAAATATTTTAAATCAGAACACAATTAGCAAGATTATTAAATTTACAGATAAACTAGATGGATTAGAGGAAGTCATAGAGTCAGCAAAGTAATTAAAGATGGACCTGGACATAATATAGACACCAAGGGCTACACTGCAGATGAAGTTTAATGTAAAGTCTTACACAGAGAAAGAAAGAAAAGTATCACAGCTGCACAATGGGAGATGGAAAGGATACCTTATGAGAAAATCTTGAGAGTCCTAATTAGAACATTTGAACATGTCAGAAGTATTTTAATGAGAACAGGCCATTCAGCCCAACCAAGCTTGCCAATCCTATCTATCTAATTCCTACAAAATAACAATTAGTTGAATTTTGAATGTCCCTAAAGGCCTACTGTCTACCATACTACATAAGTAATTTATTCCACTTGTCTATGATTCTCTCTTGTGAAAAAAAACCAACTTCTTAATGTCTTGCGAAATTTACCCTTAACAAGTTTCCAGCTGTGCCCCCTTGTTCTTGTTGAACTCATTTTAAAGTAATAGCCAGAATTCACTAGATCCTATGGATCCACTAATGGATTCATCACTGTTATTATACAAAGTTATTGTCTGTTTTTACCTGCATTGTTATCAGTCTTTAATTTAATATTGTTTTTTGTATCAGTATGCTGCTGCTGGAGTATGTGAATTTCCCCTTGGGATTAATAAAGTATCTATCTATCTATCTATCTATCTATCTATCTATCTATCTATCTATCTATCTATCTATCTATCTATCTATCTATCTATCTATCTATCTATCTATCTATCTATCTATCTATCTATCTATCTATCTATCTATCTATTAACTAGACACTGTTTACAAGTGATTTAAAAAGAGTAATATTGTAAGAAGTTTTGTTATATAGTCACACAGTTCCAAATATAAAATACTGTTTGCAGTTTTGTTCTTCAAACTACAATAACATTTCAGAGCTATAAAAATATAGAAATATAAGCTGTTGGACAATTTCCAGGGCTGTAATGAATGAATGGTTAGTATAGACTGATGAAGTTATATTTTTTCACCTTAAACAAATTGGAATTAACTGGTGACATGATCAAAATGGCTAACACAGTAGAATGACGTCCAATGTTGCTGCCTCACAACTTTAAGAGGCATTGTTTCATTTGCTTCACTCTTTACATGGGTTTTTCTCTCGGTTCTCTGGTTTACCTCTCAAATTCAAAAACAAAATTGGCTCCAATATGTGACTGTATAGTATATGTACTGTATATTCTTTGACTGACTAATGTCTTGTTCATTGTTAGCTTGTGCATTGCTCCTAAAGATGACAGATAGTCTCTTGCTTTTCATGATCCCAAATTGGATAAGCACATTCTGTAAGTGATGGATACATGAATGCATTATCATTGTCTTTAAATGGTATGCATAAAATAGGTGCCAATTGTTAGTTTAAATTCTGTTCTTTAGTAAAAACACAGGGGAATGGATAAACGCTGGTTAAACAGCCATTCCGCAGAAATGACAGAAAATATTTTTTACTTAGAAAACTGAAGAGAAGCAGAAGAAATTACCATATAGTGTACTTGAAAGAAACACCTTGGAGACTTTCAAATTTTGACTTGACAGTAGTGCAGAAATCTCAGTTGACTAACAGATGATTCATGTAGAGTTGTTCTTATCAAAACTTTAATGTTCTTTTAATGTTCCTATAGAACCCTATTTTTAAAGAATAGGATTTTACCAATGGTGGCATTCTCCTGAAGTGAGCTAATTTAGAGTATTTATGTATACAAAGGTTTAGAACTTTACTGTTGGTGTAAATGATATGAGTTTGTAAACAGTGAAGAATATTATAGCAGAATAAATTGATTGATTTGAATCAAATAAAGCCTGTTATTAATGCTTGGAGAGATAAAACTGGAACACCTGGATGGGAATCCACATCACCCAGCACTAGGAGGCAGCAAAACTTTTCTCTTTATTATGTGTTTTTGTGACATCCTCTTTTAATTTTTTATTATTTTCTCAGAGGCTGACTAAAAAATAAACTGTCTTTGTGTACACTCTATGAAATGCTGTCTATATTGCAATAGTTGGGCTGAGTCACTTCTTTATTTTGTTGATTTTGCCCATTTGCCCTGTTCTTGTGTGCTTTTCTTGGATGCTTTAATTTTTACCCACTTCTCAAAGATAGGTACGTTAGATTAATTAATATCTCTAAACTTGGCTCACGTAGATGAATGAGCCTTAAAATAGAGTGACATCAATCCAGGTTTAGCTCCCCATGCTGCCTGGATATTGACCCTGTAACGTAAGAAAGTGGGTTCAAAAACAAAGTGGATCAATAAATCAAGTGGCACAGTAGTTAGTTCTACTCTTGTACAGTTCAAACACAGTCTCTGTGCAAACGTCTCTGTCAGTCTAAACTGTGTGTTTCAGTGTGCCTTTCATCAGAGTGATTCCTGGTTTGAATAGATAGATATGATACATAGATATGATAGGTATGAATAGATACAGAATAAATGTAACGTTGGCAAAAAAATCTCTGGTAATACATTCCTCAAGAAATTGAAGAAACAGTATCAGAAAATGTATTGATAGAATGTTGGATGGACATATCAAAATCCTGTTTTTTTGTTTTTATTTTATTTTTTTCTTTCTGCATATATTCTGTGCAGTTTCCTTCATTTCATAATCATCTAAATTCCTCATTCCTCATTCTTTCATTGACATGAAAGGTGCTTGTAGGAAATAAAGCATGATTGACTGATTGACAATTATTATAACATGGACAAGACAGACTAATGAAGAATTTTAAATTATTGCCAGTGTGTGATTAAAAGAAAAAGAGGGTTCATTTGTGGTTTTGAAGGGCAGACACCTTTTGACACGGCTGAGATTCATGAGATGTCAACGTTTCTCTGACATATGCCATTTCCTGTGGAGTCAGTGAAGGCCTTGTTTAGATGCAACCCTTAGGTCACAGTGTATGAACCTCCAGTAAATTGTTTTACTCCTTATGTCCTTGATGTCTTTACAAGAAAATCTTTTGAGGTCAAACCAAAGGATCAGATATAGACAACCCCTGCTGTTTGTTCTATAACTATGGAAGGGAAAAAAAGCCTAAATATCTTCTCTTTCATATAATAAACCAAATAAGCCAACACCTGACCTTAAATAAATATAATTAATAACAGCCAATGAATGTTAAGAAATAATAATAACAGCACAAGTTTCTAACCCCAGTATGTGTTTCTTTTTTAACATAATCAGATATAGCTATGATTTAAGAAAAAAAAAAAAAGATTGATTTCTTAACAGAAATTCAACAACTCATCATGTTTATCATTTATTACTTAATAGATTGTGTAAGAAATACAATGTAACGTTAAAATGCTTTGGAATGTTGTTCTCATCCAACAGTCTCCCAGTTTCTTTGCACGCACTGATTTATTTTCCCTGGTGTCTGCGGAAGGATTTCGGTAGCTTATCCTCCTAGAAATTAGAGTTATTAATAGTTAGAAAACAATCCACGCAAAAGCAGGAAAGATTTGCTAAATAGAGGAAGACAGCCAAGTCTTATTAAAAAACAAAATCTGCAAGAGAGCTTTACTGATTTTCTTTTCTTTTTTCTTTTTTGAAACCATGTCATCTAGTCTTTGTTGTAAGTCTTAAAATAATTTAAACAGATGTTTTATCTCATGCCTTCTTTGTATGTTTTGACTTGCAAGTATACTGCCTTCCTTTGCTTTAAAGAGAGCATCCCCTTGCATTTAAAATCTCTTTCTAGCATATGTCACAGTTTAACTCTTCAGTGCCCACACAGTACATTAGTGATTTAAAAAAAGGCCACATGACTAGAGTTGTGCTCCAGATTTGATTACACACCATTGTGATGGATTGCCAGCTTCATATCCCGGCCCTCACCCCCAGCCGCTAGGAGGAGCTCTCCAGACAGCATGGACGTGCCCCGAATTCCAGCAGGGCCTCATGGACTATGTAGTTTTTATGCACAGCCCTGCTGGATACCTTGGGGGCCACTGGGAGTCGCTGTCGGGAGGCCCATGGACTCATATATGCCCTATAACCCCGAAGTGCGTCATAATCCCGGGACAGGAAGAAACGACGTGCTTCCGGGGTGAAGATAAGGACTGTTTACCCTGACCCGGAAGGAATAAGGACTTGTGGACTGTTGGGCAGGAACACTTCCGGGTCAGGGTGTATAAAGGACAGTACACTGAGCTGAGCTGGGAGGTAGGGTGGCGAAGTGTCTGGGCGAGGAGGAAAGAGTATTATTGTTGTGAGTTATTGATTATATGAGTAGTGTGGAGTGGAGGGTGCTTTGTGCATGTGATTACTGTACAATAAAGAAGTCTTGTACTTTCACCTGGTGTTTGGAGTAGTACCTGAGGGTTCAAGTGGTGGATAAACACCTCAACTGCTACACCATCTAAGAGCATGAGAGGCTTCCAGCAATCCCAAATTTAGCAAGTAAAGGGATGGATTTACTGTGTATGATCAGACACCATCTCAACAACTGAAAAATTAATCTTGACATTCTCTGTCTTCACTACTCTATTTTCTTCTACCCTATTTAAATTTTCTTGGATACATTGAACATTTCCTTCATACTTCCAAAAACAAAACATTTACCAATAATATTATGGTAAAATTTTAATGTAATTTTCTGGAACAGGTGACAGTTTGACAATAGCATACATTTCTTTACAATTTCATTCAAATGAAGTTATCACAGGGAAGAAAAAACAAAATAACCACAACATTTGCTAATTGGCTTCAGGCCTCAAAAAGAAAGGAATGTATACCCTTCTTTAATGTGCTGATTTACTTATCTTTTTAACTTTAAATTCTCACTGAAACCAAACATTGGAGGTGAAGGTGCTGAGTATCTCTGAATTATATACTCAGTACCAAATACACATGTAACACTATTCATTAAAATAAATACAAAACAAAAAAAATCAAATTATCTGTCATTTTTCAGTTTACAACTTGCTGTAGCTCACATTAGAATGAATTTGATTAACTATGATAATTATTTTTAGGTGTAAGTTGTGCAAGTTAAATCTGTATCTTTCAAGTGTACACTAGGGAAGGACTTGGGAGTGACATGGTGAGTTATCCATCTTCCTTTTCACCCTCTGCCAGGAAGACCACAACCGAGAAGAAGAACAATAAGTCTGCCTCTGTCTCTTTCCCTTCTGGTCCATCCAGCTCAAAACTCCACGTCAACTGGAATCAGGCATCATTTGTAAGACCACAGACTGAGGCAAAACATGTTTCAGCTCTTAAAGATGTTCGAATCTCCCAAGCTTATTTTCCATCTAATGACTTTTAGCCATTTGGCTGATAAATGAGGTCTTCATGTTGGTTATATTCTCTTGAGTTTTCCTTTCATTTCAGAATCTAAAAGAAAATATATAAAGCAATTTAGGAGGCATCATAACACATTAGTTGGCTCTAGTGATGAGAGAAATGATTTGCAAGAATCTGAATTAATTGTGAAACAAAATATTTCACTAAAAATATATTGCATAAAGAATTGCATTTCGTTACCAGCATGCTTTGTGTCACTGACACAAGAAGAAAGTTGTTTAGCCTTAAAAAAATATCACTACACTGATTTCTTGTCACAAGTAGATATTTTGTTGTACTGCTAGATGTGTTCTGGTGGTACGATCCCCACTTTGCCAATTATGATGACAATCTTGTGATTACAATACTAAAGATGTATTGGAGACAGAAAATATACCTCAAGCACCCCAGTATACTCAGTTTCTCCTGCAGGAATCAAAAAACAAGAAAGGGCAGTTGCTAGGTAACTGTGGTGGAGGGGGTGGCAGCCCCCTGTGTAGTGAAATTTTTCTGTAAAGAAAACCCAGTAATTTGCACAATAGTGTGTTTTAGTCTGTCTTCATGTGGAAAATATGCAGCATGTCACATTTTTTAAAAATGCACTGTGGTCCTCCATAGTGGTGTGAGAGTGAGGAATGAACAGAATTGATTTTACTGGTATGCAACAAATTACAAACAAAACACTGATAAATATGAACAAGGCTTTAGGGAATAAATAAATGTTGTTTATTCAACCGCAAACATCATCTGAAATCTACAAAAGTCTATTTTAATTCAGTTTAAGACTTCACAATGAATTTTAGTCTCAATATGCAAATTGATACCTACATAATTCGTTCATCACTGGTTTAGACTTTTTCCTTACAGTGGCAGGAACTTTGGTCCTTATCACTATTTAGATTTTTCCAGCTATTACAGGTTCTTGATGCGTGCATGACGGGTAAATCAAGCAATGTTTTGTATATACTGTACTGTGGTACCCGAATGGGGGCGGTACCCAGCCGGGACGCCCAAGAAGACCAGAGGAGGGCTTGTGCCTCCTCCAGACCACGAAGAGGCAACCGCTCTGGGGGCCACGGGTACAGAGCTGGGAAGCTCGACCCTGTAGGGGCCTGTGGTCACTGCCAGGGGGCACCCCAATAACTGCAGGACCCTGGACCTCAGCACTTCCGCCCCACCCAGAAGTGCTGGGGGGAAGACAAGCAGGGACACCCAGAGTGTTTCCGGGGATACAGCCGGCACTTCCGCCACACTGGGACGTGTCGTTGGGAGATTGCCGGGAACACACCTGGAGCATATCCGGGTGCTTATATAAAGGGGCCGCCTCCCTTCAGAGGATGACTTGAGTCGGGAGAGAAGAGTGGACGAGGTCTCTGGAAGAGAGAAGGAGGCGGTCTGAAGGCATTGTGTTGGCCAGAACTGTCGGGTATTGGGGGTGTGAGAGCATTGTTGTATAGAGATGGAAGACCACAATAAACGTGTGTGGGGTAATTCTAACGTGTCTGCCTGTCTGTGTCCGGGTCATACTCCACAATACTTATGTCTTCAGTTTCATTGTTCTATCCAATAGAGAACAAGGATTAACATTTACTGTATATCACCACATAAAACTGTTCTGGGATTTACAGCCCAAAACAGTACTGTATAAATAATAAAATAATAGTTCTACAGTGTGTGAGATAAATTGACCCAGTATGTGAGGATATGTGAATTGGCTTCACATCCAAGGTTCATTTTTGCCTTTTGCTGGAATAATCACGAAAAAAAAGAAACAAATAAGGAAATTTGTGATCATATTAAAAAATTTCAATCTGCCCATCTCAAGGTACCTATGACAATTCTAGCTTTGTTATATCTCTCAAACAAATCTTTCACTTTTTCTGTAGAGAAAGTTAAGCTGATGATCACATGATCTTTTCAAAAGCTCATCCAACTATACGTTGTCATGTTGGAGTTGTTTTCTGCTCCTTGAGTTAAACTATACTAGAAATATTGATAACAATATTCAAAGAAACCTGTGATGTTTTTATCAATTATGGCTGGGGCCAAAAGATCAACACAAACATTTTTTGTAAAACTTGAGTTATTTGTATGGAATGTTATTTGATTTTAATAAAATCAATAAAATCAAAAAAATAAAGTATTATTATTTGAAGCAGAAATAGTAGTTGTAGTACTAGCATTATGGCCCTGCAATTTATTGGTGCCCTGTCCAGGACTATTTTCTGCCTTGAACCCAGTCCTTCGGGGTGTACTTCTTCTTCTTCTTCTTCTTCTTCTTCTTCTTCTTCTTATTATTATTATTATTATTATTATTATTATTATTATTAGTAGTAGTAGTAGTAGTAGTAGTAGTAGTAGTAGTAGTAGTAGTATTTTATTTGGATAAGTTTGTTAAGGCAACTTATGTTAAATTATGGATACACAAAATTCCTTACTGATTTATTTGTTTTTTGAAACCGGAGAGTTAAATCACTTGTTTAGGAACACATAGACAATTTTGAATGAAATTGAAAAAAATACTTGGCACACAAAAAAAAAAAACACTTTTCACCGTTCTCTGGACCTTCTCCAGCAAGACTTCAAACTTCTTTTGTCTAGACGGTTTGTTTCTCCCTTTCTCTAAAATAAATTTTCATATTTACTTTTATCCAAGTTTTCCCATGATCTCAGTATCATTTAATTCCTAGGTAATCGTCACCCTGGCTCCACTATTAGTTAAAGCTCACTGACTTGTAAAGTTGTCTTTCTACAATATTTAGAGAAAATATAACATCAGGTTCAGGGTGTGGAGGCTCACCAGGACCCAAATCATCTCAGTATGAAGAGTGTGTTGTATATGGCACTACAGTATTCCTTTTGAGTGTACTTCTAAAATGTCTGTGTATGAGTCTAGAAAAACAAAGCTTTAGAGACCATGTCTCTACCTTTCCATATGCCACATCAACCTAAAACATATAAGCCTACTCTCCTAGTAGTCCATCATTATACTATTTCAAATTCAGTTTTTCTTTAGTGAAAAAATTAATTTCTCAAATCTCGAAAATCATAAACCTTTAGGATTTAACTGGCATTTCACAGGCCACAAGCAATAATTTTTCTTTTTAGCCACAAAGGTGCTCTTGCCAATATACACATAAATTCCACTGCTTCAAAGCCATGGATCTGCTTAGCAGTGGTCGTTATTTGAATATGAATTCACAGAAGATTTATAGCAGTTTTGAGGACAGATTGTATTGTTCAGTCAGTGGTCCCCTACACAACATTAACAAGCACTCAAAAAGCAACCAGCTAAATTCATACTCCAAACCCAATAGAGAAACAGTTGAATCCATTTTATATCTAAACCACCAAAAACTACACCCTACGTAGTAATGGACATATCAAGGCAGAAAATTGATGCCCTGCTGATATAAAAATAACTGAACAAACCTTAAAGAGAGTGTAGCATCCTATAAAACTAGGGTTGCCAGACGCCCCTTATACAATATATGGGACATATCCCATATTTGATTATTTTGTCCCCTGTCCTGTACTGACCTTTCACGGACACCCAAATGTCCCGTATTTACTGTAGTTCATTTTCAAATTTCTTAATAAAAATGTATTTTTACTACCTTCTTATGTAACTTTACAAGTAATTATACTTTCTTTTCTCAGATTCTCTTGATGAAAATGACCCAAATGTAATGAGGAAACTAGTGTTTGCTGCCTGTTTGCAACTTGTTCAGTTGCTGTGGTTGGCTGAGGACAGCGACACTGTTACTGTTTTGCTCTCCAGCCGCGCTGCTGTGCAGTGTCAACAAAGTGTGTTGTTACTACTTGCCACGGCCCACTTTTTTTTATAACTGCCTGTAGTAAATAATAATAATATTTCTCTGTTGTCTGTATTAAATAAATATTTTCAAATTATTTCACTTTTACAGAATTTTTTTTAGCTTGTATTAAATCATTTTCAAATGATTTTACTTTTATTTTCTTCATAACCCATTAAAATCCTTGCTTTATGTTTTTAACTTATGTCTCTACTTTCATATACTATATTGGTCTGGGTGTGTAGGGGGCATGTATAAATTTATATATATAGTAATATAGAGAGAGATTTTAAGAGTGTCCCGTATTTCTAATTTTCTAATCTGGCAACCCTATACAAAACCCAAGTGTCATTTAGGGATTTTGAAGCCCCTAGTACTGGACTGTGGCCAAGGGATACTTAAACTTTTCTTTCCATCCACCTATTTGTTGAATAATGTAACTTGGAAATCATAGACTCACAGAATATTTTCACATGTACAATTATCCAAAATGTTGCCTCCACTAAGTTAACATTGCAAATTTGTCAAGTACAGTTTGGTCTGGAATAATGTTTATCAAGGCTTCTCTCTGTTATTCTTCCTGATTTAGTCTGGAAACAACAGACACAAGGAAAAAGACAAAGAAAGAGGCCAATGAATTAAGCAGAGATTTATCAGAACACTAGGAATTCGGCAGTAGGCACAGAGTAGTAGCCCATGTAACAGCTACCTGCCTCAGATTTTGAAAAGTAAACGCTTAACAAAAAAAAAGAATTAAAAAGGGAAAAAAAATGCTTATAATATCTGGAGTTGAACATACCGGTGAGTAGAAAATCCACCATGGAAGGCTGCCTTAGGGCTTTCAAAACCCTGATGGAAACAGCATTAAACCAGCCATAATCGAAGAGAACACATGTGCAGCCTCAATTTCAGCCTGTTATCGATAATTGTACAAGACTATATGCCTCCACTGGTAGCACTGCCACTGAGAATGCAGGAATTCAAATGAAGAATTGAGAGCTTGCCCGCTAGAATTCGTTTTCTCATTTACACACTGCCATTAGTTCTGAGAGCTGCTGTTGGGTTTCTGCAGTTAAATTCAGTACAAAGAAGTGCTCAATTTGGCAGAACTGTTGTTGTTGTTGTTGTTGTCCCAAGCGTGGGATGAAGCTATTTGTGCACCAGGGGTTTACACTCAATTAATGTGTAGGCTGCCATTGGCATTGATGGATTGACACAACACTTTATATTAACCAGTGGTAGTTGTGAGCTGTTGTGTTGAAAACCTGCTTTTTTTCACTCTTGGGGGAGGTGGGGCCAAAAAAAAGCCTCAGCATTAATGTTTGTGCAGTGCAGTATATTGAAGATTAGAACAACACTCTTCCCCGCTTCACATTTTCATTTTTGGGAATTAATATATGGCCTTCAGATTCAGTATTTTCTTGGATGTTATATGGATCTAACAAGCCAAGATGTCACAAAACAGAAAAAAAGGAAACATCCTGCATGTGTGAACATTAAAGGGGATTAGGATTTTCTTCCTCTCCTTCCTTTTAGTTTCTAGAGCAAAACTGTGAATTCCATAATTGTTAGAAATGTTTGCCGATTATAATTGGGAGTACACATATGAAAGCTGCTGATTTTACAGCATACTAACCTGTTTATTTGAACTTTTGCAGCTGCGCGCCTTTTTACTTCATAAATCCCTTTGCTGTTCAAACACTCCACAGCCATTCTCACTGCAATTTCCAGTATAATTGACTGTTTCTGCTAATGCATTAGGCTAGGATCACAAGCCCCGCGGTTTATACACCACCCCCCCCCCCACCCCCCCACCCCCACGATCACTACTATGTCTCTCTTTCTCTCTCTCTCTCTTCACATAGATCAAATGCAACCAGCAAAGTGCTGCATTTTCTCAAAAGGAAAATTGGGCCACATAAATATGGATTTTAATATCGACAGCCAGTGTTTATCCTTCGTGTTTTTTCCCGTACTTTGATGTTGTTTTATGGATTCTTGAAGATGTATGTTAACTGCTCACTTTGTGAAAAATGATTTCGAAGACAAGGCAAAGATATCCTAAAATTCTTTAAATTGGATTTTTTTTTCCTTCTTGTTTCTGTCATTTATCAGCCCCCAGAAATGACTTGTAATATTTGCTTGGGCCAGTAAATACTTCAAAAACTTGACACTAGCCCCATTTAGTCAATGGAGAAAATGTTAAATTGCTGGATGCAGCATATCCCACACTAAGTTTTCCCACTGTCTCTGTGCACAGACAAAGAGTCAACAGGGGTTGTCCGCATATGTAAGTGGGAACCGGAGAAAATGCGCCCAGCAAGAGCCTTAGATTCTCCCGTCCTCCCTAAACCCTAAAGAAGCTGAAAAATTTATGTCTGGAGGCGACATCCTAAATATCAGGCCAGCCCTCACTTTTGTCATGAAGCCACAAGTATTAGCCGTGATTGAGTTCCTGGCACCAAATAGCTCATCCATTACAGAGTCACCTATCTTTTTTTGTTCCGAACTGTCAGATTTGAAATGAAAGTGAATGAATCTGGAGGTGAAGAGAGCTGCAGCTGACAGCATGCCGCCATCTGCTTGAAACTTGTTCTTAACCATTCTTTTTTACCCCTGCTGTTGTTGGTTTTATTTGGTTTCCATGGGCGAAAATTTCCTCAGGCTAGGGACAGAATAGCTTTAAATCACCTCTCTGCACTAATCTTTGTAATACTACATCATTTATCCTAATATCACAGCATTAACTTTATTTGGATGAGCAAGGCGGAAACAAAAATAAACGCTATGATAAATGATGTAGTTTGTTCTTATATTATACTTACAGAATGTATTTCCATAAAGGTACATAGCCTCTACTCAAGCAGATTTAGGAAAATCTGAAAGAAGTTTTAAACCGCTTCTCAAAGAATGTGGGTGCATGTTGTATATTATGTGATGATGCTTTGTAAAGTTGCTCAAATGATGTGATCTCTGCACTTTTTTTGATTAACATTATAGAAGACTTTATTTATTCTGGTAGATCCACTAGCCCTGCTTCTACAACAATATTTGGTTTCCCGAGATCACAATGATGCAGGCAACTTTTTCACGATTGAATAAGATGGGTCATCACTCCTTCCCAACAAACAGCATCCAGACTTTCTTCTTTTTCTTATTGATAATTTATTAAAGTTGAATTACTCTACAATGCAGGGCTTCCTGCAATGGACAGTAATGCAGAATCAGAAATTGCGGCAGATTAAATAAGGACTGACAAGAACTTGCTTTTTAACATAGAGAAAAAGAACGCAGCATATCTGTGTCATTACATTATTTTCTCTGCTTTCCCATTATTGGTTAAAATTCAAAAAGAGGCATCATGATAACCTTCAGATACTGAAGTCTGGACAGTATATAAGTATTGTTAATTATTTTTAACTGTATGATAGTCAAGGTGGTAAAAAACGTTGAAACAAAATTTAAAAATGCTTCTCAGATTCAGCTAAGGATGGCATGGCTGCAAATTGGGTCACATTGCTGTGTCATTTAAACCCTGCTCAAACAACAAAACGGTCTGCTGTCATCTTAAACAGACAGTTCAACAGCAGACAAAATCACAACAGAAAATAAATATAAAAATGTTGTTTATTGGCACAGACAAACTCCCAGATCATCAGGAATCACCAATACAACTCATCATCACCTGCCTGAAAATAAAATATTAAATGTTATAAACAAATCAATGTTACATTTTCACAAATTATACACAGGCCATATAGGTGGTTGGATTTGTATTCCTTATAGTTTAGTCCCGAAGAAAGGTCTGTGGATCCAGAAACGTGCTGGCCTTTGAATTGGAACTTCATTGTTTCCAAATGTGGTATAACACAAGGAATTTGAGTATAAACTTGGCATAAAATCTGAAGGCATATTTAACATTTTTTTGGTTGTAATATTTGTTTTTTTTAGACAGTGATGATGCTGAACTGTATAAATGATGATTCCTGATGATCCAGGAGCATTACCATATTTACTGTATATGTTTGTGTTATGACGTTTGAGCATATTAGTTCTTCTAATGTTTTCTATTTTAGCTTTGCTGTCTCACCAATTTGATTTGCTCTGGAGTTGCACCTATGCTTGTGTTCACTTCTACTTGAAATTACCGCAGTTTAACAACAATATATTGTTGATTGATCCAGCCTCTTTGAGCATAAGTGTGTCCATAGTTGTGTCCCCCTACACAGGTTTGGTTACCACCTTGTGCCCAATACTGCAAGTATAGGCTTGGGTAGACCATTATCTTGTGTTAGATAAAGTGGATTCAGAATAAAGGTGGATATTCTGTACAGATCTGTATCCTTTGCTATCAGATGACTTAATTAGACTACATGGCCACTTTGATGAAGCACAATGCATTATCACCTCTTAATGTATCCTTCTTATTTTCAAACTGTGTTCTCTTCTATCAGCAGGATATTTTCTGCCAACTTCAATCTCCAAATTTTTAACACAACATAACATACATTCTCAGAGCTTTCTGGATGGCCCAAAGCCAATCCTGGCAACAAGTAGAAACTTTTCCAGATAAGATGCCAGGCCAATTTCGGGCCAACCCATGCACATAAACACTCTCACACAGGGTCAATATGCAATTAATATTCAATCAACACAATTTTGGAGATGACGGAGGAAAAGGAGAAGAACATGTACAGGAATTAAATTCCACTCCGACAACAACTGGGAATAGAATTTGTATCTGGTGATCTCAATATTAAGATAATGATGTAAGAGCTTTTTTTTAAATATACCAACAGTCATTCTACAGTCTCAGAGAATCAAATCTACCTACTGTACTGGCATATCTGTTTTAAATATGGATGAAAATATTTCTAAATATTGTATTTTAATTTTATTTTACTAGAAATTCATGTAATTTGAACTTACTAGAAAAAATGTTATTTTGTTTCAGGGTGGTGTCCATGTTAATGATGTTGTTTTGCACAGTAGAAAATGATTTTAAAATTTTCATTTCTTTAGGAGCTTTATGTTGAGAGACGATTCACTACATTCTTTTTTGTTATTAAGAATGAAACACTTTACCAGTTTTAACCTTTTGCCTTCAACATGTATTTTCTGTAAAATTTCATTAAATCCTATATTTTTGGTGAATCACTTGTGTATACAAATGTAACCACTTCATATGTTTGTGAAACAGTGGAGAAGTTTATTGTGAAAAATTGGACAGGAAAGCTAGGCACATCTGAAGAGCATGCTTTAGGAGTGATTACTGTTATGTGGCATCTTCAGCCATGCCTATGTTCTTGTTATTAAACACTCTTCTCTCATGCTGTTTATTTTTAACCCTATCCCTCACATTAAACTTAGCATTACCTCCTTTTAAGCTTTCTATTTCTGAGTAGTGATAAGCAAACAGCAGAGCTTAGCTTT
This sequence comes from Erpetoichthys calabaricus, assembly GCF_900747795.2. Lineage (NCBI taxonomy): Eukaryota > Metazoa > Chordata > Cladistia > Polypteriformes > Polypteridae > Erpetoichthys > Erpetoichthys calabaricus. The sequence continues at coordinate 86,425,415 of NC_041405.2, read as the reverse complement.
GCATACGGTTTTGTGAAATTGCCACTAAAATTAATTTTGCATGAATTTTCACAATGGGACACAAAACTCACTAAAATTAGGATTTGTAATTTGTGCTCCATTGTGCTGATTTAGCAGTCTCCTTCATCAGCTGTCCTCAAATACCTCCCTGATCTTTCACAGCCATGTCTGTGTGGCTCTACGTGCTGTCATTAGCCTCATGCACTGCCTGCCTGGACATTCTCACTGTTGGTTCCACCTTAATTCACTCATTTCTGGTCAGATATAACACCATTTAAGCTCAACTGCATAAGCCAATCCAAGCCAGAATCCTTTCCTTTCAGAAGCTCACCGGTGGTCACATACCAAAAACAATGAATTTACCAGGGAGCAGCTCCCCCAACGTACTTGCAGGTAACTGCTCTCTATCCGTGCCTCCCTTTGTACATTGTGCATCAGAAAGATTTTATCTATGCTTTGGCACCTGCAGAAAAAGCATACAGAAGAGATGAAAATATTGTCATGCCATGTAATTTTCTAACCTGCTTAATCCAGACCAATTCAACTAACCTGCATGTCTTTGAAAAGTGGGTTAGAAACTGAAGCACCTAAAAGAATCCCATGCAGACATGAGAAGAACATGTAAACTCCATGCAGGGAGGACCTGGGATGTGAACCCTGGTCTCCTTACAGTGAGGCATCTGCACCACTACTGTGCTACTGTGCTGTCAATGAAAATATTGGTTTTGTGATTTTTCTTTTTTCAGATTCAATTTCACACAAATCATTGCACTACTCGTTATTCTTGAATAATGACTTTATGCAAAGGGTTCTCAATTTATGTAAGTCACTGAAGTCACTGAATCTTATGACTTCTTGTGATCTTTGATTTTCTCTTCATGTTCCTGTGCTTTCAATTTCTTATGCTGATGCAACACAGTTTTGTCTCTGTTCTCTCTGCTACACATTTTTGCCTACAGACTTTGCTTAATTCTTTGAGTATTGCTTTTTTCTCTCTAAGATTTGCTAATTAACCTTTGTTTCTGACCATGGCCTATGTCAAGCAGCTATAAGAAAACCAAGATGAATATAGGATCACGTTTTTTTAGAATCCACTGGCACCGATTTAAGAAATATTATGTCTTCTCCCATCATGCACTGTTTGTGTTCTGTGTGTGACAAGGAGCAGGTGAAGCACATTTCCAGGAGGGGACTGCTGCTTAAAATTGCCATTTAAGGAATGAGACAATAACCCATAAGATCTGCCTGTTTATCTAAGGCCACATCATTGTTTTTAAACATGTTATCTATAGGTGGCTATCTACCATCCATGCTAGAAAATAACCTATTCAGTTGCTAAAAGACTCTAGCTACCCATTTAGGCCTATCTATATATACAATTTTGTACGGAGAACAGATTGTCTGTAACTAATTTATAGCCAACTAGTAGCCTCTAGTTGTCCACCCTGACCTCGGCACACCAGTTTGGCATCACTTGAAATATGGCTGTTCCCTGTTTTTTAGTGTTCTGTTGCTTATTTACCCTTGAGCACCTCTGTAGGGGGTTAACACCCCAGAACACTACAGAAGCAATTCAAAATGACACAGATAATCGCTGAATATATTACAATGGCTATCTGTGCTGCGAAAAGGGCATTATCAAACTCTTCTCAGGCATTAACCTTTTGGTAAAATGTTTAATTAGTTTAAGTTTTGAATACACTTGTATGAATATTTTTGAGTATTTGCATGACATGTTGAAAATATACTAAATCAAATAAAGTGGAGTGTTTCTAAAAACAACTTCAATATTTCAGTAATCATGAACTGCATCACAAAACATACATCTATCTTCAGTGTTTTTTCAGTAGACTATTTATAATATAGCATAAAGATTTTGCTGCCCTTTTATTCTAAATTAAGACACTTATGCATAGCCAGGCAAGCAGCATTAATGACCTACACAACAGCAATGAATACTTGTTTGCTCATCCCATAATTTGTAAATGATATGCTTTAGGAAGGTGACAGTATCTTGGTATATAAAATGAAAGTTTAATCTTGAAGTGCAAGACAACAAAAACTGAGTATGTGACATATTATTTACACCATCCATACCCCCAGCATATTGCACATTTTCATGAGAAAATAAACTGAAAAAAGTCCAACTTATGTTTCTCTGATTTAGTGTTATAAAGGTTAATGAATGTTCACTTTCAATGTTATAGTATTAAAAATGGAAATACTCATCTGCTACTTTAAAAAATTTACTAGCAACTAAAATCAAACGGGTCAGTGGGACAAAACATGAATTTAATGGGCACCTTTAATGAGATAATGGTTTCCTTAATGATCCCCTTAGGGTGGTTGAAGCATCCCACACCTTAAATTTTTTTCAACAGACAATCTCATGTATAATTCTCTATATAATCTGCTGCAGGAACAGCACAACTATTAAGTTCCGACAAACCACCAGAGTTCTTTAGCCATGAATATTTAAAATGTTGCTTCAAGATCTCCACCCACAACAAATAGTTCAGTACACAAAGGTTGCAGAGTGAAAATACGGCAAGTTAGTATCAGCAGGCAGAGTCAATGAAAATGAAAAACTACATTATTTATGTTATAATAAGGCACCCTTGGGAGAGAGTAGGAATTCCTTGGCACACAGTTTTGTGGCATACTGCCATTTTTGTATTGACCACATAGGTGCTTTTCCAATTTAAGTTAATCATAAAGTCTAATAAAAAGACATAGCTTTGGTTTTGTAAGCATTTTAAAAAAGATGTGCCATGCTGTAGCTGCTTTCTGCCAAAACATGTTTGCATGAGGTGTAATGGAGTAGTTTTTGTACAGTAAGTACTGTATTGTTTATACCCAGTTCATATATAGTCAGTTATTTGCAATATTAGTTCAGTATTTAAAAAAACATATTATCTGGATAGATAGATAGATAGATAGATAGATAGATAGATAGATAGATAGATAGATAGATAGATAGATAGATAGATAGATAGATAGATAGATAGATAGATAGATAGATAGATAGATAGATAGATAGATTGATTCATTTCCCAAACTCATCTACCCAGTTTAGCCACACTTTATTATACATCACTTTGTAATTGGTACATAGCCTTAAAAACAGATATGTGAGCTATTAAGCAAGTGATGTTCGTCTTTTCATTTATTTGTGTGTTTTGCATTTTGTTGGATCAGTAAGATGGCATTATACCCTGCCCAGTGCTTCTTTAGTTGTAATGATGTGAAATGACTGAGCTGGAGAGTACTTTGCATCTACAATGCCAAACTGAGTAGCTGCCAAAAAGCATTTCCATTGAGAAGTAAATGGACGCACTATTCTGCTCTGCTATAGCAGTGTGTACACTAATTAGCAACACAACAGTGTTCAAAAACCAAAAATTTAACTAATTATAGTATCAAATCATTATGGTTATACAATATATCATGTATTGTTACTTTAATAGTAATTTAAAATGATGAAATACAATTGAACTAGAAACAGTATCTGGCTTTGTCACTGTCAAGTTCTGCCAGGAAAACATTAGTTAGCAGGAAGACTGCCTGGCATTACACCAGGTGTGTTAATAGCATGTAGATTTATAGAATAAAAATAGAGTTTGACTACATCGGAAATATAGATGCCAGGAATGCACAGTGGGTCAAATACATGTACAATTTGAAGTCAGCCAAAAAACATCTGATACAGAATACACAAATAGAAAAATGCTTTAGTAACACTGTTCACATTCATTGTACATTTATCAGCACATTGTTTGTCAACAGTAATATTTTACCAGAAGCTAAAATGACTGTTAAATTTGATTCTCATAACCAGCAGCCCAGAATGACAATGCAATATTTATTTATAATTCACATTACTTAGCTGACAATATATTGAATTCACTGTGGCCTTGTATCCTTTTCATCTTATAAAAGAAAGATTTATTATTCCAGGGGAAAAATCACATTTAAATGAGGTTGCAGGTTAAAGAATAGTTAAGTGCAATAGCACACTGCGAGTAATGACAATGTAGCACAGTGATTCATCAAAGTGGCCTTTAGGCAAATTGAAGGAGTACATGCAGTCATTATTATATTGGTGTTCCTATGGATGTACATGAGTTTGGGGATTAGGACAGAGCTAGTCTGGGGTTAGTGCTCATCTTCTGGTACAGCCAAGGCCAAAGCTGTGGAGAAAGTAGAAGAACACATGACTCTCCTGGCCTCACCCCACAAATTTACTGTTCTGTATTTTCTATCCCATTGGTGTGGGATAGTAACTTGTTCAAATTACACAGTTAAAATGTTTTCTGTTTTTAACCACAAAAGGAAAACATGGTGTCCATTTAGAAGCCCATTCAGCTTTATGAGGCTATACTTTAAGTTGCTAAGGCATCTGCTTATGCCACACAAATGACAGCTTTATAAAGAACCTACAACTTAGCACCATCACTAAATAAAATTATGACAGAACAAAACATAACAATAATTACTGATCTTAAAAAAAGACATTTTCATTAACTATTAATAGGGGAACAAATGCGTATGCTGACAGAGCATGAACCAAGTCTAGATGAGGTGCCATTTCAATAGAAAGTACTTTCATTAACAATAAGCAAATTTAGTTGCCGATTAGCCTAACATTTATGTTCATTGAACATGGAATGAAATCAGAGAATATAGTGAAAACCAATTTGATTGTGGGAAGAAGGTGTAGCCTACACAGAACTTGACCACAAAAGACAATTAAGCCAACCTTTGATTAAGCAATTCATCCTGGGTTCAAATCCTATGCCCAGATGTTACTTGTATGATATTGTGCACATTCTCCCCATGTCTGTGTAAGACTTCCTCCGAATGCTCTAATTTTCCTAACATCATCACCAAAAATGTGTGGGCTAGGTTTGCTGGCAATCCCAAAGAGAACCCTGTGTAGATGTGTGTGAGCCAGCCCTGTGATGAAATGGCATCCTGTCCTTCCTTGAGCCTGATGCTGCTGAGAGTCACTCTGGCCCCTGTGTCCCAGAATTGGATTATGAGGTTTTAGCACATTATTTTACCCTGTAGGACACAGACAGAAATTGTAAAAAACTGCATTTTAGGTTAAACCAAGTACTAATTCATGAAAAAGTGACACTGGAACCTATGATAGAATGACATGCTCAAACACATGGCCTGATGACTTAGGATGAGAATTTGAAGCAGCTGTTAGTTTGAAATGAATAATCTTCTTTTGTTTCTTTTTGTTCTTCACCATTACCTTCTCTCATACATATATACAGTTCATTTACTTATTTGGCTGATACCTTTATCCATGGTGACTTAGAAGATTTCTGACAAATTTGGTTACATTTCTTTTGGTTTTCCAATTGGAGCACAGGCAGATCAAGTGACTTGCTCATGGTCACACAGTGTCAATAGTAGGATTTGAGCCCACAAACTCAGGGATTGAAGTCAGAACTCTTAACCACTACACAACACTTCTGCAAGCCTTTTACAGATTAAGGAACTATTGATTCAAGTGTTTGTATTGTACAAAATCCCTGAAGTTCACTTCTGTAGTGTATATTAGTTTATCATCTATCATGATCAATACATCTAATAATGGCACACTGATACAACATATTATAAGGTGCTAGCCAACTGCTCCATTTGAGCACATTAATAATTTAAACAACTTGTTTTGCCTTAATTCAAAACACAAACTACAAGCAAGCTAAGTTCATGTCACTTAAGAACAATGCATTAAACACTTTCCTAAAGCAGCAGCAAAAACCAACAGTCTTTTGGGGCTAAAGGCAATTTTTACCAATATCCTGGTACCATAAGTAGAAGATAAATTGAAACAACGAGATGGGTTCTCCCTGTGACCAATGACCACTATTCTTATCTTGGATGAAAAATAGCCCACATGTCAATGCAAGAAAATGCTCTGTGTTATACAGAAATATCTTTTAAAAATAAGACAAGGTTTTGTACTAAGACTTAACTGGTCTACATTGGGGTCAAAATAAAGTAGTTTAGTATCGCCCAAGTACTTGAAAGTCTTGGAAGTTTTCTGTAATGATTTTTGTTTTCTGTTCAATTTTTAATGACATTTCTCAGTCAATAATGGAGCAAGTTTCTATTTCTGTGATACCTGGCTTGCTAAAGGCATCCTTTTGATAATTTCTGTACCTTTCGATTATTGGGGATTTTTTGACTCAGTGGTATTTAGGTCAACATAAACTTATTGCATCATCTCTGAAATCTTTCTCAAGGCTGCATTGCCAGCATTAATCAAATCATATTCCTTTCAGACTTAAAAAAGACATTGTGCCACCTCTGACTGAGCTGTCCTTCAAAATGCTAAAGAGCAGTGTGTTTATGATTTGTCGCCTTGAAAAATTCATGGCTTTTATTACAACTCCCAGGGAATTTTCTTCCTTGTGCTTTTAGGATCTTTCTCTCAGCCGCGAACAAAATGCTAGATTAATGGCAGGATCCTTTAGCTCCTGTTCTCCAGTTCTCACACGCTGACCATTTCCAATTTGGCTGCATCAAAGACACATTAAATGCACCTTCTTATTTAGCAGTCACCCTTCTTGTGAAAGCCACTGGACTGCGAGTGCAAAGTTTTGGATAATGTCCAATTTACACTGGCGGATCTGAAAAGCCCAGAGTCCCGTTAGCAAGCCTGTGTTATTCATGACTTTAGAAGCAGTTACTGCCTGGAATTACAATGTCCCTTTCTTCTGCCATTGCTACTGACTACCCAGCTGAATAACTGCAAGCTAATATGCTTCCTAAGAATTCATTCTGCTTAGTCCCATCTTCACTTTTTTGATCATTATCGCAGCCAGTGTCTGTGATTTTTACATTGGCAGCTATTAAGCCGAGTAAGGAAATGTAGAAGATCGAAAAGGAAAAAAGGACAGAATGAGGGATAGAAAGTATTGCTTCTGTTGGTTAATCTTTCTTTATCTATCTTTTCTGACGACCAAACCTTTTTTTTTATTCTTTTCACCTCAAAAGAAGGGAAAAAAGTTTGTCAGTACCCTGTTCTTTTTGTTGTGCCCTTTCTTCTCCAAGGTCTTTATACTTTTATCCTAATCCCAGCCATGCATGAGAGAGCAGTTGTGCCCCGTTGTTTCTCTGTTCTGCTAGTTTTGAATCAGTAGGGTTCCCGCTTTGTTCCTTTTCTTAGCCAAACACAGCAAGGTAAGAAGGGGAATGGGAAGGGAAACTCTTCTGTAGATGGGGGCTTTTGTATTATTGATAATTTTTTTCCCTTCTACCACTAACTGTAATTAATGAGGAATGAAGCTTCAGTTATGCTTTGGTTCAGCAAGGATGCAATAGCTGTTGAAATATCTCATCAAAGCATATTCTGAACCAGGAGTCATAGAGTCCGTGGATATTATGAAGCAGGAACATTAAATATATATGGATTTTTTGCCCTTGTTATCTTTTATCATTCTTTTAACAGATTTCTACATTTTTCTTCACATTAAGTCATTTTCTGAACTGATGTCAAGCATTTATAATGCATGACAATAAGAAAGCAACACAATCCCCAAAGCTGTGCAAGGGTGAGGAAATATTTCAGGAAGGGCAACAGTGATTGTTGTTTTGCAGTACTGATTACTTCCCAGTAAAAAAAAACCAGTGAAAATAATGCACCTTTCTTATATGAACTGCTTTTCAAAAATCCCTTCACAGTGTGCATGTGAGGCTATAGAATTTTGAAGAAAAGGCTTATCAGTCTACATTTGTCATTTAAAAAATGCTGATGGATTAATAATTGTACATTTCCAAAATAAAATAAGCCACCATATAGGTTTCAAAATACATTATTTGATATATATTTACACAAAAAGGCACTTTACAGAAGATAAACAAATTACTCAAATGTTTCTTAACATTGAACAATCCTGTTATATTGTCCACTTGAACCTTCAACTATGGTATATCCCAGCAAAGGAAAGCAAGCTGAAAAATTTTTGTTTCAGAAAAACAGACATGACACATTCAAACTGTGGCTCTGTGATGACAGCAAGAGGATTTAATAAAGAACAGCTGAAAGACAACATTCACATCACCCTGACAAAGGCCCCTTAGGCAAGAGACAGCTGAAGAAATAAGCAGTCCAAAATTCACAGCACACAGAAATAAAGTTCTGAAGAGCTGAGAAAATTTCACAAGCATCATTGTAATGCAGCTTGTGCAATGCTGAGGAAAACAGAACATCACCTGAGCATTCCTTCCAGGGTTCCAATAGCAAGTTTAGACATCAATGAAATCAAATAAGGTTGATATTGTTGCAGAATACAATGTTAGTTGAAGCACCTGGCATGAGACTACTGATAAATGTTAAATGACCCAACAGAAGACACATGATGTCGAACAGCAGTGGGTCAAGAGTCTTGGAGGTGGTTGTATCTATCAGAACAACACTATTGCTGCCTCAAATGCAAAAAGACAATGTGGAGGGAACAGTTAAACAGTTCAAGAATGCTAGTTTCCAGCAACAATAATCAATTTACTGAAGGTTTTTAAATGTATTATGTGAGGTAACAAGCATGTCATCAGAAGTTAACTGATCTTCTTAAAGACCAAAGAAAATGAAAGGTAAAGCCAGTGTCCAAGGATTGGAAAATCATATGACTCCTGTGAATGATTCCTGGTTGAATACATTCTTTTGAAGTACTTTGCTTTCTCAAAGACTTGATGGAGTTCGAAGGTGGAATGGAGGCATAGTAAGTTGTGTAGCCTCCTCACAGACACCTTTTGTGTGGAGCCTCCATGTTTAAATAGTGATCATGTGGTTTACTGTTAGAAACCACATTGGAATTTCTCATATAATCAAAAGAAATGAGGTTACTAAAAACTTAAGAATATACTGATTAGTAATCTTATAAGAGTAACAGCAGTTGAGGACTGATGGAGAAGATGTATAATTAGCATTATAATATTATAGGTCTCATTAAAGATGGAACAAGTATGCAATTTGAAGAAGATAACTCTTTAACATTTTTTTTTGTTCTTTATTTCATCTTATACAATTTCTTGTATTAGAAATTTGTTAGTTTTCACATACCCCTTGGGGTCAGAGCGCAAGGTCAGCCATTGTACTGTGCCACTGGAGCAATTGAAGGTTAAGGGTCTTGCTCAAGGGCCCAGCAGAGTAGGATCTCTTTTGGCAGTGACGGGGATTCGAACCGGCAACCTTTGGAATACCAGCGCAGATCCTTAGCCTCAAAGCCACCACTCCACATTTATAAGAAAATCAAACGTTTATTTTGAGAAGTTGTAAGGGAAATTCCAGATTACAAAAAAAAAAAAGGAGAACAATTCTAAAACCAAACCTTAAAGGCACTTTTAAATTTTTTACAGTAAAATAAAGACCAAGAAGGGGGATTTCATAACTTAACTTAATGAAAGTAAAAAAATGTTTTTATGATGCATCTTCTGTCCCACTAAGTTGCATAAATAGTGACAGTATGAACTAAAACGACAACTGCTCGTGGTGCTAAAACTCTGTTATAGGTACAATATTTTAGTAATTTCAAAAAGCTAAACTTGGAGATTAAGGGCTTGTTTTGATCAACTGGCACTACACAGAATATAGTATATCAACTAGCTTCTAATGAGCACAAAAAAGACCATAGATCTATGAAAGAACAAAAATATTGAAAACTCCAGCAAGGGAGATGTGTGATAAATTTGTGGACGAGAAAACATACATAGTAACTCATTTTTTGCTAAAATGGAAAAGTTGATAATTTTGAAACGATAAAATGGCCACTGTGACAGTACATGCTAACACATGCATTCGAGCAGTGGCCATCTTGGATCGCAGAAAACAGCCAGGGACTCTCAGAAATAATATAAAACATTTAATAATTGCTTCAAATGACAGCAGGACCTGCCATTAGTAACTAAATGAGATAAACTAAACAAAGTAAAAAGGAAACATCAAATACAACTACAGGTAAAATTCCGTTACAATGAACTGCCAGGGACCTAAAAAATATTTTGTTGTAATGAAAATTTCGTTGTAGCGAGATTCTGTATTTGTCACTATAGTGCTTTCTTTAACTTGCGTCATTTCAATAGGTTCTTTCGTGTTAATTTTAATCTTGTCCTGTCTACAAGTTATGCTGACAAGAATTTTTCTCAGCATTTCCTTGTGATAATACACTTTCAGGGTGCGAATGATGCCCAAATCCAATGGCTGAAGCACTGCTGTGTAAATAGGTGGGAGGAATTCAATGCGAACATTATCTAAATGCAGAAGCATGTTGTGTGCAGCACAGTTATCAATCAGAAGCCGAATCATCATTTTCTTCTTCTTCATATTGTGAGGTTTCTGAACTCTTTTGGGATCCGGCAACAGATAAACAGTCTTCCACAGACGTGGTGATCGCACTTCGGGACACTCTTCGGTGTGTCATCCAGTTGGGAGAGGTCCCAAGAGAGTTTAGAAACCTTTTCTTGAATGAGTGCCACATTAATAGGAATGTTTCTTGAACAACCATCACTTAACGACATAAAAATGGCCTTTTTGATGTCTTCAAATGCATCAGTTCGCATGCACTTGCAACCCAAGATTTTTCTTCTATTTTTGCTCGGTCATTCAGGAAAGTTGACAGTGTCAATGGTGAAATTCCAAATTCACTGGCAACGTCTTTATTCTTTTTGCCACAATTGAGAGCTGCAAAAAAAATTTTTTTTTTTTAATATGAACTGTTATCGTTTTTTCTTGTCTGCTGTTTCTATAGGAGGGTGACAATGAGTTAAATTCCAATGGATGTTTTTCAAATGTTGACGAGCAATAAGCAAAAGGTATCACTGAAAACCACCAAAAACAAAAACAGCAAAAAAATAGTACAAGGAAAGTTCAAAGAAGGACTTTTTTTTTTTTACAATGTTTCCGTTTGGGGATGAGCTGAGACCACAGAACTAACTGCTCTGTGGCTGATTCATTCAAGCATTTCAAGTTCTTTTGGGCTCTTCGTTGTAATGAAAGTATCTGCTGAATGTACTTCGTAGTAACGAGATTTCTATAGACTCGTGTCATATAGGGAAACTGTCGGGACCATAAAAATACTTCGTTGTAATGAAAATTTCGTTGTAAAGATATTCATTGTAACGAAATTTTACCTGTAATTCTTTCTTTTCTTAACTTTCACTAGTGAGGTGGTCAGTAACATATCAGTGTGCAAAGGGAATATTTTAGGTAATTTGAATATAGAACAAAAATATAATCCTACATCCAAATATTTAATACTGATTTTTCCATTATCTCTGCAAATTTGAACAGTTCCTAAGGAGTAGAAATAATTCACTGTACAATAATATGATGAAGAAAATATTGTCAATAATGGTAATTAGTGTAAATTTACCTTAACTAAGCCTCAGCCTCACTACAAATGAAGAGTGAGGAAGTTACCTACAACCACATGCTCATTCAGGAAGTGGTCCCCTGAGGCAGAGCAGACTCTGAGAGACTGCTTTGGAACTACGGACTGGGATATACGGCAGGGATCATATAGTGAGAACGTTGAAGAGGTTATTGACTGTACTACTGACTATCTATCTATCTATCTATCTACATCAACTTCTGTATGGACATTGTAGTTCCAGTAAGAACAGTACACTGCTATGCTAACAGCAAGCCATGGATTACAAGTGACATCAAGGGCCTTTTGAACCAGAAGAAAAGGGCTTTTAAAGGCGGTGATCAGCATGAGCTTAAGCGCGTGCAGAAGGAACTCCGAGTCCAGCTCAGGGCGGCGAAGGAGCAGTACAGGAGAAAGCTGGAGCAGAAATTGCAGAATAACAGCATGAAGGAAGTGTGGGATGGGATGAAGATCATCACTGGCTGCAGCTCGAAGCGGGGTGCTACCATCAAGAGAGACGTAGAGAGAGCAAACCTGATGAACAACTTCTTTAACAGGTTTCACCACCCTAACCCACTCTCACCTCAGAGTACTGCACCCTCCACCCATCCTTACCAGCATAGTAGAGAGTTTCCCCCCACCCACAATTACAGCAGCCTAGGTAAGCAGAGAGCTGAGGAGACTGCGTGCCAGCAAAGCAGTGGGTCCAGATGGAGTATCGCCACGACTGCTGAAGGTCTGTGTGTTGGAGCTGGGGAGTTGTGTTGGAGCTGGGGAGTCCTCTACACCGTATCTTCAACCTGAGCCTGGAACAAGGGAGAGTCCCGAGGCTTTGGAAAACATCTTACATCACCCCAGTCCCAAAGGTATCACATCCTGGTGAGCTGAATGACGTCACATGTGATGAAGACCATGGAGCGGCTGCTGCTTCACCACCTGACGCCACAGGTCCGCCACGCCCTCGACCCTCTGCAGTTTGCATACCAGGAGAACATGGGAGCAGAAGAGGCCCTCATCTATATGCTACACCGACTTGGACAGAGGAAGTGGTGCAATAAAAATTAAGTTTCTGGACTTCTCTAGCGCCTTCAACACCATCCAAACTCTGCTTCTCATGGACAAGCTGACAGAGATGGGAGTAGATTCATACCTGGTGGCATGAATCATGGACTATCTTACAGACAGACCTCAGTATGTGCGTCTTGGAAACTGCAGTTCTGATATTGTGGTCAGCAGCACAGGAGTGCCGCAGGGGACTGTACTTTCTCTGGTCCTGTTCAGCCTATATATATCGGACTTCCAATACAACTTGGAGTCCTGCCACGTGCAAAAGTTCGCTGATGACACTGCTATCGTGGGCTGCATCAGGAGTGGGCAGGATGAGGAGTATAGGAACCTAATCAAGGACTTTGTTAAATGGTGCGACTCAAACCACCTACACCTGAACACCAGCAAAACCATGGTGTAGGTGGTGGATTTTAGGAGGCCCAGGCCCCTCATGGACCCTGTGATCATCAGAGGTGACTATGTGCAGAGGGTGCAGACCTATAAATACCTGGGAGTGCAGCTGGATGATAAATTGGATTGGACTGCCAATACTGATGCTCTGTGCAGGAAAGGACAGGGCCGACTATACTTTCTTAGAAGACTGGTGTTCTTCAACATCTGCAATAAGATGCTGCAGATGTTCTATCAGACGGTTTTGGTGAGCACCCTCTTCGCCTGGACAAACTGGTGAGGAAGGCAGGCTCTATTGTAGGCACGGAGCTGGACAGTTTGACATCTGTGGCAGAGTGATGGGCGCTGAGCAGGCTCCTGTCAATCATGGAGAATCCACTGCATCCACTGAACAGAGTCATCTCCAGACAGAGGAGCAGCTTCAGCGACAGACTGCTGTCACTGTCCTGCTCCACTGACAGACTGAGGAGATCGTTCCTCCCCCACACTATGCGACTCTTCAATTCCACCCGGGGGAGTAAACGTTAACATTATACAAAGTTATTGTCTGTTATACCTGCATTTTTATCACTCTTTAATTTAATATTGTTTTTTATCAGTATGCTGCTGCTGGAGTATGTGAATTTCCCCTTGTGGATTAATAAACTATCTATCTATCTATCTATCTATCTATCTATCTATCTATCTATCTATCTATCTATCTATCTATCTATCTATCTATCTATCTATCTATCTATCTGGTACATTCCTTCCTTACTCTCAGTGCTGTTATTATAAGTTGTGGACCCCATGACTCTGTACTGGATTTAGCATTTTGAAAATGAATTGATTGGTGAAAGACAAAAAGAAGTCATTCAATAGAGACCTTTTAATGGAAAATTGGCTTCAGTTTATGTTACTAGTTTCTCTTCACTCAGGCAGAATTTCCCACACAGTATGTCCTTACTGGGCTTCCAGGAAACATATTTGGGCCCACACCCTACAGAGAGTATCGGGATTAATCATCTTAGCCAGGGGAGCCAAAATGGAACTCCTTTAGATTAAGTGACTAATGGGGCTTCTCACTGCAAAGGTGTCTGTTCTAACAGTTAATATATATTGTACCTGCTTGGTGACATCTTGTGGTTCTGTTATAAAAATTCTAGTGCTGCTGCTGCTGCTACTGAATGACATAGGAAGTCAATGTGACTGGAATTGATAGCAGTAGGAAGTGAATGCAGAAGTAGCAGGCTTGGTGTATTTGTCTCCTCTAACACTCCTTTGCAATCCTTAATTATTAGCCTTTGTGAGGACATTCCATGTAAGTTATCCTGTTTTTTAATAATATATACATCTTTAATTTGAACAGCTTTTGGTCATGTTAGCAGTAATTTTTAATAGATAACCTTCAGCCATTAAGCTAAGTTACAGAAGCAAGCCATACATATAACACTGATGAGCCTACCTGTTATTTATACAAGTAGTTATCAGTGTTTTTTATGTATTTGTATTTACAGTTTAACAACATTCATGTGATTAAATATTCTCAACATCACCGACGGTTCCAAGAGTCATTATATAAAGGTGTTTATCTTACTGTATAACTAAACATTGTCGTTTTGTTTTTGCAGCAGACTCATTCCATTTGACCTCTGCTACATGTTATGATCTGGTTTTATTTTGAATTTTTCACTGTTCCTTGTTATACTTTTTCTTAACTTTTTTCTATTCATTTGGATTTTCAAAGCATGTGGAATCTAAATATGATAATATTTTGTCTAACAAAAAATATTTTAAAAAAGCTGAAATATATTCACATCTTATGCATACATCTATTTTGTTATCAGAACTACAACATTGCTACGGTTGAGCGAAAGTGTAAGATGTCACCATTGCATCAGCATAAAGGCCACTGATGAGCACTTCCTTGTTTTCTAAAGTTTCTTAAAACTTTTTCTGAGTGTATTTTTGTTATAATTAGTATCAGACATGATAAAAGTGTGAAAAAGTTAAGGGCCTTCTAAAGTATCAGAAAAGTAAGCCAGGACCTTCAACGACCAGCTCAGAAAAGGCTCACCCAAACCAGGCTACTCCACCTACTAACAGTAGGCTACAGTCTGGGCAGGTTGTAAGTGAAGAACACTTGTTAAATTAAAGGTCAAAACCTTAAAATATATCTCGCAAGAGGGAGAAACTGTGGAAAACTTCAGTTTATGTCCAAAAGGCAACAAAATCTTTCATTAATGATATTTATTAAAAAACAAATAAAACAAAACAAATAAACAAACAAATACAGTGATTAAAGAACAGAAAGGAGTTTATAAAAAGACAAACCTAAGGCAAAACACAGATCCAGAAAAATAATTCAAACACAAAAAAATAATGATCAAAACAACAGCAAAAATCAAAGAAATGGCACTACTTAAAACGCTTCCATATAACATCAATGACAAGCTCCTATAGCCTCTTCTCAGTTGATGTACATCAGTGCATTGTTGTCAAGGTGCACATTTAAGGAGACAGAACACAGTCTTAGTATTTTTCTCTGGCTCCTAAATGACAAAAAATGAGAGAAAAAAGGTTGTGTCTTTAATCCAAAGCTTGGAAGTCAGGTATAGCAGACTACTAGCCATGAAACGGACTACTAGTCATCAGTATGTTTCACCTATGTAGATAGATAGATAGATAGATAGATAGATAGATAGATAGATAGATAGATAGATAGATAGATAGATAGATAGATAGATAGATAGATAGATAGATAGATAGATAGATAGATAGATAGATAGATAGATAGATAGATAGATAGATAGATAGATAGATAGATAGATAGATAGATAGATAGATACTTTATTAATCCCAGGGGGAAATTCACATGGCTAGATATTTCCTAGATGAAATGTAGTAAATAAGATTTTTAGACTGTCAAGTGGCCCATTGTTTAATATTGAATTTTCCAGAGAAAGTGCATAAATGCGTATTGTCAGTGAAATATTTGCAAGTGATACAGCGGCTCCTGTTACAGCTTAGAGTGCCGGATGAGAAATGTGGCTCTACTCTGTGCAGTGAGCTTTGGATGAGAAGTTTGTGAAGGACAGGTTGTTGAAGGAAGGAGATTAAGGGTTAGGAAAAAAGGTACTTGTGGAAATATCAGTCTGCAAAATTGGGAAATGTTGTTTGATGACCTGTGGGAGAGTTAGAGTGTTAGAGTGGAATGGGACTTAGAGTGGATGTTATGAGGTCTACTCCTGGTCTACTCCTGCTTTGACTGAAGGCCCTGTTCACAGTATGAGGAGGGTATCCTCTATCAAGGAAGAAATTCCTCCTTCTAAGTGCTCCATTACAGAGGTGAAACCTCATCATTGCAGGAGAAGTGCAGTCTAAGGAACTGTGAAAGAGGTAGAGAGTTTTCATTTCATAGGTAAAGCTGAACAATTGTTTTGGTTATATTTGGCCATTAGAAAATCCCATTTTATAATCTTAACTGTAGCTACGCCAGGCTAAGTTAGCAAAGCTATGCATTTATGTGCTCAAATGAGCCTCCAAACAATGTTTAGTCACTAACTATGTAGATTGTTGTTAGCTGTTAACATTTCTCAAACTTTGAAAGTTTCCCAAAGAAAACCACTTCAGGAAGCAGTGGGAAGTGGCCCTTAGACAGGATTTTGAGAAAGCTGTTCTGTGATGTGTGCTGTGCCAGTTTGGTAACAGATGCTGTACCGACATCATATGATCAAAGCTACCACTTGGTCACATTAAAAAACAAATGAGGTGTGATGATTCCTTCTGAGGGTACAGTCAAGGTGGTCAAAGTAGCTGAGTGTGTTATCTGACAGTCGACATTAGGGCAAGCTATCAGTGTATCTTTGATCGATCAGTTTGTTCGTGCTGAGATTGGTTCAGATGATGTGTTTTTTCTAAAGGAGCACATTGAGGAAACACAGTTTGAAATTGACAAACATCATTTTATGTTCATGTCTTTAGTTGTGTCTTTCTTCCACAAACTAAGGCTGCACCATATTGCCAGACTAAATACTCTCAAATTACAGAGTGGCAACACACGTAAAAAGTTATGTAAGACAGTTCTGTTTCAAGGATTTTAGATCCTATCCTGTATATATTTAAGTAACCACATTGTGTGTGTGTGCACGTGTGTGTGTGAGAGAGAGAAATTGGGAGAGGAATGAGTGAAATGTTTTCAGAAATTATTAAGCCAATTTGTATACAATAAAATTCTTTATTTTTGTCATTGAGTGTATCATTTCAATGTTAAAAGAAAGACAAACAAAGATAACTGGCAGTAACAGTGCAAAATTCACAATTGGTATGCCAGTTTGAAAAGATAAGCTTTGAGGGTAGTTTTAAAATGTGTTATTGAATCGAGCTGACGTATATGAGAGGGAAGAGAATTCCAGAGTTGAGGAACACTATAAGATACGCTCGAGCTCCCATAGAACTGAGTTTGATGTGAGGTACAGAAAGTTGAGCTGCAGATGAGGATCTGAGTGAGCGAGAGGGAGTGTAAGTCTGTTGGAGCTTTAAATGTTAAGAGCAGTATTTTGTATTGTATTCTGCGAGCCAGTGAAGTTGAGAGAGAATAGGTGTAATATGTTCAGTGGATTTAGAACAGCAGGTTATTATCCTGGCAGTAGAATTTTGAAGAAGTTGTAAGCGATGGATAAGTTTTTGTGGGATGCCAAATAGAATAGCATTACAGTAATCTATACGTGCGGTGACTAGGGCATTAACCAATACTTCAGTACTGTGTTGCATAAGAACAGGACAAAATCTAGAAATGTTTTGGAGATGGAAGAAGGCAGTCCGAGAAATGTTACTTATATGGGAGGAATTATTTAATAATAATTATTATTTAATAATTGCCATTATTAGTGTATAATTGAATATAAATAATTGCATTTAAATGATTCGCCAAAATCTGTTGTATGTAAACGATACTGTTTTAAACGTCATTGTTTTTTCATCAGAAAACCCGGTTCCCACGTTTACCTGTATTAGTTTAAATGGCACTTTTTCCACTCACAATATGGCATATGCGCTGACGTATCGTGTCGAATGGTCAATACAGTGAATGCGGCATCTATCTATATATGTCTATGGTCCTAACAGACTCAAAAAAGGCCTGATTTTTTTCCAAAAAGGCATAAGGCCTACACATTAAAATAAAAGAGTTGGAGCTACCAAACTCCTGACTCAAAACAATAAAGCCTTTATTCATTCATTATAATTTATTAAATTAAATAAAGAAAACAAAGCAAAGCAAAACTTTAAAAAATCCCAGAAGAAAGTGCAAAATTTTAAAGTAACAAATTCCAAAAACATAATAACTGGAAACAAACTAAATACTCAGTTTAAAAAAAACAGCAAAACAAAAGATAATCCATCCATCCATTATCCAACCCACTATATCCTAACTACAGGGTCATGAGGGTCTGCTGGAGCCAATCCCAGCCAACACAGGGCACAAGGCAGGAAACAAACCACAGGGCACACACACACGAGGGACAATTTAGAATCGCCAATGCACCTAACTTGCATGTCTTTGGACTGTGGGAGGAAACCGGAGCACCCGGAGGAAACCCATGCAGACACGGGGAGAACATGCAAACTTTTCACAGGGAGGACCCAGGAAGCGAACCCGGGTCTCCTAACTGCGAGGGAGCAGCGCTACCACTGCACCACCCAAAAGATAATCCAAAATCGCCAAACATAGTCCACTAAAAAAAGCCAGGAATCAATCTGAATGTATTCTAAGGACTAACACAACTCACAAAACCAGGAATGAGATGAAAGCACAA
Source organism: Erpetoichthys calabaricus (assembly GCF_900747795.2). Taxonomy (NCBI): domain Eukaryota; kingdom Metazoa; phylum Chordata; class Cladistia; order Polypteriformes; family Polypteridae; genus Erpetoichthys; species Erpetoichthys calabaricus. The sequence continues at coordinate 86,406,775 of NC_041405.2, read as the reverse complement.
AAGGAAGCTGCACAACAAAATCCATTGGAATTACTTAACTTAGAAATTACCCTGAGGCCTTCTAGGCCATTACATAGGAGTCGGATAACAGCTGCCTAGGGCTCAACATGCAGACAAATAAAGTAACAAACTAAATTGATAGAACTGGATGAAAATTACAAAATTGATTGACAAACAAAAAAAGCTTAATGCAAAATAATTAAATACAAAAATAATGACATTAACAATACTACCATCATTCACAAAAATATCAAAATTGCTTTGCTTTGGCCAGGGTAATTTCCCTAGTTAAATTTTATTTCTTATATATTTAATATTTTTGTGTTTTTAAGTTTCCATCTTTTATTATTAATACCATTTTAGGTGTTTTCACATGTAATGTGAAAAGAAGCTACTGCAATATCCCTGTCTGTCTGTCTCTCCATCTGTTTGTCCAGATGAAACAACTCTTTTACCAGTGAACTTGTTTTGCTAAAATTTGGGACACTTATTCTTCATGCAAATTTGCCAAAACAGTGCAGTTTTCATTGAGATATCTTAAACAGAACATCCTGTACAATGTTTTGAAATTTCAAAATTTTCCAATGAAATGTAAATTTGCAAACTCACCTTAAAATACTGCACTAAATGCTTGCTGGGGTGGTTATTAATGTTTTACTTTACATTTTACTTTTTTACTTTAATTGTTTAACCCCTAATGCCACAAAGTTTTTTTTAGCATTATTGAACCTAAACTTCATACTCAAAAATAAACAGCTATTATTCTGCTTATGTAATAAAGGAAATGCAAATGGCTGAACAGTAGTGAATAGAACACTTCGAATTTTTAAAAGAAAGTATTTCTACCTGTATGATTAAAAATCTTTGTTTACACCAATATCAACTATAATAACAAAATTTACCTATGCAAGTCATTTTTGTAGCTCTAACTGCTTTACAAGACATGAAAAAATTAAGATTAGGCATTATTATTAAATAATAAATAGCAAAAAACTAAAAGTAAGGTCAGATGGACAGGAGGATAGAAAAAACAAAACAAACCAAAAAAAAACTCCAGTTAGTCTGGGGAAAAAACAAAATCTGTTGGGGTTCCAAAGCCAAAAAAACATCAAGCCCCCAGTGGACATTCTACCTAACATAAATGTTTTTAAAGCAGTCCTCTTTATTTTCAGGCTTTACATGATAGGTTTTGATGAAGTTGGTCTTGTGGACAACTGGGACAGACACCTTCATTCCATCGTTTCAGGGGGCTTCATGGTGCCTTGATCAGGTGGTGGTGCAGATTGCCAGCACAGAAAAGCCAGAAAACACAGCAGAGAATAATAGAGATTAATACAGATTGCAGAATCAAGTTTGTTTCTAATTCCCTCACTAGTTCCATGTTTGCCAATCACTAAGATTTCTGATTTTTCCTTATTTAGTTTGAGAATGTTTCTACTCATCCAATCAGAAATATTATTAAGACATTAGATCAGAGATCCAATAGCACCATGTTCATCAGGCGCCATCAGTAAATAAAGCTGTGTGTCATCTGCACATCTGTGGTGGCTCACCATGTGCTACAAGATAATCTGACATAATGGAAGCATGTAGATTGAAAAAAAGCAGCAGACCAAAAATAGATCCTTGTGGTACACCATATAAAATATCATGGGCCTCCAAAGTACAAACACCACAACTAACAAAGAATTTTCTACCTGTTAAATAAGATTGAAAACATTTTAAGATGCTGCCGGAGAGGCCCACCCTTTGTCTAAGGTGATCTATAAGAATACTGTGTTCTATGGCGTCAAATGCTGTACTCAAGTCTGAGAGAACAAGGACAGATTTATAGCCTCAGGCTGCATTAACTCACAAATCATTTACTACTTTAACCAGCGCAGTTTCTGTACTATGATATCCTCTGATACCTGACTGAAACATATTAAGAATAGAATGTTTATTCAAGTAATCATTTGGCTTCTTAATGACTTGCTTATTCTAGAATTTTACTTAAGAAAGGGAGGTTAGAAATTGGTCTAAAGTTGTCAAAAACAGTGGAGTCGAGAGCATGGGTTTAACAACTGTGGTCTTTAGACAGTGAGGGATAACCACCACATCTAATGATGAGTTAGTTCACTATGTCAAGTACAGTATCAATTAGGACATTGTAGACTTCTTTGAAAAAGCCTGTTGGTACAGAGTCAAGGACACAGGTGGAGGGTTTCAGCTATGAAATGATTAGACGCAGTTCAGGTGGATCTATTCCAATGAAAAAATATAACTTGCTTACAAGGCCATGCTGAGATTCAACCGGATTAATTGGGGGGGGGGGGGGGGGAGTGTTCTGTATTATCTCTAATATCAGCTATTTAATGTTTGAAAAATATAGCATAAGCCTCACAAGTTTTCCATTGACTGAGCTGGGTTGAGAATGATTGAGTAAAACTCTTGGATTTCTAGCATTATCATTTATAATTTTAGAAAAACAGGACTGCCTCTCAAGGTGTTCTGTGTTGTTATATTCAGTTATTTCAGCCTTCAGTATTTCATAGTGGACTATCAGTTTAGTTTTCCTCCATCAGCTCTTCAGCAAGTTCTCTTTAAATCAGACACTCTTTGGGTCTTCCAAGGTATAATAGTGCTGGAGGATTTCTTAACAGTCTTTTTAGGGGCCACTATGTCAACTGCACCTCTTACCTTAGCATTAAAGTTTTCCACCTTACTGTTTACACTGTTAGCATTATTGAGGTAAGAACTACCATCAGACTGTTTTTTTTAAATATTAGAAAACATTGAAGCTGCGGATGTATCAAAATTATGTTTTTTAACAATATGCTTCTCATTAGTTGTAGTTTTCAGTATTTCTACATTAAATTATATTCAAAAATGGTCTGATAGACCAATATCAATGACCTGATTCACATCAACTTTTAATCCTTTTGAAATCAATTAATCCCGCATGTGTCCTCCCTTATACTTCGGCTGACTAATGTGCTGACTAAGATCAAAATAGTGCAGTTGAATTCTCTTGCTTTTGGGTCACAAAATTAATGTTGCCTACAATTGGGAACCTGTAACAGTTATTATTTTAGATATTAAGTCCTCAATAAATGAGGTTTTATATTTTGGAGCTCTATAAACGGTCAGTACAAAAGGCTGCATCACTCCTTGAATAACCACGGTATGATACTCAAAAGAGGCAAAGGTACCAAAACAGGCATCTTTACAGTTTAATCGACCTGAGTAAATACTTTCTAAACTGCCACCCTTTTTGCCTTAGCGAACCAAATGAGAAAAGCTGTAATTCGGAGGAGCTGCTTCAACAAAATAAAAACACACAAAAAATGTGCTTTAGGGATTTCTCCCCATAAACCTTGATTTTAAAATATAAATCCAAGACAGTTTATGATGCACAACCCTGGAATTAATTTTGTTTTGTGTCACAGTATGCCAGCTATCATTGTATCAAATTTAGATGTCATATCCATTAGCACTGCAAAAGTTTTTTCACCTCTTCACCTGTTCTTACAGTGCTTAAGACATTGAGATAATTCCATGGGACACATACAGTAAAGGTGCAGCCTGTAAACATCAATGCTGTATGTAAAAAGTTACCTCTGAAACTTTGTAAAGGTACAAGATTACAGATCAAAGTGTTACTTTCAAATATGACTAAAGCTAACACTTTTTCAGGATTTACTACAGGGTGAAATTATAGTAAGTTGTCTTACTATTTACCTGTTTGAATTCAAAAGAATACAGTTTCCTCAAAAATTGTGCTTTGCAATAACCTTCAACAAAAGCCAAGTTATTAGGAAAAGCAAGAACTGATCTGCAGCAGAAACATTTTACTCATGTGTAATTGAATGTAGCATGTTCAAGAGTGTACAGCACAATGGTAGTACTGCTGCGCAGCAAGGAGACCAAGGTTCACATCCCGGACCCTCCCTTCATGGAGTGTGTATGTTCTCACTTTGTCAGTGTGGGTTTCTTCCAACAGTCCAAAGACATGCATATCAGGTGAATTGGCAACTCTAAATTGGCGATTGTGTATGTGTGTGTGTGCTCACCCTGTGATGGGCTGGCAATTCAGCTGGCACTGAGTGTCTAAGACAAGGCACTTCCAAGGCAAATCCAGAAAACACAGCTAGTCACACAGTAATTTAATATTTCTCTGACTCTACAATTTATATGTAAAACACCCGACATGCTCTCCTTCTGCTTCTGAAGTAGAAGACAGTTTTACCTTGAGACTTCAAATGATATTTGAACTCATTATTGAGTACTTCTTTTAAAAATTTTATGTTTATGAAATTTGTGCAACAGTTAGTCACAGACCCTCCACAACCAGCAATAGCACATCAATCAATTCCATTTTTATATCACTTGAACTGAACTGTGCTGCCTATGAAAGCTAATTAGATACCACGGGCATATTAGGGGTACATTTTTAAGTACATGATATTGTAAAGTTCTGTTAAAAAGCATCAATTTAATGTAATCTCTTGATTCATGCAATTGCACTGTATTATCGTTATATCTGAATATGATTTATTGTTACAAAAGTATTTAATAAAAAAGTAATAACTGTCTTTTTGATGAAGTAACTTAAAAATATAAAAACTTCTAAATCAGTTAACTAAGTCCTCGAACACACCTGAATGTTACGCCAAGTGTACGTTTTTTAACTTGTTGGTTTTGTCTTTTTGTAAAATCACGTGTTTCTTCAATATTGTGTTGTTTAATTTTTTTATTTTTAAGTGCTGTGTTTTGTGGGTGGAACCCCAAACGTTGGGTCACTCTGACATAGTGCTGCTGGGACCCCTTCTAAGCCGTTACTGAGGTAAAAAAGTTATACCGATAAAATAAAAGTGATATATGAATGCCTATTGCTTTTGGACGTATTTTTAATATGCCCATTTTCAGTTCTTCAATTTTCACAGGATTCAATTTAGTTAACTTTCAAGTTCTTTGGTTGAAACAAAATAACCTACACATTTCCCAGGGTAAACAGGAACATTTTGTGAGTAACTTAGTGTGAGCAACAATATTTAAAAATATTTGATACAATTATCCTTGATGGCCACAGTATACATAATACCCCAAGCACTTTCAGCTCGTTATTCAAACTTTACTGATGTATTAAATAAGAAGAAGGCTGTGGCTCTCCCACTTCATTGATTTTGTTACTATTCCATTGATCTATTGCCCAGGCTTCCTTTTCTCAAGGGTTGTCTCTATGCACTTGCAGTATCATGCTGTGGTTTTTGCTTTCCTATTATTTCTGTTCTGTATATATTTTTAGAATTACCTTTGTCCCATTACAGGCCCATTCCTTCTTGACAGACATGACTACGTCTGTAAAGGAAGATGTGGCTGATAGAGGCAGCAAATTGATTTGAACCAAGGTTTCCCCATTCATTTTATTATATTGTTTTAGTGATTGATTGTTTGGTAGTGTAAAACTCTAAAGTATAGTTATAGGTGGCCACATCTGAAGTTCAAAGTAATTTCTTGTACAGCACAGCTAAAAACACCAGACCAATTTAGAGGCAATTATAAACCAATCCCCCCCACACACACATCTTTGAAAGCTTGACATTCAGATACAGAAGGACATGCATACTCCATGAAGACAATGACCTGTGCAGGATTTAATTCTAAGAGCCAGGTGTTAGTGTTCAAAAGTTGGGAATCACCTGTCATCTTCATGTTGTTTATAGAAATTGATGTTTTTATCAAGGTATTTAAAATGCAGCCAAGACATTACTAATGTTGCCATTGGCAATTACTGCTTGAAATGACAAAATTAATATTTACTGTTAACATTTCACTGCAAACCTCCATTTTCATTCATCATTACCACAGTGTTCTAATGGTAGGTTTTCTTAGCTCATTCATAATTAATTATGTTTAAATGCTAATTGCTTATTAGAGAAACCTTTGTAATTGTGCTAGTACAGCTGAAACCTGTTGTTCTGGCCAACAAAGCAAGGAATTTATCTTTCTTTGGGTTACAAGGTACTGGTATTTCTAAAATATCGTTATGGATTCACAAATGGCCAAAACAAAGTGGCTTTCACAAGAAAAACATCAATTTATTGTTTTTTTTTCAAAATGAGGGTTATTCCATGAAACAAATTGCCAAGAAACTAAACATTTCATACAATGTTGTTCACTACTGCCTTGAGAGAAGATGAGAAAGCAGAGACAAAAAAAGAGGCCCATAGGCACAACTGAATATGAGGATATCTACATCCGTGTCTGTAATTTGAGAAACAAATCCCTTATAGGCCCTCAGTAGGCTTCTTTCTTAAATGCACGTCAAATACCAGTATCATCTGCAATGGAAAAAAGATAATTCTTTGATGATGGCCTTAGAGAGAGGTTTTACAAGAAAAAGCCATATCTGAATCTGGAAAATATGAAGAAAAGGTTAAAGTGGGAAAAAGTTTGGAATCACCCAGAACACCGCCATTAAATGTCTGTGTTCTTTTAGATGACAAAAATGACACTAAAGTAATGGCTGCTGAAAGCAAAGCTTTGCAGATTGTTTTTGTAAATATGAATAATATATTATAAATCAGTCATTTCAAGCAGTAATAGTCATTTGCAACATTAGTTATTTCTTAGCTATATTTTTAAATAAATGTAATGGTAAGTTGATAAAATAGACATGAATTTCTATCAAAAACATGAATATTTATGGATGATTCAAGACTTTTGAATGCTATTGTATAATTTATATCATATAGCATTATCTTAATCTTAATGTATACATTCAATTATAAGACACCAATGATAATGCAACACATTCTAGAAATGAGCAATGTTGTTTTTACTAACGATATTGCCAGTTAATCCTCTTTTTATTCTTTTGGCTGCTCCCATTTAGGGGTTGACACAGTAGATCATCCATCTCCATTTTTCCCTGTCTTTTACATAATTTCCTGTCACTCAGATGGCCTTCATGTCCTCCTTTATCACATCTCTTTTCCTCTTGCCTGGTGGATCCATCCTCAACATTCTTTTCCTGATGTACCCCTCATCTCTCCTCTCCATGTGCCCAAACCATCTCAATCTAGCCTGTCACATTAGTCACCAAACTGTCACACCTGTGTTGTCCCTCTAATACACTCATTTTCTAATCATAACATCTTCAACTCTGCCACTTCCAGCTCCGCCTCCTGTATTTTCATCAGTGCCACAATCTCCAAACCATACAACATAGCTGGTCTCACTACTGTTTTATAGACCTTCCCTTTTACTCTTGCAGTTACTTTTCTATTACAAATCACTCTGGTCATTCTTCTCTACCCAGACCACCCTGCCTGCACTTTCCTCTTCATCTCTCTGCCACACTCTCTGTTGCTTTGGACTTTTGAACCCAAGTAAATTCATCTACTTTCACCACCCTTGCTCCTTGCCATTGCACCCTTCCACCACCTTCCCTTTCATGTACACACATATACCTACTTCTACTGACTCTCATTGCCCCTCTCTCCAGTGCCTACTTCCACCTCTCTAGGTTCACCTCAACTTGCTGTCTGTTTTCGCTACAGAGCACAATGTCATCCACAAACATCGTAGTCCATGAAGACTCCTGTCTGACCTCATCTGTCATCCTGTCCATTACCACTGCAAACAGAAAAGGGTACATCGCTAATCATTGATGTTATTCCATTCTCACCTTGAACCAGGCCATCACTCCAACTGCACACCTCACCACAATCACACTGTCCTCATACATATCCTGTACCACCCTCAGATACTTTTCTCCTACTCCCAACTTGCTCATAAAATACCATAACTCCTTTCTTAGCACCCTGTCGTACTCTTTCTCTAAGTCTACAAACATGCAATACAATTCCTTATGACCTTTGTACTTCTCTATCAACACTCTTAAACCAAACATCACATCTGTAGTACTCTTTCCAGGCATGAAACTGCTCACAGATTGCTACATCTCCTCTCAGCCTAGCATCTATCACTCTTTCCCATATCTTCATGATGTGGCTGATCAACTTTATACCCCTGTAGTTACTGCAGCTCTGCCCATCTCCCTTATTTTTGAAAATTGGTACTAATTTGCTTCTTCTCCACACCTCTGGAATCTTCTCACTTTTCAAGATTTTGTAAAAAAAACTAGTTAGAAATTATTGCCATCTCACCTAAGCATCTCCATGTCTCCACTGATATATCATTCAGACCAACTGCTTTTCATCTTCTTCATGGCTTCCCTCAATTCAGCCTTGCTGATCCCTGGTATTTTGTGATTTGCTATCATCATTTCATCCAACCTACACTATCTCTCATTATCTATATTTATAAGTTCTTCAAAGTACCCATTTCACCTTTTCAACACACTCTCCTTATTTGTCATCAGATTTTCATTTACATCATTTATCACCCTGTCCTGCAGCACTTCCTTCAGTACTCGGTCCTTCTGTCTGGCCAATTGGGTCAAGTGCTTTTCTCCTTCCTTTGTGTCCAGGTTCTTATATAGCTCGGCATACACCTTTTCCTCAGCCGTCATCACCTCTCTCTTCACTTTTCACTGCATTTCTTTGTACACCTGTCTGCTTTCATCTTTGTCTCTGGTTATCCCAATTCTATTTTGCTAACCTCTTCCACCTCATTCCACCACCAAGGCTCTTTTGTCTCCTTCCTCTGTCCAGAGCTAGCTCTCTCCCTTACCACTTCAGCTGTGGTGCTCCAATCATCAGTCATGTCTGCACCACCACCCAGCGCCTGTCTCACTTCCTCACTGAATTTCACACATTAGTCTTCCTCTTTCAGCTTCCACCACCTAATCCTTGGTTTCATTCTAACTTTCTTCCACTTTTTCACCTTGAAATTGATCCTGCATACCACCAACTGATGCTGTCTAGCTACACTATCCCTGGCACCACCTTACAGTCTCTAATCTTTTTCACATTGCATCTCCTACATAGAACATAGTCCACCTGTGAGCACCTTCCTTCGCTCTTATATATCATCCTGCATTCCTTCAACATTTCTCTTCCTAATGCCATACCTGCCCATCATCTCCTTATCACCATTGTTCCCGTTGCCAAAGTGCCTATTAAGAGCTGCTATGATCACAACTCTTTTTTTTGGGTATACTCTCCACCATTTCATCTAACTCACTCCAGAAATCTTCTTCCTTCTCCGTCTCACAAATTAGACACAAGGTGGCGACGTCCATTTTTCTTTGTGAAGTAGTAAACAATACCATTTGGCGCTCTCTATCAATAACAAGCCAGAAGATGTCATATGGTAAGCAACTTCCCTAAAATAACTAATGGAGTAGCTGGGGATCAAACCCAAGACCTCACACACACAAAGCGTTAGTTACCACCTACCCCATTTCTCTTCTTGTCCACATCATGGTAGAACAGTTTGTACCCACTTATGATGCTTCTTGCCTTAATCCCTTTCCACCTAATCTCCTCTAAACACAGTGCATCTGCCTTTCTTTGGTTTATCATATCAGCCAGCTCTCTACTTTTACCAATCATATTGCCATCCACCTCTGAAATCCACACTCTTTCCCTTCCTCCTGTCCAATTATTTTTGAACCTGCTTTCTCCCTCTTGCTCTCCTTTGCTTTCTTTGCCCAGCAGTAGCATAATTTCCACCGATTACCTGCTGGACAGCAGCATCAGTGCCTGTCATTGGTAACCTGGGCCTCTACAGATGCAGTATGGACATTCTGTTTCTTATGTTTGACTTAGCACAGGCTTTATGTCTGATGCATTTCCAGAAGTGAGAAGCATCTGTTGATTGAAAAGTCCTCAAGAAGTGCACCATAACTGATGCTAGTAATTACAGACCATGCACAAGTATAGAAAAAATAATCTGAACTAAATGAGAAGACTATTTATGTAAAAACAATATGCTAAATAATAATTAGCCTGAGTTCATAAAAGAAAAGTTCTATGAAATCAGTCTGGCAGCACACTTTTTAACAGGCAACTGAAGAAGAAGGCAAAAATAAATGCAATGTAATTTATTTAGATTTCCAAAAAGTCTTTGACACAATTTCACACCTAAAATTAATTTTGAAACTAGAAGCCACTGGCATCAGATGTAACTTACAATTTCTACTTTGTTAATAGCTTTGAGACAAGCAATACAGATAAAAGGAGAGTGCTCCATATGAGATGATTTCATCAGTACGGTCCCTCAGGGATATGTGGACCATTACCATTTCAGATTTTATTAATGAAAGTTAACTTGTGAAATTGATATGAGAGATAGCAAATTCTGAGGAGGGAAGTAAAAAAAAGTAAATCAGAGGAACTGGACAGATTTCAACATTGGGCCAGTACTTGGAAGATGTAGTTCAACGTAGAGAAGCATAAAGTGCTGCATACAGGGAAAGCAAAATAAATCTTAAATACAAGATGTTGATTGCCGATGTGCAGAAGAAATGATTTGAAAAGTACTTAGAAGTTTACATTGACATAAAGTAGTAACTGACTAGGTAAAAGGCAAATGAAATAGTATGTTATATTGTAAAGTCTGTAGAATGTAATTCAAGAGACATTATGCTCAAACTTAATTCTACACTAGTGAGACTGCATCTGGAGTACTGTATGCAGCTGTTGTCACCACACCAGAAAAAAAAGGCGACATAGCAGCACTTGAGGCTGTGCAGAGAACAGCAGCCAAGAGCATCCCTAAACTGAAGGGCATGTACTGTTTCGACAGATAAAGAGAATGAAAACGCATTAGTCTTGAGCAGAGATGGCCGAGTGGGGGCCTAATTAGGGTCTTCAAATTTTCAAAGGCATTAATAAAACTGATCAGCAAGTATTCTTTCAATTAAAAGGTGAATCACATATTATTGGACAGCAGTGGAAATTAAGGGGAAATGCATCTAAGACTAAAGCCAGGAAGCAATTCTTCATGTGGATAGTGGTGGGAATTGAAATAGAAACCTTGATGACTGTTAAAAAGTATCTAGATAAGATAATGGAGCAGCTAACCAAATGAGCCTGAATGAATGGGAAAAGTTCTATAAAATCTTCAGTTGCATTTAAGTTGATTAATTATTAATAAATAAACGACTGATACTACATTAAAATCCTTTCTTTGCTTTGGCTTCAATAGGCTGTTGTACAGCCAGCTGTCCTTAGACATCACATAATAAGTAGTCAGATGTTAACCTCTGTGTTCTTAAGGTTTTACATCCACCACTGGGAAAAACTGTAATTAGTTTATCTAACATTTACCAAAACTACATAATAAAGACAAAAGAACATTCAAAGCAAATCTACACTAAGACTGGCCTTAAAACATCAAAATGATCCCTTTTACACCTTATTGTTAGTGGTATGTTTGACACATCGCCCTTGAACACCATGAGGAGTGTGGATGCTTCTCTGTGTCATGGTTATTGAAACACATGTTAAATAAAATTTTTATTTCATTTATATACAGTAAACATTGTAGATCTAGATTGGCTTACTCAAAGCACAGACAGCACTCTAGTTAGAAGTGTATTTTAGGAGATAAAAATGGAAGTTAACTATTGATCCCTACCTACATAGAAGCAAAAAAGCAATTTTACAAACAAGAATTGGAAAATAGTATAATGTTTAGAAATGGAAAGCTCCTAGAATTGTATCTTGCAGTAATTGTGATAGTAATGTTTTCTAGGTATATTAACATTAAATACCGATCCAAAAAGATTAAATGCTTCTGATAATGAGAAACGTTTTTATTTTTTATATATTATTTTTTCAAAATCCATCTGTTTATATGTTACTCTCCATTATAGGTTTGTATTATTTAATGCAGGTAGTGTTGCTGAAAGTGACAATGGAAGGATTTTCATGAAGATTATAACAGGAAAGCTTCTAATACTGATGTCAAAGGAGTACTTTATTGTAAGTGAGGAGTAGTGAAAACAGAAAATAAAAGATGTTATTCCTTCACTCCTTTTCATAAAAGCAATTCTGTAAATCATTTTGTACTGACTTTTACAGAAACTTAGAGTTGGTTGTTACTTAAGAGGCTTTGAAAGGCTTACCATTAATGGAACAAAGGGTGATCGTCTCATAAGTACAGTACACATAAGGCAGCATTTGTCTGTCTGTGCATCACCCTCCCCTATAAATGTTAATCATCTTTTTTTCTATACATGGATTGGGCTTTAATCAAAAGTAATGCAGATGGGTGTCCCAGCCCTTCATTTTGGAAGCCCAGTTTTAGATAAGGAGAGCAAATACTAGCTATGAAGAAAAAAATGACACACTAGAAAAAGGAAAAATTCTGAAAAAATAAGGGAATCCCGAAAGTCACAGTGTCTCAGTGATATGCTCAAGGAAGTTGCACGGGCATCAAAGTCAGGTCCACAAGCATGGACACAACTAACCACTTTTGGAGGTTGGATAACAAATATAACTTTTTTTTGTTGATGTCAGTTTAGCTTATATAGAATGTCTGAGAAATTCTGATCAAATTTAAAAAATATCTATGGCCAGTACAGTGGTGGAGTGGTTAGCATTGCTACAACAACATTTATATTAATAAAACATCTCAGAATTACTCCTAGGAATTGCACTGAGTCTGCCTAGGATAAGAATTTGTCCTGCTTCAGAGTAGGATTCAATAAGTAGTTATGAAGCGTCCTATAGCCATTCTCATGCATGTATCTTGTAGTTTACTTGGAAATCATGATAACGTTATGTAGTTTTCTGATACAACACTAACGTTCACCACAAAAAATAATAATAATAACATTCAAAGTAGAAGAAGAAGAAGGAAAACATACGATAGAATATTTTGCTAAGCTGCACATAATTGTTGCTACTTTGCAACAACATTGAGAATAATACAGTTTTCATCTATGACCACCTATGTGTTGATGCATACTCATTGGGGCAATGATCTTTATGTGCATGCAGTGAATCACACCAACAACACCAGGAAAACAATTTGCATGAATGCAGCTTGTTTTAACATTACCTCATGGTGAGTAGTGGGGAAACCACATACAGTACGTTGAAAGGATGTTCAGAGTTTTATGCAAAATTCGGGGTGTGACATACTCAAATCATCACTATTTCAAATCTACATTTTCCCTGTGGCCAAAAAACAACGTTTCCAACACTGTTATTTTGGCTGACATCATATAGATTCCCCAAATAGATGGAGCAATCATGTGACACACAAAATTTGTTACGAATATTATTCAATCTCTGTCAAATCAAAATCTTTTTACAAGTTATTTTTGGTTCTTCCTTTACCGGAATGTACATGCTAATCTCTCCCTGAATGTCATCTTCTAGAACAGAGGTTCTTAACCTGAGGTACGTGGACCCCTAGGGGGTCCGTGAGGGTGAGATAAAAATTATCATTTATATTCACTATACAGTAGTAGTAGTAGTAGTAGTAGTAGTAATGGTAAAAGAAAATATAGTAGAAATAGATATGTTTTAATTTGCACAAGAGGATTCTATTTCATAATTATAAGGAGTGGAAATTACTTTTTGCATAAAAAAGGAGTGGGTTTTTTATATTGTTTATGTTAAAGTTTAATAATAATTTGTGTATGTCATATATGTATGAGACAATTAAATCTCGATAAATAAAATACATTATATTCATTGCATGCAAAGTTGTGTTTATGTGAATATTTCTGGGGAAGGGAGTCCATAGCTTTCATCAGATTCTTAAAGAATCACTGTTCTAGAAGCTCCTACGAATTAGTATATAGCTCACGAGCTCTCCTAAACCCTGGTGAAGTTAACAGTAGCTTCCTAAAGTAAAAAAAAAATGCTATTACTCGTACTTCTAAGAGTAGAACCAAATCTGAGATTTTTGAGCCAGTAAAGACAATTTATCCATTCTGAGATGCTCGATAAATACAAGCACTAGTCACTATTTGTATGCAATTTGTTCTTTCTGTGTTCCTTTGTATTTTCTATTAATTTTCCCATTTTTTTTCCTAATACGGAATATAGTATGCATATTATGTTAACCGGCAACGTAATGTTGACCTATGTGGGGGCATCCTGGATTGGATTTTGTATCCCATTCAGGGTTGGATCCTTTCTTGCTCTTGATGCTATTGGGAAAAACTTCAGCTCCATATTGCCCTCTACTAAATTAAACCAGTTCAGAAAATAAATGGATAGTGTGGGAATATGGGTCCCCGTCGACCCCTGAACCCGCAGACAACACGCCCAAACACCAGGTAAAAGTCCCAATATTAAATTTATTATAATAATAATGTGCACAAAGCACCTCCACCTCCACAATACTCAATAATAAATCAATAGTCACAATAAACACAAACCTCCACTCCCAGCAGCTTTGTCTCACTCCCTCCCAACTCTGGCTCACTCTGCTGAGGTTTCCCATAGTCCTTTTATATTCCTTGACCCGGAAATGCTTCTGTCTCTCAGTCAATGTGATTTCATAGCACTTCTGGGTCAGATGAAAACGTCTTCTTTTCTTCAGTCCGGAAGTACTTCATTTCTTCCGTCTCCGTGATTAGGAAGTACTTCCAGGTTATAATAAAAACCACTGTGCCTCCCTGCAGCATCCCCTGGCGGCCCCCACGGTATCCAGCAGGGCTGTGCAGTAAAACTCCATTGTCCGTGATGCCCTGCTGGAATTCAGGGCACCTCCATGTTACAGGAAAGACTCCATCTAGCGGCATGGGGGTATTGGCCGTGATAAACTTCCGGCCATATATCACAATAGGTAATGTCAAAGAAATCTTTTTTGATCATCTGCTTTATGGAGTAGTCCTTGTCTCTTCATATTTTAGTGGATTTCTTCCATTATCTCTGCTTCCTTCCTGTGGGCCAATGATATGCAGTTTTGACTGATAACTCCAGATGGGGCTGATCTGATTGAGTAAGTCTTGCAATGGACTGATGTTCTATTCTAGTTTGTTGTGCCAGTTATTGCCAGGAGAGCCCTTCTGCACTGTACAAAAAAGGTCCACATAAGTAGTAGAATTAAAACAATCATTGTATTCACTGATTGGCAATTTTCCCAAAAATGTAAAATAAATAAATAATAATTACCCTTGTCTACAAAACACTACCTAGATATGCTTGTGCATAGAAATTGGTAGGTGGGTATGTATGCCTTTCTGCTTTCTCACTCATAATAGTGCTACTCAGTTGAGGTACAGTTTTGAAAGATAAAATATGCATTAAGCTCAGCTGTTAAAAAAATTTAATTTTTACCTTTTAAAATATATTTTCAAATAATAATTTTAAAAGTACTTAAAACAAGTCATTTTTTCAAATAATATATTTTTATTCCCAAATAAACTACTCACATCTACTGGAAAAAATCCAAACAACAGGGCTAAGCATATAATGGAACTGGGAAGCCCAATTTCTTTATCAGCAAATTTTATTCTTAAGGCATTTTTATGTTATAGAGGAAATGTTTACCCAAGTAAATACATTAACTTTATAAAATCATATAATATCTAAGCATACTTTTGTACTGTATTTATTACTATACTTGCATACTAATAGGATTCTTTATAAGATGATAAGCTGCTATACTTCAGTTTCACCTTTACCTCTGATATCGTTTAAGACAACTTGTGGTTATTTCAATAAACAACCTTTTTTCTTTCTCTCCTTTTTAACAATCCTTCTTTTCTGTTGCATTGCTCTTTCGAATGTTAAAAGAGGTGGTAGTGGAAGCAGAGGGGGTTGCAGAATGGCTTGTGCATGGCCCACTGAAAGGCTGGTTATTGTTGCTGGCTGGATTTTTGCTCTCTCTGGTTGTCGGGCCTAATTAAAAAGAATTCAGGAGGCTCAGTGGGGGCAGTGCATTGCTCCACAGGAAATTATGATAGCAAATGTCTTCCTGTAGAGTTTTGTACTTGGCACTACAAAGTGCCTCCAGCCGCAGTTACCTGAATAGGGTCGTATTAGACCAGACAGGCGCGTCACCCTGCTTCTTCATCTATTAGAGCGATACACAAGTGGCAATTGTTGATGGCAAAGATGGGATTAAGAGGCTCTTCAAGTGAATTGATTTTCTTGTGAGAACAAAAAGAGGAAAGAGGAGGCCTGGCTTGAATCACACAGCCAGAAAGTTTCATGAATGGCCTGCCACTGCAAACATTAGAAAAAGCAATCAGGCTCTTTATTTTCCTTTCTGAAATGAGCAGGTGAGGGATTATGGGTTGGCCACCAAACCAACAATCTGTAAAGAGAAAAAAAACAAAAAAACAAACAAATAAGCAATAAATAAATAATTACAGAGGTTTACATTATCGATTTGTCCTTCACCTCTCCATTGTATAGTGACAGCCATGTCTTCTCTTTTTAACTGCTTTATTTGATTCTGAATCTTTTGAAACAAATGACTCCTCTGGAAATACAAAAAGGACAGTTTGAGAAGAAAAGAACACAAAACCAAGTAGAGAAGAGGCGAGTACTGCAGAGGGGAAAAACATTCTTTTTAAAGCTGCCCTGAAAAAGAAGGCAAAGTGATTAGAGGTTGTAAGAGATACCCATCACTGTATACTGCAAAGTCTCTGGCACTTGCAGCCTACTCAACATAAAACTTTTGTCAAAATTTTTGCTATCTACTACACTAATTGGTCAATAGATCTGTCTGTGTGTTGTTGTGATATTCAACACGTCACACATAATTATGTCATAAGAGGCTGTGGTGGCACCAGAAAGAGACTGAGGCTCCCGTCTTATGTAGTTGACTGCTCTGACTCAGAACAGGTTTATTCAACTGTTGTCTGTTAAGCCACACAGAAGAGAACAATGGCTTCTGATCTGCCTTTTATGGTTTATTGGAAACTGCTGGTCTGCTCCGTAGCTTCGGTCAGTGATTAAGCAGACTGAAAACAAACTACACAAGGCCCAGCTGATCTTGGAGAAAGAATGACGGCACTTCATTAAGGGCATTAAGGGGAACCTTTTCTTCTGCCAGCCTTGTTCAAAACTTTTCAGGTCTCTGTTTAATCACATAATTCTCTTCAAGTGCCAAGCGAAGCCTGCTGCACAGCAAGAGGTCTTTACAACCAATGGCAACTTGAAGAGATAAATTACATTTATCCAAAAAATGATAAAAGGGAATTTAATATTAGATTAATATATGTTTTCACATTTGAAGCTCAAGTGCAGGTTACTTATTTGTTCCTGTCTGGGTGCATTGATGTTTGCAAATGTAGAGCATCTTCTTAGGTTGTACAACCTCTTTGATATTTCGATTTAGAGGTGATGGGAAGAAAAGGGCCAGAATTCTGGGTCCCACCCTGGCCTGGAGGATTAATATCTTTGCAACATGAAAAATAACCTTTGAACTTTCAGTTTTCAGAAAGAGAGGAGATTGTGTTCTTTGAAGCAGGGTGTTTAATTGATTAATTAGCCCACAAGGCTAAATGTTTAGCCCTCCAACACAAAGAGCTGAAACGAGCACAAGAGTTACATTTTCAGTTTGCTGAGTCTTTTGAGAAATGTTGTTTGCCCTTTAGCTCATTAAACAGCATTGCAGTGTTACAGTGGAATCACACAATCTTTCAATCAAATTGAGAGAAACAAACAAAATCATGCTATTATCTTCAGTAAAAAGGATATATAAACTCTTGAATACATGGTCCACTAATGTGTTTTTGCTGAATGCAATTTTTGCACTTTATATCTTATGTGTGACATAATGCAAGTGCATTTCCCACATATAAATTAGGAAACATAATACAAAGCATTATGGCTGCACTGCAAACTAAATAAATCAGCAAGAGAATCCGAGATGAATGCATTCTCTGCCTACTTGTAGGTTCAGTTAGGCCCAACAAAATCTCTTGTTAAAGAAAGCATTGATTGTGGAGAAAAAAAAACCAAAACATTTCAAATTAACCCAATGAAAGCCATGATCATTCAGCATAACATAAAAACTGAAAACTTATTATTAAGCTTTCCATCCCATTGCTACCAAATGTATTTCTTCAT
This sequence comes from Erpetoichthys calabaricus, assembly GCF_900747795.2. Classification (NCBI taxonomy): domain Eukaryota; kingdom Metazoa; phylum Chordata; class Cladistia; order Polypteriformes; family Polypteridae; genus Erpetoichthys; species Erpetoichthys calabaricus. The sequence continues at coordinate 86,388,833 of NC_041405.2, read as the reverse complement.
TTACAAATGGTAAGCCAAACATTATAATGTTTTTAGCATTTCTCTGATAAACTATGGCATTATGATGGCAAAAAATATTTTTCAAGCTTTTAAATAATCATTTATTATTTAGCTTACAGACATAAACAATTTATGTAGAAAGATGCAAGACACTTTGAGCTGTGGCCACACAACTTCAATAATACGTTGGACATTCATTTTAAATACATTAATAGCTTGAATGTTTCAAAGTGTGGAACAATGAATTATCTTAAGTTTGAACTGCACCAAATGGCACAAAGTAAAATGACTGATTGATAGCCTAGGAGGTAAAAGGTTTGAAATATCACATAAATATAAAATACATTTTCTTCTGTTCCTTTAAATCAAAATCAAATCAATTAAATTGTATATGTCACTGATTCTCTAATTGTGGTACATAAGCAACTGTCAGGTGGCCAGTCAGTCATTTCCTAACCTGTTTAGTACTGAACAGGATCGCAGGGGTCTGCTGGAGCCTATCCTATCCAGCATAAGATGAAAGGCAGCAACAAAACCTGGACAGGGTACCAGTCCATATCTGGGGAAACACACACACATCCAACCAAACCACGCACTAGGGCCAATTTAGGATCTCCAAATCACCTAACCTGCATGTTTTTGGACTGTGGGACAAAACTGAAGTACCCGGAGGAAGCTCACACAGACACAGGCACAACATGCAGACTCCTCACATGGAGAACCCAGGATGTGAACCCTGGTCTCTTTACTGCGAGGCAGCAGTGCTACCACTTTGCCACCATCAGGTAGTACACACAAGCAAATTGTTGGAAAAAGACTGTTAAACAGTAGTCATACCACAGTCTCCATGCTTGGCTGGGCTTCAGTTCCACCACTCTGTCTCAGTGATGTTCTGTGCTATTCCTGTCTTTCCCATCTACCTTCCTTCTCCTCTTCCTTGTCCATCGGGTCGAGTCAGGTTGGCTAGCATGCACTGGTACCCTGTTTTGCCGTGCCCACCACACAACAAAACAGTTCAGGATTCTGGTTGACAACCCCCCAGGCAGACACATGGTTCATTCTCACTCTCCAGAAATTACCATCTATCTGCTGCAGCCAAGTATTATGTCGGGTCCCCTTGGCCTTGTCCAGCCTCTAGGGTCTTCAGGAATTAGGATAACCCATTGGGAATCATGCCACGTCGATGTAGTGCAATAAGGGACGCTAATAATGCAGGTAATGTGCCTGTTTGGGACTCTGTGAGCAACCGCTCATTCTACACAGTCAAACCAGCGGTACCCAAGAATTCTACAAAGAGACACAGTACTAATTTGCTTGAGCAAATTCAAACTCTCATGTTGCTCGCATGGAGACAAAGGCAGAAGTTCCTTCTTGCCCTCAACCTGTTTGAAAATGCCAGGATCAAAACCCCTGGAAACTACAGAACAAGGAATTTTGAAAAAGACAGTCTTAACAGGGAAAAAATATCTTTTCCTCAGCCCCTCCACTGATCCTGTATGAGTAGTCTGCACAATTTGTGCTTTTCTCTCTCTCAAGTCCTGTCTGCAGACGTTACAGCATTTTTAGTTTTGCTAAACTTTTTTTGTCAACTTTCATTTTTAGAACGGTTTTAGAAATTGGCAGACTAATGCAAAAGAATACACAATGAGGGATAAAGACTAATGCTAACAATTATTAATAATAAAGTAAACCTATCTAACACGTCTTTTTCATTTAATCATTCATTAATGTTAATCAATATCAGAAACCTGTTTTTTTTAACAGAGTCGTCAATGTCTGGTAACCTTTAGCCTTCCTTAAACAACAAATAATAGAGAAGGCTGAACCTAGAACCAGTGCTGCAATTAAATTTTTCAAAAGTGGTACCTCACATAAAGACCCTCTGTGCAATGAAGCAGACTCAACCTTAACATTATTTTGAACATATTCTTCAGTTATTCTCCTCTTTTCTTGACTTGATTTAACTTGTGAGTAATTTTCTCTTTCTTTTGATCTGAATTAATATATAATTGTATAATTTTTATAAAAATGTTTAAATTTAGGGCATTATAGTTTCCTATCAAACTGCACTAATGCTGATACATTAAAAATAATTAATTAAAACAGTTCTCATACATAAGAAAAGTTAAATGTCAAGCATCCACACAAACAAATGATATATAACCCCCAAATGCAATATGGGCTGATGAGGTGGCCCTGAAGAAATAACTTAAGTTCATTCATTTAAGGCCTGAAAAAAGGTAGTGCTTCTAAACATTTAATTCCTGTAAGATGTTACCCCAAGAAAAAACTGCCAAGCACTCCTTGTCTGTGTTGATGGCTGTAGTTATATCTAGTTGCTTGAAAAAAAAAGTAATTTTTCTTTAGGAGGCTAAGATCACTTTTTTAATGTAAGTGGCAAAAGTTAAGTAACTTAGACACTCTACAACAAAAATCAGTAGTTAGGTGAGCAACTGCAGTTGTAATCTTGCGGACAGGCCAAGTTCAGAGAGACCAAATATTTCCTAATCAGTGTATTACTTTAGAAGTGACCTAAAGGCAAGAGCTTTTTTGCCATTACCTTTTATCATTCCACTGTGCATCTCTTCTTACTCTTTTAAAAAGCAATTAGGCAGTAACTTACAAATGGTCACATAGGCACATCCTATCCTTTTTTAGATTAGTGATAGCATATGGCACTTTGATGTGTTCTTTGTATGTTTCCCCAATTCTTAGTAAATCATTGAAACATTTTAAGGATTTAACATGCAACACATAAATTACTCCTTTTCTTAACACTAATCCTTCATTTCCTATTATTATCCTTAAGGATGTTTCAGTTCTTTTTCTCACTTAGTGTCAAAAAGCCCTAAACACTTGAGTGTCAGTATTCTCAGCTGATGTGTGCCCACCATTAAACCTGTACTGATTTTCCTGCAAAACTAGTGCATTAATTAAAGTTGTGCAATGATAATTCTGGGTCATGACAATATAGTGTGTTAGTCTGATAGGCCCATCATGATATCTGTTGATGACTGGTCATATCTTTAGCAACTTTCTTGTAGATAGTTTTAAAATTGAAGCAACAAACACAATGATTTAGAACAAGACATTACATAACACCAGCTATATGACAAGACATATGAAAACCATCCACACCTCCCATGCAATGGAATACCATAACTGGAAAATGTGACTGGCATAATTGAGTACACTTTCAGGCATGCAGGTTTGCTGCTTATGGAAAGAATTTTAAGGGGTACACCGGGGAAGGACTTAAAAGTGACACAATAAGTTACTCATCTTCCTTCTCACCTTTAGACAAGAAGATGACATGGAAGAAGAAAAGTGACCACACATCCAGGACCTCCTCTTCCCATCCATTTGCCTTTAAAACCTGCAATATTATGAATGTGAGCATTGTCTGAAAGAAATGAAGAAAAGAGAGAGAAAATTCTCAATGACCACAACATAATTTATGCAATTTTGACTGCATTTGCCATCTCTCACCTTTTGGGGCTTTCCACATATGACCCAGACTTTTTATGACATTGTTTTTTTCTTTATTTTTATTGCAATACGTAGATGTTATTAACTAAAATGTACAGTACATGGAAGAAAAAAATAAATCATCAGATTTTCATATTGGTAGTGCATGACCCCAATCATTCATAAACGTGACATTGTGCAATTTTCATCAAAAAAAAAAAAAACTTGTATTGATCAGAGACCCAGTAGACAAGGGTGTTACATGGCAAGGACAGAGTATAGAACAGGTTTCAGCACAGGATGGAGGGTAAGAATGCACTAGCAGTGGCAACACACAGCCAAGCAGTGCAGAAGTAAAGGCACTTCTGAGGCAGTTGTAAGCATACCAAATGCCTTTGGCAAGGCTATAGAGAAGGTCACATAAGAGAAAGTAAAACAGATGTGCCATAGGTGCAAATATGCTGCATTCCCATGGGACACTTTGTCACAAGCAAGTGTCACACACGTGCGCATGGGAGGCAGCTAAAGGGCTCAAGTAGTGACAATTTCATGACTGACCAGGGGGTGGCGAGGTGCACTGACTTTTTCTCTCAATCCTCTGCAGACCATTCACAGGAAATTCCACAGGGTTCCGACGCCCGTGATAACGTGACTTCCTGTCCAGACCTTTAAAGCCGTCATCTTTGCCACATGTCATCAGTTCTGTTTTGGACATTGAACCAGACACAACTTCTCAATAAGTAAACCTTTTGCAGCCAGGGTATAATACATGTGTGGCTGCCCCAAACCATTTTATGTCTCCTGTCCATTCTTGTGACACAAGTTAGGAAAGGAGGTGGGAGGTAGGAGAGCTCAACCCTCTTTTTAGAGAAAGGATGGGTCCCTGGAGTGCTGGACAGAAGATACTGTTCTGCTATGTCTACACACAGTCCCAGACTTGGAGAGCAGGGAATCAAGATGCCCCTTTAAGAGGTTTGGCTGCTTAGTAGATTTTACTTTTTTAATGAATTCCATTCCCTTAAACCTGGTATTCTTGTAGCCAAAGTAGGGTTGTCCCCAAGGTTGAAAATGATTTTGGGGCTTGGCCAAAACCAACTCCAGAATCCAGATAACTTAATCTAGATTTAAGAGATTAATTGGGGCAAGGGTCAACTGACAGGTGGAAGAAGTATTAGGGGAGAGAGAAAAGGGATTGAGAGAGTGAAAGAGAGAAACAGTGGAAGATGAAGCATGGGAGTAGACTGGTGTAGTTTGGAGTCAAGTATCAAAAGTACAATTTTTTATAAATTTTGAGCTACATGGGTGGTTGCCATGAGCGTATCCTTCTTACAACTATATATGTTGTATGTTGCAATAAATGGAGGAGGCTGAATCACAACATAAACAAAAGGGGCCTTCCTAGACGATTTTTAAAATACCCAATCATTGATTTTCTCTTGATTTTCACTCTCTTTGATTCAGATCTCACTTTTTCCAAACCATCAGACTGCTAATTTGTTCTCCCCTTCTGCTTTACAGATATCAGATTGTTAGTAGGGCTTTGAGTCTGAAAATCAGATATTTTATGGGGAGAGTCTTGTCACTAATAAAATAAAGTTCTTGGTGAAGATATTAGAAAATAAGCTTCACTCCTTCTAAATTTCTGTTCAATTTATTTTATCAATTGCAACTACATTATGATAAGAAATATTATTATCCATTCATTTATAGAACATGCATTGGGCCCACAGATTCTGGACTGGATTCCTGACCTTATTATCTATGTGAAGTTTACAGGTTGTCCCCACATCTACTTAGGTTTTCTTGTCTTTCCTCAGTTATGGTATATCAAATCTATCTGAGATAAATTAATTGGTACCTGCACTTGATTTATGTTAAAGGTTGCTGGGATGACATTGATAAATCTTTTACAAAGCATAAAATGCTTTAAAGCCAGGATGTATTCCAAAAAAAAAACAGCATCATTGTTGTCCCAGTAGTGTTTATGTCTGATGTGGGCTCTCTGATTATTTTATTTCACTTTTTTATAAGAATGAGATCACACTTGGTCAGTCAACACCACAGGACTGGAGTTTGCCATGTTTTCTGGCAGTACTGGATACATTTCGTCTCATAACATTTTCTAAAATAAAGATATGACACGTTAAAAGCCCAAGTATAAAATTTTGGAAATGTGTCAACGGTAATTTGTTTAATTGGTTAAAAATATATGATGTCAGTGCTTGAAAGCTGCTCAAGAGATGTTCAAGGACCATGAAAGAAGACACCATGTGAGGAAAAAAAGTTATACTGCATTGATCTGAATTCAGACCTTCATACCTCTCTGGCACTTGTGTTGTTCGACTCCTAGGGGAAAGGTAAATGGATTATTTTCAGAACTCTCTTCATAGGTAGTTGGCACTCATCTAATCTGTTTGATAAGTTTAGGCCTTTGATGTATCCATGTAATGAATAATGGAATAAAAGAATGCTGTGTCTTTAAATTCTGTTAATGATGCCCAGACCCGTTTTATTTATAACATAGTAAATTCCTTACATGGATAGGAAATATTTACAAAGAAACCGCTATTTGGTCTGTCAAAGCTTGTTTATTTCCTGTGAGCTATTCCTACCCTCCTGTTAATCCTGAGGCAGCATCTAATGTTTTCAGAACAGAGGCCAGCCTTCAAACCAATATGCCTTAAATTGGCAAAAAAAAAAAGCTTCACTATACTGGTAATCAGGGGTTTAATGCTTCAATCAGTGATGTATTTTGGCCCTGCTGAAATATAATTATTTCTCATCCTTTTCCGCATCTTCCAAATTCATGCCTGCTCTTGCCTTTCCTTTTTTTTCAAAACCAGCATTAAATTTCATAGGGCAAAAGGACAGCAAATAAGGGCACAGTAAAAGCAGGAGGTTATCGTGAGTCTCACATGCTATAAGTTAACCAACACAGCTCTCAATATTTACTGAGATCTTTCATTGCTCAGGCCTCACATATGATTTGCTTTTTGAACAAGTTTGCTACATTGCATTGGTCAGTGAGTTTCATGTTTTTTCTCTGACTCTCTGACTCTCTGTGGAGGATGGTAAACTAGTAGTAGAACATCCTTTTAAAACACATCAAGGGCATATATATATATATATATATATATATATATATATATATATATATATATATATATATATACTTTTATATTGTTACTTTTATACTGTTATATTTTATATATATAAAAATCAAAGTGCTTAAATAATTTATTATACAGAAATTTAGGTTGAAATTGCTTGCAATTATTTTTTGTATTTTAATTTTCAACTTTATTGATTTTCATTCTCTCCATTTATAATTCTGTTTTCAATTTGAAAAGATGAAAGTCATATCCTGTGGGACTGGGAGCACAGGTAGTATGCTACAGGCTAAAGCCCCAATAACTTTGACAGGCAATCCCACGTGGCAGGACACACAGTGAATTTCTTTCTTCAGCTGCTCTTAGTAAATAAAGTAAATTTCCCTATACTGTATTTGTCTTTTTGATATACTTATTGATACTATTTTACTGAAATTATATTACTCTAATTATTTTCTGTAGCTATTATTCTCTTGAAATATAATACAATTATTTTGTTTTGCACCAAAGCTTACTATGAAATGCTCTAAAGTAAGTAAAGACTAGATATGTTATAGATTGATTATTTTAAATTCTAAAACCTTTTATGCTAAGATTGCAAAGTTGAAAACAAATACTTTTTTTATAAACTCTAAGTTGTTCTAATCATGGCAAACTGTCTACTTATCAGTTTTATCTGCTGTATCCTTGCCATTATCTTCTGTTTTTAAATTTTTTTTTTTTTTTTTTCCTAACATACAGTGACTGCTAGAGTAGCATGTTAAAAGGTTTGTCTGTGTTATATGGAATGCATTTTGACATGATAAAGGTAAAATTTGCAGTTCTTACAGCTCATGTAAAATTACAGAGGGGAGCTACATGTATTCATTGAAATTCCCAGCTGGGGAACAACAGACTCATCTCATCGCAGTAGGGTTACGTAATCAGGCGTGTGCTGCTCTCCAGCAGGAACTGTTGAGGCCATCCCAGGTGTTGCTACCACTGCATCCTGATGATGAAACTGAGGCTTTCTTTCTCTCATTTGAGTTTACCACTACTTGTCATCACTGGGAGCATACAGAGTGGCCAAACACACTTGCATCGTTCTTGAGGGGACCAGCTCAGTGGGCATATTTTGACCAACTGAAAGCAAAAGGTACTGTTGAGATACAACGTCAGCCCGGACCAGAATGTGAGCATGTCCAGAGTGGAGGTTTGACCCTGAGTGTCAGACATGCTCCCAATGCATATGAACTATGGGGCAGATTTTCTTACCAGGCAAGTCCGTAGACATGAATACAGAACCATGTACGTCTCAGACAGCACATGTCACCAGCTCTGAGCCTATCCGTCACAAGGTAGAGCCAGTGGGATGACCTAAGGAAAATACCCATATCATCTACCAGAACCAAAAAGAGCCAAAGTGGAACTTGAAATGAACAGAATGCTAGACCTTGGTGTGATCAAGAAAAGTTTTAGTTCCTGGTCTAGAACCATATTGCTGGTCCCCAAATTTGCGCTTTTGCGACGACATGTCAACTTAATCAACTTTTACAATTTAATGCTTATCCAATACCACAAGTAGATGAACCCCTAGATTGACTCGGTATGGCTCAATACTTGACCACATTTGATATGACAAAATGTACTCTCAAATTCCTTTAAAGGAATTCCCCAAGGAGAAACCATGTTTAGCACCCCTAGCAGCCATTGACAGTATTGTGCCCTCCCATTTGGATTGCAAGCAGCTCCTGCTACTTTCCAACATATGGTGGATATAGTGCTTTGGCCCCACAATACCTATAGCAGCACCTATCTGGATGATGTTTTCATTTATTCAGGCACCTGGGAGGAACACATATATCAGTTTCATGCTATACTCCTGACACTGAACGAAGCAGGCCTTCATATCAATCTGAAAAAATGTTTTTTTGGATTGACAATGGGGAAATGTTTCATCTACTTGGCGGGCAGGTGTACAGTTTGTTCACAATGTGCCTAAGGTGATGCCATCATGAAGTGGCCCCATTAGAAAAGTAAGTAGTAAGTCCAAGCTTTCTAGGTTTAGCAGGGTACTGTCACTGGTTTGTCCCTTGTTTTTCCGAGATAGTAGCCTCCTTGAATTACAGTATGTAACAAAGAAGAGGACAATTATACAGTGGTATGGGAAGCTAAAAAAGAAGCTGCATTTGAAGATTTAAAACAGGTCATTAACTCAGCACCAATATTGATAACTCCAGATTTTTCTTTACATTTTCATTTACAGACCAACGCTTCAGACTCAGGTCTTGGTGCCGTACTGAGCCAAAGTGTCAAAGGTGTTGAATGCCCCATCATGTTCCTCAGCCAGAAACTACTGGATCTGGAGACCAGGTAAGCGGAGGTGGAGACAGAGAGGCAATTACATGAGCTATTAACTATTTAAGATATCAACTCCTGTGCCATGAATTCACTCTAGTGAGAGACCATGCACCCCTGTAATGGGTGGCACTTCACAAGGAATCAAGTCCTTGTATAACCAGATAGTTCTTGGATCTGCAACCTTTTTGGTTTAAAGTCCTTCATTGTCAAGGCTCTCTCCATGCCAATGCTGATTGCACACTCACATGTTTATGACTTTGATGTTTGGAATGCCTGACCCAGTGGGTCTGGGCTTCCTTTTACGCACATGCACATGCATTGGGGACAGCTTAAGGGCTCAGCTGACTGTAATTTAATCCCAGAAGAGTGTGGCACTATTTACTCCCTCTGCAGAATGGAAGATTGACAGCTTTACTACCATTGATGTCACTTCTGTCCACCTGCTGGATGTCATTTCTAGAAGATTTACCATCTTGTACAGTCATTCCTTTGACTTGCATCTGTGAAGATGTTTATTTTTCTTTTCAATGCATTTGTAACTTGTGCTTTGTTTACATTTATATGCCATTTGCTTACTGATGCCCCAACACTTTATGACTTTTTGTAGTTTTTCTTACATTGCTTTCATAATATACTCAATCACAAGAGACAGTAATGAAGGAAATGAAAATGACCTGGACAATTGAATGTCAAAAAAGAGGCAAAGGGTCAAAATAGGGAGACGAGTACATTTTTCATCAAAGCCAGGACTTTATCAGAAAACTAGGAGTCAAAAACATGTGTGGGATTCAACAAACTCAGAAAGACTAAATAAAGATCATTGGATGCAGCAAAACAAGGTTTATTAGTCAAGACTGAACATCCCAAAAATGCCCGGGTGATCGCAAAACTGACATCTCAAATGAGTGCACCCTGGGGAATTCTGGGAAAGATCTCCATGGAGACAGAAACAGAAACTCAACACAGTGGCACCCAAATAGGAAACAAAATGGAGTTGTGATAAAATGTGATTAAATAATTAACTTTTTCAGAAAAGATTCTAGATAAAACCCATATTTGAATTCATTGAGTCTCTAAACTTCTGGAATTTACACTAAAATGTATAAAAGTTGGAGATCATAATATAAACTCTGGTTTAAAAAATATGGCTGCTTTGCTTGACTACAATTTAAGATTAATATTTAGGCTGTGGTTACAACTATGTTTACTAGTTTTGAAATTTCCACCCCACTACTTGACTATGATTTCTGTTATATGCATTGAGCTTCAGTTATTTGTTTCTTGACTTACTGGTTTTGACTCGCAGCTTGTTATTTTGGTTACAACTGATCTCCCAATTTCTATTTCAATTAAAATCTGCTGTTGCCCTATGCAGTGTATACAATTGCTAGGCCCAGCTAAGATTTCTTTTCTGTTTATTAATTTTTTACTATTGCTTTCCTCATTTCATTATCATTTTTTATTATATATATTTTTTTATTAGCAAACCAGGTGTTTTGATAATGATTTGGATTTTGGTGCAGTTTGGTTCATAAACCTGTTACGGTACATCTTTATGTCTGATGCAAGCAGAAAAAACAATGCAGTTTTGTTAGCTTTTGAAACGCACTGATTGTTGTCCTGAACCTTTAGAGAAAGATTTATTGAATGTACTTGCAATCACAGTGTTATCAAGTCATGAGATTTTTTGCTGGTCGTACAACAATAAAGAAACAAGATTTACATTTACAATATTTGTCAGGAAAGCACCCATTACATTGTGATCAAAGATTGATTTACTATTTAAGATAAAGTTATGTGGTGTAGTATTTAGAGTCAGTGCCTAACAGCTCCATAGATCAGGGTCTGATGTCCTACTAGGTCAAAAGCGTGTTCAGATTGGGGACCAGTAAATAAATAAATAAATAAATAATTCTAAATTGGTGTAAGCTGCTCTAATTTGGGGTGTTCATAACAAATGCAATGATTTACTTCATGAGGTAGAAGTAAATATAAACAAGAATAGGTGAACCAAATATTGGAAATTTTAAAATGTGTGGTTCAATTTAAATGTTTAAGTCTAACTATTATTGATTGTAATAGAACCATGAAATAATGACCTTGAAATAATCTAAAACAATACCCCACATTCTTATATTTGAAATTTGTCATTTTTAACCTCCTGGGAGAGGATGTTAGAGGGCAAGTACCACTGATAAAGAATCAGATATCAAAAATATTATTATATTCATGATCAGCAACCTCGAAATAACATAAAAGCAGCACTCCATGTGCCAATAATACTGATCCCCATTGTTTCAAAGATTTGTGAAAAGGATTAACTTTGACCCCTCGTATCCTAATATGTTGAACCCTTCAGTTGGTAGATGCAGCAAGCACAACTTCAAGTCTTTTTTATCAGTTTTGCTGAAAACACGTATTGGTTTATTCATAATCATAATTTTCTGCACAAAATTTGTTCCAAAAAATGAGTTTGAGTCAAATTAACATTTAGTGTGCAATTTTCTATGTGTTCCCCTTAATGGTTTTCTGACTCTTTTTTTCTACTCACTTCATCTCATGACAACTTTAATCACATTTCTTCACTGACTACTGCTTAGAACAAAAAGTTATATCGCCAATTTGGGATCCTGTGTTGGAGATCTTTTTGGCAAGGATTGAGATTTTTAGATTTTGAACAAGAAGCCATTAGAAATCTAACTTCTGAACTGGCAGCTGATCTGTATCGTGGTTTATTTAATTTAGTTGTGCCCTTAGCCAATGGCATAAAAGGGCGTAAAAAGTCACAAAGACTAAGGAAAAATTATAACACAGCTAATCCATATGTCAATATTGGAAACCTAGCTTTGGACACAAAATTTTTATTTAAGAATTTATTTATGACCCCTGTAGTGATAAAGGACTTTTATTTGAATTCTCTGATTGATACTGGAGACACAGCAAATTTTGTAAGATCACTTCTGTTCCATACATTTGGTAAAATTGCAATACTTTACACTGGTGCTCTTGGTGAATCGTAAGCCCATTGGATTGTCATGTATTGATCTAAGTTTATGTATTATATTGTTATTTTTGTTATTTTTGAGTGACTGTGTGGTTTACTTTTATGTGTTTTCTGTTATGTTTTCAACTATGTACTGTCTTTTAAAATGTGTCTCTTGCTATGACTGAGCCAAATTTGTGAAAAGAGGATAGGTTTTGAGAGGGTTAGGGTTATGGTTAGGGTTAGGGTTAGAGGCACATCAGAAAATAAAACGAGTCATTACCGGTAGGACAGAGAGATCAGAAATACAAAACGAATAACGCAAAGCAAATTCATAGTCAAAAAGAACATGCAAGAAAAATCAAAAAAAGAGAATCAGACTAAAGAAACACGAGACAATGAAATCTGTTTATCCAAATGTGAATAACAAGATGAGCATCATACTTGTAAATAATGTGTTGTAATTATGTCACATTTTTTGTGTGCTGAATGAAGGGACTCCCCCAGCAACCAGCTAGGGTCTTGAAGACCACCAATTAACAGTGCACTGAATTTTTTCACTTTTTTGTAATAAATTCAGCAAACCTGCAGATTATTTTGGGTATTCCCTTGTTAAGAAAGCATAGCCCTCATATTGATTGGGGTAATAAAGAAATTGTTAAGTGGATTATATTTTGTAAATGTAACTGTCTACATGAAGTCTCATGACTCCTGATCATCTGCAGTAATATTAACATTCCACCCTCTGAATGTCAAGAATATGAGGACAGTTTTAGCAAGGATCTGTCTTTAAAGATACCCCAAGACAGACAGGGTGATTGTGCTACAGACAAATTACCTGATGCTCCTCTTCCGAAAGAGAAAGTTTACATCTTATCTAAGCCTGAGAGTGAGGGTACGGAAAAGTATGTTTAAATAAAATTTGGATAATAGGTTTATAGTGCCTTCTAATAGAGGATTGCTTTTTCTTCCTGGGGAAAAAAAGGATGGAGGTTTACAGCTATGTATCGAGTATTAGTTTTATATCAGTTTTATTGAGTTTCATCAAGATGAAATATTATTTGTGGGATATGAGATCACTTGCAACGGTTTAGTAATGGACCACTCTAAGATAATCGCTATCTTAAGCTGGAAGCAGCCACAGAACATTAAACAACTACAGATGTTATTTTTTATGTGTCAGAAACATGTAAATATCAAAGCATCAACATAAATACAGTAGGAAAAGTATGTCTAGTGTCCACTGCCATACTGATGCAGGTTTGGTACATGTCCTTCATGTGTTATATTACATCATAATCATAGTAAAATCAGAAAGTCAACAACACTTAGTCTGACATCGTAATCGGAAAAGTAGCAGCGTGTTTCTTTGCAACATTTCTTGTTGTCTCCACAGTGTAAGTCTTAGTAACTTCCACATTTCCCATGATATGAACATTGGCAGGTGCTACACTGTAAACAGAGCTTAAGGGGCTAAAATCTTTCTTGTCCTTGCACTTGATTACCGTCATTTTGCCTTGCAGCTACAGTCACACCATGGTGAAGCTTCATGTGACCAAAGTCCAAAGGTGTATTTTGGTGGTTCAGTTGTAGGGTGGGTATGCATCACTTTCACTATCTGTCTGATGACCATTTCACATCATCTTCACTATCCCTCAAATCAAGTAATGGCTCACCTTCAGTTTATTCTGAAACTGGCCTTGTGAATTTCCCATTGGGATTAATAAAGTATCTATCTATCTATCTATCTATCTATCTATCTATCTATCTATCTATCTATCTATCTATCTATCTATCTATCTATCTATCTATCTATCTTTTGGCTTTTCGTTTTATATTGTGTTTCTGATTGACTAATATACCAGACTCATGAATATTGATGAGTTACCATAGAGGTACAATAAAGTAGCAGAACACACAGAAAATATTTGTTATTTCTTGCACCATGATGTTACTTCATCCGTTAGATCACAGTAGAATACTGTCCCAAGACTTAATTGGACTTAACACTGTAAAAGAGGATCATTATCTTCACCCCAAGTCTGACTCAAGCTTAAACTTAATAAAACAGAATTCCAACCCCGAGGTTAAAGCCATGGAAGTTAAACAGGAGAATTCATAAACAATTAATTCTAACCTCAATCAATTTTTGAGAAACTTACTTATTTACTACTGTCACACACGTGCGCTTAGGAAACAGTCAACAAGCCCAGAGGTGAGCAATTTATTATCTGTCAGGGGGTTGTATTGTGGTAATAATGCCTCTCTTTCTACTCTTATAGAACCAAGGAAGAAAAATAACCTACTCACACAATCAAGAAATCTCACTCTGGAATACGACTCCACAACAATATCTACTTCCAGTCCTGTTTTGATGACGTCACTTCCGTCTAGCCCGAATGACGCCACTTTTTCCGGTCCCTCATTGATGACGTCACTTCCGTCCAGTCCGAATGACGTCACTTCCGGTCCCTCGTTGATGACGTCACTTCCTGCCACATCATCTCCGGCGGCCATTTTACTCTCTGTATAAAAGCCAGCAATTCTGCTACCATGTTGATGAATGTCTCATTTAATTTTGAATAATTTTTTGACCATTAATTGCATCCAAGCAATATATGTGGCAATTCCCCAACACTTTATATTTGTTTGTGATATTATTTCATCACACTACCAAACTAGTGTTAAGGCTTCTGGATCCTAACCTACTTATTTATGTAGAGGTGGATGTCTTAGGATTGGTACCATTTTATCACAGACATTTCCTGACACTGGCTTAACTTACCCATGTGTATTTTACTTTAAGAATGTCAGCCTAACAGAACAGAGTTATAATAATAATAATAATAAATTTTATTTATATTGCACTTTATATTTTAGCATGTAGTAACCCAGAACTGTTGGCAGTTAAATCAACACTGGAAGAATAGTGACTCCTATTAGAGGGCATTACCTTCCCATTTGTGATTTACATAAATCACAAAAATGTAATTTACTTAAAGGCTGAATGCACAATAAGCATGATAGGCTCTGTCCTTCAGTCATTTTTATTAATATACCTCATATGATCCTGGTAGATGAAACATCTGTTTTGCCATTTCTACTAAGTTATACAAACCTGATGCAGTGACACACTTCTATTAGTAACAAAAAAATTCTACCTCCAAAAAAAATATTAGAAATAACTTTAATCATGTCCTTAGATGACCTTGGTGGAATTGATTAGGCATGTTCATGGCAATGATTCTAACCCAGCAAAAATGCAAGAGAGGAAATGTTATATCCTACCAGAACTGAGAAGCAAGTTTTTTTGGACCAGCATTTGGCTGTTAATCAAATTGTAATGAATGTAAAGTATTTTGGTGGGAAAATATGTCCAAAGAGATACATGATTATGTGGGTGCTTCTGAAACATGTTGCAGAACTAAATCGTCACAAGGATACACCATTGGCTTGTTGAATCCTATCCCTGCTCCAGAGTGTCCATGGGACTTATATCCCATGGTCTTTGTTACTAATCTTCCTCCTTCTAATGGCGATACTACAATATTAGTAATTGTAGACTGATTCTCAAAATACACTCAATTTTATTTACCTCAAAAATTTTCTTCACCTCAAATTTATGATTTTCTTGTGTGTTTACATGGTTTTTGATGTGTTAGAAATTCTTTTGTGAGTATATGGTTTGTAAAGTAAATCTCATCTTCAGTATATAACCCAGAGTCTAATGGACAGACCAAGCAGATCAACAGAGGTTTAGGGAAGTTAATTCTTCTTCCAGTGTACAGTTAATTCTTCTTCCTCTGACTGGGATGACTTGTTGCCTTTGGCAAAATTTGCAAGGGACATGTTAGTTCAGTCAGTGTTAAAAATGTCCCCATTTAAGTATTAGTATGGATTCAACATTGATTGATTAACTTCCCTTTTGCTTTTTCCTCTGTATCAAGTGTGACAGTGTATCTCATTAATCTGAAGGCAAAGTGACAGCTGGTTTTGTGGAATCTAAATAAGGCAAGTGACTCTGCCAAAAGGTTTTCAGACCATAGAACAGAGGCTGCACTTCACGTTCAAGACTGGGTAGAGGTTGTGGTTTGCCACTCGCAATATCCATCTAAAGATTTGATCCAGCAAACTGGTATCATGATACACCGGCCCTTACATAATTCTACAGTGGCTAGGGCCATTGTTTTACAGTTTCGCTTTGCCTATACATTTCAAAATACATTCTCTATTTAAAATATCCAGATTGAAACTCATTGGTCAAAGTCCCTTATATAAACTACTCCCAAGAAATAACCACCGTGATAGATGGGTCTGAGGAATATGAAACCCAGACACTGCTGGGTTCACATTAGTATGGTGTAGGAGTAGAATACCCTGTTCTTTGGAATTCTAAAGTGAAATTCATGCCCCTTAATTGCTGATGATTTTATACTTAATTCCCAGAGAAGCCTGATGAGTATTTTCTGAGACTGTGCCTTAAAAGGTGGGCTCTGTTACGATTGGTATATTTTATTACTTTTGTACCTTTTCCACAGTGTCTTTGGTTTTGTATGCCTCTTTCTTGACCTCATGGAATTCAATGTTGCCATATATTTCTTTAAATCTTTGTTCCTGAAAGACTTGTGATTTCTAATGTCTTCCCATAATGCAATTTTAGCATCAGCTTGTTTACTACTTTCTTCTTGCACAATACAAAAACACAAAATTAAAGTAACTAAAAATTGTGACCAGGATGTTTCACAAGCATTAAGCCTTTTAGCCTTATGATAATATGGTTACTGTAAATTGTAAATGGTTGTTCAGTTCTCTAGAGCCAGTTGTTCTGCCAGAATGGAATTGACAGTGAAGAAAAGTAAAGAGTTAATGTCAGACGACAAAGGACAATGCCTGGTCAAAATACAAAAAAAAAAGATTATAAGCAAACATCAAAAAAATGAGCAAAGAAAACCAATACACAAATCAAACAAGTTCTCCAAAGAAACAACCAAAATCCTGCCTTCCTAAGAAGATTATCTATACTAACTACTGTAACACTGCAATGTATTTTGTTTTAAAATCCAAAATTTTGGACATTAGGAGAAGTGTGTAACCATCTTAAACATTCTTTAGGCAATCTCATGGTAAATAAGAACAACATGGCTGCCTATCTGAAAAGACAAACAAACAAAAATACAGGAAACAAAATGGTGCCACAAAAATAAATCAAAATAACAGTAAATTTTGGTCACAACTTGAAAATGAAGCAATTGTTACAAAACAATCACAAAAATTCAATCTGCACTCTTTAACACCTCAGAATCATCATATCAATAATACCAGTCATGTAACACAAGTTTAGTGGCTAATAATTCATTATTACCCACATAATAATAATACCCACATGGCGCCGACTGGTGTGGCTGGCCGTCTGATCGTCTCGCTAATCTATGTTTTATCTTTGTTTTTTTGTATTAGTTTATCCCAACGACCCCTGTCCTACAAGTTGCTTGCTTTCCTCTCAATTTTCATCTCCTGTTGCGATATTATGTTCTCCTCCACCTTTGTATTATTCATCTGCTGACTTCTTCACCTGGATGCCGGTGTTCACCTGTATCAGCGAGCTGCATGCCTCTCTGAGACGCAAACGCACCTGCCGCCGACATGGAAAAAGAGCCGGTATTGCTGTTAAACAATGCTGACTCAAGTCCCAGAGCTTGGTTTCCCGATGCTTGCGAGTTGCCTACGACCCATCTTCTCCTGCACAGGACTCCATCCCTGGTCCATGGGCACTGGATACTGGATTTAATTTCTCCATCTCAAGGCGGCATCACTCTTCCTCGGTGTGCTCTCGTGAAGTAAACGCTGCTCATCTTTGCACGCTCACCCGTGCTCATCACACAGCATGCTCTTCTACTTCCATCAAGGCTGCTCTATTGAACGTGAGATCAGTGTCTAATAAAACTTTTATTCTGCAAGACTTTATTATCTCAAATAAACTGGATTTTTTTTTCATCACCGAGACCTGGATTGTACATGGTGACTCTTCAAGTTTTACTGACTTGGTACCATCAGGTTATTCATTTTTAAACTCTCCTCGGTTGAGTCGTTGTGGAGGGGGCATTGATAGATAGATAGATAGATAGATAGATAGATAGATAGATAGATAGATAGATAGATAGATAGATAGATAGATAGATAGATTGCCACTGTTTTTAAAAGTATGTTCTTGTGTTTGAGCCTTACAAAGGGTCCATTTAGTAGCTTCGAACTGCAACTTTTCGAAGTGTGCAGCTCCCCTTCTTTGTTGTTTACTGTGGTTAATAGGCCTCCTGTAATTAATGATATCTTCATTTCTGAATTCTCTGATCTCCTGGCTGATATTACCCTCTCCCAAGTATTTATTGTTGGTGATTTTAACATTCACGTTTGTTGTCAATCGAAACCTTTGGTTAATGATTTTTTATCACTATTGGACTCATTTGATTTTATCCAGCATATTAATACACTAACTCACTCTCTCGGTCACACCATTGATCTCTTTCTTACATGTGATATTTTAGTTAATAATATTGATTTATGCGATGTTTCTTTTACTGATCACTTTTCTATAATGATGGATTTGAATATTACTGTTGATGTTCCTACTACTAGATGTGCTCCACGCTGTTTTCACTTATTAAATTCTTCTAATATATACAATTTTAAAACCATATTCTCTAGTCTTGATGTACATGTTCAATATGAGGGTATCGATGATTCTGTTTTA
This sequence comes from Erpetoichthys calabaricus, assembly GCF_900747795.2. Taxonomy (NCBI): domain Eukaryota; kingdom Metazoa; phylum Chordata; class Cladistia; order Polypteriformes; family Polypteridae; genus Erpetoichthys; species Erpetoichthys calabaricus. Next base: position 86,370,184 of record NC_041405.2, on the reverse strand, counting down.
GAATTTAATTCTTCTTGTAAAACAGTTTTAGACTCAATTACTCCACTCAAGATACACTGTAATAAGGGAAGACCTCCCTGGCTAAATGAAACTACACAACTGCTGCACCGCTCCTATCGAACGGTGTTGGAAAAAAGATGGACTGATTGTTTCTAAACAGATTTTTAGGACTTCTCTATTCAACTTCCAGGTTGCAGTTAAGAAAGCTAAACATGATTTCTTCAATGATTTATTATCCTGTCATTTTAACAATTCCTATTTAGTTCAATTAATGTGACCATTCACCCTCATTTTGTGATGGGATTAAATAGTACTGTTCTTTCATGTGAGCAGTTTCTTTCATTCTTTGTCAGTAAAATTGATACACTCCACTGTGGTACTGTTCCAACTGGCTATGAACTTCCTACTGTTAATCATGGCATTGTCTTGGAATCATTTGATCTTGTCTCACTTTCACAGTTAAAAAGTACTATTGACACCCTTAAACCTACTCTCAGTCCTCTTGATATTGTACCACCATGCCTCTCAGTGGAAACCTTTGATGTTTTGGGTCCATCTTTACCAGCCACTATCAATGGTTCTATCAATGAGGGGGTTGTGCCCTCATTTTTTAAACATGCTGCGGTGCATCCCTGTCTAAAAAAGGCAGAATTAGATCCTGGAGTTTTAGCCAATTTTCGCCCGATTTCCCAATTGCCATTTCTGGCTAAAATATTAGAAAGAATTATTTATAATCAATTGGTTGATCACCTTAACGCCAATAATTTATTTGAGATCTACCAATCTGGCTTTAGGCGTTATCATGGTGTTGAGACGGCCTTCCTGAAAGTATTCAAAGACATCTCTGTTATTACTGATTCAGGTGGCGCTGCAGTCCTTGTCCTCCTTGACCTGTCTGCTGCCTTTGACACCATTGACCATGAGACATTGTTGTTGCGCCTTGAACATCTTGTTGGGCTTAAAGGAGCTGCTCTTAACTGGTTCAGGTCATATCTAATTGGTAGACACTTTTCAGTGACTTTAAATTCCTCTTTTTCGTCTACTGCTTCTCTTAAATGTGGTGTTCCTCAGGGATCCATTTTGGGTCCTATTTTATTCTCTATATACCTTCACCCTATTGGAGCTATTTTTAGGAAATTTAACATTTCTTTTCACTGCTATGCTAATGATACACAGGTTTGTATTCCCGTCTGCAACTCTGCAATGAATCAACTGCACAACTGTCTTTTTGAAATAAGATCCTGGATGGCTAATAATTTTATTGATCTGAATCAAAATAAAACGGAGGTGGTTATAGTGGGTCCATCAGATAAAGCCCAAATTGTTCTTGGACTTCTCGGCTCTTTCTCTGTCTTTTGCAAACCTCAGGTCCGCAATCTTGGTGTTATTTTTGACAGTAACCTCTCTTTTGACTAACAGGTTAATTCTGTAGTCAAGAGTTGCTTTTTCCAGCTTTGTCTTTTAGGTAAGATCAAGCCTTTTCTATCTTCTAGGGATCTTGAGAAAGCTACTCATGCTTTTATCTTTTTTTGCCTTGATTACTGCAATTTGCTGTATTCTGGGATTAGCAAATCCCTGATACGCAGGTTACAGTTGGTCCAGAATACTGCCGCTCACTTTCTGGTTGGGGCAAGAAAGTCTGATTCTGTTTCTTCAATATTAGCTTCTTTACACTGAGTGCCTGTCAGTTTTTGAATTGATTTTAAAATCTTGTTGCTACTTTTTAAATCTTTACATGGGCTTGATCCTGCCTATTTATCTGAATTGTGTGCTTTACACCAGCCATCTAAAGTGCTTAGATCTTCTGGTCAGTTGTCTCTTGTTGTCCCTCGTACCAAGTGTAAAACTAAGAGGGACAGGGCTTTTGCAGCTGCTGCTCCTCGCCTGTGGAACTCTTTACCTCATCACATAAAGGAGTCGTCTACAATTGAACTGTTCAAAACATGATTAAAGACTCATTTCTATTGACTTGCTTTACGTGACCTTCAGTAATACTGATGGTTTCCTCATTATGTAATCTTACTTCTATTTATTATTTATTTTATTTATGTTCATTTATTGTATTTCTATTTGTGTTATTTCATTTTAATTGTATGTTTTTCTTTAATTCTATTGTTGTAAAGCACTTTGGCCACAGCATTCCTATGTTGTTTTAAATGTTTACAATAAAATGACAATAAGTTTGGTCTTTGGATGTTAATTTTTTGGATTAAAAAGTAAATGCATGTAATCTCCCCGTATCAGGTAATTCTTGAGGCAAAATTGCTCAAAGAATTGTAACCAGAGAACTCAAAGTTGATTATAAAGTAGTACTGGTAAAGTTTTTGAAATAATACAATATTGAAAAACTAGGAATTGTATAATTCTTACTCTATTCAGAGTATTGATGGCACTCTTAAATAGCTTAATAGACAAATTTGTAGTCAGGGAATGGGCAAGAGGTTCAAGGCCAGAAGAGATAAAACTAAACTGATATATCAGAGGTAGGATTAAAAAAAAAAAGACAGAAGCTAAAAGCAAAGAAGGTTTCAATTTAGAAATCCTAACACTGTCTTGGGTTTCTTTTCCCTGACTAACACTACCGCAAAGTTTGTTTTTAGAAAGGATCCATATTCAGATATTAGAAAAATCTCCCAAAATGGCAGCAACAATCTAAAAAAAGAACAGAATAACAATATAAAAAATAGGTAATAAGAAATAAATATGCCACAATTGACTCAGGTAAGCTGAAACCATACATTTATGACAGGTACAGTATCTACTGCAAACAGAAATTAAATTATTTTGTTTTTGTCATTTCTCCTTTAATAAAATGTTTCACCTCAAAGTAGCAGGTCAGCATGCACAAAAGGAAGAGTAAGAGCTCATCATGTCTAGGGTATGGAAATTAGTAGGTTTGCATATTTGTTAAGCTCACAAACACCAGGCAGACACATACTGAACTTACCTTATGCTGGATCAAGGTGATCTTGGGACTGAAACACTCAAGTGTGAATCATTGAACATCTCAAGAATCAGATGAAGAAATAATTGGGAGCACATAATTGGTGTGTGTGAGGTCAGGCAGTCATCCCTATGTTTTTTCTGTATATATTTGCACCAGGATTGTGACAATACTGGTAAACGCTCTCACATTTGCTGAGAAAGATCTAGTTGCTTAGTGGAACAGCACCACTGGAGGACTTTCAAATGATGAGGCAGGTCCTCTTGTGGCATATATCAGTGTTTTCCACCTTCCACAGAGAGATGTCACAATCCACGGATATTGGGGACATGTCTTTGTCTATTGGGTGATGAATAAAAAAGGTGAGATAACTTTCAAGTCATCCAGTATGAGGTTGATTACTAACTGCTTGCCATCATCAGAGTGTTAGGCTTTTGCCTGTAATTAGTCCTTGTCCCAAAAAGTATATAGGCTTTACATAAAAAAATAACTAGCAGTACAGTGAGAAATTACATAAAAATAATGATTGTAGAAGGAGAGAGCACTATCCTTCTGACTCAGAATAATAGCTAAGACACTGGCGAGCACCTTCTTCTATGCGGTGGTGTGCTGGGGAGGCAGCATAAAGAAGAGAGACGCCTCTCACCTGAACAAACTGGTGAGGAAGGCAGGCTCTATTGTAGGCATAGTGCTGGACAGTTTGACATCCGTGGCAGAGCGACGGGCTCTGAGCAGGCTCCTGTCAATCATGGAGAATCCACTGCATCCACTAAACAGTATCATCTCCAGACAGAGGAGCAGCTTCAGCGACAGACTGCTGTCACTGTCCTGCTCCACTGTCAGACTGAGAAGATCGTTCCTCCCCCACACTATTTGACTCTTCAGTTCCACCCGGGGGGGTAAACGTTAACATTATACAAGATTATTGTCTGTTATACCTGCTTTTTTATCACTCTTTAATTTAATATTGTTTTTTTATCAGTATGCTGCTGCTGGAGTATGTGAATTTCCCCTTGGGATTAATAAAGTATCTATCTATCTATCTATCTATCTATCTATCTATCTATCTATCTATCTATCTATCTATCTATCTATCTATCTATCTATCTATCTATCTATCTATCTATCTACTGGACCAAAAGTGTGTGCATGAATTTAATGTAAACAAACAGATAAAAAATTATAGAGGACACATGTTAAAAAGAACAAAAAAATCTGATATTTCTGAGTCTGCTTTCCTAGGTATTTGCACTCTTTTCATGACCTTACTTTCCCACCACCCAATTATCACTCTAAAGCACTACCTTTTCAAATCCTGTCTCTTGTACTCCATCTTCCTCTCATGATCCTGACTGCTTTTCTTCTCACATGTTAAGACATCACCCTAACTATCATACTGAACCTATAGTTATGACCTTTGACCCGAGGCTGTTTTATGCCACATCCTGGTTACTTCTGGTCAATCACATTTAAGGCAATTCTATTATCTACACCTCATGAGCCTGCAGGTGCAGCTTTCACTAACCAGTAATTGACTGGGTTTTGAAGCCATCTTGCTTCTGAATAATTTAAGGGGCTTTATGATTGCTCATTCCCAGTCGGGAATCATAAGTCTTGAACCCAAAAAACACATCAAGGTGTGAAACTACTTGCCTCCTGTCAGAAATATCTGACCATGCCCTTAAGTTTCCCCTAAATTTTTCTTACATGTCTTCTTGTGATGCCCGTGTTGGCCACTGCTGGCATCATCTCCTTGTCTTTGATAGTCATGTACAGAGTTGGACTAGTGCAATGAGGACTAAAACAAACAACGGTTGCTGCAATAAACTGATCTGTGCATTTATTCAAATAAATTAGCATTGTCAAATAAATAGTGCAGTGCAAGTTCTTTTCAATAAATAAGTAAATAATCCCATAAAATTAAGTTGTTTATGGAGAAGTTAAAATACAAAAATTAATGATTATTAATGCATTCAAATCAAGGAGAAAGAAGCGCCTTTAACTCAGTAGCAGTGCTTCTCTCTTTTTGTCTCACTTTCATCTGACCCTGCTCACCCATTTTCTAGAGAAACGCAATGTGGTGTGAGAAGAAGAGACACCAGACATCGCAAAGGTTTGGGGTAGCCACCCGTATAATATGTTCCTGGCTGCAAAAAGAAGAAGGTTTTTCAAGCAAGTAATGGGTAAAAGCCAGAGTCCAAAACAGAACTGAATTCCAGAGGAAGGGAGGGAGGCTTTATAGGAAGTGTGGAAGAAGTGATGTCGTCCTCAGGGTCAGGGCCGGAAGTGATGTTGTCCTTGGGCCCAGTGCCGGAAGTGATGTGTCCCAAGTTGAGGCAGCGGTTCCTGGTGGGAAAGGTCTGCAGGAAACTTAGAAAGAGAGTTAGTGCACCCCGCCACCCCTTGGGCAGATGTGTTACCACTAGTCTTTAGGCCGTTCAGCTGCCTCCTATTCGCACGTGTGTGACAGGGGCCAAGACCCACAACTGACTGTCCTCTCCAATCACCTTCCCTCTGCATTCACAGAGATACACTAAGCACAACTCTGTCTTCCCTCTGCCTCCCATAGCTGAGGATCCCTAGGAGTTCTTTGATTCTGTGCTTTCTTTTTCCTACTTAGTCTTCCTTGATTTTTTTCCACCCATCTAACCTACTCAAGCTCCTTTTATGCTTTGTGGGTGCATGTGCCTTAATTACAACCTGCGGACCGATGCAATCTGCTCATTTCTGCATCGTTCACCCCATGGCCACTTGAGACCCACCCAAACCCACAGAGGCCAACTAACATTATTTAATTTTAAAACTCGTACTTTCACAGACCCTATACTCACTTCACCACACTTCCCCAGAGTCATTCAAGTTTTGTTTATAATTGGACTGTGGATCTCACTCAGTTTTGCAGGAAGGTATTCAACGGATGTCATCTTTGCCACTGTATTTGTGTACTTGTTACTGCTTAACAGGACACGCACTATCCAAGAACATTTTTTCCTTTTACTTGGCTTTTGGATAAAGCAATCTCTTTCAGTCACGCATGCATCAAATATGCTTGCTTTGCAAAATAAAACAACATTGATTTGATGGCCCTCCTGCTGCTGATTAGATTTAGTCTTTAACTCCGGTTTGATTTGAAGGTCACAATGAGAAGTAGTTCAAGTTTTATATACAAACCAGAGCCAAACTTCTAATTGGTTTTAATAACAGTCTGTAAACCAAGATTATAAAACTGCGCAGAATTCAAATTTAACTTTAATAGAATTCTTGTCTGTGAATGTTTGTGGTTGCCATTAGTGAAGTATCATGCACTTTTTTGTAGTTGCTTTGACAGGCAAACTGTTAAAGAGTGTACTGAAGTCATTGGAGTTCTGAGTACATCAAACACCATAGGCAGTGCTTTGCTCCACTGTATTTCAGTTTCCATTTTTTTGACATAGTTATTCCTTTCCATTTCCATCAGTATTACATTAGTATCATCTGGAAGAGCCACACTGATCAAGAGGCACCTCCTTTAGGCTGCTATAACATGCTTGATGTTTAATGAAAACATGACATGCCTCCTGAAACTTCGACACATTGCTATACAAATGCATTGAACTTATTTCCAAAGTGAAATATAATACACAAAAGCACAACGTTTCACTAAATTTCAAAGAGACGGGAATCAACTTGTATTGTTGTGCTGCAGGGTAAAATGCATACTTATAACTCTGAGGCTAAGGATCTGTGCTGGTATCCCGAAGGTTGCCGGTTCGAATCCCCATCACAGCCAAAAGAGATCCTACTCTGCTGGGCCCTTGAGCAAGGCCCTTAACCTGTAATTGCTCCAGGGGCACTGTACAATGGCTGACCCTGCGCTTTGACCCCAAGTGGTATGTGAAAACGAACAAATTCCTAATACAAGAAATTGTATAAGGCGAAATAAAGAACAAAAACAAAAAAAAAACAAAGAACAAAACTCATTCTGTCTGGAGAGGTGGGCGCTACACTTCATTACAGTAATCCCTCACCTATCGCGGGGGTTACGTTCCAGAGCCCCCCGCGATAGGTGAAAATCCGCGAAGTAGCGACCTATATTTATTTTATTATTTATACATATTTTAAGGCTTTATAAACCCTTCCCACACTCTTATAAACCTTTCTCACTCTCTTGTTAACCTTTCCCACACTCTTATAAACACTTCCTATGCTCTTAAACACCTTCTACATTCTTAAACACCGCAGACCAACACTGCACACTGCACGCAGCGATCAGACGTCAATGTGTCTGCACTCGCTTTGTGAAGGGGGGCAGCTGAACTCACGCTGAGCAGAAATGGACTTTGTGCTGCTTCTGCCAAAATGCCTGCTTGTCGCTCTGTGTTCGGAAGGAGGAGGAGTGTGTGTGTGGTTTTGTGAGGGCTGAACGCACGTTCGCTCAAACCCCCCTCCCCGGAGGCGCAGTTCGCATTGTCAAGGGGGTGGGGAGCTGAATGAACGCTAAGGAGAAGTGGACTTTGTGCTGGCTTTGTGCTGCTTGTTGCTCTGCCTGTCAATAATTTAAAAGCCTGTACATCACCAATTTTCCTGTCTCACTGTCTTGTCTTGCGTGAAGTTAAAATGTTTTATAATAGTGAGATGTTACTCATATCCTTAGCCCGACATACACATATCATATGTGTTAACAAAGTGTGTTTTATAAGTTTACATGTGTTTAAAGCATGTGGGATGGGTATTTTAAGGCTTAAACTATAAAAATGTTTATTTATATGGTCTTTCTATATCGCGGATTTTCTCCTGTTGCTGATGGGTCTGGAACATAACTTCCACGATAGGCGGGCAATCACTTGTATTTAAAAACCCGCGAAGTCGTGAATCCGCGAAAAGTGAACTGCGAAGTAGCGAGGGATTACTGTTCCTTCATTATTGTCAAAGGTGTTTTAAACTAGGCAAAAGCCAAGCGAAATTCGAAAATACCCAAATGTTGCCCTTTGTAAAACTAAATAACACAGATTGAAAAGCTCAACTATTAAAAGTGCATTACACAAGTGTGGTATAACACAAAATATAATGTACAACCAACCTTGTGATATTTACACTCACACACAAACACATGCACACACAGGCACAATGTATATATGTAAACTTAAGAAATACATCATTAACAACAGAACACAACTCCAGATAGATATTATTGATAAAGTTGACTTCTGAATATAGTAAATACCTGTCATAAACTGGATGTAAAATCTTAAATATATAAAACAATGGAAGGCATCACAAATAAGAAAACCAGTCCAGTCAGATCCCATGTGACATTATGTTTCCCCATTTAGCTTGGCCAGTTTTTTTTTTGTCACTTTCTTTTATTCACTTCTGATGCTATGCTCTTTTGAGAGTCTACCACTGCATTGAAAATTGTAAATTCTCGGCTGGGTAATTTAATTGAATATGGTTAAGTTGTGGTGTCTCAACAGAAAAAAAGGAATACTGATACCATATGATGATACTGCTGCTGTTTTCACCACTCTTTATATATGATATATAAGAACAGACCCGAAAACAGGTATTCAAGAAAAGAACCCCCTGTTATGTTACAGTTAGGGCTTTTCCTGATTTCTACAGTCATGTGCTGATTTATGGCCGAGTTAAGGTGATTCCTACTTAAGGCTGAGTGGCACAGGAAAGCATTAAGGTAATAATGTTCTAGAAACTGCCACAGTAATAAATCCTTTGTTGTTATCATTATTATTGCACAGGGACTGATATGTTTTGACTCTTGGAGGGCTCTTTAAGGTTTGTTTTGGTCAGTGCTTCTCCATATGCCTAATGCATTCAGCCTGCTCCTCCCTACACCAATCTTTCTCAGACTTTATGGTCTTGACCCCTGTGACCCAGTTTTGCTTTTTTTAGTTCACTGACGACCCACTAGCAGCAATTATAAACCCACCACCTTGGTGAAATATGCAATATTTGGGGGTTTCTACCTTGGTGAAACAAACTCACTTAGAAATATATAAACATATCACACAGCACTGCCAAACATTTAGGTGATACATCACTCGTGACCCACCAAGACCCATTTGCAACCCACCAAGACTCACCTGCAAACCAACTATGGTAAACTGTGACTCGTCGGTAGCAACCTGGGTCATGACCCAGGGGTTAAGAAACACTAACTTAGGTGACCCACTTGCAAACCAATGATGGCAACCCATGAGATACACAGCCTTATGTGGACCAAATGTGTGGACGATGAGACTTGGAGATCGGTTTGTGCTACTCCATACTGGCAGCCTCATATGCAATGATCTATACAATTTATTACCTACAAATGGCCAAATGTAATTTCATTGACTAACACTCTGATCATGGGGAAACTGTTCATTAACAACTGCATTAATGTTGAAAAATGTGATCATCATTGTCTAGATGTTTGATATGACCTGACATGCTTTTTTAGGCTTGGAAAAAAAATCAGCAAAGTCACACACAACTGTAAAATAAAAGTTAGAATTGGGCAATTCAGCACAATGCCACTTATTGAACAGATTAACAAGACTGTAGGCATGCAATACCTAGTAGCATAATTGATAACTACAGGTCAAATTCCGTTACACCGAATATCTTTACAACAAAATTTTTATTACAATGAAGTATTTTTACGGTCCTGACTGTTTCCCCATAAGACAGAGTCTATAAAAATCTTGTTACTATGAAATACATTCAGCAGATACTTTAATTACAAAGAAGTGACCTTGAAATGCCTGAATGAATCATCCACAGAGCAGTTAATACTATGGTCACAGCTCAGTTGTGAACAATGATCCCCGAACAAAAAAATTATACATATTTTTCTTTTGAACTTTCCTTGTACTGTTTTTTTGCTATTTTTTTCTGTGATTTTCAGTGATACCTTTTGCTTTTGCTTTTCAACATTTGAAAAACATCCATTGGAATTTAACTCATTGTCACACTCCTATAGAAGCGATGGTGATGCCTCCCTTCCGGATGAGCTGAACAACTTCTTCACACGGTTTGAGGTGCAGAACAAAGAGCCTGTGAGAAAAGCAACACCTCCCTCCACTGACCAGGCACTCTGTCTCTTCATAACTGACATGAGGAGGATTATATCCAGAGTCAATCCATGCAAGGCTGCAGGACCTGACAACATACCTGGTCGTGTGCTCAAAGAATGTGCCAATCAACTGGCTGGTGTCCTCACAGACATCTTCAACACATCTCTGAGCCAGTCGTCAGTCCCAGCATGCTTCAAGTCGACCACCATCATACTAGTGTCGAAGAAGTCATCAGTGACATGCCTGAATGACTACCGACCAGTTGCACTCACGCCAATCATAATGAAGTGCTTCGAAAGGTTAGTCATGTCACACATAAAGACTAATCTCCCTGCCTCCCTTGACCCTCTTCAGTTTGCATACCGCTCAAACAGGTCCAACTGAGGATGCCATATGCTCTGCTCTTCACCTCTCCCTGACACATCTGGATAAAAAAGACACATATGTCAGGATGCTATTCATAGACTTTAGCTCTGTACATAGTATTCATCTCTGCTCCTCTGAAACATTGAATATGGCACTATTAAATATTAGAGCTTTAACTAACAAGACGTTTTTTATCAACGATCTTATTAGTGATAAAAAAATAGATTTTATTGCACTAAGTGAAACGTGGCTTAGCTCAGATGGCGCAGCTGTTTTAATCGAATCTGCGCCTCCGGATTACAGTTTTACTCGTGCTGATCGCCAAGGAAAGAGAGGTGGAGGGCTAGCAAACATATACTCAAGCAGGTTAAAATGTAAAAATATCAGTTTTGGTAAATTCAAGTCTTTGAGTATCTCGCCATTATTATTCAGGGAGATTCTCACGTTCTAGTATTATCCGTGTATAGACCTCCAAAATTCAACGCATCTTTCTTTGAGGAATTCTCTGACTTGATGTCAATCTTAATTACGAACTATGACACACTCTTAATAGTCGGCGACTTTAATTTTCATATAGATAATCAATGTGACCAGAAAGTAAAAGAATTTATGAACCTCCTGGACTCTTTTGATTTGAGACAGCTCATTAATCAGCCTACACATAAAGCAGGTCATACGTTAGACTTAGTGATTACTAAAGGACTAAAAGTTGATATAAAGCAGGTCATTGATATTGGTCTATCAGACCATTTTCTTCTACTCTTTAATATAGAAATAATGATAGAAAACACTCATGAGAAGCATATTGTTAAAAAACGCTTCTTTGACTCATCAGCAGCTTTAAAACTTTCAAACATTCTAACCAATCAGTCCGTTTATAGTGCCAACTATAATAGCGAGGAGAATGTAAATAGTAAGGTGGAAAGATTTAATACTAAAGTGAGGGCTGCTGTTGACTTAGTTGCACCTGAAAAGACAGTTAAAAAATCTTCTAGCATTGTTATACCATGGAAGACCCAAAGAGTGTCTGATTTAAAGAGAACATACCGTAGAGCTGAGCATAAATGGAGGAAAACTAAACTAACTACTGACTATGAAATATTAAAAGTTAAAATAACAGAATACAATAACACAGTCCGTCTTGAGAGGCGCTGCTATTTCTCTAAGATTATAAATAACAATGCTAGTAATCCCAGAGTCTTATTTTCGACAATTGATCATCTGTTAAACCCAGGTAACTCAAAGGAATGCCTCCTAAGTACTTCCAGTAAAACCTGTGAGGCTATCGCTGTATTTTTCAATCAAACAATTAATGATATTAGAAATAACATAGTATATCTCCCCAACACTAAGGATCCTCCTAAACCCCAGTACCCCATAATAAACAAATTAAAGTCTTTCACTAGGATAGATTTACCTGATTTACATAAAATAATTTCTCAAATGAAATCCTCCACCTGTGCCCTTGACCCAATACCAACAAATTTTTTCAAAGAAGTATTGGGCGTGCTTAGTGATAATGTTCTTGACATAGTAAATTCGTCATTAGATACGGGGGTCTTCCCAGACTGTCTTAAGACTGCGGTAGTTAAACCCCTACTTAAGAAAAATAATCTCGATCCCTCTGCTCTTGAAAATTATAGACCCATCTCTAACCTGCCTTTCTTAAGTAAAATTCTAGAGAAGGCAGTCATTATACAGTTAAATGAGCACCTCAATAAACATGCTATTCTTGATAAATTTCAGTCAGGTTTTAGAACAAATCACAGCACAGAAACTGCAGTCGTTAAAGTAGTAAATGACTTGCGGGTAAATGCAGACAGAGGCCATTTATCTGTTCTCATCCTCTTAGATCTGAGTGCCGCATTTGACACCATTGATCATAATATTCTTAAGAATCGCCTTAGTCAATGGGTGGGCCTCTCTGGCAGTGTCTTAAATTGGTTTGAATCCTACCTGGCAGGGAGAAAATTCTTTGTTAGTTATGGTAATTATAACTCAAAGACACATGATATTCTATATGGTGTTCCACAAGGCTCTATCCTGGGTCCACTGCTCTTCTCAATCTACATGCTTCCATTAGGTCAGATTATCTCAGGGCACAACGTGAGCTACCACAGCTATGCTGATGACACACAGCTGTATTTATCAATAGCACCTGATGAACCCAAATCTCTTGATTCACTAACACAATGTCTAACTTGTATCTCAGAATGGATGAATAGTAACTTTCTCAAATTAAATAAAGAAAAAACCGAAATCTTAGTGATTGGCAATAATGGATACAATGAGGCTATTAGAAATAAACTGGATGCATTAGGATTAAAAGTCAAATCGGAGGTAAAAAGCTTAGGGGTAACCGTTGATTGTAATCTGAATTTTAAATCGCATATTAATCAGATCACTAGGACAGCATTTTTTCACCTAAGAAACATAGCAAAAGTTAGACCTCTTATATCATCGAAAGATGCAGAGAAATTAGTTCATGCGTTTGTTTTCAGTCGGCTAGATTACTGTAACGCACTCCTCTCAGGACTACCCAAAAAAGACATCAATCGTTTGCAACTAGTGCAGAATGCAGCTGCTAGAATCCTTACCAGGAAAAGAAAATCCGAACACATTTCTCCAGTTTGATGTCACTACACTGGTTACCTGTGTCATTCAGAATTGACTTTAAAATTCTGCTTATGGTTTATAAAGCTTTAAATAATCTCGCCCCGGCTTATATATCGGAATGTCTGACACCTTATATTCCAAATCGTAACCTCAGATCCTCAACTGAGTGTCTCCTTAGAATTCCAAGAGCAAAACTTAAAAGAAGTGGTGAGGCGGCCTTCTGCTGTTATGCACCTAAAATCTGGAATAGCCTGCCAGTAGGAATTCGCCAGGCTAATACAGTGGAGCACTTTAAAAAACTACTGAAAACACATTATTTTAACATGGCCTTCTCATAACTTCACTGTAATTTAATCCTGAAACTCTGTATATCCAATTCATTATAATAACTATTCATTCAAAATCTGTACTAACCCCTACTCTCTCTTCTGTTTCCTTTTCCGGTGTCCTGTTGGTGGTGGTGTGCGCCACCACCATCTACCCAAAGCACCATGATGTTCCAACAATGATGGATGGATTAAAAGCCAGAAGTCTGTATGACCATCAGCATCAAGTGACTCCGTGAAAAACCCGAACTACAAAGAGGACTATTTCATTTATGTTAGGTAGAATGCCCAAAGGGGACTGGGCGGTCTCGTGGCCTGGAACCCCTACAGATTTTATTTTTTTCTCCAGCCTTCTGGAGTTTTTTTTTGTTTTTTCTGTCCACCCTGGCCATTGGACCTTACTCCTTTCTATGTTAATTAATGTTGTCTTATTTTAATTTCTTATTTTGTCTTTTATTTTTCTTCTCTTCATTATGTAAAGCACTTTGAGCTACTTTTTGTATGAAAATGTGCTATATAAATAAATGTTGTTGTTGTTGTTGTTGTTCAACACAATCATCCCACCAAAGCTGGTTGTAAAACTGAGAAGGTTGGGCCTGAACACCACCCTCTGAAATTGGATCCTGGACTTCTTGACAGAGAGGCCCCAGTCAGTTCGGATGGGCTACAACACTTCCAGCATCATCACACTGAGCACTGGAGCACCACAGAGCTGCGTGCTTAGTCCACTGCTGTTCACCCTGCTAACTCACGACTGCACAGCCACGCACAACACCAACCACATCATCAAGTTTGTGGATGATACGACGGTGCTGGGACTGATAAGCAGAGATGATGAAACAGCATACAGAGATGAGGTGGAATGGCTGTCCGCATGGTGTGAAGACAACAATCTATCTCTCAATGTCGACAAAACAAAAGAGATAATTGTGGACTTCAGAAAATCACGTCCTGCCCACATCCCACTTAGCATCAACGGTTTAGATGTGGAGACTGTTAGAAGTACCAGGTTCCTTGGTGTGCACATAACTGAGGAACTTACGTGGACACATAACACCTCATCACTAATCAAGAAAGCCCAGCAGAGACTACACTTCCTGAGGTGGCTGAAGCAAGCAAGTCTTCCCCCTTTCATCCTCACCATGTTCTACAGAGGCACCATTGAGAGTGTTCTGACCAGCTGCATCACTGTCTGGTATGGCAACTGCAACATATCCGACCGCAAGCACCTGCAAAGGATAGTGAAGACAGCAGAGAACATTATTGGGGTGCCTCTCCCTTCACTACAGGACATATTTTAGAAACGCAGTGTCCGCAAGGCCTGCAGCATTATGCAGGACCCCTTACGCCCCTCACATGGACTTTTCACACTTCTGCCATCCAAGAGAAGATACTGCAGCATCAAAGCCAGATCTGCCAGGATGCAGGAGAGTTTTTACCCCCAAACTGTTAAGACTCCTTAACACCAGGCTGCCCCCAGGACCTTCCACACGGCCTCAACCACCTCTAAAAACAGAACTTTTATACATGCCAGCCACTTTCCTGCAAAGAAAGTGTGCATGTAGAAAAAGAACTGAAAATCTCCTACTGACCTTTAAGTATTTTGACACTCTTGATATCCTTCTGCTGTGAAACATTCTGACCTGTCATTGTTTACACATCTTAAACAACTATTAGCATACACTGATAATTTCTGTATTATCTATTATATTACATATCTTACACATCAATATTGCTGCTACTTCTTTGTCCTATCTCTGCACAATGTCTTGTCTTGTTTGTGTTTTAATTTTTTAATTTTTAAATTTTAATTCTATTTTTAATTTATTTATTGCACATCATGTTGTTACACTGTGGACCCTGAGCTTCGCAATTTCGTCTATCTGTATACCTGTATATGGTTGAGATGACAATAAAGTTCAATTTGACTTTGAAGTGGCAAACATGAAAAAATGACAAGAGCTCACATTAGAAAAAAACTCTCGATTCTGGCAAAAAGAAAAAAAGATGTTGCTGGTGAATTTGAAAATTTTGCCATCAACACTGTCAACTTTCTTGAAAGACTGAGCAAAAATAGAAGAAAAATCTCGGATTGCACATCTTGGGCCTCAGCGCAAACGTATGCGAAGTGCTGCATTTGAAGACGCTGAAAAAGCAGTTTTTATGTGGTCCAGTGATGCTCGTTCAAGAAGCATTCCTGTTAGATGGCCACTCACTCAAGAAAAAGCAAAGTCACTGTTGTGAGGTTTTTAAACTCTTTTGTGACTTCCCCCAATGGGACGACATGCTGAAGACCGTCCCAAAGCGCAATCACAGAGTCTGTGGAAGACTGTTTATCTGTTTATCCTCACAGTGCTGCAGCGGCTCGCTGCCGGAGCAATTCCAAACAGATCTCGATGGGTGGTTTGGGCATCATTTGCACCCTAAAAGTGTACTATTGTATGGAAATGCTGAGAAAAATTCTTGTCAGCATAACTAGTAGACAAGAGGAGATGAAAATTAATGTGAAAGAAGCTATTGAAATGATTGCAAATGCCTGGACGCAAGTTAAAGAAAGCAATACAGCGACAAATTCAGAATCTCATTACTAGGAAATTTTCATTACAATGAAATATTTTTTAGGTCCCTGGCACTTCGTTGTAACAGAATTTGACCTGTACATCCTACTCCTGTGCTATTGACTTATTCCTCTAATTTTTGGGTCTTCCCTCATATTTTGATTTATTTTTGGACTTCTTTGTACTATTGAATTTTTGTAGCCAGTTCCTAATTTTTGGAGCCTGCTAGGCCGAACCTGTAGGCACTGGTTTGGGACTGGGTGTACAGTATGTACCTTCCAGGCAGTCCAGCGAAAGTCCTAGCCTGCTTTTGAGGTTATTTTTTAATGGCTCAAAACCCTTCTGCTACATCTATGACATCATCTCACTACACTTCCAAGGACATTAGTTTCAATCACCACCTTCCTGTTCCCGTGTAATGGTTACACAGGGGAGAGAAACAAAGCAGCTACAACCTTGGTGGGCATGGATTGTGGCATTGAAATGGATGTCACCATTAGATTGGTTGGCAGTGCAGATAAGAAACAAAGCACATGCTGCTTAGCTAACTGCAAAGACAAGCAAAACCAATGCAGCATTCCACTTGACTGACAGTTAGCTTAAAAGCAAGACAGAAACTAGATAGTTACTATTTCATCGCTACACATACAAAACAGCCATCTTAAGGTTTGACAGAGTTAACAACAGGCAACCAAAGAGAAACAAATAATTCCTCTGGGAGTTGGCCAGCTGGACCAACACAAAACAGTCTACTCGGTTGGAGGTAATGACCAGTAAGACATGGAGAGCTTAACAAGGCCTGGAGCAGTGACAGGGACAGGGACATCTGAAAAGAATAAACAAAAAAATCAATAGTCATAGCTTTGCAAAGGTTGACTTTAAAAGAACAAATAAGTGGCTGGTCAGAGAAAATTAAAAAACAAAAACAGAGCTCATTTTGCAGAGATCCTAAGATCCTGTTCATTACAGAGTTTCTGGTTTCTTACGGGATGGGACACACACAAATACATTATAAAACAACTAGGTATTGAAAACAAAATGTTTTTGAACTGTAAGGGGTAAAAAAAGCTTTTCCTTTTTTTTTTTTTGCCAAGCCAAAAATAAAAATATATACCTTTTTCATATTTCCTTGAATTTTTCAAGGAGGAACATTTTTCCTGCCTTTCCCACAACCCCAGTTAGTGCCACCTGGACTTATTCTGATGTCATCCACTCGCATGCCAGAGGAAATGTAGGTAGTAATTCCCAACTTAAGCCTGCAGTGTGCTTTGATGACATCACCTGACATTCATAACACCATTATGAGCACTAAACTAAACAAATGAAAAAATAAACACCAACAAAAGTTTAGTACAAATAGAAAATACCAGCTAAAAAAACAAAACTGGAAAACTGCACCAAATTACAATTAAAATGCCCTACATCTAGGCAGACAGACAGACAGGCTAAGAATGCTCATCATCTGAGAATCAGCAATACAATATGTTAGTTGCTTGGCCAGTTTTCATTCATAACCTGTTTAACTGGTGGGACTATGATTAATTGCAGAATTCTGTTTAGTTACCCTTGGTTGGTGGCAGCCCAGCAGGAGACATCCACACAAATTATGCTCATAAAAATTTGGAAAGCTGGAAATTATTTAAATAGTTTCCTTACCCACATACCAATATTAAACCACATGTGTGTAGCTCATGTACTCAGGCAGTATTACGGTCGCCATTAAATGGGAAACAAACTGGAGAAACATGAAGGAACATAATGTGTGTTTGGTTGGGGGGGTGAGGGGCTGGTGTCAAAGCTCCAGTGGCTGTAAACAAGGGGAAATGGCACATGCCAATTTATTTTTATGGAGCTGAACTTTAAATAAAAACACACACATTTTCATTCTTAAATTCATAATCAACAAGTTATGGAGTTAAAAAATGACAACTGCTAAATATGTTCCACAAAACAAACCATGCAAAATATAAAATATATTTATACAATTCAGGAATATTACAACATCAAAGCCTTTGGCTGAATCCTGTTTAGTTACACACACTCATATTGTGTGTGCCATAAATGATGTTTCTTCTCCTAAGTGATGACAGAAAGTGGGCAAACTGGACATAAAAGCATTTGCTTCAGTTGGTTGTGCTTTGAAATGACACAGGCAATTTAAAATAGGTTTCACAGAAAGGACAACACCATCTAATTGAATCCAAATGGATATGTCTTTGTGACAGGCAAGGCCGCAGCCTTGTGTTTATAGCTTTGCGTTCTGAAAATGAAACATTAAGGAATACAAGATGGTTTACTGCCCACTAGTTTATGACATTTTTTCAACTTATTTTGTGTTTTTTTTAAAGGGTGGATATACAGTGGTTATTCAGCACCATAACATTTAAGTTCAGCCTACTTAGGATGCCATCAGAAAGTCACTCTCCAAATATGATGTATCTTTGCATATACAGTAGCTTAGGTGTTGTACCTGATTAAAGGCCTACTGCTTGACAAGGAGTTTCCTTTGCTCACTGAGTCTTTGGTTGCTTATCTTTGACACTGAAATAAAATGCATTTGGTTATAGCCTTAAGGATTTAAGCATGAATTTGAATCTTCCATAGTACTTAATGGTAATTTCTCTGTTTCTTGTATGCTTTCTTTTTTACCTGCCTTTACTTTTGTTTTGCCATTTATTCAGTTTCCAATACCCACCTATCAACACCTACACATCCTGTAACATCTGATTTCAATTCTTAAACCTGGGCTCCTTTAATTTTTTTACTATTTTTGCCTAAAATATCATGAACAGTGCAGTTTTTAAAAGTGAGTGCGAAGAGATGGCAACAGGAAAGTGATGAAGAATTCTCTAGTCCTTGTCCTATTGAAACAGTACAGCTGTTAGTTTTCAGAACTAGCAAATTATATAATAAGAAGTCATGTCTTGCCTTCTTTGAAAATCTTTGAGCAATAAAATCTGGTATTTTTACGACAACATTTATAAAACAACCAATTGCATAATTTACTAAGAAGTAAAATGTGAGTGTTTTTCATGGCCTTTAATCTTCATGAGTATCTTTACCTTACCATAATATTCTACTTAATTTTATTCAATTTAATTTTTGTCATATTTTTTATTTATTTGCACATTAACATCATTTGCACATGCAAAAGAATAGTTCATTTTAAAAACACAGAAGCCAATGCAGCTGTATTTACCTTACCATGTGAGTACTCATTATATTGTGATTATTTAGGTGACACTTTGAAGGAAATTTATTAGTTAAAGCAGCTAACTTTATAGGAGTGATTTAACTCCTAAAATACGGTGTCCATTTTAGGACATCCTTCTCCCTCTGACAAAATACCATAATTTTTCTAGCAAAACTCCATCCCCCCAATACCTGTTTCAAAATGACATCCATCCCCGACCTCTCACAAAAACATCATCATTTCAAAATCCGAAAAAACATTATTATTGCAATGTTGGCAGCTACCCTGCACAGTTTTACTACCAGCCTGTTATTAGATGGGAAGTATGCATCTATTAATTGTTATTTTTAATTTTCCTCTTCTTGTTTACATGGCCAAGAAAACATATTATTCAGCCAATTGTATTCATCCACTAAAAACTTTTTTCTTAGAAACATCTGAATGCTGCAACTTCATTACACTTAAATAATGTTATTTATAATCTACATTTTTATTATCTGCTTTTTGCTAATTATAATTGAATTAAAGTATGAAATGATGAGTTTACTGTACTTCCTTGATGTTTAAAACATTGTTGGGCTAGTACATTATACATTCTAGGACATGAATGCATTTTTCTGCTATTTCTGCCATTTTTAGCATATTACATTAAAGATATCTGCTTTGTAGTGTGTATTTGCTTAGCTATGTTTTACAAGTTGTACGCATTTCACTTTCTTTAATAGAAATGAGAACATTTTTTGTAAATGGTTTAAAAAAGCAGAAATAGCAGAAAAATGCATTCATGTCCTAAATTGTACATTTTGCTACTCCAATTTTAAATGATAAAAAAGGAAAATGAACATTGATTTAAATGTCAAGGAAGTAAAAATAATCATTTTACAGTTTAATTCATTTATGATTTCCAAAATACAGACTATATAAATGCAGATTACAATTAACATTATAAAAGCAAAACATCATAATGTCTAATGAAGCTGCAGAGGTTCCAAAGGGAAAAAAAAATAAAGTGGATAAATGTAATTGGCTGTCTAAAACATATTCGGTCCATGTCAACAACAATGGGGAGGTGTAACTTGAAATAAACATTGAGAGTTGCTTATTTCCTTTCTAACGATTGGTCAGTTGTAACAAAATTGTTCGACATGTGCATAAGAGAGCATTTTTTCAGTTTACCTGAGAGAAGTCATGGATATACTTTATCAGCGAACAAGTGAAGTCTTGGACCACTAAATACCACACACCTTAATTCTGGGAGCTCAACAAAGTTTACAGGTTTCTGAAGAAAGCAGTGTTGTTTGTTAAGTACTATACATAAAAAGGTGCTGTCTTTCATTGTAGGGAAACTTCCACTGTTTTTTGTAGTGAAACAAAAAACTGCTGGAGTTACCAAAACACAAACTTATCATGGATGTTAGTACTCATTAGTACAGGATGATGTTAGAAAGTTACTTAGATAAGCAAAGACCAATAACTGAAGCATTAGAAACTCCGGAAGTAAACAAAATATAAAAAATGCTAATACCTTGGATGTTAGAAGACAATGTTGTGTGATAAAAAGCCTTCCTATTAATTGTACAGCTAATGAATAAGATAAAACAGAGCATATCACAGCCATCTTCTCATATACTTTATTAATAGCAGTTAATGACTGAATACAACTATTGCTTTGAGAGGTCTTCTCTGCATTCCAGATTTCTATCTCTGACTCAGTGCAATGCAGTCTACAAATGGCTATCTGAGATGGCAGTGTTCTTGCAACAGAATAATAATTATTTACCTATAATTATTATATAGTGCTTTTTCGCTACTTAAAGTGCTTTCATAGTGAGTGGGGAGCCACTTTAACCACCATTAATATGTAGCATTCACCTGGATGATGCGATGGCAGCCATTTTGGCCCCAGTACGCTCACCACACATTAGCTGTTAGGTGGTGAAGTGGTGAGAGAGAGATAGCCAATTCGAGGCAGGGGATGATTAGGGGGCCAGAATAACTAGGCCATGGAGGGCAATTTAGCTTAGACATTGGGATACACTCTTCTCTTTACGAAGGATGTTCAGGGATCTTTAAAGACCGCAGAGGCAGGACTGCAATTTTTATGTCTCACCTGAAGGACGGTGCCATTTGTACAGCACAATGTCCCCATCACTGCACTGAGGCATTGGGATCCACTTTCAGACCACAGGCTAAGTGCTCCCTGCTGGCCTTTTTAACACCTCTTCCAGCAGCAACTCAAACTTTTTCCTAGATGGATGACCTGTTCTGAAGTGCATGTGGTATGGACACTGGAAAGCTATATTTTTCCATCGTTGTCATCAGCCTTGCAACTCTTTTTTAATTTAGTGTGCTAGTGTGATTTTCTACACTGTGGCGTTCTGGGCTGATAACATCACTTTAAAAGAAGCCACCAGAATCGACAAGCTAATTAAAAGAGCATGTTTAGTTATAGGATGCACTCTGGACCCCCTGGAGGGAGTAGTTAAGGAGAGAATTAAAGCAAAACTGAGTGCCATTATGAACAATGCTGCCCATCCTCTTTCTAACACCCTAACACTAAGTACTTTCAGTTGAATTATTTTTCAGAAGTGTGTTAAGAAATGCTTCTGATACTCCTTAATACCAACAGCAAAACGTCTGCTGCCTCAGGCTGACTGTAACAGCCAAATCAGACTTTTTCTTTCTTTTTAATTTTTTTGCTTTATAGTCATTGTGGTGTATGTTCAGATCAAAGTGTGCCTGTATATTTATTTATTTATTTATTAACTTATCTACACCTATTTATCTATTTAAAAAATTATGTAAAATCCAAATTCCCCCTAGGGACAAATAAAGTTCTATCTGTCTATCTAAGAAGAATGTAATAAAATCCATGAGCTATATTTTTGAACATTAAAACAAAAATCTTTCCATTCCAAACCAGTGTGATTAGGAAGGAAATTGTTAAAGAAGAAAAAGCAGTAGCACATAACAGAAACAAAAGCTTGAACTGTAAGAGTCTATTAGAGACTCCAGCCTCCAACATGGAAGTGATACATTCAATGAGACAAACACTTCTGAAGAGTTTGGTAATAATTCAATTCTGGACAAGGAACCCATGATGAAATTGAGATTAACTAATTAAGGTAAAAAACAAAAATACTCAATTAGCAATAAAATGAAATAAGAAACAAATAAAGGACAATTTACAAAACCAGATACCAAACTAATCTACAATAATTACAAAATTATTAAAAATTAAATTAAAATGTAAAATAAAGAAATTCAGTAAGCCACCAGCATATAGTCTTTAATCAATATAGTTGCCAAATACAGAACTCCCCAGCACAAAAATTGTCAAACAGTGAGACATACAGTAAGCAAAGATCACAAACTGAGCTTTAGCCAACTTCAAGAAAATACCAGAATAGACAATAGAAGTATTTGCTTCAGTATAAAATAAAACTTAAACAATCAACCTAGACTAAGTATTAGATTTCCTGCAAATCAAAATATGTCAAAAAGTGTGCAGTATTCTGAAAACCAAAAGCAAAACCTCATCCTACTACAGGTATGCATCCAAAAGCAGGCATCGCTATCAGTGCCAGATTGACACCCTATGGCATTCTGAACATCAGCACCTGTTGCGCCCTCTTCCACAAACACACACATATACATGCAACATAGTATACAGGCACCTGTGACCTGTTCCCATTTTCTAAAACACCAAATGAATGGTTATAGGAATGAGCTGCTATCACAATCTATACAGTCTTTTATAACCTGTGAATTTCAGTTTTGTTGTTCTTTCCAACATACACAAAATCTAATAAATGTAGATTTGTAGTTTGCACCTCCAGTTTCTTTAGATACATTTTCATGGTGTTTTAAATCAGGAAAAAGCACATCTGAGCAAACAAGCAAAGAAGAATGGGGGACATGACATTAACTTGCAGACAGCTGAGAAACCTCAGCACACTCTATGTGAACACTTGTGAGCATGCGTGATTTGGAATTGTTTTTAACTACAACAGTTGACATTTTTTATTTGATGAGAAGCACTCATGAGGTATTATAAAATGTTCATGATAAAGTGATCTGACAGAAATGCTGATTATCAGAAGAGTACAATCCTTTACATATAGTGCACTATGAAACATAAACGTGTAGAGAAATTACCAAAGCAAATAATTTGCACTTGCATGCAAGTGTGTGTGTGACGTGTTCAAAGTGAAGTGAACTACAGGTCCTACACTAAGCAGATGCCTGCCAAGTTCATTTTATCAATTGACAAAGCCATCAAGATGCTTAAGAAGCTTGAATCCAATATTTTGTGTTTAGGATTTTTGGTGCCTATGCCCATCAGATTCTAGTGTTCCTAAGCACTCACCTGACTGCCCATATAATTAAACCACCACAGGTAGCTGAGCTCCATAACTCAAAAGCCAAGCATGTGGCCTGCACAGGCCTAAAAATAGGACTACGATTTTAAATGGTACAAACCTCAAAAAATGCACATTAAGGAGTAGAGGGCAAATTGTTTTAAAATCTATGGTAGAAAAGAAAAACATAAACTTATATTAAAAGATTTGTATTAAAGAATTCAAAGAGCACAGAAAGACAAGGCAGCAAAAGTACGTTAACTTAAAGCAAACAAATTTGGCAATCTGAAAAATCAGAAACAGTGACATCAAAACAAACCATGAGTTGAGACCAGTAACAAGATGAAGAACATAATCACAGAAGACAGGAATCAAAATGAAAAAGTGTAATGCTGACGCTGTTTCAGTATCAGTAGCTTTGGATTATATATTGCTGTGCTCGTACCCCAGCTGTATAATTGGGTGGCACTGCATCCTTAGGCTCCACATACAGGAGACAGGGCAGATAACATAATAAAATATAACAACAACAAAATTAAAAACAACACATTATTACTTAAGTACAAAATGTACTAAATAAAACCAAAAACAGAATTAACACATTGATTGCCACAGTTACAGTAGGTAAATTTGTTTCTATTGTCATTGTAAAATCAGGGTGTTATTTTAAATGCATTTTGCTATTAAGCAAAACACACAAATATTTTTTTGTCTGAAATTTAAGTTAACTGGTAGTTGGCACATGGAGCGCAAAATTCTCCCAATTTGTAGTTGGCAGTCAACATGTTAACAGAGAAAATTAAATTTAAATAATAACAAAAAGATTACATAAATATAAAATAAAAAAACACATACTTAAGAAGTCCCCAAGTTCCGACAGTGCTGTAATGTCACTACAGCCTCACCCTCTACTTAATTCCATTATAATTAGTGCTGACCAACTTCACTGGTAAGAGAATGGGGCTAGGAGGAAACCAATTATTACCAGTGTCTCAGTTAGAATCTGATGAAAATGGCTTTATAAGCCAAACAGGAGAATCCTTATCATGGGCAAATCTTAACTAAATGCCAAAAAGGGCACGACCAAACCTTGACACAAAGAAGACTTGCAATCGAATACCTGTTGTCTCTGTAGAAAGTGAACAAGTTTTCTCCAACACATGTCTCATCATAACAGTCTAGACATCCTAACTGTTATGAGAGAAATTATTGTAGATATGTATTTTAATATTCCTCAAGAGGAACATGCATGTGTTGACCACAGTTATTACAGTAACTGCATGGTATCTGTTTTGACTGGTGAAACTTAAAAATGTATTTCACCAGATAAATTGCAGACTTTAAGAACTATTTTGGAGATTTTGAACATGGAGAATCATGATGCAGTTTTATCTGGTTTCTAGAATGTGTCTTTAACTAAGTCACATTTCTTACTGCTATATTTTACTTTGTATTAGGGCACTGCCATTTTGTGGTGCTATCAGTAGGACATGATGATTGGTAACTAGAGGTGTGGCTTCAGAAGTTGCACAAGCATCTATCATGCATGGAATGGTTTAAACACCGGTGTCACTTATTAAAGCTCATCCTACATTTTGGATAGGGAAATACAGCTCTTGATTCTGATTGTGCAGTTTTTTTTACCTCCTCTCCAGTTTGGTAATTTTTGTTTTGGCATCAGTTTAATTGTCATTCCAATTTTGACCTTAGCATTCCTTTTCTTGACCACCTTAATGGCCTGGTCTATCACCTTTTTTCTGTGCTCACTGGGTCTCTCATATTTTTTCTCACCACAGCTGAAGAGTAATACTAGACACCTTAATATAATGTTATTAGAAATCTGAGTTTTAGTTCAGGTTAAGGTGATAGACCTAAACTATTCCTTTTTACAGTCCTCCAATTGAACATTTACTTACAAAAATCTCTTCAAAGCTTGCATTGTTTTATTACTTTGATAACACTTTTTTAAAGAAATATTATGTCCTCAAAAGTTATGCTTCACAATAAGAAATAAAAACTTTGTCTTATTAGTTTAAACCCACCATTTACTTTAAAAACTTTCTAAATTTGTAACTAGCATACTTTGTAAATACAAAATAAAAAAAATAAAATACAAGTATTCCTTCTGTTAAGGAAGGCTAACAAATTGTTACCATTAAGTGCAAGAGACTAAAATGCAGTGGTGCTGAAGGAAATTGCAGAGTTCAGGCAGGTTCTGAGGCAGAGAGGTTGTTAAGAACTCCAAGTAATGCCCAAGTGCAGCACATAGTCTCCATAAGCAGAATCCCCCAATCCACCTCTGCTTTGACTCTGTCTCACCTGCCAGCTGTAAAAGGCAATAAAGCAGTGCAGCCTATCACTTTTTTCCTCTGCCATATTTATTCTCTATCTTGGCTTCTTCTTTCCTCCTGGCAGGTGTTTGTTCGTTTCATCAACAATGACTTTCTTCACTGAACTCTCTGCTCCCATGACTGTATTTTCCCTTTCATAGCGATGCTAAAAACTCAACACACCTCAGGCTCCTCCTTCTACAAGGTAAGCGAGTTCTCAACTACTCAGCAGGTAACTGCTCATCTCCATTCCATACTTGTCAGCCTCCCTCCCCCCTTACCAATCTAATCTGGCATCCCATGGTTATGATGAATGTTTCTAAATGTTACTGTCTTTTTGTTCTTCTAGTATGTATTTAAGGACACTATTTAAAGAATTGCCTCTCTTTTTTCCTTACTCTAAGATGAAACAGAAAGTCTGCACACACTGAGAACATTCCAGTTGTAACATGTGCAGAATGATGGTGTTTCAGACTCTGTCTTTTTCCTGTGTGCCATGGTTAAGCATGTAAGCTAGCAGGGTGTCTGTCCTTTGTGTCCAATTCAATGTTTGCAATGTGAAAATTTATCTAGAACTCCAGGTATAAGATGACACTGCTGTAAAGTGCTTCTTTTCATTTTGAAAATTAGAGGCCAAATATTCTTGACATTTTGCCATAATCAAAGTTCATCGTCCTCTCGTGACAGCTTTTGGGGATATGGTGGCTTAAAGGAATTGGCATCGTAAATATGTATAGAGAGAGAGAGACTATGTTTACAAGTCTATGTTTCTGCAGTGCACAATGAAAGATTTTAATTCTATCGACTACTACAAATTCAGTCTTAACCTGACCCACTTTTTTAAAAAAGTCACTTTATTAAGTGGAAAACAGAAAAATGTTAAATGTATTTATTTGTATCTTTTCTTTGTTTTTACATAAATAACCTTTAATTTTTCAGACTTATTTCACATTTTCTAGAATACCAATGAATATTCATTGCATTTTAAGGCTGATTTCTAAAACCTGATCTGTTCCAATGTTGTCATAATTTGAGGACTAAGTGAACTTATATTAGTATCAAATATAAAATTGAATGCAATTTCTTCACCTTTAATACTAACCACAAGAGTCCCAGGAGTGTGGAATTACTTGCTTAATTCCACCATCTTTTTTTATCTACTTCCATTTCATAAGGTATATTCAGTAGTTAAGCCTAGCATGTGCTTATTTGTACCTTCTCACTAGGGCTGTTTGTGCTTTGCTCTGGGTACATAGGTTTTTCCTGCCACTTTCTCAAAGACATGCAGGTAAGGTTAATAGTGAGAGTGAGAATGGCTGTGTTAGTATACTGTGCCCTGTTAAGAACCAGCGTTCGTCCAGTTCTGGTTCCTCCTTAATTTCTGATGGAGTATGATCATTTCCTACAAAGTTCAAATGTTTGTGTTGGGATTGAAGAATCTTACTGTAAACATCCCTTCAGAGGTACAGACCATTACCAGGCTGGTAGTCATTCTCCCAAAACAGATAAAGCCCAGTCTTGACTCACAACTTCAGTTCCAACCCCAAATGTTACAAAAACATTTTCTATCTGACTGCAACTGTTATACTAACTCCTATCTCGAACACTTCCAACATCTTTCTCTCACTCATTATTTGTGGCTATTGCTGCACTAAATATAATAAAATGTAAATATTATTGTTAAACTCAAACCTAAACAACTGGGAGATATTGTGTATGTCCTCTGGGCAGAGGAGTACTTGCCAATGCACCACCAAGGTGTGCCATGAGATGAGAACATGTGCTGCATTGTTTTTTTTTGTTTTGCTGTGACCATGTTGGAGAATGGTACATTGGTCTTTAAATAGGTTTTTTAATGCAGGGTGTACATGTAAGAGAAAGTTGCAGGCAGCATTCTTTGTTTGCAGTAGTAGCTTTTTTACACACATCTTTACTCTGGAAATGTCCAAGTTTTGGTTTGTCACTAGGTGTAGCCAGGCAGAGAGCAATGGCTGTCTTGAGGGTCAGCAGTGAGAGTAAAGAGTGAGGAAGTAGGAATTTTAGAGAATATGAAAGATACTTAAAACAGCCGCCATAATAAGAAGTTCTGTATTCATAAAAAATATCTAGCCTGCAGGTCTGTTGGTGTTTTTAGTTTTGATGTCATGTTTTTATTTTCTGCATTCCCTTTTTATATATTTTTTCCTTTAATTTGAAAAAAATTCATTTTAATTGTGGTATTTATGTTAATGTCAGGATTCAAAGTATGGGAAGGTCTCACATTTTTAACAGTATTATTCATGTGTGTTTCGTATATATAAATGAGGTCTTTATTGCGTAGGTCTGCATCTCATCACATTATTTTTACAGAACAAGAAAGAAAATGCTGGACATTGTGATCTCAGCGCTATAAACCTTTAAAATAAATTGCCTAATATATATACCACATGCATGTATAGCCAGATGGCACATAAGTGGATCCTGTAGCAGAATCAGGCAGAATAAATTATAGATACATATACAAATTGTAACTTTTTTTTTTCAAAATCAATTTCTTTCAGTCCGTGAACCCTTCATCAGTTGATGAAATTGCCCAGAAATAATGACAAAGCATGCTACATTTCGCTTCTATTAATTTTCATTTTATAAGACCAAAGCAGTCAAGCTTTTGTTTCCCCTTTACAGCCTGGAGCTTGTCAAGTGTATTTTCTGAATGTATAGTCCGTTTTGTACTTCACTTCATTTATATATGATGTCTTAACACAGCCATTTATTTTAGATTTGACTAGAATTAGCCAGGCATCTAAAAGTGTGTAGAACAGCAGTGGATAATAACAGATGTTTGGTCAGATGAAAAGAAAATAAGACTTCAAATTCCCTGCCTGCTCTGAAGAATTGGTAGGAATTAAGCAACAATTGCATTAATTGGCATAATTTGTAGAAGCTATGGGAGCTATTGATAGTGTGCATGTTCTGTTAACACCATCTGGTTTAACAATGGCTATACATTAAAGAAAAAATTTTAAAATTCACACATCCAATGCTGGGTTGGTTTTGAGATTGTAATCATAAAAAAAAACTCAAAAGTACTTCAGATGGCATTATAAATGAAACTGGTTTTCCTGTGATTACTAGGAAGTAGCTAGCCCTGTGCCACTCTGCTTTAAACATCCTGCAACATGCTAACAAGCAGCTTATTTAGAACACCAAAAATAATTACTTCTGCCTTATACACTTGCGTATACACACACACACAATCCTGCACCGCCCTTTTTGCCTAGATAATACAACTCTCATTTCAAGCATTGTTTTGTTGACTTCTGACGTGCTAGCTCGTGGCTAAACCAAAATGCTAATTAGTTTCCACTGACAATAAGACAAATGATAATAGCAACAGCCAAATCTCTAAGACTGGCAATTGCGTCTGCATGAGCAACTTCTACCCTGTGAGGTGCGCTCTTACTGATTGTAGGGCCCTCCTGCGATTACATCTATGGTGCAGCCTGATTTACTCCACTGCCACATTAGGCACCTGATGTGAAATCCACACTGAAAGGAAAATTAGACAACAGGGAAGTTCATAATGGCAAGCTGCAAGCGCCAGCATGATGCAGAGAATTTTCTGGCTTCCTACATTATGCTATTAAAGCATCTTTTCATCATTTGTCTTAATGAACAAATAAGACTGAATTTGGCAGCTGATAGACATTTAGACCCAGCAATCAGTAGACACTCTTCTTCTGTAAGATAAAAAAGCCAAAGCTTCTAATATGAAAACAGTAGAAGAGAAAAGAGGTTCATCATGATCAGTGTTCAACTGGGAACTGTAACCAATTACGGTTTTTCATTCAACTGAGACAGTGTAATCCACATGGTTACCTTTAGATCTGTTCCCACTTTGAAATAAACACAAAGTGATTTGCAATCAGCCATAACGACTAATCTGTTCAGTCCTATTGAGCACCACAAGAAGATATTAATGTAGGGAACCTAGTGAATTGAAATAACACTACAGTATACCTTTTATAAAAGCTGTCTAATTTACAGTTCACTAAAATTAACAAAATTGGAGAATTGTAAAAACATATTATGATTTGTTAGGTTGCTTAGGATTAATCTACAGAATATTTCATTTAAAATGTTTTGATGCTAGGAAGATTTTACTTAATGTTGTTCTCCAGTATTTTAATATGCCACTAGATCATCCATAATCCTTCACTTTTTGCGTGAAGTCAAAATATGTAGTCACACACCTTTGGGTGCTCTAAATGTTCATTTTATTTATTGAATTGAGCCTCCTTCACAAACCTGGATACAGTAGATCAAGACTGTACAAGGTATAAAAGTCTTGAAACTGGCAAAACCTGACAATCTGCTCCATTAATTACACCATACTTAGAGATTAAAAAAAGTCTGAATTAGCATTAACCACGCTAATTTGGGAATTCATGACCAATTTAATGATTTACTTTGTGAGGTTAGCAGCACATAATAAATAAAGGTAGTTGTGTCAAATATTTGAAATATGAAATTGTCTGCTTAAGTTAAAATGTTTAAAGTCTGAAAAAGACTATGTAATAGAAACTTGTCATTTTTCACCCTCTGCCACAGGTCCATAGAGGGCTAGTTTTGTAGTACAGGATCAGAAATCAAATATAACATCGTATTCAAAATTACTGACCTTGAAATAGTCTAAAACAGGGATCCCTAACTCTGGTCAGTCCTGGAGGGGCTCAGGAGCTGCAGGTTTTCATTCTAACCTTTTTCTTAATTAGTGACCTTTTTTGCTGCTAATTAACTTCTTTTGAATTATTTTTTTTTACTTGTTCTTGAAGACTCAGACCCGTTAATTGGTTCTTTTTCCTTAATTACAGCCAAACAATAATGAGATACAAAATGAGCCAAAACATGACCAGCAAACTGTGACCATCAACCAGTATCTGAAAATAAAGAAAGATAAAGGTCTCAGGAATGCTGATCAGCTCAGGTACCCAAAGCATTTTATCAGTGTGCTTAGAAAAGAGAAAATCAACAATTTCAGAAACGTATGCTATTGTACAATGAGAGCAGCAACAATCCATGGAATTAAAGAACGGGTTTAATTAACAACAATAATCAGTGCCTAATTAAACAACTTGTTGGAGTGAAATTGGTTGGAGTTGAGGCCCTGACTTAGTTGGTCTTCTGTTTGCTCCCTCACTTCACATTTCCTTTCTGTCTGGGTGCCATTTAAGGAAAGAAATGAAGCAATTCAGAGGAACGATGAAGAAATTCAGGGGAACAAAGCTTAAAAAATACATCAATTAAAATTAATTCAAAAGAATTTAATTAGCAGCAAAAATAGGTCACTAATTAAGAAAAGGGTTAGAATGAAAACCTGCAGGAGTTGGGGACCCCGGTCTAAAATGATACCCCACATACTTATGTTTGAAATTTGTCATTTTTGACCTTCTGGGAGTGAATCATAGAGGGCTGGGACAATCAGTAAAGAATTAAATATCAATATATTATCAAATTTATGATCTGTAGTCTCAAAATAGCAAAAAGTGATACTCCTACATTAATGATCAACATTTTTTTAAAATATTGTGATAAGGAGTAACTTTTTGCCCCTCATAACTCATTAGGAGGTGAACCCGTAAGCTGGGTGATTTGGCATGCACAACTTAATGTCCTTCAAATCAATTTTGTTTACTCTTTATCGTAAGGGTTTTAATTTCCTTTACAAAATATGGTCCCAAAAATGGACTAAAAATGTGGGTTTCTCTGGTCTAGAGGGCCAAAAATTGGGAGAAACCAAAAAAAAAGTCTTGCATAACTAGATATCTAGAGAAGTAAATGGTCAATCATACTGTATATGAGGGTTTTCTTGTACCAGTAAGTTAGGGGGTATGGAATAAAAAAAATTTCATTTTTTCATTTATAAATGATTCTTATCAACACAATACAATATTGAAGTTCCATTACTAATGAATGTAGAGTTGATAGTGTTGGACCATGTGACAAGAAAGTGGCAAGGCACAAGGGGCAAAAAGGAAATGAACCAGTAGATGAGTCCTAAGTCAAAAACATGCAATCTCAAAGCCAGAAAATCAGTCAAACCAGGACATCTAATTAAATTGCTAACCAGAAATCAAATCTAAGAAGAAAGCCACAGTCAAAACATTAATTATACAAAGAGCAAAAAGAGTTGATATTAAAGTGTTGTTTAACATGTTATTCACAACCTTAGATGAACAGAGAAACATGGCACCAGCTTTTAAACTATCACAGCAATAGCGTAATGTGGTGCAACTTCCGGAATGTGCTTCCCGGAAACAAAGAGTTGTGTCACAGCAACTGTGAACAAAATGCCAGCGGCATTATAAATATTTACAAACTGAAATGCTAACAGGCATAGAAAACAACTAGATGAAAATATTCAAATAATAATTTCAAATGATTCTCAGATATTTTAAACCCCAGTAAATGCATAAGAAGGGTGAGGAAAAAAGTAAGCAAAAAAAAGTCATAATATGTTATATAGATAATAACATACCAAAGGGTATGAAGTAATTTGATAAAATTCATTGAGTAACATTCTTGTTAAACTGTTTTATGTTTTGATTAAACTATCACCACCATATATATTTTCTTTTTATACTGTAGCTAAACCAAAGAAAGTCATGTTATGAATCTGGGCTTTTGGTTTCCTGAGATTTTGTTAGTTTCATTTTTTGACCTGTTTTACATGTTATTTGTAATTTTTACCATTATTCTGGCATTACTATTATGTGTTTTATTTTCTGTATGTTCGGTGTGATTTTACAACAGTCTTGATTGGCCACAGCCATGCTGTTTTTAATTGCTAGACCCTTTGCTCATCATGTCACATAGAGGTCACATGACATATCATGTTATCAGGTTCCAGCTATATGAGATGACAGTGTAAAGTCAAGTCAAGTTGGGAAGCATGCACTGGTACAGTGCGTTGCCGCACCCACTACACAACGAAACAACTCGGGATCCCGGTTTGCAACCCCCCAGGCAGATACGCGGTCCAGTCCCACCCTCCGGAAATTAACCTCTATCTGCTGCAGCCAGGTGTTACGTGGGCGTTCCCTTGGTCTGGTCCAGCCACTCGGGTCCCCAACAATGAAGACCGTATGAGCTGGGTCACCGTTGGGGAAATGCGCCACATGGCCGTAGTGCCGTAACTGATGCTCCCTCGCAATGCAGGTAATGTGCCTCATTCGGGACTCCATGAGCAACCGCTCATTCGACACAAAGTCAAACTAACAGTACCCAAGGATTTTCCGGAGAGGCACCGTACCAAAGGAGTCCAGTGTTTATCTCAGGTCACTGGATAGTATTCATGTCTCACAACCATATAGGAAGACAGACAGCACCAGGACTCTAAAAACTTGGACCTTCGTCCTTTTGCATAGATATCGGCAGCGCCACACACCCCTTTCCAGCGACCATATGACCCTCCATGCTCTCCCAATCCATCTACTGACTTCATAGGAAGAGTCACCAGAGACATGAATGTCACTGCCAAGGTAAGTAAACCTCTCAACAAGATCAACACTCTCTCCGCAAACAGACACACTGCTGATGGCTGTGCCCAAGAGGTCATTAAAGGCCTGGATCTTGGTTTTTATCCAGGACACTTGCAAGCCCAAACACTCAGACTCTTCACTCAGTCTCTCGAGCGTCCTGATCAGAGCCTCCATTGACTCTGCGAAGATCACAGCATCGTCAGCAAAGTCAAGATCTGTGAATCTTTCTTCACTAACAGATGCCCCACAGCTGCTGGACCCCACGACCTTGCCCAACACCCAGTCCATAAAAGCATGAACAGAGTAGGAGCAAGAACACACTCCTGACGAACCCCAAAATCAACTGGGAAAAACGCAGAGGTCCTGCCTCCACTATGCACAGCACTCACAGTACCAGTGTACAGGCCAGCCATGATATCCAGCAACCTCAAGGGGATCCTCAGGATGTTCCACAGGGCAGATCGATCAACTGAAATGAAAACTTTGCGAAAATCGACAAAGGCTGCAAAGAAACTCTAGCGATATTCGCATTTGCGCTCCATGAGAACCCTCAGTGCCAGGA
The DNA here is from genome assembly GCF_900747795.2 of Erpetoichthys calabaricus. Taxonomy (NCBI): domain Eukaryota; kingdom Metazoa; phylum Chordata; class Cladistia; order Polypteriformes; family Polypteridae; genus Erpetoichthys; species Erpetoichthys calabaricus. The sequence goes on along the minus strand of NC_041405.2, from coordinate 86,336,353 downwards.
TGCGGTCGATGGTAGACTTCTTAGGCGTAAAACCAGACTGTTCCGGTTGCTGGTAGGTGAGCAAGTGATCACGGATCCTATTGAGGACGACCCTAGCAAGGACCTTACCCATCACCGAGAGCAGTGTTATCCCACTGTAGTTGCTGCAATCCAGGCGATCACCCTTCCCTTTCCAGATAGGGACGACAAGTCCCATTTTCCAGTCAGTTGGGATGATGCCAGTCTCCCAAATGGAAGCAAAGATTGCTTGCAATGCCAAGAGGACAGTGCACTGTACTTAATATCCAAGCTTTTGAAACTACTTCTTTTAACATAACTATCTGTTTAAAATAGTGGAAACTGTAGTAAAAAGGTGCATTAAAGATGATTTTGCTTTTATATCTTGGCATTGATTTTTGATATTATGTTTCTGGCTTCAATGTACGTCTCTTAACTTTTATCAGTATTCTGGCGCTTTAAATGACTTGATTTCTGTCTATGTCTGTCCTTTTCCTCTTTTTCCTTATTGAGCACTATTTCATTCAAAATGCCCATAATATGAGGAGCTGGTAGATCCAAAATGAAAAATCTGAATTTTTTACTTTTACTCTTCCCATATGAACACCCAATCAAAATATCAGTAAAGATGTACTTCAGAACAGGACTTGGTTGTAGTATCCTTTAGAGTATTTATTCATTGTCAAAGCAAAAGGGATAAATAAAAATGGTATAGAAGACAACATTTAAAATCATTGCTTGTGAACTGGTTAAGGTAGTCTTAAAAAGGCTAGATTTTTGAAATCCAAATATAAAAAAATATCAAGAGATTTTTTTTGATGTATAGTATACCTGTGATATTACTTTTGGAAATGTTTTCTGTAATACAGGAGAGACATAACAGTACTACAGAAAATATAGAGGAAAGTCAACAGACTTATTATTGAAAAGAAATTGATCAAATACATAAAAGAAGAATTCAGAAATTTTTTAAACTGCAGATGGAATAATAAAATGAAACTTTAAAATATGTCCTTTAACAGGGACGCATTAATCAGAATTGGAAGTTGATTAACATTACATATCACACAGATGTTTGGAAGCAGTCTTTCATACTGACAATTAAAAATTTATAGATGCAGAAAGCAAGTAGTGAAGTTAGAAATAATATCTTGGGAACCTACAGTTTTCATTTGATAATGCGTTGGGATTGCTTTGTAAACAGAAAATGATACGATACAGTAAATTTCAAGGTCTGCTGAGCACAAAATCTTGTTCTCATCAATCATTTATGATCTTATGTAAAGATTTATAGTTATTTCAAAGATTTAAAAAGTGTTTTATATTCATTGCATATCAGTTATTCGGTTATTCATTAAATGCAATTATTTTCTGCATATTGCCAAATACAGTAGATATTAAAGTTAAAATAGTTCAGTATATCAAATTTGACTGTACTATTGTTGTTGTTCTGGCCCAGAAATGTTGTACATGCCAAGTGAGGTGTAAACCTCTAAAATGGATCCTCTGACTATGTGGAGGCTCCAAACACAGAAAATGCTGAATTGAGGTCTTGCCTCCAAAATTTATCCCCAGGTTTATGAGAGGCCTAGAGTCCCAGATTATCCTTTCATACAAAACATACAGAAAGGGGAAACACTACCCTCAAAATAATCCACATAATCCTGAAGAAAATTTCAAAAAGAAGAGAACAACATAAAAAACCTCTGATTAAAAATGATACAACAAAGGAAATTTGAAAACAAACAAGGAAATATCAAAGAAAACAAAGCAGAATCCAAAAATGATCAAAAGGATGATCCTAAAATGGCAATCCAAAGCAAACAAATTCAGTTCATAATCCAATTCTTAAGTCAGAAAAATATCAGAAAAATGAAACTCTAAAAATCACTCTAAAGATCTTCACTCCACTAACTCAATGCCATTTTGGTGGGTCTGACTCTCTGGCTCACATAAATAGGCAGAGGATGGTCCTCCAGCTGATCATTGTGGTGGCTTCACCCCCTGATGTTCTATCCTAAGGGGACAGGGCACATAACTAAACATGAATATATTAACATACAATTAAGCATAATACATACATAGCAAATAATTAATAAATAAAGTAATGCTCATAACTTACTGTAGCATGCAAGAGGACCAAATGCATGCAAGAGGACCAAATGCATTACCAATGACAAAATATGCACAATTTAAACAAAAAAAAAATTCAATTAAAGAAAATGCTGCTTGAACCAAGGACAAAACCCAGGCAAAACTATATAAACTATAAAGGCAGTTCTCCGTACATTCTGAACCCGAACTTCAATATTTGTCCCTTTGACATCTCATACCGTCACATCATAGACTGGCATCAGTAGCACAAATTACAATCCCACATTAGACACCCCAGTTTATTATACAGCATTTAAACAGCCATTTTTTATTTAAAGTGATGGAACAGTCAAAAATAAAAAATGCACACAAACACTACACAAGCCAAACAACGGTTTGGTCAGATATCAACAACACAATGGTTGTCCTTTTTGTCATTCCGTAAAAATGGATCAGTAGGTACCTAGTTTATCAAGTAGGTTTATTATCCGCAATTTAATGAGTGATGACAATTTGCATGTTTATTGAGTAAGCATTTTCTGAAATGGCGACATGGTGGCGCAGTGGTAGCGCTGCTGCCTCACAGTAAGGAGACCTGGGTTCACTTCCCGGGTCCTCCCTGCATGGAGTTTGCATGTTCTCCCTGTGTCTGCGTGGGTTTCCTCCAGGTGCTCTGGTTTCCTCTCACAGTCCACAGACATGCAGGTTATGTGCATTGGCGATCCTAAATTTTCCCTAGTGTGTGCTGGGTGTGTAGGTGTGTGTGTGTGTGGGTCCTGCGGTGGGTTGGCGCCCTGCCCGGGATTGGTTCCTGCCTTACACCCTGTGTTGGCTGAGATTGGCTCCAGCAGACCCCCGTGACCCTGTGTTCGGATTCAGCGGGTTGGATAATGGATGGATGGATGGATGAATAGCAGCATTGTAAGTTAGATTGCTCTTAAAGTAATGGTCAGTAATTTAAAAAGTGGTCTGTGCTAATGTACAAGTGTAAAAGCAACAGGGTATCATTTTATTTATTTTTTTAACTTTATCCTTAACCAACATGTGTGTGTGTAGCTTTTCATATTATAAAAACAGAATCATTAATTACTGTCATTAACAAAGGGCATTCATTCACTCTTCAGTGAATCATGATTTGGCATTTGCACATAGCAGTTATTAAAGCTATTGATCTAAATGCACATAAACATTGTGGTTACTCATTAAATTACTGAGTATAATCCTACTAAAGTGTTAGTTACTATGGCTCTTTCTAAAGTTTATGACTGCATTATACATGATGTTGCCAGTTTAAGATATGACCACTATTGATGCCGATTTGTATTAAGCAGGTTCAAAAGTCCGTACACTATCAGTACACTTAATAGCTACCTTCCAGTCAGTTTATATGACAAAGATCATTTTTATTCAATACAATGATTACAAACTGATCGGGTGAACTAATGCATGAAATTGACTGTATTAGCCATTAGACTATTTTCACATTTGACCGTTATAACGAAACATTTCCTTAATCTATTTCAATCCATTCAAATTGCCCAGTGTCTTGACTGCTAATATAGGATCTTGAGGAGATGGAGCTCTACAGTGTTGGGCACATTTCAGGAACCAATCCTTAACATTGATGCCACAAGGAGTCTGTTTTCAAATCCAAAAAAGAGAATGTTCCCTGAGATTCTGTAATGTTGTGCTATATTCTCTTATATAAAAGAGAATAGTTTAGTGTTGATTGGTGAAATTTGCCAAAGATGTTTCCATAGAGAATATGCTGTGTTTGCCAGTGAATTTGTTCAGTAAATATTTTCATGGAAATTTGCTTAGATAAACATTTTTCCCAGTGCCCCATGATGTTTTGTGAAACCAGCATGATATCACAGATCTGTAGCAGCTGATATTTTCACACATACCTACGTTTAGCATACACCACTCCCCATTTTACTTCACTGCACGATCTGCTTCACGAATGAAGTTTCCTGTCAGGACTCCAGCCAGATTAGCACCCCAAATGCAAAAAATAGGGAGCAAATTAGCAAAAACGGAATGAGCAAATTATCTAACCATAATAAAAATATTAGGAAAATACTTTGTTGTTCTGCACAAATTCACTGTATGTTGTGTTTTCACAGCTGGATTAAATTTCTTACACTCTTGCTATGATCTCAACCTTTGTCCTAAAACAAATCTATCTGAATTACTGAAAAATAATTAATCAAATAGGGTCTTTTGCACTTGTATGCTTAGTCCTGAATATTCAGCCTTATATTCTTTGCAAGAAAATGAGGAAGCCCCTTCTCTTCAAAGGTCAGACTAGACATGCTTGCTTGTTGTATTCAATTATATTGTAACTGAAGAATAAAAAATATAAACCTTGGTATCAGGGAAAACATATTCAGCTTTTATTAGTGGACTGTAAATCTAGAATGAAATACCAGTAGGTATAACACTGGTGAAAGGAAAATGCCACTCACAGGACGCTTTACAGCACAGTTTTAGAAAGATGTTTTTCATGCTGTATTAGTGGAAACAAGTTAAGCAATTTACCTTGGGCCATTCAGCCAGTCAATTTGGGTTTTAAAACTGCATCCTTGAGGTTGCATAAACAACTACACCAGAATGGCAAACTTGAACAGTGGAGACAATCTTCTTTTAAGCAATAGGTAATCAGAATTTATTCAGGTATTCTTTCTATTGCCAACAGAATGAACCCTACTAAATGTGACCATCAAAAAGTGTAATTTGGAGGTCATTAATGCTTTCAACTGTCTGAAGACAAGCAAGCATGGGAAGGAAGTAAGCACATAAATTATGTGATATATTAGTTAACTTCACACTCGTTATATACTTTATTAAATGGTGGTCATCTTTTATGAAAGTAAATCTTTATGCTTCTGGAAATCAATGTGAAGAATTAACTAAAGTTATGATTAGTATTAAATATTAAAACAAATTATGAATCAAATTTTCTCTATGCAATGGGAAGTCTAAAATAGGTAGCTTCTATATTTGAAAAACAGGCAGGATCATCCAGTTTACAGCACATATTACTAGAAATGGTTGAGAATAATGGATAGGCATTGTTTGATGAATTTCCACAGTAGAAACACAAATAGAAACAAATAATTAAAATCTCACAGAATTCAGTTCAGTTTATTTTGGTGTAGTACTTTTCACTGAGTGCATGCACAGAGTGCTGTGACAAGTTATCAGGTAAAATGCAATTATAAACTTTTTTAAATTATATATTGCATATATAAGGACACAAAATAATTTAATTCTGATTAATGCAAATGAAGCTCATGAGCACTATCTGTCCGTTAGTTACTATGGGCAGTTGACATTGGTGGAGCAAGTCTTGTATAATAACTCAGTTCATTCATGGTCTCCAAAATTCACTGGAAAATGAAGCATTTCTTTCATTTTATTCTAATTTCGAATTCTGAAGAATTAATGTAGTGGAAAAGTGTTGTTTTAATTATTTTATTTTTTAATCAGAGAGTTAAACCTAAAGAGTCTTATTGCAAGCCTGTGTTTTTCTTAAATATACTAACCTATAAATGAAAATTATAGGCTAGTATATAATTTATAAAGAAAACAAAGTTTGTACATTTAGTTTGTTTTTGATCAATTGCTGATTCCCATAGGTTTAATCACTTATACTGCATAAAAAATTAGACATCTATTAGATTTAAATACTGTATTAAGATTGATCATCAAATCATGCACAGCCAATTCCTGCATTGAATCCAATGCTACCAGGATGGGCACCCCAGAACACACAAATTAAATATAGAATGTTCATTAAATGGATGAATAGTTTGTTGGACAAACATTAGGTGCTGTGCTAGACTACACTGGCATTTCATGCAAAAATAGTTCCTACCTTGCACTCTGTGCTGCTAAGATAAACTTTGACTCCTCAACCATATAATGGGAACTTCTGGTTTAGAAAATAATTAACTATATGGATGATATGCTGTTTTTGACAAGGCATAGGACTGAAAATGCAGTCCATCATTAGGTTTACTCACTGTTTTATGTGTTGGCAAACATCTTAGCAAATATGTGCGTAATACAGGTCAAGTAACCAAATTTTAGTATACACATATGTTTCAAAGTAAACAGGAAATGTCTAGCATGCAGGAAAAAATGCTAAATAAGCACTATTTTATTTCTGTGCAGCAGTGACTGCAGAAGGTTAACTGAGGATTATCAGGATGATGTGAGATTCACTCACTAAGCTTAATGATGACTATTGAATCTCAGTTCAATATCCCATGAACATGAAAAAGAATGATCAACATAAATGAATAAGAAAATAATAAAATACAGTCTTTGAAAAACAACACAACAAGTGTACATTGGTCTCTAAAAATCACAAACATTTGGACCAACATGTAGCTTCCTCCCTTTTAAAGTATAAATGGAATTTCAGTGCAAAGTTGTAGTCTCAATTTACCTCCAAGTGTCTGCCAATTTCATAATTCTTTCTACAGATTGGTTATGCAATTCATTTCATCTTCTTTTTCACACTCAGACACCCCATCCTGAAGGGTGCAAGAGAGATCTGTAAACCCAACCCCCATAATAAAGAGTGTGCTGTGCCATCTGTTTAAATAGTTCTGATAGTGTGCCCGCTATTGTTGCCAATTTATATTCAACTTTACTTACATGAATATGAGTGGGTGTATAGATAGATAGATAGATAGATAGATAGATAGATAGATAGATAGATAGATAGATAGATGTATTTGCGGTCTAAATGAATATGAAATATTAAATGATTTGGACTAAATAATTTTTAAACTTACTTTCGGTTTATAATTAAAACATCAGTTTAATGCACTGTATTTCCAATGCTCTGTATTTTACTGTAAAAGGGACTTTCAGATATTGCCCTTTGAGCTATTCAGTCTATAAGTAACACATAATGAAAACAGTATAGACAGTAAAAAAGCCAATTCCAGATCTATCTAAACTACTCAATTTTCTTTGGAAAAAATATTCTATTTCAGTAGATAATTGATTGTGTAAAAAAAAGATAAAGGCACAGTATTTTAAAAACACATTGCCAAGAGAAGGCATGTTGCAGCGTATGTTCTAATCCCTACATCTTGTAAGGCTGGACGAGGCTACTGATGTATAGAAAATTGTTGTAGGTACCTGTGTGGGTTTTTAAATAGATTTCTGTTATACTTAAATTTTAAAACATACACATTTTCATACAATAAATAAGAGACATCAATAAAGCAAATGAATGATGAGTTTGCAAACTCTGAGAAACTTTTTGTTTTTGCTCAGAAGTAAACAATACAACTACAAGCATGTTAAAAATGGGAAAATAAATACCCAAATTGCCCCCAAAGTATCTTAATTTTGCCTAAAATGTGAGAAATGTTGTTGCCTTGGTGACTGAGAGAAGGTTCTGGCCTTCCTCCCAGCTGTTGGGAGGGTTTCTTTTTTTTCTCTCTCCCTTTTTTGTGCATGTGCATTGAAGCCGCCTCCGTGCTGTGTTTGCTTTTCAGGCTGCAGAATAGCGTCTCAACTAATCCGTGAAAGTTGCCGCGCTATGAACTGGTAGCCAACTTTTTCCCACTGAACTTGGTCTCAGTGCTGCCTAGCACTTAACACTTGATTGGTCACTCAGATGGCAAGACTCACCCTCCCTGCTGAGTCGGGGCTGATGGAGGGGTAATCTTGTGCCACTGGCATAATTAACAGCTTGGAGCGATGGACACACTGTATCACGACCAGAGCAGCCTCTAGCCTTGAGAATAGGCATAGCATTACAGCTCATATTTTTCTTAATGCACATGTTCCAAGGACTACTAGATGCAATATATCATTTATTTGATACACAGGAAAATACTTGATCAGTCAGATTCTTTAATTAAAAAACTCATAATTAAGTATAATAATTCAATTACTGTTAAATAAATGAAAGGTTAAAGATCATGAAAAGATATATTATGGGTATTCGTAAATTTATTTCCCCATTTTTTAGCATTCTTATAGTAATATAATCTTCTTCAAAGAGGAAAATCAATGTAATAAAACTATTAAATACCATTCATACGCATCAGATAGGGAAAGCAATGTCCATAACCAAAGAATAAGATCAGAAAAAATTATAGCTGAGACTGTGGAAGCCTTAGATGCTGCAGTTTTAAAAGCAGATGCTGAAGTAGAAATGCTAAACCTATGCACATTTAAACTGCAATTCCTAAAGTTTGGCTTTACAAACCACTGTGAAGTTTTGGGTGAAAAAAATTAAGAATTACATTATAAAAGCAAACCAGAAGGGGGCACACAGATCTCTTGCTTGTTCTTTTTCCCAGGGAGAATTACATTATTAACTTTGGATTGCACTCACCTAACACCTGCCTACCCATCTTTCTTTCTTTCTTTCTTTCTTTCTTTCTTTCTTTCTTTCTTTCTTTCTTTCTTTCTTTCTTTCTTTCTTTCTTTCTTTCTTTCTTTCTTTCTTTCTTTCTTTCTGTGTGGGAATGAATAAAAAGTAGAAAGACCCTGTTAATGTTAAGCCATTGTGTTTTTCATTCAAAATACTTCTATGTGTAAATACTCTTAGGGAAGAAAATAAGACATTTTTTTCAAGAAAGGTCTGTCTTCAAAGAGAGCAAATTGAAAAAGTGAACCAACAAAAAATACCATTTTAAAAGGGCTAAGTACAACTCCCCCCACTACCCAAAGAGAACCCGCAAGATGATGATTGTAATTTTAACCGCACAGTTGTATGTCCAGCTTCATAATCCTGCTCTGAAAACAGGCAAATCCTGCCACTCCCATGTGCTATAATGTCCAGGCAAGGCCAGGATTGCAAAGATTTACTTTAGAGGCTCATTTGTTACACAAAGTGTGAAAGATCTGAGCAGAAATCTTCCCTGTGGTTGCAGCAGCAGCTGCTGTGTTATGTCCTCAGATGTTTGCAAGCCAGGCCTTACACTGCTACCAGCCTGCTACCACAAAGCTGCGGTTGACTCCTTGGCACAGACTCAGACACAAGCTCATCTTCTTCTGAATCATCGCCACTAATGAGAACATAATATTCTATGAAATCCAATCAGGCCAGGTGAGTGTTTACCTGACAAACTCTCTTGTTAGCGCCGTCTCCGACTGAGGACTCAGAGAAGCACTAATCAGCTTTGAAAAGAGCAGCTGTGCAAAACAAACCAACGAGTGGGAAATTACACAGGGTTTGCAGTTTGATAATGCTCCCTAAGTTGAATTTACAAAGATTCATGCAAAACAAACCTCATCTTACTTGGAGCCAAAAGCAGTAAAACCCAAATGAAGGAGAAAACACACACACACAAGTGCTTGAGGTCATAATCAACAGTAACTCTTCATTGTTAGAGTAGAAATGACATGTGTAGCTGATTTGCTTGTTTCTTCTTTTTAAGTACAAATTCATTTACTTATTCATATGAGTAGAATGCAGACGGTCTTCTCTAGAGAGCTTTGTTGGCATGATTGGTGCTAACCAAGCAACCGCAGGTGTAGCAAAACAGGTGCATGTGGATAGAAACAGAAAAACTGGAACGTTCTTTTGAGGGTCAATGGGGACATTATCCAGCATCTGCCCAGGATTCTGTGCATTCCACTTGTGCATTTTAGGCATGTTTGAAAAGCTGCTGCACTACAGCATGACACCACATTTCAAAAAAATACACATCAAAATCAGTCATATATATATATATATATATATATATATATATATATATATATATATATATTATATATATAATATATATTATATATATGTATAGATATATACACACACACATATATATACGCAGTACATACACAGTATTATAATTTTTTCTAAAGCACTACACATTGTGATATTATTTATTTTTAACATTCTGGAATGTTTACTTTTTCATAAACTTAAGACTTTAATATTGTAGCTTTTGGATATTCAAGTCTAAATAAATGCATGGATTTATCACTCCGCAAAATCTATTCCTTTTTCCCATCTTTAATTTAAATCACTTTTGTGCACAGCAATACTGTTATGTGGTCCTTCAAGACTGCAGTAATACTGTGTTACTTAATCATTTACCTCACAAAATACACAGGGAGACAAGCAGGCCCTAGCCTCAAGATTTTATTTTTTAAATTCTTTTGAAACAGAATTAAGGTTTGATTTAATGAAACAATAAAGTTTATGAAAATGTAACATTTTCAAATGGATACAGCCTGCTCTTTAGCTTTCTCTATTGGTGTGTTTTGGAAATGCAGACTTCACTGTGAAGTCATGGTTTAGCATACCTGACAACCACCTTTTTTCCTTTTACTTCTGTCATTTTGTGTAGCCATTAGGCTAAAGTAAAAAATTGGTATTGTAACTAAAGCTAACAAGTTATAGGAATAATTAGACGAATATCAGAATACAACCATTTAAATGAGAAAAAATTGGGAAAACTTTCTTTGTGATAATAACATTTGTAGTGCACCTCACAATCAAAATACAATAGTCATTTACCTCACCACTCAGTCTATCAAAAGGAGAGGGTATGTGTAAATATTTTAACTACTTTTAGTTAATGAAGAAATAGACTTTACTAGTTTTACCTTCTCTCTTCCTTTAGATCCATATAGTTTGTAGATAGGAAAATATGATGAAGCATTTTTTATCTCAACATTTATTAAAACAAATGAACACTGCTTTGTTTGTATGTGTCATAGAGTAAGATTTGCTGTTTTTCATATATAGAGAGAAATTAACATCAATGATTGATTGATTACACTGCTCTATTAGTATTAAAACAACATGAAAATTAAAGCTGGTATATTGTGGAGTGTTTGCTTTTTTTGGCTATATTGTCTCCTGATTAATTTAGAATAATTTGATCAAAGCTAAACAATTTAGAAATGCTTAATTAAAAGATATCAGATTCAGTTGATCTAAAATGATCCGGAATCTCTATATAAACATCCTTATTCATTATGAGGCGTATTTTACACTTTGATCACCATGTCTCATCATTTTTATATTTTTCATTTTTGTTTCATGTTTCTCACACTGTACTGTCACATTTTATAATATAGGCTTAAAAACAAATCACTTGTGATCATTTGTATACTCTTAACGCATTAGAGGTTCATTTTATCAGTCTACACATTAAAGGTCTACAAAGGTATTCTGTGTGTCATATATTTACTAATTAGTATAAAAAAACAAAACTTGATATATACTTGTTAAACAGTTGTGTATGCCTTTCATTTCTCATCTGAAAATTCATAATTTTGTCTGTAATATTTGAGTACTGCAATTGATAATCCAGAGGCAAAAATATTTACAATTCAACATCATGCATTGGATCGACTTACATATAATTGAGCCTTATAGGTCTTGTATTTTAACTACTTCCTTATTATGTTTATAATAAAACAATAACAACAATAATAATAATACTTGAGTGAAATGTTACATTTCTAAACATTTTAGCATGTAAAAAACATCTAATTAAAAATAAATAATAAAAAGTGTTCTCTAACTAATGAAGAGCAATAGAAATATTTAACTTAGAGCTTTATATTAGCAAATATTATCCTACAAATAATTTCAATTAAAAGTGTAATTAATCTAATTTGCTGCACACATTATTTATAATCATGATAATATCGCTTCAAGAATCACTAATTTGTAACAATGTTAAAAAGTTAAAATTAAATTCTGTATAGCTGTTTAGAATTTTATAACAACACATTATTAGATGGACTCCTTGAAAACTCTCACATGGTGCTGCACATATTACACTAATTGGAAAAAGTTTCACTTATGTCACCATGTAGGAAATCAGACATAAAATGCACAAAATCAAAATATAAACACTTAATCATTAAAAAAGAGAAAACATGCTTGTTTATTTTAAATGTTATATCTTTTAAATCTTTAAATGTAAAAGCATTCTAACAAACATAACCTAATTAACAAAATGTGTCAAATAGCTCATTAAATTACAAAACAATGTTCAGTAATGATATTTTATTGAGATACAGCACTTAGAATCATTGCCTATACGCAGCTCTGAAATCTCTATTCGTTGAGACCTTCAATAGGAATTTCTATTTAACGTCAAGTACAATTAGAGTGGAAGGTATCAATTACCTTTTATATGTTATAGTTTTAATGTTTCTATGTAACCGAAAACTAATTTGTTAATAAGAAATAATTTGTTAAAAGATACACAAACATTCAGGTAGTTAATGTATGTCAGTGAAGACAGTTTCATTTCTTGAAAGGTAAAAGTGTTTGAAAATATTATTAAAACTAAAATATCATTATCCAGCTTTAATGCAATATAATTTTGTTTCTTCTACTTTTTAAAACCTATTTTAAGTTATAGCTATTCCATTGCTGTATATTGTAGATCAATAGGTGCTTGTCTCACTGTTCTTTGAATAAATGGCACACTTGCATATAAATACAATATACCTGTTAACAGGTAACATGAAAGACCCTTAAGCCAGTCAACTTTTAAAGACAAGGAGCCCTAACTAAACTGTGTGTTTTCTTTCAATGAACAGTGTTATGCTTAGTTGTGAAATGAAAATATATCAACATGACGAATTGAAAAAGGGCAAATGGGAATTGCATTCAGTTGCTTAAAAATAATCATTTTTAAAGAGCATTCTAATGTTAGGTGTAGTGTATTAGATCAAAATATTAAAAATAATTCTTGCTATACATTTTGAATGATTAAAAAAAACAAATCATTAACTTTTAATTGTACTTTCTAATGTGTCACCGAAAGGTAAGGAAGTATAAGACTTTGAAAAAGTTATGCAGTTCCATCAGCTTTGAAATGAATGACATTTTAATGTGAACATTTCTAAAAATATACATTTAATATTGTTCTGGGATTGCTGCTTCTTCTTTTATAGTTATTCATTTAATTCCTCAATCAAAAATGTATTTTACTCAATATCATGAATATTTAAACATTTTCAACAACAGCACAGACCCATGATATCCAATATATTAGGAGAAAGGTTTACACTGTTAACCACTATCCTATGTATCCTATGAATAGATGCTTCTATCCTTCCATTTTGTATCCCTCATACCCCAGTCAGGGGTTATTGGAGACCCTGTAAATATCTAAGTTTGCCAATGCATTTTTTACTTTTTCTTGAGGTCTTTCTTTGACACCTTGTTCACAATTATTTCTAAACCTTGGCATGTAATTAGGTATTTATTTACTTCATATTTATACTGTATGCAATCTTATATAAAATCTGATTTATAAAGTAGAAAATATGTGCCCACTGAATTTTCAGCAAATTTGAGGTTGTATGATTATTTCTTTTGAGATTTTGCCTTTAAAATACCAGCTCACTTTTTGTCCTCCTGTGCTCTTTTATCAAGATCCACACTTTCATGAATTAAAGATTCAAGATCGCCCATTTAAAATGTCAACTACATTGCTTAATCTCATTATGTTCTATGGATTTGTATATTTTCCTTGCTTGCCATGGGTTACTATTCTAGACAGAAATAGTAAAATATTCCACTTTTTCCTCTGTGCTTCTTAATTTGTAATTCCTTTTTAGAAACTTGCTATCTCTTGCCCTGGGGTCTCATTAAAATAAGACATTTCTCTTGCTGCATTATATCCACTTAGCATTATAAATGCTGCTGTACTGGAAGTACTAAACTCAGAGGTAACAGGAAGGCTCTTTAACACTTTTCTTTTGTTCTTTTCTGGATATTTAGCATTGACCTTTTTTTCCCCTTCTTTATAAGATGAAACAAAGTACTACTTTTAGATTTGTTCTATGCTACTGTACATATGTTCTATTTCCAATTTTCTTATCACACACCTGTTTTAGACAACTCACAGATGGCACTCTTGGAATGATTCATGTTGTTAAAAATAGGAATTATGATAAAACAGGAAAAAAACAAAGTCAAGTCAGTCTTATTGACTTGCTTGTTTGTGAACAACTTCAAATTGGTCTGATTCTTCATGAGAGTACAATGAGAACATTTGTCTCCCCCTATATATTGCCAGATAATGTTTTCTCAGATTTAGCCCACAATGAAAACCAATACAATGAGATAATAGAGCAATTTTTGTTAAAACTAGGAAAATAAATAACAAAACATGAAAAACCTGGAAAATTAGTTAAATGGAATAAATAATTACCATAATAAAATATCTGCTCAAAAATGGGAGCATAAGGGACAAATGATTCCGCTGCTTGAGCCACAAGTTTGGAAAACACTGTAAAATATGACACCATCAAACAGTGTCAAAAATGGAGGTGTTGAACTTTGGAAATGAGAAAGCTTACGGTGCTGAAAATGGTTTCCGAACACTGGATATGTAAGCAATGTGTGAAATGGGGACATATCACAAAACAGATCAAATTGCAAAAGCATTAATGCAACCCACGCCACATAAATGCTAAAATCATGATACTCCCATGTGAGCTGAGCTCACACAACTATCTGTTTATGCTTTAGGACAGTGACTAATTTTCTTCCTTATGCCATTATGTCCTGGACCTCTAGTCCCTGACCTACAACCGTAGTTGATGATTGCATAACAATAATAATAATATGTTTTATTTATATAGTGCCTTTCTCATGGCAACATAATGGCATATACAATACATTGTACCTTATTGATGAATTTTTTAACGGATGCACAGAAAAAGGTTTAAGGAAAGTACTATACATTGACTAAGTCTTTGAAATGTGTCTGTCATTCATTCGTCTCTCTGTCCCTCCATCCATACTCCATTCATCCATCCATTTACTGATTGTGCTTAGTCTAGTTTCTAGTTTGTTTCAGTATTTATTTGTTAATGTTTGACTACAGATTATATTATGTCATTAAATGGTAACATTCAAAAAAAGCAAAATGGGCATATAATCTTATTCTCATATCTGCATGTTTTTCAGCAAAAAGTGCTCAAAGGTTTTTGATTAACAAGGATGCATAACTTTTCTCAAATGCTTTTTTTACATTTTTGCAATGCCCTGTAATGCGACTGTTAAAAACATTATATGACAGTCTTGCACCATACAAATGATTTGCGTTATAAGTTCCTCTTGCTCTTTATCTTGGGACACAGAGGGTTCTGATATAAATGACACATTTACATTTGTCAGCACATGAAATCATAATTCCTTCCAGTTCACAAACTCTATAATTGTTTTTTTTCTGAGACAGATAGACAGATATTGTAGATAGATAGATAATAAATGTACTGAATAAAATAATATGTAATTTCACATTACATAATATGTCATTTTATATTATATTAAAGATATATAGAGCAGTTTTAATTAATTTATTTGTTTGATTGTTTTTATGAATGTATTCATTTTTGTGGAACAAATGCATTTATCGTGTTTATATGTAATTTTTTTTATCTGTTCACTTTTTCATCAGATGCTGGAAATAATATATTCCAGTAAAAAGGAAACCATCTGATTCATAGATATATTTCAGTTAAGTAACTATTTTTATAGGTTTCACAGTAGGGAGCAGAGCATGTAGTGTTGCTACCTTGTCAGAGCCAGGACCCCTTTTCAATTCACAATTGAAGCAGTTTCTGTTTGGAGTTTGCATTTTAACTCGTATTTATGTGTCTTTCCTCAAGAAACTCTGGATTAAACCTCTTCATCTGAAGACATACTGTACAGTTGGAAAATGTAACAATTGATGTTTTTATAGAAAAAATGCTTTCCATGGCAAATATGACTATAATGAATGGAATAAGCCATTTAATAGAGTAGAATAGAAAGGTTTACAGTTTAATACCTTATGTATATTTATATTAGATAGATAGATAGATAGATAGATAGATAGATAGATAGATAGATAGATAGATAGATAGATAGATAGATAGATGGCTATCTATCTATCTATCTATCTATCTATCTATCTATCTATCTATCTATCTATCTATCTATCTATCTATCTATCTATCTATCTATCTATCTATCTATCTAATAATGTTTCAGAAATTAAGTCATAATTTTCTTATAAAATATTTGTTCTGACTTCAACAATTTGAAAATAATGATCAGAATCATTAAACAAGCTTAATGCATGTGTGCTACAACTTCAGGGATGGTCAGTACAGTAAGCAGCCACCACACAAGTATGTGTGATTTTGTTCTTCACTCCTTCCCCATTTCAGCTTTGTGACATCTTCCCAGGAATTTATTTTAAAACACGTGACCAGGGAACTCCACATGAAGCCTCAGCAGCCTGTTTACAATGGCATCCCGTTGACAGCAGCATGGCCAAGATCCAGCCTGTACTTGCTTAAGAAGGAAACCATTAAACCCAATTACATGGTCAGTAAATTACTGGTGCAATGCAGAAATAATTTCAAATAAGCTGCTAGAGCTATAAAATTGAAAAAAAAAATGTAATAAAGCATTTTGGCTTGCTTTTAATTACTTTACTGGGATTTCAGGAATGACATTAAAAACTAATTGACACCAGCTTTATAAATGTGCAGATAACTTTTAGTGTTTTTCATGTGAGTCCATAGAAGAGACAAAGGACAATATTGTCCTCTAATGTAGAGCACAATCATTTTAAAAACATTTGGAAATGTTTCCTTTAAATTAGATTATAATTGTTCATTTTATCCTTTCGTTAACTGATTTTACCATTGTATCCCATTAACTGGACATTTAACTTACAGGCCAGAATTCATCACATCTGTTAAATCATGGCTTGATTCTTGCAAATTGGCTTTAATTTAAAAACTACAAATAACTTAATACCCACAGCACATGTACAGTATATACAGGTTGGGGGTTGTTATCCAGCTGAATGATACAGGATGGTTTAGAAATGAGTCACATCATGTCACAGAGCTAAGCAAGAGGAAGCCTGTTGAAGATCTTAAACTGCTCTAGGTCTCTACAGTGCATTACTTAAAGTTAGAAGGTGCCACATCTGCTTACAACTTCACTTTTTGCCTTCACAGAGACTCTGAGTAGAGTGACAAGCATCACCAATAATTCTGGTCATCTTGTCTGCTAACACCAAAAAGGACTTTCAGTCTGGTAAATACTTCATTTTCAAATGCAGTTTAGTACCTATAATTAAATTCAGTACATTTTTGTATCGCGCTATTTACTGAGTGACAGGCGCTGAGCACTTGGACAAGTTCTCTGGTAAATGCAAATACATAAAGACACATTTGTTTAAAAGACAGTAAAACAAAATAGTTCATAGCTGATTAACTTAAATGGAGCCTATACAGTATATTTGTCCATTAATTAATTGTTGAACTACAGCCAGTTAGCAATGGAGTGTTTGGAATGTTTGAACAAAACCAGAAAAGATGTTTTTCTGTGCGGCAAGACATGGATTTGACCAGACATTTACACTCAGCAGTTCAAATATTCACCTGCAGCTGCCATTCAGTAATTAATTTATATAATAGCCAAAGGAACATCTTTTAAGTTTCAGGTCATATATAACATAGCAAAGTTGCAGTCATTGGGTTTCCAAAAACTAGCCTATTAATTAATCAATCAAGTAATTACTAGGAATTATAGGTAAATACTAGGAATAGTAGTAGTAATATTATGTTTATTAGTATTTGATCTCGTGACCACTACTCTCTTGGTTTTTGCACATTAATTACCTATACATCAATGATTTATTATTGATTTACCTAAAGACAAAAATATTTCTTATATGAATTAAAAAATTTAGATGCATATTATTTGAGATCTGAAGGTTACACTTCAATGTTCAAGGCTATTATAAAGGATCATGTTTTGTCTCACGTGAAAGTATTTTTTTCATATTAATATTTAACATTATAATCACTGTTTACTCTATTTCTTTATAATTTAATATTTAATGTAAGCCACACCCTTCACAGCAGTCACCATCACAAGAAGCTCAGCAGTTCAGCTCCAAACATATGTACGCAGTATACATAGTTTCAAGAAGGTTCCTTTTGGAATTACCTGGATTTCTGAAAGAATCGCACATTAACAATATGGTCTTTTCTTCAATTAATTTAATAGTAGACAAAGACAATCTGCGTAAACTACAACGTAATTAACACATAAATAATTGTACTTTTTGTTGTCAATAATAAATACATTATTTAAATATTCATAGGCTAGGTTGAAAAAGTAAGTGAAGTTGCAGGCTCTTTGGAAGCATGTGCTGCAAACATAAAAAGGAACATAAAGTTTGGTTACTGACAGTGTCTGTTCTTCCGTTTATGTGGTCCATACCTCAATCAAAACAAATGCTGGAAGGCCTCAGAAGAGGAATTGTACAGATGCATAAAGGTGGAAATGGCCATATAACTTTTCCAATGGATGTTGACCATTCCACAGTAAGACAAACTGTCAACAAGTGAAGGAAATTCAGAACGCTACTCTACCTAGGAGTGGGCAGTTAGCAAAGATCCCAGCAAAAGTGCAACATGCAGCTGTAAAAGTGGCGAAAAAGAATTGTAGAATAACAGCAAATGGTCTAAAAATCTCTCTTGAACTTCCCAAATTCCCTGTACATTTGTCCACTGTCAGGAAAAACATTGAACCAGAATGGTGCTCTTGGTAGGATACCCTGGAGGAAACTACAGCTCTCTGAAAGAAACATCACTACATGGCTCAAACGCAAAAAAAAATACCTGAATATGTCACAAAGCATTTGTGTTCAGTTAAAAAAGCTGATATCTTTGTCACAAATCTGCAACACTGATGTTTATAGGGAAGAAGAACTGCACACAAACACCAAAGCTGTGAAACATAGTGGACGGAGCATCGTGATTTGAGGGGTTGCTGCTTCCGGCCCAAGATAGTGCCCTGTCATAGAGTGAACAATAGATTTAAAATTGATATTAAGATATTTTATAGAAAAATGCCAAGGTAGTGGTCTGTCATCTGAAGCTTAAAGGAAGTTGGTTGATACAACAAAACAGCGACCTAAAACACAGAAGTATATCAACAACACAATGGCTTAAATAGAAGACTATTCATGTTTTGGAATGAAAAGTCAAAGTATGCACCTCCAGTCTGTTTCATGACATGAATTAATGTGTTCACTCAAGGAATCCTAGATGTATCAATTAACTGAAGCAGTTTTATAAGGATGAATGGGCTAAAACTACTCCTAACTATTGTACAAGTCTTAGATTTTCAGCTTTCGCCATTTGCTTTCAGGATATATATCATCAATACTATTACTAAGAGGCTTTGTGGGCACACTACCCATTAGCACCTAATCCTCATTATACCACTTTTTAAAATGCAACTTTGTTCAGTATATGTTGACTAGATCTTTGAAAATCTTTTTGACACCATTCTTCTTTCCTCTAAAACTGTTCACTTGGTGGGTATGTCTAATATTATTAATTTGAAATGGAATTGTCTTTATGACTTGCTTATTTTTGATTTTATGATTTATCCAAAAAAATTAAAATGCATTTTTATTACATTCTCATTATTTATTTGCCAGAATAACAATACAATAATAAATTATGTAAATGATAACATTATCATTATATCATTAATTATTTTACCATTTTACATACATTTATCCCATCTCCTCTCCCTTTCTCCCTGTTCATCTCCCAGTACATGTATCCAGTGCAGTACTACTGCTTGTGTTTGTCTAGTATGCAAACCCACACATCCATCCTATCTTCACCAAAGTTCGTACATATTCCCTATTTGTACAAAGGTTTTGTTTTAAATTTTTGTTAGTGTACCCACCACAAGTAGCACCAGTTGGTTCCTCCACCCCTGGCAAAGCTTAGTACTCCTGATAGTATACATGTAAATATAGAAATTTGTGTGTGTGTGTATATGCCGTACATATGGTAACCACTCAGAAAACCACAACACAAGATAAAGAAATAGATTTTCTACTTTAGACTTGCTGGTTGCTTTTATTAGATAAAAATATATTTCTGTCCTTGTGCCAATGGGCATTTTTGGCATTCCCTTCCCCTTTATTGTTAATCCACAGCAGTATTGTTATAGTATATTTTACATATTGTTTATAGTAAAAGCATTTTCTTGCTACTATGTGACCATTGTTACATCATCATATCACAGTTATAAACATCTCAGATTAAATTTTCCGGCAGCCTTGCTTCAGATTTCTTTGATTTCTCCACAACTCATTTTAATGTTGGATGAAGCTGAAAAGCATTTCCAAGAAACCTTTAGTATTATAATCTATTCTGTTTGCTTCTGAGCTTAATTTTGAGGTTTAACACATCGGTTTCCAAGTTTCTCTCTCTGTAAAGACCTATTTGCTTTTGGACTGACACTTGCCTGTTCCTATTTGATAATTTCATCTTCTGGTCCCTTTCTTAAAAATCTCACAGGGCACAGCCTATCTTATCATGTCTTTAAAAAATGTCTGCTAGCAACTGTAAAGTGAATATTAGTGCATGATATTTCCAACTGGCCAAGAAAATTTACTGACTGAGCAATGTGAAAAAAGGCAATACGGTACAGGCGGAAATTTCCTCTAGAATAATTCTGAAAGGGGAGATTACTAGACGAGCATCTACTATAGCAGAGGCAGCACTAGGGACTGGTTTGCTTTATCTGGATGCTGGATGCCCAGGAACGGCTACAAACACAGACACTGGTAACCCAACAGATGGCAAGAATGTCTGATCTTTGTTGTGAACTGAGATTGGGGCCGTGGAAGGCTGGGCAAAAATTAAAAACATTATGGCCAATAGAGTTCTCCATAGTTGGGGAGCAGAGATAAGGTTTTCCCTTTCAGTAATAAGGCAGCAAGAGCGCTGCTATTGAGAAATGGCTTTCCTAAAGGAATGCAGGGACACCATGGGCCACTGGAGGTTCTCTAATTACCCCCATTAAAAGGTGAAAGTGGGTTTGGCCAGATATTCCCTAATGGTATCATTTAGCCCAGAAGCCCACAGTGCAAGTGTTGAGCAAGCAAGAGCAGGAAAACTCAAAAATTCAGGTAATATAGGGAAAGGAGGAAAGAGAATGAGGGATGATTAGTGTGTTTTGTATCCCTTTTGCATAATCCAAGAGGGGCAAGTAGGGAAGTCATCCCATTTTATAGGCAAGGTTGAACACCTGAACAGGCAGGTCAAAAAGGGCTATAATTTTGGTAGTTTTGTACTCCGTTTTTTTGGTGCGTTGTAATCTGTCTTTGTGTATCTGCATACATATTACAGGTTCTTCCTATGTCTGTTTCAGTTTTTCTCCCACATGTAAAAGATGTGTACGTTATTAATTTGGGTACTTCAAAAAGGCTTTGTATTAGTGAGAGTGGGGGTTTGTCCGATTGTTCCTAGTGGTGGAGTGGCACCAGACAGGTTAGGAGGATACAAGTTCTTCCTAGTCTGTTTTTCCTGTCTCATCCCTAAAATAATGTTTTTAGGATAAATAGTATTATTCCAAAGTACTCTACAAACTTCAAAAGCTTGTTTTACATATCTCAGCCACTCCATACATACATGTTCTGTGTGTGGTGCCCTAGAAACAAATAAAAGCAGAAAATGTTGGATTGAGCACATAGATAGATAGATAGATAGATAGATAGATAGATAGATAGATAGATAGATAGATAGATAGATAGATAGATAGATAGATAGATAGATAGATAGATAGATAGATAGATAGAACTAATTGTTGGTACTGTGCTTATTAGTCCCCTTATTAATTCCCTTATTTCTATCCTCATGATTAATTGTATAAAATCTATTGCAAAAAAAGGTGTTGATAACAATGCATTGATTTAGCTTAATCATAAAGGAAAAGTGAATCTGCTGCATCATGGCACTCATGAGGTGTCTGGACTTAAACTAACTTGCTAGCCATGACATAGTTCTCACTTTCCGCATATAGCTGTGATATTTATAACCTTGTTCACAGTTGTACTTCACAGTGTGTACAGCAGCTGGACAAAAAAATCAAAACACTCCATTAAAAGAAGTCATTGAGAGAAACTTTTAAGTGCAGCAGCGATTTAACGTAACCATTCCTCAGCAAGTTCCCCATTCTTATGGTGTACATCCCATGAATATTATGAATTACCTTCCCATGGGTAAATAGTACCATTCCTGAGGTCAAGTCCCTTGAGCTGTATCAACATTCTAACTGCAGTTGTAACTGCACACCATGAAAATTAAATGAGGCCAAATCATTGAATTATGACTATGACAACAGGTTATTGAAATGCCAGCATTGTATTTCGAAGTAATACTTCAGGCTCAGCCATGTGCACGCTGGATCAAATCCAAATTAATAGTTTTTCTTCTTTTATCATCTAATTTTCTTTTTAGTCATTGTTTTTCTCACCATTTTAGAAATATACACTCCTAAAAAAATCGATTCTCAAAAATGATTGAATTACTACAGTGGATTGCTGAATTAGGTATTTTGGTCTTGCATTTCAAATGACTTATGGTTTGCTCTTTATTTATTGTCTTTGATAAACAACAAAGTGAAAAATGCTTTTCTTTGGTCATCAGTAAGATGCTGTGGCTCAAAAATCAAAATAGCATCTATTATACTTGCAATAGTTAGGAAGCTGGGAAAGGTGACTTGAGCAACAGTAAACTGATGCCACAATGGGGGATAAAAAGACTTAATTAAAGCAAACAGCTCATGTAGTATGCTTTGAATTATTCCAGGTAGAGAAAACAGACTTTAAATGTTAACAAACTGCTGTTTGCAATTTAGTGGCATTTAAGAGCATTCATAAATGGCAAAGGCATTTCATTTTCAATGTTCCTCAGCAGTAGATCGAGAATTACTAATAGAGCAGTTTCAGGTTCAGCAAGCAAAGAAAGGCATCAAATTGACCTTTCTAAACAGTCTTAAGTGGCCATAATGCTTTAAAAATAATTTTAAGACAAAAGGAAAATCTGACACTGACACCAGATACAACAGATGAAGTCCATTTGAATATGAAGCTCTCCCCCTACAAAATGACCCATGGGTAATATAAAGCCAGTACTCAAACAATGCGACCTGTTTACTTAACTAACTAAAAAAATTGAATAATTTCAAGTAGTGGAATTAAATCTAGTTTGAAATATGGCACAGTCAGAAAAATAACTTATTTTTATTTTTACATTATGAAACCTCAAGTATAAATCACTACTAGAAGCTGAAGACATAAGTCTTAAGAAGCTGTATTACATTAATATCAAAAAATTAAAACCAAAAAAAATTATATTTTGTAACAAGCATTTTGGTAACTGAAAGTCAATGATGCTGTTAGCTTTTCTGCATCTCAGTGTACTGCTACTCCATCCAAAACTGTGTCCTGTTTTATTCTCAGCATTGTCAAAGCAGCTACCAGTTAAATTAATCTAAGTAAAATAACTGAAAAAACATTAAAGGTTATTTTCACACTGAAAAGGAAAGAAGGTTAAAAGACACAATAGTCTTCAACAGGTATGCAACTGAAAAGGAAAAAGCGGGTAATATATATAAATATAGGAGGGAGGGAGGGAAAAAAACCAGGGTTGGTGAGAAGAGAAAAGCTGAGAGTAGGTGTGAAAAAGCTGGGGTCGGAGAAGGTGATGGGGGAGATTAAAAAGTTATTCTGCCATTAAGACCTGGAGAAATATATGATCCTAGGCTGAGATGTAATACAACATTTTCAGATTTACTTAATCCTTACAAAAGCCAGAGGTTATCCCTGCAGCACTGGACACAAAGCAGGAAACAGCCCTGGAAAGGCAGTTAGTACATCACCAGGCACACTTTTGCACACACTCACACTAAACAAGTTTTGGATTTGTCAAAGATGCCTAATCTGTATCTCTTTGGATACACGGGAGAAAAACTGGAGTAGCTGGAGAAAAATGTAATCAGACACAGGGAGAATATGTGAACACCACATAGATAATGCTCATGTACAAGATTCAAACCCAGAACGCTGAATATGTGAGCCAGCAGCATTAACAACTATGTCACAGCACCATCCTAATTGAACTAAGCCATTTCAGTAAATGGATGAATGGATTACTTCTTCTTCTTTGTCTGCGCCATTTACAACATTAATAAAAAGGACAAGTCCATTTATTCAGTAAATGACCTTGTAATATTTAAGAGTTTTAAATGTAAACATAAAAAAACATTTTAAAATTTGTAGCAAATTGCTACATTCTGCATGATTTTAAATGTAATCAATGGCTTAAAATGAAAAGAATGGCTCTGTTATAATGCTTTGCAAACTGGCAGAAAAATAAATACACCATTATATATCTGCTCAGAAAAGGTCAATTTAGACTAAATTCTAAGTCACATCCATGTATACTGAGCTGAAAAGTTTATTCTCTTCAAACCCACACACTCATCTTCTTTCAGGTAATGTTAATTGTATTACTAAGACGCTTTCCAAGCAATGCTAATTTACAATGCATGTGTTAATGAGTGAGTTTCGTTCAGTACCTAACTCATATCAGAAACATAGGTGACACCAAGGACTTCTGGTACGGTCTTAGGCGGTTCAGCGGATATAATTAATAAGCATGTGTTCTAGTCGTGCAGGGTGAGCCATGGGCCACATTTACCTTGTGGGGATTCCTCATTAAAGTCAAACAGTCAATTAATAGCAGCAACAATAAGCAACATGCCATTCCTGTCTCAACTTCCAGCTGACCCACAATCATATCAGTCATTAGCAGTTAGAATAAGTGTCAAAGGAAAGCTGTAATGCATAACCACTAAGTATACACAAGAATAAATTAATCTGCTGATCCATGGATAGGACAATCTGGATACTGATAAACAGCAGCCAGAGGTTGCAATGAGTATCCTGAGCCATCTGTACAATGCCATGCAGAAAATTATAACTTCAAATATAATAATTGTCGACAGCAATATCCAAAATTTATGGGAGCTATCATTCCTAAATACTGTAACACCACAATAATGACATAACAAAAGATGAGGAGTTATGCACAAGACAATATGTTAAAAAGAACGTAAAGTACACTTGATCTGTAACAGAACCACCACAGAGAATCAGCACTGGGCATCATGAATTACTTCTCTAAATGCTAGATATCAAAAATAAAATACATCAATGGGTATTATGAGTGGTTACACACACATTTCAGTTTTGCAGTAGTAGATATCTGGCTTAATACATAAGGGGGTTCATGCTATTTACTATAGGTGTGAATAAAATTTAACTTCTACTGAGGATATTTGGGTTTTGATAGAAAGCTGCAAGGTTGGAGTGACAAAGCTGTGAGTGGGTTATTGACTCCCTAATGTAGATGGCAGTGTTAATATTCACCTTAAACACAACAAGATTTAGATAAGGACATACTAGTAACAAGATTTAATAAACTTTATTTATCCAGATATTAATTAGGAAAACAAAAGAATAGCGGAGAAAAGGAAAAAAAGTTTAAAGTTTATGTAATCCAATAATTTTTGAATTAGTTTGTTAAAACTCTTTTGAGAAGAGAAGCCTATTTAGATGTACTATTCTGTAGTAAAAAAGATAGAAATCTAGTGGTCATAATTTACAGTATTAGATTTTTACTGTAATTTTACTGGGAAAATGCAATTTAATTTCAGTGAGATCAAATTTTAGCAGATAGTCTTAAAGTAAATTAAACATAACTTAACGACAATTGGGGTCAATGTCAATCTTTCATACAAAATACATCCCACAATTTGAAAACACAATAAAATATTAAAGAAATGTTTGGTTTCAGTGGTGTAGCTAGAGTTTTTGATGCACAGGAAGGTCTTTGAGTTTGCAGCCCCTCCTTACAAAATAAATCATAATACACATCTCTATATATATAAGATCCAACATTGTGACGTCAGGAGTAGGAAGCCAGGCCAGGCCCTCCTTGCTGTCCTGTTTCACTTTTACATGAGCGAAGCCATGGGGAAGGGCTAGTCATATAAAAAATGAAAAAATTTAACTACATTTTTAATTATTATTAATGATTAAGGTACTTCAATAATGCCCCATGATTCTTCTTTAAAACTTCTTCCCTCGCCTTTTTCTTTTTTCTGAAAGCAGCACCGCTCTTTTTTGATCACCTCATCTTCAGATTGAGACAATAATAAAGTATTAATAATGAGATTAAAGGGTTCGTCCTTTTCAGTTTGAATAAATTGACGGACAGACTCTTTGATTGGAGTAAGTCGTTGAACTGGTCAAGATTTGCAAAATTGGCAAAAAAGTATAAAAAGTCCAGTACTAAAGTTTATTAAAAACGTCTGCCCCTAAATAAGTGCTACCCGGGGTGGACCACGCCCCTAGCTACATCAGTGTCTGGTTTATATGCAAGAAGAAGAAAAAAAAAACTACAACTATGTAACATGCATATAAGAATACATCTACACTGCTAAACACATGGTCATAAGACAGTTGATAAAAAGAATTATTAAAATCTTTACGTTACTTTAAAAGGTTCTCATAGTTTTTTTAACAGCGAGAAAATGTTCATGAAGTAGATGAAATGTATTAAGGTCATCCACTATTGAATATGGGTAATATAGTTCAGGTTAGCATAGAATATAAAAAGAATAGGAGAAGAACAATGACAACAATAAAAGGGAAAATTGTTTACCAAAAAGAAATGTCAAATGATCTAAATTCACAAATTGCTAATGTTTTACCTGAGAAGAACTCAATGGCTAAACTACAGGCAATATTAATGAGATAGTAAAAATACTAAACGATTTAGAGAATGCAGAGGAGGAAATACTAAAATCATGCAGTTTTTATGCCATTGGTGAATCTCTTATTCTAAGTTCTCTCCTTGCAGTTGATGAAAGTAGAGCAGACCCTCTCAGATCCTGCCCCTCCATTATAGGAACCATGAGTCGTGTGACCAGAAGTGGCAGTATTTTAATTGTTGACTTTACTGCAGGCTAGTTACACTCTGTTGGATTTTTTTAAGTGTATTTTCCTTTTGATG
Organism: Erpetoichthys calabaricus; assembly: GCF_900747795.2. Classification (NCBI taxonomy): domain Eukaryota; kingdom Metazoa; phylum Chordata; class Cladistia; order Polypteriformes; family Polypteridae; genus Erpetoichthys; species Erpetoichthys calabaricus. The sequence continues at coordinate 86,309,332 of NC_041405.2, read as the reverse complement.
TTTCCATTCCTCACTTGAAAAGAGAGAAGGCATCTGAAATTCATTGTCCTTTCTCCTGTGTTTTTTATTTCACACTCCAAGCTTGGTTCTCACAAAGATGCAGAATAAGTTGTGACAATATACTAAAACATACCACGTATTTTTTGGAAATAATTGCATACTAGGGAATATAATGAAGACTGACCGTTTGAGAATAACTTGCTCCGGTGCAAGTTAATTGTCCTTAGAAGTCACATAGTGGAAATTACTTTAACTGTGTATGTAGTACAAGAGTTGCACATGAGGTCTGATTCCATAAACCTTTTTTCTGTGAAGTCTCACATTATTGATCCTAATAAGAATGCGTTATGACAACAATGTAAAAGCTGTGGTATGGTTTAAAACAAAGCAAGTAGAAGAATGCTCTACATTCTGGTAAGTCCATTATAATCCTTTTTGGTATCAAAGCTAAGTGCCATGGTAACCACAGGCATAACACCCGCATCATCTGGAAAATACCATACTATTATACCTTAGAGAGAAATTGCAGAGATTTTTAAGATTTGGGATCAGAAGATAATGTCATTCAGAAACCAAATAAGGTTTGTGATCATAAGCCCTTCCTTTTTTTTTTTACCAAAACTGAAATCGGCAAACAAAACAATTTGTTGAGAAATTGTAGGTATAGTATGTTCTAGGTCAACAGTAATAAAAAGAAATACATACAGATGTTAACAAGTTTTTGTCAAATTCTGAGATGATTCAGAAATGCCTCCTTTTACGTGGTTGTTCAGATGATATCACTCATCTTGTCTTTCTCAAAAATTCTGAGTACAATTACCATAATAACAGATTAGTCTAAGAAAATGGCAGCACCTATGACAAACAAAAATTGAGTCAGAGAATAACGTGAACTAATATTCAACTGCTCAAAAGCCTATTTTTAAATGTTAGAATCAGATTTCTTTTTTATAAGAACTTGAACTTGATATTATTTATTTGGGCAAAAAATTATGAAATACACTAAAATAGTAAAGTGGTTAAATTTATAAATAACTAGTATGTTGTGAAGGAATGATTGTCTGATTATGATGATAGATGTTTTCTTACTTTGAATTATTATTTGAAAATCTTTTTTTGGTCTCATCCGTTTTGGGAGATGGATGTCTGAAACGGAACTCCATTAGCAGCGGTGTTATTTTAACATTATTTTTTAACATCCTGAGGTATCCTGTATTTGCTCAACCCAAGGGACTTTGATTATAGTATATGCAAGTATATATAAGCATGACTGCCAGAAATAAGGCTCAGGAAGAAATGGAAAAAACAGCTAAAGCTTCATCTAAGTATAAATAGGCCTCAAGTTCAAGATACAGCCTGGCAGAGACTGATCTGGAACAGATAGGTGAAAGAATGGATTTCCCGGGACCTGATGCCACAGCATCTCCTCCAGCTGAGAGTGAAAGTGGGAGTGGAAGTGCGAGTGAGTCGGCCAGAAAACTTCATAGATTCCAGAAGGTTCATTGAAACTGAAAATGGCCTTATTTTCCAAACTGTCAACTACCCGCCGCAAGCCAGCGTCATTAGCTCCAACTGGGCTTGCTACTCCACCTGAGGAGCTCAGAGAAGACCGAAATGAGCAGTCCGAGCTGAAGGTAACAATCACTTCAATGATTAATTAATGCAATAACTACCACACTCGGGGAGGACATAAATGAGATAAAAGTGTAATATAAAGAAGATCACAAATGATATAAGAAAAGATATAAAGGACATAAACATGACAAACGTGAAGCTGTTTCAGGATATTAAAGACTCAGAGAAATGTTGAAGTAATCGCTTTCAGGCAACCTTTAAATATATTCTAGAAAAAATTGAGGAAAACTACAGGTAAATATGAGGAGTTTTGAAAATAAATTTACAACACTTGATGCTCAGCTTGAAGACTTTAAGCCAATGTTCACGACTCGTATTGAAATAGTTGAACAATTGGTTTTGCCACTGACGAAAAGGCAGCTAATACTAAATACAAACACAAAGCGCTCAAAGACAGACTAACTGTGTTGGAAGACGGATATAGAAGAAATAATATCAGAATTGAAAATCTCCCTGAAAACCGTGAAAGCCCAAACCCAGTGCAATTTATCGTTGAAGTGTTCACAAATAATTGAAGAGGACTTCAAATCAAACACTGGGATATCAGTAGCTTACAGCAGATGTGGATCAAACGCCTCAAAACTTAGAATCCTCATTGTACATTTCAATAAATTACAATCTAAAATGAATCTAATGTCACTTCTCAGAATGAATCAAAAGATTATAATAGAAAATAACCACATTCGCATTTTTCCTGATTTTTCAGCTTCAACAGCTGCTAAACATGCCACATTTTACAGCATTAAACTGCGCTTATGCATAGCCAAGTTTAGATACAGCCTCTTGTATCCTGCTAAATTAAATTGTTCTCTGGATGAAGCAGAAAAAGAGCCAAAAAAATTGATCCCAACTTAAAATACAATTGTGAGTCACATTATGTCTTGGCACGGCAAAGAACACTGTACCTGCAATTTGGTCTATTTGCAGTGAGACTTTTACCGTAATTATACATTTTATTTCCTTCCCTGCTACTTTAACGTTTTAATTACAATTATAATTCTATTTGTATGTGTATATGTGCATATACATATTTACATATATATATATATTTTTTTTACATTCACGTGTGTATGTATATGTATATGCACATTTTACTTTTTGTTTTCAAGCGGGGCTGTTTAACACCACACCCCTGGTTTATTGTATTAGGATTGTACTATCATATGTTATCTGCATCTCCATGGGTACAGTTTAACATCATAACTTGGGTTTATTTTTTCAACCCTAATCAAGATTATATTCTAGGTTTAAAATATTTGGAATGTATTGCCAATAGGTATCTCTATTCCTTCTACAATGCTGCTTGGGGGTTTTTTGTTCTGGATGTTCTCTGTCTCTAGGCATGTCAGAGGACTGGGACTTCATGAAGTGTAGTCTAGCCTCACTTTGGGGGAGGGGGTCTGGGGGAAGACAGAAAGAGCGTAGGTTATTTCTGATCGATCCTTTTCATCCCACTATTGTAAGTGCCGACACAACAATAGGCTTCATAGCCATAACGCCTAATATTGGAAATTAAGGTTAAAGCTATCATTTGCATTAATGTAAAACCTTAATTTACGATTATAAAATGACAACAATAGTTCAAACGCATTGTCTCTATCACCAAACAGTGAACTTTGTGAACTGGAATGTCAAAGGTCTTAATTGCAAATTAAAGAGAAAAAAAGTATTATCTCACCTAACTGGTCTAAATGGCAAGACAGTATTTTTACAGGCGACTCACTTAATCAGCAAGGATCAGTTTTGGTTGCAAAGAGACTGGACTAGCCAAATATTCCATTCCAGCTATACAAAGCAAACTAGAGGCGTAGGGATCTTAATTTATAGAGCAATTTAATTTGAAGTATCAAATTGTAGTATCTGAACCTGAAGGGCAATATGTGATTTGTAATTTAATTGCAAAGTGATTTTGATAAATATTTATGTGGATGTCGATGATAGACACTTTATCCAAAATGTATTTGCATCGATTCCTAACTAGAACACTCACAAAATTACAATGGCTGGAGACTTTAATTGTGTTCTAAATCCAGACCTGGATAGGTCTTCAGCTACAGGGACGACAATATCTAACACTGCAAAAATAATCATAAGGGTTTTAAATTGATCATAACTTATCAGACCCATGGAGATTTCCAAATCCATACTTAAGAGCATATTTCTTATTCTCACCAGTACATCGTTACTCAAGAATCGGTTATTTCTTTATAGATAACAATTTCTTGCCCGCAATCAAATCTTGCAAATATGATGCTATTATTATCTCCAACCATGACCCTCTGATCATGGAGCTCACATCACTATGCCCCACATACTCATCTCGCAGCTGGTGTCTTAATCCTGTTATTAGCTGACGAGAACTGTACAGAATTTATATGTTTTTTTTTTTAGAGACAAATGCATCCTCAAAGGTTTCTGCAGGAATACTCTGGGAAACTCTGAAGGCATTTTTAAGAGGACAGAGTATCTCATATCTCTCCCACAAAAATAAATCAGAAACAAAGAAGGCCTCAGAGATAATAAGTGAAATTACCAAAATAGATCAAGGAAAGGTCAGGGGGGTATTTTTTGTACGTCTCTTAAATCATCCGAGATCAGGTGCCTCATCTTGGATAAGTTAATGCCGGTGACACTCATCCGGGATAGGTCGGTTTTTCAAACGCAGCCATGTATTAGATTAGTCTAGCTGGATCTAATCATCCGAGATGAATGCGCGCGCCCGCGCTGAGTGAAAAGCCCATATATATTGAGTATAGAAAACATGATCAGCAAGTCTTTGATAGGCTGTAACAAAATGACGAAAGAATGGGAGCATTTTTTTTTCACACATGCAGCGCAAGACCTTATATTCGAAGGACATGAAGAATTTCAAGATTTAATATGCACAAGGGGTAACACTGCAGAAGCAGCCCAGACCAGAAAAGACGGCTGGCAAAAAGTGGCCGACAATTTAAACGCTAAGTAGTGTGCATTGTACTTACTGAAAGCAGCGTTTCATTTCCTATGTGTCAGATTAATTATTATTTAATATGTCATAATTCCAGATCAAACGTGAGCACAAGGAGAACATGGGTACAATTTAAAGTGAAGTACAAGAATATACTTCAAACTGGTAAATATTAGTATATAACTATTTAAAGAATTGCTGACATAAATAATCATATATAATATAAAAAACATTAATTTTAAAGCTAATAAGAAGGCAGACAAGCAAAAAACAGGTGGAGGTCCACGCGGTCCAGACCTAACCCCTGCAGAAGAGTTGGCTCTCCAGCAAAATACCCATCGCCCTGTTTCTGAGGGCATTCCTGGGGGAAGCTCCTCCTCAGAACCAGTGGCAGGATGCAGTGGTCAATTCATTTCAGGTAAAGGATGGTCATTGCATATATTTGTCCTCCATGTGTGTCATAGGTTCCATATAGCCCTCTTTTTTGTTGGGTCAGTTGCAGGGAATATCATATCGCTTGAACCTGTGTCTGACCAACGAGATATTGACGAAGGTCAAATATTTGATGAAGACACTGTGTCTGATTATTAGGAAGAGAGGTACATTTTCCAAATAATGTTTGATCAAACTCCACTCTGATCAGTCCCATGTGCCCCAATCACATTTGGAAATCCTGGTAATGAGAATGTTAGGCTGATTGTGAGATTCTTCATGGAACTGTGGGTGTTTTTGCCTGTGTATTACCTACCTGCAATGGCGTGAAATGCCTCTTTTATTGTCTGCAAACACAGGTGTCCAGGAAACACTATGAAAACCTGAAGGAAATATTTCAGAGCCAAACAGACTTTAAGAATTGCCTGGCAAACTGCACTTTTAGTTAGATTTTCCGCATCGTCTACAGTATATAAAAAGTGCCGCTTGTAAAAAACCTCAAAGCAATGCATACTGTCTGTGTGGTTGTGAGAGCCCGACTTCGCCTAGTTTGACTTCGAATATAAGGTGCTAATAAATCTTTGAGGTACAATATTCCCCCTCGGCTAAAGCGGTATCTTTCGAAAAGAATTTCCTCCAGGAGCAATAAAGGATCTTGCCGATCACGCAAAATTCTCTCTATATGAAATTCTCTTCGTATAATTTGCGCACCAATATCAATTGGTCACTCATTCATGAACGGCGAAGCCATGACTGGATGACTTCCACGCACAGTCACCGATTACGTGTGTAAACTAATCCTTGTTTACATAGAACAAACCTGCTCGGAGCAGGTTTGAGGATTAGGATGTGTTGCTATGACAACACTTCCAGCAAGAGTTTCGAAAAACTGACAGATCCAGGATCAGACCAAATCATCAACAATTACATCCGGCTAAACGACTAATCTACGTACAAAAAACACCCCCCAGGTCTCCAAATAAGGCACTTTTCATGAAAAGACAGGCTTTGTCATCAGAACTCAACCTCTTGACAACAAAAGAAACAGAACAACAAATCCACAGGCAGGAAGTTTGCAATGCAATATCAGTAATTCCCAACACAGACGGAGATAAAATCATTGGCCTTAAAAATATAATGCACACATTTAGAGACTACTATAAGAGACTACTATAAGTAGTTTACTTATACTCAGTTTAAAGAATACAAGACACAATATAATGCATTTTTTGATACAGTACGGATACCACAGCTAAATATTCTCAGTGCAGATGAACTGCATAAACCTTTTGAAACTATCAGAATTACTAGACACTATAAACTCACTGCTGAGTGGGAAAGCACCAGGTCCTGATGGCTACCTTGTTGAATTTTATTTTAAAAATTATTTTAAAAAATGCAACTTTTATAGAAGCCAGATACAATAAAATTCTACCTCAAACATTTTGCCAAGCATTAATTACCATCTTCCCTAAGAAAAATAAGGACTTGTGCATTAATGTGCATCATACAGACCAATCTCACTTTGAATGGTTGAATGGGATTATCTATTGACCACTTTGCATAAATTTGGGTTTGGTACTAAAATATGTGCATGGATCAAACTACTGTATACCAGTCTAGAAGCTTCAGTTTGTATTAACAACACTATTTCAGACTACTTCAAACTAGAATGCGGTACTAGACAAGGATGCCCCTTGTCACCACTACTATTCGCAATCACCATTGAGGCATTGGCTGTTCATTTTCAAAATGCATGAGATAAAAGTGATTTTCAGAGAATGACTTGAACAGAAAATATCACTATATGCAGATGATATGGTACTGTATATATCAGACTCACAAACTTCAGTGCCTGCAGCCCTAACTGTACTAGCAGAATTTCAAAAGATATCTGGACTCAAAATTAATTTGAACAGAAGTGTGCTTTTTCCAGTGAATTCTCTACCAAAACAGTATTAGATTGGACACCTTCCCTTTTATCATTGCAGATCAATTTAAATATAGAGGGGTAAACATCACAAGTGAATATAAAATTATTTTTCAACAATTTGTTGCTGTTTGCATGGATAAAATTAAACAAGATGTGCACAGAGATGGTCTACCCTCCATCTTACTTTAGCAGGGAGAATTAACGCTATCAAGATGGATCTCCTCTCTAAGCTTGTTTCTATTTCAAAATATCCCCATATACACTAACAAATCACTTTTAAAGAAATTAGATTTAATCATAACCTCATTTACTTGGAATTCAAAATATCCACACATCCAAAGGGGCAACCCTGCAACAACCTAAATCAGAAGGCGGCATGGCTCTATCCAATTTTCAATTTTATTACTGGGCGCAAACATACAAACTATTAAAACCTGGACACTGACACAAATAGATGAACACACACTAGCCTGATCTACAATAGAAATGAAATCCTGCAGTACCTCTTTATATTACTTGCTTTGTAAACAATTAAATGCAAGATATTGTCAATATACTAATAACCCAATTGCCCTCCATTCACTCAGAATATGAAACTAATGTAGGAAGCTCTTCAAGGTAGAGAATATTTTATCTGTGGCATCTCTACTTGATAACCACATTTTTCCACCCTCTCAAACTTACACAGTTTTTAATGTTTGGAAAATGTGTATGATAAAATCACTTAGAGATGTGTATATAAATAATGTCTTTGCATCCTATGAACAATTACACTATAAATTTACTTTCCCATCAACCCAATTTTTCCACTATCTCCAAATCAGAAACTTTACTAAAAAAAACCTGCCCAATTTAACTCACCTTCCCCCTGTTTCTATTCAAGAAAATATATCGCTTAGTCTTGAAGATTCAGACAGCATTTCTATAATATATAAAACCATTTTAAAGTCTCTTCATTTTAAATATCCCAAAGTACAGTGGGTCAAGGATCTCTTATTCAACATTTCAGAAAAGGAGTGGAAGGCAACCATGCACAGAAATCACTCTAGCTCCATATGTACAAAGCACTCAATTATTCAACTTAAAATTTTTTATCGAGCACATCTATCTCATTTAAGATTGTCCAAATTGTTTCCAGGGAAATATCCTATCACACAGCCTTGGCTCCTAATCCATTAACAGCTGGGTTTGGTGTACTCAAAGATGGACTTAAAGTGGACAATGACAAACAAATTGTAATTGCCTTTACTTCATTATTAGCACATAGACTCAACTGGAAGAATCCTAACCTACCTCTGTTCAGTCAGTGGGTAAGTGATGGTATATACTTGAAATTGGAAAAAATCTAATTCCCTCTTAGAGGATCTGTTCAAAACTTTCTTAAAACTTGTCAGAATCTAATCAATAATATTTTAGAATACTCACTTTTATTGGGGTGAAAGAATCCTTTCTTTCTTTACTACTCTCAAAAGGTTTGCTCTGGCTGTTGGCCTTTCTCTCTCTCTCATGGGTCGGGGTTGAATTGAATTTAGTTTTGTTAAGTTTGACTTCATTGTATGGAATGTTACATGCTTCAATTAAATTCAATAAAAGTAAAAAAAGACACTCTTGTCATTCCAATGAAAATCTATTCTTGTTTTGTTTTCCTCATAATTTATAATAAATTGTGCCTGATTAACAACATTGTATATTATGAGGGTGAACTTGTAGATTCTTTAACTTGCTTAAGGATACAGTAATCCCACGCTATATCGTGCTTCGACTTTCGCGGTTTCACTCTATCGTGGATTTTATATGTAAGCATATTTAAATATATATCGCGGATTTTTTGCTGGTTCGCGGATTTCTGCAGACAATGGGTTTTTAATTTCTGGTACATGCTTCCTCAGTTGGTTTGCCCAGTTGGTTTCATACAAGGGACGCTATTGGCATATGGCTGAGAAGCTACCCAACCAGAGCGGGTATTATGTATTAAATAAAACTCCTCAACTATATTGTGAGCACGGGGGCTGTTCGCACCCCTAGAGGATACGGCCGCTCCTCAAAAAACGCTGAAAGATTACCTTCACATTGCTCTCTTCCTTGCTGGGCTTAAATGTGGCTGCTTTGTCAAGCGATATGCTTCCCGCACTGTGCTTCGCATATTTAAAAGATCAAACAGCATGTATTGATTTTTGATTGTTTGCTTTTCTCTCTCTCTCTCTCTTGCTCTGACATTCTCTGCTCCTGACGGAGGGGGTGTGAGCAGGGGGGCTGTTCGCACCCCTAGACGATACGGACGTTCATCTAAAAATGATGAAAGATTACCTTCACGTTACTCCCATCTGTGCAGCTGCTTTGTCAAGCGACATGCTTCCCGCACGGTGCTTTGCATACTTAAAAGCTCGAAGGGCATTTATTGATTTTTGATTGTTTGTTTTTCTCTCTCTCTCTCTCTCTGACATTTTCTGCTCCTGACGGAGGGGCTGTTCGCAGAGGGGCTGTTCGCACACTGGCCTAGAGGATACGGACGCTCCTCTAAAAAATGCTGAAAGACTACCTTTACATTGTACATCCTTGCAGCTGCTTTGTCCGGCGGTGCTTTGCATACTTAAAAGCCAAACAGCCCTATTGATTTTTGTTTGCTTTTTTCTCTCTCTCTCTCTCTCTCTGACATTCTCTGCTCCTGATGCGCACTCCTTTGAAGAGGAAGATATGTTTGCATTTTTTTAATTGTGAGATGCAACTGTCATCTCTGTCTTGTCATGGAGCACAGTTTAAACTTTTGAAAAAGAGACAAATATTTATTTTCAGTGTTTGAATAAAGTTCCTGTCTCTTTACAACCTCCTGTGTTTCTGTGCAAATCTGTGACCCAAGCATGACAATATAAAAATAACCATATAAACATATGGTTTCTACTTCGTGGATTTTCACCTTTCGCGGGGAGTTCTGGAATGCAACCCCCGCGATCGAGGAGGGATTACTGTATTCCACATTGTCTGGTATAACATTCTTGAGCAGATGTTCCTGTATGTTGGGGCATATAGACTCTTAAAACATCAGCGGGAAGCCAAAAGTGCTCCTGAATCTGAACAGAGCAGCAGCAGATAATATGTAATCACATCTAAATATAAAATGTTTTGTCACGGACCAATATAAGCTGTCAACTGGTTGTATTTCTCTTGATGGATTATATTACTTGGCAAACTACTGAGATATGCATCTGTAAACAAATGAATAGACAGATAGATAAATAGATAGACAGCACTTTATTTTATTTCCCCAGGGGAAATTTTGGCTACAGAAACTCCATAAAGGATACATTTTATTATTATTATTATGACAAAGGAAGAAATCCTCTCAAACATACACCAGAATGACCTAATAGAAAGAAAACTGTAAAGAACGAAAACTTCTGATTTGGTAGTTACAGTTGCAGTGAATCATTATGCAGGCGTGTTGGTATACATTAGCCCCAGTAGTGTTTCTTGAAACAGTTTTACTGAATAATTTGTTGGCTAAAAATATTCAATTTGTAATAGAGAGAATATGCAGCTTTGTTCATAATGACACTTAGTTTTGCTTTCATTCCTTCCTTCCCTGCTACATTCAGGGAGCCCAAAGTGTGTCTCATAATAGAACTTGCCCTTTAAATTAGCTTGTTGATTTGGTGGGCTTCTGTTAAACTGATGAAAATCTCACTGGCCATCACAAAGGTCTAAAATATGTAAAGAATGTTAGTACTTATGTTTAAGAAACTAAGAACTTCGGTCTGTGAACAAAAAGAAGAGTCTGGTCTGCCCTTTTTATATACAGTAGTTCCCCTTTGTTACAAGACCAGTCTAGTCTGCCATTGATGTGGACCCACAAGTACTTGTATGTGTACCATATACTTGTAGGTGTGCACCACCTCTTCATCCACTCTTTGACTAGTGACCAGGCATAAAGGCTCTTTGGTGAAAATCAATAACAAATAATAATCTTTGATTTTTCTGATGTTAAGTTGTAGTTTTTTTCTGTAAAGGAACACACTTAAAAGTGACCATTGTTAAGTAGGCAAGCATATTGTTGATTTGTTCATTTTTTCAGGGTAGAAATTATTAAAAGACCTTTAAATAAAGAAAAAATAATGCAATATTGCATGTCCCAAATATTGTTATAACCTTACAACCCATTACTATACCTTAAAGCCTTGCCCAGAGGGGGCTGGGCGGTCTCATGGCCTGGAACCCCTACAGATTTTATTTTTTCTCTCCAGCCGTCTGGAGGTTTTTTTTTTTTTTTTTTTTCTGTCCTCCCTCGCCATCGGACCTTACTCTTATTCTATGTTAATTAGTGTTGTCTTATTCTAATTCTTACTTTGTCTTTTATGTCTCTTTTCTTCATTAAAAGCACTTTGAGTTACATTATATGAATGAAAATGTGCTATATAAATAAATGTTGTTGTTGTTGTTAATTACATATTGCCATTTTGTTAACTTTATCCCTACACATTTCATATTGTAGCCTGTCATTTATTGAGATGTTCTAATATATCACTATAACCAGCTTGTTAATAATTGGTAGTGTTCATCACATATAAATACAAATGAAACACTTTCTCCCTGTTAATATATTCTACATGATAGTATTTACCATTTTACAATATAAATTATTTACAACTTCTGTACATTTTGTTTATTGTGACATTTGTTTTCTTTTGTCAAACCTCAGAAGGGAAATTATGTCATGAATTGCTTCAAACTTGCACTCTTTGAATTCTTTTAGGAATAATCTTGTTTTAATGACAGCTTTTTACAGTATAAACATGCAGAATAGGAATATCTCGTAAACACAAGCACTGCAGAGAACAATCAACTTTTGCTCATCTTGATGCCGTCGTATTTAAATCACAGAAAATGAAATTTTGTTCAGTTTTTGACTTTCTGTGAAAAGAATTACTACATCTCTAAAATAAATAAGAATAAAACTAATTATATATAGCATCCACTGAGAGGCCATTTAATTACCTGATAGCAGAATGGTGTCCTATTTGCCTTTCGAACATCTTAACTTTCTGAGGGCATGACTGTGATATAGAGATGCTGACCTAAATAAACTCCAACGTATCTCAAAGTTGTAGTAAATTAATTTGTGATAGACCTCTTTTTCCATCTTATTCTACTGAGGTATAAATGGATTGAGATGCGGGGGCCTCATGCATACCGCAGTGCGTAGAATTCAGACTAAAACATGGTGTACAGACAAAAGCGGAAATGTGTTTAGACACAAAAAAATCCATATACACAAATCTGTGCGTACGCCAACTTCCACATTCTTCTGCTACTTAAGTCCCGGTTAGCATGAAAAGTAATGCACGTGCACATGCCTGCTGCCCCACCCAGGCTTCTCCCAGATATACAGTTATAATATTGCACAACCTGCGCCACTTTATAAAGCACGTATTTACATATTATGACGATGATGATCGTCAAGAAGATAGCACTTGGAAAGCTAAATCGACTTAGAAGTCAGTCATTATCATATGTAAATACTCGCTATATAAAGTGGCTCAGGTTGTGCAATATTATAACTGTAGTGCACGTTTACAATGAGGTGATTGCACTTATAAGTACAAACAGTTCTACCAGGAGCACTTGATGGACTGATTGAATGCCTTTAGAGCTCTTGGGATGAAACTGTTCTGAAGCACGAGGTTCCTACAGGACAGGCTCTGAAGCGTTTGCCATACTGTATGGAAGACGTTCAAATAGACTGTGCACATGGCTGAAGCAGCGTGTGCTAAATGCTGTATCCCGATTATCCTTTTTATGATCAGCTGCTGTAGAGCTGTGGTTCCACACTCAGATACAGTGGGGTAAATACTCTGAGTGGTGCACTGAGAGTGACAACACTAAAGCAGCGATGGTATTTAGAATAGTTTGGCCATTCCATGCACCATTATATGGTTATGGGTTGATTACAATCAGATGCCTTAAACTAATAAACGATATTTGGTTAATTTCAGTCTATTTGACAAAGCTGCGTCAGGGATGTAAATCTAAAAAAGAAAGGGAAACCACACAGAAACTTTAGGATTGCATTGATGATGGGTGCCGCCAGTTTGCAAAACCGAGCAGAGAACTTGGGTACGCAAGTGATTGAGCTGGTGTGAAAATGTGCGTGGCTTTATGCCAAGTTTAGTTTTCATACATCACGATGTGAGCGTGGAAACGGGCGTACGCAACATTTTTGTGCATGCGCACCATTTATACATGAAGCCTCTGGTGATGGCAGAGGTTTAGACATCAGTCATATTGGATGCTCATGTGCCTGGAATTACTCCAGAACTTTTGCATACATAACTATATTGTGGAAATTGCCAATTTGCAGATGAGTACGCTACTGCTTAAGAGAGGATACACCCTGTCAGTAGTAACGTTTTCATGAATGGTGCTTTAGCATTGCTCTACTCATTTAACGTGTGACGCTAAAGCACAATCTCCAGTCTGCATCCTATAGATCCTGGGTCCATGGACTTCCAACATGTTCATGATATCTTCTAATTGTCCAGAATTCAGTGTTTGTATTACCTACCCAAATCCACTCACAGCTTCATGTTCTTTACTGATAGGATTGGAAATCATTTGTTTCACTTGCCGAGATAATATTCAATAGGTTTTGAACTCTTTCAAATCTCCTGCTGCTCTCACTTGTTTGGTGAATTGCTGTACTCTGCCTGTTATACTGCACAGCCTACAGTGTCCCCTTTCATCAAAAATGATCTCGTCCTTACTACAGGACTGCATTTAATTCCATGTTTTGAGTGTTTCTTCATTCTCGATGTATCATGATACTGTGATGCATTAAATCTAAACAGTGTTGCTGTTCCTAATACACTCTTGTTAGCAAGTCTTGTGCCCACTGTTATGCTTACCCATTGTTCCTTAGAAACACATTCCTATACACTAGATAAATTACTAAACACCAACCCACATTAAATATCATTGTCTGCAAATATAAGGACATTAACTACGTATGAAATTGCAGCAGAAGTAAATATGCCAAAAGCCATTATTCTTACTTCCAAAATGGTCATTTTTCCAAACATTAAGACTATCCATCCACCTTGAATCCTAAAACCTTGCATTCAACTTTTTTTAACCTATTTTTTGATTTCTCTAGTGCCTTCAATACAATACAATACAATTCAAAACAATACAATTTATTTTTGTATAACCCAAAATCACACAAAGAGTGCTGCAATAGGCTTTAACAGGCCCTGTCTTTTGACAGCCCCCCAACCTTGACTCTCTAAGAAAGCAAGAAAAAACTCACAAAAAATCCCTTGTAGGAAAAAAATGGAAGAAATCTTAGGAAAGGCAATTCGAAGAGAGACCCCTTTCCTGGTAGGTTGGGCGTGGAGTGGGTGCCAAAAGAAAAGGGTTAAATACAATACAATACACAGAAGAGACCACAAGTAATCCTCAATACAAAATGATAATACAATAATAATATTACAACTACAGAGCAAAATACAAGAGAGGATGATATCACATAATACGATTCAGATTTGATCAGAGTCCTGGAGACCTTGGTCATAAAGGTGTCCCCCCTACTGGCCATTCCATATCTGAGTCAGTGGTGGGCTGGTTAACATGATGAAAGGACCTTTCTACCCAGCGATTTCAGTGCTTCTCTATCAGAGATTACTTTTCCTTAGGCAGGCAAGCCAAATTGGCTGTAGGACAGTGGCACCAAGTGCCACATTTGAGTAACAAGAACAGAAACAGAATAGGTGAGGGTTAGTAACAAATTATAACTATCATTATTACTTATATTTTAGTGCTAATGACTAACAACAGAGATGCAGTATGCACAGTTATCAGCAGCTGTAGTCTGGGTATGCTGAATTAAAATAGTGAGTCTTCAGTTGGGACTTGAAAGCTGAGACTAAAGGGGCATCTCTTACAGTAGCAGATAGACCTTTCCACAGTTTAGGGGCCCTGTGACTAAAAGCTTGACCTCCCATTGTTATTTTATTAATCCTTGGAATCATATTCAGATCGGCATCTTGAGATCTTAATTTGTGTTCTGGTTTGTAAGTAGTGAAAAGTTCAGATAAGTAAGCCAGACCTTGATCATTCAAGGTTTTATATATTAAAAGTAGGATTTTGAAATCTGCTCTAAACTTTACTGGGAGCCAGTGTAAGGATTTAAGAACTTTGTATTCTCTTGTTCTTCTAATAATTATTGCAGCAGCATTTTGGATTAACTGGAAGCTGTATAAAGAACAATTTGAACAACCATTAGTCAGGCCTACTATAATTAGTTTCTCAGTATCCCACATGTTCAGAAAATGCTTTAATTTCATTTTTAAGATGGAAGAAACATGTTTTGGACAATTTTGTAATGTGCGCTGTAAATGGCTTGCTAGACTCAAAGATAACGCCTAGATTGCGAGCTTATTCAGTAACATTAATGGTGATTCCAGCTGAGTTTAATAGTGACAATATATTGTTGCGATCATCATCATTCCCTCCCGTAATTAGCATTGCTGTTTTGTCTGTGTTTAAAGATGAGTAGTTCACATCCATCCACTCCTTTAATTCACTAACACATTTACTTAAAGACAACATCGGAGAAACTTCATTTGGTCAAAAAGAAAGGTATAACTGGGTGTCATCTGCGTATGAGTGAAAATTATATTATGTTTTCTAATGATTGATCCCAGTGGAAGCATGTAAAGTGAAAATACCAATTCAGTACCATCCAGCCATCTTTGTTAAGGGATAAGTTCAGAGATATACTGTTAGATAAGTCTTTAATCTTCTGTATAATGGTCTACCTGTTGGGTGGACCACAGTTTATGAGACCTTTGTGAGGTTTTTGTGTTTCTGATACAGATGTGAGCAACACTGGAGAGCCGCAAGAAACAGTTTTGTCTTCTTTTCTCTTCACTCTGTACACATCAGACTATAAATATAACATCAGGTCATGTTTCCTGCTGAAATTCTGAGATGACTCTGCAGTTATAGGGTGTATCAATAAGGGGGATGAGACAGAATATAGCTCTGTAAGTTTGTTACAGAGTTGCCAAGTTTGTTTCTTGGTACAAAGGGAATTGTCTGCATCTTAACATCAGAAAAACCATGGAACTGGTTATCAATTTTCGCTGTGGTATAACCCTACAAGCACTTAAGGCAACATCAATGACAGGATGGGCTGGTCTTCTAACACAGAGAAGCTATAGAGGAAAGGGCAGAACAGGTCTTTCTTTCTTAGGAGAATGTGGTCCTTTAATGTTGGGTAGTGACATCCTTCATTTCCTGAAATGGACAGTGTGATTTTCTTGGCTGTGGTGTGCTGGGCTGGTAACAACGCTTCGTGAGAGGCCCACAGAATCAACAAGCTAATTAAATGGGCAGGCCCAGTTGTGGGATTCACCCTGAACCTCCTATAGGTGGTAGCAAAGGAGAGAATAAAGACAAAACTGAGTACCATTATGAACAATGCTGCACATCCTCTCTCAGACCCACTAACACTGAGTACTTTTGGCCTATCTAATGTATTTAAAGAGCTTTTGTAAAAAGCAATATTTCCCCCAGGACAAATTCATTTCTATCTAACTTAATTATGCATAGAGCAAAAGAAACTATGTTCACATATTAAAAATGAAAAATGGCATAAGGTGTTTCATGGATATCTAGGGTAAAGCTAATTGCAATAAAAATTATTTGGTAGAGAATTAAATAAAACAGGTGTGTGTCTTCTTTTATGGCCTTCCAGCATCAGAGCAGGCACACTGAGAGCCTGTCTTCTTGATCAGTTTTATTAACATACTAGACATTAAGCCCGTTATAGTAAACATTAATAGGAACAGTCTATATTAAATGGCAAGGGACCTTTTACCTCAATAAATTTTTCCCGTAAAATGCCTGTAATTTTCTCCGACAGTAATACTGGCTTTGCTGTCCATAATATGTGTTTAATTTTCTGTCACAACAGTGGGCAATCAGCAGATTCTCCCCAGCAACTGATGTAATGTGCGTGAAAATAAATCTACTTTTAAAAGTCATCGTATTGTAATATCATGAAAATTCGTATATTTAGGAAAACCCCTTCAATGACTGACACTTTACACTTTACCGGGCCAAGCTTCTTAATCGCAAATCTGACATCCTCAGAGTGAACACTTGCACAACAATGGGGAAGCTGGTCTCCGCACCTCAGTACCCGATTGGATTTTTCATGTTTTTTGTTTTAGGTCTTACCTCATTTACCGAAATCCGATTGCATCTGCTGCGCGATATTTTATAGGTCCCGCCCTCTCTGTCTTGTGTGACGCGTCAGGCGGCCTTTGAAGCATCTGCTTTGAAGCATCGCACCGTGCCCCGCGCATGCGCACTTCACCAGAAGACACTCACACACGGACACTGGACGCACACAGGGGTTTTATTAAAGAGGATGGAGTAGCAGTAAAGTATAGTATAGTATAGTATACAAATTACAGAGAATTTCTTGTGTAGTATTTTGCATTAGGGTAAGGCCTCCAGATTCAGCCTTATGTTATCTGCCCAACAAAAAAATAGCAGTTGCCACTAATACTAATCTTTGCTAGCAAAATTTTCTGAAAAAGTGTAGTAGATAGATAGATAGATAGATAGATAGATAGATAGATAGATAGATAGATAGATAGATAGATAGATACTTTATTAATCCCAATGGGAAATTCACATTCTTCAGCAGCAGCATACTGATACAATAAATAATATTAAATTAAAGAATGATAATAATGCAGGTGAAAAACAGAAAAACAGACAATAACTATGTATAATGTTGAATGTTAATGTTTACCCCTCTGGGTGGAATTAAAGAGTCGCATAGTTTGGGGGAGAAACGATCTCCTCAATCTGTCAGTGGAGCAGGACAGTGACAGCAGTCTGTCGCTGAAGCTGCTCTTCTGTCTGGAGATGATACTATTAAGTGGATGCAGTGGATTCTCCATAATTGATAGGAGCCTGCTGAGCGCCCTTTGCTCTGCCACAGATGTTAAACTGTCCAGCTCCATGCCAACAATAGAGCTTGCCTTCCTCACCAGTTTGTCCAGACGTGAGGCGTCTTTCCTCTTAATGCTGCCTCCCCAGCACACCACTGCGTAGAAGAGGGCGCTCACCACAACTGTCTGATAGAACATCTGCATCATCTTACTGCAGATGTTGAAGGACGCCAGCCTTCTAAGGTAGTATAACCGGCTCTGTCCTTTCTTGCACAGCGCATCAGTATTGGCAGTCCAGTCTAATTTATCATCCAGCTGCACTCCCAGATATTTATAGGTCTGCACCATCTGCACACAGTCATCTCTGATGATCACTGGGTCCATGAGGGGTCTGGGCCTCCTAAAATCCACCACCAGCTCTTTGGTTTTGCTGGTGTTCAGGTGTAGGTGGTTTGAGTCGCACCATTTAACAAAATCATTGATTAGGTCCCTATACTCCTCCTCCAGCCCATTCCTGATGCAGCCCACGATAGCAGTGTCATCAGCGAACTTTTGCACATGGCAGGACTCCGAGTTGTATTGGAAGTCCGATGTATATAGGCTGAACAGGAACGGAGAAAGTACAGTCCCCTGTGGCGCTCCTGTGTTGCTGACCACAATGTAGTAGCCACACACCACCATATGTCAGGAAAAGGGAATTACACATATATTTAAACTCTATCGTAATAACATTCCAGCCAGGGCATAACTATAAATTAATTTTGGGGGGTGTTATGGATGAGTAAGAAAGTGAATAAATCATTATTCTGTCTATACCTGCCAACATCTGTATTCTAGTAGTGATTTCTGCAGTAATTAACATGATTAAATGTTTAAAATGTGTTCTTTGATAAAAAATATTGCTACTATTTTAAAATGACATGTGAATACAATTAAAGTCAGTTGTTCAACAGCTATGAGTAAAATATATTATAATTCTGTGTTGTGTAGTTTGCAATCCTGGATAACTCTGGGGAATTTTAGGCAACCTATTTCCTTTTCTAAACATATGTATGAGTATATTTATAAAGTACATACTGGATTTTAAGTTATTTGGCTAAAATAATGTATAGTTGCTATTTCTTTGGCCAACAGTTGGCTGCTAAAATTTTTATGACAGTTTGAAAGTAAATGCACAGCGTTAGATGGTTGTGTTTTCTCCCCATATAACATCCAACAGTAGCAGTGTCACATTAGCATTTCAAATGCACCAGCTTGGAATAAATGTATATAGAGGAAAGTACAATTTGACAGTAAAAAGAGGAGAAACAGAAAACATGATTGGGGAAAACTTTGGGGGGTCTTCTTTTTTCTTATGTGACAAAGTTGGCAACCTTAAAACTTGTTGTCACATTTGGTTGTACTTGCTGTGAATTGCTCCTCATGTAAAATAGCATCTAGTTTCAGTTTCAAGCAAAACAGAACAGTGATAAACAATATTACAGCACTTACTGCTATTAAATACCACACCTCTCTTCTGTTTGTAGTTTGTACAAATGCAATGAGAGCCACTGTCAAGCATACTTATAAGATAATAATGTCAAGCATAAAATAGATTTTAAAATTTTGTCTAATTACATAGTGAGAAGAAGAGGGAAAAATGAGATCCTGCTTTTAAAATATAATACAACACTCATTTTCTATTGATGGATCTAAAATAATAACATCAGTGGTTGTGTTAAAGTAATCCAAGTATCCAATAGTATCCAATATTCAGGAATGTAATAATTCATTATTAAAAAAGTTGTAGCTAATGGAAACATCATACATAGTGTAATTAAAGTATTCTTCCAAAAGTGGAGAGGTGTATTATTAGTTTTAAAAACATGAACAAAACCCAATTTATAAATGTTATTGTTAAAACATCAGTAGCTTATCCAAACAGCACTGTGCACAAAAGTGGGACTAACCCAGGATGGGGTGGCAGCTCATTTTAGGCCCTACTCACACACACGCAGTATGGAATTTCCAATTAGCCTAACCTTCATGTTTTTGGGAATGTGGGAAGTGTAACTTTTTTTTGCCTTATGTAATTTTTTTTTCTGCTGATCTATTGTGGTTTCTTTGAAACTTAAGTTATCAGGGAATGTAAATTTGTGGATGTTTTGCATTGATAATTTTACTATAAGTATCATTATTTTTCTAATTTGCCACATCACAGTTTTATATGCTTTGACATTTTGTGGCTATGTTGTCAAGATGTGCTGGACTGTTGCCACGGGAGTTATTCCCATGAGACACAATGCAGCACATTACAGATGCTATGCTTTGTAACTCCACACCACATTCAGTGCATTATCTAAGATTATGGTTCCAGATATTAAACAATTATAGTGTGTGTACTTGATGGTGAATGTATTACGATTTTTGACTACTGGCAATTCACATTTCGACTTGTTCACAGTTTTGCATCTAGGTTTTGTTAGAGAACATCTTTGGCTCATAGCAGTTCACCTTTCTACTTCATTGGCAGTTTAGAATTCAGGTTTTTTGACAGTAGATCTTTCAGCACTTGACTTCTAGCTGATTACCTTTTGGCTATGTCCATAGTTTGTCTTTGTCTATAGTTTCTCTCACTTTCAATAATTGAACTTCACTATAATTTCCTGAAAGACATATAACCCATTGAGGCTACTATGAAATTTTTAGTTAATATATAATCTTTACAAATTATTACAATTACATACTTAAATTATGTTGTAACAATGAATTCATTAAAACATAACAAAAGGACTGAAGGTAAATAAAGGGTTAACTAAATGTGGTTTAAAGCTTGAGAATGTGAGGTCTGCCTCATTTTAGAGAAACCACCAGCTTTATTTTACAAGGTTAGAATGAGGTAAATGAGTAGCAAACACCCCTTTAGAAAGAGAGGTTAAACTAATGGGAAAGCCCAAAGACCCCTTCTATGAAGTGGCAGTAAGTCAATAGTAAAGTCCACAGGACGACTTCCCTTTTAATGAGACAGGATTCAGGTAGACGAGGGTGTTGAAAGGAGTCTGAAAATACTGGTGGCACTTGTTGGTCGGATGGAATAATAAAGTTCTGCATATTAAGAGTCAGATGAAGTGATTTAGTAGATGAGATAATGTAATAAAAGCAGACAAATTGTATAATTAATTGATCACTCCATGCTCTGCATTCTCATCTGACTCTGTGACTGATTTCTTTGAAAACAGAAGAAAGTTTTTTCCACAACACTACCTGTTCCAACAAGTGGCCACTTTCACTTTTGCCAGCAGGCAATTTTATGGATAAGCTAGAACTAAAAAAGCAGGTAGACATAGCCCACTTAGACACAAAGAGAAATATGTAAATCATGAGACCTGGAAAAAGATGTAGGAGCCAGGAGACTGTAGCGCTGACCACTGCATCACATATAATGAGTTCTAATTACTTCTAAGTATTCCAAATAATAATATTCTGCACCATTTTTTCCTTTACAGCATCACCAAACTTCAGTCTTTCTTGGCAGCTAAAAATCTAAAATGAAATATATCTTACACAAATACCTGATTCACTATCAGCAGTCAAAGAAGTAACTAACTACCCTAAAAATAATTTTAATATAAACACTTTTTAGGATGTCGGTACATATTAGATGAAATCTCATGGGAACATTGAGATAAATATGCAAAGTCCGCAATGACAATATTGGGATTCAAACCCATACCAGTACCAAACACCATACCATTAGGTTATTAGCATTTTACTTTGATATCTTCGGAGTATTCAATTTCATGATAAAATTCCTACAGCGAACATACCATTTTACTTCTACTCCCTTCTGTCAGTGTACAGAGGAAATCTCCATCTGCCAGTGTGGGTCGCTCTCACTGTCATTTACATTTGATTTTTGTTACCACCCTTCAGAGCCAGTCAATCCATTGGCCAGTCAGGAAACACCTTATTCTATATATAAAGAGTATATACTATGTATATAATGTATATATATATATATATATATATATATATATGGTTGAAAATAGTTTACTGTCAAATAAATGCAAAGGGTACACGACACGTGTTTCGCCCTCATTCTGGGCTCATCAGGTGTACACACTCCACTGCACTCCCTCTCGGGAATCAAACCTCGGACGTCAGCGCCAGAGGCGATGCCCCTAACGTTGCGCCACGGCGTGTGGTTCGTTATTTGACAGCATGTAGATCGGGGTAATTACATTCACGGCATTCGTAGTCTGTGTCACAATCTGATTGTATGGGTGGTTACCTACCAGGTAACGCTTGTGGTTGGCCAGCAATCTGCTAACATCCGCCACGGTGCCCTCAGTTTGTGAGGAGCAGATCATAGAATGGTTGAAAATAGTTTACTGTCAAATAAATGCAAAGAGTACACGACACATGTTTCGCCCTCATTCTGGGCTCATCAGGTGTACACACACCCATACAATCAGATTGTGACACAGACTACGAATGCCGTGAATGTAATTACCCCGATCTACATGCTGTCAAATAATGAACCACATGCCGTGGCGCAACGTTAGGGGCATCGCCTCTGGCGCTGACGTCCGAGGTTCGATTCCCGAGAGGGAGTGCAGTGGAGTGTGTACACCTGATGAGCCCAGAATGAGGGCTAAACACATGTCGTGTACTCTTTGCATTTATTTGACAGTAAACTATTTTCAACCATTTTATGATCTGCTCCTCACAAACTGAGGGCACTGTGGCGGATGTTAGCAGATTGCTGGCCAACCACAAGCGTTACCTGGTAGGTAACCACCCATACAATCAGATTGTGACACAGACTACGAATGCCGTGAATATATATATATATATATATATATATATATATATATATATATATATAGCCTTACAGTGGTCTGGCGCTCTCCCCGGGGTTTGTTTCCTGCCTTGCGCCCTGTGTTGGCTGGGATTGGCTCCAGCAGACCCCCGTGACCCTGTAGTTAGTATATAGGGGGTTGGTTAATGGATGGATTTATATATATATATATATATATATATATATATATATATATATATATATTGTGGGGAACAGCCCGGACACAGACAGGTAGACAAGATGGTTTCACCACACACACGTTTATTATACATTATATACAGTAGTTCAAGTGCATAAACCCAGTGCCGCAGCACTAATCACCAATTAAGTCCTTGGCCACACAACACAATGCCTTCAGTCTCTGGTCCGCCTCCATTCCTCTCCTCTGAGCTCCGTCCTACTTCCACCCGACTCTTGCCAATGACTGGAGGGAGGCGGCCCCTTTTATACACCCTGGATGGACTCCAGGTGCTTCCCGAGGAGCCTCCGTTGACACACCCCTGTGTGGCGGAAGCTCTGGTTGTGTACCCGGAAGTCCTCCGGGTGTCTCCAGTCCTCTTCCCCCCAGCACTTCCGGGTGTGGTGGAAGTGCTGAGGTCCAGGGCTCCCAAGGCATCGGGGCACCCCCTGGCGGTGACCATGGGCCCCTACAGGGTTGAGCTTACAAGCTCTGTATCCGTGGCCCCCAAAACAACCAGGGCGGTCGCCCCCTCGTGTTCTGGAGGAGGCACAAGCCCTCCTCCGGTCCTCCTGGGCATCCCGGCCGGGCATGAACCCCAGCCAGGTGCCACAGTGCCCCATCGCCAACGAAGACCCGTTGGTCTGAGCGACACAATCCGTGAGGACGGTTCAACCTCGAAGTGGGTCCTACTTTTTGTCCAGGGTCCAATCCGGCACCCTGGAACTCTCTTCTTCGGCACCCTCTCCGAGGTCTTTGCACCCCTCTGTTCTGCGCTGCTCGCGCCTTCGTAGGCTCCGCCGGTTGTGGGGCTGCCCCATCGCCAGCGAAGTGTCATCCTGCCAGACGGTCCTTCTGATGAGGGTCGGCTTCCCACGAAGCCAGTCCTACCACTTGTCCTGGGTCCAGTACTGTAACACACAGAAACAAGGGGGCAGAGCCGCTGCCTGGACACCCTTCCCTGGCGTCCCTCTGTGCCACGCACTGGCAGCGCTCCCCCCCACTGACGGGGACCCCGGAGCTTGCCTGTTCAGCACCCCTCCGCGGGTTCCGTGTCCCTCCAGGTGATGATACTGACGGGACCGCCTGCATTCCTTTTTTCTCCGCTGACTTTGGGGAGTGGCCTTCTCTGGATGTGCGCACCCAGATGTACACCCCTTCCTATCGGAGGAACCGGCATTCACCCCTTGATTCCTCCTATCACTCTTGGATGCCACGGCGGTTTGAGTCTGCACATGACAAACGCACAGACCCGTTCCCGTCTGCGTCCACCAAGACCGACGGGAAACTGTCGCAGACTCGGGGCTTCGGGCTGTAGGACCCAGGGCACTCGTCAGCCCCTGTCCTGTCTGCCTTCTCGCTGTTGCTCCCCTCACCTCGCGAACAGCCTGCACCGCCGCGTCCACTGTTGGAGACCCACCGACATGGTTCCGATCACGAATGTCACGGGCCCCTGCAGTGGGATCTCCCTTTTCCTTTACAGGGACGGTCTCACTTACCTTCCCTGCTGCGTCCCTCCGGCTGAAGACTCCAACGCCACGCCGATCCGCTCACTTTTGCAGCGTCATCACGGACGCAGCTGCCTTCACCTCCAGTTCCTTCAATCCTCTACAGAGGACACATACCACCTGGAATAGCGACTCAGCGGGCTGGAGACACTCCTCCAACTCACACAGAGCCGCTAGCAAGCACAGATCGTCAGTTGGCGGTTGCCTTACCTTTTTGTCAGGCATATCCACCGGCTGCTCTCTGAGGGGCCTTTCCACAGGCCCCGTCAGGTCCTTCCTCGGCCCCGGGATGGACATTCCTTGGGCACGCCTCCATCCAATCATCAGCGGACACGCAAGACAGACCGCCCAATCCAGAGCCTGTCCCAGGGAGGGACTTCCGGTCCGCGGCCATTTTGGCTCTGTTTCTTTTTCTCCTGGTGCGGCGACGTGCCTCTGAGGCGCAGAGCAGCTGCTGCAGCCCGTCGAGCTGCAGCGTCTCCTTCCTCTTAGCATCGCGTGCTGCCGCCTCTGCTCCGACGACAACCTGAGGATCGGCATGCCGTTGTCACTGACGCAGTCCCTGCCTGCAACACAGAAGGTAAGTTTGTCCCCGCAGGGCCGATCGCCGTTGGGCAGGGCACTTACCTCCCAGGTCTTGTCTCTCCATGGCGCCGTCCTCGCCGTGCTGCCGTTCCGGACGTCCTCAGCGACAGTGTGCCTGCTGGAGCCCGCTGCACCCCGGCAATGTCCTTGATTGTCTCCCCACACCAGGGGAATATGGCCGTTTGGTGGACCGGTGGCGGTCCATGAGGTGCTTCGCTCACGCGGGGTTGTGCCAGTGCCGCTCCCGCTGCGCGTGTGTGGGCTAACATGCTGCTCCGGACTGCCCACAAAATTATTTTTTTGGGGTCCCTGCCTTGTAGCAGGCAGAGAGTCCCATCTGGGATGCCATTGTGGGGAACAGCCTGGACACAGACAGGTAGACAAGATGGTTTCACCACACACACGTTTATTATACATTATATACAGTAGTTCAAGTGCACAAACCCAGTGCTGCAGCACCAATCACCCCTTAAGTCCTTGGCCACACAACACAATACCTTCAGTCTCTGGTCCGCCTCCACTCCTCTCCTCTGAGCTCCGTCCTACTTCCACCCGACTCTTGCCAATGACTGGAGGGAGGCGGCCCCTTTTATACACCCTGGATGGACTCCAGGTGCTTCCCGAGGAGCCTCCGTTGACACACCCCTGTATGGCGGAAGCTCTGGTTGTGTACCCGGAAGTCCTCTGGGTGTCCCCAATCCTCTTCCCCCCAGCACTTCCGGGTGTGGCGGAAGTGCTGAGGTCCAGGGCTCCCAAGGCATCGGGGCACCCCCTGGCGGTGACCACGGGCCCCTACAGGGTTGAGCTTCCAAGCTCTGTACCGGTCGCCCCCTCGTGTTCTGGAATAAGCACAAGCCCTCCTCCGGCCCTCCTGGGCATCCCGGCCGGGCATGAACCCCAGCCGGGTGCCACAATATATATATATATATATATATATATATAATCTTTCTCCATTATTTTAAAAAAGTTTTCCGTCGGCCCGCGTTATTCAGCCTTGACCACTCCCCTCCACACCGCTCACCCAATCATTACAACTACTGCATACATCGTCTCTCCGTACCACCTCATGACACTCTCAGTGCTGCTAACTTGCTCTTCAATGCAGTCAGTTATAATGACAAGGCAGAAATGCAAATTACCCATTCAAGAATGTCAGATGTTAGATCACGATTGAAAAACAGTGGCGAGAGCTGATCATGAACGTCGAAAAAAAGAAAATGAACAACAAAGAGCTGCATATAATGAAAATCAAGAACAAAGAGAATCATTCAATAAATGAGATAAAGAAAAATATCTGAACGTTATCAGAACAGAAATGCAAAAAAGCAACGTTTATAGAATGTAAGTTAGAGGATAAAGTAATTCATAATATTGTTTTTGACAAGGCATTAATATAATTTATGTATTTACTTTTTATTACGTTTTACTTTTTTACTTTTACTTTTTACTATGTTTTATTACTCATTGGTATTTAAAATAGACAGCTATAGTGAAATACTCAAGTAAATGATTTTCTGTCTATAATAACTAAGGACCAAACCGTCGTCCTCCCATGCCCCATATATTGCCCTATATACCAGCTCTTTAAACACAATCACTTTCTCTAATAGAGCAGTGCTCCGACATCTTTCAAGCAGCTCAGCTGCGAGATAGCGTGTGCCCAGTGCCTGCCACTAGGGGCTGGTGAGTGAAGCGAGCAGGGGGCAGAGCCCCCTAGTATATATACATACAGTAAGAATGTTCCATTACAATAAAGATAAAAATGTTAATAACTATTGACATATTCATTTAAAAAATAAAATCAGGCTGTTTCTCAACATAGCATTCTTCCACAGAAATCATTTTACTGCTTATACTAGAGTTGTATTCCCGTATGAAAAATGTCACACCCCCATGGCAACTCCACAAACTAAACCTTACAAAATGCAAACATTCATTCAGTTCAATATCCTTTACTGAATATTTATTCTTCCATATGTTTCTGAAGCACTGACATTAATTTTCCTATAATGACCATTAAATATTACCTCAGTATTTTCTCAAAAATGAATATAGATGCTTAGCCTACTCATAGAAAGCATTGCAGCCAAAATGTTAAAAATAAAATGCAATGAACAAAGAGTTGTAAACCTGTATACACATTAGTTTAGGTTGGCGTCCCTAGTTTTTGTGCCATCCTTATCTATCTGAAGTATGTGCTCATATGAATAAATCAATCACTCAGTCTTTATTTTATATGTTGTTTTTTAAAGTGAGCACCAACATTATGTGTGCAAACTATCTTTAATAATGCAAA
Source organism: Erpetoichthys calabaricus (assembly GCF_900747795.2). Classification (NCBI taxonomy): domain Eukaryota; kingdom Metazoa; phylum Chordata; class Cladistia; order Polypteriformes; family Polypteridae; genus Erpetoichthys; species Erpetoichthys calabaricus. Next base: position 86,282,020 of record NC_041405.2, on the reverse strand, counting down.
TTGTCAAGACTAGCATTAGAAGCTTTCCAAGCATTTTGACTGCTTTAAAATGTCTATTTGAAACAGCAGGCATTATTAAAGTTCATGTACTGCATTGTAGACAAGGAGTGGCCCTTAGTATAATTCATTTTTATTAACTTGGGTAATCAGGATCCCAAATATTAGAGGACTATGTACATCATATAAAATAATACAGTGAAACAAATGTGAATCTATTAAAAATGTATATTGCTTTCCTGTGTATTTTAAACCAAGAGGACATTTGGACTATCATCAAGCCCAAACAGCTGCTTGGGTCTTATCTTGGCAGTGGCTGTCAGGTTGTTCACAGAATGAACATCTCTCTCTCACTCTCTCTGGGGGGTAAGTCATGTTACTGATAGAAACCTTCTCACTTACTTAGTTTTGTCAATATGTTCTTCACATTTTCACAAGACACTATTAAAATGTAACTATTTTTTCAGAATTTGCTCTTTATAGCCCAATGTATACTGTACATCTGTGTAAAAACAAAAAGCTTAAATCTGAAATACAGTATCCAGTCTGAAAAATGTTCCCCCGAATCCATCCATGTATTTTTACTCACATTTTATCTACTTTTGGGCTTCAGAGGCCTGTGCAACACTGGGTACACAGCAAGAACTGCAATATATACTATTCGTATGTTATTAGGTATGACTTCAGTCACTAATTAAAAATTCTGCAAATATGTTCTTTTGGCAGTTGTGCATCATGTGTAAACTCTGAGTTATAGGTTTGATTTTGCAATAGTTAAAAGTATACTTGGTAACTGTTAAGTACATTAGAATGTCACATACAGTAACAGCCACACATATCACGTACTATAGAAAAAGAAATCTTATACTCAACATTTTATTATTTTTAAGCTTAATATTTCCTTTAAAATTTTCCTTTATATTTTTAACAATTAGCAAGGTTTAGTGAGTTAAGCAAGTAAAAATTCAATGGAAAAAACATTAAAGTAAGTGGAATGTTACAAGCCACATAGCTTCTGAATGCAATAATGATCTTGAATATTACAGATTCACAATGTGAACACACTGTATTTGATGTTTATGAGAGCAGGGCTCAAAGTCTTGTTGTAAAAATGTTATTTCAAGCAAACTTAAATTGCTTGGGGTTGGTATTTTAAATAGGATTATTTGGCAACATGAATAATGTTATTTAGGATAGCATTTTTGCAGTTGGGTGGATAGGTAATTATGCTGCCCAATTCCTGTGCAAACACTGCACATTCTCCCCATTTCTTTTTTCTGGCAAAAACATTTCAAGGATGTGTGTGTCAGATAAATTATCAACTCACTACTGGTCTAGTATGAGTCAGTGTGTGTGTATTTATGTTTGTTTCCATAGCTGGGTTGGCTTCTTGTAGCCAGAATGGCCTTAAGCCCCCAAAACCTGGAAGTGAAGTAAGTGGATTTATAAATTAAATGAATGAATGTTTACAGTACACCTCAAGTAGCATGGTAGACAGTAAGACTTTATGAGCTTTCATGTTGTTTTTTTAGAAGAATTAAGTGGAGAGGACTGGCGAACTTTGTTGGGCTGAATGGCATTTTCTCCACTAGATTGTTCTAATGTTCATCACAAAAAACTGTACATTTATACTGTACGTAATTAAATTCTTAAATTGCTGCAAAAATGATACATGCTGTGTAATCTACTGGCAAAACCTGTTATACTACTGTATATACATCTTCAGTAAAATGCTCTGTACATTATTAGGTAATATATAAGTAAGATAATAGTAATATAATCAGTTGTCAGTTATTATCACTATGTGAACAACATAGATTCATATCTGGTTATTACTTCCTTCTTTATTATCTAAAACAGGTTTTTATTTTTAAATTTATTTATTAAGTGAATGTATCTCCGACCAGCAGTCTTTCAATAATATATTGTCATAGTATGCATGGCATAAAGTAACTATCAAGTATGAATGACATCACTTCAGAATGTCAATAGATAGACAGCATCAAACTGTTTCCAAAATTGCCTCAGCCAATTCAGGGTCTTGAGGAATGAAGCCTATTCTGAAAGCAATGTGTGTTATTCTGGAACTGACCCTGGCTAGAACATCAGTCCATCACATCAATATGTCCTTCACATTTTCACAAAACACTGTTAAAACAACAACTTTTTTCTACATCTCCTCTACATAGACCTATGTATACTCCACATCTCTGTAAAAAAATAAAAAACTCTGCACTACAGTAGCTAATCTGAAAAATGCTCCCCTGCATCCATTTGTGTATTTTTATGCAAACCTTATCTTCTTTTGGGTTTCAAAGGCCTCCACCTATCCCTGCAGTAATAGACAAAAAGCAAGAACTACAATACATAATATTTGTCCTGTATGTTATTATGTAAAACTTCAGTCATTGATTAAAAATTCAAAATTGAGAGGGTGGGCTCTAGTCAATGGTCCGTTTTAACTAAAGTTGTAAAGTGCAGTTGATGCACAGTGGACAGAGTGTATCACTGATCAGCTTTCTAACAGTAATATATCGTCAATGCATTTATAGTATAGCTCCTGGCGAGAGCATCAGTCCATAACAAACACTCATTCAAGTACCCACTATTCACCTTTACAGGGCCAGTTTAGATGTGTCAGTCAATGTAACATGATGTCTGTTTGTGTTCAGAACACAGGGATAAAAACCTAGACAGATAGGAGCAGACGATTATCCAATCCCACTAAGACTGGACTGGGATTCAAAACCAGTTTCCTGAAGATATGAGGCAGCAGCATTAACCACTACACCATCATGCTACTTGTTACATAGATTTGAATGAATGAATACAGTAGATTACAGGGTCCATTGCAACTGCAGAAACCTATAACTCTGTGATTTTCATTTGGCTTTTAAATAACACACTGGATAAAATATAACTTGCAATGAATGGCAATCTGTGTTCATTTAATGCAGCAACATTAACAGCATGCACCATCATAAAGAACTTTAAAAGGCAGAGATGATAACAATACATCATTAAAATTTAAATAAATGTAAGAAGTGGAATAAAGCCCACTACAACATCAGAACGCTGCCTGTAAATGGAAGCACATTGCCCTCTGACAATAACAGTAAAATGTGTTGTACAGACGGCATTCTACAACATCAAAAATGCAACGTGTCCATTTTTTACATTTTCTTCCAGGTTTGATATATGTGAAACCACTCATCTTTTCTACTAAAAAGTTCATTGCTTTGCCCTCCAGTACCCTGAAGGCTCGACCAGGACACAAAGGTCATTATGCTTGCAGCTGTGGGTCCTGTTTGCTTCATGCCTTAAGGGTATAATACTTGTAAGTAGCCACTGCAGCACATGAACATTGGCTGTGAAAAGTGTTTGATGTTGGGGAAAACGAGCTACGGTTACTGTGCTTAATTAACTCTGGTGGATTGCATTCCCAGAGCTTTGGCAAGTTTGTACCCCCGCTGCCAACATTTAATTTTTTACAGGTGATTGTTGGCAAAGTTCTGCCTGCTTCTATTGTTTTATAAAGATTTGGACATTGAAAGTAATGTGTACAATTACCAGCTCCTTATTACATTTAAATGCTGCACTTTTAAAGAAACTTGTTTTTCTTTAATATTTCTTTTTAGACACAGTACATTACTATTTTAGCAGAGCTCTGCCATACATTCACACCACCCTTCATCACATTGGCTACTGAAAGGAATAAATCTTTTGTCTTCTTGCAATATATTATGAGTAATGAGACATTTATCTGGGAAGACATGCAGAGAGAGAATTTTATTATCATGTCAGGTCAAATGTTAAATAAACAGATAAACCAATGAAGCCGTTTATTACTTAGCATAGCTGTTCATTTCTTTTGAAATGCATCTGAATGCACAAGACTGGGTCTCAAGAGAGGAAAACAATACTGTGTTTTAGGGCAACCAGAATAACGAAATAACATAAAACATCCCAGTTTGTAAAGGTTTTATGCAAATTAACATTTCAAATATGAATAGCATGCTCGCACATTCACTATTTATCATAATCAATCAAATAAACATTTATATGGATTGATAACATGGGAAAATGTGATCAAGCATTAAAATATTGTAGATGGCTTTCTGTGTCTTGCAATGGCACATAAATATGGATAATGTGTCAAAACGGTAACAATTATATACAGTGTTGTTATTCTGTGTTGTAGGCAGAAGGTAACAAAATCAAAGAAAAAACCTGTGAATAAATGAAATGAGTTTTCATTAAATACATATATATTCATTAAAATCAGATTGTAATATTACATGGAAAGAAGGATTCATTTTTTCAGCCTTAGTTTGTAGAATGATATTACTGCTTTTGTTAATACTAACTAATTATATATTTTTAAAAGTATAATCAATCAATTGATTAATTATTCTTAATTTAATGTATGTTTGAAACATTAAGTATCAAAAAAGCTCACTACACATCAAATTAAGAAGGTAGCAAAAGGTTTGGGTTAAAAACATATGGAAAGTACTAAATATGTAAATAAAACAGGACGCTAAGTGGTCAACGACAGATACACAACAGATATGGATATGGACAGTAATAGAATAATGTCACAAACAACCACTGTAATTAACACATCATATTCACAAAACCACTTAATCCAATTAAGGGCCACAGAGGGTCAGCCTATTCCAGCAGAACTGAGCACAAGGGAGGAAACAACCCTTGACATCGTAGGAGCCATTCTTGTGTGCAACCACACAGGGCCAATCTGGCATCACCAATTATTTTAATCTGTACATCTTTCAGAATGTGTGAGGAAAAGCTACATGGACAATTTAAGCTCCGCACAGACACCAACCAATCATGAGATTCAAAACCAGAATGATACATTTGTGAGATAGAAGTGCTGGCCAATATGACGCTACCCTGTCCTAACTTTAATTAACAATGACAAAATGATGAGCTGTACTTAATGTAGAGCAAGCAGGCAGAAAGTTGTAGAGAATATGTGTCACAAAACTATCATGGAAGTTTTCAAATCCAAGTGGACTATAGTGTGCTCTGGCAACAAAATGAATCTTGGGAGGAACCAGGTTCAGACAAAACACATTCATAATCTCATATGGTTCCAGTTAATCCACTGTGCTTATCTTTGAGATGAAAACCTGAGTATTTAGAGAAATGCTTGCATAGGCAACATATAAATTCCACAAGGGTAATACCAAGCTAGGGTTTTGTGCCAAGTCTCATGGCAGCAGCAGTAAACACTACACTACCCATAATTGAAAATTTTTACAATTATTTTAAATTAATAACATCAATCCAACAAAAATATTTATATCAAATTTTTTGAAGATTGAAAAGTTTTAGAAGTGTGCTACATAGGAGTTCAAATTTCAATACAGTGTATACAAGTCAAATAAGAAACATACTACTGTTTCCCATTGCAGTTTGCATCCTGTTGAATTTTACAGGATTATCAAAATTAACACTGATTTCTATTTAATGCGTCAGGATCTTTCTTTATTTTTTAGATCACCTTTCTTTTCATAGTTTTCTGGTGAATTTTTAAGTCAGAATGACAAATAAAACTTGGACGCTCATGCGTGTTGTCTGAACAAATCTAAATTGTATTATGTAATAATACTGTTGAATTCTGCTCTGTACTTGAAATATTTCTTTTGCACTGTTATACTGTATTGAGGATTGCTTGTGTTCTGTTCTGTGTATTGTATTGTATTTACTTCCTTTTTTTGACACCCACTGCACGCCCAACCTACCTGGAAAGGGGTCTCTCTTTGATCTGCCTTTCCCAAGTTTTCTTACATTTTTTCCCTACAGAGTTTTTCTGGGAGTTTTTCCTTTTCTTTTTAGAGAGTCAAGGCTGGGGGGCTATCAAAAGACAGGGCCTGTTAAAGCCCATTGTGGCACTCCTTGTGTGATTTTGGGCTAAACAAAAATAAATCGTATTGTATTGTATTGTAAAGGTGATTTTGGACCTGCACATTTACAGAACTTTTAGCAATGAGGAACGTGATATTCTTTCACCTGTAAATATTGCACATATATGCTTAACCCCGGTACAAGCATTAGTCATAGAATTACTTAATTCATTTTAATTAATACACTGTCTTGTATAGTATGGCTCTCTTCTCAGAAGTCATATACAGAATAGAAATTTATGACAGTAGCATCCAACCATTCATTTTCTAATCCTATTATCCAGTTCACGGTAGAGGGAAACAAGTGTAAGGCAGGAACCAACTTTGAATGGGTCCCCAAAATATTACAAAGCACTCTCATACACACACCAGTACTAAACATTACCCCACCATGTTGCTCACATCTAAACATATGAACATTAATAGCAGGCAAAGTTTTAATGCTCCTAACTCTGGAAAGCAATGTGACTTCAAATAAGATAAGATGAGGCCTGCTGGCAATGGAGGGACAGTGAAATCATTTTACAGTAATGGAAGCTTGGCATTTACTTGAAAGTGTGTTAGCTGCACTTTCTCTTCCCCCAAAGCATTCTATTACAGGGTGATAACTTTGATCTGACCTGGTATTCCACTGTTTAAAAAGCAATAGTAACATGTTCTATCTACTGTCCACTTAAAACACCAACCTCTTAAATTCAGTCAGTAGGCCAAAGTTCAGTTTTTGCTTTGTTTGGCTTGCACACAATAAATGACATTTAAACAGAGGGCATTATTTTATGTGACGGTGCAGGTTTTCTTATTGTATTATTCTTTTAGTTATTTTCAGCTGTTGATGAACTGGATTTATTGTCAATCAAACATTTTGTAACATTCTCAAGCGTACTTAATTCAGTTCAGGGTTATGGTAGGCTGAAGACTATTGTTAAAGATGAATATAAGCAGGAGATATAAATCCCAGAAATGTATTTAAAAGAATAAACAAAAAATATAAACAATGAAGTATACACTGAAAACAGAGTAATCAACAATCAATTAACATAGAAAAAAAAGAGATGCAGATAAAAATGAATACTACAGAATGCACAAAAATTTAAAAAAGGAAAGATTTGTATTGAAATATATAAACATATGTACAGATCTGCAAACATTTCTTTAGTGGATTAATTACATACTGTTATATTAATTAGTGTTTAACATTTAGTAAACCAACTCACATACATTCAAAAAAAAGAAATAGAAGCCAAAGAAAATATATAAATGACATATTAACAAAATATTCAAAAGTACTTGTGTACATCTAAAAGAAACAATGAAAACAACATATAAACTCAGAAAACTATATCCATCCATCCAGTTTCCAACCCGCTGAATCCGAACACAGGGTCACGGGGGTCTGCTGGAGCCAATCCCAGCCAACACAGGGCACAAGGCAGGGAACCAATCCTGGGCAGGGTGCCAACCCACCGCAGGACACACACAAACACACCCACACACCAAGCACACACTAGGGCCAATTCAGAATCGCCAATCCACCTAAAAACTATATAAATAACAAAATAATAACCTAATGTAAGTTCAAAACAATGTGTGTAATGTATACACATCTCTATATATGTCTATATATCTCCAATAAGGGGCTAATGGATTAAGTTTAAGAAGAAAAATGCTAAGGTGAGAATAAATGTACCAACAAGTTAAAAAATGAAGAAATAATAGAAAAAAACATTGTCCTTACCGAAGTGCATGACTGGAATGGAGGCTTCCATCAACAATGTGTATTAGTGGATGTTCACACAAGAATAAGAACTTGATAGAAAACAGGTGTAATGTACACAAAGAGATTTCAACAATTCCCTTCTTCACCATGAAGCGTACCCGCAGTACCCAATTGGCCTTAATGAAGCACATGACTACACCTGGTGTATGTTATTTTTTTGCCCTTAAACCTTGTATCTGCTGCGCTTTCTCTTGAACATGCTCGTTTAACCCATAATACCCAATAGTTACTGTCAATGGAAATACCAGTAGTTACAAATTGTTAGTCAACATGTTTGAGATTTTTTCATATTTGCAGTCACTGAAAGTTACCTTTGTTTAGATCTCTAGTGTTTTAAATTGCTAGCGCTTGTGTTTTCATCCTAAGATTTTATCTTGCCTTTCTGAAATTCATATGTTGACTCCTACTTCTCCTCACCACACCTTTTTCTTCCCCTTTCCATGAAGTTCATTCTGTCCAAATTTAACAAAATGTAACTAGCCAATTTTTATCTTGCTTTACTTCAAGAAGTTTTTTATTGTCAGCTAACTATTAAAGGAGAAGAGGTAAAAATCCGAGACATTAAGAAATTGCAAACTTTTTAAGAGTGTCGAGACTTAGGGCACTTCTGTAGTGAGCCTATGTTTATCATAATGTCTCTAATATTTCAGCTTTTTTTAGATTATAGATAACTTAAGCATACAATTCGATTCCATCTGATCAAAGCAATTGAGAACAAGTTGGTAATTACCACTAGGGTGATTCAGATTTTACCACTACTGCCTAACTTCTCTAGAAGAATGAAGAATGAGAGTTAGCAGTCATATTCCCTCCTGTTTTCACATAGTTTTTCCTCAGGAGTATTCTGTTATTATCAAAGATGGGTGAAAATAAGTAACTGTGAGTTTATGTATATAGGTGTATACTCCAGTGAGCTAGCACCCTGTCCTGAAATATATCAGGCTCAGAGATGCCACTGAAGCTCCAGTTCGCCATGAGGATAAAATAAAAAATTAAATTAAACTGATAACAAAAAGGATGGAATATATGTATATTAAAATAAAAAACATGTTTTTTAGAATGAATCAGACTGTTTATTTTTTACCTGGAGATTCACCTCTGCTGCACCCCTTTTTTTTTGTTATGTTTTCATTTATGGAGATTAAAGTTTATCCTGGATTGGCAGCTCCAAAGTGGTCTGAGTGAGTTTGAGTGTGGGCATGAGGGAGTCCTGTAATAACTGCTGAAGGACAGGGTCCAGCTCTCCACATCTTTGAATTTAAAAACTGAGGATATTGATGGATGAGTGGATAAAAAACATGGATTGAATTTAAACAAAATATTCTGAAAATTCTTAATTGGCCCAGTATGAGATTGTCAGGTTGTGTGGTCTAGGGTTCATTCCCACCTGTGACTAGCAGTTTGATATGTAATAACCTTCTACAAGCCTGAATTGTATTGATCAAGTCACTTAATGGCCTATTGAAAACTTGATGATAAGTGGACTTCAACAGGGTTACAATAAAAATGAAGACACTCAAGGATCAAACTAATAGACCAGTATAATCACAAACAGACTTTCATTCAGATTGCGTTAACTGAGAAATTTCACCTTGCAGGTTGAAGAACATCAGTTATTAACAAATTAGGAAATTGCAGTGAAAATGGGTAGCAAACTAGGAGATGACATCACACAGAAGTGGTAGACCGGTCAGTGTAAGAGAGAGTCTAAAGAGATTTCCTGTATCCAACAAAGACCAGGTACTGTATTTATCAAGCATCTTAAAATTACACCTAGGAATTGCACTAAAAGTCACATCAGGATAAGAATTTGTCCTACCTCAAAGTAGGATAAGAGAAATATTTATGGAGGGTCCTAGTTAGAAGTAGTAATACAGATCTGAGAATAAATGACATCATGATTTTACGGCACCCCTTGCCACCAATTAACACTTAAGATGACATTTTATAGTTTTCTGATACTAAAACTGAGGGTTCAACATAATAATAATAATAATAATAATAAAGTAGAAAAAGAAGAAGAAAAACATAATAAGATGGGATATTGCATTAAGCTACACATAAGTGTTGCCACTTTACAACATCAAGAATAAAATTATAATGAACATCAAGATGGACCGAGACACATAATGAATGAGAGTGTAATAAAAGTCACGTTTATTTAACAACAAATGCTACAGGGATTGTTCCTGTCTTATTCTTGCTGGGATAGGCTTCAGCTTCTCTGTGACCCTGCTCAGAATAAAGCGGGTATAGAAAATGGATGGATGGGTGGCATGTGTGGGTAGATGGATGGATGATTCAAAGACATATTTTCAGATGAATCACCATCCCACTATTATGCCAACTGAAAACTCCTCATAAAGTAACAGTTTTACTGAAACTAGTCACAGCTATTCTTGTGCTGTTTCTGTAGTCACATTCACTCTTCCAATGTCCCAGTCATCTTCCACTGTGTCATGATGTCTCTCTCTTCATGATCGTCTGCAAGGCTGTATTTATCCAATTCCTCAGGAGTCTCTGCCTGCCTTCTTGAACCTTCCTGAGCTTGTAAAATGTAACAGTAATTTTCTAGGAGTTCATGGAATGCAAAGCTCAGTGTACTTATTTGACATTTCGGTGTCAGTCATTCACCCTACCTTGACTATCTTTAGGATACTATACTAGCTACTACTGTGCAGTTTGCACCCTTGACCATCTGTGTATTGATACTGTTATATCGCTTGTGATTGACATAAGTGTGTTTATCCACACTTAGAGAAATGATCTTTATATACATACCGGTTTACATGAAAGCAGCTTATTTTAACATTACCTTTTGTTGAGTTGTGGGGAAATGTATAAATCTGCATATTACTTTGGGCATTGCAAGGCCATCTAAAGTTTGCAGCAAAATTTAATAAAATGCATGGATTTGACACATACATATAAAAAGCTGCATTTTACATAAAACAGTACACTTTCATTGCGGCTGACAGTGCATGGCCTCTCAATGTAGACAGAACAATCACATAATTTAAAAAATGTATGACAAATAATATTCTGTGTCAAATTGATATCAAGTTCCTTGTTGTCCAGCATTTCCAAAGCAGTCCGCTTTTCCTGAGATGTGCATGCTGATCTTTGCCTGGATGCCATCTTCTGGTAGCTCCTAACAAGTTAGGACATCTCATGACTGCTCCTCATTCTTGATGAAGTTAGCAGTAGTTTTCTAAATTAGGGAAACTGATAAAAGGCTACTACTCCTACTCAACAACAACAACAACAACAACATTTATTTATATAGCACATTTTCATACAAAAAGTAGCTCAAAGTGCTTTACATAATGAAGAAAAGAAGAATAAAAGACAAATAAGAAATTAAAATAAGACAACCTTAGTTAACATAAAAAGGAGTAAGGTCCGATGGCCAGGGTGGACAGAAAAAAAAAAAAAAAAAACTCCAGAAGGCTGGAGAAAAAAAATAAAATCTGTAGGGGTTCCAGGCCACGAGACCGCCCAGTCCCCCCTGGGCATTCTACCTAACATAAATGAAATAGTCCTCTTTGTAGTTAGGGTTCTCACGGAGTCACTTGATGCTGATGGTTATACAGACTTCTGGCTTTTAATCCATCCATCATTGTTGGAACATCATGGTGCTTTGGGTAGATGGTGGTGGCACAAGCCACCACCAATAGGACACCGGAAAAGGAAACAGAAGAGAGAGTAGGGGTTAGTACAAATTTTGAATGAATAGTTATTATAATGAATTGGATATACAGAGTGTCAGGATTAAATTACAGTGAAGTTATGAGAAGGCCATGTTAAAGTAATGTGTTTTCAGTAGTTTTTTAAAGTGCTCCACTGTATTAGCCTGGCGAATTCCTACTGGCAGGCTATTCCAGATTTTACTCGAAAGAGAGGGCAAATTTTGCAGTACTCTGAGATGTTTAGGCTTTCTTGTTCTGAAACATTTGATAAATATTGGCAACCACTCTTAAAAGTACTGGTTCTTTAATGGCACTTTATGGTTCTTTACTGGTTCCTTGTGGTTTGTTTCTTTATTGTGTGTTTGCTGGTAGAACTATTGCTTAACAAATCACCATTTCATTCTGGGAAGGGTTCTTTGCATTTGTAGTTGCTACTTCATGCTTTGAAAAACTTCCTAATTCATAGAAACAACTGGAATCCTTAATGTATGGTAGGTTATCTAGCAGAACAGTAACATATTAAGATAACCTGGACTTAGCATGTGTTATTGTATGCAACAACTGTCGTTTTAAAACCAGGGACCCATTGTGAATTCACAAATCTTTTATTGTCTATTCTTTGTTATTTACTGTATATGGACCTGTTACAGTTTTAAATAGACAATAGTTCTTCCTAGAACCTTCATGTGGATCGATCTTTTGTGTACCAGAAATGGTTCTTCTATGGCAATGCTCTGAAGAACCACTCTGCTACCCTTATTTTTAAAAGTGTAGGGCTGTATTATGAAGCTCTCAGTTGTTCATTGGCTCCCATCTATTATATAAAGGCATTCAACATTGGGCGTGCAACCAACATTTTATATACTGAATATATATTTATTTATTTTTGACCACACTTTTATGTGGAACAAAATTCTTAAGAAAGTACTAAATGAATAAAACCAATTACCAACTAATAAAAATATAAATCTGATAAATCCATAGCATACAGTCCACAATTCCATTCCTGGCCAGGTATACTGTAATATGAAAGAGATAGTGGAAAAGGTGTTAAACCAGGATCCCACAAGACAAAGCTGGAAATGGCAGTAACTTTTTTGACAACAGTGATAGCAAATTGAAACATGCAGGTCAGACAAAATGGGGTTACTGTTCTGATATAACATTTCCATCAGAGAATCACAGCTATTACAGCAGCTATAAGGCAAGGCAGTCTTGGGCAGAACTTCAGTCCATTCCATTCCTCACACACATCCACATTATTTTATTCACACGTAATTGCGTGTTGTTTATTTGTATGTGTTGGGAGTCATAGTGGCGCCGATTTTAGTGCTGCTGCCACACTGATCCAATTTCCTGAATTCAAATCCTGTGTTCAGTATTTTGTCTGTGTGGAGTCTGCACATGTTTCCTGTGCTTGTGTGAAATGTTCTCATGTACTCTGGTTTTCCTTCTACGTCATTAAAGACATGTGTGTTAGTTTAAATTGTGACTCAAAATGGGCCCCAGTTGAGTATGAGTGGGCCCTACAATGGACTGGTGCCTTATCCAGGTCTAGTTTATGCCTTGTGCCCAGTGTTGCTGAAATAAGCAAGTTGGATTAAGTGGGTTTGACAACGCTATGCTATGTTGCATTATTAATATCTGAGTTCCTTTGTTACCTCTACTTTATTTGTTTCTTTGCTGTTTTATATATGGTTGTTTTCCTGTTTAAAAACAACAAAAAAGTTTATGGTATCCTGTAGTGATGTTCTTACTAATTACAGTCAGGTATCATTTTCAACCTACAATGTTTCACCTTAAAACATTAATACATACAAAACAAAATAAAAACAAAACAAGGGGAACAAATGTGCATTTTGCCAGAACATGATACTTAGACTTTAATTCAAGCAGCCAACTGGATTGTATTTTGTTTGTATTTTATTTCAGTTTGCATATTTTGCTCATATTTGCTTGTGCTTCTTTCCATGAATCCAAAATCTTTATTTTAAGTTGATTGGAAATGCAAACCTGGACCTGTGTGAGTGAGTGTGGTGGAGACTTGCACCTCATGCAGTGCGATGCTCTCCTTTGTGTCCACTGTCACTTAGTAGCTACAGAAAATGGACGGATAGAAAACAAATGTGTTCAAAATCTTATTATATAAACTGTTCACAACACTCAGGTAACATTTAAAACTTGATCGATGTATCGGAGATTTTTGTTTTTTTAACAATGGAACATACTCCAATTCCATACTGTGAAGAAAATTTGAAGAAAAGGGTTGTATGGGTAATAATGGATAATATATCATTGATCGTTTAAATCAGCTTTGTTTCCTTTCTCAATATTGTAAAGACTTCCTTTACAGTGACTTGAGAAACCAGACTTCATTTCCCATACTTTTGGAAAAGAATCTCAGAAATCTTGATTGTACTCCAGGCTTGCCTTGTAAAAAAGTGACATTTGACAAATGAAAGGGAGGTCCTACAGACCTTATCAAAAGCAATACTGGCAACATCAAAATGCAATATTATGCTCCCTCCCTAAAGTACAAATTTAAAAAATGAGCAATAAATTCAGACTCTACAATGAATAGTTCCTAATTTACTAGTTGAGTTAGCATTGGAACCTCACTTTTTTTTCATCATTATTTTACAATTACTGTATATAATGGTGATCATTTTGGAACTACACAATAATCGTTAATATACTGTCATGTTTCATTGCATGCCTCACAGTTTGGAGATATTTTGCTTTAAATCACTAAGTTTATGTCAAAATTGCTTTATGTCTCATAGGAGGAGCATCAATACAGGTTGTTAAGATACCCAAACCACAGAGCAAGCACGTCAAGTTATTATTCTACAAACAATCTACTAATAAATCTTTTGCTTGATTCACTTGAAACTTACTGATATATAATATAATATAAAATAATATAAATCTTTTCACATCTTTTTTTATTTGTAATGCATACATTGTGGTTATGTTTCCTGATTGCTTTTTATTCTGCTCAAAAGCATCCACTGAGATAATCAGCTCGAGCACTGACATTAATATGTTTGAATCAAAAAACAAGAGGCTTTGATTGTTCAACATGAGTAAAGAGTTTTATTTCAAACAAATCAAAGAGTGATTTCTAAAATCATATATTACCCAAAGCACCAGGCTTTTTCCAGCTTAAAAACATGACAAAAAGGGGATCCTACAAGCTCCCATAATCACTGCGCGCTCAGGTAAAATATAGAGATAGTGATGTTTGAGTGGTGGTGTTGGGGAGGAGGGTGTATAGAGAAAAATCACCTTGAAACATTTGTCAGACATGAAGCCTGTTACAGTCACTTCGATGGAACAAAATGCTACTCTGTTCAAAGTCTTTTTTTCTTCTTTTTTGGAAATGTTTTATTGTAATGGTCTTTGGAGATAGGCTGCTACTGGTAGATCACAGGTGGGAGTCTAGCTGCATCAAATAAGCCAGTTCACTAAGGCCAGGATTTGCTGCTGTTATTTTTCTATTAGGCCGGAATTATGCTAAGCCTTTAGAAGCCATTTCTGTGTTGCTATGGCAGCCCATATTTCCTGCAGGGTTGTGACCTTCAATGACTACAGTGCAAAGCCAAGTACCACCAAGATCCCTTTGAGGATTAGAACATGGGCTCATAGCTATGCAAAATCCCTCAGATATGACTGAACCATGTAAGGCTGAATGACAAGTTTATTGAGATCCACACTCCTTTCATCAGATCATTATCATGTGAATATTCCAAATCATTTGTCATTCTTTACGTTGTACTATTTATCTTTTTGCAGTGGTGGGCAGTTATACTTATTGGTCATTTGTAAGTTACTTACGAGTGGTGATATTTAAATGTACACATAAAAAAGAAAGGTGTTGCCTTTTAACAAATTGGTGCTATTTCTAATGATAATTGACCAATTACCAACATATAACGAATGGACTTACGTGACACTGGACAAGTAAGATTATTCATCTGCCTTGCCAACATAATTGAACGAGGCTAGGTTCAAAACTTCCATTGAACTCTTCGAGTCACCGCATCTCAGCAGGTATTGACTATTCCTTAAAGCAATGAAAGGGCACAGATGATGCTTATTACCAGCCTAGTAACCCATCCTCCAAATTCTTATATTTTTGTCACATTATAAAAGTGAGAAGGAGAGGAAAATCAAAACAAAACCAATTGGTATTTTGTTTTGATGAGTGCCATTAAAGGATTTTAATTGTAACAGAATTCTTTGAAGTGCCTCCTGCTTAATCTGAAAGATGTTTCATCTGACTTCAATCAATTGTGTTAAAGGAAATGATTGATAGATAGACAGATATTTTCAGATGTTGTCTCAGCAATTGAAGTATGCATAGATTAACAGTAATCCGTATTATGTAACTGTAAAAAAAACATGTTTAACATTTTTTTGTTTAGTCACAAACTCAGGATAAAAGAAATGTCTTTATTTACTTTGTACACCATTAAATGTGACTTAATGGTGAAGTGTAAAACTAACCCTTTAAATATGAATATATTCATTCATTCCAAAGCGCACTTCAGTTTATAGTTGATGTTATATATACACATCAGGTTATAGCTGATATACTGAAGTGCGTTTTGGAATAAGTAAATAAAATATATATGTATGCATCTGTATTGTTAATATCATCTGTATTACTGGATCGACTACAAACAAAAAAGAGACAGCTGTTTACAGTGGCTCACTGAAGGGAGTACAAGGAGACTTCATTCATTCAAAGCCAGATTTATCAAATGTGCTAAAGTGTAAATCACAGCAGCTGTTTACAGGGCAGAATAAACAAACCTGTTAGAGGCAGATAATGTTGAGAAAGCGTACAAACACGTTAAGTGAACAATTTACAAATTATAGTAAGTGCGCTAAAAATCTGCATACAAATACAGTAAATTAGTCTTGCTAATAAAAATAGATGAAAGCGTTTTGCAGAACGTGAATGGATGCTGAGAAGAACAGGTGTTTCTTTGCGTTAAACCTTTATCTTCAAACACTAATTTCGAATGTGAATGCAAGTGTGTACATGTACGATTAAACACCTAATTACCTAAAGGATTTCCATATAACACTGTGTCTGGCTGAAGCACTAAATAGCCCGCAGTGATACCGAATTTAGCGCGGCTCTGTGCCTCCGCACGTGAAGAAACGGGACAGTGCGCGTACGTGTGTATTACCGCAAATTCCATTGTCTAGGAAGTCTTTCTTTATTTAAAGAAATGAAAAAGTACGAACAGATTTCATAAAGGCCAGGAGAAGAAAAAAGGCTTTAAAAAAAAAGTTGGATTGACACTCCTGTGGGCACAAAGCGCAACAGGCCTCTGTTTCTCAGAAGAAAGTGGCTCAGGCTGTCGGCTTTCTCTCATAACAAGAGGCTCCAGACAAACTGATGCGTAGAACCTGTTGAATCGACTCACTTACAACAAACAGGCGGCAGTCTTTATGAAAATGGTCCCAAAGAAAGAAAGTAAGAATCCAGATTGTATGCAAGTGTATGAAATAATACAAACATTGAGTGTTTCTTTAAAATACAGGATACATTTTTCTTGTTTATCCCAGTATTTCTCAGTGTCGTGTTCGCTACGCTTATTTTTGATTACTTTATGCCTCAAATAACAAAAGCTTAACAAGCTATCAAAGTGCCAACTATTGTATGTTCATTTTGAATGTACAGTACTGAAAATGACATCATTTATTTATTTTACCCCACATCGTTTGACAACAGTACTGGAGTTTTAGATAACGACAGCAATGCAATAGTGACAAGTACCTGCCTTACGTTTCATCGTTGTATCAATATTTACTAAACTTAAAAAAAAAATTAGTTGACTTCAGGTATTTAGTTCACTCACTCAATATATGAAACTCGGGAAATGCGGCCTGAAAAACAACCAAAGACGTCAAATAACTATGACTGTCATAACCATTGCTGTTTTTTATCACTTCCCCACTTCCTGTTCAGATGCGCTCACAGTAAGAGACCGCATTCACGGTTTCACAAATCCGAGCGGTACCCCGTGTCCAGTGTATGCGTGTGCGTGCACAGTGACAGACGGATGGGGGGAAACAGCGCGATTTTTGGCACTTCTGCTGAACAGGATAGCGCCTGTAATCGCTAACATCGCACTTAAGTGTGTCCAGAGCGTCAGTCGGCTACTTTAAACCGCAGTCCACCTGACAAGCCTAAAAACGTGACTACGCAACAGAAGCAGGTCTCTTGCCTCATCAAATAAAACCTATCGTACGTACTTTAAAATTCCGAGTAACAAAAATCAGTAAATTGTATATAAAAAGTGTTATAACATTTTAAAGAAACAACCATAACGTGAGAATTTAACACAAGTTAATCTGAAAAGTACGCCCTGCTCTTGAAAAGGCAGGATCAGTAGATGGCTGAAAGAAGAATATGCACAAAGTGACTTTTTTAGCTAAAACAATTACATGTATGGAACACCGCGTGCTGCTGCGCCCTCGTCGAAGATATCTGAGTTAAAAAGATAAAAAAAAAAAAAGATATTGCAACTACTTGAGACAATGACACCTTGTCCCATTTTTTCATTTAGTAAACCAAATCTAACTTAGACATCCGATTAAAAACGACTCCCTCTTTGTATTCTTCGACACAAGTAAGCAACAATTGTTACAATACTCCCGAAAGCTTCAAGGCTACAAGTAAAACCTTTAAATAATTCGTATGTGCATATTTCTTTTTAAACGTATGAATTTAAGAGCTTAAATATTAAGTGCTATTTCAGAGTTTTTGCATAGTATTTATTCAGTCCCAAACATTAAGCATAGCAGTGTAATTTAGGAGACTTATTTAGCCTTTGTCGTCTTATAGTATGTGTAACTAATTTGTGCTGTTGTCTCTTAGCAATACTTATATTTATGAGGGTATTAGGTTTTTGCAGAAAATGACGGGAAGAAAATTAAAGTAGCTGATTAACTATTTCAGCAGCAACTCTAACATCAGCTTTAACAGTAATCAACATATGCATATTGAAACGAGCATAGAACCAATTAAAATAGTAATGTAACGTAGCAGTTATTATTTGCTGGCATAGAGTAAATATGAAAATTCAGTTTAATTTGCAGCATTTATTCTTTTAAACTGCCAACTGTGCATCTTTAAAAATGATTGTCTACAATTCGTCTGTAATGATAAGGGAAAAATTACCAAATATTTAATTATACTTTTTCACTTCAAACAAGTACTTATAAATGTACCTTATTATTTCTCTATAATTAATTGATTTGTGCGTTTGGTCTTAAAAGACTTAAATAAAAATGTTTATCAAGTTATTTAGCTTATTTACTTGATATAAAGAACAACAGTTTTATAATTTTTTTAATGAATTTATTTTTATTATTTTTTTATATAAACGTCTCTCTTCAGGTACCTTTTCATAACTCAATACAACAACAGCATTTTTAAACTAAAACATCATGTTAAATCGAGTCCTGCTGTAAATTCCATTTCATTTACTTTACAGTTGTGCCAGAGGGATAACTAATGATACTGATAAAAAATAAGAATGATATTCTGTCTAGGGGCAAGACGTCACGGTGCTTCTTATCGCTCCAGGGACGTATAGCTAGATCTGGCCCAATTCCTCTGTGTTCGGTTTTCTCGTTCTTCCCGTGTTTTTGTGATAGTTCTACTGTTACAAAGGTTTGTGCCACAGGTGTCTTTTAGTATTATTTGGTGATTCTAAACTGACCCGTAATCTCCCTGCTTACCCCTGATACGATACTGTTGGGATGAAATATAGTGTGTGGATGGATATGTATGTTTAGGTCCTACATGCTTCATCTGATATGCATTTCTTTATGAACCCGAATAACGGATTAGCAATGCATAAACGAATGAGAGAGGGAGAGAGAGAGAGAGAGAAAGAGAGAGAGAGAGAGAGAGAGAGAGAGAGAGAGAGAATATTGCTGCGTGAGGTCAAGTGCTATAAAAACAAGTAAATTAATTACACGATTAATTATTTAGTATAACAGGGCTAAGCGTGTGTTTATGATTATTGACAGTCTTATTCAAATAGCAAAGACAAAAATGACTTTTTGTTCGCAGGTTTTTACTTGTGTTATATTGTGTTAAGATAGCGTTTCATCAAGTAATTCTCATCTGATGGGTCGGTGTGTGTGTTTTTTTTTTTGTAATAAAATAACAGTTTTGTACAATGATACACTAGTAAAAAAAAAAAAAGATACTGACTAAACTAAACCTTCAAGAGATAGAGTGACCATAAACGGAAGAAACAGTTGCCAGATTTTTAAAATGTGGTTTGTTTATTTATTCGTTTAGCTTACATTTCTATTCTTGACACGTTGCGTGGTATTGTAGTTGAGATGTTTTGTATAGTATATAAACTAGTCGTACATTTCTTGCTGTACACGGTGTTGTATATTACTTTATTTTTCTGTCCTCATGTACCATCCAGCATCGTTGCTGATTCCTGCCTGGACTGACTCCAGCCTAAGCGACTTGAAGTGCTGTCAGAAGCTGGATAGGTGCTTGGCTTGGCATGACACGTGGTCACACACGCTCCAGGGCTCCGTCCATTTCCTGAACACCAGCAGTACAATTTAATGGTCGAGGAACGTTACCCTACATTTCGAGGGAGGAAAGAGTGGAGGACCTGACCAGCTCACACAAACTATATTTAACTTAAACGTTAATAACGTGCAACGTGTCATTAAAAATGAAAATGGAAGATATTTGCAAAAGTAAACATCAACGACATATCGCTTCTAATGTTGTGCAGAGTACTCTGTTAGCGTTACATATAAAAAAAGTAGGTGCCTGAATGTTGCGATATCAATCCCTCTTCTTTCTTTCTTTCTTTCTTTCTTTCTTTCTTTCTTTCTTTCTTTCTTTCTTTCTTTCTTTCTTTCTTTCTTGGCATATAATAAACACTGAGAGAGGAGCACTGACAGTTCCCAAGTCATGAAGTCTGTATATCATATTGTGCCTTTGTATTTTTTAACCATTCAGCTCCATCCAGGTTCGGAAAATATTCTTTGTTTGAACCAAAAAGTCAATTAAGAAAATGATTCTTGAAATGTGTAACTGTATTTCAAATTAGTTTCAGCATACCTGGTTGTTCTAAATGAGAAATAACTTCAAATTGACAGTGATAGCAAATCCTAAAACCCAGCTTGATATACAAATATTTATCCCAGCTTGATATTCGAATATCTATCTATCTATCTATCTATCTATCTATCTATCTATCTATCTATCTATCTATCTATCTATCTATCTATCTATCTATCTATCTAACATACAATTATTAAACAATTTATTACTAATTGTTGAATTTATTTTAATAGTTAAAAAAATTGTTAACTAATTGTTAAATGTATTTACTATTACTTAATTTTACTGCTATGATTGAAAAAATCGTTTCTTTGGAGGAAATATTAAAATTGCATTATTTTATTAAATTGTACATGTTACTGCATTGCTAATTAAGAATGACACGAGTTAATATAAAATGCAATACGTCTTGCAGGTATCTGATCGTATGATATGAAATACAAGAAATCATTATTTACATTTATATGCGTTGGGATTATTAAACCCCTAATAGTTTTCATCTATTCTTCAAATCATGTAAAATATACTTTGGTTGTGTTATCCGTGATTATGATATGAAATATGAAATAATATATGAAATAAACGTGTGTGAATTTGTATCCCCTTGTATGTCTCACAATTTTTATATATGCATGTTTCTTTCTTATTTTAGTCATCAATTTAGTAATAACCGATTAACGGTGATTTAGTTTTACTACTGATTGTGGGATATTATACTTCCCTGCATATTCATACTTTACAAATAAATTGCATAATATTTCTTATGGATTTACTCGTAATACAATTTAATAAATCCGAAAGAATAATGAAATGATAATACATAGTAAATAATAAGTTATAGTAATTAGTTTACAAAAAAAAACGCTCTTCTAATAGTTTTTAAATAGGCCTATTTATTAACAGAATCATTTATTTTAGATGCATCATTTTTGTTTAATCGACTAAAGTTCAATATAAATGCTGCATGAAATACACTTAAGTCCAAAAAAACTCTTAAAAGTTTCTTTATGGTCAAACTAAAATTAAACGACCTATTAACCACTCTACCAGAAGAATCCATAACACTGACAGCTGACTCCTATGATAAATTCGGAAATCTTTACAATATCACTTTTTTCGTTTCGTTATAATTATTAACTGTTATGAGTTTATTACTTTGATCCATCCATTTAATAAACCTGCTTAAACAAATAAGGCTTTTATTCATATCAAGGCATCTAGTTTCTATTGTATTCTGGATAGTGTTTTGTAATATCCATTTTTAAGGAGACCACCTGGAATTTTGAGCATTTAATAAAGTCATTATTTCACATGTACTTGTTATTAACACAATGGATATCCAAAAGTACCAATCATATATCCTTCAGAGGTGTGTTAGTGATTATTCTTAATTACAATGGCTTATATTTTAATAAGGAACATCTTTACATATAGTGCTTGAAATAGGGTATTATGGCAATTAGCCATTTTATACGTTTTGTCTGTATTTGAATATTGTAAGAGAGCTACGAGACTGCTGAAAGTTATCCAAATGCATAACGACTTTAACATCATAATGTACAGTATTGAGAAGCAATTACTCAAACTTAAATAATGAAAGAAATCATTTTGGTAAAGGCGTTTGCCAGGTCTATTGCTAATTACCGAATTCAAGTTTTAATCGAATTAATTATATTATATTGACAGACGGATGCACACATTTTAATGAGGTGTGACGTTGCTGACTACACAAACATCTAAAAGCAGTATTAGAGGTTATCGTGTAACCAAACAGTCTGAATTTAAAACATAAATTGCTAGTCGTTACTTTAAAGGGCGATTTAATCTTATTGCACATTTGAAGTCTGCTTGTTAAATAAATTGGCTCTTTGGAAAGAGGTGCAATAATTATGAGCTCACTCACTGACTGATAATTGCGTTAGTTTTCGAAATCACGGCACAAAGAGCTGCGGCTAAAGTGGTTGTGTAGCGCATACTCTTGGCCTCTGAAAGACGTTTTGTGTGTGTTTGAGTGGTATACGGATCACAAACAAAGTGCACGCTTTACACACCCCCGTGTAAACGCGGTCCTATGCATTGTATACATTACTTGGATTAAGTTCCCCTTTTGTTCAAAGAACACTGGAGACGCAAAGTACACACAATGTTGTTTTTAACATTGATTTCGAAATGCCCGTTTTAAGCCGTGTAATCTCTAAAGTCAATTACGACTGCTTGCATAGTATTCAATCAATGCTCTTCGTTCTTGCAAAGAATGCGTGGTCCAATTAGTATTATTTATTTGCTAATAAATAAATAAATAAACACCTTGTTCGATCTTTGCGGCGTAATATTAGGCCTACAATAAGTAGATAGTCTCTGATACACGCAAATACTTAAATCGGTTTTCTAAAGTCAGTTCGTATATAGAAATAAAGGTATAGGTTAAGTATCATACTATTGTATTGGACATAAATGGCCAAAACATCTCGTAACTGCTCACAACGACAAAAGCGGATTAAAGAGGTATAGAAGGAACGTAAATATAGAACTCCCTGAGGTGTTCCTTAAGAAAATGACATTTGGATTATAGAGCCTGTTGATTTTTTTTTTTACTTTTCTATTACAAGTAATTTCCGCTACACTTTTTAACTATATAGATAGTATTTAAACTGTTTATTATTGGAAATGTATTATGTTAAACTATTATTATTAGTTATAAAATACTGAAAAATACCAAATTTAACTGGTAATATATTTTTTCGGGTGTATTCAAACGAGATGTTTTTATATGGTTTATCAGAATTAATACCCATATGTTTCTATTAATACATCAATATACCATTACATCACTGCTAAAGTACTGCATGCCTTTTAGATAATCATATTTAAAATGTTATAATACCTTTAGTTGTTAATTTAAGCTTAAAACCAATTTGTGTTTGCATTAAGTTTCATAAGAGTTTAAAATTGGAAATTTAAAATTAATGTATAACTAAATCAATCCACATGATAAACCGGAAGGTTGCAGTACAAAGACATAAAACTTAAAGTAATTCATATTTTTAGTAATATATTTACAGTGTCTTGTTCCTTAAATATTTGATTAGCTATTTTTATAAGTTTATATGTTAAAACTAAGGAAGGTTTTCTTTTGTTTCGACACATTTCCGTCTACCGTGATTTTTTTAAACCACAAGTAGTCATATATTACTGCATATTTGTTGCTATTGTTCCATGTTGTTTTAATATAATGATTGCATCACTCAGAACTCCTCTAATTGCATTTTTTGTAATGTCATTTTACTTATTAAGACATCTGCAAACTCCATCTGTTATTTTACCGTTTAAGCATAATTAAAGCATACTTCATTTATGCTTAGTACAAATATTAAGATAAAAGATATGTTCGTTTTAATAGTTATTTTAATATTTTAATTATAATTAACGAATGCACTGTTTTTAAATTATTTACAGTAACGGCTGCTCATTTGCCTATCCAGAGGCAAGAGGATATGAACTAAGAACCTGCAATTATCTACCTTCAACAAAAAATAAATAGATACATAAACAAACAAACAAATAAATAAATGGAAAAGTAACAGAGGTTCGAGACATTCGAAGCTGATTTTGTGTGACAATTAATGAGTAATAATATAAACTAGAATCAATTAACCATGCGTAATTCGTTTACTCGTACATAAATAATAGTTTTTGTAACATTTAAAACTACACATTGTGAAAGCATCGGACTTTTCATTAATAACTACATTATCTTTTTCGAAAGGTACCCCATGGTGATATAGGACATGTTTTGTGTGTTAACACGTCATCCCTTTGTTGTTATTGTTTTTTAAACGAATTTGGAATGATCAGTTTGCAATTTGTATTACCTGAATGTGAGTTGGATCTGGAATCCAATTATTATATGTAAACAATAAAATAACTAAGTAATAATAATAATAATAATAATAAACTTCCAAAACCTTTCTGAAACAATGTTTAAGTTGCCACCTTGCTAATTAAGGGGCTTCTAGAAGGTTTTCTTCTTGTTCGAACAAATGTTAATACGCTGCGAGAAATGTACCTGTAAATTGAAAGAATTTGAGGTGTGGGAGAAAATACAGTGGGAATTACAATCAAATTACCAGATGATATCTTTAATATTCAGATGCAGTTTCATATGCACTTTAAAGGTACACATTACATTATCGTCATAAATATCTCTGTTACTGTAGTTTTCTTTAAATACTTAGCAGAACATGTATTTCTTAACCAGCAAGAAAGCATATAATGGGAAAAGATGATGTGAATAGCATGAAGCTAATCGACATTTACAAAAAGAAAATCTAACCAAATTATTTCTGTATTACTTTATAGGAGATGTGAAGCCAATAACAATTGTCTTATTTTTGACATCAGGGATTTGGAAAACTTCTCATAAAGTCTAACTGACTTCGTTAAACTCGCAAGTTCATGAAATTTACAAAAAATGCAAGAAGACAAACATGAAGTAAAGTACGAAGTGAGTTATATAGAACAGTCGCTTTTCGTCCACTTAACAGAGACGTTATAAAAACGACGTTGCTAGAGTGATGATTATGAATTGAAAATAAAAGAAATTGTCTTGATTTCTCATTGTATCTGAATACAACTTTTGACCGTGCTTTCCAAACGTTTAAGGAAAGTGGAGCGCAGCTTTTGGTTTTTCAATTTAAATAAACCTCCCTCCGTGTTCGCCTCTTTACTGCCGTTAATTACGTTTGATGTAAAGCTTTGAGGAGAGTACAACATTGGCATATTAGGGATGCCGCGTCCTGTCAAAATGAATTTTCAGTAACTCTCCTTGGATTTTAGCAAAAGTAACATAAACAGCAGAAGATATAATCATCATCATCATCATCATCATCATCATCATCATCAACAACAACAGCTAGAAAATATGCCCAAATATAGACAGACGCACCGATCTTAAATGTTAAAATGTGATAAAAAATATAGTTCTAGTTTCAATATCTGAGATCCACTTTAAAATGATATGTGATATTTATGAAAATAAATCCATCAATAAAAACAATCATTTTAATAACGACCTTTAAGAAATCAGACGACATGCTGCATTTCAGTTTTACAAAATCTTCAGAACCCCAAATTTAGAATATGAAATGTCCTGCTGGATATTTACATCATTAATTTTGTTGGATACTGACGAAGATCAAAACTTTTTTTCTTCGGTAAGAGCTTAACATTTAAAACACTGTATTACAATTTATGAGGCTGAATAGATGCGGGATGAGTACACCTAAAGGATCACGCATCCTTTGCTTTGCTGTTTGGCCTTGAAGTAATTTTTTATAATTAAGCCAAATAATCATTGCAGTAGTTGTTTTACAGTAATTATTACCATAGGAAATACGAATAACATAATTATGTCTTGATTAATATTCAGTGGTAATCATCTAGGAAATTTAAGATTGTGGAACACGTGTTGTCTTTTGAAATTGTTAAAACACAGAGAAGTGGGATTTCTTGATGAAGAAACAGCACTTGACCATTAATAACAAAGGCTGACCCCATCGCATGGAAATAACCAAATTAATGTGTTACATGTCTGCCTCTTTGACTTTTTTTTTTCAAGTGAATGCAATTAATGAATGATTTTACAATTTTATGATGATATCCCAGCTCTGCCCGTTTCAGGATGCTGTGATAGTGGTCTGATGAGAGACTGCAACTCATTTCACAGTGGCCAGTTTGGATTCCAGCAGAGACTTGAGGGTGGTGATGGAGCAAAATGTCAAGAAGCTACTTGCTGACAGAGCTACCATGGTGAGAAGGAGCCACATTTCCACTGACTACTGTAATTACTTGGTTGAGTGAGGTTACACAAATTATCATGACAGGTTTTTCATTATATATGCCTCAGTTGCAAGCATTCTTGCAAGATCCAGATGCTTAGAGAGAGAGAGAGAGCGAGAGAGAGAGAGAGAGAGAGAGAGAAATGCAACATTATCCCCAAAGGGTCATTTATTTTCATGTCCATGGCTTCCTTTACCAGAAAATGTTGATATATATGCTGTTGGTATATAAGGCACGGCGAGAGACTAATATATAATTTAAACATTCTTACTTTGTATAGCATTTTGGTCCTTGGATATTGTGGGAGTTAAAGCTAACATTGTAAATTAATATAAATTAGCACATTCCAACATACTGCATACACTACAGTGTTAAATGTCAATCATGTAAGCAATGTTCTTTAAATTCAAAGTAAATGTTAACAAATCATACACAATTTTAGTTTGTTTTAAAAAGTTATAGTTAGCTATGAATTCTACATGTGAAAAGATGACCATGATTACATTATGTGTGAATTAGCCAAAAAATCTTCATTTAACTATGCAGCTTCAACTGAATTTTATTTTAATCCAGACTACAATAATATGGAATTTGAAAAATACTCTTGGTTTACAAATACAAATGTTTTTTTTATTTATAGTGGTGTATTCGCCATCATTACAAGGTAATAATCTAATCAAGCGGTAGAGGAAGCTTAAATGCCAGGTTTGCTGAGACTGTTTTCACCTGATGAGCTAATCACATTTTGGGTGGGTGGCTTTTCCTTCAACTTCAAGTAAAACGGTTTAATTCATTAGATGTGCAATATTGCTTCCTCTTCGGAAATTAGACAACCAGGAGACTTTGGAGCATTTTAATAATCCTTGAAATATGTCATAACCCCTGCCTCAAGCACTACATACTGTATGATGAAGGTCTTAGGTATTATTTGAATGATTGTTTTGTGTTGCACATGATCA
Organism: Erpetoichthys calabaricus; assembly: GCF_900747795.2. Taxonomy (NCBI): domain Eukaryota; kingdom Metazoa; phylum Chordata; class Cladistia; order Polypteriformes; family Polypteridae; genus Erpetoichthys; species Erpetoichthys calabaricus. The sequence goes on along the minus strand of NC_041405.2, from coordinate 86,254,697 downwards.
TAATAACAATATATAAATTCAACAAACACATTACAGTTGATCTATTATACATATGCATAAACTGACAGCTACACATTTACAAAAGCTTATTAAATGACACACTACAAGCTATTTATTGCTATAATCAATAAATTATGCGCTGAAGTTCATACATACAGAAACTGCATATCAGTTGATAAATAGAATAAAAAATGACATTAATGTTTATTATGTGAATAATGCAGCTGAATAGATTTCATAAATGAAATGGTTTTGTAATTGCATTATTGATGTTATATTTAAATAGAGTTTCTTGTCATCACTACTGTACAACCACATGATCCTTGGTATTTTTATAGGTGACCAATGGCACCTATTCAGCATGGTTATAATACTTAAACTATATATAAGGAACTTATAAACTACCTATATAATAAATGTATTGTTTTAAAAATATTTTATTTCAGTGATATAATTGACTTTGGACCTCCAGTTTAGAAAATATGCTATTTTGGTCTGTTAAACAATGCATTCAATTTATGAAGATTAATTCCAGAATGATTAAGTGGGCTACCAGCTCATCTGGTGTTGGTGCCTAACTTGCAACCTGTGCTGCTGGGATAGGCTGAGGCCCCCGTGACCCTGAAGTGAAGTAAGTGGATTTGAGAATGTTATTTCATACTAATTCAATTATACTTTGATGGACTGGTGCCTTGTCCAAGTGCTGTTGGTATATGCAGGGCCCCCCATTAAGATGAATTAAATTTCAGGTTTAATAATATTATGTTATGTTAACTGTATATTAATGGGTCTCATTAAAAAAAAAAGTAATATTAATATGGAAAACACAACATTCAAGAGTATGTGAAATAATTCCTTGAGTATCTTTATGCACTTTTTTCAGGTTTTCAATACAGATGTATAGTACAGTGTATATTTCTAATTTTTGCAATATTTATAAGACATTTAAAAGATTTTGCTCACTGCAAATGCAATCAATGTAAGTTTACTGAGGGTGGTTATCTTGTTCAACAACAGTTTCATATTTGAAGTAAACTTACATAACACAATTTGTTACTATAGTTATGTAATTTAAAACTAATGCCATGTTTGATCTTTTCTGGGTATGAGTCTGTCATGCTCAAAAAATGTACTTAAGATTTAATACAAATATTGAGATTGTACTCTATCTGTGTGAGGGAGGTATAGTGGATTGATACAATTACATTATGACACAGTTACAGTTACGTTTGGTTATAGAAAACCTGTAGATTAAAATATTTTTTGGTATACGTCCAGTAACACTAGATTTCCATTAAATTATTTTTACTGCTACATGTAAATCAAATTAAATCAAGAGTCTTTAATATTAATATCAAAATCGGAATGCTTAAATATCCTTGCCTTCAGTGGATTTCTGAATTGTTGACATATAAAAACAAGCAAAACAATGTGTGTAATACTACCCTGAGCTGCCCCTGGCCTGCACTGGCTCTTTAAATGAACTTTATTTTTCTCTTTTCTAACTCTGTGCCTGTACACTTGATGAATTTTGCCTTCTCCCCACCAAAATCACATTTGTAGGGGTTAAAAGGCACCAAGGTGTTGTACAACAAAGCGAGGTGAGAGATTGCAGCTTAGTGGGCAGTTGCAGTCATTAATGCTGGACACTGCATGGGAAAAAAAAAGTAAATGGAGCACTGCGGTGTCCCAGCTCCTGTTCTAGCACAGATGATCTCACTATGCAAAGACTCATATCCACTAAATAATAACCCAGAATATTACATTAACTCAGGATATGCATACAGAAAACTGTTTTGGGCAGCAACCAATTTACTGAACATTCTCAGCAATTCTGTTTACAAATGTCATATTATTTCTGACAAATGCCATCCTGTTTCATATTTCATCATTTTCTCATCACAGTGTATTTATTCTTCTTTTCAGTGCGTAAATCAACAAATACTTAAATTTATAATACATATATAGAGCTTTCATTGCACACTTTATTACTGAACAAGATTTGTTTTCAGTTGTTCAATTTAATCACAATACTTTGAATCCATAGATGGTATTGTAGTAAAAAAAGTCTGACCTCTAGAATAGAATGCTATATGCTCATTACCATCTAAGTCTTTTGTGTCCTTTGTTTCAGTGACTATATAGGAAGCAAAAAATAAATAAACAAATATATATATATATATATATATATATATATTTGCAGCTGGAGATCCACAAAGGGAGAAGATGAATCACGTATCATAAAGTAGTTTTTATTCCTGAGCTTTGTGGATCTCCAGCTGCAAATATGCAAACCGTATCACAGACCTTCGCTTCCATGTATATATATATATATATATATATATATATATATATATATATATATATATATATATATATATATATATATATATATATATATATATATATATATATACAGACACAGGGATCCGAAGCCTATGTCAACATCACTGGACACAAGGCATAAACAAACCCCAGATGAATACACACATACACACACACACAATTACAGGGTTAATTAACAAAAAAAAACACTTTTATTTTATTTACTTTATTTATATTAATTCCATTAAGTCATTTCCTTTATGTACATTTTCCAGGACGTTCCACTAATAAGAGAAGTATTCTCACACATTTGTTTGTGCTGTTGTCTCACCCTGTCACTGTCTATGTAGAGTTTGCATTTTTTCAGTTTTTTTTTTCCAGATGATGAAGTCTTCAGCCACATATCAGAGAAGTGTGTATCAGGCCTACTTCTCATTCAAAACTGGACTGTAATTTAATGGTGCCACATCTGACTGGTTTGTACTTTGTGATTGAAACCACCTCTAACCTGAACTGAAAAACATGGGGAAAAAATAATTATTGCCAGTGCATCAGGTTAATCAAGAGCATATTATAAAATTACAATTTCTATAAATATTGGCATACATTTTAGGTATGTCTGATTCAATTTATACTCTGTGTTACAATTTCAGTAATAAATAAATTTAAATCCCTTTGTCAACTGTTTATCTGTGCTATTAAACTTATGAAGGAATGCTGATGGCTATAATACTGTGCTTTACCAAATTCTGGGTCTTTAGACCAGACCTGTTCCTAGCAGCAGTACAAGAAATACTGGAAAAAATATAGGAAATTACTGTACGTGAAACTGATGCAAAACTGAATAAAACAACAGAGGATTTGGAGGATGAAAATAGGTATATTACATCTTTCGGTAAAGTTTGTAAGCACATAATTTTTACTATTAAAATTCATTTAAAATAAACGACTTTCTGAATTTTTCACATACTGGTGTTAAACAGGGGTGGTACTTATAACCAGACATAAAAGAACCTCTTTAGTTTGACCTATCTATCTATCTATCTATCTATCTATCTATCTATCTATCTATCTATCTATCTATCTATCTATCTATCTATCTATCTATCTATCTATCTATCTATCTATCTATCTATCTATCTATCTATCTATCTATCTCATGTCCTTTCATTTGATAAACCAAGTGATAAACATTAAGCTTTTTTTTAAGTGCACAACTAGTTTTTGTTAGTATATCACTAACATCTTTAATTTGTCATTTTGATCCTATTATGCTATTTATATTTATTAGTTAAAATGTAACCTTTCTGCCAAAAGGGAGATGCATCCACTTTCACTCGGAAACCCTTTTCTTTCCCTCAAGCAGGTCGTATTCTACTTTATTTTTTTTTTCTTCACTTCTGTCCTAAGAGGGCAATTAAGGAAACAAACGGTTTGCTGAGATTAGCTGACTGGTAGCTTTGCATACTAATGTAATAGCAAGTGCTTACAAATAGTGTGCTCTCTAATTACAGGCGCTGTTTTCAATCAGAGACCCCTGTGGCTGAAAAAAACAACCTGACTGATACAAAATGGCAACAGTTACATTTGTATGTGTTCAAACAGGGTTCCCCATTTTATGAACTGTTAGATATACACATATAAAAAACTAAGTTAAGAAATGTATCTTGTTCAAAACATGCACATAGGGACAGAAATACATGCACTGGGAATTCCAATAGAGCTTGCTGCTCACATTTTGGAATGCATGGTCTTGGGACGTTCAAATAACTCTAAACCAGTCAAAGTGCCTTCTGCTATCCAAGGGAACCAATGCCCTTTAAACTATTTAGGCTAATCATGTGTAGTCTACATTAACATTTTAACTTCAATCCGTCTCTTTTTCATTATCCGAATCCTTGCCTTTCCTTACCTCTTTAGCAGCCTTTCTTTTGTCTAAAGGTCTTGCTTTACTAAGATATATTTACGTGTCTTTGCATCACTCCAAGTATATAGATATTTAAATAATGTTCAGTTGTTGAATTTTGCCTTACAATTAATTTTTTCACATTTCAGAATGTCTCTATAAACTCCTTTTTGCACATAGCCTGCTTGCAGCATTGTATTGTCAAACTTTATTACACTAGTTAAAGTGGAAGATTTCCTACATACTGTACAACATGGACACAGATGTAGTACAGAAAATAGAGACAATATCGTACAATTACGCATTCATTCATTTTCTAGTCCCCTTTCTCCAATACAGCATTCCTCTAGTTGAGGAATTTCATTTGCAAGGCAAAACCAACACTGAACGTCAGTTGAAATGGCACACTTACATTCATTGTAAATCAAATTTACTGTACAGGACTAATTTAGTGTTGTCAGTCATCTATAGGGTGCGTTTCCCGAAAACTTTGTAGCATTAAATACTTCGTTTTTTCATACTTATGACCCTTAATTTCCCAAAACCTTCCGTAACTAAAGTAGTATTTAATTCATATATTAACGATTGAACCAACCCACTTGTTATTTTTGAGGTCGTTCTTTTTTTGAACTTTTGACTGGGAATCTGTCACAGAGCAGTAAAAAAAAGTAATTATGGTGTTTTTAGGGCAAAGTAACAACAACAACAATAATAATAATGTGTTGATGTTTCATTATAAATATACAATTGCAATATAGGTTTCAGATTAGTGCAAAAGTGGATATAGTTAAACACCTATAGACAATTTGAGTATATAAGTTAACTAATCAAGCTTGCTCTGTAGTCAGCCACAGCCATCAGAGGGTGAATTGCTCCTTAGTACCAGCAACAGAAACAGAAACTATCCAGGGAATTATACAACTCATCCTGAGATGGCCGTTTTAGACAGTGCCACTCAAGAAGTCACAGGTCTGCATGCTCTTTTACGGGTGGACATGAACCTCTTTGGACCATCTTAGTAATCATCAACAAATATAGAAATACAGGATGCTCAGTAATAAAATGATAATTCTCTTGGTCTGGTGAAGAACAAATTGGAAAGAGGAACACACTAGAATGTTGGGCAGCTTCTGACAACTTTCAATTTTTATTCCACTGGAGGATTCCTACATATGGCCTCAGTTGCTGCTGCTGTGTTCAAATCTGTGCATGCAGTGACCCGATTAATATTGTGCTGTGCATGCAACAAAACCTGAGGTTGTTGGTTTAAGTCTCACCACTGACACAGTGACCATGAGCAAATCACTTTAAGTGCCTGTGCTCGAAATGAAAGAAAAAAAATATAATCAATTCTATCTCAGATTTTGTCAGTTGCCTTGGATAAAGGTGTCAGCCAAACAAGTATAATAATAACAATAATAATAATAATAATAATAATACAATGCCTTGCAGGCATACTGTATGTGGCATTGAAGGTGCAGTTGATGTAATGCTCATCCCCATTCTTGAATCCCAATAATACCTATCAAAAAGGGTGCTCAGCATTAATGTCCAGGTGATAATGCAACAGACCGTGAGGAACTTTTTTTAAAGATTGTGGCCAAGAGACCTTGGGGTACACATGGTGCTTATGACAATTAATGGTACTTTTGCCGGTAGCTGGATACTGGGAGACACTGGGTATCCTTTTCCTGAATTCCTATAGTAACTCCAATGTTGAACCTCTAAACCATGACTGAGGAGAGGTATGTGCTCTGGGCGTGTGGTAGATGTGATTCTGGTGTTCGTACAAGTCCTTGGGTGCTACCACAAGCCTTGGGGAAATGTGTTTTTACCACCTCCTACATACAGTATGTCATTTTAAGTCTTCTTTTGTGAAGTGATGCTTGTTTCTTCTGTCACTGCTTCCCATTTTTCTTTTTTTTCAAGGAAGCCACGTAATGTTTTAAGGCCATTTATAGGTTTTGAACTAATCAATGTTCCTGTTATTGACTTCCTGTTATCTACTTGCATAACTCACTCGTTCTTTACCTATACTGTATGTTATCTCACTCGCTATTTACTAAGGTCGATCATTTTCAGGAAACATACCTTGACCTGCACATTATGGCAGCATGGGAATAAAGCACAGTACCCAGGGAACAGCTACAGGGATGATGGCAAACTACAGATAAGTGGTAAGCGTTGAGGAAGCAGCATCTAGCGACCATATAGTCATGAGATCTGTGACATGGCTCATGCACACTTCTTGGGGGTCCAGTTGGGTGCTGGAAAAACCCTTGATCATGTCACTGAATGGTTTTATTGGCCTGGCATGCATGAAGTGGTGCGTCATTTTTGCATGTCCTAACTGGGACACCAATTGACTCAGTTACCCCAATAGGACCATATCTTTTTGGAACCCCGGCTGATTTTTAACATCCTGTTCAAGTGGGTCAGCTTAGACATAGTTGTCCATGTGGATATTGCCACCCAAGATCCAGAGACGCTACCCCTACCCTACATCAAGTACCTTTAGGGAATTCACGAAGCTGCTCTGTATCACACATCTCAAAACCTCTGTCTATTACCCACAGATTGATGACCTGGTTGAGCACTTTAAGCAGATGGTCAAACAGATGCTGAGAAGAGTGGTGTGGGAAGATGGGAAAGTCTAGAACCAGCTCTTGCCTCTTGTCCTCCTTGCCTTCTGGGAAGTGCCATAGGCTTCTTTGGATTTCTCCCTGTTTGAACTTTTGCATGAAAGGCAGCCCTGAGGTCTGCTCAATTTAACCAGGGAAAGGATGGTAAGAAAAAACATCCTTGGTCTTATGCAACTGTATTGCAAAGCTTCTGTCCCTGGTTAAGGAACACCTCAAGGATGGCTTATGCATGCAGGCCTGGCTATACAGTCATGGCTCCTGCCTACGTGAGTTTTGCTGGGGGGATCAAGTCATGGTCCCTGCCCAAATTCCTCATGCACTTGCAGGAACTCTTTGAGGTCCAAGAAACGAAGGGGCTGGTAGATAGCCTAGTCTACCAGCCCAACCAAAGTCCAAAAGAGCACATATTCCATGTGGCCCTTCTTTAAATTATGGTGAGTTAGGGACAACTGCAGTGCCTCAGCTACTCCCATGGCAATGCTTTTTAGGGACACTGAACTTTGGAGACACCTTACCACTCAGCAAAAAAAGAAACTGGGGGCCTGGATCTCTCTGGGGTTGATGATGTTGAAGTATTGAAACATTAACCATAATTTTATTATAAATCAGCGTAAATCTTCAAACTGTTAATCCAGTATAAATAGTACTTGTTATCAGTGGCGGTTTGTAATGCCCCCTCTCCAAATATTTTAAAAACTTTACCTAAATTAATTAGGTAATGCAAAATAATCGAGAAATAAATGTGTTTATTTGCACAACAACAACAACTACATTTATATAGCACATTTTCATACAAATAATGTAGCTCAAAGTGCTTTACATGATGAAGAAAAGAAAAATAAAAGACAAAGTAAGAATTAAAATAAGACAACACTAATTAACATAGAATAAGAGTAAGGTCCAATGGCCAGGGGGGACAGAAATAACAAAAAAAAAAAACTCCAGATGGCTGGAGAGAAAAAAAATAAAATCTGTAGGGGTTCCAGACCATGAGACCACCCAGCCCCCTCTGGGCATTCTACGTAACATAAATGAAACGGTCATCTTTGTATTTAGGGTTCCCACTGGAAGGACTTGATGATGATGGTCATGTAGACTTCTGGCTTTTAATCCATCAATGTAGGAACATTATGATGCAACATGCCTGGTGTCAGCGCATGTCAATATCCATTAACAATTGGTTCTGACTTGTACTTGTTTAATATCAATGTGAATACCTATATTTATTGAGTGAAGGGTGCTGGCCAAATGAGAGTGTCCCTGATCTTTAGGCAAGCAGGTGACCTGAGGCTGCCCTTTAATTGGTTTCAAATTTTTTTGGGAACCAGTTCTCTGCGCCCCGGACACTCCCACATTTATTGGCAGTGAATTAGTATTGTTTTAGTTTTTTAATCTAATGTGATTGGACAATAGTCGACACACTATTGCAAGTTCACATCAATGGTTTAGTTTCACACCAGCCATTAATGTACTGTAACTGCAGATTAACAAGTACTAGTTTGTGCAGATGGCAACTTCAAGTGGAACTTCAGAAATCAAAGAAAATGTGGTTATTTCTTTAATGAAATACCCCTTCATAAATTGCTTACTTGAAGAAAAAAAGTAGATAAAAGAGCTTGGACCAGACCGACCTGACTTACGAATTCAACAGCAGGCAAGTGATCGACAACAAGCTTACACATGGACGTTTTCTGCTCTTATTGTGACAAATGGAGTTGGCTAAATGGATGTGGTGTAAGTAATTCCTTTTTATGCTTTCCCTGTTTGCTGTTTCAAAGTGTCGAAGTGTTGTGGACAACGACTGGAGTACAAGACCTAAAACATCTTCCTGAAAAATGCAAGAGGCATGAAAGTAGACGCAGTGTGTTTTTCAACCAGTGTGCTGTGGCACAGTGGTGCACTGTGAGAGCTACCAATGTGTGCCATGTAAATACTAGTGTAGCGTACTATGGTCTGAACGTGAGAGGGATAAAGCTCTACAGGTGGTCGACACTTGTCTGAGGATGATTGGTCTATACGGAGAAGCTGGCATAAAAGCAGCTTGATGATCGCTATGTTGCAGACACAGCACTTCAAATGTGTCCCCAGGCTCCTAGAATCCATCTGCCCTGGGTGTGTGGTCACCAGAGAGCCTCCTAGCACTGGAGGATAGTGGGCTTACGACTTGTCTCTGAGCCAGAAAGGGGTCGGCAAAAGGGCAAAGCAGCTTGGTGATGCCACCAAAGTGCTTACTAAGAACCGTGCCTGTGAACGCTGATCTTGGAGCTTGTTTCTTTTACCTGCTTCTCCTTTAGTTACACCACATCAGGTAGCTGAGCATGTGTATGAGATATAATGTATATATGTATTGGTGGTGGGCGGCATGGTGGCACAGTGGGTAGCGCTGCTGCCTCGCACTTGGGAGACCTGGGGACCTGGGTTTGCTTCCCGGGTCCTCCCTGCGTGGAGTTTGCATGTTCTCCCCGTGTCTGCGTGGGTTTCCTCCAGGCGCTCCAGTTTGCTCCCACAGTCCAAAGACATGCAGGTTAGGTGGATTGGCGATTCTAGTGTGTGCTTGGTGTGTGGGTGTGTTTGTGTGTGTCCTGCGGTGGGTTGGCACCCTGCCCTGGATTGGTTCCTGCCTTGTGCCCTATGTTGGCTGGGATTGGCTCCAGCAGACCCCCATGACCCTGTGTTCGGATTCAGCGGGTTGGACAATAGATGGATGGATGTATTGGTGGTTATTAAGACAGTTGTGTGCCTTGGGATGATTTTGCTTGCAAAATGTGCCACTACATAAAAAAGGTTAGGAAACACTGATATAGACAATAGTATGAGGCTAATTTTTTGGCAGGCTTACTGAAATTACTCCTCAAGAAAAGGAGGGCAATTATGTTCAAGAAAATATAGATATCCTGATCGTAGAGGCAGAATAAGATTTAAGTTGGACTTGTCCTGTGGGTGTAGTATAATACACTTTGGAGGGGAGAGGTAAGTTTTAAGATATAGGGGGTCTGTGGATCTTAGTGCACAGGTGAGGTAAGCCTGGCAAACTTGCATAGGACTTGGCAGACTGACAGCAAGTATAGAATGAAATGGGAATGACTCTGTGGGTGTGGTAAATGATAAACTGGGATGCAAGACTTGAGAAAAATCAGGGAAGTAGTGATTGAATGATGTGGGTTTATGTAATACAGTGGAAATGGCCAAGGTCTGGATATTCTATTAGCGGAGGTAGAATAAGATTTGGATTGTACTTACACTATGGATATTGTTATAGGACAGACAGAAGTGTAAGTTATTAGAAGATTATGGAGGTGGGGGTGCCAACATTATGGTGTGGGCTTTGGCACAATGGAAAACTGGGAAAGTTGTCAGAAGATTGGGCAATTTAGAGACAGGTGTAGTATAAAATTTGGATGGTAGGTGTACCTGTTCCTTTCCACATAAATTGGGCAAGTTATGGGAAGAATAAGGGGAATGCGAATATCACTGACTAAAGTTTTTGAGCACAGTAGAAATAGGAAAGCTGGTATCAGATTGGGCAGTATGGTGGAAAGGGTATAATACATTTTAGCCTGGATTTGTCCTATGTGTCTGTTACTGCACAGGCTAAGATGTGTATCGGCACTGATGAGGACCATGTGAGTATGTGGAATGACCGGATATATAGTGTGAGATATGGCCGGCCATTCATTCCGGCCAACAACCCCAGGCCGCCAGATGGAGCCCTCCTTGCAGCACGGAGATGCACCGAATCCAAGCAGGGAATTATGGACAATGGACTTTTAATGCACAGCCCTGCTGGATACCATGGGGGCCGCCAGGAGTTGCTGCAGGGAGGCCCAGGGACTATTTTCCCTACACCCCGGAAGTACATCCCAGTCACATGGACAGAAAAAATGACGTGCTTCCGGGATGAAGAAAAGGAGACGTTTTACCTGACCCGGAATTGATAGAAAGTCACATGGACTGAGGGGCAAATACTTCCGGGTCAAGGACTATAAAGGACTCTGGGAAATCCCAGACAAATGAGCTGAGCTGGGTGGAAGGGTGGCAATGCGTCTGGGATAGTGGAGGATTATTGATTATTGTTTATTATTTATTATTGAGTATTGTGGAGTGGAGGGTGCTTTGTGCACTTATTTATGATAATAAATATTATTATTGGACTTTTATCTGGTGTCTGACGTGTGGTTTGAGGGTTAAAAGGGGTTGACAGCGCCCTTATCTGTCACAGTTGGCGTAGTCTTGGCAGGATTCTCTGGCCGTCGGTTTGGCAGAGGACCTGGAAAAAATTTACTGTGGACAGAATACCCCGAGAAGACAGCGTCACGACACACGGGAAAGATCACCAGAAACCCCGATTTACCAAGGACATCATGAGGAAGAAGAAGGCAAGGCAGAACAACAGCACCAGCGGAAGTTCCATGTTCGTCATGGCCGACACTCGGGATGAGTGACTCCATGGCGGCCCCCATGGTTTCCAGCAGGGCTGTGCATTAAAAGTCCACTGTCCATAATTCCCTACTGACATTCGGGGCATCTCCATGCTGCAAGGAGGGCTCCATCTGGCGGCCTGGGGGTGTTGGCCGGAATGAATAGCCTGCCATATCTCACAACAGATAAATATGAAAGGCTCTATACCAATAAATAGATGTGAAAGCCACTAATAATTGGCAGATAGATGTGAAAGGCACTATATAATAGATATATGCTTCTTCAGTCTGGCTGCCCAAAAACTGAGCCCCAGCCCAAATTTTTTTCACTAGGCGCAGCTCCTTCTTATCAGCTGATTCGGTAAAAGCAGGCATGGCATAGTACAGGTACACTGACCTTTGGGACGGCAGAGCTGCACAGACAAGTAATATTAGGAAGGGGATGTGTAATGGATTTTGATAAAATCATGCCACTGAGGCATTGTGTGATGGTGAAACATATAAAACAGGAAGATGCTCTAATGAAAAGTTAGGCACATTGGCATTACACCAAAATTCTGTCCAATGTCTCAATCCTGTCTGCAGAATTATAAATATACAGGTATCTTTGATTCTGTGAGGCAAATTATTAAGCCTGTTATTTTTCTTCCACAACAAGATGAAGCCTAGCCAGATAATGCTGATCGCTCATGACAGCATTAGCAATTCAGAGATTGTGGCCAGTGAACATCCGTATCCATTTCCAGAGGCAAAGTAGTCGGTGGTAGAGCTGGAAGTGCTGCGGATGATGGACGTTGGCATCACAGAAGCAAGCCACAGCCTGTGGTCCAGTCCCATTGCACTGAAGCCCAATGGGAATTTGTGTTTCTGCAATGACTTCCTTTAGCTTAACCAGGTGTCTCGTTTTAATGCCTGCGTCATCGAGGATGGATGGTCTCCTGTAGCATCTCAGTGGTGCCTGATACCTGTCCATTCTTGATATGACCAAGGACTACTGGCAGTTCTCTATAACTAATGCGGCAAATGAAAAGACATTGTTTAGCACTTGTAGTGGCCACTTGCAGTACTATGTACCTACTATGATGATATTGTCATTTATTCCAGCCCCTTTGAGGAGCATCTATGGAACTTATTGGATGTCATTCAGTCCTTCAGTCGATCTATGATGCTGGTCTGCAAATCAACCCCAAAAAGTTCTATTTTGGGTTGACCAAGGTCAAATGCCTGGGCTACATGGTGGGCCGAGTGCATATAAAGCTGCACTGGTCCAAAGTTTCTGTTGTGTCACAACCTCACAGTCAGGTCTGCTTAGCCCTCTGGGGATGAGCTGAAGGGGGCCGTGGCACATATGTGCATCAGAGGATCACATTCTGGGCTCAACCAAGGTACCTAATAACCCCATGGAGCGAGAGTGGGCACTATTCCTAACCAACTTTTGTGCCATCAAGCACCTTTTTTTTGTTTGTTAAACTTAATAAGCACATTGAATGGACATGTCCTGGTTGGCACCCCAAGATTTATTTTTTCTCTTGCTTGCTCCTTTTCTGCTTGTACATCTATCTATCTATCTATCTATCTATCTATCTATCTATCTATCTATCTATCTATCTATCTATCTATCTATGGAGTAAAAAGTAGATTCAGACACTGTAATGTTTAATAGGAGAGAGAAAAATGTTTTGACCGAAATGAGATATGATATTGAAAAAAGTCATTGCTGTCAACAAAGACTCCATGGCTTGGAGAGGATATTTTTCTTTGTGATTCAGTGTTAATGAATGAAACCTTTTGTTATAAACTCAGTTGTGTTAGTGTTCGACTACATGTTTCTAGCAAACATCCATGTTTTGATATTTTTAAGATTAACAATAATTGATCTTTAAATAAAGCTTTTTGCGATCATTAACTAAATAAGGAGTAATTTCTTAATAAAACTGGAATTTGAGTGCAATGTGAACTAATGACTCAGTATCCTCATGACATGAATGGACTAATTGCCAAACCATGTGGTTACACCATAGTAAAGTCAAATCAGAGGATGGGATTCTCCACCATATGCAGTCAGAGAATTGGGAGTACTTTCATGTGTAGCATGTTCCATTAAGTCCAGCTTAGCTCTTAATGTATTTCAGGAGGGCACTATGGTGGGCAGTGTTAAAGGCAGTCATGAGGTTATTACGACCTCATGAACACAATCATACTGTTTCATTTGGAGGAAATTTGGATACACTTTATGATCTAGCAGTAGGAAAATCTAGCTGAAATTGAGAAGAACATAAAAACTTCATATGCAAGGCATCCCAGATTGGAAATGAATTAGTTTTCAGGTAAAGTCAGGTCCCTATTTTAAAGCCTAAACCATTTCTCTTACAGTATTTTCATTATACGATACTCCTCTGCAAACATATGATTTCTCCTTCTCTTCTGATCCCTTGTATCCATTCATTTGCTTTAGAAGGTTTTATTTTTTGCATTGTGATTAAACTGCCTGTCATGTAAAGCAAAATGTGTTGGATTTGGATCCTAGTGAGAGCTTCAAAGTGTTTGATTAATTGAGTGTTTTTTATTCTAATTACTGTATACTTGCCTTGAAAAAAACATTTCACACAAATGGTTTTGCCAATATAAACAAAATTGACTTTTGTCGTATATTACGTAGGCTGCAGAAGCCTTTTATGATGTGCATTTAATAAACACATATTATCTTTGTTTACAGCATATTTAAAAACTCTGTAATTATATGATGGATATTAGTCTCTGCAGATGGCTAAACATACATTTATAATTTTGATATACATACTGTTTTGTCATAAAGATAAACCACCGATAGCCCAAAGCATCCTCTGTGAGGTATGTTAATTCAAAGAGCCTCTGAATGTTATAACTGTGGTAAAAAAATATAGACTTGGCATTCAGTGGTCAATTTTATTTGTATTTTTGTGTTATTATGTGCTTGTTTTAGAAATCAGCAAAATGTCTTTGTAGGTTACATTTCTTTGCTCCCACCAGTTTTCTTTCAAAATTTTCATGGTGGGTAGCACTGTTGTCCAACCATGCTTACTGTACATCTAGTTTCAACTCCTGCTTTGTTGTGCCTTCTCCATGGAGTTGACATGTTCTCACCTTATTTATATGCTTTCCTTTAAGGACTCCAGTATCGTCCAAAGGAGTGTCATTATTACCAATTGTCATTGAGTGTGGGTGTGCGCATAAGGGTGGGAGTGGACCTATACTATCCAGACATAGTTCCTGTCTTGCACCCAATACTGTCAGGGTGGGCTCAAGAACCAGAACTGTGCAACCCTATAATGACAAATTGATTTTTTTCTAACAAATCTTTGTACATCCTTTAAAAAAACGCAAAGTTTCTTGAATGGTTTTTACTTTAAAAGATGTGCCTTTAGCCGTGGCAAAGGACCTCAGAATGAATGTGAAATTTTAAGATTATTGGTGGAAGACTTAGCCTCATACCTTTGTCTCTTTCAACTAAATCATTCTCCTGTGGTGTAGTACACTGTTCAGTGCCCCCTGGAATGTACTGGCTTATCAGTAGGACAGATAGACTTTGCCTTCCATTTTCCTAATGACAGCTTGTACCAGAAGTATATTTCTCTGGAATCTTTATAGTCTAGGACAATGGTTTTCAAGGTCAGTCTTGAGGGATCCCTGTTGCAGGTGGATTTTGTCCCAACCAGCTTCTGCTTTTATTTGGACTCCTGTCTTAATTAAACCATCTTATATTTCCCAGCTTGAACGTTTTGTCATCAATACAGAAATGGCAAAACTGGGTTTTCTAAATTTTCATTATCATCATGATTTTAATTCCACTTTTCCAGGTGTTCTCATTATTTGCCATTATTGATTTCTAGTGGTTCTGACATTGAAGGGACTACGGTCTTTCAACATTCAATGTTGTTTGCCCTCAGGTGTGCTTTGCTTATTGTTATTAGGATAAATGTTATACGGCAAAATACAAATACTTCTAAATGTATTTTAAATGTTCATCTACTGCGAAAAAAACGAAAAAACGAAATACTAACTAATTAAAGAATGAGAGGTGAAATGACTTGCTGAATGTGAAACTGATTGGAACAAAATCCTGCAGCGACAAAGGGTCCCCAGGACAACATTTTGGAACAACTGATCTAGAAGATTATTTTTCTTTCCTCTGTTTTCAGTTAGACTTAAGATACTGTAGGTGTAAAAAATATATATTATTGAATTTACTCATTGTTCTTAATATTATTAGATTTAAGAAAACAACTTTATATATATTTTATTTAAGTATTTTGTGTGTGCATAATGTATAATATTTTTGGATATTTATTGAATCAAACTACCAAGACACAATATGATAAAAAAGGAAAATAGCAGCCAAAGTCAGAGTCATTATCTTAATATTTTTCATAATCTGGGATGAGCTAAACACGCAAATTTTGATTTCTATGCAGTTTTGTGAAACTGGCACTAAAATTCACGATTAAGAAATACAAAACTCTCTAAGAGTTTTAGGACTTTTAAAGGTTTTTTAAAGGTTTAAAGTTTTGTTGAAAGTTCAGTTTGAACAAATTGTTTTATTTCTCACTAATAATATTTTTCATTTACAATGTTTTGGAAAACATTTGTTAAAATATCTAACCATAAGTCCATAACTGAGCTTTTGTAATCTCCAATGTATTTCTGTACTGTAACTTAACATCAAGCAACTAACTATCAACACAGAGGTGAAAGACAAATGAAATTAGAATAGAAAAATCAAGCAACATTTGTCTAGTCCTCTGACGTCTGGCAAGCAGCCCTGTGGTGTCATGAGCAGTCAAACCCGCTGTGAGTGAATGAGATGAAGCTATAACTTATAGGTCCTCTTTACATTATATTAAATTTGGAATATCCGGCTCAGTTGAAGAAACTTTCTCATTAAATTTGGGTGACACCAAACTATATCAACTTTTTTGGAGTCGTACTTGGCAGCATGTTTCACTTTCCCCATGGATATCAATCAGGACTTGGATCTACCACTAACAAAACCCTGATAAAGAGTGGGCTTACTATTAAATATTTGATAATCTACATTTTTTTTCAATGATGGTCTTCATGCATGAAGTAATTTCAGCAAGTCAGCAGTCCTGCAGACTATCCTGGCTTGGTTCACAGAAAGAACCAAGAAAAAACCTGCTTTCCAGTTGGATACAGAATTGTCTTCAAATTTCTGTTAAAGACTTTGAATGCTTCTATTCTAAAGCCAGTTTTCTGCAAAAACCAACAGAGCAGTCATGGGCAAAAACCCCTGTCCTGTGAAGCTGTCTGCCATAATGCTCAAAAGTCTCAAAATCCAACTTTTCCACATTTCTTTTTGAAGTAGTTAACCCATTGTTTCTTTTTCTCATTCCTGACTCTTCAGAACCAACTGTATTGACTTCAACCCTGGGCTTCTGTCAATTAATTCTTGAGGTCCATCATTTCTGCCAAATGTACTTCTACTTCATCGATTTATATTTTTTAGTTGATTTCAGGAATTTGGAGACATTCTTCTATTGTTGTAGTATTAATCATTTATCTTGTATGTAAATTATCAACTGTATTCTCATAGATTGCTTCTGTTGTGTAAAGTGCCTTGTTATTGTCTGCTTGACACAGTGACTGTTACTCTTTGACTGATATCCCTTGTGCCAGGGATTTAATAATTTAATGCAGTACTGTAATGTTGCCAATTGTTCAGTAATATGCCTTTTTTGTACCTGTCATGAAAATATTTAAATTAAAAATGAATTGATTCACTCCCCAAGTTTTGACAGTCAGTCCTCCCATAAAAACACTGTATAAACTGGTTGTGTGGTGATTCAGAGAGAAAAGTTATGATCTTGCAACCTTCATGCATAAAATTTAAATTATGTTTATCCTTTTTGTGTGAAGGTTGCTTAATCTACCCATGTCCACAGAATTTTCCTTCTTTAATTGTTCCATCGATTGGTGTCTTTAAACTGTATCATTTTTTGCAGGTGAACTACTGCTAACTGAATGCAAATGCTATGTAATGAATACTGTTAAAACTTTATTGCATTGCACCTTTGAATTGAATAAAGTACAGTCCTCACCAGACAACAAGTAGCATTGAACCCTGATACCTTTAAATTTCTTAAAATATTTTCTATACTTTATTATTACAAAACAAGTACTAGCTGGATATTTTATTAACCTGCCTACTCATTCTGGATAGAAGAAATAGTGCTAGATGCTATCAAAGTCAAGAATACTTAGTATGGTTTATTTATAAAATAGAATGGAAAAATAATAATAGAATGACATTTTGGACACAGTGCAATTTGTACAAGATTTGATTAGTAGGGTGTATAAAATAAAGCAATGTATATTGCAATCTAGTAGCCATCTTTAGAGTACCATGGTGCATTTAATAACGATAATGCAACTTTAACTGTACTCTGCAATCCTAGGGCAGTTATCAGTAACAAGACTTAGACATAAAAAAACATTTTGGTATGGCAGACCTGAACTTGTATTGGCTGGTAAATGGTATGTTAAACAGATGTGTGCCACTAGTTGGTTTTTCTTGAAATGAATATTCTTCCAAAGCAGAACATGGATTACTTCCTTACTGGGAGCAAAATATTTCCCATGAGAGTGATGTTTTATCAAGAGATGGATATGCAAAATCTGATTAATTCAAAGAGTTGTCCAGTGTTAAACTTAAGGCCTAAGTACTATGTGAGAGTAGTGGCATCTATGTCTCTTTTCATTTTCTAAAATATGGAAATACAATTAAAAAGGCAAGGAATTTAGCATACTCTGAGCAAGAAGGAACAATCACTGAATTAAAAGCAATAAGAATAAAAAAAAATCATACTCATTAATATGTGCTTAGTGGAATCCTTATGTGTTGTGCTACCAGTCATGAGTCATTTTGGATAAGTGTTTACCAATTTTGAACAGCGTGATGGTGCAGATTTTACCCATTTGTTATGCTCAGAATAGCAGAAGTTCTATGTAATTGGCCAAACATCGTCTGAGAAGTGTATATTCCGAATGTCCCACAGTTGTTTTTTTTTTTTTTTTTGTTTTTCACAAAAAACAGCACTGATTAATGAAAATGGTGCTGATAAGTCCAGTATAATAATAAAGTTTATATGCAACAAAAAACTCCCTAGTGGACAATGAATTTATAAAGGGATCACTTACGGAAAATAGTATCAAAATGTAAAAAGCAGCATTTGTTTAAAAAAAGATGTACTTCAAATGAGTCCGTTTCTATGGATGTGTTTAAACATGTTCTATGGACCTGTTAAAGAATTAAAAACATCAAAGTGAAAGGAAAGTTCAAGTGGAGTGGTCCACGTTAGACTATATTTCCTGAACATCAGAGCAATTTGACACCCAGGACATGTCACTAAAACTGTGAAGACTGTTAACAAGCTTTACACTTGCAGGACAAACTGATAGTCAGGTTCTAACAGTCTGCCACGTTTTGCTCTTTAATAAGCTTCCCTTTTGTGAAGTGAAAGATTGAATTGAAGAATTTTATGTCCTTGGAAGATAGGAAGTGAATGAATAGATAGATAGATAGATAGATAGATAGATAGATAGATAGATAGATAGATAGATAGATAGATAGATAGATAGATAGATAGATAGATAGATAGATAGATAGATAGATAGATAGATAGATAGATAGATAGATAGATAGATAGATAGATAGATAGATAGATAGATAGATAGATAGATAGATAGATAGATAGATAGATAGATAGATAGATGGACATATTGTACTCAAGTTGAGGTCATACAGCAATGAAGCTGTCTGCAAATGCTGAATCCAAAAAAGTGAAAAAATAATTAATTTGATTCCTTCTCATACCCCGCAGAGATACATACATCTTTCAGCTCAACCTCCACCCTTAGGTTTCAATTAGCATCCTATTGAGGTCATTTCAAGCTGAGTTAAGATTTATCCTAGTGATGCCAACCTTCCTAAGCTTTCTCAGCGGATGAGATGATGATGCACAATTTTATATTAAGTAGAAATCATGCAAAATACTACAGCTGAACTCATCCTGCTTTTGCCTGCCTCCTAGAGGGAATGGGATCAAGTATCCTGTCAGAGCTTTGTCAGATCAATCCAATTTTTGCAAGTAAAAAATATATAACTCTGCTAAAGAATTCTACGAATTGAATTTTACAGGCTTTCATGGAACAATCATTTTCATCAGTCCTTAGCCAAATTTCTGTTTAGTTTTTAGTATTTTATAAATTTGACATTTGCTGATAAATCAACAGAGCACTGTCTTCAAAAAACAAGTATTTCTTTTGATTTAATGGGTGTTTATTATCTGTTATTGGCAGGCAACGAACAGCTCTGTGCAAAATGAGCAGCGTGACGGAGACATTTCAGTGGAAGACTTTACAGATTCTGCTTCGCATCAGCGGCATATCAAAGACAAATCCTGTTATAACGCTAACCTCATCTAACGTTCTGCCATCCAGCTTTCCTACTTTAGCAATGATCATACACTAATATACAAGAAAATCCAAAATGCAGCATACGTGGGGGGTTCTTTTGTAGTGTTTCTTTCTTGTTTCTTATGAATTATCCTCAAAAAGGCCTCTTAACTTAATTATGCTTTTGTATGAATTATGTTTTATGTTTAAAAATTGTACTTAAACTTAACAAAAATGTATGTTTACAGCCTTAGCAAGTGTTTTGTGTGTGAATATACTTGAAGACATGACTTATTTGCTTATAGGAGGTGCCTTATTTGAGGAACTTTGTTTAATTTAGCACCTGCCAAGGAATAGCATATTTGAGGGAGTAAATTTTTGCTTCTGGGATGAGGCAGTACACCAGGTACTCTTCACCTGGCTTGAGATGGTGCTTTTCTCTCCTTAAAAGAACATGGCTCAGTATTACAGCACAATAATAGGTGAAGATATCCTCATTAACGATTTTTAAGCCTCTCAATATGTGGAGTTTTAAATTCCATAAAACTAAAAGTGTGTGTTCTCCACAAGGAATAAACAGGGAAAGATCCTTCAAAGCTCAAGTTGGAAAGATAAGCTGAGTGGTCAGAGTAAAACACTTGATGGTCTTACATTATGAAGTACTGAAAATGAAGGATAATCATTTTCTTGGATATTAGTTACCTCAATAACTGCAGTTATACTCTGTTGTCACAAATATTGCCAATGCTTCTGTATGTTAATAGATTTGAATCTTTTTGCTTAGTTGTGTATTCATGTAAAACCATTGCTGTTTGGACAGGGTCAAGCGGTTCGAGATATTAGTAACGACCATGAACCTGGAATGACAACCAAGTTATATTAAGAGACAGATAAAAGCTCATAAACTCGTCAAATGGTTAAAGTATTAGCAATGGAAAGAGCTGTCTCTGTTTTCTTCTTCCACAGCTGTGTAGTAGGTACACATGATAAATCCTTTCATTGAGCCTGCTTTTGGTCTGTTTGACTATGTGATCTGCCAAAGTCTTTTGTTCTTTTATTGAATTTAAAGAGGGAGGTGGGTACCAGCACCATTACGCAGTCCCTTCCCTGGGATTTGCTGATTGTTGCACCCCAATCATAAAGATGGAACTGGCACTGCTGGGCTGCTTCTCAATGGCTTTGAAAAAGGAGGCTTATTTTACTAAAATGCTCATATAGTTGTTAAAACACAGCTCAATAGAAGGCACCTTTTAAGTATTTACCATGTGATGCTAATAAAACCTTGGATGAAGAGAGCAGAGGTAAGTTCTTCCACCATGAATATCTTAGTCCTCTTTGCAATCACCAAGTTACTCGACTTTGGGGACTTGTTGACACTTGACCAAAGGGGCCATTTGCAATGAGTGATTACACAAATGATTGACGTTATTGATACCAAACCTTACTGACCTTGCACTTTGTCACTCCGCATTTCTACCATTTACTTGGGGCTAAAGATGCAAAAGTTGAAATGGAAACCAAAACATGCATGAATTAGGTGCAATTAATTAAAGTGACAGTCAATGCCTTGACCAAGGGCTGTTGACAAATTCCTCTAGCCCCTAAGGCTTAAGAACAGACCATATTTAGTACTCCTAGTGGCTACTGCCATTACTTTTTCTATGACCATTCAGAGTGTGGTCCACAGATTGGTGTAACCCTACAACAGCTATAGTGCTGTCTATACTGATGACATGAATGTCTATTCCAGCGTCTGGGAAGGACACCTAGATTTTGGCTGAACCTCAGTGGTCCAAGATCAATGCCATCCAGAGATGGCCACTGCTGCAAACTAAAAGGCAAGTGTAAGCCTCCTTACGATTAGCAAGGTACTAATGGAGGTCTGTGCCATGCTTTGTTGAAAAGGCTATGCCTTTAATAGAACTAATGCATAAGAGTAATCTCAACAATGTGATCTGGAAAAGGCTAAATTTTGGGATCTAAAATATAACCTGATTAGTACACTTATTTTGACTGCATTTAACTTTTCTATCCCTTTAATACTATAGTCAGTCTATAGTATTACCTATCTATCTATAGTATAGTATCACCATGGAAACAGACTTGGGAGCTGTGTTAAGTCAGTGCTGATGACATAAGCATTCTGGTTTTGTACCTGTGTCAGAAACTGTTGGACCTGAAATCCGGGTATACTGTGGTTGAGTGCAAGGCAGTTGTTATTAAGTCAGCCATTATGAAACTTAAGTATTATCTCGGCAGCATGGTGGCCCAGTGGGTAGCACTGCTGCCTCGCAGTTGGGAGACCTGGGGACCTGGGTTCACTTCCCGGGTCCTCCCTGCGTGGAGTTTGCATGTTCTCCCCGTGTCTGCGTGGGTTTCCTCCGGGTGCTCCGGTTTCCTCCCACAGTCCAAAGACATGCAGGTTAGGTGGATTGGCAATTCTAAATTGGCCCTAGTGTGTGCTTGGTGTGTTTGTGTGTGTCCTGTGGTGGGTTGGCACCCTGCCCGGGATTGGTTCCTGCCCTGTGTTGGCTGGGATTGGCTCCAGTAGACCCCCGTGACCCTGTGTTCGGATTCAGCGGGTTGGAAATTGGATGGATGGAAGTATTTCCCATTGGGATTAATAAAGTATCTATCTATCTATCTATCTATCTATCTATCTATCTATCTATCTATCTATCTATCTATCTATCTATCTATCTATCTATCTATCTATCTCTTGGGTTATGACTTCACCCTGGTTACTGATCACGGCCCTATTCAAAGGATGGTGGATAATAAAAGCAGCAATCCAGGTGTGATGTTATAGCTTTTGGATCTCAATATTATACCTCCCAGGTGAAACATTGCATCCCATCTCCTTCATACCAATGCTGATGTCCTCTACTGCAGGTCCACAACCTCTCTGCCATGTATGCTCTTTCCTTAAGGAGCAAGTGTGGGGGTGGGGTAGGTCATGCCATGCACGCAAGCATGAGGAGTAGCTCATGAATTACAATGAAGGGAAACATGGGAAGAAGAGTAGGGGTGTTGCATGGATGCTAATATAGATTCTGCTTCCATTCAGGGAGTGATGGAGAAGTCCGAGGAAGATGCTTTGGAGCGCAATGAAAAAACATATCTTAGTGATTGGAAAACATGGATATAACAAAGGCATTAAAAAATAAACTTGATATGTTAGGTTTAAAAGTCAAGACAGAAGTAAAGAATTTAGGGGTAATCATTTACTCTGACCTAAGCTTTAAATTGCATATTAACCAGATTATGAGGACTGCATTTTTTGACTTAAGGTATATAGGAAAATTTAGACCTCTTTTAACTTTACAAGATGCTGAAAAATTAATTAACACTTTTGTTTTTAGTCAACTAGATTACTGTAATGCATTCCTAAGAGGACTACCTAAGAATGATATCAATCGGTTGGAATTAGTGCAAAATGCAGCAGCCAGACTCTAAACTAGAAAAAGAAAATTTGAGCACATTTCACTTTTACTTTGCTACATTGATTACCTGTGGTATTCAGAATTGACTTTAAAATACTACCAATGGTTTATAAAGGCTTATAAAGCTTGGCAAATAAGAATTACACAGTTAATAATAATAATGATAATAGAAATAATAACATGTACTGTAAAATAAGGACACAAACACCGTCAAAGGTTTGGGGGGATCCCTGCATAGTGTAGCACAAGCAAAAAGGAAAAGAACAGAGTTCAAAATGGAATTGACAAAAAGAGAAATGGAGGCGGTATGTATATTTGGCTGCAGAAAGTGATGTCACGGGTGAAAGGCATTCTGGAACCCGGAAGTGACGTCATGAAGAGGTGGGGTCTTGAGGGTTGGAACCAGAAGTGATATTATTGTGCAGATTCCTCAGTTGTTCTGCAGGGAAAGAAGAAAAAGAATTAGAGGGCAGTGCTAACCCCTGATTCAGCGAGTAACTGCATCTATTTGAGCCGTAATCTGTCTCCCAAACGCATGTATGTGACCGTACTTAAAATTCACATTAGTTTTACTGATTACCCATTTCAATTCTAAGGAATATGCTTTCCTGTAAAACTGTGTTTTGTAATGACCATGAAAAAAGTCAAGTCACTAGAAAAACAGGAATTGATCTAATGAAGAAATGTTTTATTTGTGGACAATTCATTGACAATGTTCAAGAGTGAGCAGTTAAAATGGTCTTATAACATTATTTACTATTTAACTTATGTCTTTATCCAAGGCATCTTACAACATTTAAGATATAATTGGTTAAACGTCTTATTTTTCCAGTTGGAATACAGGAAGGTGAAGTGACATGCTCAAAGTTATATATTGTTTGCAGCAGGATTAGAACCCACAACCTCAGTGTTTAAAGTCCAAGATCCAAACCCTTAACCACTACACCACACTATCTGTCATTAATATTAGCCCTTGGTTAAAAAAAAGAAAAAAAAAAACAATTACAAGTATTGTATACTGAAAAGTACTTAGTTGCATAGAACTCCTGATACACATTTAACCAAATGCACTATAACAGAGGCCCAGTGTCTTATGAAATATCTCATGCAGAGCTGGGTAACAGAGCCAGTAAATAATATAATATATGATATTTGGAAAGACTTGAGCAATCCCTGTGCTGTTGAAAAATAATTTTTACTCAATAAAGCATAGCTATTTAAGTAGAGGCTCAATGCCACATGCGCAAAGACCCTTAATGCTGTGCTGCCAAGTGAAGGACATGCACACCCAAACATATAATTAGCAGTAGAACAGCTTTTGAAAATGAAAATAAATAAATTATCATTAGCTCATCATAACACTTAATGAATATGTGTCATCCTCTAAGAAATACAATTTTAGCAGCATGGAAAATGCATATTAGTATTTTTGCAGTTTAAGCAGCTGAACTTTCCAAATAATTTCAGAGCGCTCCAAAACGAACTGGGGAACCCACGTAAATCCGAGAAGGGGAGTCTGTTTTATTATTGTATTTGTGGTTGATAACTTTATTCAAGGTAGCATAAAGATCAGCATACATTACCAGTGTTTACAGATATTTTACAGTTAAAACACATACAGGTTGAGTGACTTGCTCAGGGTCACATGGTGAGGCAATGAACTGGAAACATTGGGATTTTAAGCCCAGTGCCTTAATCCCTTTAGCTCAAAGCCTTCTGGGATACTTAAACTGGGTGACCTACTGTAGAACAGTCTCATTTCCCCTGCTTGAGGTATTTTGATTAAATAAACAGACTTGTGCTTTTCCTTTCAAAATTTCTATTCCTTTCAACATACATTTACATTTACTGTAAAACATTAATACAAATTAAAATATAAAAAAAAAAGTTGCAGGAATAATTTATAGTTTTTATGTTGAGTTTTCAGTCAGCAGTCCAAATTTGTTTATTCTGTGTTTTTACTATTAGATTCACATTACAAAAGCAGGATTTTGAAGGATCTTGATTTTCAAGAAAAAGGTCAACAGATTAAAACTCAAAACAAGTATCTGAACATCAAGACAGATATATAGTCATGGACACAAGAGGAAATTTGTAGAGAGCAGAAGCCACACAACTTAAAACTTATGACTAAGTGCTGCAAAATGGAGTTTGGAATGGCATTATACAGGTCATGTTCCTACTGACATGATGCTTAGAAACAAGTCAAAACAGTAGGATTTCATGTGGTGTCTGTCCAATCTGCCATAAGGCCCAGATTAGTGGAGTGTTGCAGTGGTGGTTGTCCTTCTGGAAGTCTCTTCCATTTTTACACAGGCTCTCTGGAGCTCAGCCAGAGTAACCATTTGGCTCTTGGCTGCTTCTCTTACCATGGCCCTTCATCACTAGGGTCAGCTTTATGAAGAGTTGGTTGTTCTAAATTTACATAATTCGCAAATGCTCATTCAATGTGCCTCTCTTTCACTTTTTCAATTTAATTAATACATTTACATTTCTTTAGACTGACTAACTTATTTAAATAATTAATTTTAATTTAAATGCTTATTTTCAACAAATTAAAATACATATTAAAACCAATATAACATATTTTCTTTAAAAATACAGTTTGTAAACCTGTTTTGTACTGTTGTAGTGAGAACCATTTTGTTGTGGTGTCTGTGTGGAATGTGTACATACTTTTTAAGTATATTTAGATTTTGTCGGGCCATGCCAGAGTCCTCCAATATCTCAAAAATATGCAGGTTAGGTTGTTCAGCAAGTTTAAAAGGCTCTATACCAGTAAGAAAGTGTGCCAACCATTAAGCTAGTGCTGCACATAGGGTTGAATCCTGCATGTAACTTGGTGTGTTTGGGAAAAGCCATAGACCCAGTGTTTTACAACAGACAATAACTATATACATATGTTGGCCACGCAGCTGTTGCTAGGGGCAAAGGAATTCCCAAAGTAGAAAAAGGAAAATTCTGATCAGCAAAACCAACACATTAGCATGAGAAGACTGGGATGAAACAGGATAGATAGATAGATAGATAGATAGATAGATAGATAGATAGATAGATAGATAGATAGATAGATAGATAGATAGATAGATAGATAGATAGATAGATAGATAGATAGATAGATAGATAGATAGATAGATAGATAGATAGATAGATACTTTATTAATCCCAAGGGAGTAAAAAAAGGGAGTGAAAATGTATGTGACTTACAGGTGGTTGGTTTGGGGTGGGGCGGCATAGTTGGGAGACCTGGGGACCTGGGTTCGCTTCCCAGGTCCTCCCTGCGTGGAGTTTGCATGTTCTCCCCGTGTCTGCGTGGGTTTCCTCTGGGCGCTCCGGTTTCCTCCCACAGTCCAAAGACATGCAGGTTAGGTGGATTGGTGATTCTAAATTGGCCCTAGTGTGTGCTTGGTGTGTGGGTGTGTTTGTGTGTGTCCTGCGGTGGGTTGGCGCCCTGCCCAGGACTGGTTCCTGCCTTGTGCCCTGTGTTGGCTGGGATTGGCTCCAGCAGACCCCCATGACCCTGTGTTCGGATTCAGCAGGTTGGAAAATGGATGGATGGTTTGGGGTGGGGAATGGATTTGGTTATTTTTACTAATATAAAATTACGAAAACGTATCCCATTGAAGATTTAATCCAGGCAGAATGTCAGTAGGCCAACACTCTTCTGCTTATCCACTAATTTAAAAAGACAGAAAACATGGAGGCGGTCTTACACAGGGAAAATTAGGGCTTGCTAGAGAAAAGTTTAGCTTCATGTCTATGTAGTCAAAGCATTAGATTCTGGAAGTGATTTGAGAGGTTGCCTTGGAGGTTAACCCATTAGGAGGGTTTAAAATTGCCTTAGACCAGAGCTAATTTTACAATGGAACTTGAATTAGATTTGGGACAAAGACTCACTGTCAAGAATGAAGAGAGAGAAGCACACAGAGAGAGAGGGAGAGTGACAGAAAGAAAGACACTAGATACTGGAAAAATTAAGCAACTGGGAAGCCATATTACATGGAGCAAAGAATGCTAAACCATTAGGGCCCAGGTCATCAGTTAAGGCTTTTATGTTATCTTTTCCTTACTGGTGTCACATCCGGAGTCCATTCCTGCCTTATGAATATTGCTTCCAGGGTAGGCTTTAGCCACTTTTGTTCTTACACAACTAGGAAAAAGACTGAGAACACAGAAGATTAGGAAATGAAAACATTAAAAAAAAAAACAAAGAAGGGGTCATTACCAGAAGACCAAACTAAAAGGCATCAAACACGAAATAGGAAGCAAAAGTCAGTCATCAAAAAAAAAAAAAAACAAATTTATTCATATAACATGTTTTCATACATTCATACAATAGCTCAAAGTACTTTACAATAATAATGACCATGAAGAGTTACAAAAGAAAGTAAAAACTGTACATTCTACAATAAATGAATGTTGTCACCATTAACAGAATACTCTTGTGGAGCTCTCTTCATCTTCACAACACTGCTGAGTACCAGAAAAAAAAACACAAAAGTGGTGATTAGTGACTATTCTATAAAACAGCAAATAAAGTTGGATTTTATGACAAAAATGTAATCACCACCTCTTCCCAGGATATGGGGGAATGTTAGTGATGCTAATAATTTCTTAAAAGATCAAAAAAATGTCAAGTTAAAGAAGTGGATTGTTAGTAGCTTCTTGAAGTGTTCCACTGTACTGGCCTGGAAATCTCTAACAGTAAAGTAGTCAAGATTTCTGCGGCATAAAAAGAAAATACCACTTTATTACTTCTTTATTAATATTATTATTAGTTCTTTATTAGTGACAGACTGCTATCACTGTCCTACTCCACTGACACACTGAGGAGATCATTCCTCCCCCACACTATGCGACTCTTCAGTTCCACCTGGGGGGGGGGGGGGGGGCGTAAACGTTGACATTTTACAAAGTTATTAACTGTTATACCTGCCTCACACTTTCCACCTTGCATTTTTAACTTGCACTGCATTTTTATCACTCTTTAATTAATATTGTTTTTATCAGTATGCTGCTGCTGGAGTATGTGAATTTCTTCTTGGGGATTAATAAATTATCTATCTATCTATCTATCTATCTATCTATCTATCTATCTATCTATCTATCTATCTATCTATCTATCTATCTATCTATCTATCTATCTATCTATCTATCTATCTATCTATCTATCTATCTATCTATCTATCTATCTATCTATCTATCTATCTTTTATGCCTCACTCCCAGAATACTTAGAAAGCCAATGTCAGAGGATCTAGGATTACAATTAGACATATATGGTGGTAGACAGTCCAAAATATAAGAAGGTGGTAAAAATAGAATTAGGGAATTTATCCGTAACCTTGGACAATGAATATGAACGCCACACCAGCTTAAATACAAATGACCCACTATCACATTATAGCAATAGAATCCAAAGATGACAGTGCCCTTATGAACAAAATAGTATTGCTGTATTTCTAAAACAAGGTGTTAAAATAATTCCAAAGGTCAAAATACCATTAGATAATAGAAACTGAAAGTAGAAATGAATTCTGTAAGGCTCAAACTTTAACATAAAACCTACAAATGCTCAGAGAAAAATGTATTAAGTCAAAAATAAATTAAAAAACAGAAACCTTGCAATCCTGAATTGGGTTAAGTGGGTTTGAAAATGTTGTGTTATCTTTTACACATGTAAGTAAGTATCTTTATTTGATTGATGGTAAATTTTGTTTTCATGTAAAATTATGTTTGTTTAAATAACATATTTTATAGAACTTGTTTCAGCTTTGAAGTTAGCTGTTAAAAAAGCAAAAGATTCTGATCTTCAAATGAAACATCTCTACAATGCAGCTAAGGACAATCTATAACTGACTACATAGAACAGCTACTTCAGATGCTGGTTAAATGACCCACTTTTATAGCTAGTAAAGAGGAAATATGTTTAAAGAGATTTTCTCCTCTCCAAAATTCAAGCAAAGGACAGCTGCAGTTTTTGACCATGCAGCTTATTATTAGATGATCATAATTTATGATGGCTTAGAAATCTTGATATGTGGGCAGCCTGATGTAAATCAAAACTAAACAGTTTGCTTCAAGGCAGTTTGCTCACCAAATTTAGATGATTTGTGAAACATACAGTAAGATACTGATCAGAAAGAGAAGCCTTAGTCATAATGAGTTGAGGCAGGAAGAGGGTGGTTGCTTCCAAATTCTTAAAAAATAGCCAATCCATTCCTATCGTTACACATTTGTGTTTATTTTCTGCAAATGCTAAATACAGAGAAGCTCCCAGTGTTAGTCTTTCTATTTAATAAAGTAGGTATTGTTTCTTCAAGCTGATTATGATATCCCATCTGAAGAAAGTTATGATGTTGAAAAAGCAAATGATGATATAGGCAAATAATTTAAAAATGAATGACAAGAGAAATTACCTAGTAATACCTAGTAATATAAAATACTGTAAAACTGTATAAATCTCAGGCGGCACGGTGGCGCAGTGGGTAGCGCTGCTGCCTCGCAGTTGGGAGATCTGGGTTCGCTTCCCGGGTCCTCCCTGCATGGAGTTTGCATGTTCTCCCCGTGTCTGCGTGGGTTTCCTCTGGGTGCTCCGGTTTCCTCCCACAGTCCAAAGACATGCTGATTAGGTGGATTGGCACTTCTAAATTGGCCCTAGTGTGTGCTTGGTGTTTGTGTGTGTCCTGCGGTGGGTTGGCACCCTGTCCAGGATTGGTTCCTGTGTTGGCTGGGATTGGCTCCAGCAGACCCCCATGGCCCTGTGTTTGGATTCAGCAGGTTGGAAAATGGATGGATGGATGTATAAATCTCCCTGTGATGTTTTCTCTTTGTTTTAGATGTTTTTGAGCAGGGCTCTTGTAAGGTAAAAAATACCACCCCAAACAGAGAGAGGATGCCATCACTGATAACCTCTCTTTTTCTATCTGCAGTTCTGAGGCTCACCAGCTGGAAGATGTGTGTCCCAGTTTCCGTTTCCATCTTGAAGCCCAACCCTGTCTGGTGTGGCAATATAAAAACCCTGAAGCCACCAGAAGTGAGTGCTCATTGAGAACCAGCACTTAAAGAGGACAGAATGTTCCCTCAGTGGCTTTGCTTTTTTCCATCGGGATTAGTTTTTTACAATTCCCTGCACTTTATTTTTCACCTTGCACCATTGTGTGCACTTTATTTTCCTACTTAAAACTTTTAAAATTTTTTAATGAAAAATAAAGTAAAAAAATAAATTACAAGAGAAAGCAAGTGTTTAATTTCCACATAAAGTATTAGTCAATGGCAACACTGACATCCTGCAGGCTCCGTGCAGTTTTGTATCTGTGCTCTAGATTTTAAGCAGGTAACACTAAGCTTGGGATGTTTCCGGGGCTAGAGGCTTGAATTCTAACGAGAGTGTTAAATAATGATAATAATAACACATTTTATTTATATAGCACCTTTCCCATGCTCAAGGCACTTCACAGAGTTTATGAAAAAACGGCAGGGTATACATCCCCACATCTAAACTGAGAAATTAATTCCTATCCTTATTGGACTGGTCATTCCAGAGTCTGGGCACTATACAGCTGAAGGCCCTGTCACCTATGGAGTGTAGATTAGTGTGGGGCACAACAAGATTCCCAGAATCAGAGGACCTTAGTGGGCGGACAGGCACATAGTGATGGAGAAGGTCAATGATGTAGTTTGGTGCAAGGTCATTTAAGGCTTTGTAGGTTATTGGTAGACTTTTGTATTCAATTCTGTAAGACACAGGGAGCCAGTGAAGGCAAAGCAGGATGGGTGTTATGTGCTCGCTGCTCCTGGTCCGTGTAAGGACTCTTGCAGCCGAGTTTTGAATAAGCTGGAGCTGTGATATAAGATTAGAAGGGGCACCTGCCAGTAGGGAAATATAATAATTGATGTGGGATGTGATAAAAGCATGGACAAGTTTCTCAGCATTAGAAAAGGAGAGGAAGGAGCGAACATGTCATATGTTACGGAGGTGAAAGTAAGAATGTTTCTTAATGTGATTTATGTGAGCGGAATAAGAAAGGGAGGAATCAAAAATGACACCAAGATTCTTTGCAGTAGAGGCAGGTCTGATGAGATCACTGCCAAGACTGACTGGGAAGGAGCTCATTTTATTAAGTTGCACTTCAGTCCCAATTTGCAGGAGTTCAGTTTTGTTGTAATTTAATTTTAAAGAGTTCTGCTCCATCCAGGTTTTAATGTAATTGAGGCAAGTTGTGAGCTGAGAAAGCTCTGATGAAGTTCCACTTTTAACACTGAAATAGAGTTGAGTATCATCTGGATAAAAATGATAACCCAGTCTAAAGCTACGAATAATATGGCCAAGGGGAAGCATATAAATACAGAAAAGCAGAGGACCGAGGACAGAGCCCTGTGGAACTCCTTGTATGACTCAATGCTATATACTGTATACCTTGCCGGTCTTTCTTAAACTCTGTGAAGTGCCTTGAGGGAAAGGCGCTAGATAAATAAAATATATTATTATCCATCCATCCATCCATCCATCCTCTTCCGCTTATCCGAGGTTGGGTCGCGGGGGCAGAAGCTTGAGCAGAGATACCCAGATTTCCCTCTCCCCGGCCACTTCATCTAGCTCTTCCGGGAGAATCCCGAGGCGTTCCCAGGCCAGCTGGGAGACATAGTCCCTCCAGCGTGTCCTGGGTCTTCCCCGGGGCCTCCTCCCGGTTGGACGTGCCCGGAACACCTCACCAGGGAGGCGTCCAGGAGCATCCTGATCAGATGCCCGAGTCACCTCATCTGACTCCTCTCGATGCGGAGGAGCAGCGGCTCTACTCTGAGCCCCTCCCGGATGACTGAGCTTCTCACCCTGTCTTTAAGGGAGAGCCCAGACACCCTGTGGAGGAAACTCATTTCAGCCGCTTGTATTCGCGATCTCGTTCTTTCGGTCACTACCCATAGCTCATGACCATAGGTGAGGGTAGGAACATAGATCACGGCTCAGCTCCTTTTTCACCACGACAGACCAATGCAGAGCCCGCGTCACTGCAGACTCCGCACTGATCCGCCTGTCGATCTCACGTTCCATTCTTCCCTCACTCGTGAACAAGACCCCGAGATACTTGAACTCCTCCACTTGAGGCAGGATCTCTCTCCCAACCCTGAGAGGGCACTCCACCCTTTTCCGGCTGAGGACCATGGTCTTGGATTTGGAGGTGCTGATTCCCTTCCCAGCCGCTTCACACTCAGCTGCGAACCGATCCAGAGAGAGCTGAAGATCTTGGCCTGATGAAGCAAACAGCACAACATCATCTGCAAAAAGCAGTGACCCAATCCTGAGTCCACCAAACTGGACCCCCTCAACACCTTGGCTGCGCCTAGAAATTCTGTCCATAAAAGTTATGAACAGAATCGGTGACAAAGGGCAGCCCTGGCGGAGTCCAACTCTCACTGGAAATGGGTTTGACTTACTGCCGGCAATGCGGACCAAGCTCTGACACCGGTTGTACAGGGACCGAACAGCCCTTATCACAGGGTCCGGTACCCCCATAGTCCCGGAGCACCCCCCAACAGGATTCCCGGAGGGACAACGGTCGAACACCTTTTCCAAGTCCACAAAACACATGTAGACTGGTTGGGCGAACTCCCATGCACCCTCCAGGACTCTGCTAAGGGTGTAGAGCTGGTCCACTGTTCTGCGACCAGGACGAAAACCACACTGTTCCTCCTGAATCCGAGGTTCGACTATCCGACGGACCCTCCTGTCCAGAACCCCCGAATAGACTTTTCCAGGGAGGCTGAGGAGTGTGATCCCTCTGTAGTTGGAACACACCCTCCAGTCCCCCTTCTTAAAGAGGAGGACCACCACCCCGGTCTGCCAATCCAGAGGCACTGTCCTGATGTCCATGTGATGTTGCAGAGACGTGTCAATCAAGACAGCTCTACAACATCCAGAGCCTTGTGGAACTCCAGGCATATCTCATTCACCCCCCGGGGCCCTGCCACCAAGGAGTTTTTTGACCACCTTGGTGACCTCAGTCCCAGAGATGGGGGAGCCCACCTCCGAGTCCCCAGGCTCTGCTTCCTCATTGGAAGGCATGTTAGTGGGATTGAGGAGGTCTTCGAAGTACTCCCCCCACTGACCCACAAAGTCCAGAGTCGAGGTCAGCATCGCACCATCCCCATCATATACAGTGTTGACACTGCACTGCTTCCCCCTCCTGAGACTCCGGACAGTGGACCAGAATCTCCTCGAAGCCATCCGAAAGTCGTTCTCCATGGCCTCCCCAAACTCCTCCCATGCCCGAGTTTTTGCGTCAGCAACCACCGAAGCCGCATTCCGCTTGGCCTGCCGGTACCTATTAGCTGCCTCCGGAGTCCCACAGTACAAAAGGGACTGGTAGGACTCCTTCTTCAGCTTGACAGCATCCCTCACCGCCGGTGTCCACCAACGGGTTCGGGGATTGCCACCACGACAGGCACTGGCCACCTTACGGCCACAGCTCCGGTCAGCCGCCTCAGCAATAGAGGCACGGAACATAGCCCATTCGGACTCAATGTCCCCCACCTCTCTTGGGATGTGGTCGAAGTTCTGCCGGAGGTGGGAGTTGAAGCTGCTTCTGACAGGGGGCTCTGCCAGACGTTCCCAGCAGACCCTCACAACATGTTTGGGCATACCAGGCCTGACCAGCATCCTCCCCCACCATCGAAGCCAACTCACCACCAGGTGGTGATCAGTTGACAGCTCCGCCCCTCTCTTCACCCGATTGTCCAAGACATGTGGCCGCAAGTCCGACGACACGACCACAAAGTCGATCATTGAACTGAGGCCTAGGGTGTCCTGGTGCCAAGTGCACATATGAACACCCCTATGCTTGAACATGGTGTTTGTTATGGACAATCCGTGACGAGCACAGAAGTCCAATAACAAAACACCACTCAGGTTCAGATCGGAGGGGCCATTCTTCCCAATCATGCCCTTCCAGGTCTCACTGTCATTGCCCACGTGAGCATTGAAGTCTCCCAGCAGTACGAGGGAGTCCCCAGAAGGTATGCCCTCTAGCACACCCTCCAGGGACTCAAAAAAGGGTGGGTACTCCGAACTGCTGTTCGGTGCATACGCACAAACAACAGTTAGGACCCGTCCCCCCACCCGAAGGTGGAGGGAGGCTACCCTCTCGTCCACTGGGGTAACCCCCAATGTACAGGCTCCAATTGGGGGGCAATAAGTATGCCCACACCCGCTCTGCGCCTCTCACCGGGGGCAACTCCAGAGTGGTACAGAGTCCAGCCCCTCTCAAGGAGATTGGTTCCAGAGTCCAAGCTGTGCGTCGAGGTGAGCCCGACTATATCTAGCCAGAACCTCTCAACCTCGCGCACAAGCTCAGGCTCCTTCCCAGTCAGAGAGGTGACATTCCACATCCTAAGAGCCAGCTTCTGTAGCCGAGGATCGGACCGCCAAGGTCCCTGCCTTCGGCCACCACCCAACTCACACTGCACCCGACCTCCTTGGCCCCTCCCATAGGTGGTGAGCCCATGGGAAGGGGGACCCACGTTTCCTCTTTGGGCTGTGCCCAGCCAAGCCCCATGGGTGCAAGCCTGGCCACCAGGCACTCGCCATCGAGCCCCACCTCCAGGCCTGGCTGCAGAGGGGGGCCCCAGTGACCCACGTCCGGGTGAGGGAAAACGCTGTCCAAATTTTTTATTCATCATAGGAGGTTATGTTGAACCGCACTTTGTCTCATCCCTCACCTAGGACCAGTTTGCCTTGGGTGGCCCTACCAGGGGCATAAAGCCCCGGACAACAGAGCTCCTAGTATCATTGGGATACGCAAACTCCTCCACCACGATAAGGTGGCGGTTTGAGGAGGGGTATATTATTATTATTATTATGACTGGCACTGTGCTGGACCTGCTGTTGCCAAGACTAATAAACTCATGCCTATCAGTCAGATAGGACTTGAACCATTGGAGGGCAGTGCCAGAGATACCATTTCAATTGCAGTATGCAATATGTTTAATGTTAAGCAGTACTTGGTAATGAATATTATTATTATCATTGTTATTATTGCATACTACATGACAATTCCGAGACAGGTCTCAAACTGTTCCCGATGCCCTAGTGTCTTCCTTGTCAAAATAAGGAGGATTAACATGTCTAAGATAGTTTGAGGGGAAATGTGTTTGTGTTCACATTTAATTAATAATTTAATAAAGTTTAGATTACAAACCTATCTAGTTGCCAAATTATAATAATGTGAATATAAGAAATACGTCTGATTAAAATGTACTAAAATAAAGAGCTCCATTGGCCTAAGTGAATATTTCTGGATCATTTGTGTGGGCAACCCATACAGTATATATAGTATATATATATATGTATATATATATATATATATATATATATATATATATATATATATATATATAATATATATATATATATATATGGTTGAAATAGTTTACTGTCAAATAAATGCAAAGAGTACACGACACGTGTTTCGCCCTCATTCTGGGCTCATCAGGCGTACACACTCCACTGCCTCTCGAGAATCGAACCTTGGACGTCAGCGCCAGAGGCGATGCCCCTAACGTTGCGCCACGGCGTGTGGTTCATTTATT
This sequence comes from Erpetoichthys calabaricus, assembly GCF_900747795.2. Taxonomy (NCBI): domain Eukaryota; kingdom Metazoa; phylum Chordata; class Cladistia; order Polypteriformes; family Polypteridae; genus Erpetoichthys; species Erpetoichthys calabaricus. The sequence goes on along the minus strand of NC_041405.2, from coordinate 86,218,928 downwards.
TGACAGCATGTAGATCGGGGCAATTACATTCACGGCATTCGTAGTCTGTGTCACAATCTGATGGTATGGGTGGTTACCTACCAGGTAACGCTTGTGGTTGGCCAGCAATCTGCTAACATCCGCCACGGTGGAAACACGTGTCGCGTACTCTTTGCATTTATTTGACAGTAAACTATTTCAACCATTCTATGATCTGCTCCTCACAAACTTAGGGCACCGTGGCGGATGTTAGCAGATTGCTGGCCAACCACAAGCGTTACCTGGTAGGTAACCACCCATACAATCAGATTGTGACACAGACTACGAATGCCGTGAATGTAATTACCCCGATCTACATGCTGTCAAATAAACGAACCACACGCTGTGGCGCAACGTTAGGGGCATCGCCTCTGGCGCCGAGGTTCGATTCCCGAGAGGGAGTGCAGTGGAGTGTGTACGCCTGATGAGCCCAGAATGAGGGCGAAACACGTGTCGCGTACTCTTTGCATTTATTTGACAGTAAACTATTTCAACCATTCTATAATCTGCTCCTCACAAACTGAGGGCACCGTGGCGGATGTTAGCAGATTGCTGGCCAACCACAGGCGTTACCTGGTAGGTAACCACCCATACAATCAGATTGTGACACAGACTACGAATGCCGTGAATATATATATATAAATATATATATATATATATATATTTTTTTTTACAGAATTAGAAGTAGGGGGATAGCGTATTTCATTTAGATGACAATTTACCATTCATGCTCAAACACTACTTGCTTCTATTAAGGTTATACAAACCATAACATTGATCACGTTAGTCAAACATGGGCTGGGCACCAGTTCATTATAGTTTATGCATAAAAGACTCAGTTAAAACATTTTTAAAATAAACTAATCTTGTTGTCACGGGAATATAAGGGGAAAAAAGAACAACCTTGTGGAAAAATCCTACACAATCATGAGGAGAACATGACAACTTCATAAAGACCAGGCTGCAATTTGAACCCAGGACTCTGGAGGTGTGAGGCACTAATACTAATCACTGCCCACTCCTTCACAAGGCATATTTTTTTAATGAATAATATATCTACAAAGCCTGGGCAAGCTTTATCAGACACATCCAGTGTAGTCAAGGGCAATGCTCATACAATCCAGAAGCTACACAATATCTAACGTTTGTATGAAATAATTTCACAGGGTCTCATTCACATGCTGAGGCAACAAGATTTTATTTTTACAGCGCATGTTGCCTTTTCTTTGTCACTCAGACTCTAGTAATCCTAGAAAAGCTCAGCATTTGAATGGATGGTGGCATTTTTTTTCTGAGCTTCTTATCCATAAAAAGGAAAACCATTAAATTAGTAAAGAAATTGGAAAAGTGTGGAAGGGGCAATCTATTTACGCTGTGACTCTGGGAAATCGAGATTCATTAAATTCTGTGACAAAATCAAGTGTTTAAAATTCTGTTTTTTAATCTTTATTTTTGTTAGAATGAGAGCAAGTGTAGATTTTTAACACCATGTGAACAATCCCAGAGCTGCAGACTTCGAGCCATCTGCCTCAATCACTATTCTCAGTTTGCCATATGTAAAGATTTTTTTTTTCCAGTTTCAATTTACAATAACATGTATGAGGATGTGTTGTGTAAGTATTTTTATTACCTTTTTTTTTAATTCATTTAGATTTGTAGAAATAAAGATGTCATTTGCAGGAAGCAAAATGCGTTAAGTGTTGGGTTCATTTTTAAAACAAAAAATTCACGAAAGTTTAAAAATGTATTAAAAATCATAAAGGAACCAAAATTCCAAAGACTTGTTTAGTATGCATTCTGTTTTTCAACTTTATTCCAGCTACATCACTTTAATTATCAATTGACTTAATGATCTGTCTAACATCTCCTAAGTGATTGCTATTGGACATGCTATTTATTAAGACAAATATGTCAAATGTCTCAGATGCCTAAACTAACTTGTTAAATAAATATATTGTACCATATCAATTAGCTGTTTTATCAGAGAACAACATCCACCCATCAAAAAAAAAAAAAAAATCAACATGCACTGATCCAGCGAGAGCTTGATGATCTGGTGTCACTGTTTGAAGCAATGATAATACACAATAATTATCAAGCTGTGTATCCGGATCAGTAATGTCTCATCCAGGATGGAGGCTGTTTATCTGACAGAGCTGTTAATTGCTAAGATAAAACAATTGCAATGATTTATCAAGCCTTCTTGCATGAATCACAATCACTTTCTCTGTTGATTAAAATAAATTGACTTGCAGCTTTTAATGGCAAGTTAATAAAAACCTGACCAGCACTGAAGTGGTCTGTATTTATGTAGCTTGCTGTAAACTCTACTTATCATGGACTAATGTTTTATTTTATTTGAGATTGTAGCTTTAAAACTTTATAAAAAATAAAATATTTCAGACTACAGTATAACTGTTACATTAAATTTCATCCTGCATACAGGTATAAAGAAATAATAATCTGATAGGTTGTAAGATCATTAGATTTACTGGGGAAAGAAAATTCACAAATGTGTCAATATCAAATGAATATTCTTGTTAGAGTAACAATTCTGATAGATTACATGGCTAACTAATGGACAAAAAAGGGGGTAGTCAGGAACTACAGCCTTGCTAAGGTAAACACACAAAATAATGACATAGATGATATGGCAAACCATCTGACTCCACTGTAAATCCTGGTATGATTTAGTTGGGGGTATGTGCAAAAGTGTGCCATGTAATGGAGTGGTGTCTTATGCAGGGTTGTAGTAACGTTTGTGCTCAAATTTGTGGAGATAAATTATCAGCTTTGTAGTTCTCTTCTTCTTTCAGCTGCCACAGCGGATCATCTTTTTCCATATTTTCCTGTCTTTTGCATCTTGCTCTGTTACACCTATCATCTGCATGTCTTCTCTCACCACATACATAAACCTTCTCTTAGGCCTTCCTCTTTTTCTCTTGCCTGGCAGCTCTATCCTTACCATCATTTTCCCAATATACCCTCTCTCTTCTCTACATATGTCCAAACCAACGCAATCTCACCTCTCTGACTTTGTCTCCCAACTGTCCAACCTGAGCTGATCCTCTAATGTACTCATGTTTCTGAACCTGTCCACCCTTGTCACACCGAAATCTTAGCATCTTTAACAATGCAACCTCCAACTCTGTCTCCTGTTTTTTGGTCAGTTCCAACGTCTCCAACCCATATAACATAGCTGGTCTCACTACTGTCCTGTAGACCTTCCCTTTCACTCTTGCTGATACCCGTCTGTCACAAATCACACCTGACACTCTTCTCCACCCATTCCACCCTGCCTGCACTCTCTTTTTCACCTCTCTTCCACAATCCCCATTACGCTGCACTGTTGATCCTAAGTATTTAAACTCATCCACCTTCGCCAACTCTACTCTCTGCATCCTCACCGGTGGCCTTTTCTGGTTGGAAATCTATCCCTTGATTTTTTCATGCTCTGCATACTTCTGGTCTAAGTTATATTGAAACAGAGTTTAACCAGGCAGCAACTTATTCTCAAATAAGATACTACATGGTAGAAGGACACACATATACACACATTCCTTCACACCAGTGAGTCCTGTCTTTTGACTTAAAGAGGAAAGCAGCAGAAACATATGGCAAACTGAAACCAGTCAAACAAAGGTGTAAGAGTGACCATGGCAAATATGACATAACATTCTCAGATACAGTTTGTCAAACTCAGTGTTGCGGTATGGTCAAAACCTATCCCAACAGGTGCAAACCGAACATGGGCAGGGCACCAGTCCATTGCAGATCATACTCATACACACACACTTTAGAACTGCTAATGATACAAATCTTAGAAATGCTAAAAGAAAACTGAAGAATATAGAAAGTACCCATTGAGATACAAATAGAATATGCAAATGTCATATAGACAATTCTTGGTCATAAGATTCAAATCCAGTTTGATGTATCAGCAAACTAGCAGTGATAACCATTACACCTCCATGCTTCTCATTGCATTGCCTTATTGTTATAATGCACTTTATAAAATATATTTTAAAGTGTTTAATGTATAATTTAAGTTTAAAAGTAGAGTTAATAATGCATTCTAGTTTTTTTTTCAAAAGAATCCATACAATAAATTGCAAATGTAAAAAAGTAGAAAAATTATTTTATTTTAAATATAAATTACATTGAAATCAGGGCGGCACGGTGGCGCAGTGGGTAGCGCTGCTGCCTCGCAGTTGGGAGATCTGGAGACCTGGGTTCGATTCCCGGGTCCTCCCTGCGTGGAGTTTGCATGTTCTCCCTGTGTCTGCGTGGGTTTCCTCCGGGTGCTCCGGTTTCCTCCCACATTCCAAAGACATGCAGGTTAGGTGGATTGGCGATTCTAAATTGGCCCTAGTATGTGCTTGGTGTGTGGGTGTGTTTGTGTGTGTCCTGCGGTGGGTTGGTGCCCTGCCCAGGATTGTTTCCTGCCTTGTGCCCTGTGTTGGCTGGGATTGGCTCCAGCAGACCCCCGTGACCCTGTGTTCGGATTCAGCGGGTTGGAAAATGGATGGATGGACATTGAAATCACCAATAATTATAAGCATACTGATATAATCTTTGTTATGAATTTATTGATGTACTGTATAGCTAATGGTATTTTTCTTCCAATGTGAGAAACAAATGGTAGAATTTTATTATCTGGATTGATTGGTACCAAAAAAACAATATTCTCATTTCTTTCTTTATCAATTAATCTATCCTCTAAAGGCACTCTTTTTCTGTTACAGGATTACATTGTACTGGGTTAGAAGCAGGAGTCAACCCTGGATAAGATGCCTCCACAAAGCTGACAGAATGCACTCATTCACTTATAATGGGCCAAAGTAGAAAGGGACTTCGAAATCAATCAGAGTGCTTGAAGTAAACAAATGCAGGCAAAACATTAACGTTGTATTTATAAGGTTTAGAATGAAACACAACTCGATGGAGCTGAGAAGGTTTTCTTTTATTAAATGTGATAAAAACATTTGTTACAAATAGTGTAGGCTTTGAATAATTAAAGAGTTGAATGCTCCGAAGTGTCCACTCTTCAGATGCCAAAACCAGAATTTTGAACATCTGGTGAGTGATGACAACTGACATCTGACATCTTCAGCCATGTTACGAGCAGCAGTGGGATTTACCAGAACAGCAAACTTGGTCTGTTGGATAATGACAGAGGCAGACAGATTTCTTTGCTGGGTTATGAGTGAACGAAATTAGGAAAGGACAGCATTAAATCTTGATGGCAAGATGAGGCTTGTCACACAGTATGCAGAATCACTTCTGAGCCAGCATAGCTGGCTGCTATGTTTCTGTTATGTACTGAGGATCAAGAGAAGAAATGTGGTGAGCCAGGATAAATTTCTTCAGATCACCATAAACAATGAAAAACCGTATGAAAATGCTTTTTAATTCATCAGCTTTATTTCAGAACTTGTTTAAATTCTTCCAACCATTTAGAGCAATGTGGTGTCCTCTATGGATAACAATAGAAGTCCTTGTACTATGGACTGATAATTAAACAAAATGGGATTCCATGACCAACATGCATCTGAACTGGGTTTAGGCTTGTAAAACCTGCATACACTGGTCTTACATATAAATGTTGAGGACTTCTTAAGTAAGATTTGAAAATTTAGAAGAAATGGCCAATGGAACAGTATGGACAATATCCCTGAATGGTTCACTATCCTAGAAGCAAGTGCAATATTTTGGAATACCAATGATTACAATAGCTGGCCACCTCTGGTGGTTCTTAAAGGTAGTGAAAGAATTTTAGTTCTGCGATCATTCTTAGAACCTTTAGTGATAAGTTGGCCAGGTGATATTTTTCAGCAGGTAAAAGTGGTTTCATAAATGTCAGACATATTCTGGGAAAACCTATGCGACTTTATCGTTTCTCTATTTCCAGTTCAAACTGTGTTGGATATTCCGTGATTTTCTCAACTGGAGGATGATGCACAATTCTTGGTTGGATATGCCACAATGATTGCCTGCTTCATTGTAGCTGACCCTTCCAATTTGCCACCCCATACCCACAAGCTTAAAACACTCAACTGTAAAATGTCTGTTTTGATTAAACATTCAATATGGGCGCTGCTTCATAGATCCATCTCCATCTCCTTCATCAACTGCTTACTGCTGTACCCCAAAGGGATCATCATCTACATTTTACTGTCTAAACAGACAAAGCTTTACAGATCTTCTATGCCATGAGATGGTAATTAATTTGTGTATTATTATGAAGATGACATGCTCTAAGCAATCACAAAAAAAAAAATCAAAATATTGATTATGTAACAGTGTTCATAAGCCATCAAGAATGCTAACGGAAAAAAATAACATAAGAAATTTTACAAATGAGAGGAGACCATTCAGTTCATTAGGTTCATTCCTAAATTCTCTCTCTCATAATTTCCATGGGTGACCTTGAGTATTTGATTCACCGTTAAGTTGAATGAATTCAGCTGGATCTACTTTATTAATGCCTTTGAGAATTTTGAAGTCCTGGATTGAGTTAGTTGGAGTAGGAGATGAACTTAAATCTTAGGATGCACCTAGTTGCTTCCCTCTGCACAGCTTCAAGTGCTACTATGTCTTTCTTGAAGTGTGGTGACCAGAACTGCACATAATCCTCCAGATGTAGTCTCGCTGGTACATTACAAAGCATGAGCAAAATTTCCCTCCATTTATATTCAATGGTTTTTACAGTCAGTCAGTCAGTCAGTCAGTCAGTCAGTCAGTCAGTCAGTCAGTCAGTCAGTCAGTCAGTCCATTGCTTAGATAAAGAAAATGTTGTGTCAACATAAACCCCTAAATCCTTTTCATTTGTTGCTTCCTTTAAGAGAATGTATCTCATCTTGTATTTTTAATTGATGTACCTTTTGCCCACATGAAGCACTTTCAACTTTTCTATGTTAAACCACATTTTCCAAGTGCTTACTTAGTTCTGAAGCAGATCTTCTTGAATTGTTTTTGCCGCATCCTCAGTGTCTGCCATTTTTCCAATTCTAGTATCATATATTGGGTTATATAGTTCAATGTGTAGTCAAAGGTTTTATAACACATTACTGAGGCCTCATCTGGAGTACTACATGCAGTTTTGGTCTCCAGTCTTTAAAAGGGAAATACTAGCACTAGAAAACCTCCGTAGAAGAATGACTAGGCTGATTCTAGGACTGCAGGATATGAGTTATGAGGTAAACCTAAAGGAGTTGAACCCTTTCAGTTTAAGTAATTGGAAATTAAGAGATGACATGATTGAAGTGTTTAATATAATGAAGGACTTGAACTTAGTTTTGTAAAATTTGACTTGCTTTTATGGAATGTTATTTGCTTTTAATAAATTTGATAAAAATATTTTTAAAAAATAAAATTAAATAATGATGGAAATAGTACAATGGATCGAATCTGTTACTTTAAAATTAGATCAACAAAAACACAGTAGCATAGTTAGAAATTTATTATCATTAAATTCTGCAGCAAAGTTAAGAAGTTTTCTTTACACAAAGAACTATACACACAATGAATAAGTTACCAAATAGTGTTGTCGACAGTAGGACAGTAGCAACCTTCAAAGAGAGGTGGAAAGGACGGACAGTCTTTGTTGGGGCGAATGGCCTGTTCTTGTCCAGATTGTTCTAAAGTTCCTGTTTCTTGCTTCAACCAGCATATGAGTCATATAAACAACTTTTACGATAGATGAGGTATTTTACTCTTTATCTCAATCACTGGTCCCTTGCTGAAGTAGTGCTGGGTTAAATACTATTCTAGCATTATTATTGTATAATATACAGCTGACATTCTTAGCTTGTTTGATGTCTTTTTTAATACAAAAGCATTCTTTATGTTGGTATAACATTTCCACAATGAAAAGGAACTGGCATAAAAGAAAGCTTCCATACCCCATACTACAGTTTTGCTAAATTCAGGTCCAGTGCTGCTTATTTCTACTTCTGTTTCAAGTTCAAAGTTGCCTTCAAATGCTCAGTGAACTGTAAATTCAAATTAGCTCAAAATAGCTTTCAGTTTGAAAATATTTTATTTTGTTTCTTGCATCAACCTTGCTAACTGGCTTTGGGTGGTCTGCAGTAAGAGTTATTGGTAACAAATAGCTCCTATATAAAATGGAAATGAACCACAGTGGTAATAATGGTTAGAAGGACAATTATTATTGGATTTAAAGCTGTTAGGCAGATTTTGCAAGTAGTTATAAAGCAAGGATGTTAAATACTGACTGCATAAAGTCTTGTTTTTAATATGGGGTGTGACATCTCAGGTTTTATTTATCTAATTCCTTGTTTAATGTGGCTAAAGTAATTTTTAATAAGATCATGGTATGCATTACTTGGCCTTTTATATGGAGAACTGTTTCATCCTGCTAGATTATGTGCATCCTACTAACCAGAGAAATATACACACAGTATTAAACACATAAATAATCAGACTTATTTACCTTTAATTAATGTAGTGCATTAATCACTAAACCTTCTTGTCTACTATCCCTAGTAAGTGCTGTAAACTGTATAATGTGTTGGACCAAACCACCACATTGGCAGTATATACTCCAAAATTAACTCATTGAGTTACATTAAGCAAGTCTCTTAAATTATGAGAAATATTTCTACATTACTTGAGGTAGAAGCCCCGGATTATTATTTAAATCTGAAGAACCATCAAGGATGCCATAAGACTCTCAACCATACCAACACAAATAAATGGGATTAAATTCAAAGTTTATCCTATATTTTCCATAGAATCAGTGTATAATTGTGAATTTCCCATTGGGATTAATAAACTATCTATCTATCTATCTATCTATCTATCTATCTATCTATCTATCTATCTATCTATCTATCTATCTATCTATCTATCTATCTATCTATCTATCTATCTATCTATCTATCTATCTATCTATGAATGTAATTGTTTATTAGAACATTAGAACAATTTAGACAGGAATAGGGCTTTCAGCACAACAAAACATTTTTCTGCGCATACAGTACATAGAAAAATACATCGTTCCTCCAACATACTAATAGTTAAGAACTAATAGTAACCTCTCCCTTAAAAATATGTAAACTGTTTATTACAAGTGTCTTCTATAATTGGTACAGTTACTGTACAAAATACTTCATAATGGTTTAATTTATCCTTCACTCATTTATACATAAACGGATGAACAAGAAATTATGAAAAGAAGATATGCAAAGAAAAGAGAAGTAAAAAATTAAACAACAACAACAAAAGAAAAACTATTTTATTTCAGACATAAGGCTGCAGTCAATATGTTTAAAAACCTCCTGAAACATCTTCTAAACTGACTTACAAATAATGTAAATGGTGGAGTTAAAATGCTTAAAGTGTAGGATCTCAAAGAATCTGAATTTAAGCTGTTGAACAGGAAATGTATCATGTTTAAGGTCTCCAAAGGCCTATTAAATGGATCCTTCCCCATTTGCAATGTATTGTGTGGAGAATGGATTTGTGGAAGTCCAGAAACAGGCTGGTATTGTTGCAGAACCATATTATAAATCAGACCTTGAAATCATTTCAAAGCTTTTCATGAGCAAAGATTGCCACTTCTATTTTATGGCAGTTACCAGATCAAATGGTACAGATTGAGCACAAGTGTAAACCTCTCTGCAATTAGTCAAGGTGTACATTTTAAACAACACTATCTGCCTGCATAGAAAAAAAAAAGAGAAAAGAAGGCAGCCACCCTTTTTCCAAATGCTTTTATGGTTTTACTGCCTTAGTTAAATAGACACTGCACTTAGATTTCCATCACTGAGGGAAAATCCTAACCTGTCATTTCACAGATCATTAGAGTTATTATGCAGCCATAGTTGTAATCACATGTAACACAAATGGTGTATTAAAGACAGAAAATGTTTCACTGTGATCTTTCAACCCTGTCATCTTTGATGTTTGTGGAGAGTTGTACCATCATTGCTGAAGGTTACATCGTCACACAGATGAGGAAATAAGCTACTTTTGACCCATAATGCCATGTGGTTATGTCGCTAATTCATCTGTGACATTGTAGCTCAGTTATCGGTTATTTATGTAGTCAAAGGTAGGAAACACACATCCCATATGCACTTAATCATTCCAGTTAAAAAACATGAAAACCACTAAAACAATCACTTGAGAGACAAAATATTGAATTGTAAAAGATTTTCTCCATGTGTGTCTGCTTGTACTCTGTTTAAGGCTGGACAACTTCTCATATCCAAGACTGAATAATTACATTCAATTTATTTCCATTTAAGCAGAAATAAATAACACAAAATAATTTCATAGAGGAGCAGAGAACATTACCCTAAATCACCATGTCTGTCTTAGATGAATTTACCTCATTCTGTCTACTTGCCACCTATGACCGCCATGAAAAACTGAAGTGAAAGTTTAAACTGGAGTCTTTGCAGTTACAGTAAATGACTTTCATGACTTTTCAAACCTTTATGTTTCTAGATGAATCAATCAGAGCTTGACAGCCTTGTGGGAAACTCTTCATGAGATGGCAGACTTTCTATGGAATGCGCAGGCATTTCTCATTGAATGTATTGTTTCTCAAGAGTTCCTGCTGGTATTTTTGTTTAAATTGTGCTTATCTGGAATGTCCCTCTTACACTTAATAGGATGTATGCCTGCCAAGTGTGATAGTCGGTTTGTGCTACATTTGCTGTTAATATCTTAAGTGATTATCTGACAATGATGAATGGTTTTCAACAAATATTGTGTGCATTTGCAACGGTTGCACATTTTATTTCATACAGTAAGTCATCAATCAGATTCTATAAATCTCCAATTTTGGATCCATTTTTCAATGAACTTCTAAGTAAGTAAGCAATGCTGAAATCAAAAAATGTTCAGGGAGGCAGTGCTTTGCAACATGAAAGCAGCATTGTCAACTGCCATGAAAGAACTTGGGCATTGTTTTGCTTTGTTTCAAACAACCATTCAAATCTCAAAAAGAAAAAAACAAAATATTTACCTGGAAATTCTCACATTCATTATATTCTGCATAACATATCTGCAAAAAAGAATTACTAAAAAACTTTAAAACTGAAGGCTAATTCAAATGATTGTTCTGTCAAAATTACCTGTGTTTCACTCCTAGCAGCTTTCATAAGAAGTAGTTTATATGATCCTAGGTGTGGTCTGTTTTTTGTTTTTTTATGAGTGAACTTCAGCACCCATTCCCTATTATTTAATAAAAGTAATATCTAATAGCAATCAGAAACATGACATAAAGGAGGAATCTAACCATAATCAGACAAATGCCAGGAATTACTTAAGATAAAACTAAAAAATATTGTGAGATCACTAATTTCTTTCCACATTCAAAAGAAGTGCAAGTAAATGTAATTGCAATATGTACAGAAAATGAAGGATTAATGGATAGATATAGAAATATTTTCATTATATTGAGTTAATACTTTTTCATTTTATGCAAGATAATATTTTTATACATTACCAAATCCAGTTAATCCAGCAGAAATTACCAAGGGGCAGATCCTACCTTGGCATAGTCAGGTACAAGGCAGGAGTCAAGAGAGAGACAGAAAGAAGTTATCATTTTACTTAACATTGTTTTTATATTACTTTTCTTTAAACGTTTTAATTGTAATAATTTAGTACTGCACCTTAATTTGTGTTGATTTAATTTATGTGGTATTAATTTGTGAACTTGAAGAATTCAAGTCTCACTAATGCCATACTGTTTAATTATACACTGTAAAGAGAAATTATAAATTAAACATACACTCATATTCTAAGCCTCTTTATTCCATTAGAAGTCTGTTTCACCTGCACACAACATAAGGCAGAAACCAACCAAGCTGGGACACCAGTTTATCATTGGAATTGCCATGCAAACACCCATACTGGCACACACTGAGCTACTACAATGTTACTTGTCTGATTAACAAATACTTCTGTGGGATGTTAGAAGAAATCAGAACACACTGACAAACCCAATGAGAACGTGTAGAAGCTTTACACAAACAGTGAACAGGCAGGCATTTGAACCCTGGTCCATGAAGCTGTGTGGCACCACCATGCCACCTTATAAACTGCTGAAAATCATAACTGTGTAAAATCGTACTGTGTAATTAATTGCAACTATTTGTCAGCAATGTCTTTGGTATAGTAACTTTACACAGTCAATACACATTGGTCTACTTCTTCAAAGGCTGGATAAAAGATCAATAAAGAAAAATTGATAAATATGTTTACTTTGTTTTAATTCCTGAATATTTAATTAGATGGCGAACCTGGTTTAATCTGGTTTCAAGAGATTTAAGAATTAAACTTATTAACTGGTAATTGAACAATAATGAAAATTATTGCAAAAATTAATAATGTTTATTTAACAGATTAAAACAGAATATTCTTAATATAAGTGACAAAAATATTATGACTGCTTATAAAAAATGTAATTAATTTCATTACTTATAAAATTGTCACCTTTCATCTTTATCATTCTCCTTGTATTGTTTTCCGGTCTGTGCATTTTTTCAGTAAGTCGCCAAATAAAATTAACATAGTATTCTATTGGACTTTGATAGCTTCTATAAAGTGCATGAATTAGTGAAATAAGTAATATAGTATAATAATCCATTGATTTTGTAGCAGACTCTTTTAAGGGGGTTACATAAAAGGTTTGCATTGTAAATTATTTCATATTTTCTTGGAAATCTGAAAATACTAAGCACAAAACGGAGTATAGATCCAATTCTTTTCAACCAGCCTAAACCCTTCCAGTACACTCGCAGCACTAAGCTTTGTGTTCATTAATTCAAATATTTAATCGTTTATAAAAAAAAACTGGGAGTTGGGCTACATGTAACTATTCAAACGTATTACATTTGCTAATCGCTCGATTTTAAACATACAAAATGTACAATATATAGAATATAACAATGTCTTTTTATCTGCGTCTTCAGCCTAATAAAAATCAGCATATTTCCAAACGCTCACATTTTAAATATATTTTACCACTTGAAGTGCGGTTAAATAGTAGCTGATTAAATGTAGGTTGTTTTGAGGTTTCAGTTTAAAATGTAAAAGCAATAAATACACATATACATACATACATTCATAAAATAAATAAATAAGTAAATAAATGGGATAAGGACACTGAGAGTGAAAACGGCGATAATGCCCACTCGGCTATTTTTCCAGTCTGAGATCAAAGGAGCCGCCAGGCCGGCGCACCGCGGGAAACTCGAAATCTCTCCTGTCTTTGTTTGCTGTTGCTAGGAGATGCACAAACACAAGAAAGTACTCGCTGATTCACATCAAAAACATACATACGCGTTCCCATTAGTTGACACTGCACATATACGGAAGCAGAACCACAGCTGTAGGTGTTTTTTTTTAATAATCTTGGCATGTCTGCTCATTTTGCCATTATACATGTTATTATAAATTCAATATAATTGATTAGAAACATAAGCAAATTAAAATTAAAATGTACCTTACTTATTACTTTTTGAAATCAAAAACTGTATATTGTTTGTAAGTTAATAATAAACACGTGAGATGTGTGTTCACGTTGCAAAATGCAATCTGTGAAAAATACATCAGTATTTATCACATTTGCATGTCGTGTGCAAATAACCTGCATTATCCATCTTTCAAAGGCAGAATTTATCATTTTGTGGATTGAAAATGACGACTACTTCCTGACGGCATATTCCTGTAATTGGTACAAACGGACCTTATTGAGACATATAAATATGAGTAAATGGCCTGATGTAAATACTTGCATAGAAAGGTTTAAACATATATACGTTTTAAGATTTACAAAAATCCAAAACTTATATAACCTTTGCAATAATGTATACTTTTAACATTTGCTTTGTTGTGTGCTTGGTGTGAAATGAAAGTGTGATACTCTAGAGAAAACGGTAATATACCCAACTAATAACATATTCACATTATTTCTCTTTATTTATTTATTTAGTCAGCAGAATCCGCTTGACAACTTAAATTAATGGCTAAAGTGCCTCAATGGATAAAATTCTAGGTCTTTGCCTCTTATAACCAAAAGAATCCATGAACGAGTAAACGCTTAGGATGTAATTACAATTACCAACAATTATAGTTAGTGTTTTCATTTTAATTCTAAAAAAACATGTATCTCATAAAAAAATAGGATAAAAATCAAAAAAAGGTTAAATAGCAACTAGCCAAACGGCAGTAATCAAAATAACATCTAAGCACTAAGTCTATGGCCATAATATGCCCCAGAAAATGCACCCGTTTGAAGAATGAAAAGTCAAAGTGCAAGCAGAAGGATGGTGCTTATTACAGTTACATCAAAATGCCTTTCACTTTTTACCTTAAAACGAGTATTTTTGGATATTTAAGGAAAGACAAACATGCGAATCTTTACACACATGCAAAGACACACATTTTACAAACAGTATTAAAACGTTTTATAACAAAATGTGCCTTTTCCTAGCTATTCCACACTTAAAGGATGTTAACATTGTTCATCTTGACATTGCTAACCCATATGTATACAATTTGGCTAAACATTTCATTGTTATTGTTATGCATTGAAGACCATATTTCCCTGATAAATCAAGCGTATATATATATATATATATATATATATATATATATATATATATATATATATATATATATATATACATATATATATATATATATATATATATATATATATATATATGTGTATATATATATATTCATAACAAGCACATTTACAAACTTTACAAAGCAAAACAATAGGAGGTAATGGGACACAAGCCACAATGCTAATTAATGCAAATTAAAGTTAAAAGAGTGGAAAAGAGTGAGAAAGAGTGAGATATACTTGCAGATTTTGCAAGTATCCTTGCTGAAAGATATGAATTAAATGTATATAGGAGCTGACTGACAAGAAAGATTGGAAGACAAAAAAGTGCCTCCAGCATTTGAATAGCAGGTACACATGACTAAGTTTGTAAAGAATAAAATCCAGGGATTTTCAATGTAAAATAAAAGGGAAATTTAAAAAGGGATTGTCAAGGCTGTATGTGAATATGCAAACACTACAACTTGAGCAACCCTAGGAAAAGAGACAAAATGGATGGGAGATGGGACATTACGAGGATTAAGAAGGGAAGTGGCCACATAAAATTATTTTAGAAAACCAGGCAATAATGAAATTACCATTTTTGATAATGCTTCTTGACGTGCATTTGATCTTCTCCATTTAAAACAGCTCTAAAAAGTCAAAAACATTGCACATGCATTCATTGTTTTAGTCACATATTTCTCTGCATATTAACTTCTCATTACCATGAAAAGTACATTAAGTGCACATGTATGTGTCATTATGCAAATTATTTACCAGAATCTGAACTCTAGTTAATATCTTTTTATTTATTTTCATATCACCTTAAAATATCAGTTTACATCATATAAATTATGAATAATTAAACTTTTCCCTTCTAATTTAATCATTGCAAAAAGATTTCTGACTAATCTCATAATATGACAAAATGTAATTTTTCTCAAACCCACCCTTTAAACATATATGTTTTTTATACTGATTTAATTTTTAGTTATATATTGCTGGCTACAACACATTGTGCACAGAAAATCAATATTAAAAATTTATAATACAACATTAGTTTTCTACGCTGAAGACACAGCTATCGTCTAATTTCACAGATCTACAGACTCCACCTCACATGTAATCTATATACTGTTGTCTATTTTCTAAGCGTTCTGTTCAGGACTGAAGTACACCAGAACCTGCATTTACTGTTGAAGAATTGTAACTGTTGTGATACCAAGCCGCTGCAGATGATCCACAATGCAGCGGCCTGTCTTGTATTTAAGCAGCCGAGGCGGGCACATGTCACTCCTCCCTTCAGGTTTCTACATTGGTTCCCTGCAGCAGCTCACATTAAGTTCAAATCCCTGATGCTTGCCTACAGAGTAGTCAGTGGGTCAACACCTTCTTATATGGAGACACTGGTGAGGTGCTATGCTCCTTCTCACCCACTCAGGTTTGCCAGTGAACAGCATCTGGTGGTACCACCTCTGCATGGTATCAAGTCTTATTCCAGACTCTTTTCCTGTGTAGTTCCTAGTTGGTGGAATGAGCTGCCCACCTCCATCCAAACGTCTGACTCCCTCATTGTATTCAAGAAGCAATTGAAACCCCATCTGTTCTGTGAATATCTGTCTAATTCATTGGAAAAAAACTTTGCTCTGTGATATTTTATTGTTGATTAATTTTTTGTCAGTTTAAGTTTAATTGCTTTATTGATCGTAATCTATGATTGAAAATGTATTAGTTATTACAGGTTTTCACTTATGGCAATCAATTTTTGTGACCTGTCCTACTACTCTTGCTGAACAAACAGACTCTAGCCTAATGATACTTGATTATGTTTACCTCTTTTGTAAGTCACTTTGGATAACTGCATCTGCCAAGCAAATAAATGTAAATATAAATGCAGCTAGTGGGCTTGAATAAGGGATGGCTTACATTGTGTCAATGATTTTCAGATAAAACTGATTCAACTACAATATGTTCATTCCTTTTATTGGTAGTTTATTAACAGTTCAACATTGGCCTACTGGTTTGTTTAGTGGTCGTAGAATAAATTATGCATATACAATGGTACACACTAAATCACAACAAGTACTTTGTTCAAATGTTAAAGTAACATATTCACTTTCAACTGAAAAATAACCTAATAGGTCACCTAGTTTCCTTACCTATATTACTGAGAAACTATTTCACAACTCTAAACCAAAAATACCTTTGGCAGGAAGCATCTTGCATTTTTATTTGCCAGATAAATTATTGCTCACTGATGCTCCAAATGGTGGGTTCATCATTTTTGCAAAGCCCTTCTTTGGAAGAGAAAATGTGTGTTATTAATTGACATTGTAGAGTGATAAAGTCAAGTGCCTGTTTAAAAATAAATTCAAACTGAACAGTTACATGCAAATTAAAATTCAACATTCAGTGTGAACTGAAGAATCATTGATTCTTAAATGATCTCCACAGTTATATTTTAACTTAAGAATTAAAATGCTTTTAATTAAACACGTCAAACCCTTATCACCATGAAGAGTGACCTTCATGTCTGGACTGATTAAGATTAGAATTGTGCAGCATCTGGTCCTCCTCCCTCCCTTTTTTTTTTAATATCAAGCCAACTGGCAACGCTGAAGTTCAAATTCTCAGTCCTCCTTCTGTTGCGGTGTGTCAACCAGCGATTCGCATGTTGTGCAAATGATTGCATGCCAAAATCACGGCAGCTTTCTCTAATAACAATGCTCTTCCCAGAAAAAGAAAAAGAGTTGAGAACAATGAAAATTTAGAGACACAGTTCATTCTTTTTTTTTTTTTTCTTAAAATGAAAAATGGCTCAAGAACATGGAATTTACCAGGTTACAGAGTTACATTCAAATGAAATTTAATAAATATTTGTTGGACATTTTACATTTCTTTCTTTTTTAGTCTTTAACTGTATACACACAGTTTGTATCTACCAAAAGTAAGAACTGTACACCATAAGGAAATTCTATAAGTTGGGCACAAGAGATCACAGTCTACTCCAACAATACTTGAAAGGCTGGAGGTGTTTTTCCTATTGAATGCACCTTCCTTGGAGGTAATCAATAATCATTATGAAAGATTTCATCAGACCAAGAAAATTGTATATAGTTATGAAGAAATTTCCAAAATGTTGGACAGCAATATATATATATATATTTTGTTTTCGTTTTTAGCCACCATAACTAATAGACTGTTCCATATTATTCAGTCTGTCATGCTGTACAGACTGTTTTCTACGTGGCATTTACATGTCTACTCTTACAATTAATAGCTCTTTAATGGCACTATATGATTCTTTACTGGGTTGTGTGGTTCCTCATATTGCCATTTCTTCATAATGCACCATTTCATTCTGGAAAGAGATCTTTGCATGCATATGAAGTTGGTTCTTTGTACTTTGAACAGTTTTCTAATATGTGGAAAAAATAGAATTTTTAATGTATGATAGGCTACCTAGCAGGACAGTAACAGATTAAGAAAACCTACGTTATTGCATGAAATGAGAGTCCTTTAAAAATATTAACCCATTAGTATTTCACAAACCTGTTACCATCTGTTCATGATTATTTACTATATGGAGCCTGTTCCAGATCTGTCTGGAATCTTCTTTTGAATGAGTTTTTGGGAACCTAAAAAGGTTACCCCATGGCATTTCTCTGAAGAACTACTCTTTGTCATCTTTATTTTCACTGTGTTCTTCACATGTTTTTGTGGATGTTTTCCAACTATTCATGAAAGAACATACTGAAAGTTTGAATGGTAACTCTCCATCGTCTATCAGTCTGAATGATTGCAGGCATGTGTGTTAGATTGCGAATTTGAACAGAATGGAGTCCTTTCAAGTGACTCTATCTTGCATTGACTGGTGTTGGGATAGGCTCCGGCTCTCTGTGCTCCTATTTGTGAAGTTGAAATCAGAAAGTAATCTGCTAGATTTCGGTAATACACTGTGAATGGGACTCTATAGTTATGGTTTTAGTAAATAACTACAACCTTTATCTCCAAATTATAAATGTGAGTGGGAAAACTTACAGTATATGTGTGATTACCATTTATATCTTTTGCTTTTTCTTTATTTTAACGACAGTAGTGATTCTAGTGAGAACAGTAATTTTATTTGACAAGATATTATTTACGTGAATCGCAGGCAGAAACTGGAAAAATAAAAACAAATGAATAAAAAAGAAATATCAGAGTTCAATTGGGTTTAATCATTTAAAAAATGTATTCAGGTATCTGAAATATATGAAATATATGTGCTTGAAGGTGTATTCTTCATCCCTTTGTAAACCGCCACGACAAGGTGATATTAAAGTAAGCTGGAAAACTTCTGTCATCTTAAAATAAACTTCTTAATAAATCAAGAAAAAATACCATTTAAACTTTAATTTAAGCAGTTGCCTTAGGAAACCGAACACTTAACTAACATTAATTTATTCACTCAAGTCGTATTAAAAAGGGTTGAAAACCCAGAAGTTAAAGGTTTTCAGTCGGCAAGTCTTTTTGAAATTAGCATACTCGTACATATATTAAACTTAATATCGCGGCGTTTGAAATTAGAGGCTCTCCTGGCCCCCGCCTCCCTCTGACATCACCGTGAATATATTAGCGGAGGAAAGCAAAAGCTGACAGCCTCCCTCTTCAAAGTACTAGACTCGCAGAAGGGCAGCAAGCTTCAAGGGGTTGGCATAAACTATCGAGGCTGCAGAAGTAAGAACGCCTCTACTTTTCCTCTCGTACCGACAAGAAGATGTTTATTAAGTCGAAAATATAACTTGGTGTCGTCGAGGAAAGTGGCATGCAGCTCAACGAACAAGTAGACTACGAGATAAATAAAACACTAACAGAATAAAAGAAACCGGGAATTATGGTTTGATTCCGTCCGCTCGCGGTGCTTCGTCTGCAGTTTCAAACCGTTTATTTATTTTTGCGATCAATCTGTTCGCATAAATGTCGATTAGCCTTTTGAGTATTGTGTGTATCACTGGCATTGACTGCAAAAACCAAATGCGTTTTTTTTCCCAAACATAATCGCTCTAATAACATCAGTAGCGTACTTTTGAAGATAACATTAAACATAAGGTAAAGTTGACTTGTTAAAACGAAGTGCGGTTGTTCTTATATATAAATAAAAAAACATTTGATCGGTTTTAATTTGGCAAACTGAAATCCTCATTAAGATTTTGTTAAATTAAATATGGAGTCTTTGGATCATATAACCTGAACGAGGGAATTACAGTTTATATTAATAAACGATGCCAGGCTATTGTTCATGCTTACACGTTTGTTTTAGGTTTGCTTTTCGAGTAGCCCTATCCTAAAGGGAACATTTCTAACAGGTAATTAAAGTGCAATCTGTTTTAGCACCTGCATTTTTGCCAATTCTTTACACATTCTCTCACGCACTGACACAAAAACGGGTTCATTCTCATCGTTGTCGTATTCCTCCTCCACCTTCTCCTCCTCCTCTTCCCTCCCTCCCTTCCCCCACTACTTTGCAGACTCAGAGATTTAATATGGCAGAAGAGGCACATTACACGAAAACCTGCTCTCCTTCTGTGGTAGCATCTGCCGTGCTATATTAGCAAAAGTAAAGCATTCCACTCTAATTGCAGATTTATTGCGTTGTGTTCACCAAATAATATGTGTAATAGATTTTTTATACACCGCACCTGAAACTACTTACATTAACACAGCCCCCATCAAAAATT
Organism: Erpetoichthys calabaricus; assembly: GCF_900747795.2. NCBI lineage: Eukaryota > Metazoa > Chordata > Cladistia > Polypteriformes > Polypteridae > Erpetoichthys > Erpetoichthys calabaricus. The sequence continues at coordinate 86,198,594 of NC_041405.2, read as the reverse complement.
TAAACACCCCGCCACACCACCCCTCCCCCAAAAAGGAAGGCAGCGCCAAAAAGAAATGAAAAAAAAAATTCTAAGTATTTTGGAAAATCTTAATTTTAGGAGGCTAAAAGTCTCTTATAGAATTTAGACATGTTCATAATACTTAAGCTAACAAAACCTTACTTACATTTTGATATTATTCTAATGCATTGAAATAAAAATATACAATTTACAAAAACTCACTTGCGAAACCTTTAGTTTAAACTGAGTTACTTTGCGAAACCTTTAGTTTAAACTGAATTACTTTGATGTCTAGTTGAGCGTGGCCGCGTACGCATGCGCTATGTTCTCCTGCCAGTGCTGGCATGTGGACAGGCGTACGTACATCAATGAGATAATATATATGTTTGTGTGTTTGTGTGTGTGTATATCGTGACCAGAAATTTGAACAACTTCAAATGAATATTATACAGTAACAGCTCACCATTAAGGATGTTTACATTCCACCCTTTTTCTCATCCAGCATAATGCAATTATATACATCAAGGGTTAATATTCGATTTCACTGGAGAACAGACCAAAAGCAAGGAACAGATCATGGAAGGGACGCCAGTCTGTTATTTTACACAATGAAAAACCTTTACGCCCCATTTCCTAAAATTAAAAGCGTTGTCTCCATTAAAACCACATTTGCCACCCATATTTGTTTTAGTCTTATTACAAATCATAAATATTTTACCATTAGTCCTAGAGCCCTATATATATACCATTTTGTTGATGTCATTTAACGTTCCACAGTAGCAGTATTTAGTAACCTTTCTGTATTCACAAAATATGCTGAAAACCATCACGTATTCTATCTATCTATCTATTCTCTCCATTGTTCTTTTTGAAAAAAGTCATAGTTATTTGAGATTACTGAAATCTCAGCCAAAAATGTAAAAGTTCGTTACGAATAAAAATGTACGGAATCCATATCAATATACTTTGTTAAAACGCACACAGCTCTAAAGAACGGCAGTCTTTATTTTATGTTAAGTGGCAAAAAAACATAAAGTAACATCCTTCTCAAACAATCTTAACAGAAGATTTCCAATTATTTTAATTTAGGAAATTAACATTTTCATATAATCTGGTTCGGATATTGTCTGATTTCAACGGTATTTACAGTATATACAGTAATCAATTTGTTTTCTTCCTATATATATATATATATATATATATATATATATATATATATATATATATATATATATATATATATATGGGCAATCTTGTTAAACAAGGGTTTAAATCTAAATGTTACATTGCAAATTATTCTGAGGACCTGACCCCATGCCGTCCAAGGCTGTTTCCTGCCTTGTTCTGAGTGCTGCAGGGATAGTAGTTTGTTTTCCACAACTTGCTCATTACTTAACTTGAGAAAGTTTTATGAACGCCATTGGCTCATTTTAATAAATCACAAAGTACTTAGTTATGGAATGCTTTGAAGTGTAGTTTTGACATGCGCAAAATCACGCATAATATTAACATATCGTAAAGTCTGACGATTCTGAATTCCAAAAGCAATATGTGAAGTATAGAGTGTGACAATAAATCTTGTCATTAGCTATTAAGCTGTATGGACTTTGTTAAAGAAAACTATGTCGTCGTATCCTGTAAGCTTTATTCTGAAATTTCTGAAGTTTCTGCTAAAATTAAACGAGTGTCTTTGTTTCTTATCCGACGTCTTAAATTACAAATAAATAGTCAAACTAAGCGATACATTTATCTTTAGGATTTCTATGTTATTCAAAATCATTCAAAGAATAGAGTGCTTAGTTTATGTACGTATTAACGCAAGGTGAGAAAAACGAAACACAGCATTATAAACGATGAGCAGGTCCGTTTCTCACATTTGGAAATATTGGCCTGATATATTCAGTTGTTATAAGCAACACCCAAATTTAAGAATATTAAGAAATCAGTTTGGCTGAGAATTTCAGTCTTTTAACCTACAGCACAGTGTGGATTAAATTGTTTGGAAGGTGGTTGTATAGAATTACGGATAAATGGGTGGATATAGAAAGATGGAAAAAAGTTAAAAGAGTTTCCAATTTTAGCATCCAATATATCAGTCATCTTAAATCAGTTAACCCAATTCGAGGTTGTGTGTGGCCTGAGGATACACAGATATAAAAAGAGTGTTTGCTGGACAGGAAGACACTGCAGTAGGATACACATTGTGACATCATTTATATGACATAAGCCATATTTGTATATCATCATACCATTCGGCGGTTCTACACGGCAAAACAGCACAGCGCAACCCTGCAGCCGTAAGTCTGACAGAATGCCGCACTTGGCCGTTGACTCTGTGACGTTAGCACGTTCTCCCTGCACACGAGTGGGTTTCACACATAAATCCCAAAGACGTATTCTTTCAGGTTGTTGGTGATTCTAAATTAATTAAGGGTGGGTGAGTGTGTGCGAAAGTGGACCTCGCGACGGACTGGCACCTGTTACAAGTGTGGTTCCTGCTTTTCTTGTGATAATGCTGGCGGTAGGCTTCGGCCCCGTCGACTCTGAAATGATGAACCAGGTTTGATCATTTTGTGTTATTTTAATACCATTCTGATCTCAGAGAGTAAAAGCATATGTGTATTATTACAATCACAGAAAACTATCAAAGAATATGGCAATACGTTGATTTAGTGCATTTTAGTGATTTTTCCTAAAATACCTTAGTCAGCGCAATGTTTCCTAAAAACGAAATCATCATGGAAAAATTTAGTTTCCAACTATAATGCGAAAAGATAAACGTTCAGTGGCTTTCCATTTTGTTATTTCATAATCTGAATGATTTACTATATTGTGGATGTGTTACGTCAGTGCCAACACTGTCCAGATCTCCTGAATTTGTATCAAGTCGTCATACGAGCAATTTGCTTGTTACTTGAGTGCCCAATGAAATCATACCCTTCGGTCGATTCGAAAAAAGACAAGACCGTTGTTTACCCGCTTCTGTGCTAATTCCCCCTCCCCTTCCAATTTGACGAGGTTGCCGATGAGATCCATAAAAGCACTCTTATATGCTCAGTTATCTGAGGTCAGGAAAATACTCCGTCTCGTCTCATGATCGAAACACTGCACGATAAGCCCGTCACTTAAAAAAAATCCTTTAACAACGTATTCACTTTAAGCTTTTGGTTGCTTGTTTGTTTGTTTGTCACTTTTGGTAGGTATTGTTTTTTCATACTGTGGTGAAGTAAATTAATTACTTTAAACTTTCCCCCCCTTCCAATTCTCAATAATATAACAGGGTTTTAAATAAGCATGCACCGATGAATTCAGTTTTTGTCTACCCGGTCCGCCCGTGTTTTCTACTCGTTACAATTGGTGCGAGGCTGTTTTATGTGAAACAATTGAAACGAGTCTATTAGGAATAAAAATGCCAGCATTTGAGATTTTATTTAATTAAGACTAGATTAAATCTTTAAGGGCGATGGTTCGAATGTGCTTAAAAATTTCAGCTTGACTGACTCTTGTTAAAGTCCTTTTTAAATTACGCCATTTAGGAGTTAATACAGACCACTTGTACAGCCGCCGCAGGAGCGCAGTCTAGTCGTGTGAACTCTGAGGCGGAGGAAGTTAAAGAAAGGGTTTTGCTGTTTTAATTAACTCCGGCTGCTGCCCCCACCCCATAAAAAAGAGGAATCATGTATTGAAGCAATAGTCAATTCTAATAAAAAAAGGTGTAAAAAAGAAAAGAAACGCTCAAGCAATTCCCATTTAATTATTAGACGATAACTTGATTCTTTATATTAAAATGAATAAAAAGCACAAACGAGTGTAAAAATGTTAGATATATACTGAGAGTTGCACACATTAGCTGAAAAACAGACATCTCAATACAAAAGTATGTAAAGATACGTTTAACGTTTTGTAGTCAGATTTTAGCAGCATCTGTTTCAACGCTTCCAAGGGCAGTCATCTGTATATTTATTTTTTTTTAGATATAACAGAGTTTACGGGACAATATGTGACAGAATTTTAGAAGTAGAGATTCGAAATCAAATCAGACAATAAAAGATTGTGTCGCGTGTCCAGCTCTTGACTTTTTTCGACTGTAATGTGTAAAATAAGTTCTACGGAGCCCTAAATTGGACGTAATGAAAAACCCGTTAAGTCAAGAATTATGCCATAACACAAACATTGGAAGTAACTTTTTCTTTGTTGTTTGTTTTGAGTAAAATTATTAATGTAAGCACTGTTGTCATTGCAGGCTACATTTTAAACAATGCGTGGTTCGTTTCTTGCATTTTACCTGTCCCAATGCAGCTGAGATAATTTACACATTTGACCATCATTCTGGAGGAATTAATCTTTGCAAACGCGAATAATATCGTGTTTATTGATATACAATTACTAAGATAATGGTCTTTATAAACATCTGCCTTAAATGTGCTGCAGCAAGACATTATTACTTGGGCCTGCACCGTCTATTGTTTTAAATAAGAAAAAAAAAAAGGATAATGTGCAGTGGGGGTGGGATTTATTATTAAATATTCTCGCACATGATTCGGGATTATTCTCCTTATATCTGAGTAGGTATCAAACAGCAGAAGGACAGGGGATTTCTGACGTAGCTGGGAAGGAGTCACACGCTCGGCGTCTCAAAGTAAAAAGCCTAAAAAGGATAGAGAGAGAAGAAGACAGAGAGAGAGAGAGAGAGGGAGGGAGGGAGGGAAGGAGGGAGAGAGAGAGAGTTTGGATTTACAATATGGGAGGACAGGGCGTGAAAGTAGTATCATCATCAGTTTTGAATGAAAGAAAGAAAACATATCTTCAACAAAAAGGGAGTCTCTTTTCAATTCAGCTGCGTTGTTAGGACAACGAGAAATATCCCTCAGATGATTAGTTCCACTTCAAAAGAATTTACTTTCGGCGGTGAAAACGCAGCCCCTTTGTGTTGACACACAGGGTTTTCAGCACCAAAAAAAGAAGAATCGTATGTTGAGTCCGTCTGTTTATTTTTTCCTCTATTCACGGTACAATTGTATTAAATAAATAGACGGATTCTTTACAATGCGGTAGCCAGGGACTATAAACATGTCAAGAAACTGCCCGACAATATAAAAAGGTATCAGAAAAAGGCTGTGCCGGGTTTACGATTCAAGTCTTCTACTCCAGGTAAACAACAGACGCATCAAAGCAAGAAATGCATTAAACAAACTCTCAATGAATGCAGTTGTGTTAGCGCCGACCGGCCGGCTGAGGATCTGTCCCACAGGCGAAGTTGCACTCCGAGCTGCCTTAAGGCCGCTGTTTGTAAGATGAACAAAGAAAATAGCGGGGACATGACAGTGAGCCATTCATTCTTACCTAACAACTGCCGTCAGTTTCGTATTGGATAATCTTGGATAAAAATAGGGGGGATACAGGGTGTTGGATCAGTTTTATACTTAGAAGTTAAACCACTGGGGTGTGTTAATTTGGTTTTGTCCACGATAAAGACATTTAAGTACAGTATAACTGTTTTTACTACTTAGAGGGCATATACGAAATAAAACTTTATACAGGTCACATATTAATCACTGCCAATCATAATTGAACTACGGACAATAAATGGTGTGGGAAAAGATTATTTTAACTCTGTTTGTCAAAGTAAAAGTTTGGCTTAATAGTGTTTCGATCATGAGAAGAAATCTACGAAAACGCACATGACACTCTACAGAAATGTTTTCGACTTTTATAGCAGCCTTTAAATTAATCAGTCAGTCTTACTTGGCAAAGAGTTTTAAGTATGCATTAAACTGTTTCTCCAACTCCTAAGAAACATTGCCAAATGATTCAAATTATTTTAAGATATTCCATTCATAGAAAATGGTTAATCTAATTTATATATAAGATTATTGACTAAATAAGATCTGAGAATAACGCAGAGGTAAAATATATATATATACATTTAGAGAAGTAGACATAGTGAGTTGTCAGCTTCAATTTCAAAGCTGAGATTCAAAGAGCCTCATAAACAGAAGTTAAATAAGGTTCTGATTTTATATATTAAACTGTAAGCTTACATTGACTCTCAGAAACATTCTTTGATGAAATCAAAGCAAGCTATTGATGTTTGCCTTTTTACACCCTGTTATTAGTTCACAGATTTCTATTCCTCTTTTTGCAGGGAATACTTCTGTTTATAGTTATAAACATCCATCCATCCATTTTCCAACCCGCTGAATCCGAACACGGGGTCACGGGGGTCTGCTGGAGCCAATCCCAGCCAACACAGGGCACAAGGCAGGGAACCAATCCTGGGCAGGGTGCCAACCCACTGCAGTAGTTATAAACATTTTTATGTTTTTATTCATTCATTAATGATTTCTCTTATCAACTTTGTTTTCTTTCAGTTCATATATTTCAGGTCATCTACACTATAAATATTAAATGGGTATAACAGTTTGCTAAAACTTCTTTGAGAGACTTCAGATGGCAAACTTATTCAGTGAGAAGTATCCTGAAAGTAGAAATCAAATGTAAGAATTTGCCTGGGAGTATACAAGGTAAATCCTTGTGATAAACCCAAAATTCTGCACATGATGAAAAGAAACAATTGTGAGCATACCAGTAAAAAATGTATCTACTTAGGGGCAAATACACGAATTTAATAATGATTTACATTTTTGTACATACAGAGCAAACCTGATGATCAGGTACCAGGAAATCAATACTGTACAGTAGTATTGGCTTTCTAGACACATCAACTATTTAATTAATTAATTATGAATATAAAGCTCACAGCTACTGTATCTCACACAAGCAGTTTTATTTAGAAAAAGATATAAGTATATATATATATATATATATATATATATATATATATATATTATATATATATATATATATATATATATACAGTATATACACACACCTTATAACAACAACTTCAGTTATTAGTTTTATCCAGAGGGTAATTGATAAGTTGAAACATTTGTTATTTATATTGGCTGTTGGTACTTTTTCATTTATGTTTTGGATGTTGCTTTTCCAGTCAACTTTCCCTGAGGACCACAGCCGATCCTTACAGCACATGGTAGAAGGCAGAAACCATCCCTGACCAGATCTTAGTGCACCACTTAAACACATATCCATACTTAGTCTTACCATGCTTCAGATTAACCAAACAAGCAAATCTTTGGGATGTGAGGGGATCTTGGAGCACCTAGAGAAAATCATGTAAAATCCAATAGGTAGGCTGGGAATTGAACCAAGGTTTCATATTTCATGTGAAAATCATTCTAACCACCGCACTACAGCACTCTGTTTTGAAAACAAATACATCAATTAAAAAAAGAAGACGCTGCATTTAGGTTAAAAACAATTTAAATAATTTTTATTGATTTAAAGAAGAAAACATTATATATACAGTACATGCAGTGCCAGTGCTAGGTTATTTTGCACCCCAGGCCAAGCTTATTAATGTGCCAACCAAGTGTTCAGTAGCTAACCTGTGTGGCCAGGTTTTTCATCCGCTTATGACCTGCGTCCTAGGTGAATCATCAGCATCAGCCCTGCATACATGTTGTATTTTTTAATAGTCATCCTTGTGCTGCAAACATAATGCAAGCATAGTTATAGTTAAACTAATCACCTTGGTTGGCTAAAATATAAATCTGAATGAAATGAAGTGTAACCGAGTGCATATGGTTAAATAAGATTTGGTATGTTTTTTGTCCGAAAATCAAACACCACAGCCAAATTCTACATAAAAGAAGAGGAATTTGGAGGTTAAGCAAAAACCTAGTCAATACACAATTGTTCATAATGTACATCTGTCAAGTTACTTTGAATTACATTAATTGATAAAGATTTTGGACATGTGGAAACAGATTGTGTAATTTATAATTAAATCAGAAATACAGAAATCTACAAATATTTAAATGCTCTACTGTCCATATTAAGGAAACACTTACAAAAAAAAACCCAACAGTAAACTTGTTCTCTTGATGGTGCATAGGTATGTTTTAATTTTCATAGCATGGTGTTAACATTAAATAGTGATAAAAACATATGCTGTGTTGCTAAGGTTTGTGGTTATGCATGGTTATAAAAGCAACCATTGTATTTTAAGGCATAGACAACTTTAATTGCCTTCTGAGTACATTCAGTTCTGAGTATTTGTCACAGGAAAATAAGGCTGTATACATTCACTCAGAAAACATATTATGTAAGCACATAATGAGCAACACAGTAACCCTCAGAAGCAGATACATCTATGAATGGAAGGATTGAATTCTGCAGTAAAACAAGAAAAGGGACAAAAAAATGATCTAAAGAGGAAAGCAAAATTGTATAAAATGGCTTACTCTGTCTCCACTGCTCCAAAGTCTTAGGTTTCAATTCCAGTCCATCCACTGCCTCAGTAGAGATTACACATTCTCCACATTTATTCATGGGTTTTTCTCCAACATAAAAGTATGAATGTTAGTTTAGGATAGGTTAAGTTAAAGTAGGTTAGGTTAACTGAAACCCCAGGGAGAATATGTATGCATGTTTCCTGGAATGGTCTGATGCATCAGCCACAACTGACTGTAGCCTTACCCCCAGTGTAGGCAGGATAGACTCTGGCTTCCCACTGCCCTGAAATGGATACTTAGGTAGAAAATATATGGAGATTTTTCACTTTTTTTCTTTTGTGTGTTGATTGTAATGTAAATACAGCCATAATGGAAGAACTGCTTTAAACACTTTTAAAAGTAAGTGAGATAATCTATTGCAATATTATATGTAGACACAAATAAAATATGTTAATACTTGTACAAGAACAGTCATCAAACAGACTCTCACTGCATTTCAATGGTGTCAAATTGTAAGTTAAATGAAACTAACAACATCTATCTAAATCTTTAATAATTAGCCAATGACCCACTCATGTTTCTAAAAAGCAACTGTGAATTTAATAAATCACAGATGCATGTGAACTCAAATTAGTCATGAGTAAGATGACAGCAACATTTAGCAGCTTTCCAAAACTGTAAGGCCTATTAGAGTTCAAGTCAAAATCATTAGCAATAACACATATCTTGGGCAGCAAAAGAGGACAAATGAATACTGTAAAGCTCTAAAGGAATTAAACATAATCATTTAATCAGTCATCCACTTTCAGAACAGATTCAAGCTTTTGACAGGCATGGGTTATTTTGTAGGAACATAGAATAAAATAAGCATATGTTGTGTGCCTAGCTGTAGTGTATGTTCATACTGTGAATTCTGAAGCTTCTTATTATACTGTACGTCCTCTTACAGTTAGGTATACATTTTTGAACTACTGTTATCATCTCTTTTTTCTATTTGCAAATGCCATTTTTCTTTTTTATTGTACTTCAGCGTACTGTTAACATATCCAAGGCTGGTAGCAGCATTGTGCTTAATACTGCTAGGATAGGTCATGGCTTTTTGTCATCCAATAATTGGATTACCTGAGTCTGAAAATGAATGGCTACATGGATGATATATTTTTATATTTCATACTGTATAGTAAGGTTGTCTGCTCTGCAAAATACCATGAGATGCTGAGTGCTGGAAATGACACCAAGTGACTAACTGATTGATAATCATATTTTACTGAACTTACTACAGAAGCTGAATGCTGAAAAAACGTACCCACTTTTTGAGTATTCAGTTCTAAAATATAAAAAAAGTGTTTCTTAAAATGTGTTATTTCTCCATATTTTTAATATTTGTTTGCTTGACTTCATTGTGTTGATGTTTTGCTGAAGCATGATAATTTAAATTTACCCACCTGCACAGACGCACAAGCACATACAATCATATAATACAATAAACAAAAAATCTACAGAACACAAGGGTTGGTTGGCATTCTGACTGGGATGAGTGGCTCCTTGTCTGAACAAGAGGCCTTGATAATGGAAGGGTGGAATGAGTTTTCCTCCTGGGGCAATGTGTTCCCCACCACAAGTGGTGGTAACAACTCTCTGGTAGGTCTTCTTTGTGCACACCCACACTCACAAGTTTGCATAGAATTATAGATCCAATGGCCATCCCTTCTGGGTTTTGTGGTAACTGCCAGGGGGAGCTGGCGGGAGAAGCTTTCTCCAGTTTAGGGAGGTTCTGCGTGACCAGGAATTACTTCTTGGATGCTGCATGGTGGCACCAGAAGTAGGAAAGGCGACTGCTCCAATTCACCGTGGGGAACTGGTGTCGGGTGCAAAGGCAGGATTAAGCTTGCGGAGAGGATTGGAAGGGAAAAGTTTGAAGAGAAAGTTTATTGTAACATGTAGTGAATAAGAAAGAAACCTTGTTAAAGTAATTACATTAATAAAAAGCATTTACTTGTACTGGAAACCATGTCTGTGCAGTTGTGTCTATTGTCATGCATGTGCTTCTTGTGATCACCTTCAGGGCTTAACTAACATAAGCAATTACATTCCACACCAGGAGGAGGTGCTGTAACCATTCTGTCTGTTCCATCTGCAGCATCAAGAAGAACCTCTGCACCTAACCCTGGAGAAGGCTCTGTCCTTTCTGCCACAGATGCAATAAAAACGGGTGTGCCCAAAGCACCGCCTCTTATTCACTGCTTGACCCTGGATGTGGAAGAAGCTCTCAAGTTTTCAGAAATGTATCAATTTATGTTATTATAAACAGAATTTGCTGTTCCCATTTTTTTGTTTATTATTGGAAAGGCTGGATTGGCTGACTTTTCTTTCTGTGACAAGCCATGATACCTTTGTATTCCTTTCATTAAATTGGGTTGCCCAGCTGGCACCCCAATGTTTATCATTGGCTCCTCTAGTTTTTTTGCGGTCGTGACGATGTATTTGCTTGTTAAGTTTAACTACCTCTTAAATAGAGAACTACCAGGGTAAATTATTTGAAATTATTTGTAAAAAATGCTTCTATGTGTAAAATGTTATTATGGGCCTCCACTTGTCATTTTATTATCAAGAATGTTTGGGAGTAAGCTAGAAATATAGATTTTGATGTATTTTTTTCAGTGAAATAGCATGATAAAACCAAATCCCTTCTCTCTGACCCATTTCCCCTCATCCCTGCATACACATGGTGAGTTTAAAAATTATTTCTAGTGAGGAAGATGTTGGGAAACACAAAAAAGTCAAAGAGACAAAGTGAACTACAATGTCTTTTTGGGTTCTGAGGACACCAGCTTTTCAAATTAATAATTACATTTTTTATCCAACCCAATAGGCCGTTTGGAAGGGTTGTAGAAAAGAAAATTTGCCATACACTATGGGGAGATTGGTTGGTACTAGGTGTGATTGTTAAATGAGACCAGTAACAAACAATTTTGTTGAACACACCATCATAACATTGGGAGATAGAGAGGCATTCTACAAAGAAAAAAAATACTGTGGTGAATTAATGATGTTTTGAAGCTGTTGGACACCCACTGTTCTCAAGCCACTACTGAGATCAATGACATTATGAACATTAAGTCAAGTATAAGGATATACTTATCAAAACCCAATTTGCATTTGCTTGAAAGGGACAGATTATTTGTGGTTGCACAGACTTTTGAACATGACAATGACTTTAAATAACCCATAATTTCAAAATAATCTTTATAGAGGAAAAAATAGTATACATCATTCACAAAATGTGTTCTGAAGTAATTATAAAACGGTACAAGAATGTAGTTTTGCCTTTGTTTCGTATGAAATAGAACTCATTATCTATGTACGGGTGAATTTCCCAGAAGTGTCTTAATGTGGAGTATTTTATTAACATCATTCTATAATTGTTAATTAATGACTGCTCCCCAAATCCTTCTTTAATAAAGTAGCAGGTAAACATGTTTAGCAATTAATGACTAAGCCAATCCGTTTTTTATTCACCAAGATTTTCATTACTTGGATCTTGTCTCCTGGTGTGCCCACAGAAGTCCACTCAGCACAGTACAAGAAAATTCACTTACACCCCATTAGGAAATAGTGGTAAGTGTCATGCTTGAACCTTTGAAGAATTCACTAACTGGATTTTCTTTGCCTGTGACATTTATTTGTTTGGTTAGGGCACTTGCCTCCTAACCCTATAAACAAGATGTGAGCCCAACTGTGAGTTAGCAAGATGCATGACAGGAACAGGAAAATTAAGTAAACATTACAACTATTATTATTTCAGTGTTGGTTTTTATTTTATTTTTTCTTCTGACGAGTTTGCACACAATTTGTGTGTGGAACTTACAGATTTGGGTGCACCTGCCGATCCTAATGTGATGTGGAAGACCTTCCGTGACAAGACCCTGAAGGTTGCTGAGGGTTATGTTGGTGTTACTGGTGTTCCCAGAAGGAGGTGTTTCATCTCACAGGGCACTCATCGAGAGGAGTTGCAGTGCATGGCTTGATGGCAACACTGGTCTGTACTGGGAACTGAGAAGGGCAGCTGCGAGGGCCCTGAGGGCAGATAAGGAGGCGTTTGTTAGAGGAATATGTGAGCCAGTGACACACCATCTATGGTCTAGTGACCGATGTCCTGCTTAAAGAGGAATTGAAGCATTACACACATCCAAATCTGTTCCTAGGAGAGTTGCAGTCAGGACAGCTGATGGAATGGCCCTTACGGATGACACTGCAATTGTGACCCACTGGGTTGGCTACTTTGAGCAGCTGTTTAAAGCTGATCCTCTAGCTAGGAAGTTGGATATCTCTGGGTCCAAGGTTCTTGAGGCTGATCCTCCAGTTAGCTGTGAATCACCCAATCTAACTGAGACTGCACAGGTGGTGAACCAGCTGAGGGTAGAGAAGGCTGCAGGGATATGTGGTATCCGAGTTAAATTTCTCCAGGCAGGTGGTAAGGCTGTCCTCCTGGCATTGCAAGTAATCTTTGCTTCCATTTGGGAGACTGGCGTCATCCCAACTGAGTGGAAAATGGGACTTCTCGTCCCTATCTGGAAATGGAAGGGTGATCGCCTGGATTGTGGCAACTACAGGGGAATAACACTGCTCACGGCACCAGGTAAGGTCCTTGCTAGGGTCATCCTCAGTAGGATCTGTAATTACTTGCTCACCTACCAGTGAATAGAGCAGTCTAGTTTTATGCCTAAGAAGTCTACCATCAACTGCATTCTGGCACTGAGGGTTCTCATGGAGAGCAAATACGAATATTGGCAGAGTTTCTTTGCAGCCTTTGTCGATTTTCGTAAAGTGTTAGACTAAGTTGATCGAGCTGCCCTGTGGGACATTCTGAGACTTTGTGGGATCCACTCAAGGTTCCCTTGTTATCATGGCCAGCCTGTACACTGGTACTGTGAGGGCTTTGCAGAGTGAAGGCAGAACCTGATTCTGGGGTTCATCAGAGGTGTGTTCTTGCTCCTACTTTGTTCAATGCTTGCAAGGACTGACTGGGTGTTGGGGTTGGCAGTGACATTCATGTCTCTGGTGACTCTTCCTATGAAGTCAGTAGATGGATTGGGAGAGCATAGGGGGTTCATGAGGTTGCTGGAAAGGGGTGTGTAGTGCTCCAGATATCTTTGCAAAAGGACAAAGCTCCAAGTCTTTAGAGTCCTAATGCTTCCTGTTTTGCTATATGGTTAGGAGTCATGGACGCTATCATATGACCTTAGATGAAGACTGGACTCATTTGGTACTATCCCTGTGGAGAATTCTTGGGTATCGCTGGTTTGACTTTGTATCGAATGAGCGGTTGCTCATGAAGTCCCGAATGAGGCACATTACCTGCATTGTGAGGGAGTGTCAGTTATGGCACTACGATCATGTAGCGCGATTCCCTGAGGGTAATCTGGCTCGCAGGATCCTCATTGTTGAGGACCCAAGTGGCTGGACCAGACCAAGGGAACACCCACGTAACACCTGGTTGCGGCAGATAAAGGGTCATTTCCGGAGGGTGGGACTGTACCATGTGTCTACTTGCTGGGTTTCCAACCAGGTTTCCGAGCTGTTTCATCATGTGGTGAGTGCAGCAATGTGCTGAAACCAGTGCATGCTCCCCAACCTGTTCTGACCTGGCATTTATTTTAAATTATGTCAAATAATCCCTTCATTCAGTTTTCTTTTAGGTGACTGCAAGTATTCTCCCCATGCATACTTGCTAACCACACTACTGAATATACAAACCACAGCTGAAAGGAAGTATAACAGTAAACACCACATGATATATAGTGTGAAATGCACTCTTAAGAATTTGGAAGACGTGCTTTCAAAGCCTACAGAAATCATCATGGGGACTTAGATTTTCACCTGAGTGCTCCTGTATTGTTATTGCTGTTTCTAACAACATTGCAGTGCAAGCTGGAATATGACTTAACCTGAAAGTTAAAAATGATCAGGATGAGATGGAACAAGAAAACCCTGCGACTGAGTTTCAAGGGAGAGGAGGCAAGGTTGGATGTACGAATGAATCATTATTACTAATGTTTTCACCTGAAGTTAAATTAATAATTGCATTGAGTTTGTCATTTCACATGATAGTTTTGTGTCATTTCACATGATAATTTCATTTTATTGGTTACATCTGGAAGGGCATCCGGTGTAAAATTTTGCCAAATCAATATGCGGACTACAATACAAATTTCCATACTGGATCGGTCAAGGCCCGGGTTAACAACGACCACCACCAGTACTGTTAGCCAACAGGGTGCTGGCAGAAATTGGGCTACTGTTGGCCGAAAAAGAGGGGGGAGACGTGTCCGGATGCAGGAGGAGAGGAGGAAAGTAAAGAGAGTGGAACTGAGGGTAGGAACTTTGGATGTTGGCAGTATGACTGGTAAGGGGAGAGAGTTAGCAGATATGATGGAGAGAAGGAAGGTTGATATATTGTGCGTGCAAGAGACTAAAAGGAAGAAGAGTAAGGCCAGGTGGATTGGAGGTGGATTCAAATTGTTCTATCATGGTGTGGATGGGAGGAGAAATGGGGTAGGAGTTATTCTGAAGGAACAGTATGTCAAGAGTGTTTTGGAGGTGAAAAGAGTGTTCGGCAGAGTATTGATTATGAAGCTGGAAATTGGAGGTGTGATGATGAATGTTGTTAGTGCATATGCACCACAAGTTAGGTGTGCAATGGGTGAGAAAGAAGATTTTTGGAGTGAGTTGGGTGAAGGGATGAACAGTGTACCCAAGGGACAGAAAATGGTGATTAGAGTGGATTTCAATGGGCATGTTGGTGAAGGGAACTGTGGAGGCGAGGAGGTGATGGGTAGGTATGGTGTCAAGGAGAGGAATGAGGAAGGTCAGAGGATAGTGGATTTTGCCAAACGGATGGACATGGCTGTGGTGAATACATATTTTAAGAAGAGGGAGGAACATAGGTTTACGTGCAAGAGTGGAAGAAGATGCACACAGGTAGATTACATCCTATCCAGAAGAATTGATCTGAAGGAAATTGAAGACTGCAAAGTGGTGGCAGGAGAAAGTGTAGTTAAGCAGCATAGGATGGTGATCTGCAGGATGACGTTGGAGATCAAGAAGAGGAAGAGAGTGAAGGCAGAGCCAAGGATCAAATGGTGGAAGCTGAAAAAGGAAGACTGCAAGATTGAGTTTAGGGAGGAGGTGAGACAGGCACTGGGTGGCAGTGAAAATTTACCAGACAGCTGGGAAACTACAGCAGATGTAATAAGGGTGACAGCAAGAAGGGTGCTTGGCGTGACATCTGGAAAGAGGAAGGAGGAAAAGGAAACCTGGTGGTGGAATGTGGAAATACAGGAGAGTATACAGAGGAAGAGGATGGCAAAGAAGAAGTGGGATAGTCAGAGAGATGCAGAAAGTAGACAAGAGTACAAGGAGATAAGGCACAAGGTGAAGGGAGAAGTGGCAAAAACTAAAGAAAAGGCGTATGATGAGTTGTATGAGAGGTTGGACACTAAGGATGGAGAAAGGACCTGTACCGACTGGCTAAACAGAGGGACTAAGCTGGGAAAGATGTGCAGCAGGTTAGGGTGATAAAGGATAAAGATGGAGACGTACTCACAAACGAGGAGAGTGTGTTGAGCAGATGGAAAGAGTACTTTGAGAGACTGATGAATGAAGATAACAAGAGAGAGAAGAGGTTGGATGATG
Organism: Erpetoichthys calabaricus; assembly: GCF_900747795.2. NCBI lineage: Eukaryota > Metazoa > Chordata > Cladistia > Polypteriformes > Polypteridae > Erpetoichthys > Erpetoichthys calabaricus. Next base: position 86,182,581 of record NC_041405.2, on the reverse strand, counting down.
TGGAGATAGTGAATCAGGAAGTGCAATGGATTAGCAAGGAGGAAGTAAGGACAGCTATGAAGAGGATGAAAAATGGAAAGAGTGCTGGTCCAGATGACATACCTATGGAAGAATGGAGGTGTATAGGAGAGATGGCAGTGGAGTTTTTAACCAGAATGTTTAATGGAATCTTGGAAAGTGAGAGGATGCCTGAGGAGTGGAGAAGAAGTGTACTGGTGCCGATATTTAAGAATAAGGGGGATGTGCAGGACTGCAGTAACTACAGGGGAATAAAATTGATGAGCCACAGCATGAAGTTATGGGAAAGAGTAATGGAAGCTAGGTTAAGAAGTGAGGTGATGATTAGTGAGCAGCAGCTTGGTTTTATGCCAAGAAAGAGCACCACAGATGCAATGTTTGCTCTGAGGATGTTGATGGAGAAGTTTAGAGAAGGCCAGAAGGAGTTGCATTGCGTCTTTATGTACCTGGAGAAAGCATATGACAGGGTGCCTCAAGAGGAGCTGTGGTATTGTATGAGGAAGTCGGAAGTGAGACCAGCTATGTTATATGGGTTGGAGATGGTGGCTGAGGATAGAGCTGCCAGGGAAGAGGAAAAGAGGAAGGCCTAAGCAAAGGTTTATGGATGTGGTGAGAGAGGACATGCAGGTGATGGGTGTAACAGAACAAGATGCAGAGGACAGAAAGATATGCCAGAAGATGATCCGCTGTGGCAACCCCTAACGGGAGCAGCCGAAAGAAGAAGAAGAGCACTCTTTTTTGAAGGTTAGAGAATTTAGAAATACACTGGAATCTAATCCAGTGCAATTACTGTATTTTCTACTTTGGACCCACTGTGATATACTGTGACTGCATTCTATCCTGAAAAAATAAATATAAAATAAATGGAGGATGAATGGCTGAATGGATGGATGAATGACAAGATTTGCGGTCTGTGTTGTTTTAATACGTAAGCAATTAATAGATGTGATTCAACACAGTTTTTGCTATTTTCAATTTCTACCTAAATTTGAATTGCATTATGAAGACCCAAAAACAGGGACAGAAGAGGAGGACACCAATCCATTACAAGGCATACTTAGGGATGCTAACACGGATACTAATCATTGTAATAGCATTGATTGTGAACACAGGAAGAACACTCTAGAAAAGTGGAAGAAAACCATACATAACAAATTACCGCTGAGAATTAAGCATTGTGAGATACTAACATTGTTGACTAAGCTGACATATTTTCTGAATAAATCATTTCTGTTTGGCTTAAGTATCACACTGTGAAAAAATATACCTAGCACAGAAGAGCATAAAGAAAGTTAAGAAAAATGGCAAATGTTTTGAGAAAATAAAAACAGTTCTGAATTAAGAAACTGTTGTATTTGTTTTTACCTCATGACCATTTTTAAACTTTGCAATGTAAAACAGTAACTGTTGTATCAACTTTTCTATTTTAAGACATTAATTTTATAATTGCTTAACATTGTGTTTAGATGTAATTTGAAACAATTTGTTCAAATACATGACTTATTTCAATGGTACAGGATGTGGAAATGTCCACTTGAAACTACTGTATAGTGTCCATAAACAGTGCAGTATGAAAATCTTTGACTGGCATGAATGCTGCTTTTAACCAATACATAAACTGATTTAATTTTCAATACCGCTTGAATCTAATTTGTTGTTCCATTGAGACAAAGTCAGTTTTTACAGGACTGGGCCAATGGACCAAACTAACCTTGAATTACATATCATACAATTAACATTTACTATTGATTTTTACTTTCACTATTAAATCAGAAGGCATACCACAACATTACACTAAGAATATTCAAATTTCTTAGGAGACACATCAGCCTGGAAATTAAATAAATAACTGAACAGTTTTATTCTTTCTTTTAATAATAACAGTTTAACAATAATACAGGTGTATCAAAATGAAAGTAAAGAAATAAAGATTCCATAAAGCTCAAGCATATTTTAACTAATTTTAGAAAAATGATAAAAATAATTGAAATTCTGATTTACTTATATCTCTGATTATGCATGTAATGTCTTTATACTACACAATTAAAATAGAAACTAAGCATATATTCCCAGTTTAATCTTTTCAGGATTTTTTATTCATTATTTTATCATTTAAAGTATGAAAATACAGAAAAAATTAGTAAGATCAAAGTACTGTTCATATTATTTCTTTCCACCTGTTATTCACTGATAAATGGGCCTTTATTTTCATAAACTTCATTGTGTTTATTCTTCTGGCACAATTTTGAATTTAATTTTTCGAGACTGCAACATGCCAAAAGTTATTGTCTTCATATAAGCTGTTAAGTCCTGTTTTGTCTGTTCAAGAACCTCACAATGAGTTGAGCAGGCAACAAGTTTTATGGTAACTTGGGTCCCTGAAGTAAAGTTATGGTGGTGAAGAAGGGGCCATGCATAGTCAAAAAGCCTGCCATCGACCATAAAACCAGTGGCTTAAGCGTTGTGAGGCAGTGCTTTCTGCAGGCTGTCACTTTGCAGGTTTGAAACAGTTCTTCAATAAAACAGCAAACCACAGTTAAATGTGATAAATCTTGATGCAGGATTGAGCTACCAGAATAATAATTTTTAGTTTAATTTTAACGTAAACATTTTACACATAGAAAATTCTCTTATTCTTTTTTTGGATATAATTACACTAATGCATGTCTACTATAAAACTGAGGTGACACTCATAGGACATAATACACATGAGCAGATTTAAACTTTACTGAACATGTTTAAGAAATTTACCCTTACTGCCTGATTTAACAAAAAAATTAAGCACATAATCAGAGATGAAGAAAAAACCTTAAGGGTTTTGTGTTCTCTTAACAGCTTTGTAACATTATTACATCTCAGTGGGTCATAAAGTCTTTCTATATTTCACAAATTCATTCTGTAGTGACTTGTGCTTTACCAATGTGAAATGAATTTCAGGGTACATTCTCAGATGCTGGTTCCATATATAAATTAAACTCCATTTTTGTAGTTTTTTCTTAAGTTACCTATAAAGAGATCTGTATGAATAACTTGTAATGTGATAACTTAGTTGCCTATTAAGAAATTCTTGTATTCTGTATTTTCAAACAACTGCTGGCTACATTTTTGTAATGTCAATAATATGAATTGTTTGTGATTAGCTAAAATGTATTGCATCTTAAACATACAGGTATAATGCTAATTATTTAACACACATCTCTTGTTTTTTTGTCTTTAACAAGTACCATACATCTTTATTTACATTTAGTTTATACTAGCTTTGTGTAAATGTAATATAATAGTGTTATGTGTTATTGAGACAAAACCAAATTAATGGTACACACCACACTGAACCTACAAGACATGTCCCATCCACTTTCTCTATAGGAAGCATCAGAAATGCACACTTTCTTTAACGTAATTGCATACAGACATGACAAGTAAGTAAAGAAATTTGGCTGTTAATCAGTGCACAAAAGAGAATGACAGTGCAATCTCATGGTCACTAATTATACCTGAGTTACATTGCAAGTGAAGTATTCCAACTAATGGTGTGGCTCCACTATTATATACGCATAGCAATAACAGTATTTCACTCTGCATTGGCAAAACTCATCACGAAATACATTAATACTTCCATTAGTACTGCTGCCTCAAAGCTAGGGTGGACATAACAATACACATAATACATCAAGTTCCCATTCTTCAAGCCTGTTCCACTCACCAGAACCAGCCTACAGGCACATCAAATAAAGGTTCATAATTCAACCAAATGCCAATGTTTCTTTGTATTATAGGATATTAAACCTATCTATCTATCTATCTATCTATCTATCTATCTATCTATCTATCTATCTATCTATCTATCTATCTATCTATCTATCTATCTATCTATCTATCTATCTATCTATCTATCTATCTATCTATCTATCTATCTATCTATCTATCTATCTATCTATCTATCTATCTTTAGAAGAAATATAAACGGTAACCCTTAATGACAAAACCCTTGTTTATATTCAAAATCTGTAGCTGGTTTAAAAGATTTTTTAATAAAAAGAAACATAACCTAAACACCTATTGCTAAGTTTGTTTACTGTATTTCAATTTTGGCACAGACTGTAGTGGGGAGTTCATCTCTCCTTGTATAGTGTAATGTTGAAGTACTCCTGAAAGGCACACATAAATAAGCAAATTGTATCTTTCCCAGCCAATAGACCTGCATGTCTTTGAACTATATAAGTGACCTTTTATAGCTATAAGAAATATGAAAGGGAAAAAAATCATAGGAAGAACATGCTAGGTCCCAAGTTGGCACAACTATTTCAGACCAAAACAACTGAATCTGTTTCTGGAAACAGTTTCTGGAATGTTACAAAGAACAAGTTATGTCATACAATGAAATCCAACAGATTATTAGTTCGCCTTTTGAAGCTTGGGAGAGATTTTGTAAAGGACTACAAAGGCAGATGCCAGAATAGTACAGTACATTTATATAATAAAATCCACAAAGTAGTTAACTATTGTAGAAGGAGATTAATGATAATTCAAGGATACAAATCCTAACTTGCACAACATACACATGAAACAGCTCAAGCACACAAATAAAGGTGTACTGTATGAATAACAGCATATGAGGGACCATCAGTACTATGAATTTTATGTTTTTTAAAAGTTTAGGACTTATCAACAACCCTCAATTTGAACGTTGCAGAGGGCAATTAATTTCTACTGTAGGCTAAGAGACGCCTAAGCAACTCTCTCCACAAAGGAAAACTTAGACAGAGTTCAGATTGAAGATTGAAGAAAGATGAAAATAACACTGACAACAGGTCTCCATTTAATTTGATTTAATTAACCAACTTTATCCATTTTTGTGAGCTGTAGTATCTCTCAGCAGGATTTTTAGGCATAAGGCAGAAATCAACAATGCTAGTCGAATAAAATTCACTTTGACTTTGACTGTAGGGAACACATCAACACTGAGCCAATGCAGAGTTCTGATTTACTCTAATATATGCAAATTAGGATGTATAAAGACAATGGAAAACCTGAAGAAAATCCAGGTGCATACTTAAAAATAGTGGTTCTTTAATGGCAACGTATGTTTCTTTACTGGATTGTGTGGTTCCTTGTGGTTCTTTAATGCCATTTATTGTTTTTTTACTGGAATGTATGGTTCCTCATAGAACCATTGCTTGGCAAAGCACAATTTCATTCTGAGAAGGGTTCTTTGTGCTTTGAAAAACTTCTTAATATGTAGAAAAACCTGAAATCATTACTATATGTAGGCTACCTAGCAGGACACTAAAAGATTAAGAAACCCAAACTTAACCTGTGTACTTTGATGCAGGAAGAGTCCTTTTAAAATCACAAACCATTGGTATTTCACAAATCTGTTACCATCTATTCATGGTTATTTACTGTATGGAGCCTATTATGGATGTAAATAAATAAAGGTTTTTCCTGGAACCATCATGTAGATGGGTTTTTTGAGAACCAAAAACAGTTCCCCTATGAAATCGCTCTATAGAAACACTCTGGCACCTTTGATTTTAAAAGTGTACAGTCATTGCTTGAACCATTTAATTTTTGAAAGGTTCTTTGCATATGAGTTGACTCTTTCTGCTTTGAAATATTTTCTAATATGTGGAAAAAAAATCTTTAATGTATGGTAGGCTACATAGCAGGACACTAAAAGATTACGAAAACTGGGACTTCAGTTGTGTTATTGTATGCAGCAATTATCCTTTTAAAATAATGACCTTTTGGTATTTCATTCTCTGAAGAACCACTCTGACATCTTAATTTATATGAGTGTGTGAAGCCTTAACTCTAAGTGAAACTACCAGTGGAAACTAACACATCTGTGAAGTACTCAAGAGGAAGAAACTAAGGAGCTTTGAAAATATTGTATTTAAATTAAAAATGTGTACATTTGTGACATTAGACAGAATTATTTTAAATAATAATTATAGGAAGCATGGTGTCCTGCAGTGGGCTGGCACCCTGCCCGGGATTGGTTCCTGCCTTGTGCCCTGTGTTGGCTGGGATAGGCTCCAGCAGACCCCCGTGACCCTGTGTTTGGATTCAGCGGGTTGGAAAATGGATGGATGGATGGATGGAAGCATGGTTTCAAGGCAAATAAAACAAATCCATTGCTGATTTTATTTAAAAGTGTGTTATAACAATAGGTTTAATATCCAGTTTAACATTATAATTCATCATACAGTTTATTTTACAGTGTAGCCATAGTTTCTACAGCAACAACACAACAATATAATACCTCAGCAAGAAAATGTATTGCAAGTTGCAACTGTAACATTGCAATGTCATTCCATTTGATCTTTTAAAGTAGTACATGGTTTATATTTTAATTACCCCTTTCTGCTTTCAGCTTTGCACTAATATTTTTTAGTATTAACAATCATTGTCAATTCATTTTTTAACAGACCTCAGTAGCCAAAAGAGGTGTTCTACTTAACTGAAGTAGGTTACATATGTTCTTAAAAAAAGCAAGAAACTGCCATTGCAAACATGGCTCTTCCCAACAATATCATTTGGCTAAAAGAAATAAAGTACAAAATAATTGAGGATAAAGGTATTTTTCAAGGAATTGTCCAACTGAAACTTTTCAACTAATGACAACTACTTGAGTGCAAACGAAACACATTAATATCTTCAATTTGGAGAGAAACTCTTTTCTCTCAATAAAATATATTAAATATGTTAAGTGAACATAAACAAGAAATACAATCTCCTTTCTTATCTTGCAATGTTATTAGCAACAGAAAAAGGGAAAACCACCAAAAAAAAAAAACACCTCACAACACTTTCTGATATCATTGAGAAGTGATACATTTTAATAAAAACAAGACAGAAAGGGACAGTTGTCTGACTCAACCTGCTAGAAAAGAGAAGAGATTAAAGAACTGGAAAAACATGAAAAAGAAATGAGAGAGGAAGCTGCATGCAAAACAATTCACACCCACCTAAAAATAAACTGAACTTCACCATGCTATCTCTGAATTGTTGAATTAGGGTAGTTGTTGATTAGTGATGCAGAGTGTTCCAAGAGGGAAAGATTAAATAATCATGATTTACAATTGGCCAAAGAGACAGAGAAAGGGGATCTCTAGCAGGAGGTCAGCAATACATTTGCACCGCTAGTAGCTGTGACAATTACCCTCTGCTGAAGTACATGGAGTAACAGGGTGGAAGAATCCAAAAGGAGGAGAACCTGAAGTGACAAGGTGACATGCACAGAAAGAATGAAAGAAATCTGGCCTCATAGGACCGGAGGGAGGCAACTGGGGGACACTGCCTGAACATGTGGAAAAAGTTCTGTGGTCTTTAAAGAACAGAAGTGGCAAAGCAGGTCTGGAGCCAAACCAGTTAAGTGGAACTTGCAGGGACCAGAAATAATCTATGTATAATAATGAACTGTGCATTCTGGTGATTGATGTTTTCTAACATGTAAATACCCACATCTAGACTAATTACAATTAAATACAATTGGCTTACCACCTACATTTAATGCCGAGTCATTAAAGAGGGGGTTATGGTGACACCATAACTGAAGAACAAAAAAGTAGGGTTGTGTTCCATATGAAGCCAAGAAGGGGGAGTCAGAGGAAAGCGAACCTAGCACTAAATGAGATTGAGGGTATGATACAGTATAAAGTCAGGTAGGGAGACATTCCATCCAACACACCAAGGTGAAATGCTTTACCGAGGACCTTCTTTGAATTCTGTAAAGAAAAGACTACTATAGATTTAATGTTTTTTGGGGGAACAGAGGGACCACAGACAGTGTAATATTAATACAGAGCAATATATTTGAGTTAATTCAAGAAAGTTTAAATTGAAAGGATATGTAGAGGGAGGAGGATAAGGAGAAAAAGTCTTTGGTGCCCATCAGTATAGTGAGGTGGCTATGGTCTGTAAGGTTATTTAGAGACATCCATTCCCAGGTTTCTCAGGGGCCCTGCCTGATGGGTGGTGGGAGGGGGAGAGAGCAAGTGACCCAATTGATTTAGAGAAAGGAAGGAATACTTATTCTGGTTGATTTTATAGCCAAAGCATATAGGGAAGGTTAGATGGGTCATTATCTGCATATAAAGATTTTTTTGTGGATATACTGTGTATAACTGTGAAGGTATATTGTCAGTTTTATAGATGGTCACAGCTGTTCAAGCATAAAAGAGATCATGGCCATATACATTGATGGATTAAAGAGGGAATTGGATATAGCAGAATTCAACATGTGGAAGGGAAGGCCAGGCCACTGCTTCCAATACACTGAAAACAATTCAGAGGACAACCCATTGGCTCATGGAGTCCTCTCAGAGCTCATCAAGTCCACAGCCTCCTTCAGTTTCAGTGAGACCCAAGAAGGAAAGCACTTCCAAGAAGGAATCTATAACTGGGAAGAGAGCAGTGGAATTGGGCTTATGGACATTGGAATAAATTTGTAAAAAGCAATTGTTGGCTTCATGAGGATTATTTGTAAGGAACTCCATCCTGGTTTTAATTTGTTGAAATTGAAGAGAAAGTGTCATGTTTCTTCAATGTAAGGGACAAAAAATTTATTTGGCTTAGAACAAGCAATACAGTGAAGACCTCAGGTGCAATGGACCTCAATCTCTGCTCTTAAGAACAACAAAGAATTCAGTTCTGCTCTATTGTTAGTAATGAGAGTCTTGTGCCTTGGTCAACCACAAGTTGGCAAGAAATTAATATTTATTAATTGAGATAAAACTTTTTAATTTAGGATCTTACAACTCACAAAACTGAGGATTCTGCAAAAGAGTTATATTGAGTTTCCTAGAAATTTGATTCTGTTCATCTGGACAAAGTTTTTAAGTGGGAGAAACTTAAAAACTTTGTCCAGATGAACAGAATCAAATTTCTAGGATTTCCTTACCTGGATTATTGAGCATGCATCGAGATATATTGAGTTTCCTTCATGATGCACATGGGTACAGAAAAGGAAGGTTTAAGTGTAAAATGGAACATCTATGGCTTCACAGGGAAACTAAGAGGAGGCAGGTATTGGCTACACAGGGGATTAGTGATTGGGTTGGTACTTGAACTATGGATAAAAGAATGAATAATCTTTAGCCATAGAAATGATTAATCAGAATTAATCAATTGAATTAAGATCAGCACTGAATTTTACAGCACACGTGGGTATAAAGGATCACCAAGCATTAGCATCAGCACCAGTAATCAGGTCATCATCCAGAAACTGAAGAATGTGATTGGTCATATTGTGACTGAATGAACCCTGAACTGGCATTATGCCATAAATTATAAAGAAAGCTACTCTTTTAACACAAATTTCAGACTGGGCATAATAGACAGCCCTCAGAATCACAACATAAGCCCAAAGGGCTTAAGCTGTAGAGAGGAACCTACAAGAATGACAACTCCACACCACACCTGAAGATACAGCAACCACAATATACTGTTTAGAAGTGACCCATGGAATGTTATGAGGTAGTAAGTAGGTTTCCTGCAGAGAAAAAATGTCTAACATAAGCTCAACTATACTTAATTGTGTCTAAAGTGTAGTTGGGGCTCAAATATTTCATGACTTTATGTTCAGGTTAGCTATATCCATTATCCAACCCGCTATGTCCTAACTACAGGGTCACGGGGGTCTGCTGGAGCCAATCCCAGCCAACACAGGGTGCAAGGCAGGAAAGAAACCCAGGGCAGGGTGCCAGCCCACTGCAGAAGTTAGCTATGTACATGTCAAAAATAAAAATAAGCAAATAGAACAAGCAGGTAGCAAAAAAAAAAAACTAAGTGCTAACATCTCCTCCACAATCTAATCATAATAGAAGTAGAGATGGCAGTGGAATTTTTAACCAGATTGTTTAATGGAATCTTGGAAAGTGAGAGGATGCCTGAGGAGTGGAGAAGAAGTGTACTGGTGCCAATATTTAAGAATAAGGGGGATGTGCAGGACTGCAGTAACTACAGGGGGATAAAATTGATGAGCCACAGCATGAAGTTATGTGAAAGAGTAGTGGAAGCTAGGTTAAGAAATGAGGTGATGATTAGTGAGCGGCAGTATGGTTTCATGCCAAGAAAGAGCACCACAGATGTAATGTTTGCTCTGAGGGTGTTGATGGAGAAGTTTAGAGAAGGCTAGAAGGAGTTGCATTGCGTCTTTGTGGACCTGGAGAAAGCATATAACAGGGTGCCTCGAGAGGAGTTGTGGTATTGTATGAGGAAGTCAGGAGTGGCAGAGAAGTATGTAAGAGTTGTACAGGATATGTACGAGGGAAGTGTGACTGTGGTGAGGTCTGCGGTAGGAGTGACGGATGCATTCAAGGTGGAGGTGAGATTACATTAGGGATCGGCTCTGAGCCCTTTTTTATTTGCAATGGTGATGGACAGGTTGACAGACGAGATTAGACAGGAGTCCCCGTGGACTATGATGTTTGCTGATGACATTGTGATCTGTAGTGAGAGTAGGGAGCAGGTTGAGGAGACCCTGGAGAGGTGGAGATATGCTCTAGAGAGGAGAGGAATGAAGGTAAGTAGGAACAATACAGAAAATATGTGTGTAAATGAGAGGGAGGTCAATGGAATGGTGAGGATGCAAGGAGTAGAGTTGGCGAAGGTGGATGAGTTTAAATACTTGGGATCAACAGTACAGAGTAATGGGGATTGTGGAAGAGAGGTGAAAAAGAGAATGCAGTCAGGGTGGAATGGGTGGAGAAGAGTGTCAGGAGTGATTTGTGACAGACGGATATCAGCAAGATTGAAAGGGAAGGTCTACAGGACGGTAGTGAGACCAGCTATGTTATATGGGTTGGAGACGGTGGCACTGGCCAGAAAGCAGGAGACAGAGCTGGAGGTGGCAGAGTTAAAGATGCTAAGATTTGCATTGGGTGTGACGAAGATGGACAGGATTAGAAATGAGTACATTAGAGGGTCAGCTCAAGTTGGACGGTTGGGAGACAAAGTCAGAGAGGTGAGATTGCGTTGGTTTGGAGTATATTCGAATTTGGATGCTAAGGATAGAGCTGCCAGGCAAGAGAAAAAAAGGAATGCCTAAGAGAAAATTTATGGATGTGGTGAGAGAAGACATGCAGGTGATGGGTGTAACAGAACAGAGGACAGAAAGATATGGAAGAAGATGATCCGATCATCCAAAGATGATCTTTTGTAGAATAGATTGACACTGTTATTTGATGCTGGTAAGATCTACTGGTGATTTTCATATATGAATTTTTAAATCAGAGCCTATGTATGTATGAAAATATCATGCCTTTTATAAATCCTGTGGCATTACCTGATACCTGCATTCTACATTGCAGCTGCTATGGGGAGAAAAGCACACAGTTATACTGAAATGAACAGCGATGGTGTGGTGCACCCTTCTAAAAGGCCATAGGGAATACTCTCTTTATACTTGAAATTTCAGTTTGTATTGTCAGCTTTGCTCCTGCAAGGTGGGAGCAAAATACAAAGTACAGTCTGAAGATATGTCATATATGATAAAAAGGAACATTTGTTTACATCTGCCATCATTGCCTTCTTTGTGTTAAATTGCAACGGTACCAGTCAAAATCACTTGAAATCGAAAAGAAACCCCTGCTTTCCCAGTCTTGGCTCTTGTCTGCAAAACCAGCTGACATAGGATTCACGCTTAAATGAAACAGAACAAAAAGATGTTAATATTTATTTTATTTTGCTTTTGCTTTGTGCTAGTGTTTTTTTTATTGTATTTTAGCTTTTGTTTTCCCCATGTTAAGTAGTTTAATTTTTTATGGTATTTTATTCAGCACACTAGCTTTTTACATTTTTGGTTTTATCTTAAATTTTGTTAGTAATTATAATCCTGTCTGCAACTAACAATGGGGTAAAGAGACTACAGAGTTTTCTTCCACACCAGGAGGTTTCCTTTTCACGTGTTCAAGCATATGCACAGTACTGACAAAGAATATTAAATCAACCTTGCATTTTCTGCATGTTATGGTTTTACCTTTTGCTTTTAGAAAATGTTCCCAAGCTTTGCTTTATTTTTAAATTTCTGTCAGATTAATTTTTCATCAACCTGTTCTCTAGAAAGAAAATTTCTTTAGGGTAACACTCATCTCCATTGCGCCTCTTTTCTCTTAGCTGATGGGAACAACTTCCTCCATTTCAGCATCTCTATATTTGCCCCTCTATTGACTGATCCCAGATTCATATGGGTGTAATGACTTTGAAAGCATGGAAGTCCACTGAGAAAGAAGGTTAGGTTATTAACCTGCTGGATGCTTGAGGCCCTTTAAAATGTTAAAGGAAAATTGACAATGGAAAGATTTCTTCATAATTTTTATTGTGGGCAATAATATTAAATAATATTTCAACATTAAAGTCATTTGGTTCCTGTCATGTGCACTTTACAAACTTCCTGTTTTATGTTTCTGTTAAATGGCTACACTGACCTTACTAAAAATTAGTACTTTTCTAGGCCTTACTTATTTATTTCTAATAAAAGTTGCATTATTTTATTGGAAGTCACATTACAGAGATTCATTTGTTATAAAATAAATCAAGTAAAGTTCATTGGCATATTAACTAATACTTTCACACATCCTGGACACATCAGGATATTAAACAACAATGATAGACTGAGGGTCATTTTTGAGATGTTTTCAGAATATTTCTTGTGGTTTTTTAGCTATTTTTCTTGGAAAAACAATTAGCATTACATTTATCTAAACTGATTTAATAGAACACACATTTTTGGAGATGATGTCACAGATCTTTTAAAGATCCCATTCTTTATACAGTACAGGGTGAGGAAAGAATAAACACAACACATTATAGCACATTTTAACTGACCAGCATTTCTTCTTCATATGATGAGAGAGAGCTGTTTTATATAATTATCGATTGTAACAGGTTACATAATTAAAAGAGGTTAACATACTTTTTGGCAATAACACTTTAAATAAGTACCTGTATGGATATAGTGGACAAATAAAAATGTCATCTAACTGTCTGCCAGCCTCATCTTTACTTTCACTTACAACTATCTGAATGACCCAATGAGCTGCCTTTGGATTGAACTGCAGGGTTAGAATTAGTCTCAGTGGTCAGTTTGCCAAAATGAATAAGCTTCAAAACAGACAAGCTCTTCCCTGACAAGGGGCTTTTGAGCTTGTTTCTGATAATATTAAACTCTCATGATTAATACTACTTAAAGTTAGCATGAGGGACATTTGCAATATTTTCTTAATATTGGGGAATCAGTATGGGTTGTAAAATTAGCCATATTTACAGATCATGCAAGAGAAAATTGCAAGATGCTTCCATTTTGGTTCAAGTGCATCCATTCTCTCAAAGCAGACTCTACCTCAACAGAGCGGCAGACCTCACACCTCTGGATGATGTCACTGGAAATTCTGTTTTTCTGAAAAGTTGAATGTCTTACTTTCTTTATGCCAGGTAAATGATTCAAAGACCAGAAAATTGTCACATAAATTTTCAATGATTTACACTTTGATTCATATTTAGAAATGTATGTGTTTTAACAGATTCGTTTTGCACCTGTCAGCATCAGCTAGAGGAGTTCCTGTTAACTTGTACTGACATCTGCTTTCAGGTAGAAGTGCGAACTGTACCACACCTACCATAAGTTCTTCATTACACCATCTAGTTTTGACTGCTCACTCAAGGGTTGTCAGATATAATGCTAGTCTTCAAATATAATTTAAATGTATTAAAAAAATCTTCTTCTTTGAAAAACGGAAATTAATATTTGAATATAAGGAAATTACTACTTTGCTTTGTTTAATGCTAAAACTGTTAAGTATCTATCACAGCTGGTAAATGCTGAATTTCCTTCCAATTAAAAACAATGAGAAATAACTGCCATAATTCTGCTTTTCCTTTTCATCCATCACATGGTTTCAAATGCAGTCTGTTTACTTGTTCGTTGCTAAATTGAGACATATTTCCTAAAACAGTAAGGCACCATGAAAAAAGTATTAAAAATAAAATTTATTTCATTGTTTCTATATATGTAATTTATGGAAAAATAGAAAATGAGTTTAGTTTGGTCCCATATGTCATCCTGGACCACCTGATCCTGCCCTCAGAATACAACTAGCATCCCACACTTCTAAGAATTAAGTCAGTCCCATGCATCCAATCTTTCATCCTCCAGTTCTATTTTTTTTCTTTTAAGGAATGATAGGACAAATAAAGAAAAACTAATTATTGACAGCTTGTTAATGTGTTTGAGTGATCACAAATGATTTAGTGTGGGTTACTTAAGTGCATTATATTTACAAAGAAAAAGTCATTAGGATATTTTGTGTGCTTAAAGAAACCTGATTTTTGAAGTGTGGTTTTCTAGTGCCACATCCATTTGAAGGCTATAGTTTTCATTTGCCTCTTTATTTGACTGTGCACAAGTCCTAAAAATGTTATGCTTTGCAGATGCACCATGAAAAACATAGAAAAAAATATTACTGATAATTATAAAAAAAAAAACACACACATACAATACATAATTACACATAGCATCAAGAATGTTTAAACTGTACTCAGGTACATTTAAATATTTACTTATTTTTAAAATAATATTTGAATCTTAATTTTGGACTAAAATTTACCCCTACCTCATTGTGAAATGGAGTGGAAATCTGCTGCAAAATACTGCCAATGTCTTGTGAGTTAGGTAAGAAGTAGTGACGACATCCGGTACAGATTACTTGTCTTGAATGAAATTAATGACACTTTTTCTCTAATCACTAGTAAAAGAATCCAAAGAAATCTGAGTTTCATGTCTCTGCAAACACCATCAGATATTATGGAAACATACCTAGTGTTACAAACTGAATTTCTTTCTCATCACAAAGCAGGTTCAACACATTCAATTTATTGATGGGCCTTTCTGCAAATATAAATTGAGAAGTTTGCCAGTTCTATAATTAAATATATCACACTGTGGAACAGAGCGATCATTTGTATTGGGGCAGGTGTTAAGAGTGTGGGCAGTGCAAAGTACTGTATGTCAATAAAGGAGTCACAATGGCAACCATTTATCATAAATATGGCACAACTCTGTTTTATATGCTAACTTTACCAGTGACCCCAAATGAGCACACAGATATTAGTTTGGCCTTGCATTCTTCACCTGTAGTAAGCGAAAAGTTTCTAGGTTATATGGCCAAATTAATGTTTCTTTTTATTTCTTTACTTACCTCACTTGCTTACATTAAAGATGACTTGTATTCCAACTGCTAAGTAGAAAATATAAACTCATTTGCACAGTTATGACAGAAAACCACCACATATTTTATCTTATTAGTTGTACATAAGTGCTTGCATACCACTTACAATATGTCCAAATGCTTCAAGGCCTTTTCACAAAAATCAATAAAAATGACCAATTTAATGTCTTTCTTCAAGACTAGAAGGTTGACAAATTGCAAGCTGTTCTGGGGAATTATTAAGCACGTTAGCAAGTATATTACTGCATTGGGCCATCTGAGACAGCAGTATGGTGATGTTTAGAAACTGAACTAAAGATACAGATTTAAGTGAAGTATTGGAAATGAATCAGCACACCAAATCCAATTTCATTATGGGTTGGGAGGTGGAGTTGTGTTAAAAACTGGAACTGATGTTAACGATGAGAGGAAAGAACCTGTTATAGCACTGACAAGAAGATAGTGGTGTTCCAATCAATTTAAACTGGCCAGTTTACATTACAGAAGACTTGCTCTGTGATAGGCTGATCAAAGAACATGTTTTTTCACTCTCTATTTTTCTAAGGTCTACGGTAATTTAGTTGTAGTGCTTCTTTATGTGAGGTACTGTGGTAGTTGAGCCTGCACAGCTGTCTTTTTTAGGTGTGTTTACATAGAAAGGTCAAAGCACTTATTACAATAGCACATGTCTGTCTATCTGTCTGCCTGCCTCTTTGTCTGTCTGTCCAAATGAAACAACTCATCCCCAGTGGCCAATTTTGTTGAAATGTGGCACACTTATTCTATATGGAAATTTCAATTTCCATTAATATATCTTGAACGAATCATGCTATACAAAGTTTTGAAATTTCAAAATTCCCTATTGAAAAGCATTGGTGAATCTGCTAACTCACCTGTCATCTGAGAAATGTTTGAGATGACTTTAATTATAAATTAATTGCTGTTTTAATTTTACCTTGACAGCAGTTACACCGGCTTGTATATTTTGCATGTTTTCCTCTTTTTCACCTTACATTGGCCGTTAATGACTGCAAACAGATCTCCAATAAAGTTAATGAAACTCTAGCCAACTAACTGTGTGGGTAGAAAGCTACTCGCTGTCAAGAGCTGCTTTCATAGGCAGCTGGGCTGGTGGGAATTTGCTGTTGGCATAATGTTTCTACTTTATGAAATCTTCATCCTAGCAGCTTTAGGAGATAGAATTCAACCAGTACATCAGTATCTCACTCCTTCTGATGCTAAAAGCCTTAAATTGAAATTAAAGGATCTTCCTAACCTTAAAAGTATAAAATGCAAGCAAGGAAAGCAAAAGCTAATCTAGATATGAATAAAGTACACTGTGGCATGTAAGTCATTATGCACAAAGTAAATAAATGTTGACTCAGTATTTACACACTAAACCAACCTCACAACTCCATTATCTGCATATTATAATGATTCTCTATTTTACTGAAACTATAATATACCGGGGTGACCAGATGACTCAGTGACTGAAGAATATAAAAATGTCCTGTTTTTAAAAGGCTACCCACCTAGTAAAGTTTTTCAGTGCTGCCGACATTGCTTCACTGAAATAAACAGTGTCACAATATATTTACAAAAGCACAAACGAAACTCCAAGGGGGAACCCTGGTTGATTAACAGCATGCATTATATTTGAACAGCATCATGAGGACGAATAAGAAGCACACAAAAACAAGGAGAAACAGCATTTATTTGTTTGATGATGACGAGATAAATGATGATGATGAGATAACACAAGCATTAAACAAGTGAGGATGGGCTTTATGCATGGGCATACATGCTACAGAAGTGTCCTCTGAGACTCTGAATATCTGGTTACCTTGTACTTTACCATCAGTGTCACATTTATTTAATATCCATAATGGTGAGTTGCTGTAATAAAACGTGCCTTTCACTTCTGCTATTCCCTAACATTTGTCATAACCTAATAGCTTTGCAATTCTAATTTCATGGAAATTTTGGTGGCCACACATGTTCAAGCACAGAAAGAATTAATTTGAGATGATTTTTTTTTCATTATCTATGTTATGTCAATTGCCAATTGATAATTGTGGTGTGTGTTATTTATTACAAATGTGAAATACAGTGTGTAATTTTAGCCCACAATACCTGTGAAGTCAGTCACATAACACCCCAACATCATGTAACACCCAAAATGTTAATCATGAAACACTCATCAAATGCCTGGTCACACTATGGTTAAGATTAGGGTTGTGGAAGGGTTATCTGACTTTCTGACTCTATCTGAGGGCATTTCATGACTGATGTATTGGCCATTCCATGATACTGTGGGTGTTACATAATCTACATCATACATATTGCTGGCTGCAGTTAGACCCATTTCTGGTAGAGTGAGAGTGGTCCCTGTAATGGACTGCCCTGGCCTGTTTTCAGCCTTTTGCCCAGTCCCAATGTGATATCATCTTGCCCCCACAACCCTGAAATGGACTGAGAAGATTCTAGGACCTGTCTATTGAACTCAGTCCATTGAGGGCCACAGTGTCCGCACAGCCCTCAAATGCATCTAAATGTTATGCCATGCATACATTTTCTAATTTGTTTTTGTTGCAAACTTATGTAAACAGAGAGTAGCAAAGCAGATTTTACCAGAGAGAGAGGAGACTGGAATAAGACTTTACATTAACGAAAGGGGAGCAATAAGCAGAGAGAAAAAGGATCAGAGGAGTCCTCCTGTGTGATTACACAAAAGACACATTAATGAATTCAGACCTTTTTATTTTGTCGTCTAATTAAAACAGACACTGTTTGTCTGAGTTTTAATGGTAACCAAATTTGTGTTTAGTACAGCAGCTCGGAGTTTTAAATAGAAAAAGAAAAGATGAAGAAGTTGAAACTGCTGCATAGTAAACAGTAGGCTTGCAAGTTTAAAAGCAAAATTTGTCTATTTTACTTGTAAGCTTGCTAAGCATGTTAGCCTTGTATCTTCTTAATAAACATCTTATAAACATTTCATAGCTTTGTGGATTTCTTTAAAGGTTTGTAGCGTGTTTGCTATCTGTTTGTGTGAGTTGTACAGTATTGGTTTTGGCAAGAAAAAAGTACTGCAAATGGTAATTCATATTTATAATTTCACCTCAAGAATTAAGAATGTCTAGATGGTACAAATATAATAAGTGTACATTTAAACATCAAAAAAGCTGTAGTGCTACAAATGATTAAAATTATTCAAATTATGAGTGCATGGATATTTACATTTTTGCAGTTTTTAACTGCCAAATCAATTAATTGAATCAATGTGTGAGAATTTATAGCTTGTTTTAGACAAATGGTGAAAACTACTTTTTTAAATTAAGCTTTGTTGAAGATAAGTACATTACAGAAGAAAATAAAGAATTTGACAGCTTGTATTTTTGAGAAGCGTTCTAGGTACTTTTATGCCATATGTATTATGGATAAATATTTTCTGTACATGTTTTATTAGTTAAAAAGTATATATTTTAAGGTAATTTTATTTACTTTAGTATTTTTGTGGTCACTGAACTGTCATCCTACAGGATTTAATTTTGCAAATAAAAATGTAAACATGCAAAATCTGTGGTCTATGTATTTTTATAATTAAAGTGAACACTTTAATATAGAAATTTTAGGCATCTACTTATGCAGGCGCTTAGTGTAACAAGTTGTTTAAAGGGATAAAGGAAAAAAATCTGACTCAGTGTCAAAATTGGACAATTTAGAAAAATGAAATTGGTTATCGGTATCAGCCCTAAAAACCTGATTGGAGAATTCGACAGTGAGTTTAGGGTAAAAGTCATTTATGATTTGTGATGAGAAGATAAGCAGAATGCTTTTCATTTTCAGTTTCAAAAGGAGAAAGGAATCAATGGAGCAGTCTTCAGGAGAGATTTCTCAGAGGGCTTTGAAAATTCATCCAGATGATTTTTATTATCTTATGAAGAATGTACAGATATCAGCATCAGATTTAATATGGAGTTAAAACAAAAATTTGACAGCCAAAGCAAAAATCAAGAAGGATCAATTTATAGTGTTTAACTTGTGAATAAAGAATAACATTAATCATTTATACATTTATACATGAGAAAACAGAGCAGTTAGGGAAATTTTGTTCAGAAATTTAATTTAGAAAAAAAACATCGAGAAGTGATGACTCTTTAGTAAGGAAGCATACATTTATAAGACAAACACATATATACTATTTAAGAAAGAGTAAATTGGATATGAGGAAATAAAGCTAAAGACAAATCAATTTGCATGCACATTCAAACATTACTTATTACTGCCCCTAATACTTTATTTTTTAACTACATATGCATGTAGGATCTTTTTTTCCGTAACTTCAGACTTTCCAGACTTTGGAATGACCACTCTACATTGATTACATCAGCTGATTCAATTCATTCTTTTAAAACTTGCAAGCTTTTGAGGTGGTCCAGGCTCCTTGTTCAGGCAACATGTAATCCATATTTATAATTGCACCTCAAGAATTATGCCTTGTCTGAAGAAGGGGCCTGGGTTGCCTCGAAAGGTTGCATAGTGTAATCTTTTTAGTTAGCCAATAAAAGGTATCATTTTGCTTGACTTTTCATTGCTTCCATATTGGCTAACATGGCACAACACCCTAGTAAAAAACAACTTAAAAATTAAATCTGGGCAGTAAGGCATTTAGCTTAACTAAACACTCTGCCCCTTCTTTCAGTTTACCTCAATGTTCAGATGATCAGGATATTTTTTGCGTGTGTTATATCACAAATTATTTTATTTGTTCAGGCTTTTCATCATGTATTTAATTTAGTATTTTACTCTGGTTGATTTTCTTTTATTCTATTTATTTCTTTGTATATTGTGTATTTTTCTGTTTTTAGTGCTCAATGCAGATATTAGCTTCATCCAATGTTATATATACCCTGTTGTTTTTTGTGAGACTCTGGGAAAGGTGCTATATAAATACAAATTATTATTATTATTATTATTGATAGTAGTAGTAGGCGGCACGGTGGCGCAGTGGGTAGCGCTGCTGCCTCGCAGTTGGGAGACCTGGGGACCCGGGTTCGCTTCCCGGGTCCTCCCTGCGTGGAGTTTGCATGTTCTCCCCGTGTCTGCGTGGGTTTCCTCCGGGCGCTCCGGTTTCCTCCCACAGTCCAAAGACATGCAGGTTAGGTGGATTGGCGATTCTAAATTGGCCCTAGTGTGTGCATGGTGTGTGGGTGTGTTTGTGTGTGTCCTGCGGTGGGTTGGCACCCTGCCCAGGATTGGTTCCCTGCCTTGTGCCCTGTGTTGGCTGGGATTGGCTCCAGCAGACCCCCGTGACCCTGTGTTCGGATTCAGCGGGTTGGAGAATGGATGGATGGATAGTAGTAGTAGTATTACAGTGGCTGTTGAGGTACATAAACAACAGAAAATAGTCACTGTTCTACAAGAAATTATGTGGCTCATTATAAAGTCCTTGTGCAATTTTAAATTATCATATCTTCAGTTGTATGTATGATAAAATGAATCTGTAAAGATCACTGTGAAACATGATTCATCTTTTTTGTTGTAGTTCAATAAAAATTGTAACAGTTTATTAATTTTTAATTAATTTGTTCATTATTCTGTTCTCAGAATTAAGATCGACGAATTACTTCAATAGAAGAGAAAATAAAGTGTATCTTGTGGTTGGCCAAGCTAAAATTGGTCATTCTGTTCCAAAGAAAATTTAGATTGCAATACAAGAAAGATGCACCGCATAACTAAACCACCCTCTTTAGATGAATTGTAGATTAGGATAACTAATGTGATTCAGGGTATTGCTGAAAAAATACTGCAAAATGTATCTGGAAAACTTTAGAAATACATCAGGGTTGGAATACATGATGATGGTGTACATGTTGAAAATTAACAGCCTCAACAATACATCTTTGTAAAAGCATAATACATTCTTTCACTTACCCTTTCAAAAGATTCATTTAATCTTGTATATACCTGACTTGTAATTAACTTTATAATGGAGTTTATAATGACCCTATGCTAGACAATTGCTGAAGAATGAATCATATACAGTAAAGTTAAATAAGGAAAACAAAACAACGGCTAAAAGTTTTGAAAGAGCTAAATATAATGCAAAAAATAAAGAGACTTGTTATTGAAGCAGAATTTCTGAGTACAGTCTAGACATTAGTTCTAGACATGTCATGGAAGAATTTTAGATTAAGTAAAAACCTGAAACAAAGATTCTTGAATTTTACAGGTGCCATGATACTCAGTTTTTACAAAACAATATTACCAGGCAATTAATTATAAAATGACATAACTTACTATATGCCATTATTAATATACAGTATGAAAATCAAACTTTTATAATGAAAGTTTCTTTGTAATACCATAATATATGTTTTTTAGCAAATTGTTCCATATGAAAGATGTAATCAGCATTTTTAAATTCTGTTCAGATAACATGAATTTATTGGTTAAATAAAATTTGTTGTATCAAGACACCTTGTCTACATTACACTTACAGTAACTAATTTGCCCCATGTTAGATTAAGCACTTTGAAATAAATTTAAAATAAGATTGTACAATCATTTGGTGAATTTTGACATGTAACTGGATTACATTCTTCCAACAAATTATATTAAGAGTACCAACCCCAATTATTTGTTAACAATGTCTTGATGCCACACATACCCCAGATGTTTATATTTTGGTAAATGAGAAGGGATTTAACCTGACCAACCAAAGAAAAAAGAGGTGTAGTCTTAGTGGCTATCTTTTTATTGAAGGTGAAATCATTCTTTGTGCAGCCATATAACTGCTGATTATTAGACATAATTCTTTGTTAGTTTTCAGGGTGCTCAATTCCAGCAAATATGTCAAGGCAGACATAGACATCCTGTTATACCTTCATAATGAGCAACATCAATTTATTCAAGGCAGTTCTGGTTTTCAGCTGGTACAAGATTATTCTTTGCTTTTATGCACCCTACTCCATTTATAGTCTTATAGTATTATCCTTTATAGTACTGCAAGAGTTCTTCCTTGGTAGGGTGGAGAAAGGTCTATAACCAAAATTGCTTAGAGCAGCAGTTCTCAAACTGTGGGGCGTGCCCCTTAACAAAAAAGGGGGCACGAAGATGTGAAAAAAAGAAAGCAAGAATCAAAAATATGAAAAATACATTTGTTGAAACCAAAACAAATTAACTTAAATTACATTCTGATACTAGAAAAATAAATATAGAGTTAGATAAATGTTGATAAAAGTTAAGTAGTAATAATAAAATATGCATCTATGATATATCATTAATTAAAAAAGAACAAATTGGTATTAGTGGGCTCCTTTCAAAAAAACATTAAGGGGGCACGATTAAAACTGTTATGAAAACTCAGGTCGCATATACTTAAAGGTTGAGAAACGCTGGCTTAGAGCAGGAAAACATACCCCAGGACATGGATAAGACTTGTAAGTTCAATGTTTAGAGTCATATTTTTGTTGGGCAATGCATACAAAAGGTTATTTTCTCCTTTGCCTGGCAAATGAAAATAACATTAGTGATATCGGTGGAATCCACTGGATTAACTACATTTTCCTTCTGTAAAGTTAATCAGTTTTTTAAAAAATCACTTATATTATCAGTGATTATTATACACTTAAATAATCTGCACTGATTTCAATAGCACAGTTTTGGAATTTTTTTTTAGGTTTAACAGAAATCTTTTTTTTAACTAATCTACACCTTTTCATTGTGTTTTCAATTTGTATTGTCAGTGTGCAATAGGTTTTTAGTATTATTTATTTATTTATTTATTCATTTAACAGCTTTTATGTATAATCACAAGGCACGTTTAAGCCAGATGAACAATAAAATGCTTTTCTAAAGTCTTATTTTTTCTAAGATATGTGAGGTTAAACCAGTGTAATGTAGAGTTTTTTTTTGTTTTCCCTATACAGTTTTTGCAAAATTGGATATCCTTTCAGGAAATTGTGTGTAAGCAGTTCTGAAAAACTGCAAAAGAGCTGCTGATTCTGCTGTTTAAACTGTAAAAAACATCTGTTTGGTGTTTGTGTATGCTAAAATTGTGGCAGTCATTATGATATAAACTCTTGCTGATGTTCTTTCTTTTCAGCATCTGGCTTTGACACTTGTCCTTATTGCTACCTTGACTAAGTTATTCCTCTGGACCATTGAACAAGACCTCAGAGTGGGTAAAATTGTACAGTACACAGTAATAGAAACAATTAGAACATCATTAGACCAGATTCCAGTGCTAAGTATGGTATAACATGCAGTAATGCTGCATGCCCTATAGGGAAAGTAACTAGTTGGACTAGGTTAGCCCCACTTTAAACTGGTTGTCTGTTCTTAGAAAACACGTTTTAGATTTTTGAAGTTGGTGGAGTTTTTTTTTCCATTTGTTGTAAACACCTGGGGCCTCATGTATAAACGGTGCGTATGCACAGAAATGTTGCGTACGAACGTTTCCACGCTCAAATCGCGATGTATAAAACCTAAACTTGGCGTAAAGCCACGCACATTTCCATGGTACCTCATACCGTGGCGTACGCAATTTCTCCGCTTGGTTTTGCAGACTGGCGGCACCCAGCATCAAAGCAGTGCTACTGTTCCTGTGTGGTCACCCTTTCTTTCTTAGATCCACATTCCTGACGCGGCTTTATAAATACACTGAAACTAACTGCATATTGTTTATTAGTGTAATGCATCTGATTGTAATTAACCTGCAGCAATATAATGGTCCAGGGAATAGCCATAGTATTCCAAATACCATAACTGCTTTAGCGTTGTAACTCTCACTGCATCTTCTTCTTCTTTCAGCTGCTCCCATTAAGGGTTGCCACAGCAGATCATCTTTTTCCATATTACTCTCACTGCACCACTTGGAGTATTTATACCACTGTATCTGAGTGGGGAATCACATCAGCAGCTGATTGGAAAGAGAATTATCGGTATACAGCATGAAGCAGACACTGCCTCAGCAACGGCAAAATGCTTCAGAGACTTCCCTGTACGGACTTCGCAGTTTAGAAAAAGTTTCATCCCAAGAACTATAAACGCACTCAATCAGTCCATCAAGTGCTCCTTGTAGAACTGTTTGTACTTATAAGTACAATGACCTCACTGTAAACTTGCACTACAGTTATAATATTGCACAACCTGCGCCACTTTATAAAGAGCGTATTTACATATGATGACGATATCATTTTTAAGATGAAATGCAGCAAAATATGTTGATTATATTATACAGATAAAACTTTAACTTCATTTAAATAATCTGTATTGTTAATAATTAAACATGTGAGGACACGGTGCCGCAGCGCTAGCTAGTTCAGGGATTGTTCCTGCATTGCGTTGTATTCTTGCTGGTGCTGACGCAACACTGGAAGGACAGATGGATAGAGTAATTAAACATGTACTACGAAGATATTTCAATGTTCCTTAAAAGTTTTGAAGAATCGGCGTTCTAAGCTTACAAATGGCTTCACGTCTATTACATAGCTGATTGTGTGGCGATTGGGTATTTGGAGAAAGAAAAGTAAGGACAGGAATTGGAGGTTAGTACATTTGAAAGAGACAGTACTTCTGTAATAAATTATTTCATCGACGGTCGCGCATGGCGCAGCAAGCCTCTTGCGTGAGACATGAACAAGCACTGTGCCACCGTGTTCCCATGTTTAATAACATGCTTTCATTCCTATCATCATGAAAAAGATATACATCTCAGTATTTTAATTATTCAGAGAGCTGTAATATCATGAATGTAATGGATTATGTGTCCTGTCGGAGAAAGAGAAAGCCCGTTTAAGAAGCAGGTAGTGATTCACACACATAGAGCACATAGAAGATCAAATACAGAACAAAGCATTTAACGTGTTACTTTAGTTACAATGGGATTTGAGAAACTAGTAAATTAAATGATTTTAAGATGAAGTTTATGATGTTCTACTTTAATGGCAAAATAAACTATGTGATTAAAGTGGATATTTCGAGATTAAAGTTGACATTTCATGCTTTTTTCCCCACTGTGTGCCTATTTTTTTTTGTCTGTACCCTAATACGCTTTCATATGACACTCAGACAGTGGGCTACGACTCGCCTTTTCACGGCGACTTTGATATGTGATTTCTTTTTTATTTCGGGCACTGTGCGACTTTGTGAACTTGAGCTTTCGAGTTTCTCCTACACTCTGTCACTCGATCAACTTCCTTTTGTTGATTATACCACTGTTTAAACCAACAAATAGTACGTTTTTCCTTTGCCTCCACTTGGTATTCGCTGAAATTCTTATATTTCCCCCCGTGCTTTTCCCATTGTCTTTTCACAGAAGGCTATTTATATTGATTTGCATATTCAATGAGGCGTAATTCTGGGAGGAGTTGGGGCAGGACAGAAGGCGCATGCACGTGCGTTACTTTTCACGCTGATTGGGATTTATGTAGCGGAAGAACGTGGAAGTTTGCGTACGTACAGATTGCTGCATCTGGATTTTTCTGTGCGTATGCACATTCCCACTTTTGTGCTTACGCCATGTTATAGTGTGAGTTCTACGCACGACGTTATACATGAGGCCCCTGTTCATTTAATGAAAGTTAACTAGTCAGAAGTCTACATGTGTAACAAAGCCTTTTGTTTACGAGATGTGAAAACAATGAAATTATTAAACAAGTCAACAAAACCTATATAAATGATATTAAATTATGTCTATCTGTTTGTTACCATATCACACACTAATAACTAAATGTGTTTTAATTAAATGTTGAGGAAATTTGTAAGACAAGTCTAATGTACAGTTTACTTATTTCCTGATGAAACTTGAAGATGGCACCTTGGGAACAGACAGTGAATTATTTCTTCCCATTGATCTTTGTAATGTTATGGGTAGGATAGAATAATAGGTTTTCCATTTGTACTCTAGTGCCTTTAAGATTATGATACAATGTACAGATTAGCTGTGGAAAAACTCTATACTAACCTCAAATAAACCAGCACTAAAATGTGACAGATGCAAAAATTTTAATATGTTGTGATAAGATAAATCAATATTCCTTTCCCAAATTCCCATAATACTATTTGATTACCCTTTATAGTTCAAATTCCACCAATTAAACATTACCAAGTGCTTTGTTGTAATTAATAGAAAAGCACAAAAAGAATTATCTAATCATCAAGAACTGTTCATGGATAATACATTTTTATAACCAGTCCTGATCAAAATCTCAAATCAATCAGAAAATTGCCCCTGTGTCTTTGTATCAAACATAAGTATTATTTGGTGAGGGATATTAGTTGCAGATATAAGAATCATATTTATTGCACACATACAAGGAATTGGACTCTAGTTTTGGTTATATAAAGTTGCCTAATCAACATACATCCATCCATCCATCCATTTTCCAACCCGCTGAATCCGAACACAGGGTCACGAGGGTCTGCTGGAGCCAATCCCAGCCAACACAGGGCACAAGGCAGGGAACCAATCCCGGACAGGGCGTCAACCCACCGCAGATCAACATACACCCAACTGTTAATCACAACCTGAGGTAAAAAAACAAGACAGAGAATGTAAATATACATATGCATACAAAGTGCAGAGTGCAACTTCGTGCAAGAAATGCTGCAATAAACACTGAAATACAAGTATTAACAATATGTAAACAGAATTGCAAGACCCTGGGAGGCTTGGGGTAGAGATGCCCAGACTGATTAAGCTGAATTAATCATTTGTGAGCTTGATTGCCCCTGGGAAACATTTTTCTTATATCTGCTTTTTTTTTTGGTGTACATTAATCTATAACTCCTCGCCGATGGAAGAAGTTGTAGTTTGGATTGGTCAGTATGGCTAAGTCAACAATTAAACTTCAAATTCTTACTATGAAAGCCTGTGAACTGCAAAATTTCAATGGGAACACCCTGTCTTAATCCAATAAATCTCTGGAGTATGATTAAATGATTTATCATTGTTGCTTTCATAGACCAATATATTGTTGGTATAATTGACAGTTTGTTGGTCAAAATATTTTAACAGCAAGGGAAGAGACACAAAATGTACAGCCTGAGAAATACAAGCTCTATCAAATTAGATTGTACCCTTTGCTTTTAGAAAGTTAGCTACCTATAATGTCACTTCTGGTGGAGGGAATTACATATGAAGTGTGAAGAAAGGATAGGCGTAGACATAGATCAGTAATGGCAGAACCACACAAATCTAAATGTATCTTTGTGAAAATTCTTTGTCAATATATGTGAGTCAATATATAGAAGCATTCAATGCTTTTAATAGGACATATTTGGTAGGTTAAAGGGCTGGACTTGAGCCCTCCGAAACTTTTTTTTTTTAAATCACAAGAAAGATTACATTAGAAAATTACTAAACAGACTTTCAATCATCAGAACAAGTGTCAAGGATGAATGATAGAATGCTTCAATTGTAAAAAAAATAACATTAACTTCTAAAATACTGAAAATATTCCTTAGCTGTGGTCCTTCCAGAAGTTTCATGTTTCTCCAGAAACTCTCTTAACTAAGGTTTTTTGTTTTCCTCTCCTCTGTTACCAACTGCTTGTATCTTTTATTAACTTAACTAAATCTGCATTTATAAGAATCAAGGGAGATATTTACATTTTAGTGGACTAGATCCTCTTAGGAACAAAAGTATCTGTTGCTACTTGATTAATAAACTGGATCACATTTTTAATCAGTCTTTTCAATAAACAGGTGCAGAGTTCTCAGATGCATGTACTAAATCAAAATTATCTGGATTAGTTCCTATGTCAAACTCAGCTACTTTAGGATTTTATCTTCATCTTTGATATTCATAGTTAACTATTTTTTTGGCAATTAGATCATCAGTGACCCAGAGGTATTGACTAGATATGGTAGAATTAAGGCAGCTAACAACAAGATTAAAGGATAATTTCATTATTATAAACCTAACCATCAGAGAACTAGAAGACAAGGTCTTACATAAAAAGGACAGTAGCCTATGAAGAAAAACAAAAATAAATAAATAAATAAAGGAGAAGAGAAGGATGTTTTCAATAGCACATACATTAAGATCAAAATCCATACAAGTTAAATAAAAGACAGATCATTAGGCAAAAGCATAGTCAGAGGATGCAAAAGAGATCAAAAACCCATAAATACAGAGACAGAGAAGGGCACTGAAACTAAGACATGAAAGAACCAGTGACTGAGTACTGAATAATGGTCAGGGGTCTTTCTAAATAATGAGGCAGATGATCTTAAAAGCACCTCATGGGCTTGTCATGTAATTTTAGCACACATACTGTAAGCAGCTAACAATGGAATGTAGGAATGTGTTTGACTAGTAATTCTTACTGATCATGGTGCTGGGGATTGGAGATGTGTTGCATCTTTTCCAGACATGCAAGTAAGAATTGCAATATGTTCTGTAAACATGACAATCAACTTGACCTTGAATGAAGACAATCTATATTTGAACATTTTATATCCTCTCAAAATTTTCTATGGACACTCCAGTTTATTTCCTATCACTTCCAGTAGACATATTAGGTGAATTGGAAAATTTTAATTTTCCCAGTGTGAGCTTGTCCATGAGCATTTTTTTTTTTGTTTTGTTTTGTTTTGTTTTTTTACTTTTTTTCATTTTTCCTTCTTTGTTTCATATATTGCTGGTAGGGAAAGCCTTGTCAAATTGAACACAGATAAATGTTGTGTAAAGTGATTCTAGTGATCATTTGTCTTACAGTATGTGAGTATATTTCATAATTCATTGCTGTATTGGGTTCACAGTTGGATAAGTAGATATGAGGATAGAATGAAGAATGGATGATGTTCAGAGCTAGTTGCTTGCCATACAGTATGGTCTCCAAGAAAATAAACTTAATATTGGGGATCTTGTCTATAATTCTTTGATTCAAACTTACCTGTTCAGTCAACGAACCAAACCTTTTGTCTCACCCAAAACATATCTGTCATTACCAAATAGCTTTCAACATATGCATTCAGGACAGCATTACTCATTTTTATTTCCATTTATTTTTTATATTTTTTTTATTTTCCAACAGACATCACTCTGTCACCTTTTTGTTTGTTCATTTTACTATGGGCACTGCCATTTAGTGTGGTTGTTTCATGGGACCACAACTTTGGAGCTATTGACACAGCTCTTTGCAGGGAAAGTGATGCACACATTGTTCAACACCTGACATCATCATGACATCATGATTCTAAAGATGGCTCCATGGAGTAGCATTCTAAAATTAGGAGCATTGCAAATGACTAGCACCAGAGAAATGAAACAAAAAAATCAAATAAATACTTTAGTTTTGATTTTTTTTTTTTTGGTTCAACTTTGTAATTCCGGTGAATGACCAAATGAATTCTGCATTTCTGTCCTTGCTAACTAAAAGACAGTGCATTTGTTTTTCTCTTAAATAAAACTTCCTTTGATCTCTGATACTAACATCAAATTATGTCCAATAGGTCCAATATGCTTTATTGAATGCAAGGATATGAGAAACAAGTCACCCTTCTAGCATTTTTCTTATTTAGCGATTTGGAGAATGGAATATCCCTCTGCCATATGGTATAATCTTCTATTGTTTTGCTTCAAAGAACCTACTACAGATTCTATTCTCCATGTACAATATATACATTTTGTTAATTTAATGTACACAGACATGAAATACAACTTTTATAAACCTATATACTTGGACACCATATTATCTTACAAAAACTAAGCAAATGTGGTTTACAGTACTTTAAATCTTGCATTTTTCTTAATTACAATGAATATACTATATACTATAGCTCATTTTCCTGCACGATCTGGTGTTTATTTTACTTAAACATCTACTTTTTACATCTTTGTTAAGAGAGACACTGGAGTAAAATGAAGGTTGTGAAGTTAACTGGCAATCAGGTAACACAGACATCGAGTTGGTAGGAGAATATGTGGCAGATATTGAGACAGATGTATTGATTGCTCAGTGATTTTGTTACAATTTCTCTCTTTGACATAATTTAAAGGCATTTCTGTAATTTTATCCTATGTATTACATTCCCACCTTCCAATATTGTGTGTTCAGATGAGAGTACCAACAGCTCAAGCCTATATGAAGCCCTAGATGAGTTGGGGGGAGGGGGTGTTTGTACACCCATATAGTTACCAGTAACTAGTTAGTTATAGTGTTGCCCCTCAAGGAGTTGATGGAAGGGAGAAGGCTAAATGTTACATTGCACACATCATTTGAGTTACATAAATGGTGTCCCTCAGCATCCATAGTGTGCTTCCACTACTTTTAGACTTTGGGAACCTTGAGGGGATGGGAGATCCCCTGTACTGTCCAGTGAGTTACCATAATTGAGGCTCTCAGTGTCCATTGCACAGAGCAGGGAAGGGGAGGGCTATGAACGACAGGAGCACACACCACCTTGAGTTACAAAAACAGTTCCCTTAGTATCCGTAGCTCACTTTTTTTCTTTTTTTTGATATTTTATTGAATTCATTAAAAACATATAATATTCCATACAATCAAGTCAAAACCTAATAAAACTAAATTCAAATCAACCCCCAACCATGGGAAAGACAGGAAGGCCAACAGCCAGAGTAAAACAATTGAGAGTATTAAAGAGATATAGCAGTCTTTTCCCCCAATATAAATGCTTATTCTAAAATATTATTGATTAGGTCCTGCCAGGTTTTAAAAACGTTTTGAACAGATCCTCTAAATGAAAATTAGATTTTTTCCAGTTTCAAATAGTATATAACATCAGTTACCCACTGACTTAAAAGAGGTGGGTTAGGATTCCTCCATTTCAGCAAGAGAAGCATACGAGCTACTAGTGTGGTAAAGGCAATTACAGTTTGTTTGTCTTTCTTCACTTTAAGCCCACCTGAGAGTACACCAAACACAGCTGTTAGTGGATTAGGAGGGATTGTGACACCAAGGCTGTCTGATAGGCATTTCAAAATTTTTGTCCAGAAAGATGTTAATTAGGTACATGCTCAAAACATGTGACCTAGTGAAGCTGGAGCTTGATTGCAACATTCGCAGGTTAGATCTTGCCCTAAAAACATTTTGGACAATTTTAGTGAGATAGATGTGCTTGATAAAAGAGTTTGAGTTAAATAATTGAATGCTTTGCATATATGGAGCTAGAGTGAATTCTGTGCATGGTTACCTTCCACTCCTTTTCTGAAATGTTGAGTAAGAGATCCTTTTCTCACTGTACTCTGGGATCTTTAAAAGGAAGAGACTTTAAAATGATTTTATATATTATAGAAATGCTGTCTGAGTCCCCAAGACTGATCAATATCTTTTCTGGAATAGACATAGGTGGGAGGTGAGGAAAATTGAGCAGATTTCATTTAGCAAAGTTTCTAATTTGGAGATAGTAGAAAAAAATTTGTTGATGGGAGACTAAATTTGGAGTGTAATTGTTCATAGTATGTGAAGACATTATTTATATACAAATATCTACATGATTTAACCCCATTCATTTTCCAAACATTAGAAACTGTGTAAGTTCAAGAGGGTGGAAAAAGGAGGTTATCATGTAGAGGCCACAGATAAAATATTCTGTAACTTAAAGTGCTTCCTACCTTGGTTCCCTATTCTGAGTGAATGAAGGACATTTGGGTTGTTAGTATATTGCCAATATCTTGTATTTACTGGTGTACAAAGCAAGTAATATAAAAAAGTACTGCAGGATATCATGTCTATTGCAGACCAAGCTAGTGTGTGTTCATCTATTTGTGTCAATATCCAGGATCTTATTGCTTGTATGTTTGCCGCCTAGTAATAAAATTGAAACTTAGGTAGAGCCACCTTCTGATTTAGGTTATTGTAGGGTCGCATTTTGAATGTGTGGATTCTTTTCAAATTTCTTAAAAAGGGATTTGTTAATGTATATTTGGTTGTTTTGAAATAGGAACAGAAGCTTAGGGAGGATATTAATCTTGATAGTGTTAATTTTCCCAGCTAAAGTAAGATGGAGGATAGACCATGTATGCATGTCTTGTTTAATTTTTGTCCATGCAAACAGCAAAATTTTGTTTGAAAAAGAGCTTTATATTTGCTTGTGATGTTGACCGTTAGGTATTTAAACTGATCTGCAATGATTAAAGGGAAGGTGTCCAATCTAGTGTTGTTTGCTTGAGAATTCTCTGGAAAAAAAACACACTTTTGTTCAAATTAATTTTGACTCCAGATATCTTTTGATATTCTGCTAGTACATTTAGGGCTGTAGGCATAGAATTTTGTGGGTCAAATACAGTATATACAATTCCAAATCATCTGCATGTAATGATTTTTTCTGTTCAAGTCCTTCTCTGAAAATTCCCTTTGTGTTTGATGCATCTCGAAAGTGAACAGCCAATGGCTCAATGGAGATTGCAAATAGCAGTGGTGACAAGGTGCATCCTTGTCTAGTACTACGTTCTAGTTAGAAGTAGTCTGAAATAATGTTCTTAATACAAACTGAAGAAGCTTCTGGACTGGTATACAGTAGTTTGATCCTTGCACATATGTTATTTAGTGAACAGGTAATCCCTTTCAACCATATCAAATGCTTTTTCTGCATTCAAAGATAATATGATCTCTGGAGTGTTACACTTTATGGGTGAATATATTACATTAAATATGCATCAAAGATTGGAAACCAAATATCTACCTTTAATAAATCAAGTTTGGTCTTGTGAAATTACTGAAGGGAGCACTTTCTCAGTCCTTCTATCTAGGGCTTTAAAGAGTATCTTAACATCATTATTAGAAGTGAAATTGGTCTGCATGATGCACGTTGTAATAACTCCTTATTTTTCTTAGGAAAAATTGTAATTAATGCTTGGCAAAAAAATTGAGATAGAATTTTTTTGTCTCTGGCTTCTATAAATGTTGCTAATAAGAGGTGGGGCTAACTAAACTGAATTTTTAAAATAAAATTTAGCAGGGTAGCCATCAGGACCTGGTGCTTTCCCACTCTAAAGTGAGTTTATAGCATCCAGTAATTCTGATAGTGTCAGAGGTTTTTCCAGTTCCTCTACACTTAGAGTATCTAGTTGTGGTATTCGTAATGTATCAAAAATGCATTAGATAGTGTCTTCTGTTCTTTAAACTGAAAAGAATCTAAGGACTTATAGTAGTCTGTAAATGTATGCATTATATTTTCATGGCCAATGATTCTATCTACGTCTGTGTTTTGATTACTGATATTGCATTGCGAACTTCCTGCTTATGGATTTATTGTGCTAGGATCTTGTCAGCCTTCTCCCCGTGTTCATAGTAATAATGCTGCAATTTAAAAATGAGTTGTTCTGTTTCTTTTGTTGTCAAGAAGTTGAGTTCTGATTGCAAAGCCTGTCTTTTCCTAAAAAGTGCCTCATTTGGAGACCTGGTGTGTTCTTGATCTATTCTGGTAAGTTCACTTATTAACTCTGAGGCCTTCTTGGTTTCCAATTTATTTTTTGTGGGAAAAATATGAGATAATCTGTACTCTTAAAAATGCCTTCAGAGTTTACCATAGCTCACTTTCAATATGATTATACTTCGAAAACCGTGGGGTCCCCTCAGTGTCCACAGCACAACCCTTGAGTTTCCAAAATGATACCCCTCACACTCTATAGCTCAGACTTACCGGGAGTATATGGAACGCATGCCATTTGTGTTGCATAAATGGTGCTCACTGCTGTCCAGAGCATGCGCCCCTTAACTTTCATAAACAGCTGTCTATGTCATCTAATGGACTGACTGGCTCTGCAATGGTCAGTAGTTCAGTTTCTGATACTGTCAGTTTTTCAGAGTATATTTGACTTTGAGACCATTGACACACTGTAAGAACTGATTTTCGTCAAAGAATCTGGATTCAGCATTACAAAGAAATCAATGTTATCACTATGAATAAAGAAAATGTATTGGCACAGGACTTTTCGATCATCATGCAATGTAAAGTTCATTGAGCCTTGCCCATTTCTTCACCTTCATTTATAGCTACTTGAATTCGTATGAGTTGACGTATGAATTTTTTTTTTCTAGCATGGCAGTAGAAGATGTAATCATATAAACCATTACAGCTCCTGTTTTTGACTAATCACAGGACTGTGCAAACTGTCTCCAAACTATGGAGAGGACCAATGGTTACATCATTGAGAATAAGGGTCATGAGGAAATTGGAGATCGCTGCTTCTTAGCTGAAAACAAATTTGAACATTGGGTTTCACTTGCAAAGTTTGAATGCTAAGGTACCTTTTCTTTAAATGTGTCAGATGAGGTTCTAAGTATCTTACCTCTACTTGGGAAATAGAGTATTGTCATACATAGAAAGCAAGCATAGGAAGTGTTTCACAGGCTCAGATGAAGGAAAAAAAAGTATGGAGTAATAAAGATGGTACAGACTCACTAAGTTGTTGTCCATTCCCATTATTAGAGTAGAGGACAAGTCCCATGAAGATACATGTCATCACATCCAACATATCATCATATCCCTGACAAAGATATATAAACTGCCCATGTACCAAAACTTGCCATTTATTCCTGGGCCAGTCTCTAATGAGAATAGAGCTCCCTAAAACCGCCACTTATTTAAAGAGTGCAACGGGCAAGCAACACCATTTTTCTAGGATTATTTTTTTTCCTGTCCTTTGGACACTGATATTATTAAATGGGGAATCCTTCTGGGCCTTGACCTGTCACCTTTCTGCTTGTCTTTCATTTTATAGCTTATAGTCATATAATAATATAATATTTCCATGTATCAGGGAATGTGCTGTACTTGGTTAAGAAATAAACCTAATGGGTGGCTAAGTCTTAAAAATTTGTTTGTCAATGGTGTTAAATGGTTTTACAGGAATGTGAAATAAAGGATTTCTTGGGCTTACAAGGTTTGTAGATTCAAAACTGTACTTACTGAGATAATTGGCAAACAAAATGAAACTTGTTTGTGGATGCAACACATGAGCTTATGTGTTAGGGAAGACTCACTCTTCCAATTTCCAGTTTTCATCTGATAAAAGGAAGGACAACTGTAAAATCATTTTTAATCAGAAACCCTCCCTTACCTATTCTCTGCTGAAGGATGCCTTTGATGGCAGCAGAGGTGCTCAAGTTTATCAGGGCTGAGCGGTATGTGGTAAATAAGGTATTATATGACTAACTTGATGTTTAGGTCCATTTCAGAAGCTTCACTGAATGCTGTCTGATGACAATGTGGAGCAATCAATAAACTGTATTCCAGCTTCAAATACAAAAAACAGAACTACTTTCATAAATCCTAAACACTGAGCCAGTATACCTCAGTAGAATGTTAGAACAACAGGAGATTAATAAAAAATTACTAAACCGCAGTGCTGAGGGCTATGCTGATAAATAAAGAAGTCCTTCTGTTCAATACCTCAAGCACACAAAATAAATCATTCAGAGTTTATTTTACAAAATAAATATGTGCACATAAGGTTGTGCGTTTTGTGCGCTCTAGGTATGTGCTTTCAATACAACCTGTATACTATCACCAGCTTCCCACTCTATTAAAAGAATAATCTTAAAAGTAATATTCTCCATTTCTACAATTCTACAATATTATTTCTCCAGGTTATGACTTTTATTATTAATCTGACGTCTAAAAAAATAGACTTAAAGGCAAGGCTGAAGTATGAACGTGTCTTTATAATTACATCTATTACTATCATTGCTCCTGAAACTTCTAAAGAACAAACTGTAACTGTGGCTTTGTGAATGTACATGTAATTACAGATAAATAATAGTAAAGTTTATTTTTTAATTAAATTGCAACATCAATAGCTTCTTCAATTTGCCAAGTAATCATTTAGATGAGTTTTTTGGTCGATATTAATTCTGCGTAAATGTACATGCATGCTTGTGCTATGCACTCTACATTTTATTTTAAATAACGTGCTAACACAATTATAGAGAATGCTACAAATGTCAAATAAAAATACATTATAAATTAAATTTTCATTTTAATGACTGGAAATAAACTAAACAAGGGAAAGGAAGCTATCATCAAATTATCTGAACAAGAGGCTTTGTACTTGTCCAGAATATACACCTTCACGGCACATACATGTATATTCAAAAGATGAGTAATGTGGTTATTGTTGCTGCTTTTGTTAACACGGTAATTACTACACCGAGGCTTCAATTCAATGGCACATCATAATGGTACCGCTAAGAAAACTACTGTGGGCTAACAGAAGATGTAATAGCAAATACTCTTTCCTCATTAATTAAACGGATTTCAAATTAAGCAGGAGTATTTATTTCGTATATAAAAAAGCTTTGTGGTGAGGGATAGAAGAAATACATTCTAACAGATTAATCTTTTCAAGTCTTAAACAGAGAAGCTTGTTTTGTGTTAGATAGATAGATAGATAGATAGATAGATAGATAGATAGATAGATAGATAGATAGATAGATAGATAGATAGATAGATAGATAGATAGATAGATAGATAGATAGATGATAATTAGTGACAGCCTTTGAATATTCTATCTTGCAATGCAAAATGACCTACTAATACTGTATTAAATTAACTTTTTTATGTCATTGGTTTTTTGTAGATGCATAATGTATATGCTTTTATGTTTTCATATTAACTTCCATTTATTTTTTAATGTAGTTGAAATGACAAACAAATCACTATATATTAAGATAACTGTTTCTGTATTTCTGTGACTAAGCTATTGGCAGTTTACAGTTTACCTTAGTGAACACTGCGTCATACTTCTTCTTCAAGATCCATCCATCCATTTTCTGCTCATACATTTCAGGGTCACTTTAAGAGAGTGCTTATCCTTGCAGCATTTTCTGCAGGATGGGAAGCGACTCTGAACAAAGCACCAGCTCATTAAAGGGCACACACATGCACTTACCCACACTCACTCATGCTGGGCAAACTTAGATTTTCCCCATAACCTGTCACATGTTAGAGTGGAGGAAGTTCAGTTTACTTGGAGAAAAACCCATTCCGACTCCTGCAAACAACACATAGGTAGTTGCAAGTTTGGAATTCAAACCAAGGACATTGGAGCTGTGAGGTAACAGTGCTAACCATGACAGCAATATGTTGTCAGTTTCCTGGAGATATTAAGGACTAATCAAACAAACATAATCAAACCTATCAACTGCAAATGACTGAGTATACAGTAGCAAATAATAATTCTTTAAACAATGCTGTTACTTAAAGAGTTAAGCAATTATACAAAGAATCTTTATTTCTGTCTTTTAATTCAGACAATTCCCAGTAATATGCATGGCATTGACCTTTCCAGGAAGTGCTTTGACAACATGATGTTAACATGTTTCAGTTTATACAGAATTAAAAAATAAAGTTAGTGTTTTCAATCTATTCTGAGAAGGATAAAAAAGAAAGCAGTTTTAAGTAATGAGAGTAATGTGTTTGTGTTGCAGCCTTACATGAAACTTTGCAATTTACTTGATAATCTGTGACATGTAAATTTAAGAAAATGCATGCTCATGAAACTTGACCCATTATCTAGATCTATTATCTAGATCCACTTTATTCATTGCAGGTTTGTGAAGTGCTTATTTTACAAGCTTCTCATGCAAGCTATTAACCAAACCTGAATTGGGCTCCAGCTCAACTCAAAGCATTTTCACACAGTCATTCACCCTGGATTAGTTTAGAGTTCATCTAGCATTCATGTCCTTTAGATGTGTGAAAGACAAAAGTACCAAGTTAAATCTGAGGCAGAATTTAAACACCACTCAGTTACCAGGCAGCAAAGAACCCTGGTGTCTGGATCTACAAGGCAGTAGTATTCATTTCAACAAGATCAGACCATATCAGACAGATTATGTGGCACAATTCCTGGTCCATGCCTAGGTCTTGTCACATCTGGATTATTGCACCTCTCTACTGGCAGAAATATCTGCATGCGCTACCAGGCTGTTGCAAATTATTCAAAATGCTGTGGCATGTTTTGTGTTCATTTAGTTGAGATGGGTACATGTCATTCTTCTATTCAGGTCACTACATGGATTCCCTGTAGAAGCACATATTTAGTTCAGATTTATGATGCTTGTTTACAAAGTAGTTAGTTGGACAGTGGCTACTGTATGTAAATGGGGACACTTGTGAGTTCCTATACTCCTTCTCACCTACTCAGGTCTTATAGGGTCTGGTTAATGCCACCTCTGCATGGCCTCAAATCTCAGTCAAGACTCTTATCATGTGTAGCTTCGAGCTGCTGAAATGAGTTGCCCACTTCCACCTTAACTGCTGACTCCCTCAATGTGTTTGAGAAGAGTTTGAAGACTCTCTTGTTCTGTAAATATCTGTCTGATTGATTATACGGCACAACAAAGTTTTTTTTGCTTCTTGAACACTGTTGGGTGTTTCGTATAGATTTTTGGGTGCTGATCACGAATATCACATCAAAATTTACCCGTCATGTAATCTTCAGTTTTGTCATGATTTTTTCTTATATTTGTATCCAAACATTTTTGCTACCGTAAGTGACTTATCAACAACGGTTTGTGCAGCCTGGGCATGTCCAGGCATGGAATCAGGCCAGGCTGGAAGCTTTTCTGTGGAAGTTGACATCCTGGGCATGCATGGGCAGGTCTGAACGAGCTTGACGCTGTCTCAGCATGCTATAAAGGTGGCTTGCATACACTGATCTTGCTCATTTGGTTAATGCAGATAGTCAGTGTGTATGCATAGTATCAGTATAGTAAAGTATAGTATCTGTAGCAATATAACAGTAAGTAAGCTTGATGCTATAGACGTTTTGGTGTCGGGCGATATGTCTCATCAATGTCGTAATAGCCGCGATACATTCTGCTATATCTGTGGCGAATATACACTTGCACCTCAGAGACGTTGGATGACTGCTCTTGTGAAAAAGGCTTATCATCTGTATTTCGGCGGCAAAATTGGTGATCAAGACAAGGAATGGGCACCTCACATTTGCTGTGTGACATGTGCTGTCAGTCAGAGAGCCTGGTTCAGAGGCAGTCGAAAGACGATGCCGTTTGCTGTTCCAATGATATGGTGAGAACAGAAAGACCATGTGACGGACTGTTACTTCTGTTTGACTAATGTGTCTGGTTTCTCTGCCAAAAACAAGAAGTCAATTGAATATCCTAATCTGCCTTCAACAATGAGACCCATGCCACATGACGACAGTCTTCCAATTCTGAAACCACCAGAGGATTGGACCTTAGACGAACCAGATGAAGAAACTGCAATGCAGGGTACTGACAGTGACATTGACCCGGATTTTGAACCGTGCTCATCAGGTGATCCACATCTGATAACACAGTCTGAATTGAATGATATGGTTAGAGATTTGGGTCTGTCAAAAGCAAAAGCCGAGCTGCTGGGTTCGAGAATGCAGGAGTGGTGTTTCCTGTCACAAAGTACGAAAATTTCTGTTTCGAGGCCAACATCATGATATAACCACATTTTTTGCACAAGTCGACAGTCTGTGTTTCTGTTGTGACATTGAAGGATTGTTCTCGGCCTTGGGTTGTGATCACAACCTGGAAGAGTGGCGTCTCTTCATTGATTCGTCAATGTTAAGCCTGAAAGCTGTTCTGCTACACAATGGCAACGTTTATCCTTAAGTACCTTTTGGCTATGCAGCACACATGAAAGAAATGTTTGAGAATATGGAACTATTGCTAAGGCACGTCCAGTATAGCAGGTACAACTGGAATATCTGTGGAGATATTAAAGTCGTTGCTTTGTTACTAGGACTGCAGCTTGGCTATACAAAGTACTGTTGTTTCATCTGTGAATGGCACAGCCATGACAAAGAGTCGCACTATTCTCAACAGAACTGGCCACTCCGTAAAAAGTTAGTTCCAGGACAGAAAAATGTGGCACATGAATCGCTTGTCGACCCGGCAAAGATATTTTTGCCTCATCTTCACATAAAATGGGGACTCATGAAGAATTTTGTGAAAGTACTGAACAAGGAAGGGGAAGGTTTTCGTTATTTAAGACAGATGTTCCCAAGAATAACTGACGCCAAGATCAAAGAGGGCATTTTTGTTGGCCCCCAGATCAGACATGTTATGAGTGACAAGCAGTTCGAACATCTGTTAGTTGGGCCGGAAAAAATTGCTTGGAAAGCCTTCAAAGACGTTGTTGACAATTTTCTGGGCAATTACAGAGCCTCAAACTACATTCAGCTGGTAGACAAACTTCTGAAAGCATACAAAACAATGAAGAGCAACATGTCACTCAAGATTAATTTCCTTCACTCACAATTGGATTTCTTCCCCGCAAATCTCGGTGCTGTCAGTGACGAACATGGTGAAAGGTTTCACCAGGACATTGCTACGATGGAGAAACAATACCAGGACAACTGGAAACCGTCAATGCTTGCTGACTACTGTTGGACACTGCAACGTGATGCACCAGACATTTAATACAAAAGAAAATCAGGAGCAAAACACATTTAATTCTGTTGAATTTAATAGTTTATGCGAAACATAAACGTGACTAAATACATTATTGTCAGTAAACATATAAATGTCTATTTCTCAGAGTACCTACGAGATGCAGTAAAACCAAAACTGTATTTGTGCATACCCAGTAGGTACCTGTCACAATCAGCAAAAACTTTTCAGGACGCAAGACTTTTCAAAAAAAGTGTTGTGCAGTGTTATAGCTTTGATAAGACAGTGAAAGCAAGGAAAGATTAACTTGCTTTGTGTTCTGTTTAGATTAAAGCTCTTCACTTTTGATGATCAATTTTGTAACCTTGTCCTATAAAATGTGCTTCTAAACTGTGCCTCAGACAGATGTTTACTCAATTATGTTGCTGTGTTAAATTATGTTAAAAATATTGGAAAATGTGTTTTATTTTGTAGATACATAAATGGTTACATTCTTCATTAAACAATTACTTTTAACATTAAAACCAAGAGAAACTATAAGATAGCAAATATATCATATGTTACTCATTTCTTAATTAGGGTTTCTTGTTTACTACCACATTTTCACTAATTCACTAAACCTGCCCTTTTTAAGAAGCTACTTATTTCACTAGGAGGTTATGGGACCCCAAAAGCTAATTTGGCATCACTGAGTGCAAGACAGAACTCAGTCAATCTCAATGCACATTCATGTACAAACCCAGTCTCATCCATCCATTATCCAACCTGCTATATCCTAACTACAGGGTCACAGGGGTCTGCTGGAGCAAATCCCAGCCAACACAGGGCACAAGGCAGGAAACAAACCCCAGACAGGGCGCCAGCCCGCCACAGGGCACGCACACACTAGGGACAATGTCTTTGGACTGTGGGAGGAAACTGGAGTACCCAGAGGAAACCCATGCAGACACGGGGAGAACATGCAAACTCCACACAGGGAGGACCCGGGAAGCGAATCCGGGTCTCCTAACTGTGAGGCGGCAGCGCTACCCACTGCGCCACCGTGCCTCACCC
This sequence comes from Erpetoichthys calabaricus, assembly GCF_900747795.2. Classification (NCBI taxonomy): domain Eukaryota; kingdom Metazoa; phylum Chordata; class Cladistia; order Polypteriformes; family Polypteridae; genus Erpetoichthys; species Erpetoichthys calabaricus. The sequence goes on along the minus strand of NC_041405.2, from coordinate 86,140,937 downwards.
AGTCTCATTTTTATCAAATTTGAGTAATGTTGAAATCAGAAATTTCAGATTTGTGTGGCACTTCAAACAAGACAGCACAAGCTAAATAACTGGTAGTCAGAACAGAAGAAAGAATGGAAAAAAATGGAAGCATACAATGGCTATAGGGCTTTAGTATAACTTCTTTAAACATAACATTACACGGAAAATTCTTGTTGATTGCTTGTCTAATAATGCATTTATAGCCAGAAACATATTATAAAGTATAGTGAAAAAAGGTATCTTTTTTTTGTAAGTAAATATGTTTCTGCTCAATGAATAAAATACCATATGTAAAGAACCATCCTATCCAAAATAAAGATATTTTTAAGCCAGGCTGGACTGTATAGACATAGTTTTTCCTCCAGTTAAATACTAATTATTCTCCTTATATCAAGTTTTAATACTGTCTCTGCATAAGGAGTTCAGTTAAGAAAGATCTTTTGAAAATTGCCCACAGGAGGATATTGGGGCAATGAAAAAGATCAAAAAAGGTCATCAAGAGGCACAGCAATGAGCTGTGAAATGGTCCGGACAATTCATGCAGCTCCAGTTGAATAAAGGATCATGGCTAAAACACTGACAACAATATAAGCAGATGTCTTGAAATTGCATGAATGGGGAAGGTGTTTTGAAAGAATATGCTAATCTACAATAGCTGGAAAATAAAAACTAAAAAGCCTCACTTCTTAAAAAGCTATACATAGCATTTAAGGTGACACCAGCCTGCATGACAGATTCATTTTAGGGCAACAGAGTTCAAAGAAGGATGCAAAGATCATCTTCGACAAGTTTGATTTGAAAACCATCCAGCAGTATAATAGGGCACCCACAGATATAGTAATATGTTATTGATGTTTCAGGGATATGGGCAAAAACGATTGACTTTCCAAATGTTACTCTCTGCTGAGCAATAGTGAAAAGCCTACGGATGCATTTAACATTTTGCACCTATTATACTTTGTGGTTCAATAAGATACTAATAGGAATGGAAAACCCTTGTACTCATTTTCTTTTTCAGGGCAGTTGCTTTCTAAAGTTTTTTTTTTTTAACAAATTTCTGTAATGGTGTTGTCTGTAAACAGCAGTATTATACTTAAAGCACTGCTTATAATAAACCGCACTGCTACAGTATGCAAACAAATTACATCTATTTGCACTAATGACTAATCAGAGTTCCTTATTATATTAGTCAAAAGATTATGAAAGCTGGTTCAAATATTGTATTGTAGGGGAAATCTTCTTTTTAAAGTCATGATGTAAACATCATATTCTGTTTAGCTATAACGAATACTGATAAAACCATATACATTGAAAAATTGCCAAAGACTTTTTAACTGTCATTGTTGAAACTGAAACAATAATACAAAACATACCAAGAAAAAAATGTTACACTGAAAAGGTGCTACCATAAGGATAATCGGAAATTCTAAACTCAGTTGGCCCTTTGTACATTTTATCATATTTTATAAAGTTATTGAAAATAATTACAAAATGTTTCCAGAATGCCCACTCATGTATATCCTTTCAAGAAAAACAATAATTTTAATTTAGTTTGCCTTTATATACAGTATATATAACTGAAGTTTTCACAGTGTATGTAATATATGCAATATCATTTAAAGCATTTCAGTCCAATGATTACATTACATAACAAATCATCTTACATTGGATTTTCTAACAATTTCTGAATGCACTTACTCTATTTTATAGTCATTCAAGGCCCAGAGCCCATCCTGGCAGCACAAGGTTCAAGGCAGAAATCAAAAACAAAATAATTAAAGCCAGCAGCCCCACTGGTCTCTACTAATTTTTTTCTGATTTTATACCACTTCCAACTCTACACTTAAAGTATTTTCCCAAATCTCCCAACTTCCAGTTTGAAAGAGGAAAGTCCACTGAGTTACCATTATAAAAATAAGCTTTCAATTCAGTTTAACTTCTTCTGTTCTTACCACGTTTTGTGTCTGATATTCTTTTAGCTGTATGCTTATTTATTACTTACTACAATAAGCATTTCAACATTAACTCCAGCTTTCCTTTTGTGCATATAAATAGGATTTATTATACAATTATAACATTTAATTCCCATAATTTAAAAATATTTTATATAGCCAGTGGAGATCTCTTCATAAAGTAGTAATACACATATATCTCATCCCCATTATACTTTTTCCCACTCTCATCTTGAAAAACAAACAAACTGGAGAAAAATTAAATATAGATTATGCCTGATGACCACATGCAAAGGAAATAAAATACCTGGCATGCATATGAAAGTACAGGATGTGTGTGTCAATCTGTAATATAAAACCCCTTATATGAACAAAATGTCTTTTCATTTTCAATCATTTTGCTTTCTTTGTGTTTACAGTGTGAAATAATTTCTAAATGTATTGTATAGTTTTACTTGCTGATTTACAAAAAAAATAGAAAGGTGGAATGGGAAAAAAGTAATTACAAATTATGTATTTCTGTTACTGCTCTAGCAAAGGGAGCAGAAGGAGAGAAGAATCAGAAGATAAAGACTTAGTAAAAGAACAAAGCAAGAGTCAAAAGCAGGAAATTAGTTCTAACGTACATCTAAGTCACATTGCTAAGCCAAAAGTCAAAGTTAAAAAACAGTCTGAGATTTTCATAAACAAGAGTTCTTTAGAAAGCACAAGCACAATAAAGGTTTTAGAGAAGTATCGCAATCATGAGCAAAGAAGCAAAGTTGTCACCAGCTAGAATGAAGTTGTGCTATTACATTGGTGTCAGGTTACATGTCTTCTGGGAGTCATGGCTTAGCAACTGGGACCCACCTCACAGCAACCGGTACCCAAAACAGCAGCACACAATTAAAAACCAAAATGGTGTTATGGGAATTTCAAAACATAATGCCAAAATAAAACAGCAACTCTAAACCAAAGTTATTTATAGAAAATGAAGGTACCATTGGATTCTCCATGTTTTACAAACAGAATAAAAATTGAAACAGAGGGAACAAAAATATGTTTAGCCCAGAATAAATAAAAGAAACAAGCAATAACCTAACAGTGCCAAACTTGATTACTCTTAAACTTGTTGTATTTAGTACATAACTATGGCTAGTTTTGCAAAGCTTCTTTGTATGCAGCATTCTTGGTTTTTGCTTCTCATGCAAATCACAGTAATTACTCTAGAGTGGGTTGTGGGTTGCGTGATTTTTGGGTTGTACAGAGTTGTATTCAATGGAGAAGGGTGCATGCCATTTGTGGAGTGTCTCATGGTAATGAAGATCTTTGAATGTCTTATTCTGAATCATCTCCAGAATGCTACAAAAGACTACCTGGAACCATTTCAGAGCCAATTGATCTGTGGATGATGCAGTGAATTTAGGTCTATTTAGGTCTTTAGATATACTGTATATAAGAATTGTGTTTGTGGACTTTAGCTCTGCTTTCAATATAATAATCCCAGAGCTCCTTGTTAAGAAACTCACCCAGTTCATCCTGCCCAGTTAAATTTGCCATTGGATCACAGACTTTCTTATAGATATGAAACAGTATGTGTGGTTGGGCACATACACCTTTGACCTATTAACCCTTAGTACCAGTTAACTGCAGGGATGTATCTTTTCCCAACTACTGTTCTCACTCTATACAAATGACTGTATCCCTGGTGATTCATCTGTCAGACTCCTTAAATTTACAGATGAACTCATACTAATTAATAGGCATCATTTCAAACAATAATGACTCCGTATACAGACAAAAGGTGGAAATTCTGACATTGTGGTGCAGCCATAATAATTTGGTACTTAACATTCAAAAAAATCAGGAGATAATCATAGATTTCAGGAAACAGTCACCAACTCACATATCACTTGATATAAATGGCTCAGCTGTTGCGATGACAGAATTATTTAAGTTTCTGGACATTGTGCTGGCACAAAACCTTAAATGGGACTATAACATCCCATGCATTTTTAAGAAAGCCCAATGCATCAGCTAAGGAAATTCATTCTCTTTCTCAAGAAATATTGGTCCAATTCTACACAGCCATCATCGAGTCCGTTCTTACATCATCTCTAACTGTCTGATTGGGTGTGTTCAGGCTAAGGCCAATCTGCAGCACATCATCAGAAGTTGTGAAAAGATTATAGGCTGTAACTTACCTCACACTGAAGTCCTATATGAGTCCAGGGTAAGGAAGAGGGCCACAAAGATCATTACTGATCCGACTCGGCATCACCTGTTCCAAAGACTTCCCTCTGGCAAATGTCTTTGTGCAGTGAAAGCTAAAACAACACATCACCCAAGCATTTTGTTTTCCAAGTGCAGTAATTCTTATTAATCAGGTCTGAACCTCTACTCAGTATCTATGCATACCTGCACACTAGACTGCCAAGATATTTTAATCCTACTATCTCTTTTTGTATTTCCCTTGTATGTTGCATCATATTTTGTCATTTTATATTTTAACTTCTTGTATCGATCTGTTGCATTCTGTGTTGTTCATGTATGTTGCACCAATACTATCTAGACAGATTCCTAGTACACATTAGTGTATCTGGCCAATAAAGTGAATTCTGATTCTGATTCTGAAGGGTCATTGTAGGAAACCTCAGGACTATCAGTGGTGATTCTGGGTCTCAAAGACACAAACAAGGTGAAATTAGATCAAGAGAAAAAAGGTTTGGAAACACTGCTCTAGGGACAAAATAGACTGTCTGGGATGGATAGGTGCCATGGTGAAAAATAGTGAGTGTTATGATTTGATCACTTTGAGAATTTTTTCTTGTAAAGTACATTTTTTATAACAAAACTATATCTGACAACATGGGTTGCTTTTCCTATAGAACTTTTCTAGAATATAGTGGTTAATTAATTCACGGTGCAACTCTTTTGCAATTAGGAGCTGACATGTTATGATTCCCGTTATCAGCACACTGCTCCTGGTTACCACAGAATGTTTTTTCAGATGTCATCACGTTTCTTCAAGAGCATGACCCTTTCAATTTCTGGCTTCTGATTTTACTGTTTTCGCTCCGACTTTCATTTCTGATTAGCGATTAGACTTTGGTGCTAAAACGTTTTTTCATTGAGGTTTTGACTCATTCCAGGTTTTGACTACATTTCATCTCCTCTTCTCACAATCAGACAGAAAAGTGAGAGAACTACATGATTCTAGAAAAAAATAAAAATAAATTAAAGTAATGCATGGGATTCAAACATGGGTTTTTTGTTTGAAATACAAGCATGATAACCATCACATCACCATCACAAATGGTACAGTGCTGTTTCTCTGTTGATAGATCCCACCATAGTATTTCACACCACTTGCTACTTTGACATTGCAGCTTCCTTTCGTGGCTTTGCTCAAGCATTATTTTCAAACTTCACTGTACAAAAATAATTATGTCTAACCCAGATATTATTGGTAATCCCAATTGTTTATGAGATTTGAGTCAGCTGTGGGATTATGATACTCATTCTGACCCTGAGTCCCTCTGCAAAAACCTGTTTAGTTCAAAACTGTGTCATCAGAAGCTAGAACATATTTTGGCAATACTGGATGCAAAAGAGGAACCAGTCCTAAATAGGACAGTACTCCATCACTAGACTGACAAACCGATACTGTTCAAAATGAACCAAATATACTAGCACACAAGCAAATGGGAAGAAGTTCAGCTGTAAATGACTTTGATTGTATAGATATTGCACTAGTTAAATTTGTTTAAGTATTGGAACAAAGCAATTAATTTACATTACGGCAGCTATACATTGTTCAGTGGTGAAATAGACAGCTCTTCATAAAGACAAGAAGAAAGGCACTAATAGCAATAATACATAATACAACTACCATTATTTGGAAAGCATGAGGTTGGTCTTTAACTTTGATTTGTTTTGTGATAATGGATTTATTTATTTAGGTTATTTATTTGTTGGAATGCTTACTGCATGTTTCCATACCTACACTTTTAAGGATTCATTTAACACGGTAAGAGTGTATTTACCACTACTTATTTTGCTGTGGGCAAGTTACAACAATTTGGTCAACAACTACAAGTCTCTCTCTATTTATTATAATTCAGTAGTACTAGGGTGTTGTACCGTGTTAGCCATTATGAATGTAGAGAAAAGCCAAGCAAAATGACACCTTTTATTGGCTAACTAGAAAGCTTACAATATGCAAGCTTTCGAGGCAACTCAGGCCCCTTCTTCAGGTAAGATGTAATCATTACATCTTACCTGAAGAAGGGGCCTGAGTTGCCTCGAAAGCTTGCATATTGTAAGCTTTCTAGTTAGCCAATAAAAGGTGTCATTTTGCTTGGCTTTTCCCTATTATAATTCAGAAATTTATTTTAAAATAAAAAATAATTGTGTTTGTGGAAAATGGAAAAAGTAACATTTAACATGAGCAAAACACTTGTGAAGATTTAAACTGTGATGCAATACTATCAAAAATTCATTAACAGCAGAACAAAATTGTACATAAAGTGTGTGAAGTAGGTGTGTAAATGATGAATGACAATTTCGATTACCATAGCACAGCCATGAATACATTAAGGCACAGTTTAGGAGAACCAGGTGTAAACCATTAGCACCTTCTCTCAGCGCCTCCTTGCAATTAAACAGACAAAGAGTGTCTACAAGCATATTTGGAAAGATTAATATGATGTTTAAAGACTTTTAACATAAAATAATCCTAGTCAAATCAAGTTATGATCGTTATATAAAGCAATCATATTTTAAACAGTAGTTAGATTTTGCTAAACCGATGGTTACAGGTGTTATTTAGCTGTGCTAAAAAAAATTATTGAGCTGTTTTTCCATAATTCAGCATATATTATACACAGACATATATTGCATTGATATTTTAAATATTTATTTTATCATTATGAATTATTGCTACTTTGGGGGATGACAATGGACAAATGTGATCCAGAAGTGGATTAAGTTCTTGTTATTTAATCTCTGTTGTCCAATCAGCATACCCTAATTAACTTAGTCACTTATTGGACTGTTCTGTTTAAAATTTATACCTGCTCCTCCTAGGTGTCCATCCACACTGACTTTGTGACAGTATCATAAGCTTGTGCAAAAAAATGCTGTTTAATGTAGGTAGGCAGATAGCGATTGTTTCTGTGTGCTTGTGTGTCGTACTGCATGCACAATTAAAAGAAAAAATTACGGGAGAAGATTTAATTGGCTTTAAATGCAGTATGACAGTGTAGACCAACTGTGTGGAAATGAGTGGACAAAGTGAAGAAGTCCTGCATGACACTGCCATGGGTGTATCATGAATTGGGCAACAAGCATCCTATAAGTGAAGTTACTCGCCAGCAGGTTTTTCAGTAGTTGCCCCTGCAATTATTTGATTAGCCTTTTGAAGTATTATTGGTGAATCTTAGCCCCGTCATTCTTGTAGAATTTCTTCACCTCAGTGACATTTTTAGGTTTTCAAGACTGGACTTCCCATTATATTTCTTACCGCAGCACTTCAATATTTATTATGGTCTTGACTTTAACTAAGCCAAACTTGAGCTGTACATTTCTTTCTCTTTAACAGTTCCTTTACTGATGCCAAGCTATCCAGATCTTGATTCAACAATGAATCTCCAACCACCACTACACATGCTTGTAGATAGGTAGCTTGGCACAGTGGTTAAGGCTTTGGACCTCAAACCCTGATGTCGTTGGTTCAATCCTGTGACCCTGATCAAGTCACTTCACTGGCCTGTGCTCTAACCGGAAAAAGAAAAGTAAACAATGGTATCTCAAAGGTTGTAAGTTGCTTTGGATTAAGGTGTCATATAAATAAATGTAATACTGTATGAGGTTCTTAATATGGAGTGGTGGCTTAGCTTTTCTCCAAACATAATTAGGCTCACAATTGGTTCCATTTTTATCTTATATGTTCGTTATAACGTTTTTGCTCTTAGGCATCATCTAGATGCATTTGTAAAACATATACATTATTTCATTTGTGAGGGAGGTTTTCTGTTTTTGAAAAGTGTTTTAATAATGTTAGAGACATTTAAACTGACCTTAATTAAAACTAGAGAGACCTGCAAATATCTATGTGTAGTCTTAGAGTTTCTTGTGACTTGTGATCAGTTTGGGCCTTGTTCTTGGAGAGATTTTTCCAAGATGGCTGTGTGCAAGTAGACTTGCTTTTGTCCCAAATGTCATGTATTGAAATCTGAAATTCTAAAAATGTAATTGTGACTCTTTTCTATCTGGAACACAGCCACACTATTTTATATTCCGGGATATTATGAGAGTTTGGTTTTATGAGGCTAAACAAATTCCTCATGAAAGAATATCCAATAACACAAAAAAATAAAACAAAGGAAAGTATTTCAATGTACCATATATTCCTTCATTTATAATTTATTCAGGTATCATAGCTTTCTGTAGTGCAAATTCCCAACTATTTCTTTGATTTTGTGTTTTGCATTTCTTGTCACTTATTGTTATCTATGTTTGTGTAAAGTAGCATTCAAGTACTTGGATCCAATTGCTTGATTAAATGTGAGTTTGAGAATTAGTTTAAATTTCTGATTATTTTGTACTTTATCTCTTGGTTTGAAAATATACTTCATCCATTCATTTTAGCTACACCCTTATTGTTTAATGAAGCTGTGTACATTGCTTCACATCGTTCATTTTTCATCTCTACTTTTTTGACAGCTATGAATTTTAAACCAGGAATTTATGAATTTTATGAATTTTGTGACTTTTGCAAACTGGGATTCCGAGTTGTTTTGTTGTGTAGTGGGTGCGGCAATGCACTGATACCAGTGCATGCTCCCCAACTTGACTTGACTTGACTTATGAATATTAAATGTGGTATTTTATTACATGACTCTACTACTCTTTACTCTTATTTACTTTATTGGTGTTTTTTCATAGAGGAATTATGCAAAAGTGCTGAGAAAACTTAGAGGAAATCTTGCTTGAAACTCATCCACTTTGAACTTTGAAATTTTTCTGGAAGCCCATTGCAAAACAGATAAAAGTAAATGTATTGCTATGAAACATCTTCTTTCTTATATATTAAATATCCTAAACTACATTTTTGTGACAAACCAGGTAATTGTATAATGATAATATTAAAAAGGTGTCAGAGTAAACTTCATCCACCATCCCTCATTTATGCAAAAAGAAAATCAATGTCATTCATTTAGTAACTATTCTATTTAAGCAGACTTAATCAGATGAAAATAAGGAAATAATATTTACAAAAATATGCTTCCATTGTAACTATTAAATACATTTTGTTGTATTTTAATGAACTGTAACTGAAATTGTTAGACAATGTAGCACCCTTTCGGTGAACTGGGCTAGTTTTGCATTCATGTCACTTTTACTTAGAAACATAAAACATTCTAAATCACAGGAATTTTGTTAAAGGATTATGGCATATGATCAAAATCTCATTGCCTTATGCAGAGACCAGCTTTCCCTATTTAACTTATTAACTAGATTTTGAATCTAGACACTAAACATTTTAATTCATCAAGAAAAACAAATATATTGATTTTTGTTTCTCCCTCTGAAAATAAATATGGGTGCTGCAGCAGCCCTTAAAGCATTACAGAGGCTTTAATTAGTATTCAATTTAACTTCACATTAGCAGTAGGATAAACAAATAAGCAATAGCTCCTCTTGCACGGAGATTGCTCTTTATAAATCTTGCACCTGTTCAAAAATGTTTATTGAAAAGAAAAAATAATAGAATTTTTGTTTGATAATGCATGCTTTGAATCTGTGACAGGTTCAGTGACAGTGGCCTGTTTATGAAAAAGCAACATGGGTTCTGCACTTAGGTTTTTTCTGTGTCACTAATTTTCATCCATTTTTTAAAGATTCTAAAAACCACTGCTTGGTTGGTTCTTGCTTTGTAAGGAACCCAGTGCCAACCCACGAATGCCTACTCAAGGCTGTAGTGATGTCAGTCATTGATCATTTTAAACTAATGCCATAATGTACTATTTGTGCAATATTCACATTTTATGTAACACACAGATACATGGAACAAAAATAAAGTGCACTTATTGAGAGTGCCAATGCAGTTTGAAAATTGTGATACCTAAAGAAGTGCACTACATGTAAGCATGCACATATCAAACAACTTGGCAGATATTTACTAACTAAACTATTTCTGTAAGGTTGGGTATGCAAATATCTTCCCACTTATATTAGCTCATAGTAATGCAGAGGTAACACACCTTTTTTCAAAGTTCTTGTTACATTGGAAAATCACCAGAAACAAGGTCATCAGTCTTCTTCTGGCCTTATTGTTCTTGGTGTTAACAGAACAGCAGCATTATTGTATGAGAAATATGTAACTGTACTTGCTTTTATCCGGCTACTTCATTTTCATATCACATCCATAAACATGCAGACTGGAGTGCCTAGTGTGCATAATTTTACCAGCTGAAAGTGGGTGTTTGTTTTCAAATGAGTGTGCTCTGTAATAGGCTGATACCTCAGCCGGGATTCTTTCCTACCGTACAACCAATGCTGCCTGGATGATATTGGTTTACACATTACCATAGAATTGGTTAAGTGGGTCTCATAGCAGATAGATAGATAGATAGATAGATAGATAGATAGATAGATAGATAGATAGATAGATAGATAGATAGATAGATAGATAGATAGATAGATAGATAGATAGATAGATAGATAGATAGATAGATAGATAGATAGATAGATAGATAGATAGATAGAGAACACATTCACTTACCCTTGTAGCCAACCATTTCCACTAGATAGTATGCACAATATTACGATCATTCTCTGAGAAATACTCAGACTATTTGCTATGAATGACCTTCCATATGATATTAATGCCATGCCTACTAGCTCTGCCCTTTCTCGTCATACACATTTCCTTGTATGTTGACCCTGTGTTAACCTATATATGACAAATAACCTAAACCTAAACCATTAGTTTGCTTCCAGGAACTTCCACCACATTCCCAAAAACCTGTGAGGATGGTGTCTAATGGGTATGAAATCATGTGATTATATCAAAACTATTCTCCAATGAAAAAATAAAACTTTTCATTGTCTCTTCACAACAAAATAAGTGACAAACACTAAAACTTGATGTGGAGTATTTGCATAAGACTAAGTTAAAAAGGAAGAATATACAGTAAATAAGCAAAATTGTACATTACAATGTACACAGAATGTAAGCTATTGACAAAATCAGATTCGGAGAAAACAAGCATACACGAAGATAGTTGCATCATAATTTGAAAGTAAACATGACAGATGTGTGAGATATATAACACACAACAAATAGAAATGTGTGCTAAAGATAAATATTGACATGTGAATAAGTTCAGTATGACTGAATAAACAAAGAGAACTAAACAAAAGGTAAACCTGTGGAAGACATGCTTTCAATGTATTGTAGTGTGGAGGAAAACTACAGAATTGGGTCAAAAAGAGCATACAACTGTGAATGCATTGTCAGATTACCAGTATAAACACTCTCTATGTATAGAAAAACCACTGAGGATTACATCAAGTAAACTAGTTTGCATTTTATGCTAAATAAAATGAAGTATGTATTTGCCTACATTCCTGTTTGCCATGGCACCATAGAGAGGCTATGTATTGTATATTGGTCAGAAATGTACACTTTGTACTTGTGACAATACTACTATAAAAACAACAACTATGACTGCTTCTGCTACCTTCTGAGCAGCCTTATCTGTCAATCAATCACATATTACAATCATGTACACACCCATGAGTCAATGATACAAAGCAGAGCCTCAATGAAGTTGGCATGTAATAGGGATAAGAGAGGCCAAAATTATTGGGGCAAAATTGGACCAAAAAAAAAAAAAAACAGGATGATGATATGTGTAGTAATAATTAGGTGTGAAAGCAGCAGGATTCCATTCAGTATACTATTAATTGTTTTGCTTTGATGTAATGTTACACAGATCTTAGTGTACAGCCACACCAAGTTGTTGTGCAGAAAATGAACGAAAGAAATATTTTGGAGACTGACTAAACACAGTTATCAAGCTCCTTAATGAAAACATTGTTCATGTCTTAAAGTGTCAGACAAAATATTCTGAAATAAACCACTGCATGTATTCTTAAATTATAGGCAGTAACCATATTTTCATTAACAGAGACATCTTGTTTCTCAGTTTACTACTGAAATGCTGTAACAAAATAGAATAAAGAGAAGCCAGTGCTACACATGGTGCAAGGCTGAAGCAAACCCTGCATGGGATGCTAATCTACTGCAAGGTGCACTGAAAGACATGCATTGATTTAAACATTATGCACATTTTGATTCCACATGTTAATGTAAATCATGTCACTACTTTTACTCTTTTACCCTTGCAGATATTTTGTTTGGTTCTTTACCTATTATTTACATCTAGATTAGGCTTTGTGTCCACCCCTGCATGTGTCACATGCTATTTGTAGATAGGATAAAATCTTTGTGGATTTAAGAACATAAATGAGATAGATCTTCGCAAAAAGCATTGAATACATATAAATACATTTCTGAGGAAAAATATTACAAACCACAACAGGAAAATCACAATCTTGTTTTAAGTATATAAGAGTCTTCATGTCTTATAATAATTATTTATTAATAGTTGTATTTAGCATTTTTTAAATTCATGGATAAATTATTTTAGCTTTACTATATCTCAATTGAAAGAAATTGCTTTATTTTATTGTTGATAACAGCTCACAAGATTTGTTGCTTGATATTTATTTAAAATTTCCCCAAAACACAGCATCCTTACACAATATAACAGAAAAAAGAGATTTTTTTTGACGTTTTTATAATATACCCCCAGTCCAGGTATTTCGATAACTTGACACCACTACATACATTTATAATAAATATATAATTAAAAAAATACAAGAATAACTTTACGAAACGCATTCAATAAAATAATTGAACATTATATTAAAGTATAGTTGCACTCTACAAACCCGTTTCATTAAGATTTGCCTTTGACTTGGAGTTGAAACATCGATTCTTGTATAGTGCCGTGATCAGTAGTAAACGTAACATTTACTTTTTTGAAGAACACATTCTAAGCACGTTATGAATAACAGTGTTCAGCTGAGCGCTGTGTAATAAAATTGTAAATTCTTCCCAAAGATAAAAGTGAATGTTGAGTATCATTTAAGCCAATTTATATCCTGTGCCTCTAGACGAATAGCACGCAGGCTATTTCTAATTCATTGTTCAAAGTAGCTGTATTCCTTCAGCTAAAACTCGGGGTAATAAAAGTTACTTTGTTTTTCGTTCTTTCTGTAAAATATTAGCCACATATATAGTCTAAGAGATGCCAGATAAAATTAAATAAAACCATAAATAAATCAATTAAATATTTTGTAAAGAACTCCGAGCACTTAGATTGTGCTCTGTTTGTGAATATATCACCCTTTCTCACACTTAATTGCATTTGATTAAACGGGCTAATTTAATTCCAGGCAACTCGAGTTTAATCCACCAAAATCTAATAATACTTAAATAAACACAGTCTGAGGCATCATCACGTCCATTTTCAGATACGCCGAGCTTCCTATTACCGCATACCATCTGATCAAAGGGAATAGGCACTCTTTAATGAAAGAACGTATGAATAATTCACTTTTACTGTATTTACTGTAGTTTTTCTATTGAATGTTTGCCCTAAAAGATGAACATTGCATTCTATGTACTGAACTTAGAAAAAAAATGACAAAAAATAGTTGTTATTAAACTCAAACGCAGATTTTGCATATAACAACGAACGATACGTTGTCATATCCTGCTCAGTCTTTCAGACTGTAATAATTCCATCTCTTGGACGTACTCACTCACGTGCAGGCCTGACATTTAATCCAATACGCACTTCTCGGGGTTTAGGAGGGAAATGACGTGCACGAAGAAAAGCAGGCGCCAATACTGGGAACAGCGTGCAAACTGCAAAGACACAGGACATCTAGTAAGAAACAAACGCGTGTTATTCTAGCTGGGAAGGAGCAGCGGTATTCACTGCGCCACCGTACCGCTTTGTTTTATTGTTGCATATAAGAACTTTGCAGATGCTAAAAATTCTTAAATTCTTTCATGTGATTTTAATCAAGTTTACGTTATTCTAATACAAATAAATAACGATCAAAACAAAGGAGCGTTTTCAAAGAAAAATAACTACCATGCACAATGTAATCATACAAATAGCTTTATTGTGGTACATTTATGACACAACTCTCAGTCCTTAAGATATACACTCTTAAAGAATATATTTCCATTATTACGTCTTAAATCAGACAGTACTGGTAACACTATAAATATGTATTTTTAAAAATTCATATACAGTACATTGTCTTTTTTTGTGAAATTGTTCCCCACCAAGGTTTGATATGACAGGCCAAAATCCCTAAACAATCGTAGCATCAAACAAAAACTACCACGGAGTGAAAGTCTTTGTAGTTTTCATCTTGAGTTTCAATGGAGCAAAATGAAGGGGGGGGGGGGGGGGGGGGGGGGTTGGGGGGGATCATACAATATTAAACATTACATAACATTTTTTAAAACAGGCTACTGATGTTGAAAACGAACGGTTATACTGAAACAGCTGTGTTTAGAACGTCAATATAATTCCATATATTCAGTCTATTCTGTGGGTTTGGCTGCGAGAAAGAAATGTCTAAATGTGAACTCTGTCGTCGTGCTAACACCATGATGCATAATACATTAGCACACCTTTAGTGCATCACGTAAAGCACGGACGTGAAATGTCCTTCACAAAATTCAATGATTCCGTTGTAACTTTTGGGCTTAAGCAGCTTCAGACCGAAGTGACATCGTGACTGTAGTGTTTTGGAGCACATGACTCCACACTCTGGCAAGTGTACCAGCCATTGATGAGGCCTTTGTATAAAGATGTAGCTCCCTGCGATGACATATTCCGTGATGGGGCTTTTGGAGTCAAAATACTGCAAGGCGTGTTTGGAGATAATGTCGCCTCTGTTCTGAAATGACCTCTGGGTAAAACCAAAGCGTCTGAAGTTGACTGGTGGTGATGAGGTGATGAAAGGTCCAAGAAGTTTTCGAGTGGCAGGTGGAAAGGTGGACACAGGGAAGATGTGTTTCGAGGATGGGCACCTGGAGAGTCCAACAGATCACCGCCAGGGGGCATCTCCTGCGGGGCGCTATATAGTCCCAGAGAATGTGGCGGGGATTCGCTTTCTCGGCCCACAGGAGCGGTGGATTTATACTGACTGTAGTCTTCTTTTTCCCCTTGTGGTTTAGACAGTAGGGACTTACAATGCAGCTTCATATGCTTGCGGAGAGAGCTGGGGTGCGTGTAACACTTCTCGCAACCCCTAACTTTGCAGACATACGGCTTATCGCTGGAGTGAACGTGAGAGTGCTTCTTCCGGTCACTACTGTTGGCAAATCTTCGGCTGCAGCCGTCGAACTCGCATTTGAAGGGTTTTTCACCTAAACGGCCAAAGAAAAGCACTGCACGTTACTTAATGGGATTTAGATAGGTGTTGTTATTTCACTTTCAGACTGTAATGTAATTTTTAAAGTAATCAAATAAGGAAATTAATGCAGACTGTTTAACGGTTAAACTAGACATAAGAATGCAGTTAGTCTCCATAAATTCTATAATGACTGCTTTTATTTCTTCTTTAAATAAATTAACGGAACAAGCTTTAGCTTGTCATTGTACAGAGTTATATTAGGTGACATGGAGAAAATGAGAATGTGTCATGTTTCAGTGGCAGGGCCTTTCATTAAAATGCAGTTCATGCCTTTACTAGCACTTAAGATGTTAGTTCTTCGTAAATAATAAAACCAGCAGAATCATCACTCATAATGAATAAAAGTGATGGCAAACCATAGCGGAAATTGAGACAACATTAGGGCAAAATGCACTGTATTAAGTGTCCCATTACAATGATTTCAAAATAGGTAAACATTGACAATATCTCATGATGTATATGCTCAAATCCATCAAACTCGAGAAGTGAACTGCACGTTTTTAATCTGAATAAATTAACAATGCTGGACTAAAAAAGGCCATCTATGCTAGTAAAATTCCCATCGGTATCGACATCACTGACAAGACGTCTTCATTATTGGCAACAATTGTGCTATGACTTCATGTATTCAAATAAATAAATAAATATTGTATATACTCTTTAAGAATATTGTGAATTTAGACAGAAAGTTAACTAGTATAAAATCTTTACAATAATTATCACTTTTTGATTGGTTATTAGGGGAAACTGTATTGGCATAACTCGTTAGTAACTCCACGGTTAAAAATGAAGGAAATAAAACAATAATATACTACTATCATAGGTTAAGCGGATTTCACCCTTTTCATTCATTGAGTGCATGCGCTTACAAACCATTGGGCAACGTAACAATTGAGCCAACTGCTAAATCACAGACAGAATTCCTTACTCATGCTAGTGGCTTCTCTAACTGCGAATATTTCAAATTAAAAGACAGTTTTTGCAAAATATTTTAAAGTATTTAAACATGAACCTTTTTAATGGAAATATTTTTAATACATTAATCATTACTTTGCATCTGTTTCTGGAAAGAAATCGATGAAAAGCCACATCTGAGACATTGACGCCATTGGATGATTCGAAGCATTTTTACATACGTATTTTTCTTGTGCACCTCATGCTCAAGATGAACTGAGATCGTAAAAAAGCAGGTGACAGGAAACGCCAATAATGATTCGCCAGAGACATTCGTTCAAAGGGACATTGAAACTCGCAGCAAAGAAGAGTCGTTCATGTTTTAAAGATGCTAAATAAGAAGCGAGGTTTATTTTTTGTAAACGTTTTGTTTATTTACACTACATTTCTGAATTTCAAAAGTAAGTTTAACGCAATGTTCAAATAAAACAGAGGTGCCCATAAATTTCTCATTCAAAGTTAGATTTATTTTGTAGTTTGAATTAAACGTGATTTTCAAGTTCTGTTTAAATCTGAATATAATATTACATTTATATATATGATTCAGTATATCACGTATGCACTTTTTGCCGCTCTGATGAGGAGTTGATGATGCTGCAACTTTGGGTATATTTAGAAACGAATTACTTGCCAGTCAGTTGTTTAATAGTCAATTTGAGGAGTTACTTTATGAACGATTTGCATTTTATGTTCTTCCACGGTGATTCGTGAATAACTATAATAACAACTGCGAGTAAAGAGAAGTAATTATGTTATCCTTTTAAATTAATATATTTGCACAAGAAACGAGAAGTTCTTTTTTTCAGGATATGTGCGTGTTTGTTTTAATAAAGGTATACTATTATGAATACTGATTAGGCGACTAAAATTTGATCACAGTTGAATTAACATCATTAAATTTTGCAGACGAGAAAAGGCAGTTCAGCCCATGCCGAGCCATTATTTTTCTATTCTACACTGACATGCAGCGACTGAAAGCATTGCCCAGACCAAAAGGAAAAGAAAAAAAAGTAAAACAAAAAAGACAACCTACAAAAACGGGAATGCTTTTTGTTTTATGAATAGTGAGAAAGCCTTTGGGAACACAGCAACAATTACTTTTCCCAGTCATGTTATAGCACCATGGTAGCAGTGCCTAACTTGTTCTCATTCAGTATTTACGAAATGACTGAAGTAGAGATGTGCATTTTTAAAAGACTGTTATGGTATAGACTATCTTTGAGGTGAGGGTGGAGTGATGTGGGTGGAGGATTGTGTCATAGACATGCTCAGTTAAGAATAATATCTTTAATGAAACCACCTGAACTGTATTATATATAATGTTTGTCTAAAGTTACCAATTTACCGGGCTGTACTGACATTTAGCATTTAGCAATAGTCAAAGACAATTACATTAAAAAAAAAGAAACATAAAAAGAATTTGTATAATCACTATTGATTTCTTTCCTTATTATTTAATTGTTAACGCATGGTAACTGACCTGTGTGCGTTCTCTTATGGATCTTGAGATTCTCTGATCTGGCAAAAACTTTTTCGCAGCCGTGAAAGGGGCATGGAAACGGCTTTTCCCCTGTATGCACTCTGACGTGGTTTACCAGCTTGTATTTCGCTTTAAAGGGCTTCTTCTCTCGAACACATTCCTCCCAGTAACAGACGTGGTCAGCTTGCTCGGGTCCGCCGACGTGCTCCACGGTGACATGAGTGACCAGTTCGTACATGCTGCCAAAAATCCTTCCGCAGGGTCTTTTACCAGGTGAATCTTTGCTGTCAATCCATTTGCAAACGAGTTCCCGCTTGACATTTTGTCTGGATCGCCTGAAGAGTACTTCTGATCCTCTCTGAATGGACATGTTCATCGGTTTATAAGTATTTAAAAGTTGAGTGACAAACTGCCTGCTGTCCCTCGAGCTACCAGTTGCCTGACCATAGTGATGAGATCTCTGGATGAGGTCGCCAGGCAGACCTAAAATTACTTGGCTACTGAGTTCTCGAGAAGCAGAGGTCGAGCTACGGGCCTGTTCGTGGATTGCGGTAAAGAAAGCGTGATTTCGGCCATCCCTAGAGTTGGACAGGTCTCGATACCTTCCAATGATGCCATGATGGGAGGCTCTTGTCGCCAGTTGATCAGTGACTGGTGGCATGGTGGATCCGGCCAGATCTCCTCCAGTGATCAGATCCCTAGTATGTGCTATGCGTTGACTAGTGTATCCAGAGTCTGCTGGTTGGGGGACTGAGTAACCAACATAAGCAGTGGACCTCGCCTCGGGATACTGGCGTAAACTGTGCGAGGGGCCGATTTTTAAGGAGCTGCCAGTGGGGTGCGCCATGTGCCCCCCTGCCAAAGATGGCAGTACCATGCTGGGTTCAGGATTGCTTTCCCCAGGGTACACGCACGGAAGAGGGCAGCCACTAAACCTCGACAGGCTGGTCATATTGTGCTGTGCATGTGGCTGTGAACCTGCGAAGTCAACCAATCTCATGCTTGGGATCTGCCTAGAAAGGGTGCTTTCCATTTTCCCGGTAATATATCATCTGTACGTCAAGTTGCTGAACTCTGGCGAGGCAGCGGCTGTAGTAGCTGCAGAAACACTCAAGTTTCTTAGAGGCGGTATGCGTCCCATGCCGTACTTTGCCCTCTTGATTTGCAGCAATAATCGAGGTAGTAAAATGCTTCCAAACAGGCCATGGTGTAATATAAAAGCACAGCAGGGAAATGAGCTTTTTTTTTTAAAGGACCTGGGGATTGGCTGGAATTTGGCATGATTGACGGGAGCTTGGTTTGTTTTAAAAGGGACACGCATGCGTTCGCGGCGGGGCTCCTTTATAAAATATTGCAGAAAAAAATGCTTTGAAATCTGCCGCATATACTGCCAAATATTAGTCTCTCTTTTGGCTTTTGGGCAAGACCCAATGCAAACTTTTACAATTCAAAAGTGAACGCTTGCCTCTGGTGATAGATTTGCGTCTATAATTCCACGACAAGCAAACTTAGTCCAGTCTGTAATTCAATAATCCGTGCGAACATCATCACTCCTCCGTGCTCATATGGCCCAAGTATGAATTCAAGACACATGTATTAGCGAAAACATCCAGAAATACGCCCCTCTAGGTCCAGTGTGAGAGGAAGTCATTTTAAGGAAACGGCATCTAAAAAAATACCTGCACTGGGACCTTATATCAAGAAACGTGCATACTGCTACACGAATGTGTTAAATTACATTTCATTAAAGCGAAACGTTAAGTGCTTTTAGTGACACTTGTGGCAGAGCAAGTGTCATTTTATTGAGATGAATAAAGAAATCACCCATCTCTTAACTGAACGTATAAATACCTAACACATAAAAATATTATTACAAAAGAAATTACCTACAGAAGGTTCAACAGTTCTTCGATTGTTCTTGTTTTTTTTTAAATGACTACGCTCTAAATGTAAAACTTAACATCACAACGTAAAAGTGATTGTAGTTCATTATTTTGAATAAATCTCATATAGTATCGTTCTAACTAACATATTTCGCTTACATTATTCTAATTGCAGAAATAAACCTTAGCACAATTTCTAAATCAAAACTGTAATTACACTCTGATAATTGACGTGAAGACTTTAAATTATCGCTTTTCAAAACAGTAAAAGATGATGTAGGGGGGATCTGGATCCTGGTGATTCTCCTTAGGGTGCCATTATCAGGTGTGTCGGAGGTTGGGAATGTTGAATAACAAAAGAGTATGGATATTTCTTTTCTCCATTAACATAGACCAATATTATATGTTAAGACAAGCAATGTTGGTTTAAGAATTCAATTTTTCCAAGTCATGGCTTCATTAGGACGCCTAAACCAATGTTTTAATACAGTCTGTGACGCATTTCTACCTGCATATTCGCGTAGGTTGCATCCTGCTGTTCCCTTTACCTCCTGCCGCCAAAAAGTAGTTGTTACATGAGCTTGTACCCCCCAGATTGTCCTGGAATGAGTTTATCTGTTACTCTGCGGTGTTTGATTCTCCTGAGAACTGAAAGCCCGTTTATGAGTTCTAGCCCTTGGCCCAAATAGGTTAGGTTAGTTATAGGTTCTGTTTCAGGTTTAAGCCAGTAAGAAATTGAAAGACATCTGATCATAGCTAACACTAAATAGGTTTTCGCAGTGAGCATTTTGATTTATGCAGAATAAGCATTTATTAACCGATCTAGCCTTTAATTCTTCGAGCCCGCTTTTTCAATTGTAACTTCACGTGGAGCTGGAGCCTGTCCCGGTAGCATCAATTACAAACTGTAAAACCAGCCCTGAACAGGACGGTAAGTTTAAGAACACACTCGCAATAAGAATGTCAAGACACCTATATTTTTGGTGTTTGGGGTGAAATCGGAGTCAGTGCGGGAAGCATACACAGAAATTGTTTAAATATGAAAACTACGTATTCAGTGACCGGGCCAGGAATATCAATCATCTCAATGAAGATATGAAACATCAGTTGTACATGTACATAATTAACACTGGTGACAAACATAATGGCGAAAGTATGATGCAATAATGTCAAATAAAACGCAAAAAATATATCTTGTTAAAAACATATCTAATAACACATCTGAATTTCACTATAATGAATTCGTATTCTCATCAAATTAATTTCTTTAGTTTTATTTTAAAAGCAATATCATAGATAATTGCAGTGCCGAAACAATAAATGTAACGTTATTGTCTTTGACTCTATAGTACTTTTCGATTTTTTTCTTTTCTTTGGTCGGTTTGGATTTCATAGAACTTGAATTGAATTTTAGTTACATGGTACATTGTCAGTCTACATTTTTAAACAGAATGTGGAGGATAAAGGCTTTAACTTCAGAAAAAATATTAGGAAGTCAAATGACATACAGTTTAAACCCCTTTTGATATTTCAGAATTGTCAATACCATTTTGTTGTAAGTGATGGGTTTCTTTTCACTTTTTGTGGAGTAATGTATGTGTTCACTATGAAATCACCGAGTTCTGTTTAAAGTTAATTGTTATTTTGTTAATTATAGTTAAGTTATCGTCGGAGTTATGTCCCATCCAAGGCTGGTTTATTTCCTGTCCCAAGGCTGTCAGAGCAGGCTTTAGCTTCACTTGACGCTGGAATGGAATAAAAACGGGTTCAAAGAATGCATGAATTTATTTTTAAAGTATTATTAGGGATTAATCATTTTTTCGTTAAACCCTTGAATTTTGTTGCTGTAGAACTGTTTGGAAAACTTTATTATTATTATTAGTAGTAGTAGTAGCAGTAGTAGTAGTAGTTGTAGTAGTAGTAGTAATAAGCTTTATGTTCAAATAACAACACAATACTTCCTTATCAAACGTACCCTATCAGAGGATCTCATAATCTTTTTACACAATTTTCATCTATTTATTCAGGTAAATCATTTAAGTATTGTGTTCTCTCAATTATTGTGTACCCAGTGAAAGAAAGAAAATTCAATGTATACTACAAAAACAATGTATATGTCACATTTAAAATGTGCCACTTACATAAATAGACATCGATGAAATAAAAAATAAATTAATATAAATAATTTAATTAATGTGGATACCCTTTAATATTCGTTTTAAATACCTACCGACCCATTCACAAAATGACTAGTTACAATACAATGGTTACACTAAGTCCGGGTTACATAAAAAGGATGACTAAGCGATGTACTTTTTGTTATTTAAAATTTAAACCTGCCAGTAACAACAACATTCTCAATGTCTTATTAAATTATAGCGAATTTCGACAACTTTTGTCCTCACTCACAATATACAAAAGCAAAAATGGCACAATACCGATTTTCGAATGTCGGGTATAGACCTAATAACGAGGCATATAATCAATTCTCTTCTTAATTTACGAAACAAAATAACAAAGAAAGTATAACAGTAAACAACCATTGCTTTAAAATACCCATTCATTTTGTAAAAAGTTTTTTATACAGTTGCTGGGAGTCGGAGAATTAATGATATTGGACTCGACTCAGAAATCTATCTATTCTCTGCACTAGCATCTATTCGATGGTATTGCATAGGGTAAATTTAATTTCATTATCACTTTAAAACCAGTTTTTGGATTGACGATGTAAAGCTGCGACCTGAAGAAAATTCATGTGAGAATGAGGAGAACATGCCATTTCCAGACAGAAAACATTGAAATGAACTGTAGTCCACGGTCTACGAGGCTATGGCGAAACGTTGCGCCATCGTGCGGCTCACTATAAAATATTGAAGCACAAAGTTAAAGCCAGGGTAATGACGAAGTATAAAATCTTACTCAAAAATATAATAAGTTGTTATCTCCTTTATTCCACTTTTGTTAGAGTTCAATTCAACAGTTTGACTTTACCATGTCTCGTTTTAAAAATTATGATTTTTTAATAAAAATCAGCTAATAATATTGAGCAAATATATACTCAGTAGTTATGCTAAGCCAATCTAACCCCGTTCTTGACTCGGTTACTGTCGGAATCGACGGCAGCTGCCCAAAAATTTGACCACTAAGTAATAAGTGGGTGCAGAAAGTGGATGGACAAATTATGTATTCGTGAAAGTGACACGATTAAAACGTTTAAAATAGCGCTGTCAGTTTTTAAAGAACATTCGAAGACATGAAGAATGTTCTATTTTTTAAACTAATAAAGGTGTTTAGCCTCATTACTATCTCGCTTTACCTGAATGAGGAGTATAGTAAATATGTAGATCGTGACGTAAACCCCATAGAATTACCATATTTGTAAGAGTGTAATGGAAATGGCTTTCATTAACACGTCATTTAGCATGTTAAAACACATTTTTATAATTAGTTCTGGCTTTTTCTCTCCTCTACCATGATAGATAGATAGATAGATAGATAGATAGATAGATAGATAGATAGATAGATAGATAGATAGATAGATAGATAGATAGATAGATAGGACTCTTTCTGTTATACAAAATAAAATGATTATTAGTTTCCAAAAATAAAAATATTTAAACTTTAAAACAAAATTCGCAGATGTGTAATTATCAATGCGAACTGCAATAATGAAACGTGTAAATCATTTACACTGACACAATTATTAGTTTAGGAGTATTATGCGATCAATCTTC
This sequence comes from Erpetoichthys calabaricus, assembly GCF_900747795.2. NCBI lineage: Eukaryota > Metazoa > Chordata > Cladistia > Polypteriformes > Polypteridae > Erpetoichthys > Erpetoichthys calabaricus. The sequence continues at coordinate 86,117,356 of NC_041405.2, read as the reverse complement.
TCTCAGACTGTCGCATTCCATTCCCTTAACGACGATAATAATATCAATAATTGTTTGCTTATATTATAGAAGGTAACTTATTTTCAAGGCTTTTGAATTATTTACAGTATTGGAAGCAATCGAGACGTAATGTTTTGACTAGTGAATATATTAAAATATGTATGTTTATAAAAGAGTAAAATGGTCTCTTTGAGAAACGAGGGTCTTGCGATGAGTTGAATGATGATAAGGATCCATTAAACAATCGGCAAAAGTATTTTTTTGTCCATCAAAGTTTAATTCTGCATTATTTAAACTGTACATTCCCAACATCAAAAAACTCTTCAATATGTATGTGATAAGTCGATCAAAAGGTGCATAAAATGAGCAGAACCGGTAATAATTCGTGTATATTAATGAAGCTGTTCAAGGACAATACGGTGATGTCTTCATGTATGTGTATAAAGCGGAGGCAGGCCGAAATGATTAATAAAACAAAGCCAAAAGCAAAAGGTTCGGCAGCTACGGTGTCACTACTATTTCTACCCTCTGTCTCGAGCTGTAATGGTCAATGGTCTTTCTCGTTTCTGTCTCGGGTACGGCGTGTAGCTTAAGTTGTTGCTGAAGAAATTAAGCAATATGAGAGTGTGTAGGGATGCTTGCATGTAGTTCGTGTCTTCGGTTGCCACTCATGGAGCAGTCACGCAGAAAGGGTCAATAAAATGTGTTCCCCGTACAAAAGAGAAAAGACAATAAAACCACCCCCGGGTCACAGGTCATGGGTTTTGATTGAGATATTTGCAACTTCTTCTTTACCCTGTTGCAGGAGTTAACCTGAGTGTGCTCCGTTGATTACACGAATGGAGCTGACATATTTTGATTTCTTGACTCGCACGCATGCAAGTACCCACACACGTATGAATACAGCAGCAGACCGAAATACAAAGAGTAGCCCAGAAACCCGGTCTTAGCAACGCAGTGAGTATAACACATGTTGTAAAAGTCAAAAAGACGTGTGAAACAGCAAAGCGAGCTGTTTTGACAAGGATTTAATTAAAGGTTGAGACATAATTGATATGGCTGATTTAAAAAAAAAGGTCTAGTGGATGAAACACTTGTAGATCTACATACCTACATAACATGCATTATATGCGTATTCTCTAAAATGTAAATAAATATATTTGCTACTTTATTCACTTCATTTTACACTGAAAAAACAGACCTACCTAGACATGCTTTTACCACAAGTCCGTGGATTTATTGATATCAATCACAGGTCCTCTTCACGTAAACATCCATAACTATCACAGAACCATTGTCATATTGGATTTTTTTCTTCTTTTTTTCTTCTTGTACTCCACGAACATTGCACGCGAGGAATACAAACATGCTAAAAAACGATTTTGTTAAGGATCAACTTCTTTCAACATGTGTCTGTTCATTTGTTTACACGTTTAAAGTTATTTAAAATACTTACTGTTATACACTATAGAGAAAGCCAGAATGCTTTTGTGTACATAAGTTATTCCAACAGCAAAATTATTTATTTATTTATTTATTGATTTAATGAAAATAAATGGACACATAGAAAAATAGAATAGATTTTATTAGACTTGTCTGTTGAAATGATATTCTTCAAATAATTTTTGATTTAAGGATGATTAAATCTCAAGTGCTTCGATTTAGTTTCTAAAATATTTGGGTACATGATTATGAAACATTCGTTCAATTGTATATCACTCGGGAAAGCATTTATCGTGTGCATGGGCATGTTATCGTGTTACTTTGTAAACAAGATATTTTGGAAGTTACGTTTAGTGTTGCAATATATACTGCCATGATTGTGCATATACTTCTTTCAATAAAAATACATTTGAGGTACACATAAATTAAAGTATTGGTGGCTTTTTTTTTTTACTAAATGGGTGCCCCCCTCAAACACCAAACATTTTTAACATAGCCCTTTACACATGTGCCAATTTAGTTTACACTCCTCGTTTCCGGTAGTAACTTTTTTTTTTTACTTAGCACATTGACCTGTTCATAGCGTTACAGAAATGGTCTCCTAATTCTTGAACAAAACAATTTAAAAATCAGTGAACAAAGGAAGATATCATGAGATCAACTTTTCAGCACGATAATTAAAACATTTATATCGCGTGCATATGTGTGCACCGAAGTTCTCTATCTTAAAGGCAAAGCTCACTTCGGTTCTGTATTGGGGCTAGAAGAACCTTCTCGATTAGGCCCGAAAGAGTACGATTCCTAATATTCAACTAGAATTTTTTTATGGTGTTCTAATTAAAAATTAATCAGAATTTCATAAAATTAATGTACGAAAATGTAATGACTACTGTAAAATGAAATACTTTGGAATTGAATAATTCCAAAATAATAATAATAATAATTACGTTTATAATTTAGTGTCAATATATTAATAACCCTTTGTATTATTGCAATAAGCAGTAATTGTTATGTTAATACATTTCTGAACTCGCTTTATCCACTATGCAACTCTTGATCTCACAATGGAAAAGGAGTGTTATAACACATCATTACATCATTAATTTGATTCTGAATATCTGTAACTCACAATAACAATACTGGAACGCTCTATCTATATATGTACATTATATATATATATATATATATATATATATATATATATATATATATATATATATATATATATATATATATATATATATATAAGCAGTTAGCGTCACATTTATTCAGTAAGTGCTGGCTGGGCAACTCAATAGTATGTTGCTTTTATATTTCTCATATATGGTGTTTCAAACAAACATAAAAGTTTAACTAAAGGCTTCTATTAATGAGAGTATAATTATGCATCAAAAACAGTCATGCCTGAAAACAGAAAACCAAAATGTTGCTATTCATAGAGTATGTGATATACCTTTTACAAGAGCAAGTGACACATGAACACATACGTTGGTTTTCAGTGCAGTCAATATTACTAAAATGGAAATTTTAAAATGGAATGATAACATTAACACGCATAAATCATAATTATGGTTAACACACAGATCCATCCACTCAAACATAAATACACGGTGTGTGTGTCTGTGTGCGTGTGTGTGGATACCGTATAAAATACGATAGTAATAAAATAAATTTCTTAGATCTTCAACGCCACAACAATAATTTGGAATTCACGTTTCAATATTTTTTTAGATGAAAATGGAATAGAACCTTGAACCAAACGTAACTGTGAACGTACAGTTTAATCAGTGACAAGATTTTTTTGTGGTGTGTGTGTGGGTGTGTTTTTTTGGGGGTGTGTGGGGGTGTTAATACATTTTGAATCATTTAGCACATTTATGTTTGAACTTGAGAGAGATATTTTAATTTATATTTTCATTGCTACTTACGTAACTTGTAACTCTTTCTTTATTACATCCCAATAAAAAGTTTTAGATTGAAACACTACTCTGTCGTTGCTCTCACTGCCCAATAACCCACAGCAAATAAGTGAAGTATGAGATTAAAACAGTTTTGTCATTGTTTATTAATTTTGCGTGTTATATTTGCATGTATACGTTAGAAATTTATATTGTCTAAGCTTGCTTACGATATAAAAATATGTAAACCCTAAAAAGAGTTGATGTAACATTAAAGAAAATAAAAGCACTAAAGGGGAAAAATATGCACATGTAATTTGTTTGTTTATTTGTTGATTTTAACAGAAATGGGGGAAAAGGTGGATTGTTTTCATACAGTTAGTAGATCCATGTGTTTAACATTTGCAAGTGAAACAAAGGCCCTAAGCAGCATAAAATAATGTTCCAGATGCGCGTGTTGAAAGCTTTACCGGAAAGTTAATAAGATCGACAAAAAGGTTATAAAATGAACTGAACCTATTTTCACTGAATATTTTGGAAATGTGTGTGTGTGGCGGGGAGAAAGGGGGAGTTATACAGGGCAGGGCGGGGGTTTTGGTGTATTTGTTTTTTTCATGGTCTCTATGACCAGACATCTGGTTGAATTTATGCTTCTGAAATTCAAGAACTTTCTAAACATAAACTTTTTTTATGATATGCAATAATCTCATATACAATGAGTTGAGACGACAGTTGCTTTCGATTATTGACAGTTGCTTTAAATTATTTTTTAAGACAGTAACCTAGAACTAAACTTGAGGCCCTTCACGAGTCAAAGGTCATTCGCCTTATTCGGCCCCAAGTCGGCAACTTCAGAGACAGTATACAGCAGAATAGTCGGCTGATGAGCTAATTGAATGAAATAGACAACAGCGCACGTGCTACTTGCTCATTAATTATCTTACCGCTATTGCTTTACACTGCATATCGCCCGGCATATGTAACATTCCAGCTGCGTTTTATAGAAGAAATATAATATAAAAAGTGGTGAAGAAAAGCTTCTGAAAAACTTTAATAGCTGTCACTAGTGTAAGATCAAAAAGGTCGCCATAAATCTCATCTTTAAAATGTCTCATGAACGTGTTACTCTTTTCAAATTACACTGCTTCGACATATCTGTTTTAATGTGACTTGCTCATTTAAATCATCATTGGACCCAAGGTAGTCGGATTCTGAAAGTTTAAAAATGACAAATCTTGCATAGCTGTTAATATATTTTCCATTCCTGACGATTTGATATACAGCATTGTAAATCAAACCGTGGAGGTGGCTGGTATTTCCTTTCCCAACAAAGGTCCAGCACTGTGGGGTAATAAAGAAACCTTCTGTAAATATCTTACCCGTCTTTTAATGCCGCTCCTCAAGAGTTTGCTAATCGTCACATCTTTAATATGAAACTTGCTCTTAGAGCGCTATACTATTTAACTCGAAGAGAACATGAAAAAGCAATAAACAACTCACCTCTCAACTTTACAGTTTACTCTCTGACAAAGGCGTTGAAAAGCGGTAGCGTTACAGACGAGAATGAATTTGGAAATGGAGTATCGGTTTGATTTTTCCCTTCTTAAATCTCTAATATGACGATTGCAAAGTCTTTCCTAAGACTGGGGGAAAGCATGTGAAAGAGCTGAAGTTATAAAGCACTGCTTGGTGCACTCTAAACGCGTCTCTGAACTTGATCAGATTTTATGTTTCCTGCAGAGAGTCGGCGGCAGTCCTCTGAAACATGCTCAATAGCTCGACTTTTTTTTGTTAAGCAAAATCTCGGGATATTACAATTACTGCCATCTTTCTTTCTGGCCTTTATTTTCTCCTTCTACACCCCATCGTTCTTTTGGGAGAAAATGAACCCTCACCCACCCCCTTCCCACGTAGCACAAGAAAGCAAGAATTCGTCCTACAATCGGATGCTTGAAAAAAGAAAACGACTTTAAACAAGCTTCGAAAATGTTTGAACCGATGCTCCAAGTAATAAGAACATTAGCAGACATTTGTTTTATCACCGTATTTCATTCTTTAATGTGTAACTGTTGTTAGATAATATAATTTGTTTTTAAATTAATATTTGGTTTAAATGTTAAGATTTGCGAAATAATAGCGAACAGAAGAATGTTCATTGCTTTCAATTTCAACCAAGAGGTTAAAAAAACAAGATTATTTTAAACAACTTTCTTCTCTTTCAACAAAAAGGAAAAAAGGAAAAAAAAAAGGATTACCACAAAGACGTACCCATCTACCTACGATACTTTAATTACCGCAGTGAGTCAGTTACTTTAAAGGGGCTGGAAACTTAAAACCGATACTCGATGGACTGAATGGCCCAAAGGAGCAAATAAGAAATAAATGTATTATTATTCATATATATATTTATAACGTGCTTGAAGCTGGGTAAGATATATTGCTTTCATGCAGTTTTTCTTCGGTGATGTATTTAAATACATAAAAATCAGCCATGATGGACAGCGCACAAAGTGCTTTAAAATATAATACTTTAAATAATATTTTTCATATTCTATACACAATAAGTATTTATACTTTTTAATAAGTGGAGTATTTCAAATAAGGGGAAATAAACAAGCCACGATTATTCAAGCTAGATGAGATCGCGTATGAAGCCTTACCTGCGAATAATGCCTTGATTGACCAATCAGATTGAAGAACTGGGTTGAACTGCCATTTTCAATGCAAAACACTGCCAATCAAGGGCGACTTCACCAATCGCAGCTCAGCTAGTGGATCATGTGCGTCCTAAGGGGCTCTGCTCTTATTGGTTATCGCTGTACTGCCTCCTGAGTTCATTTATGTGCAAGGGGTGAGTGATTGACTTTATCAGTCCAAGGACATCACTCACTTGGAAAGGGGGGGAAAGTTTGATCCTCTTTCTTAAGGATCATACTTGCGGGAGTTTCTGCTCCCCCAGTTACCAACAGGGAGAATTTGTAGATGAATAGGCTCTTTTTAGATTTGTTAACATTACAAGAAAGACAATAACGGTTGCCTGTTTTTCTTTTCTTTATTTCTGAAATTCTACGTTATATTTTTTATTTCATCTTACTGCTTTTAAGTTTCTTACAATGACTATGCTGCTTGACAGCGGTCCGCAGTTTTCAGCGCTTGGAGTTGGGGGCTTCGGGACGCCGCGGCACCATGAAATGAGCAACAGGGATGCAGGGCTCGGACTAAATCCTTTTGGAGACTCTTCTTTCAAACTGAGCCCCGTCGCCCACGACATCTCTTCGAGTCAAACCTCCGCGTTCACTCCGCAGGTCACATCAGGCTACGCCGCAGCGCTGGGTCACCACCACTCCGGCCAGGTGGCTTCCTATGGCGGCGGACCATTCAACTCCACGAGAGAGTTTTTGTTTAGAAACCGCGCAGCTGGCATCGGAGAATCTGCGGCCACAGCGCAGCATGGGCTCTTCGCTCCTTCAGCGGGAAGCCTGCATGGACCTCCAGGAATCTCTGATAACCCAGGGCATCTTTTATTTCCAGGGTTGCACGAACAAACCGCCAGTCACAACTCTCCAAACGGACATATGGTAAACAGTCAAATGCATCTAGGTTTACGTGGGGACCTTTTCGGGAGACCTGACCCTTACCGACCAGTCGCGAGTCCTAGGACGGACCATTATGGAAGTGCTCAGCTCCACAACTATAATCACCCGATAAACATGAATATGGGAATGAATGTACCAAGCCACCATGGGCCAGGGGCTTTTTTTCGGTATATGCGACAGCCCATCAAGCAAGAAATGTCCTGCAAATGGATAGACGAAACCCATATAAACAGAACCAAAAAGACGTGCGACAGAACTTTCAGCACGATGCATGAGCTGGTGACGCATGTCTCCATGGAGCACGTCGGGGGTCCAGAGCAGAGCAACCACATTTGTTACTGGGAGGATTGTCCGAGGGAAGGAAAAATCTTTTAAAGCCAAATACAAACTGGTGAATCATATAAGGGTACATACAGGGGAAAAGCCTTTTCCATGCCCTTTTCCTGGATGCGGGAAGATATTTGCAAGATCAGAAAATTTGAAAATACATAAAAGAACACACACAGGTAACCGGACATGTTAACTATCCTCAGAAAACGGTTATTTAGGTCTAGAACGAGGTATTCAGCGCAGTGATATAGACGGACAAAGTTTTCAAGACGTTAATCGTAACTCCTTGCAAAATGTGTGTAAAAGTATTAAAGGTTTACTAAAATTAGAAAGATAAAAGATTTAATTCAAGAATATCTATAATTAAGGGATGGGGCTAGGGTTTATTTTAAAATTGTTCTATTCCATTTGCGAGGTGTAAACTTTCAATGAGTGCAGTGAAAATAATTTATCATCTGAACTGAATTTCGTTTTTATCATAGTTGGCTCTTGTTAGAAAATCGGCAATTTAACTCACAAAGAACTTAACCATTCAGTCTAAAAGTCTGATAACTATGTGTAAATTGGTAAATATCCTTTTTGTCTCAGTTAGTTATGCTAATACCAGTGAAACATACTCCTACTAGAGTACTTCCTTAGTTTTTTTGTAGGGTGACAGACTTCAAAATTAAATGGGTATAGAAGAAGTAGAAGTTTTTTTAGAGATGTTTAAGCGAGTGTCGATTTAAAGAAAAGTAGTTTTTATGAGAATTATTATGATGTGTTTTCTGTATGTTGTACCCTTTCACTGCATAACGCTAACGGATGTTAAAAAGTTACCGAAAATGTATAAAACATAGTTTGAAAATATTTAATGTTATTATATCAGAAAAGATGTATACATTGTTTTTTTAGTAAGAAATGAGTCATTAGTAATCTTACCGTTTAGCTGAAAAAATACACTTAATGCTGAGAAATATTTTAGCATGATTTTAATTATTTTTATGCCATTTTCTTCGTAGGTGAAAAACCATTTAAATGTGAGTTTGAGGGCTGTGACCGGCGCTTCGCAAACAGTAGTGACCGAAAGAAGCACATGCATGTACATACGTCAGACAAGCCATACATCTGCAAAGTGTGCGACAAGTCTTACACGCACCCCAGTTCTCTCAGGAAACACATGAAGGTAATTAACTGTTTATTTACTGCTTTTCAAAGCAACTACAGCTCGAAGTGGGGGTGGGGGTGGGGGTGGAGTGGGATGGTCATTGTACATCTTTGATTTTTCTGTTGCTCTTACGTAACCCATATATCAATAATGATACCTGTTTCTCAGATAAAGGCATATATTGTTACTTACATTTCAAATCTGAATTTACTACATGATAGGGTTTAAGTTAGGAGCTATTTGAAATAGTAAATAGTAGGTGTTTAAAACACTGTGTTAGAAAAAGGTAAAAAAAAAAAAAAAGCACTATATTGTAAATCTTTAAGGAAAATTGGAACAAGCAATGCCTTTAGATTATTAATTGGACATTATAAAAGTCTGTTAGCTTCTCCATTATTTGTGAGCATTTTATTCAAGCATTACTGCTGTTTGACTGAACTTTAGCTTAATTTTTAAGAAGAAAGTGTTACATTTATTTATAATGAAAGTTATTGGCCAATTTTTACATTTGTGTGCCTGTTCGTAAACTACCAAAAATAAATATAAAACTTTTTTATGAAGCGTTCGATGTTTTGTTTAGTGCCTTCGGCTTAAATGGTCAATAATAACTGCATGCAAAGAGACGCGCCCTTATGCAAAAGCTTAAATATAACAGTAACTTCTGTCATTATTGTACAATGATAGTCATATGTGTGTGTGTGCTCTTTTTACTTTTAGGTTCATGAATCTCAAGGCTCGGAATCTTCTCCGGCAGCGAGTTCTGGCTACGAGTCGTCCACCCCACCCGCTTTAGTATCTGCAAGCGGAGAGGACCCAACAAAAACTCCGCCGTCTGCGGTTCAAAACACCGCCTCACACAATGAAGGACTCCCTCCCAATTTTAACGAATGGTACGTCTGAACACAACTAATCAGACGCAGAAACGGACCAAACCTTAAAGGAAACCTGAACCGGAACATTGAACAAAAATAACAGCATAATAGATTTGAAAATGACGCAACAGAGTAATACAAGAATGAAAGGATAATCGGAGTGGAAAGCACAGAAGAAGAACATTTCTGTTTTATGGGCAGTCGTCATGTTCCGGACAAGCCTTGTCCTTTCTCAGGATTCAATAAAATTTATATATATATATATACTCATAGATATCAAATATATCTATATAAATATATATACCTTTCCTTAAGGAAAAAGGAAAGGTTTCCTTTTAGTTTCAGATTTTTATTTTTATTGTTTTTGTTCTTTTTATCGAAAGGGATTTTACGAGGAAGAATTTTTCATGCTATGTTAAGATGGTGATATACTCGTGTCGCCTTAGAAAATGATTGTTCAACTTCACACAGTCTTAAGAAACGTGCCAAAGTATTTTTTTTCTTTCTTGTACTTGGGAAAACAAAAACGATCAGACAAATGTTTACCCGTGAATGTATTCCTTGTTTGATGGGGTCGATTCTGTTGTTGATGTACGTTTCTGCTTGGAAATGTGGTATTATTAGAGTAAGATCGTGACCGTTAATTATACAGTATCGTTGCCTTTTGTAATAACCTTGTAAATACATATCCATGATGCCATATTTATCAATTTGTAATTTAATTATCGGCATAGGATCCGAAACTGAAATCATATTTATGGAAAATGTTTTCTAACAAGACTATGTACAGTTTTTTTTTTTTTTTTTTTTTTTTTTGTTATAATCAGTTTAACATTAAATTTCTCAAAAAATTATCATGTGGACTGCTTTAACATTGCAGATGGTTGCTGTGGCACAAAAATTACTAATTAAAGTGTAAGAAAATGAAAATTTATACTCTACCTTACTTACACATGCTTGCTGGAGGTTTGACGTGCACAAAGGACCACTCTTAGGATCAGAGAAGTTAGTCTACCTCCACGTGAAAATCAAGTACCCACGCAGACTTAGAGTCACTCACCTTATAATTTTTGTTTTTTGGTGCACTGTATGAAAATGTTAGGATAAAATACTTGCAACCTTAACACTGCTGTAATAAAAAGCATGAGTCATGATGACTTCTAAGGATGACTACGTTTACAACTTTTCTGATGTCACTAATAATTCAACAAAATACGAAAACATTAGATGTACAAGAAGAGCACAAAATGCGTTAAATATCGGGTTTGTAACAATACTATAAAATGTGTTTTTTAATGTCTGGGAGTGATGATCTTCTATTTTGTGATGAACACTGGCATGTCGAAGAAATATTATTACATCATGAAGAGTCGTATCGATCTACCCCGTCCTAACATTACTTGTTCAAAAATGTAAAATGAACGCACTCACACTTTACTCGCTCAGATATCTTGACAACAAATAAAGTGAATAATAAGAAAAAGAAAAGATCTGTCGCTAAATACAAAAGTGCACATTAACAAATGACTTCTTGGTATGGGGAAAAATGGCACAGGTCAAAACAAGTATCATATGGAGAGATGGTCTGTTTGGAGTTTTGAGTGCTTCTAATGTCATCGTTTGTTTTTGCACGTGTCTGTGTAATCTCTATTATGACAGTATACTTGTTGAGCAGTTCAGTTCACTTTATCATTGAAAGAAACAGGTGCTGGTTTGGAATCAAACTGAAATGTAAGATTTGCATTCACAAAGGTTTGAGTGAAAAAGTTTTACTATTTATTTATAAAATAAAACGTATAGACAATCCACTTCAAAATACTTTTTTCACTGTTGCCATGGAGGAAGTGATCCGTGACCAACTTGAACTTGACACAGGAAAGACGCCATTTTAGCTGCTCATTTCCTAAACAGAAAAAAAAAGATGTTTGCTGAAGTTAACTGTCTCCGAGCTCGAGGATCTCACCGTATAGAAGCTACACTGTGGCACATTTTGAAGACAGTGAATGCATTTTTCATCATATCAATAAATTGGTGTTTCAGTCAAATTTATGACACGTGAGACCAATGTAGATAATCACATCATGTACATTATGATCACCTTTAAAATGCATTCAAGATTATTCGGAAAATTATAAATGTTTCAGAAAATGACTGGATTCAGTTTCATAACTGCGCAAATATACATTTGTGATCATGTATGGGCCTCGGATTTACACACATCACACAATATACGTATAGGAGTATACGTTAAAAGATAGATGAAAGTACATAATTAGTAGGGAAAGCTTTCTAAGTTTGAAAATAGAAAAACTTCGATATTTACGCAAGCTGTTAGTGTGCTTGTGAATAACATCTAATGTTTCTGTAAAAAAATAGTTTTTTTTAAAAGCAATACAGTATCATTTTAAATATTTTATGATAATGATAATGGGATGATAAAAATAATGGGATATTAATTGATATTAAAAAAAAAACATTACTATTGTTTTCGACTATAATGTAACCCACAGTCACACTGAAACGGTGAAAGCCAATAGGCGGCGGTTTAATTTTAATATTTTTTAGTTCAGGTCTGAGTAACAGTCTTAATATGCGCAAATGCTTTGCTGTAGTTAACAAAATCCGCATTTTTCTGCACATTATCAATAAACAATAAAACATCAATAATAAATAAAATTAATAATGTATCCGAAGATTCTGCAGAGTTTACTCATGATTTTTTAATGTCAGTTTGTGAATTTAGCTTAAAATTATTTATTTTCTTTGTGGTCTTCATTAAAAATATGTGATTAAAATAACGTTAACCATTTTAATTACTATGCGTTTCAATGATGGTAAATAAACGACTATATATTTATGCCACAGACCATATTAAAACTGAACACAAATCAGGGCGTCATTTAATTTTGTGGAAGTACACATAAAGCCGAGGAGAAAAAAAAAAACATATCTTGTGAATTGTGCACGCCATCTTTCCCAACCCCCCACAACCGCCCCTCCCCCACATCTTAATACAAATAGTATTAAGAATTGATTAAAACCCCAGGACACTCCTACTGCGCAAGCGTGTTTTGCTGTGTTGTCGAGAGCAATAAGTTCTTCTTGACGAATTCCATTACGTCACATAATGGCGCCGAGGACCCCCACTGTGACAAAATAGAAAACTTCTGCAATTTTGACGAAAAAATCGCGTCCTTTTTTAACTACTTCACCAGGAGAACAGTAGAGTTCGGCGTACGGGAGATATGCTGGCGCTGAGAAAACTACACAACTGCATCTTTTTAAGAACGGAGGGTTCTTTTGTGAGAGCTGCGCTTCTGTGCTCTCAAGGGATTACAAAGCAATCTCAATCACGTGGTGAAAACGAGTTTTGTAAACCCTTTCTGACTTCGCAGTACTGATAACTGAGTGGCTGTGCATTGTAATTTATAATGTTTCGAACATGTATTGTATAATTATCTTCCGGTGTACTTCCCAAACTTTGCTGTTTGGTTATGAAGCACTTTTTTTACAGCAAACGTAATGAGACTAGGTTTGGGCCGAGAGGGTTGGTGGGGTGTTATAGATAGTAAATCAAATTATGTTAAGGTTATATCGAACCTCACATTGAGAGTATTGCATGATATTATGTAAATTTAAAAACCTAAACAATCAACTTGCTATGTGATTTTTTTTCAATTTTTTTATCCGAATCAATTTTATTTAAAAATAAGAAAAAAAAGAATGGGAACTTGACATAATCAGTTTGTCGTTTGTCAGACACAACCGCAATTGACTGCTTTAAAAATTAAGTCCGGATCACTGTATCGATGACAAAAGTCCCAACCCTTCCCCCTCTTCTGTGGCAAAGCATTTGCTCGTTAAGTAGAAGCACTCTCTAAGAGGATAAATACAAGTAGGTTCCAGGCGCCTTTTTGTCACGCAATGAACTATATGTGTTCAACAAAACCAGGGTCCAAATTGCTTAGTGGCAGTGACTCACGACAATAAACTTCTGCAGAGCGTCAGGAGGTTACCTGCTTTAGAATGTATAATCTTGTACTGCAGTGTAAGTTCCTTGACCCCACATGTTTCCAATTATATATGCTGAAAACGCATATGAGCTATCTATCAGAGGCATCGGTGTTAAATCGAAAATTTAAAAAAAGAGAGAAAGTAAAAGTCCAGTTCCCAAATAATTAAAACATAGTAATGTACGTTAACGACTGCAGATAGTAGTACAAGGAGAGTAGTAGAGTGTGCACGCCTGATGAGCCCAAATAAGGGCGAAACACGTGTTGTGTACTCTTTGCATTATTTGACACTTAATTATGCAACATATATAGGCCTATATATATATATATATGAGCAAACGTAAATAACAAATTAAATAAACCTAAATTCATACTTGAGTGTGAAAAGCGACAATTTAGAAGCACAAAAAATAAAGTGAAAGATTTTTCATAGCTTGAAAAGTGGCACTCGTTCACAGACGTATAAAGTGACATTTGAAAATGCAATTACAGATATAGAAGTGGCATATGATATGTAGTGAATTTTGTTTACTTTATGAAGTAATATCAATACATTTTTATCCAATTATTTACGTCGGAACTGCATGACAGAAAAGTAACTTATGAGCATTAATGAATACGAAGGCTGTATTTTCAATGGGCAGACACCGACGGACAGCAAAGATTTGTTAGGCGACGTTTTTTGAGACGTATAACCTCTCCTTTTTCAAAATATAAATTCTATATTTATGAAGATTTTCGGGGGAATTTTATTTAAAAACAAAATCAGATGAGGTTGTTGGAATCTCGGAATCTTATATTCAGAAGCTAATTAGCTAACGGATAGATAGATAGATAGATAGATAGATAGATAGATAGATAGATAGATAGATAGATAGATAGATAGATAGATAGATAGATAGATAGATAGTCACAAAGCAATATAAATAATAAAAGCGCCATTATAAAGGTATTTGATTATTATTTACGCTCTATGTATGCAAAGTATATGAATACGCAGTCACATAAGTTACAATTATGACGCATCCAGACGTTCTTCAAAAGCTGTCAGAAAAAATACTATAGTGTCTGCTGCCTCACGCCTATATCACCTGCCCCGCATTCTCCGGCCTTCATTCGACTTTATATTTTTTGAAGTTTTTTATTTTTTTAAGAATGTTTAAGAATTACATAAAAAATAAAGTATACTTTAAAATGTACACAACAAAATGGGCAGCTTAGAATGAACTTTTATAGCATTAAGGTAACCATTAAGAGTATATATATGGAGTGTTTTCTTATATACACTTTAAGTATTAATTTAATATTGACCATTTTGTTGTGTATGTTTACATCTGTAGAGGAAATTATTATTGAATTATCTTCATTTTCTGCAATAAAAATAATAGTTAAAGCTGAACGGATAGATAGATAGATAGATAGATAGATAGATAGATAGATAGATAGATAGATAGATAGATAGATAGATAGATATTAAACTTAAAATGTTTAAGTAACTTTGAAAGTAAGTATACGAAGTTAGATTAAAGTCATGACTATAATAAACTATCTACAAATTCAGACATATGCTGAAATATGTGAATGTGGTAGTTGTTCAAATTTTCCTTTCTAAATGTTTCTTATGCAGTTTACAAGACATATTATTGCAAAATTTACTAATACAACATATTTCGTAAAATTATTTATAACCACATAAAAAAGTAAGTGAGACACTAATGCAGTGCTGAGATTTATTATAATGAATCTAAGTTGCTTCAGTGAGTACAGGTGATATAACTTTATAATATAGCCTATTGTAGAATCAAATCAAATCATGTGAATTGCATAGAAAGAAAGAAAGAAAGAAAGAAAGAAAGAAAGAAAGAAAGAAAGAAAGAAAGAAAGAAAGAAAGAAAGAAAGAAAGAAAGAAAGAAAGAAAGAATCCAGGTACACTTTCTGGTTATAGATGGATTTTCTCAATTTATATTATTTCTCCATTATAAAATCCCACAAGTGTTGGTGGGTTCTTTTTTGAGACGTTGACATGGCTTTAAAACTTTAAACTAGTAATCGCATGTGTAGTTTTTATAGCAGGTATATGATATTATAAGGGCTCAAATTTACATATATACACGGTGTAATAGTTTCTTATAAAACAGAATGAACGACTTGAAATATATTAATAAAGTAAGACGCCAAAGACATGTAGCTTTGACGTCATATTTAAAACAGAAAATGATCATGAAAGCCTTTTTTGCTATCACCGTATTCCAGGATTTACCAATACGACTTCAGGAATATACTGTGTAATGAAAATAAATATACATATATATTGCTGAATATGCACTAATCGTTTGAATTTATTATTAAACTACTGTGCCGTATCCCCCAAATAAATACTTCTATTCTCTCCTCGGTCAATTAACTGCAATACACCCTGTATACCTTTTCAGATTCATTCTCATGTAAGCCCACTAGAACGCTAGAACGATCCGGTGTTGGGGGTATTTGGTGGGGGGTTGCGGTGTAGGGGTTTTAGACACATTATCATTTTCGTCAATAACAGGATTAACTAACTGGAAAACAACTCTTTAAGTGAATTTACATATCCTTTAAATTTTGCATAGTAATAGGTCGCCTTCGAAAGTGCCAGCGAAGAGTTTGGAAATGTTCATTCATTTATGTTTAAGTAGTTTTTTAGAGAAAATGGATTTTTACCAATTACACTGGGGCAGTGTAGGGAAAGGAAAACCATGTTTTCGATATTTCTTCTTTGCCTCCTTAACACACTAAACAAGATTGTCGGTTTTAAGGCTCGCACATTACAATCGAGGTCTGAGATCACTTTTCTATATAATGACTATTTTAAAAGCAAATTGCATGCATTTGTGAATTGAATTAAACTAGAGCAGTAACGTAACTTGACACAGCATTTTTGTACCTGATGTTTGGTTCGCCTTTTTATCTGCACTGTCTGAAGATGAAGGTAAACGAAAAGGCGCATCAGTGGCAGCGCTAATGTTAATGAGTCTTCACTCAGCAAATTATCTGCTTTTGGTCAATAATGTACAAGAAGATATCATTTCTTATTAGAAAAAAATGAATCCGACACAGAATTTTTTAAAGTTTAGGTTTCGATTTGGCATTGATCGAGTGTTGTTTCAGATGAAAAACAGGTTGTTTCAGTGTTTCACATATTTTAGGTACCTTTTATGCAAGTATTCTTTAGCGATTTCTTCTCTAATAAATAGACTAGTTTAGTGCAATCTGTTTTTTTTTCTCTTTTATATCTAAATCAAATCTGTTGAAGTACATAGTAACACTTCATAGATACAATTGTATTGTGCTGATTTCCCACCATTAACTTGTTAATTTAAAAAAATCAAATAATTGATCCCTTAGTATTTTCTCCCAGAAAAAGTATGAAGAGTCCTTTGAGAAAGTGCATTTTATGCGGTACCACAAGTCATTTTTAATTTCTTGGCATATGGGAAGGTGTCAGCAACTTGATAAATTTGTCCACAAAGCTGACATATGAGTCTAACGTAATGGTTCCCAAGTGTGTAAACTGAAGTGGTGCACTTTATCTAGCCAAGCAGATGTTCTGCAATGGTAATGCAAGCAGGTTTTTACAATGGTGTTTTGTAATGCAATGGTCTGAATTTCGGCTCAACTAGAAGATGTATAGAGGTCAATTGACTTTTCTCTTGAGTCTGTAACAGTCATTCAAAAGACGTTACAAGCCTGCATTCGGTTTACAAATATGTAGTAGGCGAACGTTATGGCATTTGTAATAATAATAAAACAAATTGTGAATAAGTTTTAGCTATATGTAATCTCTATCTACCCTGCCAAACTTGACAAAGTGTTTTAAAAACTTTGTATCAATTTGAAATCAAATTGTCGGTTAACGTAAAAACGTAGCTAAGAACTTTAGCAGAATTGTTTTCTATCTGGCAGTTGATATCATCGAAAAATTAAAGAGCCAAACATTACGTTTTTACAAAATTAATAAAGTTCTTCTTAAATCAATACAATGGCAATTTTAAACTGTGTTTTTTTCTTCGTATTTTTAAAGTTGTACTTCCCTTTTACTATTTCAGATGTTCTCATTGACAAATACTATCCAAATAACACAATATGCAATGCAGTATACAATAACTAATTCCACTTTTTCTTTCTTTTCTTTTTTGCAAATTATAAATAAAGTAAAATCAGCAGATCTTTCAAAAATTTCAATAAGCACCTGAATTGTCCCCCACAGCCCCTTTTAGTCAGGTTTGTGTTAGTAATAATTATGAAGCATGGAGGATTCAAGAGAAAGTAGCTTAAATTGCAAAATATTTCTTTGATTGTTACAAAATATATTTAAGCAACAGCTTTCAGAAAAAAAAGTTTCATTTAAAATATTGTTTGGGTCCAAAAGTTAAATAATACACTTTTTAATTATTGCAATTTTTAAAATAATAACATTAAAAGCAGGTATCTTTAGAAGGCACTATACAAAAGAAGCATGATTACAAAACAGCAAAGTTCACAATTTTAGAAAGTAGGCAATTGCAGAAATAAAAACAATAAGAAAATATCAGAGGGCAACTGGACGGAGTAAAAGAAATTTCCTAGCATCCAGAACATTAATGCAACAAGTGATTCAGTTAATGGGAACAGCATAATCAACAGCCCATTAATGTCATAGCACAGTGACAACTGTTAACATCATTTTCAAAAATAATTCAAAAAGAGAGTTGAGCCTTCAGACTATATTGGATTAATACTAACAAAACGTTTTATGGAGTTGGAGCCAAAAATTTAAAAGGAGAAACTGAGTTTGAACCCTGAACTGGATGTACTGCATTATACTGAATTAGGAGTCGCTCAAGTATATAGTATCATTCTTCGATTATCTTCATGTTTTCAATGTGGCACGTTTGAAGTGGGTTTGCAAAAAAAAAAAAAGATTTTCTTATATAGACACAAATGGGAAAATTAAGAAGTTAGTGGTAAAGATGCTCACATGTGTAATATAAAGAGTTTGTAATTTCTAAAATAATGAGAGTGAACAGAAAAAAAGAAGAAGTAAACAACTGTTACATGTAGATTATTGTACATCAAGGACTCTTGACATTTCCTGCTGATAGTCTTTCATCTGGTTAAGTTAAACAAACCCTTGTATGTAGTTTTATTTCTGATATTCTAATTGCATTTTGTTTTTCATTTTACTTTAACAAAATAACTTTTGTCATGTCAAAGCCAAAGATTTCTTGTCAGCCTTGGCTGATTACAGTAAAGCATTTCATATTAAAAATAAGATCTTTTTGATCTGGTCACAAAAAGTTTAAAAAAAAAAAGTACAATGGTCTCCACAATGAGCAGGCCTTCTCTTCATAATTACTTCATGGCTTGTGCACAATGCAACCAGGATAGACCTAAATTTAAAACTGAGAAATGGATAGGTGAATGGAACTTGTGCAGACTTTATCAAAACGAAAAATGATATTCTTCTGATGGATTTTATACATCTTCATTAAACAGCCTGGAAAATATATAGATATAAGTAAGAGCGGTACAAATTTAATTTCCTTTTTTGGAAGCCATCATCAGGAATATTTTATTTAATAAATTGATGGTTTTTTTTCTTAATTTTCTATTTGTAAAATGTTTGTACATATTTCAATATAAAGAGAATAAGTATTATTAAACAATTTAAAACAATGTTTTTAAAAGTATTAAATATACACGCATTCAAAGAGTTACACCAGTGAAATTTAAACCTGCACAGTCATTCCTACTTGAAAGAACTTTCTAAACTCTACTAGAGTTAAACTGTAGGCACTAGCAATCTGCATTTACAATCTAGTTTGGTGTCTGCGCATTGAACAAGGATGATTAACAAAATAATACAGTGCATAATAGTGGTCTCCCTTCATCCTCTCCCAGGACTAACCCCAAACAGCAGCCACATAAAGAAAGGGCACAGGCAAGGTCAAGAATGCAAAGGGCCAAGCATGAGATTATGGAGCGTCTAAATGAAGTCTTGGACACCAAGAGCTAATCCCTTGTAGAGCCGTGGAATGAGAAGGTCAACAGGGATGTTGTAATAGGATAGTAATAATGGCTTTGTTTCTCCAGTGTTCATGACCCTAACAACAACTTGGGCTCTTGCATGAACAGCTAAACATTTGATATTTGGCATCTTCCTGCCAACTCTTGAAACCTCTTCCAATAAAATGGCATTAACCTTAGACAAAGAAATCATAAGCATCATTCAATAGCATGTGAAGAAATCAGAAAGAAATGGTATTATGAAACAAACATATATCTCTCTGAATTCTTGCAGTTTGTGAGTTTAAACTACATGCAGACTGAGATTCTTCAAATGTATTAAGAACATTTTATAACTGAAACTGTTGAATTTTTCTCAGAAATAATTCTGCAGCCTGCAAGTGCGCTGCATAACAATTTTTAGCCTTTACAAGGCAATACAGAAAAAATTGAGAAGAATGTAATTGCTTCTATTGATGCATCCTAATACAAAAAGTTTTTAATTTCACTGATGACAGTGGGATTTGTAGAAATTTCAGACGATTTGCTGGAGCAATATACATTTTAATTGGGCATTATGCAGTATACTGGAGAGCAAAAAACTGATATTTAAATTAAATTTTCATGTACCATTCATTAAATTTTATACAGGATAGAATAACATACATTTCAGCTCTAAATTTTACAAGAAAAAATCTGAATCTATTTCTAGTTTATAAGGTTTATGTATAACTTTACACTAGTTTAAATTTGAGTGATGTTCAATTTTTAGGCCATCAGTAACTAATAAGAGTATGGCTAACAATGTAGAGAAAGAGATCAAGCAAGTCCAAATTGTAAATAAGAAAATATTAACATGCAAAAAATGTACTTATTGGTAAATCCTTTGCAAAAAAAAATGCAAAAACATCAGTATGAGACTGAATTGCAGGTACATTTTTCTAATAACATTTTCTCTGTGAACAGTCTAACTATGTGATGACACAGATGCAGCACGGTTTTGGAAGTGTGGCACAAGAATGGTAGTGTTATGTTTGAAAAGAACTAATGATCTGCATTTAAATCATACTAAATTTTGTTTGGTTTAAAGAGAACTAATAAGCACATCTTCTTGGGCAGTTTGTTTTAGTGAGTGGCGGAGATCAATCAAGGTCTATCTTTTAAGGCATTCAGAAGAAAAGTCAATGTCAGTAAACCAGATGTTATATCATTCAGTGAAGTTCAAGGAAATGCACTAAACAAGCACATCCCAGTCAAAACAGAACCAATTCCAGTGTAATGTTTTTGCTTAGCTGCAGGTCTCTCTCTAAGTTGTTCCCCTAATTTCTTAAAATTCAAATGCTGTTTAACGTGAGCAGCCACATTTATAGTTTGACCCTCATGATATCATGCATGACATAACATGTGCATCCCCTGCCTCACAAAAATGCAAAGTGCCTGAAGCTTCAATATAACAGGCCCCATGAAAACAAAATAGTACCACCAATGAAAAACTAAAACACAAAATACCAACGAGATGATGTCATCAGAATAACAATAAAATATAGACAATCTTTTGAAAATTAATGATGAGTCAAATCCATTGGCAGATGTTAAAAATAAATTAACAAATATTTTTTGACTAAGCTGGTGTAATTGTATGCTTCTGACAGGTAGAGTAATTAAGGGATGAGACCACATCTAGTTGTTACCTAAGATCATTCTTTTGGATTATAACCGTACTAATACACCATGCATTGTAACCAAGAACCCAACAAATGTGAGGCAGTTACTTTTTCATATTCTTTGCTTCCCATCTACATTTATAGGAGGAGGGCTACTGACAGGAATAACAAGAATTACCAAATAGATCTTATAGGTTTTAATAAAGATATGCAAAATTAAGGGTGGATCTAGAAATGGACAAGTACAGTCAGTTCTAAGTTCTATTACTAGATGTTCTGCATAGTGATCTGAACCTTCAGTCCCACTCTGAACTCAGAAAAACCTTTGCACTTTCAACACTCAAATCTTTTAGAAAAGATTGTTTTCTTATTTAGGTTCCTTCAAACTTTAACCTAAGCCTTCTTAAATTCTCTAAGACATAATATAGATCAGTTATAGAGGACAAGGTGGACAAAACATACAATAAAGGGGTATTAAAAACATAATGGCATTCAAAATATGAAATTAATTTGAATGTTTCTTGAATATTCTGCAATTAACAGAATTTTTCTTTTCATTTAAATATTTTTATAAATCCCGTTTCGTCATCTTGGTCTGTCAATTTCTTTCTCAATGGTCCCCTGACGTTAAGTTTTTACTTGGCAGAAAGAGTTGAGTAGATGCTCTGCCAAGACTAAGAAAATAAATTGAAAACCACAATTAGAAACTATATACTGCAGTTAGTGACTCCATGTAAACAGAAATATTATTCAATGAAGACAGTTTAAAGTTCTTGGGAAGATGGAAATTTCTTTAGAAGAGTAAAAAGTCTGAATTAACAAAACCTGCCCTAATTCAGGATGTTTATAAGAAATGTAATGATTTACTCCATGAGGTAGAAGTACATAACAAGCAAGAATAGTTCCATCAAATATTTAAAATATTAAAATGTGTGTTCAGTTTAAATGTTTAAAGTCTAAATATTCTCAATTATAATAGAAATGTGTAAATTTGCACCTTCTGATAGAAGTCCATAGAGGGCTAAAAACCTAGTTAAGGATTAAAAATAAAAAATAACATGATATTCACAATCACTGACCTTGGAACAGTCTAAATGATGCCCAACATGCTAATGTTTAAATTTTGCCATTTTGAACCTTATGGGAGTGGCTGTTAGAGGACTAGAATTGCCAGTAAAGAATAAAATATAAAAATATTATCACATTTCTGATGACCTTGAAACAGCATAAAAATACATCCCACATGTCTACTGATTTCCATTTTTTTCAAAGTTTTGTGAAAACAAGTAACCTTGATGCCTTGTATCTCAGTAGAGGGTGAACTCTTATTGGTTGGTTGATGTGGCATGTACAACTTCAGGCCCTTCTGATCATTTTGCTAAAGACACATCCATTTTCTCTGTATCATAAGGATGTAATTTCCTGTACAAAATATGGTCCAAAAATGGCCTAAAACTGAAGGTTTTTCCAATCTAGAGAGCCAAGAATATGAGAACTCAAAACACTTGATGTGCTGCATAATTAGAGATTAAGATGAGTTGAACAGTATGTCATCTGTGGGGTTTTCTCATACTAGTGAGTCAGGAGGAGCTGGACAAAATTAAAATGAAGCGATTTCAAAGTGTACATAAGTAATTCTTATTAAAAATAAATAAGCTTCTTTGAGGATATGTAAAAAATAAATGATTGCTGTAAATCCCTGGGAAGGTAGACAATCTGTGATAAAATCCTGAGTGATATTTTATTATATACAATTAGCTAGTGGCAAGGGTTGTAGGAGTCCTGTAAGACTTACTGTCATGGCTCTGATAAAGGTGTCATATGTCTTGAAATAATCAGTTACAAAATTTGATGGTCATCAAAAGTACTTCTGAATTAACTTTTGTCCTAGAAAGACCAAGATGACTAGACATGAGTGAATTATGACACGGCAGCACTTCTCAGTGAACAAATTCTGAAACAAATATTAATTCATATGGGAATGGACTAATGAAGAGATCACAGTTTTGCTAGGGGCATTACATCCATGAGCTTTAATTAGTAAATATTTTATACCAACCAGATCACTAACTTACATGGCTACTAAAATCTTTTTGGAAGATATGATTTATTGTTATTCCTGTCCAAAGTGAATTACTAAAAAATAATGAGATATTTAATCAGCCCTGGCATTCTTCCTCTGAGATCTACATGATATGACTAAATTTAATTGAGTTGTGTATTCAATAATTAAGCCATTTTTAAGTATCTTTAATTTTTGTGATCCATGAAAATTGCAAAACATTGTTCAGTACCGTCAAGCTAGTGTTGTTATTCTTCCAAGGCTAACGTAAAAGTCAATATTTTTTCATAATTCTGCTCTATCACAGGTGGTTTTCCAGAAAAATAAGCAATTTCCCAGTATCTGGTCCATTGTGATAACCTCCACTTGAAGCTATTTTCCTTAATTTCAAACTGCATAGATCAGTATGGGTGGCATAGAGCAAATCTTAAAACTATGAAAATCTTTTTGAGCTTCAACTTTCTTTGAAGACTTCATATAGGCAAGTGGTGAAATTATTCTTCTGAACTTCTTAAGATAACTACAATTTTAATTTGCAAACTCAGAAAACATTGAACTTGTTTAACTAAGATTTGAAATAGCTAATCCTGAATATTGTGAACTTTAATCATGACCACAACTAAACTTAGGAACAAAACACCATGAACATATGAGTTTTTGAATAAATGAGAATATTATCTATATAGACTAATGTGTAAACTTCTGAAGCCTACAGGAAAAAATAGTTTGCAAATGATTGAATTGCAATGCTACTCGTAAAGTTCAGAAGCTGATTAGTCATTTTCCGTTCATCACCTATCAAAATATGTATTCAAATGTAATCATTTATCAGGACAAGCTTAGGTAAGGTAATGAAATTAATGATATGTTATATAAATGGAGACAAATCTCATCCCACAGAAACATTTGGCACGTCACAACACCACCACCATTGACTTCCATCATTGACACACAACAGGATAGATCAAAAGAAATTAGGGATTTCTCAGACTGGGTAATGTATCTCCAATCCTTCTGAGTGTAGTATTTGTGCTCTTAAAACCACTGTCTGCCTTGTTTATTTGCTGACAGGAGCAGAACTCATTTGGATCATAGGCTTCCATACAGTATGTGTCAAGGAAAGCTGCATTCTGATATGCCCATTTCACAAGTACTTTTTAAAAAAATTATTATTTGACTGACTGAAATTAATTTGCTAGAGTCTACATTAGTCACTCTCATTAATTTTACTTTTTGAAACTTCAGGACTACTGCTAGCAAGCAGTTTCCCCATATCCTGTAAATATGATACACTTGAAGATCTTCCATTGTGTTAATGTAAAATAACTCAATTTAAGTTGAAACATCAAAATACACTTTCATTTGTGGAATTGTTATATATAGGTATTAACAGTTTTAATATCCAATTACTCTTTTTAACCCATGTCTAACAACAACACTTAAACAATGCTTTCAAGCAAACAATTACACTTTATCACATCATATTCAGATCATGGCCTAGACAACATTCCAATGTAGAACTTTTACTATCGTTTAAAATTTATTGTGTAAAAGGAAGACTGGGATTCATATTTATATTGTACTTTAATATGCAGATAATCCAGAAGGGCTGATTGTTATGGGATTTGATTTAGCTATGGGGTTATACAACTACTTGCAGCGGTTAACTGAGTATGACTTCAAATAAGACAGAGGAACAGCATTTCTAAGGTTATGGTGATGTAACAGTGAGTATCTTTGCCTTCAAGGTATTAATTCTGATTTGACTATAGACCATCACACCTAATTTTTTTCTTTAGCCAAATATTTCCTTCACTTTTGCATCATTTCGTCAAGCCATGCCAGGTATCGCCATATTGTACATGGTATTATTGATTATAATATGAGGATGCCAAAATAATGAGATAACAGATCAGAATGTAGTACTGACACTCGTTCCTCTGCTGGTCTGAACTTGATGCTTCCTGGGGCAACATTGAGACACTATATTCTAAGATTGATTGTGCCTGAGATATCCTCCAATTTTCAATAAAATATGTACAGGCATTTCTTCTGTGCTGATGGAACAAACATGCATAGATACAAAGCTATGCCAACTCTGCTGTATTTATATAAATGTATGCATAAAATATACATGTATGTTCATTTTGAGTTAATTTGATTATGGCAGCATACTGTACCTCAAAACATTTTGAGCTATGCTTCTGTTTAAAGCATGTAAATCCATTTGGATTGTTTCTATTTAAATTAGACTTGTCAATGTGTCTCCCCGTACATTCATGTCAGTCTACTTAAAATCAGCTCAGCAATGCCAACACAACCATGGAATTCAGGTTTCCTGTAGGTAATACTCTGAAGTAAGTTTTCACAGACATTTCAACATTGTATTCAAACTGATTTAAATCTTCTTACCCACTTCTTTTTAAATTGGATGTACAGATTCTCCACTGGTGCCTATCTCCCTGCTTCAAATGCTATCCCTTTCATATGTCAGTATCACTGATTTATTAGTAATTTACCGTCTGAAGGCTGGTGTACAGTGGTCATTTTGTGTATGTGTAATCAATACATTAGGTCATACACTATATGCATTTCAATACAATAAATTACATACTCATGAATAGAAGTTATCCTTCATCACAATGTTTTAGAACCCTTCCATCTAACTAATCTCATGCCTCCTCTCAATA
This sequence comes from Erpetoichthys calabaricus, assembly GCF_900747795.2. Taxonomy (NCBI): domain Eukaryota; kingdom Metazoa; phylum Chordata; class Cladistia; order Polypteriformes; family Polypteridae; genus Erpetoichthys; species Erpetoichthys calabaricus. The sequence continues at coordinate 86,091,619 of NC_041405.2, read as the reverse complement.
TATTTAAAGCTCAGGAGTGCAAAAGAAAGGTGATGCCAAGAATGCAGAAGGGTTTACCAGATAAACTGATCATTAATTAATATTTGAGCCTTTGTCCACTTGAATGTTCATTTTAATGACATTACTTACAATGAAAAGTCTTATTTTCTGAACAAATGTGGTTCTTTACAGGGCTGTAGTTAGCTAGAACAAGAGTGCAACATAGAGCACATGAATACATACACACACACATACACACACACACACATACACTTAAACACCTCTGCAAATTTAGATTTTGAGGGCATCCTAACAACATGTCTTTGATCTGTGGGAGGAAATCAGAGTTCCATGCTAAGACGGGAAGAACATTGTAGCAGTTCCACACAGAAATCACACCAGGTGGCAATCAAACCTTGTTGCCTGGTGGAAAGGTTGCCTACTGTGCCACTCTTTAATACAGACATATATTAGGCATATATGGAGAGACAAAGGAACGTTCACTGAAGTAAGATGGATCCATATACAGTATATACTGCAGTGTAGAGGAAAATGATGATTCATCAGGAATGTCTCAAGGAGAGTGCAGTGTGCTTACTGAGAGGCACATAAATGTTATACTGGATGCTGAGGTAACTGATTGAGAGTTTATTCCATGATAATGCATACAGTATTGGTTATCTTATCATGGGTGAGATAAATATGAAATGCCTGAAGTAGACAGAATATTAAAATGTGATTGCAACAATCCAAACTCAAAAAACATTTACGAGTTACACTAAAATAACCATAGTAATAAAGTCCTTTATACTGTAATAGGACTACCAGAAGCAAGACGTACCAATTGTAATAACTGAATGAAATAATTAGGATATCAATTTTATTTCTTAATTATTTTGCATGATTAGCAGTAATAATTAAAAATAAACCTTTAGTTTTGCTTGTTGCTTCAGTAATAATACTGAAAAATTACAAAAAGAGACTATTCAGAAACATGTTTTGTTTTTTTAGCACTTAAAAAAAAATGCCAAATGTAAAAACTTTCTAGTAGCTTAATCATTTAGTTGCCATTCCCAGCCTACTAATGTTTAGTTCAAAGACAAATGTATCAGACTTCTAATTTGTCTTTTCTCTATTAATAATATCCCAATGTAATTATTTTTTATGAATGCTATATTCTTTATAATACATTTTATTTTCAATTCTTGAAAAAAGTCATTTATATGTTAACAGATTAGTGTAAATATTTTTCAGTTTGAGTCCTATATGTTACTTATCTATTCAATACTTTGTTTCATTTCAATAATCCACTTTGTTAAAATTAAACTGAGATTGTGCTTACTTATTTAAATAGGTCAGGTGTATATGCTTAACACTTAATTAATTTAATTCTCTCCTACAAATATGTAAAAAAGTCCAATGTTTAAGGTATCCACCAAATGAAATGACTCTGCACTCTAAGAGGGCATATAAAGGGGAACCAATGAATTTCTCATCAGTTGCATATGAAGCATGATCATAATTATTATTGCTATTTTTTATTACAATGCAGTGGCTTGTGTTTTCACTTGTTGAGAATTGGGTTTAATTTTTGGATGGGTCATTCACTGTAAAGGACTTACTCATTGTCTCTGTGCTAGCATGATTCCCAATCATATTCCACATATATGCTTGGCAGTTATAAAATCGTACAGTTTGATTAAGTGCAGGTGTGCGCATAACTTTCCCTTAAAACTGATAATTAGTCTCAAAACTGGTCAGCTTCTGAAAAGACTGGCTCCCTAAGACCTTTTCATAGACAAACTCGGTTAGGAAAGTTGACGTCTGTTTGTTCTGGTGTTTAAATCATCATGGGAGCTTTACTAATGTTTGTAAGTTAAATTAACATCATTAAATTGTATTCTTTAACCCTGGATCATTATGGAAATAACACTATTTAATATTTTGAGATCTGATCATCACACTACTAGTATCCAGTCAAGGTTCAGCTATATTCCTAATATGAAAGCAAAGCTCCGTATTAATAACAAGCCACTTGCTTCAGTCAATGAACAATTCAATTCAATCTAATTTATGGGTAGTCTCAGACATGAACTTTGAGCCATGTTTATATAAAAAAAATTCAAATCTGTGCTGCTTACAAATTGGATATGTTCTTAGAACTATTCCATGCCAGTTGAGGTGAAAAAGAAAAGGCGTACTCTCAATATATCGAAGTTACCCTTTGATATGATTATAATATACTTACACTATCTTCCTATCTAGCACAGTACTATAACTTGTATAATACCTTTATTTATTATTTATTTAAAAAGAAATATATTCATCTGAAAAATACATTTCTGTATATACTTCATGTAGGCCAGGTAATTTTATTCAAAGCAGTAATTGTTACTGAACCTACATTTCAGATAAACAGTGTGCAATTTGGAAGAATGTGGGGGAAGGGAGATCAAACAAGGAAATGCAATGGACTACCAGAAAATAGATGGTTATGCATTGAGCTGGGCTGGGTGGGGAAGGCAGTTTGTTTGTGTTCTTACCATGCATAAATAATAAATGAGCAGCCCTGTCTGGCCAGTAAATTTAATATGCCATCATTCATGCATCAGAAATGATAAACTGAACTAGGGAGAAGCATGTACACACAAAACATTCCTCAATGATCTCAAAATGTAACTGGATTTTCTCTCCAATGAATGACAGAGCTGACCTCCTAATAAGTTGTGCAGTATTTCATATGAGCTCATCAACAGCAGTATCACAAACAGATAACAAATTCAAGGTTTGATCCATTACAATACATAAAGTGTCTAGAGCCAATGTAGTACTGGCTTGTTATTTGTGTCTTAATTCATTTAAAAAATACAGTAAATCATGAGGTATTTTTTAAGACAACCAAAAAATTGTGTAAAAATGTGTAACTTAACAGAATGGTTTTGGTAGTATTACCTAAATAAGGTGAAATCTAGGGCAAGCAGCTTCAAGTAGACTGGTTGTCTGATTCAGTCGAGTGTGAAATTGTAACACCAGACAGCCAGGATAATGGCTCAGAAGGGGGCTAATGTTCATGCTACATTCACAGAACATTTTTATAATGGCTAAATTATAAAAAGAGAAAAAAAAAATCCGTATAGATTAACGCTGTAGTAATGATTTACTCTATTTTCATTGTTTTTCTTCTTTTTTCCACCATGACTCCACATAATGGATTACAGGTTATAAATTATCAGTCTCTGCAAATGACCCGGTTACATTTTGGAAAATTGAAGCAAAACTCACTTTAGCAATAATAATTTACATCAACTTGCAGATTCATCAGCCTTCAGCATCATCCCTGGTGTGCCAAAAAGCAACAAACGGAGCAATTAAAACACATAATTGCTGACGGTTCCATTTCCGTTTTACTTTTATTGTTTGTGAGGGTGCATGTCCTGAAAAAAACCCTCCATCTTTGCCACATCTGTTGTTGGAATTCACTTTAGTACCCACTGATGAAACCAAGTACATATTACTGCATTTTCTTTCTTATTTTGCTAGGCTACATTTTCAGAAATACGATTTGTGATGTCAGCAAGATCATTTATTTCATTCACTGTTTGTATGTGTGCATGTATTTAGCATATCTTGGAGTTAGAGAAAGGCTATGTCAATGTGCAAAAGAAAACAAAAAGTGAAAGCTGGAAAATACAAAGGAAATTAAAAACATAACATAATGTGTATTTTGGGACTAATAACATTAGCTGTTTATTCGCTGACTTTTTAACAGTTGTCACCAGTAAGATTAATTTCAAGTATTTGATTATTATACTTGCACTATTTACAACAAATGCATTATTTAATTTGTTCAGGGGTAGAATTAGAAGAATCTTAAATCTTACACATTTTTTCATAAAAAAACACATATCTGAAAGGTTAATATTCAGTTGAAGAGGTTGATACATATGGCCATAAATGGAGAGTTCATTTTTATATTTATCCAAATGATAACAGACCCTCATAAATCACTATGGCTATGTTCTCAGATTTTCAAGTGATTTGTTTCACTTTGCAAAGCAGAGGGAAAAATCTAAAATTATTTATGTAGAAAGCATGTCATCTCTGCAATAACATAATACACATAATTACTGCATTTCAGTCATGTCTGATTAATACCAGTGGATAGAATTGCTTATTTAGCTCATGCAGCATTACAGTCACAGGTACTTTGTACCTAGATATTGAGTTCTCTAATTGTGTGATTTGATTTGAAGAAATGGAAGACATGAGTTGCATGCCTTCAGCTTTATTCTATATGATTTTGCTGTATTGGAAAAACCACCAATAAACAAAATATCTAATGTATTGTATATAATGCTTTTTCAAAATAAATTAAAAAGGATTCTTTTGTTAACTGAAGTTTCACCTCTTTGTGACCACTTATAGCCACGTAATACACTCTGGGTATAGTAAAGCACTATACGTATTGTACAGCAACGAGATGTTTTGAGGTTTAAGAACACAAGTTTTGTGAATAATTTTGGAGTGCTCAGTCTTTATCTTGGCTATGTAAAATACACTTTCTTTAGAAAAGAATCAGGTAGAGATTACTGAAATGGTCCTCAGAGTTTTCACATATGTTACGCTTAGCTGAAAAGTCCTTTATGAGTGTTGTACATTTTTACATAAACTGAGCCAGATTACAATTGTAACAAAGTATCAATGGTACCGCAAGGTACAGAGAAATAAGAAAATAGATGATCAGGAAAAGATAGAGGGGAATTTAGATAGGCAGACAGCTAGAAACCACTAGATTAAAAGACTTAGCCTTGTTTAAAATTCCTAATCCACTGCCCACTCCAGCTGGTAAGCAACATAAATCTCAAAATGAGCTGAATTATTGTTAGATCTGTCTGATAGGATCTCAGCATTTTAAAAGAAGAGACCAAACAAACTTCACAAACAATCAATTACAAAATTAATTATAATTGGAAACTGAAAACTTCTAAGAAAAAAATTCTTACAAATAACTAGGCATTATACACGTCTTTACTCTGTAAATCCATCCATTTCAACAGCATTTGGAAAGCATTTAAGTATAAATAAGACATACTGTATGTTAAGAGTTATGCATTTATCACAGTTATTACAGAAAACACTTAGTAGAAACCTGCATTACATTGCTCAATATACTGTTCCTGCGAGGCTTTGCATTAGAAAAAGTGATCAGTTCCAGAACAGGTCAAATGATTTTGGGTAAGTTCAAAATCTGATCCACCTGCAGCATGTTTGATTGTATCATTGCCGTACGCCATTGTATTTTATAGCTAATGCTTATTTTTTTCAGCAGACACTTCAAGCATTAGTGACTTACACAATATCATAATTGTTTTAACAGTTTTTCTGTAATGGGATCATGGCCAGGTTAAGTTACTTGCTCAGTGGTACACAAAGAACGATAAGAACTGAAGCAGCAACATAATTGTTTACTATTCTCTTTTTTTAGATACTATACCATGGGTAATAAATAATATATTAGGCACAAAAACTCTGAAATGTTATATATGTAGACTTTCAGATGTTTTTAGCATTATTCATCACATTTCATCAGTGCTGCTCATTTTCCTCAGTCTTATCTTTTTTCACCCCCAGCAATGAAATGGACCACTCAGCTAGCAGACATTTGCACAGTCCTATAAAGTCATTTTACATTTTTATTTAAATGATTCTGATTGTTCTGCTTAATGAGCATGGGAACAATATCAGCTTTGTTTTTTGTTGCCATTAGATTCACTCAATGTATTAGTGAAATAAGTGCATTTCATTTGTATATTTCCTGCATGTTCAACAGACAATGATGTCATCAGTGCTTCATTCAATTCACACAGTGAGTTCATTCACACTCTTACTCACACAGAAGTGCCACTTATTGTTTTCAAAAGTGTATTGGCAAAAAAAAGGTGCAGAAAGATCCGGATTCTTTTTGTTGTAATTTCAAATACTGGTGGTAATGCAGCATTAAACACTTGACTCAAAACAGAATAGAAAAAAAAATCGGAAATGGGGACATGTCAGCTGCTACCTAAAATTAGTTAAGGCAAAAAAAAAATGTACAGATCTTTACCATCCATTTTTCATCACGGCTGCACTATCATTTAAACTATTTGTGTCTGCTGTAAATAGGGAAGAAACCCATATTTCCCACTAATTAAATACACAATGCAGGTAGCACCAAAAATACTGAGATTGTTCAGCTCTTAGAATCAGGAACAGTTAACAAGACTGGCTTTTCAAATGCACTGAAAAAAGCAGATGCTTTGAGGGAAGAAAAAACATTTCAAAAACAGAAGGGACAAGTACATACTCTGTCTCCTCCCTGCTGAGGGTTGCAGTTAATGGGTAGTAGAGGCCAATACTTGTTCATCAGCCACAGCACACTAAAAAATATATGTCAAAATTATACAGTGGGGTTTAAAACATGACTTTCATCACTGCTCAGTAGCTACCAATTTAGAAAAAGGGCCATATGACAACATGTTTTCCTAAATGTTTTAATAAAATGTTTTACGGTACAATAACTGCACTCTTGAAAATTGCTTTAGAAAAAAGGAACTGGCTAAAAGAATATGCCACTATAATGACTAATACTGAATTCAAATGAACAAAAGAATAGTACAGCTATTTTAAAATATTCTGTATAACACTCAAGTTTAATTTAACATTACTTTGAAAAATAAATGATAACCCAAATGACTAGAAATTAAAAGTATAAGTGCTAAAACATAAGTCTATGTTTATATTCCTGTTGGCAAATCCTCATGATTTAACATACACAAAGCAAAATATTGCTGTACTTTAAGTGAAGTGAACAACTAAGTTATTTTTTTGTCAAAAAATCTAGTCTTGTTTATTTCATAAGCTTTTCCATCCATTCATTAAGGGTCACAGGAGCTAGACCTATTATTGTAACAAACAGGCTCAAGGTAGGAGACAACACTGGATTGGGCTCCAGTCCATCACACTTCACACTCAATTAATTTTCTTGATCCACCAGTTAACACATCCAGTAAATCATTGGAATGTCAATGGGAAATGGAGGACATGCAAAAAACTGTTCTTAGTAAATGTAAAGTAATGAGGACAGAGATAGCACACATCCATAATGCATTCAGACCATCTTCAAACCCCTTAATTGTTTCACATTTGGCTAAATTGTAAACAAAACAAAAACAGGACTTTATAAATTTTTGCAAATATATTAATAATAAAAAAAACGAAATATCAAATATTCAGACCCTTTGCTATGACACTTGAAATCTGGCTCAGGTGCATACAATTCTATTAATCATCATTAACATGTTTCTACAACTTTTGGAGTTCACCTGTGGTCAATTCAATTGATCGGATTAGGAAAGACTTACACCTGTCTATAGAAGGTCCCACAGCTGACAATGTGTATCAGAGCAAAAACAAACTATTAGGTCAAAGGAACTGTCTGCAGAGCTTATAGGGAGGATTGAGCTGAGGCAGAGATGTGGGGTAGAATACAAAAATACATAATGTTATGTAGTGCTGAAGGCTTCCAAGAGCATAGTTGCCTTCATAATTCTTAAAAGGAAGAAGTTTAGAACAACCATGACTCTTCCTAGAGTTTGCCAAGTAGCCAAACTGGGCAATCGTTGGAGAAGAGCTACGATAAGAGACGTGACCAAGAATCCAATGGTCACTCTGTCTGGACTCCAGAGAGCCTGTGTGGAGATGGGAGAAACTTCCAGAAGTACAACCACTGCAGCCCTCAACCAATCTGGGCTTTATGACAGACTGGTCAGACAGAAGCATCTTCTTAATAAAAGACACATGGAGGCCCTCTTGGAGTTTACAAAAAGAAACCTAAAGGACTCAGATGGTGAGAAACAAGATTCTTTGGTCTGGAGAAACCAAGATCAGCATCATGTCTGGAAGAAACTGGGCATCGTTCATGAACTGTATAATACCATTCCGAAGTCAAAGCCTGGTGGTAGCAACGTCTTGTTGTGAGGTTGATTTTCAGTGGCAAGGACTGGGAGTCTAAACACTGATTCTAAGCACAAAACAAAGACAACACAAGAGTGGCTTAGGAACAACTCTGGGAGTAGCAGGAAATCCCCAAGTCCAGGTGTACGTTTCGAAAACTGGAGCGCAGATGGAGAACAACAAAGCTACATGTCTTTCAAATTGCATGGACAGAGGGTGTTAATAAATATAAAAAAGCTCTCTTTAAAGCTCGCTCAGAATACTATTCTACAATAATAGATAGCAATAATAAAAATCCTCGGTTGCTGTTTAGAACAGTGGCTAAATTAACAAATGAAAATTCAGGTCAACAGTGCAAAATACCAACAGATATTAGCAGTACAGACTTTATGAACAGATCTCTGCATCACAGTACAAACCAAATACTACCTTAGCAGACCCTGTCTCACATTGCATTCAGCACTTTAATAATTTTAATCCTGTAACTGAGCAGGAAGTCTTAACTTTAATTTCTAAAATGAAGCCCACTACTTGTTCCCTAGATCCAGTGCCAACAAAACTAGTAAAAAGTGCAATGGATGTTCTTGCAGCGCCTATTCTAAACATTATCAATATCTTTATTGCATGGCACAGTACCCGAAGCAATAAAAGTGTCAGTCATTAAACCATTACTTAAAAAGTCAGACCTAGACCCACACATACTAAATAATTATAGGCCTATTTCAAATTTACCATTTCTCTCTAAAATAATAGAAAAAGTAGTTGCCAGTCAGCTTCAGTCACACCTTATGCATTACAATTTATTTGAGAAATTCCAGTCTGGTTTCCGCACTGGTCATAGTACAGAAACGGCATTAACGCGGGTTGTAAATGACATTCTGATATCCTCTGATGAAGGAAACTCCACTGTAATTACTGTATGTTGTTGGACTTAAGTGCAGCATTTGACACCATTGACCATTCTATTTTACTGCACAGGCTAGAAAATGATGTTGGGGTTACAGGCAGTGTGCTCGCTTGGTTTAGTTCTTATTATCAAATCGATTCCAATATGTACAGAAATGTGCTGACAGTACTCCATCATTATACACAAAGGTTCAATATGGTGTCCCGCAGGGCTCAGTACTGGGACCATTACTGTTTTCACTTTACATGCTTCCACTGGGATCTCTCATTAGGAAACATAATGTTAATTTTCACTCGTATGCAGAGGACACCCAGTTATACCTTTCATTTAAATCAAATGAAGTTTCTCCGATGTTGTCTTTAATTAGTTGTGTTAGTGAATTAAAGGAGTGGATGAATGAGAACTACTTGTCTTTAAACACAGATAAAACAGAGATGTTAATTGTTGGAGGGAATGACGCTGATCACAACAATATTTTGTCATCATTTAACTCGGCTTGCAATCTAGGAGTTATCTTTGACTCTAGCATGTCATTTAAAGCGCATATTACAAAGTTCTCCAAATCATGTTTCTTCCATCTTAAAAATGTTAGGAAATTAAGGTGCTTTCTAAATAAACAGGATTCTGAGATATTAATTCATGCATTTATTTCTAGTAGGATTGACTACTGCAATGCGGTGTTCACTGGATGTTCAAACTGTTCTTTATGCAGCCTCCAGTTAATCCAAAATGCGGCTGCAAGAATTATTACAAGAACAAGAAACTACAAACACATAACTCCAGTTCTTAAATCCTTACACTGGCTCCCGGTTAAGTTTAGGGCAGATTTCAAAATCCTCCTGTTAACATATAAAGCATTAAATGGCCAAGGTCTGGCTTACTTGTCTGAATTTATCATGACTTACAAACCAGAGCGCACATTAAGATCTCAAGATGCCGGTCTACTTATGGTTCCAAGGATTAATAAAATAACAATGGAAGGTCGAGCTTTTAGTTACAGGGCCCATAAACTGAGGAATGGTCTGCCTGCTACTATAAAGGATGCCCCTTCGGTCTCAGTTTTTAAATCCCAGCTGAAGACTCACTACTTCAGTTTAGCATATCCTGACCAGAGCTGCTGATTAACTGTACAGACTGCATTTCTGTTGTTAGTCATTAGCACTAAAACATAAGTAACATGATAGTTATAATTGGATACTAACCCTCACCTATTCTGTTTCTCTTCTCTGTAATCAAATGTGGCACTTGGTGCCATGACCCACCTATCAATTTGTTTTGCCTGCATAAGACAAAGTCATCCCTGATGGAGGTTCGCAGGAACCGTGGGAAAGAGGGGTCCTTTCATCAGATTGGCTGGCCCATCACTGTTTCAGCCATGGAATGGCCAAATTGGGGAGGCCGCTTGATGGATGAGGTCTCCAGGACTCTAAATATATCCAAATCTTATTATGTGATTTCATCTACTGTTAAATTCTTCTCCGTACTTTTAAAATTTTTATTTGTATACTGTATTGAGGATTTGTTCTATTCTGTGTATTGTATTGTATTGTATTGACCCCCTTCTTTTGACACCCACTGCACACCCAACCTACCTGGAAAGGGGTCTTTATTTGAACTTCCTTTCCCTAGGTTTCTTCCATTTTTCCCTACAAGGTTTTTTTGGGAGTTTTTCCTTGTCTTCTTAGAGAGTCAAGACTGGGGGGCTGTCAAGAGGCAGGGCCTGTTAAAGCCCATTGCAGCACTTCTTGTGTGATTTTGGGCTGTACAAAAATAAATTTTATTGTATTGTATTGTTTTGTATTGTATGAAGATTGTCGCATTAAACCCATGAACACTCCAGGCTGTAATTGCTGCCAGAGGTGCTTCATCTAAGTACTGAGAAAAGGGTCTAAATGCTTGAGTCAATGTGATAATTCAGTTTTTTATTTTTATTAAATTTGCAAAAACTCAAAAATCCTGCTTTTGTATTGTCATTCTGGAGTATGAAATTGCATTGATTTGGGAAAAAAGGAATTTATATGATTTTAGCACAAGGCTGCAACATAGCAAAATGTGAAAAAAGTGAAGGAGTCTGAATATTTACTGAATGAACTGCAAATAAATCACAGAAAGTGAATGGAAAAACAAAAAAAAACGCACTGGATATTACAGATGACAGTCAACCGTTACATACTGTAGATATGACCAAATATTATCAGTCCATGTCAACATTTAAAACTTTCTGATAATGATTGGCACTTTTCTTTTACATTCCAGACTAAAACTAATATTGCATTCTCTTTGTTTAGAGTCAGATGACTGGCAGGGATGTGTGACAACATGTCTGCCCTTAGTGTTTGAAAAGTAATGATCTCAACTTTTGAGAATAATGTTATTTATTTGTAACCTTTCATTTATCTGATTACATAATATCTCCTATGTTCTTATAGTATTTTCTTCACTTCAGGTTATCTTTCTTGAATGGTTTCTTTCAGTTTTCTGAATTGTATCTCACTCTTCTCTAGTTTTTAGAGTTTTGTAACAATCACAGTCAGGTCGTTTTTCATTGTGTATACATTAAGGTCAGTGTCTTTATTTAGACTATTTCCTTGGTCAAGCAAATAACTTTCTGGACAGTATGTCCACTACAGTAATGTATTTAATAGATTTTTGAATGATTACAAGACCTTTGAAAATAAAAGAACAACATTTGGGGTTAAGATTGTTTTAAGTAGTTTATGCTCTGGGGACTTAAGGAGTTTGGGATCATCTTCCATACTTTTATTTCAAACTTTTTGGGGGTTTTGCATAAACAGCCAATGGATTTACTTCTTGATGTAAGCAAGCACCTAGCACAGATTTGAATGCACTGTGACCTGGAGTTGTTCTTCCTGTCACATACATTGAGAACTTTTCAAAATTTCAGATGGACAAGAATAAGGAGCGTGACAGAGATCATTTGTTTATTTGAAAAGATTACTTGCTATACATTATATCCATTTTAGCCAAAGTGAGAAAATGTACTTTTTTGTAGTGACCCCACATAATAGAGAACACTGACAATGTGTCTGTTTACGAGTTTATTAAAAATATATTGAAACATTCCATTTTCAAAATTAAATCAGAAAAATAATAGATTTTTGTCATGTTTTACACAAATGCCTCAATTAACACAGGTAATGCATTTGAAAATAAAATAATTTTCAATATGATTAAAGAAAAGAAAAGAAATTAACTAATGAAAATGCTAAGATGGATGCACTTAAAGGTAAAAAAGCAAGAGACCATCAGGAGGCATAATCAGGAACTAAAACACCTTAGAAATAAACAGCAAAAAACATCATGAAGATTATGTTGAGAAGTTCCATAACAGAATTGTAAAAATACTTATGAAGTGCTGTTTTAGAACAGTGTTTTTCAACCTTTTTGCACCTGCAGACCGGTGAAAATAGGATATATATTTTGTGGACTGGCTGAAAGCTAAGACACAAATAAAAACCAATATAGATAGTATTTTATTATTATATAGGTATATGTTATACAGTTATACAATTACAATTTTTTAGTGCGACATCTGCTGCTGCTTCTTTGTTAGAAAATTTGATATACGTGGCTGCAGAGTTGTTTCTGAGAGATGAAGCGCTGCATTAACATCCATTCGATTTCTCTGTTTGGTTTTTATTATTGACATGGCTGAAAAAGTCTTTTCGCACAAATAGGAAGTCGAAAAAATGACCAATAATTTGATAGCTTTATAACTCAAAGATGAATATTCTTTTTCTAGCGATTTCCAAAATTGAGACAATGATAGCATTTTATGTCTGGACACCAGAGTGACATCAGAAGACAACTCGATCAACTTTTCTTTTTCACGAGGATCAAGTGCACATGACTTTATATCTTCCAAGAATGGATTATTAATCCAGAGGTTACCTTTACGAGGATCCTCATTTTCAGGGAAATAATTATTAAAATTTTCAGCTAATGCTCTTAAATGTTGACTTATTATGTTAAATATGTCTTTCTGGTTGACATCAGCAGCAGAGCTAGCTTCTTTTTGAACGCATCCATTTTATTTCTTAAAGTAAAAATATTTGTATATGACCCCTGCAGAGAAATATTAACTACATTGAGCAGACTGAATATGTCCGCCATGTAAGCAAGCTTTGCCAGCCATTCTTCATTCAACAAAGGCTCCAGTTCAGATTTTCGCTCTCGCAAAAACTGCTTTACTTCTTCCCTCAGTTCGAAAAGGCGTGAAAGAACTCTTCCTCTCGATAACCACCTCACTTCTGCATGGAGAAGGAGATGTTGGTGGTGTTAGTCCATGCTCTCACATAGTGTCGTGAAGAGTCTTGAGTTCATAGCTCAACTACGAATTTCATTAATAATCTTCACCGCGTCATTCATCACAGTGTTTAGTTCAGTAGAAAGCTTCTTTGCAGCTAGGTGCTCTCGGTGGATCATTCAGTGAGTGGACAAAACTTCAGGGTGCATGACTTCTTTTATTTTCGCAACTACTCCTGAGCGACATCCAGTTATGCTCGCAGCACCGTCAGTACACACTCCGACGCATTTGCTCCAGTCTAAGCCCCGCGCTTCAAAATACTCATCAAGAGCATTAAATATTTCTGAACCAGTGGTTCGTCCAGGTAAGTCGAGACAACAAAGACGTTCTTCCCTTATGTCTTCATCTTCATTATACCTCACGTCAGTTGATTCATCAAGTTGAATTGCAGAACATCTCGATTTCTTTATCCCCTCTACAACTTGATTTTCAATATCGGTGGCCATCTCAACAATTCTTCTAATAGGCCTAATGGTGGTGTCCGAAAGCGGTAAGGCCTCTAGTTTTACAGCAGCTTGAGGACCTAAAATTTCTCGTACGACATCTAAGATGCAAGGCTTTAGTAACTCCTCACCAATAGTAAAGGGTTTTTTCAATTTAGCTATTCGAAGCGCAACTAAATAAGACGCTTGAATCAGCGACTTGTCACTAGTCGTCATCATTTTCATTTGACTTTTCTGCATTTTTATCTGTTCACGTAATCTTTCAAAAAAGTCCAGTGGCTTATCAGTAAAATGTCTATGTTTCGATTGCAAATGACGAGCAAGTTTGGAAGGTTTCATAGCTTCATTTGACAGAATTTCGGAACATACTACACACAAAGGCCGTGGCGATAGTTCATTGCCTGGGGCTACAATGAAACCAAGCTTTAAATACTCTTTATCGTAATGCTTAACATAGTTTCCTTTTCTCTTTTTGGTTTGTATTTCACATTCCGAAGTACAAACGTATTTATTTTTCTGTGTTTCTCCTAAACTTGAAGCACTAGTACTTGGCATTCTTTCAGCACCATTACTAATTTTCTCCTGAATATTGTCCTTGCCTCTACTAAAGAACGTTAAAAGATTTTGCTGTTTGACTTTTTTTGTCTCCATTTTGTAGGCCCTACAAATTTAAAATTAAATAAAAATAAAAATTTTACTAAAGAAATTACCTGTTTTCCGAAATACCACAACAAAATATTAGAAAACAATACGTACGAGCAATAAAATAAGAATTGTGTGACGTGTTATCAGCAGACGAGCGGAAGCTATACTGACATTCGGCAGCTGCGCACTTCATCCACCGAACAAGCATCTGATTCGGCGCAGTCGACAGCATTTATTAGAGACCAGCGCCTTGAGAAGTCTTAAATGCACGGCGAAATCTGGAAACACGATCTAAAGCAGTATGAAAAATAGCTGCGAGAGGCGTTGTATTGGGGCTAGTAAATATTGAAAAAAATCATGGTTCGGACAAAAGTTAGCTTCTGCGTCGATTAAAAAAATGTGCTATATACTCGTGAACAGAACTGTGCATCTACATGATTCGGTCACAAACTTTTCAGGGACCGGCAGGAATTTTCTTTCGACCGGCACCGGTCTGCGGACCACGGGTTGAAGAAAACTGTTTTAGAACATAGATCATTCACAGCAGTACATAAATCTATATTGAAACACCGTACACCAAAATTGACAATGTTCATGTGTTACAAATTAAGCAATTTTAAGCAAATCAAAAGTCTCTTACAGTCAAATTAATAAATGCTGACAATTAAATGTCTGTGCATATAGTGTATGAGATAAATTCTCAGTATACAGTGTTAGTATTTCTCTGTACAGTGTATGTGCTCCAGTGAATAGTGTAATGCATTTCAATACATAGTGCAAGTGTTTCAATGTCCCAACTCACTAACTACTTAACTTCTAATAATTTGATGGAATCCCGAGTGTAGGACAGCTGTGAAATTGCTTTGCTTCTGGTAACTAATGATTTGCTTACAGCAGCAGACACTGGACAAACCAGCATATTAATTCTGTTAGACTTCAGTGCAGCATAAGACACTGTAAAACATGACATTCCACTGTCCAGAATGGAGAACATTCTGGGTATCTCTGGCACTGCCCTCCAATGGTTTAACTCCTATCTGATTTACAGGAAAGAGTTTGTCTTGGCAACAGCAGATCCAGCACAGTGCCAGTCATACAAGGAGTTCCTCAGGGCTCTGACATCAGCCCTCCGCTCTTCTGTATCTATATGCTTTCCCTTGGCCATATTATTTGTAGCTTTGGACTGGATTACCATTTTTATACAGATGATACTCAACTCTATTTCAATGTTAAAGGTGAAATTTCATCAAAGCTTCCTCAGCCCACAACTTGCCTCAGTGAAATTAAAACCTGGATGGAGCATAACTCTTTAAAATTAAATTGCAACAAAACTGAACTCCTGCAAATTGGCAGTAAAGCACAACTTTAAAAAATGTGCTCCTTTTCAATCACTCTTGACGGTGATCTCATCAGACCTTCTTCTAATGCAAGGAATCCTGGTGTCATTTTAGATTCTTCCCTTTCTTATTCCACCCACATAAACCACATTAAGAAACTTTCTTTCTTCCATTTGCTGTAACATATCCCATGTTCGCTCATTCCTGTCCTTTTCTAATGCTGAGAAACCTGTCCATGCTTTTATCGATTGTTATAACTCCCTAATGGCAGGTGCCCCTTCTAATCTTATATCACAGCTCCATTTGATTCAAAACTCTACTGTAAGAGTCCTTACATGAACCTGCAACACTGAGCACGTCACACCCATCCTGCTTCACCTTCACTGGCACCCTGTGTCTTACAGGATTGAAAATAACATTTTATTAATAACCTACAAAGCTTTAAATACCCTTGCACCAAACTACATCAGTGACCTTCTCCTTCCTGTTTGCCCACTAAGGTAATCTGATTCTGGAAATCTTCTTGTGCCCCACACTAACCTGCACTCTATGGGTGACAGGGTCTTCAGCTGTATGGTGCCCAGACTTTGGAATGACCTCCCTAAACTTATTAAATCTGCAGACTCAAGTTGTTCTTTTAAAAAACAACTTAAAACTCATCTGTTCAGGAAAGCTTTTAACTTAACATAGCAATCTGCCCTTTCTTACAGTTTACCAGATAATTTGTTTATGTGTCATACCACAAATGATGTTGTTTGTTCAGGCTTTTCTTCTAGTATTGAATTTAGTATTTTATTGTATTTATTAAATTTATTGTCTTTTATTCTATTTAATGCTTTGTATATCCTGAATTTATCTGTTGTAGTGTTCTATGCAGAAAATATTTGCATCCAATGTTACACTACCTTGGTGTTTTTTGGGAGACTCTGCGAAATAAAATTATTATTATTATTACTATTATTATTATTAATGTGCAGATGATTTGTCTTAGTATACAAGCTTGTATGTACTGTTAACAATAAATTAAGTTTTAAGTATCATAAAAGCAGTTGGCCTATAGCAGTCCTTCTCTCTTAAACCTCAACCATTGCTGATAGAGGGTACACACAAGCATAACAGCAGGCATGATCCCATAGATGATAGGCAAGTGCCTGCAGAGTACAATGATTAATAATAATTAAAAATAATTCAAGAAAATCAAATGCCACATTCAAGTAAAAATGTCAACAGAGAACCTTCAAAGTGCCCTGTTGGGTGTCTGACAGCATTTTGAATTATAGGGAAGAGGTGTATACAGTATTGTATTCTCGAATGAGACATAGTGAATGACACAATGAGTCATGTTTTCTTAAAAATGATCAACAAACCTTTGGCACTAGTGATTTTAAAAATTCAAATATGAAATTTTATTGAATTTTACAAAGAAACACCTTCCTTGAGGTTTAGGGCCCATTGTAAAATCTTTGAACTTTGACAACCATACCTAAAGATCGTAGCGTAAGAGTCAGGGTTCAAGCAAACCAGAAGAAACACAACCTCATTCAGAAAATAAATTACTATCCTTGATTAATGTTTTAAGTTTGTTTTGAGCTTGTAAACAAAATCTGACCTTATACAGACTGATACAAACAGTAACCATTGCGCAGTCTTTGAAGGCGAAGAATATATTTTTATATTTTTTTTTTTACCAAATCCTTAATATCCACAGAGATTTCAACAAAAGCCCCTTTTTCTACATGAATGATATGTTCTAGTTCACAGTCCTATTCAGTAATAGCAAACTAACATAAAAGAGCATCAGTTTTGGTATTTTTATTGTCTGATTTGTAAGACACTAGGCCCTGCTTTCTTTAATGGTATTATAACACTTGATAGTCTTTAAATAAATAAGGATTTAATAGTCTGTGAAGATTGGGAGTGATAGTTTGGTTCCCTCCATGGAACATTGTAACTTGGTTCCACAAGAAACAAGTTTGTTTTTGTCTTTTTTAAAGTTTCACATAGAGATAAACTTTCCCATGCGTGGAAAGCACATACTAAAAACAGAATAACACCTATACCAACACTGGAAGCACCTACTTCTATCTCAAATTATAAGATTCTATCTAGATATCACAAAATTGATTCAGAAGTTAAAAGCTCTTTTAGATGATTAAAAGCTACTTGGGCTTTATATGTCCACTCAAATATTTAAATTAACTCTTGGTGAAGTTTAGAATTGTGGAAACAATAGTTATATAATTCTTAATGATGCATCTGTAATGATTAGCACAATCTATATACATTCTTGCACTTTTTAAACAGGATTAATGTTAGCTTGAACCTGTACAGTGTCCATACTTAATCCTTGATGGAATAACTGACACCTTAGAAGTAAAAAAGAAAACTGATGTGTTTTTCATTTTCACAATTAATTATTCATTAATCGGGTTAACATTTCCCACATGTTTTCAAATCACAAAAATAAGTTTAAAGAAGATAATTACTAATAGTGATGGACGAGAAACATGATACTCTTTTGCATCTTAGCACATTCCACTTTTGTTCATGAGATTTGATGTATTTAACAATATTTTAGTACAAATACATGTGTTTTGGATATTATGAGCTTACAATTGGACAACTTAACTTGGACATTATGTAACACAAGTAACGTGAGAACTTTTTATGGATATTTTTCATGTTGTCCAGTGTCATTTATCATAGAAGCTGATTATAGCAGAAACTCTGTTATCGCCCTCCGGCATCGAAACATAAGATTAAAAATTGCTTTCAGCCATCAACAACATGGAACAAATGCATATAAAAATATAATTTTGGTGTAGTATTTCTTTAAGAGTAACATCTTTTGTCTCAACAAAAAGAAGCTCCAATGTACATAATTTTCCATAGTGTCCAAAAAGAGGATATATTATCTGCTTTTAGATAAAGGGCTTCCAGTCAAAAGACTGATCGCACAATCATGCCTATGTAGTGGTAATTCAATTGATTTATTTTTTTCTTAAAACATCTGCAAAATATTTCTCAAGAACAGTGGCTCTTAATAAACTATTTAGACTGGACAGTAGTGTAATTGGGCTTTTCAGGGATGGCCATTTAGTTTTTAAAAATATCTCAGGCAATAATCCTTGCCCTAGAATTCTGTTTCATCCATCCATTATCCAACCCTCTTTTTCCAAACTACAGGGTCAAAGAGGTGGGCTGCTGGAGCCAATCCCAGCCAACACAGGGCACAAGGCAGAAAACAAACCCCGGGCAGGGTGCCAACCCACCACAGATTCTGTTTCATGAACTTCCCAATTAATCTTTCAGCTGTGTTGTCTCAACCGCAGAAAACCATGAACGAGAAAGGAAATAACTTCTTTATATATAAGACTGAGCACCTTTAAATGTGTAATCAATTTTTCAATTAACCTGTAACCAATAGGACCCCCTTCAATAGTATGTATTGTAATTTTAGATTTTGTTTGTATAGTGTTTACATTAGATTGATGAACTAAATCAAAATAATTAAATTTTTTAGGATGTAACTCGGATAGACAGGCTTTAGAGGCTTTATTCAATCTCTTCCATTCTTCATGACTACTTCCTAATTTCAGACAAAGACATTTAACCTACTGTAAAAATTTCACATCATAACTAGCCATTGTCATCTTGCAATTCCTCCAAAAGCCCAATTTAATAAACTGAAATTAAAGCATCACCATTCCATCCTGAGAAAACTGAAAAGGTTTTGTAAAATTAATACATATTTACTAACTGATTTGTTACTCTGTTTCAAAGTAGCAGAAGCCTTTCTCCCAGGAGCATCAGAAACTGAATTAAGCTCAGGTAAGGAATTATTAAAACAAGGTTCTGCTGCAGGATACTAAGCTCAAAGACAGGCTATTGTGCAGTAGTCATTAACTCTGAGCGAGGCACCTCCAGGTTGCTTACTTTATTCTATAATGCTGCTGTTTGAGAACTCAACTTTTGGATTTCTGAATCATTTTTGTTTAATGTTCTAAACATATGTTACGTCTGTCAAGCTCATGTTCGTAAATCCATAAGGATGAAATAAAGAAAAATGACAGAGATTATTTGACTAGTTCTTTTTAACAGCATCTTAAAAACCCTTTAGGCATCGCATAGGTGAAGGACAGATGATGCCAATCAAAACTTGTAGAGCAACACTAAACTTGAAGCAAAAAAAAGAAACAAAAGGAAGTGAAAACTAAAATTCAAAACTGAATAAAATTTATAATTCAGGACAACAAAGAAAAATATTATCTTATAAACAACAAAATATTTCCTAGGATGCATTTGAAATGTAAAAAACAATTAATAAGCATGCTACTAATGTGCTTTAAAGATGATAAATGTAGAACTGAAATTTTCCTGAGCTACTGATATGAGCAAAATGAAAAAATAACAATGTCTGCACATCAGAAATCTGTTATGTGTTATATATTTTATGTTTTATTGTTGTTTTTGTTGTCTTTGAATTATTATTTTTTGTATGTTCATTATTTCTGTCAATTTAGTTTACTATTGGTTAATTTATGTACTGTGTCTTTAAGTTTACTTATGGGCAGAGCCCCAGGAGGCAGGGCCACCTTAAAATTACCAATCCTGAGCCCATTCCTTTGGCTATTTAAGTGAGCTGAGAAGGCTCAGCAGTTGAAGTTCTGTAAGTATTATTTGCTGATTGGATTTCATGTATTTCTGATTACGTTGAACTCTTTATTAAGGA
Source organism: Erpetoichthys calabaricus (assembly GCF_900747795.2). Classification (NCBI taxonomy): domain Eukaryota; kingdom Metazoa; phylum Chordata; class Cladistia; order Polypteriformes; family Polypteridae; genus Erpetoichthys; species Erpetoichthys calabaricus. The sequence goes on along the minus strand of NC_041405.2, from coordinate 86,071,257 downwards.
TTCTGATTTTGAATATAATTTTGGGACTTAAATGCAGTGGATTGGTTTTCTAGCTCAGTGTTTTCGACAATATTTGTCCTGTTGAACTTATCATTGAATTTTTTTCTGATAAATAAATCTTTATTTTGCCCTTTTTAAATACAAGCTGAGGGCCATTTCACCTCTTGTGGAGTTTTTTCATCATTTTGAGCTATTTTTTTCTGCTCTCTTTTTTGGGCCTGCCCTAACTGAAGCCAGTAGGTAGTATTTAGGGCATGGCTAGATTAAGGTGTGACTACTCTGGGCAGGTTAGTGAAGATCCAGGCTTGTGTTTTGTGGAGCTTTGGAAGCCTCAGATCCATTTTCCCTTTGAGGAAGACTCCATATCATAGCAGCATCAAGTGATTTTGGTTGTTTTTTGTTTATAATTTTAAGAGATTCAGTGACATTATCATCAGTGGCATGTTGTGTTTCTGTTGTCACAGCACTGGGTAAGAAACATGATGTCAAGGATGCAATCTTTTAAAGGCTGAGACCCTCATGGTTTAGTGTTTTCATATTGTTAACCCAAAGTAAAAAACTAATCAGCACAGGAAGGTTAGTGTTTAAGCAATTTAATTTGTTTTCTACATTTTATTTGTTTTGTGATCTCTTCCTGTTCAAATACTTATAATTTCTCTTTACCCTTTTGATTCTGGTCACTTTGGTAAATGTATTGTTTACTCGTTGAACCAGTCTGACTACTCTCTAGGATCATCCCTTCAAAGTTTCTCATCATTTTTATATAAATAATTCTATGCTTTGATCTTCAAGAAAAGTACAACATACAATAATTTGCATAACACTCTAGATAGTACAAAAAACACCCTTAATAATGGCAGAACTGTGGTTTGTTTCTAATACAAGACTTACTCTATCAAAAACAAATAAATGTGAAACCAGCAGTAAAACAGTAAACTGAAAAATCTAAAAATATATTAAAAAGCCTGTACATTCAAAGGAAAGCCTAATGCATGTTTTATTTTTAAGCTATCATTGTTCTTTACTTTTACCAGCTTTAGATTAAAAATATGAGAATAATAAAAAAAGACAAAGCACAGTGGCAGGTTGGTTAGACCCTCTGCCTCATTAATACAGCCTTCCGGGTTCATGTTAGTCTGTCCAGTCTTGGTCTGCATGTTCTCCCAAGGCAGATGTATGAGTTTTTCCCCAGGTACTACTGTGTTCCTACATCCACAAAACTTTGTGTGTTAGTTTAACTGGCTGCTTTAAATTGATCTAATGTATAAGTGAACCTTATGATGGACTATCACCCTGTCCAGAGCTCATTATTGCATTATGCCAGTGCTGCTGAGATAAGTTCAGGCATCTTAGCTCCTGAAATGGATTAAGTAAGTTTGAGAATGCTATTATATGCTATTATATGTTAAAAATGTGTAAACATGATATGATATTACCTTTCCTTCTACTGTTTAGTATTTTATGAATTCACAAAGTTAAAATTCTTAGTAATATTTTCAACAGCATTGAAGAATATGGAACAATAAAATCAAACATTTTAGTTCAGTTCTTGCTTTGCACCATAAAGTACCATAAAAGAAAGTAAAGAAAGTAAATAATGTATTTAGCAAGGATCACTGCAAAAAGATGACAGATAGATAGATAGATAGATAGATAGATAGATAGATAGATAGATAGATAGATAGATAGATAGATAGATAGATAGATAGATAGATAGATAGATAGATAGATAGATAGATAGATAGATAGATAGATAGATAGATCACTGACTTTTGTAACATGTTCAATGATACAAAATTTTAAAATCCTCAGCAGGACAGATTGAATATTAAAGATTGAATATTAAAGCTGACTGGCATGAATAAAATATTAAAATGTTACTATTTACACCAATGTTAAGAAACATCCATTATGATAAATTCTGTTGATTAGATTAGATTGTGCTGAACCCTTGCTTCAGTTATATTTGACTAAACCTGCATTATTTTCTGTTTCTCCAGCAGAAGTTTCAAATCATAAATTATAAAAAAATGGACCAAAATGATTTATGGGCACAATATGCATAAAAAATACAGCATGCTTTAGAAGACTTTCACAAAATGCAGCACTCAAGATATGTCTAATGTCAAATGAGAAGCAGAGGCGAGCATTGTTAGGTCAAATGCCTTTAAAGTTGTATAACTGACAACAGTAATTTCACATATTTTCCACAAGGAAATCCTTAATTGTTCCACGAATGACCCAGATAAGTCAATATATGACAACTAAAGCTGTTTGTGATTAATCTGTAAAATTGTTAATTAAGTTGTGGCTCACTCATTAACTAGCATGCATTTGTATGAATAGGAAATGGATTGGTAATGCATTTTCCTTTCTGCAAAGATTTCACAAAAAGAAAATATGTCTTGGTGTGCTAATCAGACTCCCTGTGATTTGACTCTTTTAATCTATCATTTAGTGTCCCAATGCACATTTTAAATACCTTAGGTTAACAGTTTACCTGATCTACCACAAAGTGCTTGCACAGCAAACACACAGTGTTCAAAAAGAACAAAATGTTTAAAGAAACACACTCTTATAATTTGCGTAACTGTCTTATTAAAATAGAAGGAAAATTCTGACATATTGTCAATTATTTTATCTTTCTGCTTTGCATATAAATATATAGAAACACTTTAATATTTACAACTGAAAATACTTACAACAAAGTATACCATAAATAGGCTAGGCTCACATAATTACTGATTTCAAGCAATTTCAAGAAAAAAATGTATCTTGGTAGATCGATTCACTTCTTACATCCCAAATACATGCAGATTAGGTTAGCTGAACATTCTGAATTGTCCTGTGTGTGGCGTGTGTGTATGAGAATGGGCCCTATAGTGAAACAGCAACCCATTCAGGGCTGATTTATGCCTTGATCTTAATGCTGCCATGACAGGTTCTATAGCCTCATAACTATTATGTATCTTAAGTGGGTTGAAATGGGTAGATTGATAAGGAATAGATGGCTATAGTGATTACAGTGTCCAGTTCCTTTTCTAAATTTTCACCAGTCACATCAGCATTTGTTAATGACCTGCTTTGTAAGATGAGGCAAACTACTTGTGTACTGGACCCCATCCCCACAACACTTCTCAAATCCTGCCTACATGCCATAATCCCGACTGTTACGACAATAATCAATACATCCCTCTACATTGGGTTTGTGCCAGCCACATTTTAAAATCACTTCTGTAACTCCCATGTTAAAAAAGTCTGGTCTTGATCGTGACAATCTTAACAGTTTTCGGCCTATTTCCCACTTACCTTTTCTGTCAAAAGTTCTTGAACGTGTTATAGCCTCCCAGCTCACCAATTACTTAACCTCTAATAATTTGATGGAACCCTTTCAGTCTGGTTTCAGGGCAGCTGTGAAACTGCTCTTCTTTGGGTAACCAATGATTTGGTAATGGCAGCAGACTCTGGACAAACCAGCATATTAATTCTGTTAGACCTCAGTGCAGCATTTAACACTGTCAGACATGACATTCCACTGTCCAGAATGGAGAACATGCTGCGTATCTTTGGCACTGCCCTCCAGTGGTTCAAGTCCTATCAGTGATAGGCAGGAGTTTGTTAGTCTTGGCAACAGCAGATCCAGCTCAGCGCCAGTCACACAAGGATTTCCTCAGGGTTCTGTCCTCGGCCCTCTTCTCTTCTGTATTTATATGCTTCCCCTTGGCCATATTATTCATAGCTATGGACTGGGTTATCATTTTTATGCAGATGACAATCAACTGTATTTCAATGTCAAAAGTGCAAATTCATCAAAGTTTTCTCAGCTCACAACTTGCCTTAGTGAAATTAAAACCTGGATGGAGCAAAACTCTTTAAAATTAAATTGCAACAAAACTGAACTCCTGCAAATATGGTATCTAAAGTGCAACTTAATAAAATAAGCTCCTTTTCAGTCACTGTTGATGGTGATCTCATCAGACCTTCTTCTGATGCAAGGAATCTTGGTGTCATTTTTGATTCCTCCCTTTCTTATTCCGCCCACATAAACCACATTAAGAAACTTTCTTACTTTCACGTCCATAACATATCCTTTGTTCGTTCATTCCTCTCTTTTTCTAATGCTGAGAAACTTGTCCATGCTTTTATCACATCCTGTATCAATTATTGTAACTCGCTGCTGGCAGGTGCCCCTTTTAATCTTATATTACAGCTTCAGTTGATTCAAAACTCTGCTGCAAGAGTCCTTACTTGAAGCAGCAACACTGAGCACATCACGCCCATCCTGCTTCGCCTTCACTGGCTCCCTGTGTCTTACAGGATTGAAAATAAAATTCTATTAATAACCTACAAAGCTTTAAATGGCCTTGCACCGGACTACATCAGTGACCTTCTAAATCACTATGCTCCTGTTCGCCTATTAAGGCCCTCTGATTCTGGTAATCTTGTTGTGCCTCACACTAACCTGCACTGTATGGGTGACAGGGCCTTCGGCTCCATAGCACCCAGACTTTGGAATGACATCCCAAAATTAATTAGATCAGCTGACTCCATTCATTCTTTTAAAAGAACAACTTAAAACTCATCTATTTAGCAAGGCTTTTAACTTAACTTAACATTCTGTCCTTTTTTTCAGTTTACCTCTCTGTCCAGGTGCTCAGGATAATTTGTGTGTCTGTTATATCACAAATTAGGTTATTTGTTAGGTTTTTCTTTTAGTATTGAATTTAGTATTTTACTCTGGTTTATTGTCCTTTATTCTATTTAATGCTTTGTTATCTGTTTCATTGTTCTATTCAGGTAAACATTTGTATCCAATGTTATATATACCCTGTTGTTTTTTCTAAGACTCTGTGAAGCACCGTGAGCATGGGAAAGGTGCTATATAAATAAAATTTATTATTATTATTATTATTACATCCCTTGTTTATCCCACTCTTCTATTTTTAATTGAAGTATCCATATTGTAAGAACTTTGTGCAATTTCACATCGACCTGGAATGTTTACAGGCTGCAGCACCTGCATATAAGGGTATCATGATCTATAGTTGGCTTTTGTCTACTGTTAGCCAGAAGCTCAACAAAACCTTGTAGTGGCTACCTAAAGACACTGAACTCTCACTCAGCAATTTCAGCCTTATTTACTTAGGGCAAAAGAGCTGTAAGACACTTGTACTCTGAAGTAATAGAGTCACTGGACTTCAGCCTGCTGCTTGTTATTACCTGTTGTTTGCATGTCTGCTAAAGTTGCCAACCACCCAGGCTTTTTCAGGTTAATAGAACCATGGTCTGTGGCTTGATGTCAGTTCTATCACACAAAGGGCCTTTCTTCATGATGCACACCTCTCCTGGCTTCCTACCTGTACTGCTGTCACCGTCTGTGTTTTGACACTGTATGCTTCCAGAGCTTAAAAAAGAGGAGATTATCCAGTCCATCAGTTTCACTACTGAATAATTAAATCTGGCATTACACTACTTTTCCTATGTTTGTCAGTAATCACATTCATTTAAAAAATCTTGAGAAAATCTTGTCAAAGCACACACTCAATATTAACAGTTGTGTACTGTGACACTCTGGATCAACCAGAGAGCTCTACAACTCTCTGCAACTTGCTATGACAAAATCAAACTGATTTGATTTTCTCATAATGAGTTATAAGTTATTGGGTGGGCTCCTGCATCTCAGTCAAAAAGCTTGTGTTTGTTGTCTGAATTATTTTTATTACATATTTTATTTTTTTTAATTATTCTCAATAATGGCTCAGTTTCTCTTATGTTTATAAAATATAATTTTAATGATATAATTGCAGCAAAAATTTATGTTGGTTTGCCAGCAGTTTTCATAGTAGATGCCAAATATTTAATACTGGTTATGTGTTTATCAATGACGCTTTGGGTGATACCATCATGTAAAACCTATTTACAATGGTGACACACAATACTCAGGTATTCAACCTTTTGGATAAGTACAACAATGTTTTAGCCAGGTGCTCATTTTAGCTTAATTTATTTTGCTCTTTTGTGTTGCCATTTAAAAGTATTTATTATATACGTTATGTTTTCTGAGTATTTTTGATTATTAATTATTTATTGTTTATGTATATTGAAATCTGTGTTATTTATTTAGTTAGGTGCCCTGTCTCCTTAAGATAGAGTTTCAGGGCGGGCCACCATGATTTAAAGCATTGAGTGTTGTTTGACGAACTTTCTTTATTCGATCTTCTTTTTTTAAACTCTGCTCTGGTCTGGTTTTGTGGATTCTTGATTATTAGATAGTGAACTGGATTTTGTTTGTTCTGGGTTGTATTTTAGGTATACCCTTTTGCTTCTTTTTTGATATTTTAGTATCTTTATATTTTCCTTTGCAGTAAATATTCACTACTTTTAAAGAACTAGAGCTTTTTATGATTTCCACTATTGAATTTTGTTGAAAACTAAAAAGCATTGTTTTGCTGTGGATGTTTCCCTGTTTTGTTTCTGTGTAGACTGCAGTGTACCTAAAAACCTTGGGGGAAAACTCATTCTTAACACTAGAACTCAGCAGGCCTGGGACTAGATTTTGGAGGCTAGACATATTTTTGGTATTGGATGCAGGATAATCACAATAGTTTTAGTTAAGGGAAAACAAATCTGTAAGGCTTGTTTAGGAATTCTATTTTGACTTGGCTCTTGATTTTTAATCTTGTCTTTTAAACTTTTGGTGATCTTTTTAGTCTGCCTTTTTTGCAAAAGTAACTCAGCCTGTCCCTAACCATTTTTTTTGGTTTAGCACTTTTTCTTTTCCTGACCAACAAATTAGTCACTCGATTATTTTGTTATGTTATTTTTTCTTTCAGTGTTCATCATATCAAGGTAAAATATAAACAATACAATCAAACAGTGAAGAGTAATGGCTGCTACAAAGTAATTGTGCCAATACAGATGTTTGTTGAGTGTTTTGTATTTTTTGTGGACAAGGTCCTCATAAAGCCTTCTCTGCTGAAGACAAGGAATGTTTGATTTCCTTAACCAGTACCTTAGTAGTCCTGGGTTGCACCACTTGTTTATACAGATAGCCACATTGTGGGCTCTGCACTGCGCAAATAAAAGACAGTCTTTTTCCAAACCATTCTTTATTCCAGAGTCAAAAACTGACTTGAAAGCTCAAAAGAAAACAACAAATATTAATCAACAAACTGACTCCATCTCTGCCTCATCTATTTTAATAAACAGGAGGAGGAGTATAGGAACCTCATCAAAGACTTTGTTAAATGATGCGACTCAAACCACTTACACCTGAACACCAGCAAAACCAAGGAGCTGGTGGTGGATTTTAGGAGGCCCAGGCCCCTCCTGGACCCCGTGATCATCAGAGGTGACTGTGTGCAGAGGGTACAGACCTATAAATACCTGGGAGTGCAGCTGGATGATAAATTAGACTGGACTGCCAATACTGATTCTCTGTGCAAGAGAGGACAGAGCCGGCTATACTTCCTTAGAAGACTGGCGTCCTTCAACATCTGCAATAAGATGCTACAGATGTTCTATCAGATGGTTGTGGCGAATGCCCTCTTCTACGCAGTGGTGGGCTGGGGAGGCAACATACAGAAGAAGGACACCTCACGCCTGGATAAACTGGTGAGGAAGGCAGGCTCTATTGTAGGCATGGAGCTGGACAGTTTGACATCCGTGGCAGAGCGACGGGCACTCAGCAGGCTCCTGTCAATCATGGAGAATCCACTGCATCCACTAAACAGTGTCATATCCAGACAAAGGAACAGCTTCAGTGACAGACTGCTTTCACTGTCCTGTTCCACTGACAGACTGAGGAGATCATTCCTCCCCCAAACTATGCGACTCTTCAATTCCACACGGGGGGGTAAACGTTAACATTATTCAAAGTTATTGTTTGTTTTTACCTACATTTTTATTAGTCTTTAATTTAATATTGTTTTTTTTGTATCAATATGCCACTGCTGGAGTATGTGAATTTCCCCTTGGGATTAATAAAGTTTCTATCTATCTATCTATCTATCTATCTATCTATCTATCTATCTATCTATCTATCTATCTATCTATCTATCTATCTATCTATCTATCTATCTATCTATCTCTTCTTCAGAGCTGCTGTCACACAGGTGGGCAGTGACACTATCTTCCAGATGGATGTGAAAGACTGATGCATCCATGCCCAAGAAGTGCTTCTTGAATTCGAGAAACAAGTACTTATACAGACTTTTAGTATCATGAAATACGCACGTGAACTATGATTCTTAGCGCGATGAGAGAAGTCGCAAAATCAACCGGAATGTTTGAGCAAATTATAGAAAAAAACATCTAAATCTGTTAAGTAGTTCTCTCATCGCTAGCTAAGTGGAGGTAAGGAACACCCCAAGGCTGACACGTGAGTGAGGAAGGCCCTGCTCCATGTCTCTCAGATTCACGCAAATAAATCGGTACCGCAAGCGATCTATGATACATGAGAGAAGTCGCAAAATCAACCAGAATGTTCAAGCAAATTCTAGAAAAATACACAATCTGAATCCATTAAGTAGTTCGCTCATGAAAAGTGGACAGACATACAGATAGACAGACAGACAGATGTTGGATTTTATATATATAGCGATATATATAAATACATAAATATTTATATTTATATAGATAGATAGATATAAAGTGGAACCCCAATTATCCAAGGTAATGTGGACCCAGGATAAAACGGCTGGCTTGTGTAACTACAGAAATGTATGGTAGCTTCTGAAGTGTCCTTGTACTCACAGTTTCTTATGGCTTTTCTGGTTAAATGCCTACTCACTGATACCCTTTGTGAAGCCCAGTTTTCAAGCATAGCAAACATATGTGACAGTGTGTGTGTGTGTGTATATATATATATATATATATATATATATATATATATATATATATATATATATATATATATATATATTGTAGCAGTTGAGGCTCATGTCCACCTCTCGAACCCTCAGGTACCACTCTGATGACCAGGTGAAAGTATAAATTATATTTATTTTATAATTATACAGTAGTGCACCAAGCACTCTCCTCCACACACTCATTAACCACAATAAACTATTCTCTAAACCAATACCTCCTCACCCAGACACGTCGCCACCCTACCTCCCAGCTCAGCTCAATGTTCTGGGCTTCCCAGAGTCCTTTTATAGCCCCTGACCTGGAAGTGGCTCCAAGCCAAACCCACAAGTCCGTTTTCCTTCCGGGTCAGGGCAAACAGTCCTTTTCTTCATCCCGGGAGCACATCGCTTCTTCCAGTCACGTGACTGGGATGCACTCCCGGGTTATAGGGCATGCCAGAGCCAACTAGCCCCCCTACAGCGACTCCTGGCGGCCCCCAAGGTATCCAGCAGGGCTGTGTCAAAACACCACAAAGTCCATGAGGCCCTGCTGGAACTCGGGGCACAAATATGCTGTCTGGAGGGCTCCTCCTAGCGGCCTGGGGGTGATGACCGGAGTCCATAGCCGGTCGTCTGTCACAGTCCCTCCCCCTTAGCGACGACCAGTGGGGCGGAGCGTTGATTCCCGCGAGGGACGTCCTCCTCCAGGAGGACGCGAGATCCGGGCCGTGGTTCTGCTGTCTAGATTCACCAGCGAACCTTGGGGGAACGGTGTATCTGCAATCCCACCGTTCCCCTGTCCTCCGGGGACAACTCCTCCACACATGGCCCGGTTGCCGGCAGTTGTAGCACCGCCGAAGTCCTCCTGGTGGCCTCTCTTCCCGAGACCTAAAGCACCTCGGGAATTCTGTCAGCTCCACCCTGTCCTCCGCCAAGGAGGGGTTAACAGCCGCTTTGCTGCTCTTTGCCCATTTCTTTTCCCTGTTAGGAGACCCGCATTTCTGTGTGGGGATCTCCTGCTTTCTCTGGGGCTTGTGCACAACGTGAGGCTCTCTATGGAAGAGAGAGAGCCTCTTTGCTGTTTGCACGCCCGTTGTACTATGTAAACTCGGAGGCGGCGTCATTAGTACCGTATCGCTCCGGGTAACAGCACTATTCCGCTGTCCCGGGACGATCGGTGCTTCCCCCGCCCCTTCATTAACCAACGGCAACCCCCTTATCACGCGGGTCGGGCTTTTAACGTCCGCCTTAGTCCCGAGCAGCGTCTGATACCGCTGCTCCGGTTCTAACGGACAATTAACCGACCACTCCGTCATGGTGCCACATTCCCTTGTCGGGTTCACAGTGCTTTGGCAACCGCTACTTATTAAACGCGGTGCCGATTCACACTGCGTCCCCTTATGATATACGGTACAGAGAGCACCTACCTGCACCGCCGCATTAATCGAGGCTGGGGCTTCACGGCCTAACCGCCGAAGGTACGTCATCAGTCCCTTCAACGGCGCTTCGGCTGCAGCTCCCAGCTCCTCCACACACTCCTTCACCTCCTGTAGTCCCTGGAAGAAAGCGTAAAGGGGCACGAGACATTTCTCGAGCTCCTGCAAGTTTATTAAGTTATTTGTCTCGGCCGGCAGTAAGGCTATTTCCTTATTTTGGTCACCTGCCGACCGGGAACCAATGAGCATGTCCACTCCTGGCACGTGCTCTGCTGATGAGCGCAAGGGCTCCTGGGGTATCGAGTCTTTAGAGGAACGGGTAGCCTCCTGCGGCTGGCTGCGGTCTGCCTTTTTAATAGTGCCGGCAGACACTACAGTCACGTCCCGTCCCTCTTTACCTTTGTTAAATGGTGGCGCTGCTTCGCTCGCCGCCCCCTTCCCCTTCAGGGAGCGCAGACGCGTTGGGGAATTATTCGCCTCGCCGACGGCTCCCAACTGCTCTTCTTCCTGGTTGCCGGCGCGCGAGGTCATGTGGACATTCTCCGCCAATGGACTCCCTTTCTGCGGACGCCTAGACTGGCTTGCTTTCTTTTCTTCGCGGCCATCTTGTCTAGGTGTGAGGCGGGCGCGTTCTTTGTCCGCTTCGTGCAGACAGGCCCCTGCAAAACAGGAAACAAATACTCCCGGCGTTTCGGGCATTGCCCCAGCACATACCTCGGAACGTTGGCGATCACGCTCCAACTCCCTGTAGTAATCTTCGGGAGTCGCCATCCGGCAACGTTCCGACTGCTGCCCTGCTCGGGTTTGCGTGGCCTTAAACTGCTCCCGATCTTCCTCACTGCCCGTCAGGTAAGTCCACAGCTTCTCCATTGGATCTGGGACCGAAGTCTTCTGGACAACTCCAGCCTTCTTCCCAGTCTTCTTCCCCATGCTTGCCTGCTGCAGAGGACGGCTCTCAGCTGCAGCGCTCTTGGTCGCGGGTGGAGTTTTCACCTCCGCGGTCAGTAGAGGGACCTTCTTAGGGTTCTCTGCCACAACCAATTTAATTTGAATTGCAGATCCTCTGCCTCCAGACGGCCAGAGTATCCTGCCGACTACGCCAGTGTAGCAGTTGAGGCTCGTGTCCACCTCTCGAACCCTCAGGTACCACTCTGATGACCAGGTGAAAGTATAAATTATATTTATTTTATAATTATACAGTAGTGCACCAAGCACTCTCCTCCACACACTCATTAACCACAATAAACTATTCTCTAAACCAATACCTCCTCGCCCAGACACGTCGCCACCCTACCTCCCAGCTCAGCTCAATGTTCTGGGCTTCCCAGAGTCCTTTTATAGCCCCTAACCCGGAAGTGGCTCCAAGCCAAACCCACAAGTCCGTTTTCCTTCCGGGTCAGGGCAAACAGTCCTTTTCTTCATCCCGGGAGCACATCGCTTCTTCCAGTCACGTGACTGGGATGCACTCCCGGGTTATAGGGCATGCCAGAGCCAACTAGCCCCCCTACAGCGACTCCTGGCGGCCCCCAAGGTATCCAGCAGGGCTGTGTCAAAACACCAGAAAGTCCATGAGGCCCTGCTGGAACTCGGGGCACAAATATGCTGTCCGGAGGGCTCCTCCTAGCGGCCTGGGGGTGATGACCGGAGTCCATAGCCGGTCGTCTGTCACTATATATATATATATATATATATATATATATATATATATATATATATATATATATATATATATATATATATATATATATTGCTGTGGTTGGCTGGGGGCTGTGCCCAGTCGTGACACCTGGACGGACCAGGAGAGGGACTGTGCCTTCCCCAGACCACGAGAGGGCAGCCGCCCTGGTTGGTGTGGAGGCCATGGGAATGGAGCATGGAAGCTCAATCCTATAGGGGCCCGTGGTCACCACCAGGGGGTGCCCGGATGAGTAAGGAGCCCTGGACGTCAGCACTTCCACCACACTTGGAGGTGCTGGTGGAAGAAATACCAGGGACACCCGGAGTGCTTCCGGGTGCTGATGCGACACTTCCGCCACACCAGTAAGTGCCACAGGAAGCTCATCAGGGGGCACCTGGAGCACGTCCGGGTGGGAATAAAAGGGGCCACCTCCCTCCAGTCAGCCAGAGTCGGGTGGAAGAGGACGAAACTCAGAGGAGAGGAGTGGACGCGGTGAAGACAGGACTTTTGAGAGGCCCAGACTTGAGGGTGTTTGGTGTTTGAGACACTGGGTTGTGTGCAGGACTATATTTATTGTAAATAATATAAATAAACGTGTGTGTGCTTGAACCATCAGTGTCTGCCTGCCTGTGTTCGGGCTGGTTTTCCACAATATATATGTACATACTGTATATAGTACTGTGAAAAACATTTACTGCACCAAAGTAAAAATCTTTTAAAGCTGCTTATCTGGAGACAAGGTGTTTATTTGTTTGTGAAAACGCTACACAACACTAATAAAAAAAATAAATATTAATATCCTAAAAGGTGACAATAATTTCTTGTTTTACAGTATAGGAAACTTACTAATATCTTATGAAATGGCTGGAATAAAATAAGTCTTAAAAGAAATAGTATTGTAGGGAGTATGGTACTTAACACAGTATTCTTCCAGAAAGACAACAACCAGAAGAGATTTTTGAACATAAAAGACTATAAGGTATGGGGCAACAACCAGTGGATGGGACTGAAAAGTTACACTCACAACAATACCAATATGTCAGAAGCTGGTGATGCTGGTGAGAAGAACAATGATGTGTTTCTGTAGTCGTTTGTGAAGCATGGTGGCAGGCCTTTCATTGTAAGTGTATCATAGCCAACAGAGTAGAAGACCTGGTCAAAATCAATGATGCTCGCTGAGAAGTATAAACAGATTGTGAACTATCATGTTGTACTTTCAGATAACTGCTTATTATTAACAACATAATTTTTGAGCATGTTAATGACACCAAAACAAAGTAAACACAATGAAGACCTACTGGAAACAGAAGATGAACATTAATGGTTTTTAATTGGTCATCTCAGAGGCATAACCTCAACATGAGTTAAGTTGTGTGGAATCACTTGGACAGGGAAGAAACAAAAAGTAATGAAATTCAAAAGAAATGTTGTTACAAATCCAGCAAGATGCTTGGAAGAATTTTTCATAGGAGTCTTGTTAAATTATACAGCAATGTACAAAACCAAATTGCTTCAGTTTTACATTTTAAAAGAGACCACACAGAATACTGACTTATTAAAAAAGTACCAGCTGTTCTTGTTAATTTTTATTGTGTCAATTTTTATTTGTGTTTATTCTAATGTTATATAGTGTTTACATGAGCAAATAAACACATTCTGCTGAGGTAACAAGTTTTACAAATAACTTTGTTTGGTGGCCTAAAACTCTGTCCAAAACTCTCTCTCTGCATACAGTATCTCTCGTTTGTTATTTAAAACACTTGCATTTTTCATGTTTCGAATAAAACTTCAGTATTTAAATTTGACGATAATTTTGTACATTATAAAATCCAATTAATCAATCAGTTAAAGTAGTAAATGAGATTCGTCAATTATAAAAATTGTTCTTGTTGCAGCCCTATAGCAATATGCCTTAGAGTTCAAACAACAGTTTAAACAATATTCAAGCATGGTCATTCTCCAATACTAAAATTCAAAGTCTAAATTATTGCCAGTAAAATCATACGCACAAAGAAAATGTAATTCATATTGGTCAAATGCTTCAAAAGACCTGCATAACAGTCAGTTATCAGTCAGGAAAAGGAAGGAAGCTGTTTATCATCCCATCTTCTGCTTCACAAAAGAGTACCCCCCTCAACATTTACAGGTTGCAAAGTCTACTCAGAGAAATAGTGGATTTACACTGATGCCATTCCCATCCTATTCTCCAGAATTGCTCACCTCGTGACTACCATTCATTCTACATTCTGCACATCTACCTCAATGGATTTCAATATATCAATGATGATGTCAATGATGAAACTGTCAAATCAGCTACAGAAGAGTGGTGGCATAGGCAAGACAAAAAAAGTTTTATTTGAGTTGTTTTAGTGTTTATGTAGATTATGCTACATATACAACTTGTTTGCCATTACTGTGTTTCTCTTAATAGGTCAGGCTGAAGAATATTTGATCATTTCTTGTGTATCTTACTTCAGTAGGAGGTGTCAGAATTTTGTGGCTTGAATCAAAATTTTATAATGAAATTTCTGAAATTCTTCCCTAAAAACAGTGATTTTGATATGTTCAGTACTTCTGTGTTCATTCTTTGAGTCTGAAAATTATTTTTGACATATAACACCACACCTGCCTTGTGCCCTGTGCTGGCTGGGATTGGCTTCAGCAGACCCCCGTGACCCTGTGTTAGGATATAGCGGGTTGGAGAATGACTGACTGACTGAACACCACACCTCCTCCTTTCCTGCCTTGTCTGTCCTTCCTGAAGGATCTATTGTCAATGATATTGTATTTCTCTCAATCAATTTCACTTAACTAAGATTAAATGAATCCACATGGCTACATTCAGACTGCATAAACCTGTTACCCTATTGACATTCATATTCATTCTTCATTAGGTGTCACATATTGCCACACTATGCAAATCCAGCCTCCAGACTAGACTATAGTCTAATGTCAGGTCTTTATTTTGTGAAGTCTAGAGAGTCCTCACTAATGAATGTATTTGAGCTGCCATTCCATGTCCTCTATTTCAGTCTCTACCAGTCTGCAGGTGCTCAGTACCACTTTACAATCAGCTGTGTTAGTGGATACCTAAAAGAGAAGAGAAGGAACAAAAGAGTGAAACAGCTGCAGTAAGGGCTCTTATACAGCTATTCAGTTGTTCAAACACATTCAGCCAGGCTTCTAGCAGGGATACTTCCATAAAGGAGACAATCCCTCCTGATTCCTGTAGGGTAAAGACAACATTATGCTTTATTCTGGATCTGATGAGTGCTTGCCACCAACTCTAAAGTGCTACTCTCTTCCTCTGCAGGTTCCACCAGGGATCCAGTCTTCCCTTCCCCTCAACTGCACAATGTCACATTTCTCCAGTGCAATTGCTGTCTACATTTCTAACCGCTTTGTTTTTCTATTTTTCAACTTCTTCTCAGACAAGGCTCAAACTTACTATCATGTAGATAGGACACAATACTTTCCACAGTTAGAAATAAAAACTAATTTTCTGTTAAGATGTGTTTAGATGTTTTATGTTGTTCCCTTTCCCCAGAAGAGTGTTAGACTGTTTACCCTGGCTGTACAGTAAGTTCAACCTCACCTTCGGTCATATATAGCACACTGGCCTCCACTTTCTCCAAACTCCTTACCCTCCAGTGGCTGTAGCTCACTGTAGCCTCTTTCAGACAATGTTGCTGGTTAAATTAAACTGTAAACTAGTCCCTAAGTTAAATTGTTGAATCTCTGAAAATTCCTGCTACCCATTGCTAAGCACTTCTATGCATTTCAGTTCTTGCTGACTGATTGCTATCTGACAGAAGTTACAACAACTTTGGGGCACTTTTTAAAATTCCTTTTCTTTCAATAATATCTTGGAGTCATCAGACTTAAATTATAAATTATAGATTGTAACTACATGCATATGCATAGTTACCAGAAAAAATAATGTTCTATTCTAGTATGGAAGCAATTCTCTGACAAATGCAGGAGCTGGCTAAAGGGATTCAAGTAAAGGTGGAAAAGTTAAAATAAAAAGCACAACCAGGACTTTTGAATCACGGATAAACAAGTTCACAAGATTCTTAATGCTTCCTGTATCTCTGTAATCTTTAAACAACATTGTGCTGAATATTGCACATATTTCTAGAAGTGACAGAGCTAGGTAACTGTTGCAAGCTTGAAAGCATTCATTGACAAGTAATTAGTAGGGATGCACCGATACCACTTTTTTGGAAAACGAGTACGAGTACGAGTACTTGCATTTCAGTACTCGCCGATACCGAGTACTTAATAAAAACATGATTTAAATTTACAGGTAACAGCTTTAGTCATATAACTTAACAAAAAAAAACAAGAAACTCTCGTCTATCCACTGGGAGGTTAGGCTAATTAGCGACACGGGGCTAACACTGCTTGTCCAAATATCCGTGGTGAAACTAAACGCAGAGGAGGCTTGCAGTAGGCTGTGGATATGTTTTTTCATGGAGTCGTGTAGTTTAGGCAGCTCCGTGTCAGTCATGTAGCGGCGGCTTGGGACATCATATCTGGGCTCCAGAACATGGAGGAGACGCAGGAATCCCACATTTTCTACCTCCGAGAGTGGCTGGTCACTCAATGCAATGTACTCGATAATTGCCTGTGTTATTTTCACAGCACGTGGATTGTCTCTGGACATTTTCTCTCGTCTTGCAAGAGTTTGCTGCAGCGTGGGTTGTATTGATTTAGAAGCGTGGGTAAACTCTTTGTACTCGTTGTCGTGTTGGGATTTTGGGTGCTTGATTAAATTACTTGTGTTAAATGCGCTACCTTTTGAGCCTCCTCTGGACAATTTCGCTGAGCACAATTTGCAGTCCGCCTTTGTTTTGTCGTCTTCATTCACTTTGAAATAGTTCCACATGGCTGACATCTCTCGCCTCGCCTTCTCCCCGCTCTGAGCTGCAGCTGGGGCCTGGGGGCGGGCACTCGGCACCTGTGATTAACCCCTTACACGCCGCTCAAACATAGACATTTCTCAGACCGTGGTATCGGTCCCCGGTATCGGGGGACTTTTAACGAGTACGAGTACTTTAGAAAATGTGGTATCGAGGCCAATACCAGATACCCGTTTCGGTATCGGTGCATCCCTAGTAATTAGCAACCAACCATGTAAGAAAGCACAGAAGATCTCAGTTACGGCCAAAAGATGCACTTCCAATTACAAGGGACAGGGTTTCTGTTATATTCAGTACAGTTATAACTTAATTTTTGTAGTAATACTACTACTACTAGTACAGCTACTACTACTACCAATAATAACAATAATAATGACAAGCATTTTGATTAGGCAAGACCAATATTTCCTGGTATTTAGTAAGAATGTTCCAGTTTTATTAATCCATCAAGCCATCCACCCATGATTTATGTCTGCTGTTCTTTTGTCCATTATCAATAAGAATTAATTCTTTTTTTGTTGATGCTTCTTAAGAATTAAGGACCACGGGTTATGCCCTTATACCAGTTAACTTATGACACCAATTGAATACAACTATCACATAAGGCATTTGTTTATGTAACTGTTGCAAATGAATAATATGCAGAATATATCAAGGTAGGCAAATAACATTTACATTTGGAAAAGAGCAAATAAAAATGATTTACAATTGGATAAGATGACTGCTTACATCTGAAAATAAAAGTACAATATAAAAGACTGAGTTAAGAGTCCAGTACATGATGTAAAGGGAGAACACTACACATATAAGCAAGAAGGATGTTTGGAATTCATTTTATAATGTTAAATACTGTATATTGTACAATAATTAAAGCATTGTTTTTCACAATTATCTTTTTGTATATTTTGCAGTTTGTGCAATTTAAAAAGTATGATCTGAAAAAAACAAAAAAATATGGTTAGAAAGGATTCAACTGCAGAATTTCAATATTAACATTTCTAAAGATACTGGAACAAAGCACTCTATAAATGTAAATTATTATTATTATTATTACTGTATAGTTTAATGTAACAAAAATATTGACTAATTTTTTTTTTCAGATTTATTTATATAGCTGTTTTTCTAAATATGATTTACAAATCATTACGTCACTATTTCTTAGATTTTTCTCTGGTTGCAGCACTGGCAGTAATGATGGCTTCTCAGTGTCATAGTGAGTCAACGGTGGCGACTGAACTGCTCACAAGTGTTCTCTCTAGGTACTCTTGTTTTTTTTCTCCCACAGTTTTTCATTTTTGATTAACTGTATGGTGAGTGCATATCTTATAATATTAAAACTTGTTTCCCACATTCATGACAACTCACTTAGGAAAAGTAAGTACACACTCATTTCTGTTTAGGTGGATAAGTATTAAATGACTATATGCGTAATTCAGTGAAAAAGTGGGAAAATTAAAGAATCAAGTAGCTTTAAATATGATGTTACAGTGAATGTCAGACCCACCAACATGAGTATATTAGGAAAAGCAGCCTTGATGGGATTTTAATGACTTTCAGTATCAAAGGTGTATTGAGAATGAGCCACTGGCCAAAAGCTCTCTAGCCAACAGTGATCCTGTGATCAGAAATAAAGGCATGACTTCTGAGCCTTATACGACTTATCCATTGTGACAGGGAGGAAACAGTCAACCAATAAACAGCCAGAATGCAAACAATTTGCAGTGCCATTGGCTGACTGACTGGTACAGAAAATGCCTTCAAAGCACACATAGGTCTATACATTGAGGCAGAAAAACTTTGGAATAGCACATGACAATGAATATCTGTAACAATCAGGTGTCTCCTTTTATTGATGAAGCGTTCCCATTTACAAATGTACTTTTTCAATATATAATGGTCCTTGCTTTAATATAAGAGAAGTCTTCAAATGGTTCTGTGAACATGAAACTGAAGTCAGCTGAATATTGAAGCTTCCCCAGTTATAACAAACTGCAGAGTTGGGATCCAGAATTAGCTATTTTATACTGCAATAAATCAGAGTCATCATCAGCTAGTATCCATGGGACATAACTTATAGAGCATGTTGAGTCTGCATGCCTGCTTTGGGGGTGAATTGAGAAACTAAGCAGTTGTTACTTCTTAATAAAAGGGCACATGAGTTAGTTTTGTGTGCATGTTCAACAATAGCGTTCAGTTTCTTTCTCTGCCTGCAAGATATTTTACTTGCACAACCTACAAAATAGCTAAGTGGTTAAGAATGTAGACATGACTCCAGGAATGTAGGTTCAGTTCCGATTGTACTCACACACAAGATCTTTATGTGTTCCATGTGGGTGCATGCTTTGCATTCAGTGCTTCTGAAACAGGCTCAGGTTGCTGTGGACCTTGTAAAGGAACAGATGATTTCAGAAAAATAATGGATGAGTGAGTCAATTGGGTCACTCATTTTAAGTACTTTAGTTGGTACTGCTGATTCATAGAAAATAAAACTTGGCACACTTAGACTGCAAAATCCTATCCAGGCTTTTACCCTGAGTTGCATTGTTTGATCCTGTGACCCTTTATAATAAAAAAGTGGGTGAAGAAAATTGAGTGATAAGGTAAACCATACATTTTAGTTTGTTTTAATGTTAAACACAATTACAGATTTTCTACTCATTGCTCTCTATTTACGTCAAATGGATTTTATATTCCTGTGCTTTTTATTCTCTGCAGATGATTTTTTCTTGGGAGTATAATCTTCACAGTACCAAGTTCAGCACAGCGGATTTCTTTGTAAAAAATATTATGCAAAATGATATATTTAAAAGAACAGCTTAAAGTTTCCAGAAAATTCAAACCACAAAGGCCTTAATGATAATGCCAAAAATTATTCAAGGCTACAGTATATCTTAGGGAATCACAGAATAAGTCATTTACTGCTTTGACAGGGACATATCCAAAAAATAATAAGGGAGAGACAAGACATAGGATATGGTGAGTGGAATAAAGCAAACTGAACACTCTGGTATAGCAGTCAGAATTGGATTATACACAAAGATTCAGGGAAATTTCTCATCATCAACAAAATTTCCATGTTACATAGTATTTCATAGGTTTTCCATTAGGAAAGAATTTGTTCAATGATAAAATCTCAAAACTTCTTTGAATACTAAACATTTCATATACTAAACATTTTAATAACATTGTAATCCCTTAATAGCTTCTTTCAACACATTTCCAAACTTACATTTAGAACATAGGTTTAACATATATATTCTATGCTATAAAGAAACTAATGTATCAAATCAGGGTATATTTGCCTTCTATTGAGAGGTTATGGAATAAGCTCTCTGTTAGTCTAAATTAGACAGATAATGGTTGAAATTAAAAGGATGTTGTCACAGTGTGGGCCAAAGCACATTTTAGTGCTTAAAGTGAGAAGATATTAAAAATGTGAAAAAATACACATGGAAAAGCTGTACAGGATAATATCCAGCTATCTTTATTTAAAAAATGCATACAGTGCTTGTATGCATGTCTCTATCCTACAAAATTAAGATACATACAGCCTGTTAATTTCCTAAATACTACTGGATTCATGTGCCTCCTAGCTCTGAGCTTCTAGGCTACGTATGTAGCAAGATGGGCTACACAGTTCACTCAGGCACCAGTTGCTTACTGGTGATCAACACTTCCAATCATGGTTCCAGGAATCAGTCACAAAAGCTCTGCTCCGTTCAAGACTGTCTTTGATTTAATGGAAACTACCATATGGGCCATTTATGTATTGTCATTTGTCTGGACTTTTGCCCTTACAACAATTTGCCATGGACCACCCTGACAGAAGCACATACTGTATCTCAAGGCAATATAATTCTACAAATTACTGAGGCACAGCTCCACTAACATGCCAAATTAAAAAAAAATATTAATAGCAATATGCAGAATATTGTCACTTAATAACAATATTAAGAATATTGTCTACAATATGTGCTAATGCAGAAAGACATTTAATGTTTGAAAATATTTAATTGCAGGGTGGTATAGTGGTAGAGCTGCTTCCTGGTTAACAAGGAGGATAGGGTCCACTTCTGGGACCTCCCTGCGTAGAGTCTGAATGTTCTTCTCATGTCTATGTGGGCTTCCTCCAGATGCTCTGGTTTCATCCAAGGGCATGTAGGTTAGTGTGTGTGTGTGTGTGTGCACACCCACTCTGCTCAGGATAAAGAGAAGCTGGGAGATGAATGGATGGATGTTTCTTGCACAATGTTTACATTGTACAAATAATTCATAACTAATACAGAAAAATCCAAATATTACATACTTTAACGAGAAAGTTTTTATACAGTAACAAATTGTACACTGAAGAAGACTAAAACGTTTTATAGATGAATGAAAGCTCTACTTTGATTTATCAGCAATTGTGCTATGTTGATAAAATTTCCTTTGCTTTGTAACCAAATTCTGTTTTCACCAGTGTATAATGCAGGATGTATTGAAAAATGATGCAATGATTATAGTGACTGTGATGGTGTGGATATCCAATGAATTTTGGTCACCACTTTGCACAGTCTCTGCTTGGAAAGGATAATAGATTAGATAGTCATGATAGAGTTTTGAATCAGGTCATGACAGTTACATTTGTTTTGTTTTTTTTGAAAAAGTTGAAAGGTGTAATACAAAATAAAGAACCTCTGGTTTATTCAGAAAACTTACCTCAAAAATAAAAATCACAAAAAAGAAAATAAATAAATAGAGCAACTAATATTGAACATTGAAACCAAGAAGGAATAATAGGGAAAGAACGTTTAATTAGTTATATGATATCAAGCACATTCCTGCTCCAAATAATACAAAAAAAAAAATTAAAAATGTAAGTGGAGACATGTGCTGAGAAAGACAAGAAGCCTGGCAAGCCTTCCAGCATATAAGAAATTAATCTATAATTTTAAAAATGTAATACATTATTTGGCCTCAAATATCAATTGATTTTAAATATTTTCTTGCATATGTTGTGGTAACACTTCAAAAACGTGGCTGAGCTCATGAATTTTAAAGTATAATTATTATCACATATTATTAGTAGCCTGCTATCCATGCAATTGTTAAAGTTACTTCATTTAATTCTAGGTTATAGCAATCCAAAGCCTATGATAGTACGGGTTACAACAAACCTGGAACAGGGCACTGGATTATCATAATGTACGCACACTCCCCTGTACTTGACCAATTTAGAGACACAGTCCACCTAATCTGTATGTTTTATAGATTTGGAAGGAAATATAGATGTTTGTTGAGTGTTTTGTATTTTTTGTGGACAAGGTCCTCATAAAGCCTTCTCTGCTGAAGACAAGGAATGTTTGATTTCCTTAACCAGTACCTTAGTAGTCCTGGGTTGCACCACTTGTTTATACAGATAGCCACATTCTGGGCTCTGCACTGCGCAAATAAAACAGACAGTCTTTTTCCAAACCATTCTTTATTCCAGAGTCAAAAACTGACTTGAAAGCTCAAAAGAAAACAACAAATATTAATCAACAAACTGACTCCATCTCTGCCTCATCTATTTTAATAAACAGGAGGAGGAGTATAGGAACCTCATCAAAGACTTTGTTAAATGATGCGACTCAAACCACTTACACCTGAACACCAGCAAAACCAAGGAGCTGGTGGTGGATTTTAGGAGGCCCAGGCCCCTCCTGGACCCCGTGATCATCAGAGGTGACTGTGTGCAGAGGGTACAGACCTATAAATACCTGGGAGTGCAGCTGGATGATAAATTAGACTGGACTGCCAATACTGATTCTCTGTGCAAGAGAGGACAGAGCCGGCTATACTTCCTTAGAAGACTGGCGTCCTTCAACATCTGCAATAAGATGCTACAGATGTTCTATCAGATGGTTGTGGCGAATGCCCTCTTCTACGCAGTGGTGGGCTGGGGAGGCAACATACAGAAGAAGGACACCTCACGCCTGGATAAACTGGTGAGGAAGGCAGGCTCTATTGTAGGCATGGAGCTGGACAGTTTGACATCCGTGGCAGAGCGACGGGCACTCAGCAGGCTCCTGTCAATCATGGAGAATCCACTGCATCCACTAAACAGTGTCATATCCAGACAAAGGAACAGCTTCAGTGACAGACTGCTTTCACTGTCCTGCTCCACTGACAGACTGAGGAGATCATTCCTCCCCCAAACCATGCGACTCTTCAATTCCACACGGGGGGGGGGGGGTGGGGGGGGGTAAACGTTAACATTATTCAAAGTTATTGTCTGTTTTTACCTACATTTTTATTAGTCTTTAATTTAATATTGTTTTTTTTGTATCAATATGCCACTGCTGGAGTATGTGAATTTCCCCTTGGGATTAATAAAGTTTCTATCTATCTATCTATCTATCTATCTATCTATCTATCTATCTATCTATCTATCTATCTATCTATCTATCTATCTATCTATCTATCTATCTATCTATCTATCTATCTATCTATCTATCTATCTATCTATCTATACAGGGGAGAACTCGGACGGATGGTGACCTGGTTGGGATTTGTACTCATTCTCTCAGAACTGTGGGGCATCACTAACCGTCATATCTGTATTATTCATGAATGCTTTAAAAACTAGTCCTTGAAAATGAGTTCATCTCAGAGCCAATGGTTCTCAGACAGCGTGATATGCATTGTTATGACCATGAGATTTATTTTATTAATCCAAAAGAGAAAAACTTTGAGGATACGTATACACATGGAAATGTGTCTTTATTAGTTAACTGATCATTTTATAATAACAAAGATGTCATTACTCAGGCAATCCTCAAGTGCATTTTTGAAATCTCTATTTTGAAATCAGATACACCCTGTTTTTTGTAAGACATGTTTAACTGATTAAAACATAAAGATTATTACATAAGTGAATTCCGTAGCAGGTCAAGACTTCAGCATAGCAAACCTCAGTCATTTTGTGCATAACCACACTGACAGCTCCAGTATGAGGCTCCAGGCCAGCTCCTCTGGAAAGCACATACAAATTTTGTTGTAAAGGAAAGGAACTGCTGGCAGAAAGTGCAGAGTAAAAAACTTTCACACATGTTTTCAACTTAACAACTCATTGAATGCCTTCAGTTTTGGTGGCTTTGTTGTGTTTGGTTACTTGGATGGCCTGAAACAGAGTCTCACCATTCCAAGTTTCCATTCATGCTTCTCATTATAAAGCACATTGCATTTTTATGGAGCCCTGTAAAATCATGAGTTACAGCTCTTTAAAATGAATGTTGACACTATTATGTGGCCATACTCATATAAATTCCTTTGATTGTATAACCAAAGACTGATAATTGTCACAAAACAAGACTTGTTAATTTTTTACTACAAGATAAATGATTATGAACTAGAATGATACATTGAAGGTCAGTTAGGAGAAGAAAACTAACATTATAGAACAATTTCCTTTTTTGCTCCTCTATTTTCAGGCATATAGTTTTAGAGCAGAGAACAGCTTCATTTCACACTTTAATAAGATCCAATTCCTTACGGCTATGTAAAAAAATGATGAGCATTTGCTTATCTGCTACCAAGATGACCTGCTGATGTAAAGTTTACAAAAAGAAAAAAAAAGAAATCTTAACTTTTATTTTGGTGATTTCTCACTTAAGGGGACAAACTGTTTCCTGAAAGGAGCATACTTTACACCTAGACAATTTATGCCCTTTCTGCAATTGTACCAAAATAAATGTTAAATCACATATCTGGGCCATAAATGAAAAGACTGTAGTGAAGAGGAATAAAACATGCAAGCATTACATTCACTTCCTTATTATCATGATAACAATTAGTAAAAGACAACTTAATAAAAAAGAGTTTAATTGCTAAATGGCAAGGTTGAATTCATCCAGGACTGAGTGTTTGAGTAAATGTACCACATAACTGGACTACAAAATAACAGAGTCTAGGCTAAACCCAGGGGTGGCAATGTCAAATGTTCTTTAGACACAGAAGGGCACAAGAACGGCAGAAATAGGTTAAGTTATTGTTCATTTCAGCTGCCCTTAAGGGCTCTTAAATGTCCAAATAAAAGAAATGACATGTAAAGAGTTACAGGAGAAAGACTAGAGCAGAAGGTTAGGTTACTTAGGTATATCTTCATTAAAAAGGTATGGTTGTGCACCAGAATGACATAAAATGTCATTCTTTAGCTCTGGACATCTTCCACCAAGACTAAACAAACAAACAGACAACATATTGAGCTCTTAAATAGTATTTTCCATCCATGTGACATCCTATGCTAAGAGATGTGCTTCAAATTCAAAGAGCAAATAACCAATATTAAAATGTAATAGTCATATTAAATCATAATAATAATATTATATTATATAATAATATTATAATCATATTCAGGTTAAGACTGGTGGAAAGCAAATTCACGTTGTTGTATGTACAAAAAGCGTGTTTATATGTCAGCAAACAAAATTATTTTGCTGATGAATGACAACACTATTTCCTGTTGTCGTAGGATTCAATTTAGAAGCCAGGATACATCAAATTACAAAACTCTGCAAGGATCAAAAAAGGTAAGGGAAAGACAAGGCAACAAAGGCAACAGTTATTCAAGGAGTCACATTTAGCAAGCTTCTTACTCTTGAAAAACCATCAAAGCTATGGAGACCTAATCACCTTATTGTTTTTTAGCACATAAACATATCTATCTATCTATCTATCTATTTCAAAGTCTTTAAAAAAATAAGGAATATGGCCATTTAGCTCAATATTGCTCATCAAATCATATTCGTCTAAAGTAACCAAAATACTGTTGAGTTAAGTTCCCAAAGGGTCTCCAGTATGATCTGTGTTACTGCTATAAGGTATATTGCTATTGAAGTAAAGAAATATGTTTGAACATTTGTGTAATATACACAATTAATAAGGGTGGCATAGTGGCACCATGGTAGTGCTGCTGCCTCGCAGTAAAGAGACCAGAGTTCACATCCTCGGTCTACCCTGTGTGGCGTTTGTATGTTCTCCCTGTGTCTGCGTGGGTTCTCTCTGGGTGCTCTGGTGACATGCAGGATGGGTAGACTAGTGATACTAAATTGGCCGTAATGTGTGGTTCAAATGTGTGTGTGTTTGCCTTGCAATGGACTGGTGCTCTGACCAGCGTTTGTTCCTGCCTTGCATCCTATTGTAGTTAGGATAGACTCCACACCCTCCCATAACCCTGTTCAGACATAAATGGGTTAGAAAATGACCTGACAAAACATAGTTAATTGCCTGCTGCCTTTTGTCCATATGTCATTGATGAATACATCATTTTGAATGTTTTATTAGACATACAGCGCACTATTTATACATTTCTCTCAGAGTTCTGACAGGATACAAAAACATATGCCCTTAGACTTCCCTTGTGTGGTATGATCATGCTTTTTTCTTCACTGGTTTGTTCAGCCAATAAATGTGTCAAATAATGCACATTTTTTATTTTTAAGGAGGTGAGTTTTTTGGTACGGTATTCCACATGTCAATCTAGTTGCAAAGTTACATGTGAATAGAATGACATTAATTTAAGATTTCATTAAGCAAAACATCTATAACCCTTTCTTGGAATGCCAGGTTTCATATTTATGGAGATGTCTGGTCATCTTAATTTAAATTCTATTAGCGTAACTTAAACTGCTAATAACAAAGAAAGAAAACTAATGGTCATGTATTTGCAGTATCAAACCTAAATAGATCAAATTAAGTTTAGAATTTAAAATAAAGATTAATTTTAAAATGATAATTTGTGTAGGTTTACAATCTAAAAAGTATCATAAAATGAAACAAACTATAGGGCAGCAAAAATCACAATTCAAAGTTTAATACAGCACACCTAGGCAAGCATAGCTATTACGTTTAAAGTACATTTTCCACATTGCTGCTAGGCTGTCAAGACTTAAGGAAGAACTTGTTATTTTCAATAAATCTATCTTGAGATGAGGGAAAATTGTGGAGTCTGCTGCTTTTAATTTAATTTTGAAAATATGAAACCAAAAAATAAAAATTCAACATCTCTGTAAAAAATATACATTTTTGTATTATTCATGGAGAAAGTTTTATGATATCAGCATTCACAGCTAGCATTTTTATGTACATGGGATTCAGACAGTATTCAGATTTCTTCACTTTCTGTACGCTTTATTGTGTAGTAGATATAATTATAAAAGGATATGTTTACCATTGTTGCCCAACAATCTACATTCAGTAACCTAAAATGAGAAAGCAAAAATATTTTTCTGAAAGGTTTTGCAAATTTTTAAATATCAAATACTAAAATTTCTTATTCATATAAATATTCAGAAACGCAATTCAGTACTTCAGCCATCTTTGAATTTGGGCAGTTTATCCCATTCTTTCTGGTAGATCCTTTCAAGCTACATTAGATTGAATGGGAAGTGTCTGTAAAGTGCCATCTTCCGGTCTCTCCACAGATGATCTATGGGGTTTAATTCTGGGGTTCTGCTGTGCTGAAAGGTGAACCGTTGCCTCAGTCTGAAGTTGCATGAACTTTGGAACAGGTTTTCTTCAATAGCCTCTCTAAATTTATCTACATTCATTCTTCCCTCAATTCTGACCAGTCTCCCTGCCCTTGTTGCTGAGAAGCACCCGTCATTGCATGCTTCCCTATAGGGATGGTTTTAGGCAGGTGATGAGAAGTGTCTGGTACTTGCCCAATCATAGTGACTAGAATTTTGCCCAAAGTGCTAAATTTTTATCTCATCTAACCCAAGAATCTTTCTCGTCATGCTCTCAGAGTCCTTCAAATTCCATAGTCTGCCTTTTACTGAAGAGTGGCCTCTGTCTAACCACTCTACCATAACCGTTTGATTGAGGGAGCACTGGTTGTCCTTCAGAAAGGTTCTCCCATCTCAGGAGGGGACTTCTGAAGCTCTGCTAGAGTGGACATTGGGTTGTTGGTCAACTACCTCAGCAAGGCCCTTCTTGCTCCGTAACCCAGTTTGGCCAGAAGGCCAACATTAGGAGCTGATGGTTCCAAACTTTTTCCATTTCACAATTATTCAGGTCACGGTAATCTAGGGGACACTCAAAGCTTTAGAAGTTGTTTAAACCCTTTCCCTTACAATTTTATTGTGGAGGTCTACAGAGAGTTCCATGGACTTCTTGGCTTGGTTTTTCTCCTGACATGCAGTGTAAATTTGGGACTTTATATACACAGGTGTGTGCCTTTCTAAACAATGTCTAATCAATTCAGTTTGCCAAAGGTGGACACCAGTCAGGTTCTAGACTCATATCAAGGATAATTTAAGCAAAGGGGATGCATCTGACCACAATTTGGAGAGCCAGAGCAATGGGTCTGAATACTTACATGAGAGTTTTCAGTTTCTGAGTTGTTAATAATTTTGCAGGCCATTCCGAAAATTACATTATCTTTGTCATTATGGGCTATTGAGTGTAGATTGATGGGAAAAAATGGCAAATTTATCCATTTAAAACTAAAAAAAGTGTGCAGAAAATGAAGAGGTCTGAATACTTTTTGAATCCACTGCTTATTTCTCTAAGCAACTTTAAATATGTAGTTTATGACATTCATTTTCTGTTTGATTGCAAAACCACTCATTGGCTTACAGGATCTTAGTCTTAAAATGCACTAAAATAAAAATTCCCAGAATATCTTATTATGCTGTTCACCCTATATATACCAATGGAAGAAATAAAAACTTTTAAACACTTTTCTCCCATAATTCTAGGAAATTATGTGGTGCCTCCCAACGAAAATTTCCATTGTCTGTCCACTAAGATCCTTATGACCTACTTTTTGAATACTCTCCACAAATTCTGAAGAAGAACAGTCTATAAACTGTGATTGTTTTGTTTGTATTAAATGCTATTAGAATGTAAAGTCCTGTTGATATGCTACCATATCAGCAATAATATACATGCAATACGTTTGCTAATTTAGGCTGTTTACTGTCTTGTGCAAAGTGCTTTTTGGATAACGTCTGACAGTCCAAAATCCAGAATTGGGGTAAAGACAAATAAACACAAATCCATGTGGGAATGAATTAAGCAAAATATTGAAAGTGTGGCATAGAGATGTTGGCAAGCATGTCAACATCAATGTGTCAATGTGTCACATAGTGAGCTTGTTCATCTCACTTTGCAAATGCTTGATTGAATTGTGATCTGATGGCTAGAGAAATCACTGCAGTAAGCTGAATTCACCATGATAGTCTTGGAACATAATTCAGATCTTTATTTGCCTTGTGGCTTTGAGTATTATAATGCTGAAAGACCATTTGGGTTCATTGCAAACATGTTTAGATACTCTGAGCTCTTCAGACTTTACTCAGGTTGTATCAGGAAATTCTAAACACACTCGCCAACATTACACCATCACTATATATATATTACTATATTGTTAACCTTAACATGAATTATTCAAGCAACTCATGTAGTTTTTATAAAATTCTCGTCCTTGCTTCTTCATCAGTCAGCCGGTACAAAAATTCATTCATTAGACCAGACCATGTTTTCACAATTATCAAAATGTTTCTTAACCAACATCAAACACATTTTATTGTTCATTGATGGCAGGAGTGAAACTAAATTGGGTTAGTTGCTGCCAAATCCCACCTGCAATTAGATATGATGAGATTTTTTTAAGCTTAACCTGTTTTACTTAGTTTTTATTTGACTGATTGTGGCCCATCTGCTACTCTGCATAAGCTGTGTCAGTCCCAGTCCAATCCTTTCATCAAACAGTCTTCTTTCTCTTTCGGCTGCTCCCGTTAGGGATTGCCACGGCAGATCATCTTTCTTCCATATCTTTCTGTCCTCTGCATCTTGTTCTGTTACACCCATCACCTGCATGTCCTCTCTCACCACACTCACTTAGGCCTTCCTCTTTTCCTCTTCCCTGGCAGCTCTATCCTTAGCATCCTTCTCCCAATATACTCAGCACCTCTCCTCTGCACATGTCCAAACCAACGCAATCTCGCCTCTCTGACTTTGTCTCCCAACCGTCCAACTTGAGCTGACCCTCTGCTGGGGAGGCAGCATTAAGAAGAAAGACGCCTCACACCTGGACAAACTGGTGAGGAAGGCAGGCTCTATTGTTGGCATGGAGCTTGACAGTTTAACATCTGTGGCACAGTGACGGGTGCTAAGCAGGCTCCTATCAATTATGGAAAATCCACTGCATCCACTAAACAGTGTCATCTCCAGACAGAAGAGCAGCTTCAGCGACAGACTGCTGTCACTGTCCTGCTCCACTGACAGACTGAGAAGATCGTTCCTCCCCCAAAGTATGCGACTCTTCAATTCCACCCGGGGGGGTAAACGTTAACATTATACAAAGTTATTGTCTGTTTTTACCTGCATTATTATCAATCTTTAATTTAAGATTGTTTTTTTTTTTGTTTTTTTTTTTTTTGTATCAGTATGCTGCTGCTGGAGAATGTGAACTTCCCCTTGGGATTAATAAAGTATCTATCTATCTATCTATCTATCTATCTATCTATCTATCTATCTATCTATCTATCTATCTATCTATCTATCTATCTATCTATCTATCTATCTATCTATCTATCTATCTATCTATCTATCTATCTATCTATCTATCTATCTATCTAATGTACTCATTTCTAATCCTATCCATCCTCGTCACACCCAGTGTGAATCTTAGCATCTTTAACTCTGCTACCTCCGGCTCTGTCTCCTGCTTTCTGGTCAGTGCCACCATCTACAACCCATATAACATAGCTGGTCTCACTACCATCCTGTAGACCTTCCCTTTCACTCTTGGTGATATCCGTCTGTCACAAGTTACTCCTGACCCTCTTCTCTACCCATTCCACCCTGCCTGCAGTCTCTTTTTCACCTCTCTTCCAAAATCCCCATTACTCTGTACTGTTGATCCCAAGTATTTAAATTCATTCACCTTCGCCAACTCTACTCCCTGCATCCTCATCATTCCACTGACCTCCCTTTCATTTACACACATGTATTCTGTCTTGTTCCTACTAACCTCCATTCCTCTCCTCTCTAGAGCATATCTCCACCTCTCCAGGGTCTCCTCAACCTGCTCCCTACTATCGCTACAGATCACAATGTCATAATCAAACATCATAGTCTACGGGGACTCCTGTCTGATCTCGTCTGTCAACCTGTCCATCACCATTGCAAATAAGAAAGGGCTCAGAGCCGATCCCTGATGTAATCTCACCTCCAACTTAAATGCATCCATCACTCCTACTGCAGACCTCACCACGGTCACACTTCCCTCGTACATATCCTGTACAAGTCTTAAGTACTTCTCTGCCACTCCTGACTTCCTCATACAATACCACAGCTCCTCTCGAGGCACCCTGTCATATGCTTTCTCCAGGTCCACAAAGACGCAATGCAACTCCTTCTGGCCTTCTCTAAACTTCTCCATCAACATTCTCAGAGCAAACATTGCATCTGTGGTGCTCTTTCTTGGCATGAAACCATACTGCTGCTCACTAATCATCACCTCACTTCTTAACCTGGCTTCCACTACTCTTTCCCATAACTTCATGCTGTGGCTCATCAATTTTATTCCACTGTAGTTACTGCAGTCCTCCACATCCCCCTTATTCTTAAATATCGGCACCAGTACACTTCCTCTCCACTCCTCAGGCATCCTCTCACTTTCCAAGATTCAATTAAATAATCTGGTTAAAAACTCCACTGCCATCTCTCCTAAACACCTCCATGCTTCCATAGGTATGTTGTCTGGACCTTTCCATTTTTCATCCTCTTCATAGCTGTCCTTACTTCCTCCTTGCTAATCCGTTGCACTTATTTACAAATAAAACACTGGATGTTTTTAAGTAGCAGTCTGTTTCTGACACCCTTTTAATGTGTATTTTGTGAAATCCTCACTTCTTACATGCACTGAACAAGGCGGACACTCAGTTTGCTTTGTAAGCAATTGGACACTAAATAAAAAGTAAGAGATAAATAAAAAAAAAACTAATGTTTTACTAATGTACACTTGTAATCTCTATGGTGTTTAGATACTACAATATATTATGAAAAAGAGCAACATTTATTAGACCATATGGAAATATTCAGCAGATGTTAAAGAGTGTGTTTTGTTATCACTATGTCTATTATTTCATATACCACTCAGCCAGCATTGATGATTATATGGTCAATGGTAGAGGAAAAAATGTTGCATATGTATTTTTAAATTTTAAACAAAATCTTCTGGAAGTTCATAAGCACATAGCCACTGTTCACACCAAGGTTATTATAGTTTTGTGTTTTTATATTAGTTTTTATTTCTATATTTTTTTCTGACTTTACTTGGAAATTCAGTTTAGTTTTAGTTTTCCTTCATTGTGTATTTTTAGTTTTAATTTAGTTTTTATTTCACAAAGGCATTTCTATTTTATTTTTATATCTATTAGTTTCAGTTTTAGTTTTAGTCATTATGGCATGGAGCTCCTACGGAGTTTAGTTTTGTGTTGCAATCAGACAGAAGTGTAACACTTAACAGATTTGGATACAAGTTTAATGTTAATGGAAGCTACACTACATAGTTTGAAAAAGTGATTGGTCAATAACAGTATGCTGATTTTGTATGATGACCTTGTCAGTCTCTCGATCGGTGATGTTTCATTTTCAAAAATCGGGAGTGGTCTCCTCCTGACTTTCTCATGTACTCAGATATGGGGATGGATATTTGAGGAGTAAACCGCAAGACAATGGTTATAATTTTATATTATGCACATTAAAGAACCATCAACAGCAAATCAAATCAAACTAATATATTGAACAATTATTATAAAAGTAAAGTCGAATAAATCGTACTCTTCAGCTGCATGAATAAAAAAAAAATCAAGTAAAAAAAATCAATTCAGGTAAAGTACCACTTCCATTTGATGGATTTGGCCCAAAAGTTAATACAGATCTACAATTTTGGTGTAACAACCACATGCCGAATTTCATCTATCTATCTTGTTGCATTTTTGAGTCATCGTGTTTAAACACACATACATACAGACATAATTCAAATAAACAGCATTTTCGGACTAAGAGAGGTCTAAAATGTTGAGATTCATCAAAATCTCAAGGTCGAATTTGTTCATGATTACTTTCTCTATACTTCGTATAGGAGAAAGTAAAAACGATTCCTCTGGTGTAAACTGACAGATGAATTACTGTCAATGAAAAGCAGACACCTGAGAAATAAGCTGAAATGTTACTCATTCATGATTTTTCTGTCCATACAGTAAAGGTTTTGTTGACCAGCACATTCCGATTTCAGGTGTTTTGATTTTCATCTTGATATACAACAAGTGCAAAGAAAGGCAGCACAGTAAATCGCTTTCTATTTCACACGCTTTACGTACCCGTATTCACAAATTCTGTGTTAACACCCATCCTCCGTCACCAGCTGCTGTTTACTGGATGAATATTTGTGAGTGGCTCATGGTGGATGACTTTCTGTTTTAGAGTTAAAAGTTACAAGGGTTAAAGAATAACAGCAAGAATATTCATTCAAAAACGAAAACTAAAAATATTTTAGTAAATTATTATTTTATTTCAGTTAGTCTTTCCAGCTACTTTAATAGTTTCATTTAGTTTTAGTTTTTCATTTCGGTTTTGTTAATTATTTTATTTCAGTTTACGAAAATGTTTTTTTAATAATAGTTTCAGTTTTTATTTTAGTTTTCATTAACTGTAATAACCTTGGTTCACACCATCATGATTTTCCTGTGGTCAACAGTAGCCATGATGTGTTCACAAGGGTGTGCTTGGATGGTGGTCACAGAAAGATTAATCAATTGAGTGATTCTATTTCTTGATTTGTGACAGATGTCAATAAAAAGACAGCAGATGAATGTTTGTTTAAGATCAAATTAACACTCTCATTAAAACTGGATACATAATTCTTAGCACACTTAATTCATACATTCTTTCCATTTTTAAAGATGACACATATAGTCACGTAAACAAAAAAAGATGGGCAGATAACACAATTGAAAACAAATCTTTTATTGTAGTCCAACACAAACTCAATACTGTAACCCCTTGTTTATTCCACTTGTCCAAATCAGGTCTGATGAGAATGAACTTTTTTAAGTGAACTCATCCACATTACATTAAATATAAAGAGAAAGAACTATATACTGTAAATATACTAGCAAACAACACTTTATGAGTGTAGTGTTGAAATAAAACAGTTCCTGGTTTCACCAAATTTTGGATTATTGTTTTCATTTAACATTTTCAATGTGCTGTAAATACATATAAGAGATGGTGCCTATTTATACAGTATGTCCTATGAGATGGGGATAAAGCATTATTTTTAATTAAAGCAGTACACAGCTTAGGTAGACATACACATAATGGTTAATGATTTAGCTAGATAAAAAGTCATCTGCCATTATTATTTAATAATTAATGTTAAACAGGTGCATTTGCTCTCCTCAAACATTAATTGTAATTAGTAATGGTCATTGTAACAGTTCTAGATAATTAAGTTTTCATTTTTTGCTACTAAGGGGATGTACTTTTATATAGATCTTCTTTTTCAGAAGGTTTTTCTACTGTTTTATTATGTTACGCGTCAAGAACATAAAGCAAGTGGTTATCAGTAAATGTAACAGTGATTAAATGAATAGCGCACATATGGAAGAGGAAGGGGAGATGGAGGGGAATGAGATGAACAGTAATGGGTGAGACAGAATTCTATGTTCTTTTCCTGATGGACAGGTGCAAGAGTTCCCTGTATATGGATAAGCTCTTATTTATAGGTGCACTCTTAAAAAGAATGGCTCTTTAATGGCACTTTACTGGATTGTGTTTACATTGTACTATGCTGTTTGACAAAGAACCAATTAATTCTGGGAAAGGTTCTTTGCATGTAAAAAATGTTTTTTGAGGTTTTGAGAAGATCCCCAATATATGGAAAAAACAGAAATCTTTATTGTATCTGTATAGTAAGCTACCTAGCAGGATACTAACATATCAAGAAAACCTGAACTTTGGCTGTATTATTACAGTATATGCAGCAAGAGATCCTTGAAAAATCATGAACCCATTGGTATTTCGCTAATTTATTATAATATATTCATGGTTATTCATAAAGCTTGTTATGGTTCTAAATATAAGGTTCTTTATGGATCCTTCAGGTGAATGGTTCATGTATGGCATTGTGCTAATGAACAACTTTGGCACCTTTATTTGTAATAGTATGGGTTGGATCAAGTTGTCATTACCCACAGTGGAAAAAATGAAGATTGTTTAAATTAAAGATGGGGAAAGGAGCTTACAGAGGCCAGGCTAATCAGTGACATAAATGAATATGTATTTAAACAGTAGTGAAATAAAATAATGGACTTTTATACAGTATGGTTGGAGATAAGGGCAATGTTACATTGATCGCAAAAACCTGTTTCATTTTGAAAAGGTACAACAGTGACCATTTAATTTAGTGAAATGTAAATATATGGCTGCTATAAATTAAACAGTTGGTAGGTTACAACAGAAAACAGAAAGAGTAGATGTGTGTGCAGTAAATGGAAATGAATTATAGATTTCACATCCTGAAAGCAGTGTTGGTAAACAGCTTAACAATAATATAAAGTAGTTTAGACGAGACTATTATACAAATCATTGACTTCAATTATCCAAATATACAGTTGAAAAAATAAAAAAAAAAGAAAATGGTCAGTTGTATAAAGTGAAATTCATACAGGTAACCAATTCCTTATCTAACTCAATATGACAGGGTACCAATGGTACCAAGTACCCAGCCAAATATTTTGTAATTCAGAACCCTAAATGTTGAGATTATTTTGCATAAAGACCCAGTAATCATTGTATACGGAGTACTGAAAAGTTTAGCTTAAGCTTTAAAGTGAATCAAGAAAGGTAATACTGTAAAAGTAATCAATGTATGAAAAGGAAAAGTTTTACAAAGCAAACTTCAAACAAATGTGATGAAAGACAAAATTAAAAGCAGCAGAAAATGTGGCAGGTCTCATCGATGGAGTAAGAGAGAACAATACAGGTTTGTAACATATGTAAATAAAATAATACCAATGTTTAATTGTAAGCATTTTTAGCAATAGTTTAAATGACAATTGGAATGGCAAATGGTACATGGAAATAATACTGATAAAAATTCAAAGAAAAGCCAAAAGGTTTTTTTCTCTTTGAACCCTGTGGGAGGACAAGGTGTGGAATTCAGACCCGGACACAAACAGGCAGACACAGAATGTCCCAAAACACACACGTTTTATTCTTCTCTGCACCTGCCCAACACAACAACAGTGCACCAACCACCAATAATAGAGTCTCTTTGGACTTCCTTCTGCTGCCTCCACTCCTCCCTTCGGAAGCTCCGTCCACTGCCTCCCGACTCTGGCTCCCCGAGTAGAGTGAGGCAGCCTCTTTTATACAGCACTCGGATGTGCTCCAGGTGCTCCCCAATTAACAACTGGTAGCACTTCCGGGTGTGGTGGAAGTGCTGCAAGCGAGTTCAACTCCTCTTCTGGCAGCACTTATGGGTGTGGCGGAAGCGCTGCATACCCCAGTTCTGGAGCTGCACAGGTGTCCCCTGGAAGCAGTCATGTTGCTCCACAGGGTTGGGCTCCCCAGATTCGTGGCCCCCATTCAATCCAGGGTGTCTGCTCTCTTACGTTCCAGGGAAGATACTGCCCTTCTCCCGGTCCTTCCCTTCTCGTGGCGTTCCAGTGGGGCAAGGTCCCTAGACATCTGTCACAAAGGGAAGAAACAAATAAAGTGTATTTAGAAAATCAAGAACAGAATAAAACATATAGAAGAGGAGATAGCTGATACTCTTAAAGCGCATTGTTTCTAAAATGGTGAAAGTCAGTAAAAAGCTGTTAGTCAAAATTAATGTTAAATGAATAGTAAACAACAGGAAGCTTGTATTAAGTAATCCATCAACACTGGAGAATATCTGTTCAAAAGTGATGAAAGACGTTAGAGATTGCTTATGCAAAGATTTTTCTTTTTAATTTGAAAATACCAGGACAAAATAGTACCATTATGTAAAAATATGATAGTGCCAACCCTGGTAACCATAGGCCAGTCAGCTAAGTTTATACTGTAGGTCATCACTGCCCAAACAGACACTCTGTCAGGTATTGGTATAGCTGGGAAATTTTATAAGGAAAGAAAAAAGCATTTGATCATAGTATGGCAAACAATAATAAATATATTTTGGTTTTTAAACACTTGGTAAGACACATTATGCAAGGCTAGTAATCCAGCTACTGGAATTCAAGTCAAAGGGTCCAAAAGAGTTACTTAACCCTATATAGAAGATATTGAGATTGAAGTGGGGATTATTTTATATAACTGAACATAACAAAGCAGATAAATTAACTGATGTAATTAAATCAGTCTTTACAGTTTTTATATTATTAAAGCTAAGTTTAATAACAAATCTGTACAGAAGGACCTATTTAATATTTCTCTATGTACAGATTATTATTACTATTTTAATAAGCAGGCACTTTTTTCCATGGCAACTTACCAAAACAAATAATTATAAGTAAAACAGGTAAATTTGGTTTCATAGAAATAATTGTGAAGTCTTACATGTTGGAAATAAAAATATTAATTATAATTGCACATCAGGGTTCAGCATCTAGAAAGTATAGCTTATGAGAAACATATTGTGGTTCTATCATGGTACTCAACCAGCATATGTATATAAGCAATTTAAAAGGCCAATGTGATCTTGAGTTATATAGTGTGCTGAGTGTGGAATATAAGTCAATGGAAGTAACACTTAAAGGAAAACTCTACCCGAAAATTACATCTCTACATGTTACTTAGCCCATGCAGTTTATGGAACATCCAAGAATAGTTAAAAATATCATGTGTCATACAAAAAAAGAAGATAAATTGATGATATGACAAAACCCAATGGCAATCCATGCTGTACAATGGCAAGCAATGTGAAAAAGGTCCATGGAAAAAAGAAAACTACTTTTGAATTTAAGTAAGGATTATTGACTAATGAATGAACTATGGTATTATGGGAATGTCTTTCATGTTTATGATGTACAATAAATTTTCCTGAAGTACCCATTAATAATATTTTAACAAAAAATGTATTGCACATTTTGAACATACAACTGGATAATGGATGTGGATTATACAGCACAAGTAACGTGAGAATCTTTCTTTCCATGGACATATTTAACATTAATTTCCAATGTACAGCATTGGTCACCATTGGGTACTATTGCATCATATTTTTTATCTTGTTCTGCATGGAAAAATGAGATTAAAGGTTTTTGTCAGCCATCATTATAAACTACATGGGTAAGAAATATTTAAAAATATACAACTTCTTGTGAGTTCACATTTGTGTGCAGTTTTGTCTTTATATTATATTATAAAAGACACAACAATGCTAAAAAAAATGCACAGAACTATTAGACTTATTCCAGAATGGTGGGCTATGAGCTAATTAGAAAGATTACTTGAGTTGAATATTTTTAGTTGAAGCAAACAGTGATTGAGAGTCAACATAATCAATGTGCTTACATTTAAATATAGGAGTTGAGTACAATGATTATTAAAAACATAATTTCTTAAATAATTAATACACAGAAATGGATGGAAGCTGGTTACTGATAAAATTCACACAAACTTTAGGAAATTTTTATTCAAAAAGAGAATTGTAGATATGCTGAAAACATTTTGAAGTCATCTGCATAAATTCCTATTGGGAATCTTTAATTCTCAGCTTAGTAATGTTTTGGAAACATTAGATCAATATGAAATACTGAGTATTATCAGTCTGTATGGCTTCTTTTACTCAAAATTAATCATATATTGTTACAAGGATTGGATTTATTATTCAAGTCTTTGGATGGTGGAATAAATTCATAGCCACAGACAAAAGCTTGAGAAGCTTGAGAACCTACAAAAATTATAGGGACACTTAGGAAGTAACAATATTAACTACAAAACTACTATCTCACCATAAATATGTTAGATCCACAAATTCAGTAGATGTGAATATTAAAGAAAGTAAACCACACCTTTTGCACAAAAAAGATTAAAATGCCCATAATAAGCAGTCTGAAGAGGACTATCCCTTCAGCAGTTAACACACTCTTGATAAGGCTTAATCAGATACACGTGTTGCTGCATGAAGTGAAAGAATCTTGTTACTTCATTTTACATTTAGTTTTTTTTTTCTCCTAGGTGTGGGTATCCTAAGATGTAAGTGGAAAGTAAATAACCCAGTGGGACTAAAGTAAACTAAGACTTGGCCATGTTTGGCATGGAAGAACATTTTGTCTAAATCAATTAGCAATGTTACATGATAAGAAACTTATCACAAAATAAATACAATGACATCCTGGTCTGCTGAGTTGTGGGCTGAGCAATGATTATTGAAAACAGATAATTACCACACCAGCAGTATATACATTATAAAATACTGTACATTTTACCTTTAATATCTTTTTGGAAAGTGAAAATTTTCTGTATACACGTTAACAGACTCTTGCATCAAATATAGTTAAATAGAATACAACATTTCTGAACATTGAATGTTATTTAAAATTAGTCTTTCAAAATACAGTGATTTTTTGGAAATCTTGTAAGGAACCTTCTTGGATGACTGCTGGAATATGTTTGACTATTTAATGGACAGCGATGGTTTAAGTCTGTGAAAATAAAAAAAAAGTGTTCCTAAAAACTTAGAGCATTTAAATTTGACACTATTAGCTTCTGTTATTGTAACCTGCTCCTATTTTTGTTACTGTGAAATTCTTTTGATTAAATTCTATATAGTCAAATGATCTTATAAAGTAAACAAAAGTCTTTTTTAGTCATGCCAAACAAAGGCTTTTTTGGCTTGGAGATGAAGTTTGCTGATGCTAGCAGCTGTCTGGCAATGCTAACACTCTGAGCTTTACTATTAATAATATAAAAACAAGAAAGAAAGTTTTCTATATTTGTTTTATATAATTGTATTTTATTTTAAGATTAAACAATGATGCGTTTCAGAAATGTCACATACAAATGTTATAAATGTCTTATAATTAATAAGATTGCAATCATTCTTCAGCTACAACTGAAACCACAGTAAGCCTGAATATTCAAGTTTTTACTGGTTCTGTCTTTTGAAACATGTGGTCAGCTGTTGTATTACCATGTGGTCAGATGATCAAAGGCTGAACCCCTGTGTAATTGTCCCCCGCTGCTTAGCTACTCTGCCCGGGATGAAGGACCCAGCAGGTGGGAGGAAAGGCTTGAGAAGGGGGCTGAGGGGGGAATGAGACATGGAGAGGCCCAGACTTACTGAAATAAAGACTTCCTAAGGACTCTTCCCTGACACCATCACAGCACAGAAGTGAAAAATGAACTCTGAACGCGTTTCTTCTCTTTTAGAGAGACAAGTAGCAGGGGGAACGGGGGGAGGTGGAAGCTGGGTATATTATGGTCTCTTTGAAAAACTCAGACACGCTGCCATTTTAACAGTTGTGATTTTTTTTTTCAGTGTTTCATTTTACCTTTTATTTGCTGGGGAACTGTTTTTGATTTGAATGCTACACCCACATGCTGTACTTACTGCACACCTCAGTGGAATGTGTCACAGAGGCAGAAGGCCTGCTTTAAGCTTTGTTTACCTGGGACAGGGAGGAAGCTGCCAGATCTCACAGCTTCAAGTACTTTACATGTTTGTGAAAAATCAGTCAAATGCTTTTCACTGGTGTCTGTCATTGTTTGCACAGCGCCGCTCTCCTCCGCCAGATGGCTTTTTATTGTCAGCAGTGTCTGCACCTTGCTATTGGATCTCAGTGAGCATGTGTGAGGGACTGAGGGAGCAGGAGTTGTATGTGAGAGCGTGCAGACAAATGGTTTGAGGAGTAAAGTAACTTAAAAGGATTAAGAGGAGTCTTTTCACAGATACTCAGACGTGTTTAGCACTCATTTTAAGCTCTAGATATGGAGGGGGGTGGGGAGTGTGGAGAATCTTCAAAGGGGTACGAAATGGTACATTCACACTCATTCAGAAAAGTGACATTTGCTTCAGAACTATACAAAATCATATTCACCTTGGCAAGCACAATATAGTGTCAGTCTATGATCATTCCTCAAACAATGAAGGAAGAGATTAAAATGCATCGATTCCTAAATGAATTATAGGTGATGAAAAAAAATTACATGGAAAATACCAACTCCATCAACAGTAGAATTCAATCTATAATTACAAATTTATAGCAATTGTTGTTATATAATTAATCATAATATTCAATTTCTGTTTAGATAGATAGATAGATAGATAGATAGATAGATAGATAGATAGATAGATAGATAGATAGATAGATAGATAGATAGATAGATAGATAGATAGATAGATAGATATTTCACAGTGAAAAGTAAATGTTCATAAGTGCAACATTGAATCACACATATCAGAAGTGTAGAAAATTTATATAATTAGCTTTTGATGTTTGTTTGCTGTGAAACTATATAAAGGAAAAAGTGTTAGAAGACATACAGCACACATTCGCAGCCTCATCCTGAAATACAAACTTAACTTAGATGCTCAGCCAATAGCCTTGATAAATGTGAAAGTGTTTATGTTCATAATGTAAGAAATGTATTTTAAATATAAACATATTTGTATCTTATTTTATGCTTAAATAGTTAATCGATTAAGCATTAAAAATGTTTCTGCTATCTACTTATCAGACTACTAACAAGCATTTATCTATTTTGTGAATTAGCTCTTAATTTACACTCCATTCTATAACTCCATTCTCATGTATGGCCGTATGCTTTGAGCAGTGACCCAAAAACTGACACCCTACATTCATATGCCAATATTTAGTTTTTCTACAGGGTTGTAGGGAGTGGTCTCAGTGATATGATGAGTGGGACAGTCTGGGAAGAACTTAACACAGAGATACTGTTGTCCTAGATTGAAACAAGCCAGTCAAAGTGGTCTATATATTTAGTGAGAAAGCCCTCTAGTCACCCCCATAGGGGGCATATTTTGCACAGCACACTGGAAAGAGACCAAACACACAAGCAAGGGATTATATCTTTCAAATAGCCTAGGAACACCTGAGAATTTCCCAGGAGAAAATGGACACTTCTGTGTGAAAGAATAGTCTGGTCTGCCCTGTTCAGCCTGTTACCAGAACACACCTCACCAGAGCAAAGTGATGAAATTAAATAAGATGAATTAAAATAAATGACCATACATCTATACCAATAGAAAAACGTTAGAAGATGGTAACGTTACATTTTCAACAGATACAATGTCAGCACTGCTGAAAAATCTCATTTATAGAAAAACACGCCACCCCATTTTCTAAGCCTGCTTAATCCTGAACAGAGCTGAGAGACATAAAAAGCCAGAACACTGAACATGTAAAAATATGAAACAAATCATTGCTTCCTTTGCAGCACTCATGACCCTGCTCATGAATAAGGTGGTCCAGGCCATTTGTAGAAGAGTGCAGCGGATGTTGTTGACATTATTAGAAGATGGTGATTATGCACTGAGTGTAAGAAAAGGTCAATAAACTGGTAATAAAGGCTAGGCAAGACCAAAGTGTGTAAAGGTTTATAGCCATAGAATAATAAAAAGCACCCATTTGTTTTTTTTAATCCTTTAATTGCCATGTACAATTTCTTGCATTTGGAATTTGTCATTTTTCGCATACCCCAACATACTCTCCAGAGAGTTTTTTGGGGTCATAACACAGGGTAGGCTATTTGTGTAGTGTCCCTGGAGCAATTGCAGGTTAAGGGCCTTGCTCAAGGGCCCAGCGGACTAGAATTCCTTCTGTCAGCAGCCTTTGAGTTACCAGCTCAGATCCTTCATCCATTGAATCCTCAATTTTCTAACTCCTTTACCCAGTTCATGGTTGTGTGAGCAAGAGCTTATCCTGGCATCATTGGCAGTAGTGACAGAGTGCTTAGTTGTGATGAGTGAAATGATTTGTGGAAAATTATATTTGCAACAAAACTCAATGTTTTACTTCACAAAAAAAATCATTGAACAATGGCATTTTACTTCCACTGAAATTCTTGTCATTGGCACAAGGAGAAATATGTTTATTTCCTGTCTGGAAACATCTGGAGTTTTGTTTTGTTTTTTTCTGT
Source organism: Erpetoichthys calabaricus (assembly GCF_900747795.2). Taxonomy (NCBI): domain Eukaryota; kingdom Metazoa; phylum Chordata; class Cladistia; order Polypteriformes; family Polypteridae; genus Erpetoichthys; species Erpetoichthys calabaricus. The sequence continues at coordinate 86,028,242 of NC_041405.2, read as the reverse complement.
CCCCCTGGCCATCTGACCTTACTTTTATTCTATGTTAATTAGTGTTCCCTAATTTTAATTCTTATTTATTTTGTCTTTTTTCTCTTTCTTCATTCTGTAAAGTACTTTTAGCTACATTGTTTGAAAGAAAATGTGCTATATAAATAAATGTTGTTGTTGTTGTCATGCATTAATTCTGCATGTGTCTTCCTATCATTTACTATTTAAATAAAGAGCTCTATTGGGGAAAAAACCCCACCAGATTAATTTCCTATTATGTGTACACATTTTCTTGAGCTGTGCTTGTACTGGAGAGAAGACATCCTATTTGCTGATTATAAAGATAATCTTGGTGATTGCAATCCCAAAGATGTTTCAGAGAAAATTAAATTAAACCAGAGGCTCCATGCTGTGTAGAGTATGCAAACCTGTATTTGTAGAAATGAAGAAACAGGAACGGGCAGTTTCTAGGTACAGTAACATGGGGTGGGGTGGGGTTGAATGGCTTTTGATCTGGGAAAACACAGTAATGTGCACAATGGTCAGCTTTGTTGTATATTTTTATGAAATATGTGACACGTCATATTACTAAAATGCACCCATTACCCATGCAGCCTCCATGGGATGTGAACGTGAAACATAAATAGAATTGATTTTATTAGTATGATGCTGATTACTTTAATTTTGGAGCTGGGGAAAACACTGATGTGACAATGAGGCTTTTGAGAGCAAGATTCCTAGTTTTCTTTCCAAAACAACGTTAACCCCCAACCCAACTCTTTTTAGCAAGGTTTGTGTTTTACAATTGTGAAATCACAAGCAAAACAAATTTTCGTGTTAGTTATAAGAAACTATATGCAAAGAGAAACTTCCCTGTTTTTGCTAATTACTAGTGGTAAGCAATAGTGCCTCAAACAGTCCAGTGTCAAACATGGCTGTCTTAACAGCATCACAGGCCTCGGGCAGAGTAGTGTGCTGGGACCCCTGTTTTGATAGAAAACTGTCAAGTGCCAACAGAAGACAAACTAAGTCATGGCCTTAACTCCAACCAGTTGCTTAATTAGGGTTGTTAGGGAAAGAGAAAGGGTTGTTAATTAAACCCATTCTTTAATACCCTGACTTGTTGTGGCTCTCATTGTACAATAGCATACATTTACAAATTTATTGATTTTCTCTTTTCTAAGAGCGCTGTTAACAATGTTTTGGCGACCTTAGCAGATCAACATTCCAGAGACCTTCATCTTTCTTTATTTTCAGGTATTGTATGATGGTCACAGTTTACAGGTCATGTTTTGACTCATTTTGTATCTCATTATTGTTGAACTGCTAATTAAGGAAAAGAAACAAGGGGTCTGAGTCTTCAAGAGCAAGTCAAATAAAATGAATTCAAAAGAAGTTAATTTGCAGCAAAAACAGGTCACTAATTAAGAAAAGGGTTAAAATGAAATCCTGTAGCCTCTGTGGCCCTCCAGGACCAGAGTTGGGGACCCCTGATTTAAACAATGACAACAGAAAAAATCTATAGACTTGACAGATTCAGTGAGTGATACCTGTTGCTTGAATAAGTGAAACAACCTTCAGATGAAGGCTGAATAATCAGTAGCAGTAAACAAGAAACACGGCAGAAGACAAAGTTCACCAAGGAAGCGGGAATAAAAGCCTGAAGATGGACATACATTATGAAGTTTGTGCTCTCAAGACATTAGGAATGATAATATTTAATTACATTTTATCATTTTACAATTTAGCCAATAGAAGTTGTAACACTATAAACATGAATATTGGGGATACCCATTTATGTTCTAAATCCCCTAAATCAATCCCTCCATCAATGGTATAAAGGCACACCCTACCCCTGGATGGGAACTTAAAACATCATTAATAGAAATAACCCACAATGGCACAATCTTTAGCATTCAAGCCATTTTAGACAGTCTAACTGAACAGTACATACTGTATGTTGGAAACAATTATTGAAAAAATGTTTGAGCTAACCTCATTAAATACGTAAATGCTTATATATTTTCTTAATACTGTACTTTAAAATCATCTTGTCAGAACCATTTATGATCAAGTTATTCCTCCTGAACTTTTTAAATGTATCATAGAGAGAAATTACCAGAGTTCACCTGCATCAAAATTCACTGCAGACCTATTGGGGTTGGGCTATTATCTCATACAAGAACTATATTTCTTTGTTGTAATATGGAAAGTATATTGTTATTATGAAAAAAATGTGCAAAAAATAATATTTTGTACACACACTTCCTGGGTGGTTATGTGCTTTTGATGTGTAATATTGTGTTTTAAGTATACAGAACATCAGGAAACAATGACACATGGAGAACATCTTGCTGAGCTTATTAGTGGGAAAATGTTTCCAAACAATGAGGGATGCTCTCCGAACGTGACTTCGTGGAACAATGGTTAGTTCTGCTGCCTCAAAACTTTAGGAGACTATATTTGAATTTCCAGCCTGGTCATGGTGTGTGTAGAATTTATACATTCTCATAATGTCTACTTGAGTATGTCACAGGATGTGTCTTCCCACATCACAAAGATGGACCCTCCTGTCTCTAAATTGTCCCACTTTAAGTGAGTATGTATTACGTGACTGCACACTTTGATATACTTATGTCCCTGGATTTGTTCTTGCCTTCCAGAAAATGCTGCCAATAAAGCCTCTGGTCGCTTAAAAACTTTAACTGAAAAAACCAAGTTCAAGTTGTGATAGGCTCAGTCCTTTCCCAGCAGAAATAACACAAGACATGATACCCCAGTAATAATAATCACATTTTTTTAACCTTAAAGTGTACATACAAACATATGGTACAGGTGAATGTGACGATGTGAGTTCATGCATGCTCCCATCTTCTATACGGGAGCCCTTAACCCAACACCGTCGGTAATGTTACCGATGAGCTAGACAGTGAGGCGATAACAATGGAGCAAGGGGATGGTGTATAAAAGTGCAAAGTGCTTTTATTTAAAACAATCAACAAAACAAAGTGTTCAAATTAAAGTGCGATGCCTTCCAAAAACAGTCTTCAATAAATAAATAATCCATTAAAAGCAAGTGAAAAGTGGAGGTTAAAACAATAGAAAAAACAATCCTTTAAAAATGAGGTTAAAACAACACTGGAAGCAGTCCTTTAAAATACAATTCAGAGCCTGGTGCTTCTTTTACCCTAGCGTCTCTCCTGCTTCTCCCATTTGGGCCCTGCAGCAGGTGAGACGCTCTCTCTGCAGCTGACCTTCACTCCTCTCGACCGGTCTGGAAGCCTCCTGATCCTGGCTTCGGTCGCGCACTCATCCCAGGCCCGAGACTTGGTATCCTTGACGACCAGGACGCTCACATCAAGGACTTCACCCACTAAGCCTCCCGACTCCCGCTGCCTTCCCGTCCTTCGTCCTACTTCACTGGTCACTTCTGCTACATGATCACTTAGCGGGAGCGACCACCCCTACAGCTCCCGGGTGTTGGCCCAACACCCAGGCTTCCCGTACAGCTGCAATGTGACCCTGCACTCGCTCGCTCGCTCGCTCTCCCGCACCGGCTCTCTCTCTCTCTCCCCTGCTTCATGCTCTCCAGCAACCTCCGTCTTTCTCTCTCTCTTTCCTTTCTTTTTCTTTTTCATCTTTTTCTTTTTCTTCTCCACTTCCTAGCTGACTCGCGCTTCTATATATCGAGAGGGCATAGCAGCTGCGGCAAATTAGCAGCCCCGGGAACAATCATGGATGCGGGCGGTCTCTCACCTGTGCACTTAGGTGAGAAACGCCCACACGGCAAATCGCCCCGAGAACTGCTGCAGCCACACAACCACCACGCCCCCTCGCTAAGCTGCGAGTGCGGTGATTATTTATTTAAAACTGGCCTTTGCTGAGAGCTGTGGACCCGCTATACCACAGCGAGTCTTAACGCTCTCAAAAACATTCTACTGTGTTTACTTGTGCTACAGTGTTTGATATTTAACTTGATTTCACTGTTTTCATTAGTGCATTATTTTCTGTTCTTGATGTCAAGCTTTTATAAAGTTCCTTTTAATGCTGCATTCTTGCTTCTATTTTTACTGCTTTTTTAGTTGTCATTTTTAAAACTTTATTTTATTCTTTTGCTACTGCATTGTTGTACAAGGGAAAATAAAGTTTTGATCTGCACCCCAGCAGTATTTTGTTTATGTTTTCATAACAGAACCAGACACTCAGGATTAATCTGCCTGCTTGCCCCCATGCCTGAAGGACCCTCGACCCCAGTACTTCCGCCACGCCAGGAAGTGCTGGGGGGAAGAAGAGAGGGAACACCCGGAGTGCTTCCGGGAGGGCAGCCGGCATTTCTGCCACACTGGGGTGTGTCCGCGGGATTGCTGGTGCACACCTGGAACACATCTGGGTACAGATAAAAGGGGCCGCCTCCCTTCATTCGAGGTTGGAGTCGGGTGGAAGCAGGACAAGGTGCTAGAAAGAGAGAAGGAGGCGGTCCGAAGAGGCAGAGTGGTTGGCCTGGACTTTGGAGAAGATTGGGGTTTGTGACACTTGGACTTTGTAAATAGGTATTGTAAATAAACGTGTGTTTGGTGACATGAGCGTGTCTGCCTGTCTGTGTCCGAGCCAGTCTCCACAATATATATATATATATTGTAACAGATTGAGGCTTTGTCCACCTCTTGAACCCTCAGGTGCCACTCTAAACACCAGGTAAAAGTATAACAACTATTTATTTTGTTGTCACGTGCACAAAGCACTCTCCACACCACACTACTCATATACTACAATTCTCTCAATACTAGTAACCAATCCTCCTCGCCCAGACACTTCGCCCTCCTACCTCCCAGCTCAGCTCAGTGTCTGGGCTTTCCAACAGTCCTTTTATATCCCCTGACCCGGAAGTGGTTCCCGGCCAAACCCACAAGTCCTTATTCCCACCGGGTCAGGGTAAACAGTCCTTTTCTTCAGTCCAGGAGCACGTCGTTCCTTCCTGTCACATAATGATGACGCACTCCCGGGTTATAGGGCACATAAGAGCCCACTAGCCCCCCTACAGCGACTCCCGGTGGCCCCCAAGGTATCCAGCAGGGCTGTGTATATAAACTACAAAGTCCATGAGGCCCTGCTAGAACTTGGGGCACGATCATGCTCCTCCTGGCGGCCTGGGGGTGGCGACCGGAGTCTGTAGCCGGCCGTCCATCACTATATATATATATATATATATATATATATATATATATATATATATATATATATATATATATGCAGTACACTGTAACTTCACATACCTCTACATTTACAAGCAAAATAGGCAGACCAAACATTACCACACACATGTTGTGTATGTCAAAGTGCCATATTCATTGTTAAAACAGAATAAATGAGTATACCATGTTTCTTTTATAAATCTTTGTAATAACTAAAAATGTTAGGAAATCTAGAACCACTCTTTTCAGTAATCTTCAACCATTGCTTCATTAGATTTTCTTCTTTAGAACTTGGGCCTCAGAACTGTTTGGTGCTAAACTTCAAATCATACTTTTCACACAGATGTTGTATTCTGAAACTTTTATACTTTAATCTGTTAATACAAGTTTATTCCCTTGTCATATGTTTGACTATTTTATGCCATATCTTTGAGCTTTCTGTGGATTTTTCTTTTCAAATGCTCTTGGATATGCACTTATCTTTTCATTATTATATACTACTAGATGTGCCTATGATGAAATTTGAATTATTTTATGAAGTGTTTTGCAAAAGAGCTGATCCAAAAAAGGAACAACACAAAATAGAATGGCTGTATAAAATGAATGTTCTCCATTATGACCTCAGCACTTCTCAGAATCCTTGCACAGTGCTATGATGAGCAGACAACTGAATCCAGTAAATTTAATTGTTATTACCATGCAAATGATTAATAAAACAAATAATAATGATCAAGTTATACGTATTCTCACTCAATGATTGAACATTTTACATACTGATTATGCAAAGTTCACAAAATCAGTAGATATTTTTTGGAATTTTATCATAGCCACCCCTGATTAATGTATTGTGACCCCACCATGTGCATAGTTAAACTGCTGTCAAGAAAGTTTCTATTCTGCTTCATTTGAAGACACAAAATCAAAGGAAACAGAGGGAATGGTTGTAGAAGAAGTTAGAGGAATTACATCTGAGTGTTAATTCTACATGACAAAGTTGCCAACCTGGATGAAGAACAATGGCCTCATCATACTTCACCCACTTCTCTGCCCACCGGTCTGTCACTGTAAATGATCCTATTCATAATTATCATTCTGTCTTATGATGAAAAAGGAGCAGGATACTGTTCCTCATCTCTGAGTACAACAGTCATCACTGGCCATGTGCTTGTGTATCTTCAGTTCCACTCAATTTTGACATTAAACAGGAATTATCCTATCTAATAATCAAGATCTTTGTGCTTACTTTGCACTGCTCATTATTTACCTAATGATATAACTTCAGTTGCTTCAATCAGGACTTATGTAGGTTTGTCATACCAAATTACTTGAGAATAAACTGAAGAATGGAGGTTTCATTTTCATATTCTGAGTGTTTATGTTGATCAATGATAAAAAAGAAATACGTCAAGATCCCATATTGCAAAACAATGACACATGGTAATAAGCATTACTCTACAGGTAGTACAGTTATATTCTTGAAAAATACAGTATATGTTTGTGTATAAAAACTTTTTAAGCTTATACATGAGCAGGCAACATTGTGGTCAGTCATTAACTCTGCTTCTCAAAGCTTCACGTCAAATAGCACAGTCACTGACTATGTGGCGTTTGCAAGCCTTCTTTGTGCCTACATAGATTTTCCTGCCAGTATTATTGCTTTAATGACACAACCCAAACACATAAATGTTTACAACAACAACAACATTTATTTATATAGCACATTTTCATACAAATGTGTAGGTCAAAGTGCTTTACAAGATGAAGAAAGAAAAGTTTGCGCGAAACAAAAATAAGATTAGGCAATACTAAGTAACAAATAAAAAAAAACTCCAGGTGGGCCAAAGAAAAAAAAATCTGCAGGGGTTCCAAGGCCAAGAGACCACCCATCCCCCACTGGGCATTCTACCTAACATAAATGATCTAAATCAGTCCTTATGGCTTTCTGGTTTCACATGAAAGAATTTTATGATGATGATCATGTGGACATCTGGGGTTCTGCCTTCAATCCATCAAAAATAGGGTGGTTTAGATGAGTAGTGACCCTAAATAGTTCTAATGTAAGGAAGTGTGAGTAAAAGAAATGATTCTGCATGGAAATAAACTGGTGCCCTGTCGAGAAATGTTTTTTTTGCTTTCTTCCAGGATAGGCTTTGCCATTCTATAATCACAATTTTGGATTAAGTGGAAATTTTGTAATCATTTGACTGACAACTCAAAGCAGAAGAAAGCCTTTGAACTTCCAAGTCTCAAAACAGGTAGTACACATGCTTTCAGTTAACTTAGTCGAGAAATGGAGATATCATCTTACATACATAGACATCTATACAATCTGAAAGCTGCAGTAAACCAACAGAAAATTACTGATGCATTTATTTGTGGAAAGCATAAAAATAATGGTGCCAGGTAAAACCTAGATGCTCATATATAACAGGAAATCATCTCTGGCATAATAAGTATGTTGTTTGGCTTGAAATTGTTTTGTGCAGATCTCCCAGTTTTGGCTGTCACTCCAGGAAAAAAGTGTTAACTAAATGCTGAACTCACTTAAAAAGAGAAGAAAGACCCCCAGAGAAGTATTATATTCTGAAAGCAACATCTGAAAAATAGTGTAAAGCTGAAATAAATTTACATTTTACTGACATAAACTGTCACATAGTTTGTCTGTGTACTAATTAAACTAGCAACAAATGGTGTTAGGATATGCAGATCTTTGATTCATTCAGAAAGTAAAGGGAATGAATTATAAAAAAGTAAGAATGCTTTAAAATGTAGTATAATGTAAGATTATTTCTATATCATTGCCTGCTGTTCAGAATGCTGTAGAGTCAAGATGGTGAAGCTACTGCTAGCAAATCCCAGATGATGAGGCAGCAAAGTGTTGGTGCTGTTGCTGATAGAAATGAAATAAGAACCAACTGTGCCAGCTAAATATTCAACATCTCATATTAGATTAGAAGGTGTTTTAACTATCAACATCAGCCTAGATGGATCCCAGAGTCTAGGTAGACTTGATAGTTGAAAAGTGTTTATTTTCTGTGTTTCTCATTTCACAGTATGTCACGTTGAGTCAGGGCTTTTCAATAAACACCTACACTATTTTCAATTTAAATGCATCTGTCGTCTTGGTGCCAGCGATGTCAGAGAGCATCAGGGTTACAATACACATAAAGTATTTATGAAAAGGTGTTCTGCTTCTATGAAACAATTAAGCAGCAGTAGCAAGGAGGGACCACTTCAAAGAAGGAACGTAGTCTGATTTGAGGTGCTGACCCATCTTGGCCATTCAAATGAAGTGAATAGCTAAACAATCTTTTTTTTTTTTGTTGTTATCAAGTATACATTTAAAGGTTTTCACATTCATGAAGTAATGTTTGCTCTCTTGCACATTCTTACACAGTGTGTTGTTATATCCTTATAGAAATTCTGGAGGTGTGTTTTTTTGAATTCGCCAATGAGAAGGCACTAGTAAATAATACATTAATATATTACATACCAGACACGATGTGCAGTACTCCATGCACTTGACTGACATCTATATCACTAATGCATGAGGAAACGCTTGAGAGTGAGGAGGGTGTCATGTTTCTATAAGGCTTTCACTGAGAGCTGTCTTTAGAGTGTCAGGTTCCAGGGTTTAACAATTTATGTTCATGTTCAAGGCATATATTAAAGTTTTTGATTTTTCCTACTTTATTTTTAGGGAAGCATGGTAGTATTGTGGTTAGTGCTGCAGTTTCTCAGCTCAAGGAGACTGGCTTTGAATTTCACCCTGGTCTTTGTCTGTGTGAGTTTTTTCTAGCTTTCCTCCCAAATCAAAACACATTTTTGTTAAGCTAGCTGGTCACTCTAAATGGCCTTTGTAAGTAAGAGTGTAAACATGACTTATGATGGACCCCATCCTGAGTTGGTGGATATGTTGTGGCCAATGTTGTTCTGGTTACCTGCGACCCTTATACGCATAGCTGAAAATTAGTGCATAAAAGTTGTACTGTTTTATTTTCCATACTCATATATGTAGTGTAAATATATAACAACCGTCTAATAATGATAACTTACGAAGACTAAATTCTATCTCTGTATGCCAGCAAATCAATATATAATGATCTATCCAATATGTGAACCTAGTTTTTCAAATACCGTGGCATGGGCAGTCACAGTGTATCCCTGCATCATTAGGAATAAGTAATGAATCTGTATCTTGTTAAACCTCAGTAAATAAATACACATCTATAAATTCCAGGATTTTTTAAAAATAAATGTAACTGCTCTTATTAAACTAATAAAACCTTGTATTTTGACAACTATTATACCTTATTTGATAGTTGAAAATAACAAATTTTTGGGTTCCCCTAAGAAGAAGTAGTTGCATTTTCTGCTTACATTTTTGTTATTGGGTGTCATGTTAGCCCGCTGGGAAGTGCTGGGAGCTCATGGGTCTACAACAACAACAGCAATGATTTATTTCTTGTATAGCCTAAACTTCTGCAAAAAATGCCTTAATGCAGGGGTCCCCAACCCCTGGTACGTGGCCCACTAACGGGCCGTGGCCATGTGACAGCCGGGCCGCAAGAGAACTGCCTGCAACGGAGACTTGCTCAGTGAAGTGCTACAGCAAAATGTCTGCCCCCTTCACTGAGGACACTTTTCAGAACGCTAGGCAGGCGGGGCTTTGCAGCGTCTCTGAGAAAGGAGAGCAACCGAGCTGAGAGAGACCGAACTAAGGAGAGATACGAGCACATACTACAGGTAAAATTCCATTACATCGAATATTTTTTACAATGAAATTTTCATTACAATGAAGTATTTTTATAGTCCCAACAGTTTCCCCATATGACACGAGTCTATAGAAATCTCATTACTACGAAGTACATTTAGCAGATACTTTCATTACAATGAAGTGACCCTGAAATGCTTGAATGAATCATCCACAGAGCAGTTAGTTCACAACGATCCCCAAACAGAAACATTGTAAAAAAATTTCTTTTTTCAAACTTTCCTCGTACTGTTTATTTTGCTGTTTTTGTTTTCAGTGGTTTTCAGTGATATCTTTTGCTTATTGCTCATCAACATTTGAAAAACATCCACTGGAATTTAACTCATTGTCATCTTCCTATAGAAACGGCAGACATGAAAAAACAATAAAAGTATATGAAGTAGACGAAAAGGATGATTCGGCCTCTGATTGATAACTGTGCTGCCCACAACATGCTTCCACATTTAAATAATGTTCGCGTTGAATTCCTCCCACCCAATTGCACAGCAGTGCTTCAGCCATTGGATTTGGGCATCTTTCACACCCTGAAAGTGTATTATCGCAAGGAAATGATGAGAAAAATTCTTGTCAGCATAACTTGTAGACAGGAGAAGATTAAAATTAATACAAAAAAAGCTATTGAAATGATTGCAAACACTTGGACGCAAGTTAAAGAAAGCACTGTAGTGACAAATACAGAATCTCATTACTACAAAATTTTCATTACAAAGAAGTATTTTTTAGGTCCCTGGCAGTTTGATGTAACGGAATTTTACCTGTATTTGCACTACAGGCATACAGGCACTATTGGGCACCGCACCTTTACCCACTCTGCAGACTCAGTACCCAGCCAGGCTGGAGGAGTGCTGGAGGAGCCTGAGGAGGAAAATCTGAGGCAGCGGTGGAGCAGCAGCACATGGGGCAGAGGCAGAAGATACCCGTTATTCAAGCTGGCAGGTAAAGTGGCTGCATTCAAAGCCAAACTTGATTTATGGGGCCGACAAGTGAATATTGGAATTTTTGATGCAAACATGTTTCAAACATTAGCAGAGCTTGTTAAAGATACCAAGCCAGGGCCTTCTTTCTCCCAGCTGGTGTATGATCACCTATCTCAGCTTTCAATAGAGTTTGAGGATTATTTCTCAACCGCAAAAGACCCCTGAAATGGGAAGGAATGGATCCGTGACCCATTTGTGAATAAGCCAGGTGAATCAACTTTGTCTGTGCTTGAAGAGGATCAACTGCTTGAGGTTGCAAATGATGGTGGCCTTAAAAGTATGTTTGAGACAACTTCAAATCTCCATACGTTTTGCATTAAAGTCAAGGCGGAATATCCTGAGGTTGCCACAAAAGCACTGAAAAGTCTGCTTCCATTTCCAACATCCTATCTTTGTGAGGCAGCGTTTTCTGCAGTGACAGCAACCAAAACGAGATTACAGTGTAGACTGAACATAAACAACACACTTCACGTGTCACTGTCTTCCATCATCCCCAGATGGGATCGTATGGTTGTAGGAAAACAAGCTCAGGGCTCCCACTGATTCTGCATGATGATAAGTTGTATAATTTCTCTTACGATATTATAACAATAAATGATAGAAATGTAATGTAAATTATGTATAAAGCTGTTTTACGAACCCGCCCCGAATCCCCCCCAAACCCACCGGTCCCTGGAACTGGAATAAGTTTTAAAGTGTGGAGCAATGGAACTGGTTTTAAAACATTTTACATATAATGCAAGATAAGTACATTCTAAAATTTGGTATTAGTAGGAAATTAAAAAAAAAAACTCCTAAGTGGGTTAATAAAAACTTGAATAACAAGCTTCAAAGGGAAAAAAAATTGTATAAGGCTATATAGTAAAACTAATGACTCCAATGTGAATTGTAGGGTTCATGAGAGTATGAGGGCAAATATTAAGAAGGATAATAGGCAGCCAAAAAGCAGTTAGTGAGGGATATTGCAGATAATGTGAAAGATGACCCAAAGAGATACTTTCAGTATTTTAGTAGTAAAAGAACTGTCGAGGTCTTTACATGTGATGAGTCGATAACCTCCTAGCAGTAACAAGGACTACTAAGAAGGTACTGGGTAATTTGGAAATGGCAGAGAGGAAAGTATTACATAGATTAAATAGGCTGAAATCAAACAAATCACCAGGATCAGATGATATTTATCCTGGAGTTCTTAAGGAGGTTAGCAAGTACAAATTTTTAGGAGGTTACTGTGCACTGGAGAAATTCTGAAGAACTGGAAAATGGCAAATATAATCCCATTACATAAAAAGGGTGATCAAGCAGATTCAACCAACACTAGGCCAGTAAGCTTAACAAGCATCACAAGTAAATTAATAAAAATAATTTTTAAGGACCGAGCAAAAGATGGCAAAAACAGGAGTTTTACAGAACAGTAATCATGGGTTCAGAAGAGACAGGTCATGTTTGTTAACATGCTAGAAAAGCTACGAGTGAGGAAGCAACAAATGCCTATGTTCAAAGTTGCCATATGATATTATTTATCTTGTCTTTCAGAAAGGAAATTTATCAGCATTGGGTGATGTTAAGAATGGTGTCTCACAGGGGTTTGTGCTTGGGCTGCTGCTATTCTTAATATACTTATGATTTGGATAGGAATGTATATAACAAGCTGGTAAAGCTTGGTAGATAATCTAGAATCTGCTTAATCATTGCAGAAGAACTTGGATAGCATATAGGTTTGGGCAGATCTGTGGAATACAAAATTTAATGTAAGTCATTATAAAGTATTACATGTAGGAAGTAAAAATGTTAGTTTGAATACACAATGAGAGGTCTAAAATTTGAAAGTATGCCTTCTTACCCAAGGAGGACTTAGACATTTTGTGGACACTGCCATATCAACTTACAGTTTTCACAACAGCTAATAGAATGCTAGGTTATTTAGCATGATATGCAGAGTACTGTATAAGTCAAAGTAGGGCTCAAGTTTAATAATGCACTGGTTGGACCTCATCCAGAGTACTCTGCGCAGTTTTGGTCTCGAAGCTACAAAAAAGACAAAACAGAGCTTGAAAAAGTCCAGGGAAGAATGACTAGGTTAGTTACAAGGCTACAGGGGATGAATTATAAGAAAAGATAAAAAAAAGGTGAGCCTTTTCAGTATAAGCAAAAAGAGATTAAGAGGAGGCATGACTTAAGTTTTTAAAAGTATGAAAGGAATTAGTACATTTACTATAAAATTCATTCAGCAAGAACACCAGAACACAGTTGTAAACTTGCTTATGGTAAACTTTGCACAAACCTTAGGAAGTTTTTCTTTACACAGAAAACCACAGACACATGGATTAAGTTACCAAGTGGTGTGATAGACAGCAGAACTTTATGGACCTTCAAAACTATACTTGATGTTATTTTGAAGAATTAAGTGTATAGGACTAGCAAGATTTGTTGGGCAGAATTTCCTGTTCTCGTCTAGATTGTTCTAATTTTCTAATAAGAATCCCAAACAAAGAGCATGTACACAATAATAATACAAATAAAATAGAATTGGAGCAACCTCAGTGTTTCACAATTAGGTCAAACGTTCACACTTAAGCAAGCTATCCCTAATGGGCAAAAATAGGCATTGTGAGGAAATTATTCTACACACATAAACTCTTTGCATTGGTCTGTGGACCACCCTAATGGACATCTTTGTATTATGGAGGAAAACCAGAATTTCTAAAAATCCAAGTGAATACATGTAGACTCCACACTAACAGTGATGGGCATTATAGTCAAAACCAGGTCCCCTGAAATGTGAAATACCAGCACAAACATCAAATTGCACTTTATTAGCAATTTTGAATCAGGGACTTTGAGGTTTACAGGTCAACAAGATTATCTATCCACACATCCAGTTCCTGCACTTTCCATTCCTATTATAGTGTCATGAAGTGCCAGCGCTTATCTTGGAAGCATTAAGCACAAGGCAGAAAACATCTCTAGCAGAGATACCAGTCCATTGCAAGCCATTTTCTCTAACACTGGGCAAATTTAGAGTCATCAAATTAATTGCCACACATTTGGGATACAGAAGATAGATAGATACTTGTATTTTGGTTATCTATCTATCTATCTATCTATCTATCTATCTATCTATCTATCTATCTATCTATCTATCTATCTATCTATCTATCTATCTATCTATCTATCTATCTATCTATCTACATATAAAGTATTCACAGCGCATCACTTTTTCCACATTTTGTTATGTTACAGCCTTATTCCAAAATTGATTAAATTCATTTTTTCCTCAGAATTCTACACACAACACCCCATAATGACAACGTGAAAAAGTTTACTTGAGGTTTTTGCAAATTTATTAAAAATAAAAAAACTGAGAAATCACATGTACATAAGTATTCACAGCCTTTGCTCAATACTTTGACGATGCACCTTTGGCAGCAATTACAGCCTCAAGTCTTTTTGAATATGATGCCACAAGCTTGGCACACCTATCCTTGGCCAGTTTCGCCCATTCCCCTTTGCAGCACCTCTCAAGCTCCATCAGGTTGGATGGGAAGCGTCGGTGCACAGCCATTTTAAGATCTCTCCAGAGATGTTCAATCGGATTCAAGTCTGGGCTCTGGCTGGGCCACTCGAGGACATTCACAGAGTTGTTCTGAAGCCACTCCTTTGATATCTTGGCTGTGTGCTTAGGGTCGTTGTCCTGCTGAAAGATGAACCGTTGCCCCAGTCTGAGGTCAAGAGCGCTCTGGAGCAGGTTTTCATCTAGGATGTCTCTGTACATTGCTGCAGTCATCTTTCCCTTTATCCTGACTAGTCTCCCAGTCCCTGCAGCTGAAAAACATCCCCACAGCATGATGCTGCTACCACCATGCTTCACTGTAGGGATAGTATTGGCCTGGTGATGAGCAGTGCCTGGTTTCCTCCAAACATGACGCCTGGCATTCACACCAATTTGTTCAATCTTTGTCTCATCAGAACAGAGAATTTTCTTTCTCATGGTCTGAGAGTCCTTCAGGTGCCTTTTGGCAAACTCCAGGTGGGCTGCCATGTGCCTTTTACTAAGGAGTGGCTTCCGTCTTGCCACACTACTATACAGGCCTGATTGGTGGATTGCTGCAGAGATGGTTGTCCTTCTGGAAGGTTCTCCTCTCTCCACAGAGGACCTCTGGAGCTCTGATAGAGTGACCATCGGGTTCTTGGTTACCTCCCTGACTAAAGCCCTTCTCCCCCGAAGGCTCAGTTTAGATTGCCGGCCAGCTCTAGGAAGAGTCCTGGTGGTTTTGAACTTCTTCCACTTACGGATGATGGAGGCCACTGTGCTCATTGGGACCTTCAAAGTAGCAGAAATTTTTCTGTAATCTTCCCCAGATTTGTGCCTCGAGACAATCCTGTCTCGGAGGTCTACAGACAATTCCTTTGACTTCATGCTTGGTTTGTGCTCTGACATGAACTGTCAACTGTGGGACCTTATATAGACAGGTGTGTGCCTTTCCAAATCATGTCCAATCAACTGAATTTACCACAGGTGGACTCCAATTAAGCTGCAGAAACATCTCAAGGATGATCAGGGGAAACAGGATGCACCTGAGCTCAATTTTGAGCTTCATGGCAAAGGCTGTGAATACTTATGTACATGTGCTTTCTCAGTTTTTTTATTTTTAATAAATTTGCAAAAACCTCAAGTAAACTTTTTTCACGTTGTCATTATGGGGTGTTGTGTGTAGAATTCTGAGGAAAAAAATGAATTTAATCCATTTTGGAATAAGGCTGTAACATAACAAAATGTGGAAAAAGTGATGCACTGTGAATACTTTCCGGATGCACTGTATAAATATATATATATATATATATATATATATATATATATATATATATATATATATATATATATATATATATATATATACAGGGCCGGATTAAGAGCTTTGGGGGCCCGTAGCACATTTCAAATTTGGGGGCCCTTTTGGTCTGCATCATCTGAAGTTTAGATTCTGAACAGTTCAAACCGGACTAAATAATTATTTTACTCTCGATTATAATAAGAATCTTATAATATTTATGTGAATTTTATGTGTTGGGCCCCTAAAGTTTTGTTGTGTAAGAAATTTACATTTTAAAAACGTAAAGATAATATTTTTAAAGACCAGTTTTTCAATGCTACACTTTTTCATTAAATATTGGGTCCACCATTTGGGGGCCCCCGAAATTGCGGGGCCCGTAGCATATGCTACATGTGCCTATTGGTTAATCCGGCACTGTATATATATATATATATATATATATATATATATATATATATATATATATATATATATATATATATATATATATACATATATATATATATACTCTACTCTTTATAATATACTATTTACAGACAATGCTTGAAGGAGGATGGCAGTATCTTCTCTTTACTGTGGAGAAATACCAGAATGTAACCCACCTTTGCAAAAGAGTGATAATTAAATTAAAAATAATTGATAAAACTAGGTTAAATAACAGTAGTTAAATCATTTTTCTGCTAAGTCATATGGTTCCATGTATTGCATTTGATAAGAACAGGGCATTTGGTCCAACAAAAGAAGACATTTTTTTAGGTGTGGACTATGTAAATGCTAATAAGTCTGACAATTTTAGAAAACTACTCATGTTCAGTATCCTTACAAAATCATCATTATATCTGCAACTGAATGAATGTGTACAAAATTTTGTACAATAATAACACTATCAAAAAGTATCATGTAAAGTTGTACACTATTAAGTGAAGTAGACAGACCCATCTCATTTTTGGTGTTGGAACGAATTCTTTTTGATAATGCTTCTTTTATTCCTTTTTATGAAGCTTTGTAGTCTTTTTGAGTCTGAGGAAAGATAGCACAGAATATTCTAGTAGATTCATGTGCACTGGATTTGTTTTCAGTGTAGTAACTCCTGACTTTTTTCTATAATTCATCAAAGTGATACTTATTAGGAAATATGACTAATACATTCTGAATGGAAAATAAACCTGACATTTCTTTGTAACTTGTCAGTTCCTGCTGAATTAGGACATTGAAATGATTCAATTTAATTCATCAGTTTTACAAAACTTTAACAGTAGGCCATTATATTTTATTGGTACCTCTTAAATTCCTGACCAAGTCGTTTGATTTCCTGAATTGAAATGTGATTATGTTGCTAAGCAACATACTAAGAACTTCCTGTTTAAAACACAGTAAACACTTTATTGCCTTAGAGATGGAATTATTTATTTTAGGTCAGATTCGTACAAATAAGCACCAGTAATAAGGCTCTTAGCAAGATTTTTTACATTTTTTTTACTCCTGCAATAAATACCTATGCTACTAAGTCAAGAAAGAAAAAAAAAAAAGAAAAAAGACAACATGTAGATTAGTAAAGATGAAGAGAATGATTAGCACCCAACCAGCATCAATGTTTAAAATACACTTTACCTGGTATAAGACCATGAGGAACCACACCATTCCCTAGCAGCATTAAGTATAAAGCACTTTGATGACAGTCCTTTCCACTTTAGACTTATTCATGCCAACACCTACACTGTGCCAAATTAAAAATAGCAATTAGCTAAACATGAACATCTATGGTATGCAGGAGGAAACCGAAAAATCATGAGAAATGGGAAGACCAAGCAAACTACATACAGACAATGACTGTGCAATGAACTGAATCAAGTTCCTAGAAGACATGAGGCAATAGTTCCAACCACTGTATCAACCTACTGCATTTGAGTAGCATAATACTACAAATGCGTTTTTTGCAACTAACATTATATCATTATATATATTGTAAAGATCAGAGCCACCTATGAAGGAGGAAGCATCCTTGATACTGTGCCTTGTAAGAAGGAGGTGATCACCAGTAAACATCAGTTGAAGGTTACGGAAATACTACACATACATTCTGTGTATTGTCAGTGTGGTTTAAGTCCTGGTAAATAGGGAAAAAATGTTAATTTAAAGTACTGTAGTACTGCATATTGATAATTTAAAATTGTTTAGTATCAACAACAACAACAACAACATTTATTTATATAGCACATTTTCATACAAAAAGTAGCTCAAAGTGCTTTACATAATGAAGAGAAGAAAAATAAAAGACAAAATAAGAAATTAAAATAAGACAACATTAATTAACATAGAAAGGAGTAAGGTCCAATGGCCAGGGTGGACAGAAAAAAAAAAAAAAAAACTCCAGAAGGCTGGAGAAAAAAATAAAATCTGTAGGGGTTCCAGGCCACGAGACCGCCCAGTCCCCTTTGGGCATTCTACCTAACATAAATGAAATAGTCCTCTTTGTAGTTCGGGTTTTTCACGGAGTCACTTGATGCTGATGGTCATACAGACTTGTGGCTTTTAATCCATCCATCATTGTTGGAACATCATGGTGCTTTGGGTAGATGGTGGTGGCGCACGCCACCACCAACAGGACACCGGAAAAGGAAACAGAAGAGAGAGTAGGGGTTAGTACAGATTTTGAATGAATAGTTATTATAATGAATTAGATATACAGAGTATCAGGGTTAAATTACAGTGAAGTTATGAGAAGGCCATGTTAAAGTAATGTGTTTTCAGTAGTTTTTTAAAGTGCTCCACTGTATTAGCCTGGCGAATTCCTACTGGCAGGCTATTCCAGATTTTAGGTGCATAACAGCAGAAGGCCGCCTCACCACTTCTTTTAAGTTTTGCTCTTGGAATTCTAAGGAGACACTCAGTTGAGGATCTGAGGTTACGATTTGGAATATAAGGTGTCAGACATTCCGATATATAAGCCGGGGCGAGATTATTTAAAGCTTTATAAACCATAAGCAGAATTTTAAAGTCATATCATAGGCAGCAGCCTTCAAGAATTTTTTCAACAAATATTATTGCGCAAAAAGAAAGCAAAATGCTGTATAAGGTGTTCTCCTACTTTCAACATTAGTGCAAAAAAAGACTAATAATTTAAATAAAAGATTCCTAACATATTGCAGAAATACAGGTATATTAGCCAAATAATTTAAGACACATAACGTGATTATGTATTGAAAGCTCAGAGAAAAAGGAAAAAAAAGAATACATGATGTAAATGGATTTCCTGTGAAATTGACTTGCTTTATATTATTGGCTTTATGATAAAATTTCTGTTATTTAAACTGATATTTCTGCTGCAGCAATACATAATGTGCACATTCATATATAGTTTAGGTGCAATAGTTTAACTAATAATTTTATGCTTTAATTTGAACAATGCTAATAAGTCAGAAATTTTATTTAATTTTGTAATGCACAATTATCCCCTCTAGGCAAAGTACAGTAAAACAAAACTATATGAAGAAAGAAGACATGACTTCTTTCTTTATACAAACCGTAATCTACAGCTTTAGGTCTTTTGACTGCCAAGTTGCCTCAATACCAGCTGCAACTTAATGAAATCTAGTGTCCTTCCGCAGACTGCTTTATCATCAAGGCAAAGGCCTGCATACTTGGTTCTCTGAGTGCCGAAGCAATTCCCTGCTGTGTCTGCTGGACTCATCTGATAATGCACTTTTCAGAGATTTGGAATTCATCCTCACAGAACACTTTCAAAGGTTGTCACTTGGGGGGTTATTTTAATAGAAACATGATTGACTGATGCTCAGTATAGTCATAAAGGAGTAAATGAACACACAGATGCAAAGGCTGGAACAAAATACTGTCCAATAAGGGTATGTAAATTTGTACATATTGTATGTAATCTATTTTTTCAAAACCTAAATGCATGCTAATAAATGTATCATTTATTTCATAAAGTGAAACATGGAATGTGTCACACATAAATATTAATAATCAGAACAATTAAAAGTTTATTTGTCTACAAGTAAGAGGAAAGTCTTCCATCTATGAAAATATAGTAATCCTTCTCCTTCTCTTTCCTTCACTCTCTCTTTCCAGTCTATTTACACCTAATATGCTGTAGCGTTAGTGTAGGACTGTATCAGTGTGCATCTGCAGAGGAAAACAAGGTTACAGGTTACATCCTTGCTGATATGGAAAGTTAAAGACACAACATTTCAACTTATAAACACTTGGTAAAGCCTATACAGTCAAAATGTGTCTTTATATAAATAAATACTGAGTATCATGAACAACAATGGCACATAAAATCAACAAAGAGTTGGGGTCCCAGGCAGGATAGCCCTTTTTTTACAGCAGTTAAAATGATCTTCTGCCATGGTAGGAATAGGAAAACAGTCTTCCGAAATCTTGATGTTAAATCGTCCTCTGGGCTGATATTTTTAATGTGGCAGTGAAATGATCAAACTTGAAAATCTTATATAATATATTAATATTGATGTGTTGCAAAAAAAAGTCAATGGACTGTAATAATCTGTCTTATGGTGAAGAATGGTCCCAAGCACTATGCCAAAGCAACTTCAGAGTAACTGAAAAGCAAGAAAGTGAATGTTTTTGATTCATTCAGTTAAAGTTCTGCAGTCAGTTTAATCAAGAATCTGCAGTATGATTTGTTTATAAGCGCCATCATAGAAATACGAATGAACCAAAATACATCTGCCATGTGGAATCATCAAAAATCACTCCAAACTAGTGTGCATTGCTAGTAGATACCAACACCCAAAAGGACCTTAACCTGATATTAATGGGTGTGGTTGGAATGTGGACATACCGATGGCAAGAACATATGTAAGGATTATTGATAATCAAACATCATCCTGGAAAAGCTTTTCAAGACGGTAAAAACTTTGGCAATGCAATATTCTTTTACATATGTGTATACATTTTGCTGCCTTAGTGTTAAAACAGTAATGTGGAACAGTAATGCTTATCTAAGGAAAACACATTTTCAACACGATTAACAAAATTCCACAGCGCAGCCAGTTGCTTTTAGCATTTAGTATAAAAGTATAGAAAATAACTCCAAATTTCTGTTCAGACATATGTTAAATTGATAGCTTTTTCCATGGATCCAATGCAATTTAAGTTACAGGAAAAATATAGAGTTCCCAATCTATATGCATTTCTTTGTAGGCTCTGCATTTTCTTAACTTCCACTACAAAACCTTAGAAGTGACTAGGCAGAATATAATGTGTGCATAACTAACTGAAATGAGTTGCCTATATGGCAAATATTGACTCTTTTAGTTTTGGTCTTTCAACAATCCGTGAAGACTTTCACAATGTTTCCTGGCCACCCAAGAGATACATAGTGTAATTCTCCAGTGTGTGCTATGGTTTTTCTCAAGATCTTCTTCCAGTAGGCTTTACTTTGTGCACAAATTTGTGGGAGATGCCAATGGGGCATTCTAAGTACATTCTCATACCACCTGAATTGGCATCTCCCAGTCCTGAGAAGAAGTGATTTTATTCCAAAGTCCTCTCATTTTGTTAAGTTCTTCACCTTAGTGATTCTACTCCAAAGTCCTCTCATTTTGTTAAGTTGCTCACCTTATCACATATATTGAGATCAGCAACACAATAGAGGATATTTATTTCAACTTGAATATTATGAATAGCACAACACATAAATAAAAACACATAATGTGATTTATTATTCACATTGTTTTGTACAACATCTGTTTTAAAGTGCATGTATGTTAGCTTTCAAAGATACTTTTTTGTTTAATACAAAAATGCAGCCTACTTTAAATGGAATGTGAAAGACACTTTTATTGAAATGGTCGAGGAAGAGTCTTGCAAGCATGTCTTATGCAAACATTACTAATAATAATAATAATAATACATTTTATTTTTATACAAGGCGCCTTTCAGGGAACTCAAGGACACCGAACAACAATAAATAAATAAATAGATAAATAATTAGATAAAAGACACAATTATAAAAAACTTAAAACATCAGAAAATCTAGAATTAAAACCAAACAAAACCATTATAATCAGGAGGAAAAAGAAAAAGCCATTTTAAACAGATGCGTTTTAAGTTTACATTTGAAGGATGAATATGATTTGATATTTCGGAGATCCGCAGGCAATGAATTCCAGAGCTTGGGAGCAGAACGGCTGAAAGCTCTGCTCCCCATGGTGGTTAGACGGGCGGGAGGAACAGTCAGATGGGTGGAGGAAGAGAATCTAAGGTTACAGGATGGAATGGCAACATGAAGAAGGTCAGACAGATATGGAGGGGCGAGGTTATGGATGGCCTTAAATGTTAATAGTAGAATCTTAAAATCAATACGAAACTTAATCGGGAGCCAATGAAGCTGCTGCAAGACCGGAGTAATATGGTGAATAGATGGGATTTGAGTGATGATACGTGCTGCAGAATTCTGGACTAACTGAAGCTTATGAAGAGATTTATTCGGGAGACCAAAGAGGAGTGAATTGCAGTAGTCCAGCCGAGAAGTGACGAGACTATGAACAAGAATGGCAGTGGTGTGAGGAGTGAGGGAGGGGCGAATACGATTAATATTACGTAGGTGGAAGTAAGCAGACCGGGTGATGTTATTAATGTGAGATTGGAAGGATAGAGTACTGTCGAGGATGACACCCAGACTCTTGACCTGAGATGATGGGGAAACAACAAAGTCATCAATAATAAGAGAAAGATTATTGGTTTTGGATAATGAAGATTTTGAACCAATGAGGAGAACCTCAGTTTTGTCACTGTTTAATTTGAGAAAATTCGAAGAAAACCAGGATTTAATTTCAGCAATGCAGTCAATAAGCGAGGGTGGTGGAAAAGAGGAGGTGGGATTACCAGCAAGGTAGAGCTGGGTGTCATCAGCATAACAGTGAAAATTAATGTTATATTTGCGAAAAATATTGCCAAGGGGAAGAAGGTAAATAATAAAAAGAAGAGGCCCCAGGACAGAGCCCTGGGGCACACCAGAGGTAACAGCGGTGGGTTTGGATGTGAAGGTTTTAAGTTGTATGAACTGAGTGCGGCCTAAGAGGTAGGATCTAAACCAATCAAGTGGAGTGTGAGTAATGCCAATCAGAGATAATCTATTAAGGAGAGTGGTATGACAAATAGTATCAAAGGCCGCACTCAGATCAAGGAGGATGAGAATAGTGATTAGACCGGAGTCAGCAGCCATAAGGAGGTCATTAGTAATTTTAACAAGTGCCGTTTCTGTACTATGAAGGGGGCGAAAACCAGACTGGAACTTTTCATATAGATTATTGTGAGATAAATGGGTGTGAAGTTGGATAGCTACTATTTTTTCAAGAATTTTGGAGATAAAGGGCAAGTTAGAAATGGGGCGAAAGTTATTGAAATTAGTAGGATCAGCATCAGGTTTTTTTAATATTGGGGTTATAGCAGCAGTTTTAAAAGATGAGGGAATAATACCAGTAGTGAGAGAAGAGTGAATGATGGCAGAAATGAGAGGGACTAGAGAGGGGAGGCAGGCTTTAACCAGAACTGTAGGCAGGGGGTCCAGCTGACAAGTAGATGACTTGGATTTGCAGATGAGATCTGAAATTTCAGAGGAAGTGGGAAGCTGGAAAGAAGAGAAAAAGTGAATAGGCGAGTGTAGTTCAGAAGGAATATAGAGAGGATCTGGACCAAGGTGCTGATGTATCTTTTGGATTTTCTCGTTGAAAAAAGACATAAGAGAATTACAGAAAGCAGTTGAGTAAAGGTGAGATGGTAAAGAGTCTGGAGGTTGTGTAACATTATTAAGTAAAGAAAACAAAGTCTTGGTGTTACCTGTATTACGAGTAATTAACTGAGTGTAATAATTAGACTTGGTTTGAGCTATACAATCCTTATAATAGAGAAGATGATTTTTATACATCTCTTTGTGGACAAACAGTCCGGATTTTTTAAACAACCTTTCAAGTTGCCTGCCCTTAGCTTTCAGAAGCCGAAGTTCAGGCGTAAACCAAGGGGCAGAAAAAGAAAAAGAAACAGAACGGGTTTTTAGCGGAGCCAGAGAATTAAGAATATCATTAAGACAGGTGTTATAATATGAGACCAGTTCTATGGGAGTGGATAAATTATAAAAGTCCATTTGGGAATCGATTCTAGAAAACAGCAAATTCAAGTTAATATTCTTAATGTTGCGAAAGGCTATGAGATAATATGCAGCTATTCATGTGTTGTTTAAAAGTTTGACTTTTTGACTAATTTTAGTGAAAGTCAAAACTACTGTTATTACAAAATATTTAATGGATTACTGTGTTTAAGCTTGTGTATAAGTCACTTAATTTTATTTGATTCCTATCTTTCTGTGCTACACTAAAATTCCTTTAAAATGATGAGAAAATCAAGACATGCAAAATCTCTGAAAACTGTTGCTGTTATCTTTGTGCCAAATCAATGCCAACAGAACTGTAAATAAAAAAGATGTTAGTGGTACAAAACTGAATACAGTAAAATATTAAAGGTGAAATGTTTAGACAGTGTGGACACTTTTTGTGACTGAAGACAGAGAAGAAAATTAAAATTAGTCAAAACCTTTTATTAATACATACCAGGCAAGGGTAAAATGTCAGAGAAACACAGTCCTAGGACACCGCGCTTCATCTGCCTCGAGCGCAGATGTCCTTGTTCTTTTATACCTTTCTAATCTCCTGATCGTTGACCACGTAAGCAAAAAATAGCGTCCTGACTCATTGTACTTTTCCAATTTTGTAAAGTCATTACCCTAAAGGTATATTTTCTTGTCACACACATCATCAAAAGAAAACTTCCAGAAAGTATACATGCTTTTTGTCACGTATGCAAAACACAAACAAGTTTCATCATTCTGTCCTATTTTCTGTACACACATACATTTTGTTCAATTACATCTTTTTATGTTTTCACACTCCTCCCTTTTTGAACAAAATGATGTGGGCAATATAATTCTATCTTGAAATGGTTGATGAAGGGGAAGGGGGATAGGAAGTGGAAGAAACTATACGAGACATGCGCTCCTCATGTAGCATATATGCCCTTTCCATAGAGGCGGTAAAGAACTTAGATATTATATAGCGAAACAAAGGGATAATACAACAACCAAACAGGAGGAGGAGACAAAATGTCACAACCAAAGAAATGAAAACAGATCTTATCCATTGTCCCCAAGATCCAAAGGAGGATGTAAACCACTGATCCCAAGGATTTGTAATGCCAGAATTAGTGGAAAGTTCTTTAGAGAGAGCAGTAAGGCCTGCCAATGCACGAGTTATTGATCCATCTGGCGCGGTATTATTTGGAATATATGTACAACAAGCATCACCAAGCATAGCACAGACACCTCCCTTTTCCGCAAGTAACATGTCCAGGGCTAGACGATTTTGCCAAGTCATCAGAGAAGTACGATCAAGCTGTTCATGTATGCCTTCAATAGCGTCTTTGGTGAAGTTAAAACCGGCTGCGACTTGATCCCTAGCTTTAAATCTGTCTGGGACACCCCTAGGGACTCCAATAGCATCTATGTATACTCCAGGGCCATGTAAGGAGATATTAATAGGCGTATGGAAAAGGGAGCGGGTATGTCAGAAATAAAAAGGAGGTGTGGAATAATATGGGGAGTGAGAGGGAGGTAAGGATAGAAGTCTAAAAGGCATAACTAATTGGATTGGAGCACAGGTACCAGACCAGTTAGGGGGAAGGGTGGCAAATAATTTGGACCTACGACACATCCACCAAATATCTGATCTAAGAGTGGTTTGGGAGAGAAGAAAGGAAGACAGAACGGTGTTCAGAGAAAAGTTAACCTGAAAAGTTTGAGAACAGAAAGAAAATGGTAATTCTCCTACCCATGTCGTTCCATAAGATTTGAAACATGTATAATTTCCTTCGTGAGTTTGAAACATAGGGGTATCCATGTGACGGGTGGGGGGAAAAAGAATAGATAGATTAGAACACTTTGAACCAGAGAGGGGTTTCTTGGAAGTAGTGAATAAGTACAGAAGGCAGGGCAACCCCACGGGGTCAGAAATGTTAGATAATGGGAAAGGGACTGTAGCTAAATGAGGACGGGCTGCAGCGCACGCATAACAATGAGAACGATTAACTTGCTTAGCTGAATAGAGAACCCACTGCAACCATCTATTCTGATTCCCATAACCAGTTTCTACTGAAAAAGTGGATGAAAGGGTGGAAATATTCATAATCTTAACAGGAGAAAAATCTGAACCAAAAGTTGGGGAGATGGGTGTGTGTGCCAGAGAATGAGGGGTGTTAGTAACAGGATCGTCAATCTTAATTAGAAATCTCCCTAAAGGGTCTGTTCCAGATACATATGCCCCTAATACATAAATACCTGAGTCATGTAAAGAGGGGTTCTTCAAAGTAATGATCAAGGGGTTACAATGGTTGTCAGCACATTCATGAGAGGCATGTCCTTTTATGATAGAAAACCGATTTTTCAAACCGTATTTTTGGGCCTCAAAAGGTTGATAACCCCAGTCCTCAGTTCCAGTGTTAGCAAAAACCCATTGCCAGTTGTCGCAGTCACTTCCCCTCATACACACGTATTTGTCAGATCCGGTCCACTGGGCTTGTCGACCAGTCCCACAGTTGATAATAGAGCAGAAATCAAACTGCACTGATGTGGTAATTCCCAATGGGAAAGTCAAGGTGACCAGGGCAGTAGACAAGGGAAAAGAAAAGCATAGTAGCACAGCAATCAAGGGTGCCATCTCTTGCAATGTGAGGCGTGAATCCAGGCAGGCAGTCCCTCAACTTTCACGGCGTGTGGTGTGGATAGAAGAATTTGGAATGATCCTCTCCACCTAGGCTGATGCCAGTGTTTCCTCCGAGTATCTCGAACCAGGATCCAGGTGCCCAAAGGAATTGGTAAATCCTTGGAAAGGGGACTGGTCCTCCAGGCTTGATTAACCTGCTGGTAGATTTCCTTCAACGAGGTTCGCAAACCTGCAAGACTAGAGAGAAGATCATTGTCCACAGTATGCAAATTCACATTACAACCATGCCAACGGGCATGGGACGTCCGGTCAGAATCTCAAACGGCGATAGTCCCAGTTGTCGGTGTGTCCGTCCCCTTAGTCCCATTAAAGCTAAGGGTAGTGCATCCGGCCATGATAAATTATTTTGTTCACAAATTTTTGCGAGTTTAGCTTTTAAAGTGCCATTGCATCGTTCTACGATGCCTCCGCTTTGGGGATGGTATTTACAATAATGGTGCACATTAATTTGGAGCCAAGTGGTTAATTCATTTATAATGGAGTTCACAAAATGAGTGCCATTATCTGTTTGTAACTTTTGAGGGATACCCCATCTTGGAATAATCTCTTTAATTAGTGCTTTAGCTACTGTTTTGGCATCGTTGTGTTTAGAAGGGAAAGCCTCTATTCATCGGGAGAACACATCGACAATCACAAGACAATATCGGTACCCTTTCGACGGGGTTAGTTCAATGAAATCCATTTGAAGGTGTTCAAACGGACCCATTGGATTAGGGGTAACGGCGGGACTTACCTGGGTACCCTTTCCCACATTAAACTTTTGACATATTGCACAGCATCTGCAAAATTGCTCTGCATATGTAAAGAAACCTACAGCTTCCCAATGTTTTTCAACATCTCGAACCATGGCATCTCTTCCTGCGTGATCGAGGCCATGGGCGATTTTTGCCATTCCTGGGAAAGAGGCTTTTGGGAGAAAAGGTTTGTTAGTGTGTTTATGAGTCCAGACTCCATCAGAGAGGGACCCTTCTTTGGACCATTTTCTCCTTTCGATATCCGTGGCTGCACTCTGTAAAGAAATAATTTGATTATCAGGATCCTGGTCATTTCTCTGTTGGAATAAAGAAATTGGTGTGTTATTATATGCAGCCTCTTTAGCAAAGTGGTCAGCTAATTCATTTTCTTTGCTAACAGGATCCTGTGTGAGCTATCATTTAACAATCGCTAGCTTCGATGGTTTGGTTATAGCTTCTAAAAGGGATTCGATCAATTTCTGACGTTGGATGGGTTTGCCAGTACTGGTCTTAAGTTGTGCTTAAAGGTTATCTATGCAACATACTTAAACGCGTCTTTTCCTTAAAATACACAATTTCCATTCATATCACAATTAGACACATTCCGCTTATCGCCAAAAAACTTGTCTCCCTTCTCATGTAATATTATTAAAAGAGTATTTTTCCTTCAAACTTGATCAGGGTTTAAAAGGAAAATACTTTTGTATATCTACAAGCCTTAAACAAAAGTGGAGACATTCATTTGCGTTAAACCAATTACACAAATCGATAATTATCTTTTTCAGTTTTTAGTTAGAGCTCTCCAGTACTGGTCTTAAATCCCCTTAGTTTCCATAGTGTTCCATGATTATGGCAGACTCCAAAAGCATACCTGGAATCTGTATAAATTGTTACGATCTTCCCTTCGGACAGCTGACATGCTTGAGTGAGTGCTAAGAGTTCAGCTGTTTGTGCACTTAAGCTTGATGAAATTCGATTTGCTTCCAGCAGGCGGTCCCCTTGGACCACTGCGTAACTAGTTGAGATGTGAAGTTTTTGCTTGTACTAGGATAAAATGTACAGCGTGAGGCACTTTAACTGTTAGGGGGCTCATGAGAACTACATCCGTGCTTGCTAAAACAGCTTCTGTTGTTGCAGCCACAGCACGAAGACACGGAGGAAGTGCTGCGGCCACTGGATCCAGTTTTTTTAGAAAAAAATAAGTCACCGGTCTTTGTTTATCTCCATGTTGTTTCCATGTTGTTGCGTCAGTACTGCATTCATAAATCCCTGCTTTTCGTCCACGAACAAAGTGAATGGACGAGAATAATGAGGCAAACCTAGCGCGGGCGCAGATAAAAGAGTAGTTTTGAGGTTACAGAGAGCCTTCTCAGCCAATTGTTGCAACGGCTGTGCTCTTTCAGTAAAATTTAGAACCCACTGTCTGCAGTAGCCCAGAATACCTAAAACAGACATAACCTGTTGTTTTGTTTAGCTGCAGCTTAACCTTAGAAACTTTATGGCCATTGTCCCCCAAAAACAGCAACAATTTCTGGGTATCTATTGTACAATTTTCTTCCGTAGCGCTACATATCATTGGCCATCTACATACTGTATCAATGTCCTATTTCCGGCCAGACGCCTTCTAAATTTTGGGCAAGAGCTTAACCAGAAACACAAAGGGCTTCTCTGTATCCCTGAGGCATGACGGTCCATGTCCATCGGCGGTACCGCGTTTGACGAGATCGGGATGTACGGCGGAGATGCCAGCCTCTGCTTCGGGAGACAAAGGATATTGGGCACGGTGCGGGCGGAAGGAGGATTTCGGGTGGATCACCAGAGGCTCACAATGGGCTATCCTTTGAAACACTACTTTAGTTATTAAATGGTCAGGAGTATCAAAAATACCTGGAGTAACTTGTAACCAGTCTGTTCTTTCAAGGCATTTTTCCACCCATGGTCCTATTTTCTCCCATTTAACAGTGTGTGATTTAGCTAAGGAAAATATGAGGCACTATGCTGCCAAGATAATATATATGCTGTGAGCATGTAAGATGAACAGAAGCAGCTACCTTTGTGGATGAAATAAAAACACAGTAGATATGAAGGGTTTCGGGGCAAGTACCAGAAGTAAGGAAAGATTCTAGCCAGGTGGTGTCTACTTCTATAGGGAAGTATTGGGCAGTACAGTGTAAAATGTTAGGGGCCTGTAAATTGGGAAAAAGACAAGGGGAAAAAGAGTGTAGGGCTTTGAGGAGAATGGTGTGTGGGGAAAATATCTAAAGTCCATGCTGCAAAAGAGGGTTTGGGGTAAGGGGTAATTTGACACAACAACTTTGGGGTTGAACAAGGTATGTCCGCCAGGACGTGACTGGACTTGAAGAAGTTTTGATACTTGAAGAAGGTGAGGTTGTCCAGAAGCAGTAAGCACAGTAACAGTTTCGTTTGAGGCAGGGACCTTTGCCAGCGAGCGAGTGGCACCAGTGTCGATTAAGAAAACAGTCTCAGTGCCATCAACGAACAATGTCAGTAAAGGATCAGTCTCTGAATTATGGGTGAGCAAAGGTAGTTGAAAAGAGTGGCTGGAGGTCCCAGCATTTTCCTATGGCCAGTATTGTTCAACAGGAGGAGCTCTAAAACCACCTCGTCCTCTTCCTCGTCCTCGTCCCCTTCCTCTAAAGCCATATCCTCGACCTTGGTCAGGAGTATTCCTGGTATAATAGTTCATCTGTGCTGCCAATAATTTGGCATGAGAGTCCGATTCGGCATGTTCAGCATGTCGTTTGACTTCATCAAACGTGGCACTTTCCCACTCAATACAGGAAGTGCGGACCTTGTTTTGTATATCAAAGCGCAAACTGGAAACAAAAGGTGGAACTGCAGCTCGGGTGCGGTCATCAGCATTTCCCAAGCCCGAGTGATTAGCCATAAGGTCTTGAATCCTATGTGCCCATTCATCAACCGTCTCATCTCTCTTTTGTTTTGCAGCAGAAATAAGGGACCAGTCCGTTCCTTTTTTATATTTTTCTGCAATATTTTGTCTCAACGCCTCCCATTGTGGGTTAAATTCGCCTTCTCCACCTATCCCCTGTCCTCGAGTTAAAGCTGGGTTCCATACCCATGGAACGTCATTGCGGACACCCCTGCCAACAGTGGCCCATGTGGTCCCAAGCTTTCGACGAAGTACCTGGGTCCATTCAGCAGCATTAGGCTTATACATGCTATCTAACTGATCAAGTTGTTCAACAAATTTTAGTCCTCCTACTTCCTTTGGATCTGGAAGTGCATTCACGACATCTTTTAGTTCTTGGATGTCCCAATTCCGATTTATCATAACTGTTGTGGGATTTTGGGGTCCAGCTGGATGGGCAGGGTTATAATGGGGATTGGGAACGTCTATTAAAGG
Source organism: Erpetoichthys calabaricus (assembly GCF_900747795.2). Taxonomy (NCBI): domain Eukaryota; kingdom Metazoa; phylum Chordata; class Cladistia; order Polypteriformes; family Polypteridae; genus Erpetoichthys; species Erpetoichthys calabaricus. Next base: position 85,997,555 of record NC_041405.2, on the reverse strand, counting down.
GCAAGTAAGTGAAGGTGAAGGATCAGAGGAGAAAAAAGTTGGAGCTGGTTTGTGACTTCGAGTGCATTTGGAGACGGGGGTTTGTCTAGTACAGGGTGGGTCATCACGATGGGTAGAGGGGTCATAGTGATCTGTGCCTGGGGAATCATCAGGGGAAACTTCTGCTAGTTGTAGTGCAGGGGGGGCAGTCGGAATGGGGAATAGAGGAGGGGATAATAGAGGTGTCTGAGGTTGGTTCTGAGGAGGGGAAAAAAAAATAATAGGATAAATCTAAACCTGTCTTCTTTTCTATAAATTTTCTAGGAGACCCATTTTTACGGGGCGTCTGTTGATCCTCCGAAAATAATTCCTCCAGCATTAATGATTTTGATCCCCCTGTGCGGCGATTAACAGGCTTACTGTTATAAATTCCCATTATGTCCCCTTGCTCTCCTGGGTTCTGTATTTAATTTTCCAACTATATACTGATTCGCCTAATCCCTTGTACGTATGAATCAGCGAGGCATTAAGTGTGCCACTCACTAAACCTAAACTGTTCCCTTCTTAGTTTCAAGGGGAGACACCTAACTATCGGTACTGTCCCAGTTCCCAGGAGAACACGGTATTGTTGCTTATTCCGTATGTAGATTTATTTATTTTCCCATAGCGCTACATATCTTCCATAGCTACATATCTTCCATAGCGCTACGTATCATTCCGTCCTAACAGCAATCCTGTAATCTGTGCTCTTTTCGGTTTATATTTCCATACCACCCCGTTACTCGTCCCGTTAGCCTGTCCGCTCACATCCCCGGATTCCAGCTCAGGTGACTTCGTGTCCGATTCGGTTCAAGTCTCCATCACCTTAAGCAACCCGTTGAGATATGAGTATGACTAGACGGTCAACAGGAAACTCGCCCTCCCGTTATTTAGAAAATAAAAAATGTTCGGAAATCCCCCGGTGCTTACCCCAGTCTGGAAGTGTGCAAGCTCTGTCTGGAAATCCGTTCAGTCACCGTGGATGTAGCAAAGAGGAGACCAGGGGCTCCTCACGCAAGAACAGTTTCAGGACAGGGCAGTCCTAACTTTTACCGGAGCTGCATGCTCTGCTGCCGGAGCTCAAGTTAGCGGCAGTCCGCTGGTAAGGCGGATCACTGAAATGGTCTCGCTGGAGGAGTCGACCGGCCGTCTCTTGCCCCACGTCCGGGCGCCAAAAACTGTGGACACTTTTTGTGACTGAAGACAGAGAAGAAAATTAAAATTAGTCAAAACCTTTTATTAATACATACCAGGCAAGGGTAAAATGTCAGAGAAACACAGTCCTAGGACACCGCGCTTCATCTGCCTCGAGCGCAGATGTCCTTGTTCTTTTATACCTTTCTAATCTCCTGATCGTTGACCACGTAAGCAAAAAATAGCGTCCTGACTCATTGTACTTTTCCAATTTTGTAAAGTCATTACCCTAAAGGTATATTTTCTTGTCACACACATCATCAAAAGAAAACTTCCAGAAAGTATACATGCTTTTTGTCACGTATGCAAAACACAAACAAGTTTCATCATTCTGTCCTATTTTCTGTACACACATACATTTTGTTCAATTACATCTTTTTATGTTTTCACAACAGTCACCAGAATTTAACATTAAGTATATTAGATTCAAAAGACTTACTAATGGCATGAATTCATTGCAATTATCATATTCAAAGTAAAGTAATGCATGTCAAATAAAAACTACAAAGTGGAGACTACATTTTTGCTATTGACATATATATATATATAAACCATCTTCTTGCAGATATAATCTGCTCAAACTTCCACTCATTGTTTGTATAAAAGTCCATAATATTGCTACTTAATATTAATTCTAAAATGTACAGCCAAACCAATTGAACCTTTAGTAGGAATGTTTCTAGACTTGGGAACCTTATACAGTACAAGATAACATTTGATTTTCTTAAAAACTAGACGATGTTCAATTTCCTTTGAGATTTCTGACTTATTTTCAGCAAGAGCTGTGTCTCAGGATCCTATATAGGAAGCTCTTTATCTGATGCTGCTGTTATAAAAGGCCAGACAAATAGGATGCTCAAAGCAAAGCTGTCCAATGTTAACATTTAAATGAAATACCTAAAATCAAAAAATGAGAAAAGGGTAAATTCCAAGGAAAATACTTAGAATATCAAGAACATCTTGAAATATTTACAAAAATAACATCACTACAAATGACAGAGTGTAAGAATATATTCAGTATCAAAGATTTGTATCATATGTGCAGTGTGGTTGCATCAAACCAAACTGATAAAGCTTGGATGGCTTCAAAGAAGGAAGAAAAAATATTCTTTATGTGTTATGTTTTAAAAAGCACGGGTTCACAAAAGCAAAAGGTTTAAATGCATTTATGGTTAACCATCCACTAATCTAGTACTATCACAAGAAACATAAAAAAATAGTCCATCCATCTATTCTGCATGTTTGTTTTATTTGACAGGGCTGCAGAGAGCTACAACTTTGGACACAAGGCAGGACCACAGCCAGTCAATTAAAAAAGGCTATGCTCACATACACACCTACTCTCAGTTGCTCTTACAACCTATTGTAACACACATGTCTGTCAGATATGGAAGGAAACTGGGGTGCCCACTGGAAGAACAATAATCAAGACTAGGTCTATGTGAGCTTGATTGTGAGCAAGTATTTAAAAAAATAAATTAAAAATGGGAAACTAAATTAAAAGAATAAAAAATAATATTAAATATTCAGGCTTTTTCCTAAAAGATGTATGTTACACAGACATATTGCTCTTTAAGTTGATCCTAATTAAGTGACAGAAAATCTGTTCTACCAGTATAAACATATAACAAAATCTGTTCTTTGAGCATACAAACTGCTGTTATTTATGATGACTTCCCATGATTTGCAATTAATTGTTAAATATACATTCAAACCTAAAACATAGACAAAAGTTGAGTAAAAACAAATTCTTGAATTTCCACTTACAATTAACACATTTTTGATATATTTAACAAAAAGAGAATGTTAATTTTATTCATTATTGACAACATGATCAATCACAAGCCAAGTGCTTAATTAGATTTACACAATAGATTTTAGTTGATAAAATTGTACAGGAAATTGCGTTTACCTTCTGTCCCTCACACTCTTTGTTAGATCATGTTTAGTGAATTTTCTCCTTTGGTACTTGTTAAATGAGCAATTATTATCTGAATGTTGGTTAAAGCATTAACACCTTCATTTTTGTTAGGCTGACCCCCAGTACAAACACAAAAGTAATCTAGCACCTGGAAAATACACAATTTGTGTCAGACTTCAGAGGGTGTTTGTCTCAAATAAAGAATATGCAAATTGATAGCTGGCCTATTTGTTTATTTGCGTTTCTATATTTACCTACAAGTGAATCAAGATGAGATGTCAACCTGCAATTATGGCCAATTTCCTACAATGATAGGCACAGATAAATAATAAATAGCATGCAAATCTAACCATTATTTAAGTATCGTCAGCAGAAAAGTGAAACATTTTAGTTGCTCAAAGTAATTTTACCATAAGCTTTACACAGCATACAATTAACCTGAATTCAATACATCAGCCTTCATTTTTCTCCAGGCAGGAACAGAATGCATAATACAAAAAATTATAAATGTTTAACTGCAGCATAATAAAGATAACAATAGTGAAAACACAGCAGAAAAATGTCAATATGCACTTTTTCTTTTAACCTATATGCTGTATTTCCCTAATAATTGATATGGTTGGTTACACTCTAAAATCAGCAATAAAAGATAATAAATACATCCGTCCATATTCTGCACTCACTTTGCCAAACTCCAGGCCACAGGTTTGAAGAGCTCCTTTGTGACAGAAATAATAAGCAGCGGTGTTTTTTGGCTTGGAAATTCTGTTGGGGCCATATCAGAATTTTCTTTTATGTATTAACATTAATTTACCTAAATAATAACATCTGTCCCTATTTTGATAATGACCAGAGAGACATGCAAATTTACATACTGTTTGCAACACAAAAAATCAATCAAACAATAGAATGCTGGTGCCTGGCTGGTCTTGATTTTTTTTATCAGATCATCGTAATACCCTGTGACATCATCATCATCTGAAAAAATACAGTACAGTAATATAAATTTAAATGTTAGATAAAGAAAGAACCTCACAACCACAAACAGCTCAGAAAAATATATAGGCTATCAACTGCCTAAATTGAGACAGCAAAACCTCAAGTTTGGAATTGAATGTCTAAGAGATCATAATGGACAAGACACAATAACATGAAAACAGAGCATAGACTATACACACTATAGAAGACTTCAATACAAGAGTTTGAGAGTGTCTAGTAGTAGTGACTTCCCCATGACTTCCCCCTGTGTTTGGTGGATAGTATAAGGCCAGTAAAAATTGGAAAAATGATTTGCTATGTACACAGATCAACCACAAGATTAAAAACACCTTCCTAATATTGCGTAGGTTTCTCTTGTGCCACCCAAACAGCTCTGACCCATGGAGTCCACAAGATCTCTGAAGGTGTCCTGTGATATCTGGCATCAAGATGTTAACAGCAGATCCTTTAAATCCAGAAACTTGTGAAATGAAACTTAATGGATTGGACTTGTTTTTCCAGCACATCCCATAGATGCTTGATAAGACTGAGAGGAGTTTGGTGGACAAGACAACTCTTTGTCATGTTCCTGAAACCATTCCTGAACTATTTTCGAAGTATGGCAGGGTGCATTATTCTGTTGAAGGAGGACACTGCCATCAGGGAATACTGTTGCCATCAAGGGGTGTAAGTGGTCTGCAACAATCTAAGTAGGTAGTATGTGTTGAAGTAACTTTCTCATGAATGCCTAGACCCAAGGTTTCCTAACAGAACATTGCCAAGTGCATCACACTGCCTTATCCAGCTAGTCGGTCTGAATTATGTAAAAGAAAACATGATTCATCAAATCAGGCCATCTTCTTCAATTGTTCCATGGTCCAGTTCTGACATTCACACGTCTATTGTAGGCACTTTCTGTTGTTGGCAGGGATCAGCATGCACACTGTGATCAGTCTGTGGCTACGTAGCAGCATACATAGGCGGCTGTCATGCACTCTGTGCTCTGACACCTTTCTCTCATGGTCCTCATTAAGTTTTACAGCAATTTCTTGTACAGTAGCTCTTCTGTGGGATCTGTGGCCTTCTGTTCTCATGCACATCAATGAGCCTTGGGCACCCATGAACCAAGCACCGGTTTACTGGTTATTCTTCCTTGGACCACTTTTGGTATGTACTAACCACTGCATACTGGGAATAGTTAAGATGCATTTTTGAAAAGAAAAAAAAACTAATAATTGAAAAACATGCAAATATTGGCAACTCAAACTAAATTAAAATTTATAAATTATGTTATAATTTGTCTTCCAAGTTCTGCACTTAATAAAGAAATGAAGATGTTGAAAATGTAAAATGTACAAGGGCAAATCAAAAAGTAAAGGCAATTCGAAAATTTCACCATAACTGCTAAGGATAGAAGCGGACACAATACAACACATTCGTAATGGCTTATAGGTAGTTCGAACACTTTGCCGTTCGTCTAGTTGAAGCCAAGGCAAAATGAACATGGACGCTTTGTAGTTGGATTGCACCATTCTTGCCATTACTTTTTAATTTACCTTGGTATTTAAATTGACCACCTGGTATACCCCGGTGATCAAATACAGGATTATTTATCATACTCAATATATTTTTTCCATGTGTGTATCCATTTCATAGAAGGCATTTTTTTAGCTGCTATTGAATAGTTTCTGTGCTACAAACCCACACCCCTGGCTCTTTATGCACCCTTTCAAATGGATTAAGCAAATTTAGTAAATAAACTACATGAATGTCATATGGTATTACTTACATGGGTTTAGTTGTTAAGTTAATCATAACAGTTTATGTTCCTTGTTTTAAAATATACAGCATGTATCTAGTTCTGGGCAAAAGTTCTAGGCACTTATGAGCAAATGCTGTAAAGGATTTCTCAAATAATTCCATGAATAATTTATATTAACCAATAAACATTTTATAAAGTGCAGAAAACAAATTAAAAACCTAAATGAAATCAATATTTGGTGTGACCACCATTTGCCCTAAAAACAGCAAGATTTTACTTATGTACATTTCTATACAGTTTCTGAAGGTCTTCACATGGTCAGTTCTTCTAGCTTTCTTGGAGAATTTACCACAGATTCACTACAGACTATGGCTGTCTTACTTCTTCTGTCTTTGCAAGTAATCTCAGAGTGGCTTGATGACGCTGATGTCAGGGCTCTGTTGTGGCCATACTATCTGTTTTTTATGTTTTTGGTCATGTGTTTAGGGTCATTGTCATGCTGCAGAAGAAAGATGAGACCAATAAGATGCCTCCCTGATGGTACTGCATGAATCGATAAGAATCTGCCTGTACTTCTTAGCAGTGAAAGGGCAATCAATTGTGATCAAATCACCAACTCAGTTTGCAGAAATGCATTCCCAAACCTGCAGGGAACCTCCACGGTGCTTTACAGTTGCCTGCAGACATTCACACACATTAAACATGTTGACTCTTCAGTACAGAGCACCTGTTGCAGTTTTTCTGCACTCCATTTGTGGTGTTTTCGTGCCTGGGTGAGTAGCTTATTTTTTTTTTCTCCATGGAGGAATGAATTTTAGGTTGTAACCCTTCCATGTGGCCCACTTCTGATAAGACTTCTCCACAATATAGATGGGTACACCAGGGACCCAATAGTTCTTGCCAGTTGTAAGCTGATTGCAGTGCTGAACATTACCAATTTGGGAAGGAAGTAAGCTTTGTATGTTTGACACCCAGTTTCTGGCCTTCAGCCTTTCCATTTTGTTTGTACTTCTGCAGAAAAGCTTGCATAGCACATGTTTTGCTTGAGAGAGACCTTGATGATTCAGGATGACCACCTTGTACCTTGTCCCTGTGCTCAGTTTGGCCATGGTGTAAGATTTGCAAGGAAAATGTCACATCTACTACAAACCTCACCTGTTTAGTATGGCTGTGCCTTGTCCAATTCTATTCCCACTACACAGCTGTTTTTGTTTCAGTTAATCACTCTGACTCAACCTAAACATTATGTCATTGATCATTAGCACCTGTTTGTTATATTTGCTTAATCAAACACTGGTCTCTATGCCTACAAAGATCTCACATTTTTTAACTAGTAAGTTGTCTAATGCAAATGATAGTTTCTTTCTTCAATGAAATTCAATTATCTTAAATTGTTTCACATTTTGCAAAAAAAAATATCTGGAACAATAGAATATTGTCTTTTCTATTGACACACTAATCCAGAAAACATAAAATGACTGTCTACAAAAAATATTTGCACAGTTCTGTACATAATAAATACAAGAGCTAAAAATGTTCTGTAGAAAGCAAAATGTGTAACCAGAGCACTGCTTTTTTGCATGTTTGTGTTTGGGAGAACAAAGCATGCCAATGGCCTGACCAGGGTAATGTATACATATTTTGAACAAATGTTAGAACGTTTTTCTTCACACAAAGATCCATAGACACGTGGAATAAATTACCAGGTAGTGTAGACAGCAGGACTTTAGGGATCTCCAAATCTTGACTTGATGTTATTTTGAAGAATCTGGGAAAATAAGATGGGCAAGCTTGTTGAGCAGAATGGCCTGTTCTCATCACAACTCTTCTAATGTTCACTTTCAACCCTGACTATAATGGACCATCACCACCTCTTCTGCATACACAGTTAACCCCTCTCCCAGTATGGAATGGGGACACCACTTAGAAAGTATTGAAATCTGTACTACTCTTGAGAGAAGTAGAGCATCTGGCAACCTCATTAAAAAATTAATTTTTATTAAGGGTTCTTTTTAGTAAGATTGGTGATGATAACATAAGGAAGCATGATGAAAATTGAAACATTGCTGGCAGCTGACCCATAAAAGTAATCAAAAATTAAAGAAAATGTAGTTAGGAATGCAGACATCTGGGTCAAAATCAAAACAAGCTGAACACAAACAAAATTGTTAAGCTAAGAAAATATAATCAAAAGCCACAGCAAAGAACAAAAAGTCAACAAATCAGAAACTAGAAATTAAATACATAAACCAATCAGTGACTGAACAAAAAGTAAGGATTTCAGACTCTTGTAAGAGTACAGGCAAAATGGTTTCAGGTGACTGGTAAATAATAACAGTTGCTATAAAAGTTAAAGTGAGAAGTGTGAATGGAAATACTGTAAATGGCAAAAGGCAGACATGACTAAAAAAGTGGCATAGTGGTGACTTCAGTCTTATAAGGAAACCATGCCAAAGTATCATATGCAAAAACAGTTAATGGTTGAAGTACCAACTATGAAAAATACAACAAAAATCTCAACATAAGATCACCCTTGTCCAAACATTCCATAAAGATATGGATAAAAATAGCAAATTGTGTAAGTCTCCCCAAAACCAAAATCCTTGTCTAAGCCACCTGAAATTGTCAAAAATACCTCCTAATGTTGGCTGAGTAGACTTGTGCATAGGCAGAAGTGAGAACAGCAAAGATAGTCTTGGATCAAGAATCATTCCAAAAATAATCTTAAAAATTCTGTTTGTAAATCTTTACTCTCTTAAATACTTCATGAAAATGGAAAGAAAATTATCAGAATTGAGACTTAAAATTCAGGAGCTGGCATGGAAGTATTTAAACTACAGAAATTTCAAAAACTGAAACAAATGAAACAAAAGCAAAATTGTTTGGCAAAGTGAAGCTGAAGACCACAGTCAAAATGATAATATAAGTAAAAGATACAAAAGAAACAGCAGTCCCAGTTAAAGGGCCAAGGTCAGGATCTTCCTTGTTTGATTTCAAAGACAGAGAGGCAAAATGGCTTAAGGTGATGAACAGATAGTTACAGTTACAATTCAACTAAAAGAAGAAGGCATCTACTGGGACAAAGTATTCTTGAGGGTTATGACTACAAAGACACCACACTTAGGAGGTGTGGCCACAGGTGTGCCAATTGTCTTTTCTGACAGACTGGTATCACACAAATATGACGGATTGTTTTACAGAACCAAGCGATCACAGAACAGCACCACGAAGTTGATTACTAAGTTTTAGAGGACTACGCATGATTCATTAACACAGCAGGTATGCAAAGGTTACTGAATAAGTTAAACAAAATGTGATTCAATGGCTAAGGTTAGATGTATGATAAAAGAGAAAAGAAAAATTTAAATTAAACTTGTGTTGAGGAAGCATGTCAGCTCTCCTGTTGTATAAGTTTAAGAATAATAAGAGTAGTAATGTAGAGCACTTTGGTTCATCAACCCCCACTATCCTAACCTACCCTTATACAGTAACTGGCAAGGGGCTGGGTTCAATGGTTTGAGCTGTCCTGTAATGCCATTGAATGAACAAAGGATGGTTGAACTTGATGAAAGTACAAGTACAATAATCATGCTACAAAATTCTAACCTTTCATGTTGTTACAAAGCATAGAAAATTTGTTTAAAGCAAACTACACCGTCATTTATCCCAGTTTTGGGTACTTGTAATTGTTTTCAATGTGCCATTTTTGGTTTATTTTTCTTGAATCGATTTTATTCATTACTCACAGCATAAAAAGAACCATGTGAAAGAGAAGTTCCAGTTCAGGTAAACAGAGTGTGTATATGCTTTGTTAAGCAATACATAAAAAGACTGTCATTCATTTATTGTAAGATTTTTCAAAAATGGCATGTGTAACTGATGGTTAACCACATAATGACAGTTAGATTTTATATTTTCTATTCCTATCCTAAAAAAAACAAGCTGTTTGATTGCAGTTTGGCTTCCTGCGGCTTTTGTGGGCCTGCGTGGCTTGCGTGCTACAATCTACTTTCACTGAGTCGCATTCCTGCTCCCTTGGTATCCTGCTCTCCATGTCAATCAAGAATGCAAATTGAAAGCTATTTGAATGTCTGATGAGAGTTTCTTAGCCATTTATAGGGTGGTAAGCATGTGGAGGAGAAAGGATTGATGGGACAGGATAGTTTAAAAGCAATCACACTTTCAATTTGCAATCAATCAGAGAACCTTGTGTCCCCTGCGTTTTGTTTTTTAAATAGATTTCATTAGCTTTCCTGAATTTCTCTGCTTTTACATTTATAAAGATGTTTTTATTGCTTTGTTTGCCTGATAAGATGTAATGGGGGGTATAATCAGAGGACTGGATAGTAACATGAGTTTTTATTCTTTAAATATAGCCTTACTCACTGAAGTTGCTTTAAAATTCTTTAGTATGTTGAATATCCTAGTTAGTAAAGTGATTGCTGTAACGCATAAGATTAAACTAAAATGCTGAAAATAATAAAACAATTTCTTTGATAATTAAAAGGAAAAAATATGAATACATGAATATAAATCTAGATAATACATATTTCATATACATATATTTTATTTATAAAGACTTCATTTAGAATTAATTAATAAATTCTATAACTTAAAAACACTGAAGTAGGATAGCATTATTATTTGATATCACAAATGATTCATTAAAATAATAGTCAGCATGTGAAGTGCAGAAACATAATAGCAAAGCAATGCACTTCACGATATGACACTTTTTCTAACATTTTCTGTGAAAAGACAAGAGCAATGCTAAGGCACCTGCCACAACATTTAAACTGGTTTACCATTCAATATGATCTACACAGCAAATTCACACTACAGACACAAGCACTCAAGCCTTCTGTCTTCACTCTGCAAACTCCAACAGACTCCTGAATTCATTTCCCAAGGCACTCCCTTCTCACTCTGTATACATATACTCTTGGGTTCTCTAAACTTGCTTCCCAAACACAAACCCTCAGGCACACTAAGCTCACTCTGTAAACTAAGAAGCCTTTGGTGTTGAAAGCTGAGTCTGCAATATCAAACTCAAGGGTGCTTCAGGGTTACTTTAACCCAGAACCATATTGGGTGCTCCAAGCTGAGTCAACTTTTAAAATCTCACTTAGTCTCTCAGCTCTCTCTACTAATGTATCCTCAGATGATCCAAGCCTACTCTGAAGACCTTAGGGTGCTTTGAGCTCTGCTAATTTAATCCCCTGTGCAGCAGTCATGAAACACACACTGAATGTCTACTAGGAAATTAAAAGTTCAATTAATTTCATTGCATTAATTTGAGGAAAACAATTTCGAAACAGCTTTAGGGATAAAAGGCATTAACTATGAGAAAACAGTTGACGTTTTGAGTACCATTAGCATCTAAACAGAAAATCGGCTCTAAAAAAAAATGTGCCATGTAAAGGGGAAAAAAGAGTGATTAATTGTAGAAGAGTGACTTGGAAAAGCGCCAGTAAAACTCTAATAAACATGTTACACAGCTCTTGTGCTGAACTTCCAAATCCTTTACAGCAATAAAGGTTGTATTCTTTTAGCATTATTATTATTATCCAAGCAATAATAAGCCACTGTGTGGTTCCTTCATACAATTCAAAGCAATGCTTTTAGACTAATCAAGCGTTCCAAAAGACTATGGCTGCAGCAGCATGGAAAGCTATAATTGAAAATAATACGTTTTTTGGCAAGAACCTTTTCGAACATCATCTCTTTTGTTTCAAAAGAAAAAAAATGACAACATTATGAAGCACTTTATGTCTATAAAGCCAATGATAAAGAATCATAAAGGTCTTTTAACAATTCTGAATCGAAAGTTCAATGTGTATTACCCAACTGTTGTCTAGAACTTATAAATTGATCTGTATACCTGAACAACTTTAGAACATGGAAACATTCAGAGGCGGGGAATTAGTGACATAAGACAGTGTCAACCACTACAGAGATTTCTACCCGTCAGAAAACAGTAAACGAAGGAGAAAAACCACTCCTCAAACAGAAAAACAAAAAGAAAATGAATCTGTAATGCAACCAGTACATAAAGTCATTCAAAAGTTTGTATTTCACTCAAGCAATACCAACAAAATCCTGCAAAGCAGTTAAATGTCAAAAAGCAAAGGAATGGTGTTCAGTCAGAAACTGGTTTTAACCTACAATGTGACACCTTGTCCTCTCTTGAGGATAGACCTTCTGAGCAAGGCACTTCTCTCTGAGTTATTAAGATGCCAAGAAAATGTTTAGCCAGTATTCATGCAAGTCAGACATTATTCCTCATCCATGTGCAGGGTAAGCTTCATCTGCCACTGGTGTTGTGAACTATTGCATCAATTACAGAGGATGATGTTGACAGCTGTAATTATATATCTCTATGGTGATTATGTATAGCCTGTCATGGAGAGCCGCAAGCTACCTACTTTTGCTCTCATTTCACTAGTCAGTTGTCAGAGTAAAGTGGCAGAGTGGGAGTAGCACTAAGCGGAGAGCGGAATTACAAGAATGGAGTGCAAACCCCCCTTACACTAGCAACCCTGCTCCCCCATGGCTGTCAATGGGCAGACTGGTAGCTCAGTTAATTGCACACAAGACACCCAGTAATTGACTGGAAGAAGTTGTGTTCCACCCATTCAGCAATCTTTACACCGCCTGGATTAAAAAAAAGAGCAATTACGGTTGTAGCATTTTTTCACCAGCAGAGGTAATCGTATCCCACAGGTGAGGGAATCTGGAAAGCTCCATAAAAAGGTAAGGCTGGAAAGAAAACCAGAGCAAACTAACATTTACAAAAATGAATGCAAGAAGTATATGTCATCTACGTAATTGTACATGATATGTTGTTACTACACGTGACTTCCAAAATGCTCCCTTACTGAAGTGGAAAGAATAGCGTTAGGCAGTACGAGTATGTGTTCGTACATCAGGACTCTCTTGATAATATCTTGTTTCTGGGCTGTGCATATATTTATTTATTTATTTAGGCTGCTCTCCTTTTCAAGCTACAGATTATACTGCATAATTTTTTCATCTTCATTCACTGGTCTGCAGCCAGTACATGGCAAGTTCTTAATTTATGACTCCATTTATTCATCTCAACGTTAGATAAGAGAAAAGGATATAATACAGCTGCTGTATATTGTCTAATATTATTGAAAAAGCCAGCATTCCAAAATTTAGGCTACTAACATTGAGGTTTTACAAATAACAACACCATGTTTTCTTCAAGATTCTACTCCCTTAGGTATTATGTAGTGTAAATAGACTCAGATTGTGAAACTGTACACAGGGAAGCAAATACTAATAAAAGTGACCACATAACCATTCACCTCATCTACATTACTCACAATATAATCTGTTTTTGGATGGCCATAACCAATATTTGCTTTTCAAAGTTCCAAGTACTAATGCTATTTTGTTAATGTGTTAAGTTGCACCATAATATTTTATTCTCTGACACTATCTTATAGCCCTTCATGAACGACAGTTTATATCATACATTAAGCAATTTTATCATCTGTGATTATTTATAATGCTACACTGTTTGATTACTTGTTTTTCAGCAATGGCTCACAGTCAAAACACTTCTACTTGCTGCTGTGGCATCACACATGCACCACCCCTGTTATGATAGTGCCAACGTTTTGGCCTTTCTTGCCTTTCTGGCATTTTTGTATCTGCTCAAGCTCTCAAGTGAACTGAATGGTTGAAGGAAACCTTTAAAAAGTTAGACAATCAAGACCTAGGGTTGACTGATCTTTTAGCATTAATGATTCCAGAGGCAACACCAGGTCTAATATCAAAACTAAAATCTAATATACAAAGTCTAATATCAGAACTTGGAGCCAAAATGTGTACCAGTCTTTTAGCTGCAGCAGCTACCAGCAGTGGGCTGGAATAGTTTGCAGCTCTCAACACAATTTAGCCTGAAGGTAGTTAACAAGTGTGGAGGCTTCTGTAAAGCAGGTAAATAAAATGGAGAAACAAATGCTCTGTTATCATAAGCAATGCAAGAATCTAGAAGCAAAACCTTCCTTTTGGAAGAGTTTCCATTAATGCTCTTCCAAGCGGTTTACTCTATTGAGAGAATGTGAAAATAATTTTTCAAAATGATTCCATCTAGTTGGGGCATCACCCTGACCTCTCTGCTCATAATTATTTTACTAAATGATGGTTCAATACTCCAACAGAATGAATGGAAACAAGAAGCAATCACCAACATTTCTAAAACTCTTTTTTTTTCTCATGGCACTGCCTGTCATACACTGAATTTATTTATAAAAATCAATAATCGGTTCGGCTAGAAACAATAGTTCTGACATCATGTTTGATTTGGAACAATGAAGTACTCATTTGATATTTTTGCTTTGTTTTCATTTTCAAATTCATTAATTACTTTATGAATGAATCAAGCTACAAAAAATAGAAATTTGTTGCTTTATCTGCTGTGATTATTTCAAAAGTAAAACTAAAAATGCATTTGAGCCAAAGAAAGTGGGAGGGATTGATGTCACAAATGGTGTCTCTAAAAATGTCCATAACATATGGGATTTTAGTAAAGTAGCCATTCAGGAAAAGTTCAATGCCAAAATGAGTATGAGGCCAGGCAGTTCTACTGACAAACTACTCATTCACAACAATGGTCACAACACTTTTTGGATTTTGTAAAAAAGACTCACCAGTGCCTCTACTTTCTCAGATATCTGAGAACTGCTCACATTTCTCCATCAATTCTCATGAATGTCTACAGGTGCAAGGTGGAGTCCATCCTCTGTAGCTTCATCACATCCAGGCCTTCTTTTCAGAACCTATACAACACATGCTGCATTAGAAAGGCAAACAGTGTAATCAAAGACCTCAGATTCAGGGTTAGCTTCTAACCACAAGTCAAAAGATTGATGAATAGTCCATCAATTCAGAATTTGAAAATTGTAATGTGATAAACAGTGTATATAATTATGTAATACTTGCAAATAAATATTGTGTATATTGTATATATTAAAAGTATAGTTTATGTTTATTTATGTATTTTCTTTGTATTGCATTTTTGTCAATACATCTGAGGAGACATACAAGTATGAATTTCATTTTACTAAATACTCATGACAATAAACTTGACCTGACACTTTTGGGAGCCGGAATGGAACTAAAGCACCAGGAAAAAACCTCAGCCAGATATAGGAAGAATATATCAATTGAACATAGACAGTGATAAGCCTGGGACTCAAAAACTGCATGATTTATGGAAATATTTACTTATATTTGTGTTCTGTCTCTTACACTTAACTGAACAGTAAAGTTTAATTATCAGAGTACAAAGCAATTACAACCTCAGCAGTGGTCTATGGTGTCCACTTCATTAAACAGTTATCTGCTTGTGTGTATGAAAAATTTAAAGATCACTTTTATTTTTTATGTAACAGTTTATTTAAAAGTAATAATTTTCATAACTCATAAGAAATTTAGTTCTACAAAAGCATAAATCTTGTTAAAAGAACTTTCTTCACAGAGCTTGTTCAATAAAAAGTATCCCAGAAGACTAGTAGGCTTCTTCTAACAAAACTGTTTTGAACATTGCTTCTTAATATTGACTTTGTTTTTCAGAAAAAGTTACTTTTACTTTCCCTCTTAGAGCATAAGGCAAATCAGATTAACCTTATTTGAACATTTCAGAGTTTGAAACAAACACATTTAATACAACAATATTAGTTGTAATCTTAAGGTTTAGATCCCTCATATTAACCCTGTCTGTATTAACAAGTAGATAGATAGATAGATAGATAGATAGATAGATAGATAGATAGATAGATAGATAGATAGATAGATAGATAGATAGATAGATAGATAGATAGATAGATAGATAGATAGATAGATAGATAGATAGATAGATAGATAGATAGATAGATAGATAGATAGATAGATACTTTATTAATCCCAATGGGAAATTCACATAGGATAGGAATTCACAAGTAGGATGTGGTCTGGCAAGCTGGTGACCCACCATTCTTTAGTTAGCAAACCATAATTGACCAGATCAAAGCTATGGTAGCATCATCTTCCTGGAGCTCTTTGACTACCCTATGAATTTTACGTTGAGAGATCTAGCCTGATAATCCATTAAGAAAGCTTTAACTGTGTCATATTTAGATAAATCCCATACATATTAATCTATATGTAGCTCACAATTGTGCTCACTATTATGGATTGGTGTCCCATCTATATTTAGTTCTTGACTTTTGTTCATTGTTGCAGGGATAGCCTCCAGCTTTCTGTTACTTTGTATTGGTATAAGTATGTTCAGAAAATGAATAAATAAATAAATAAATAAGTGAATGAATTAACAAATGAATGATTTTTCTGTATTCTGGCCGCCTTTTAAAGTTCTACACTAATGGCAAATATAGGCACATAGTTTATGCAACATTTTCGTAGTATGTTATCGGTACAACAAATATAAATAAACTAGATGTATGAAATGTATTATGTACTATGCAAAAAAAAAAAAATGCAAATAACACGTTCCATTTTTTTGCACCCACCTTTTCCCAGGGAGAAAACACTGGATTGCTGTCTCAAAGATCTGAGAAACTAGGTTTGAATCCCTGCCACTGTCTTCATGTACAGTAGATGTTCTTCTCTGGTGCTTCATCTACATCTTAAAGATGTCAATGTCAGTGTCAATTTATTTATAGAGCACATTTAAAACAACATTGTTAACCCAGCCACAGGGGATGCACAAACCAGTGTGTTTCTTTGTGCCAGTCCCAAGCCTGGATAAATGGAGAGGGTTACGTCAGGAAGGGCATCCAGTGTAAAATTTTGCCAAATCAATATGTGGACAATAATACAAATTTCCATACTTGATCGGTCGAGCCACGGGTTAACAATGACCTCCACCAGTACTGTTACTTAACAGGATGCTGGCGGAAATTGGGATACTGTTGGCCGAAGAAGAAGTAGAAGAAGGGGTGCAGATGTGTCTGGAGGAAGGTAAAGAGAGTGGAACTGATGGTAGGAACTTTGAATGTTGGAAGTATGACTGGTAAGGGGAGAGACTTAGCAGATATGATGGAGAGAAGGAAGGTTAATATATTGTGTGTGCAAGAGACTAAATGGAAGGGGAATAAGGCCAGGTGGATCAGAGGTGGATTCAAATTGTTCTTTCATGGTGTGGATAGGAGGAGAAATGGAGTAGGGGTTTTTCTGAAGGAACAGTATGTCAAGAGTGTTTTGGATGTGAAAAGAGTGTCAGACAGAGTAATGATTATGAAGCTGGAAATTGGAGGTGTGATGATGAATGTTGTTAGTGCATATGCCCTGCAAGTTGGGAGTGCAATGGATGAGAAAGAAGATTTTTGGAGTCGGTTGGATGAAGTGATGAACAGTTTACCCAAGGGACAGAAAGTGGTGATTGGAGCGGATTTCAATGGACATGTTGATGAAGGGAACAGAGGAGGTGATGGGTAGGTATGGTGTCAAGGAGAGGAATGAAGAAGGTCAGAGGATAGTGGATTTTGCCAAAAGGATGGACATGGCCGTGGTGAATGCGTACTCACGAGCAAGGAGAGTGTGTTGAGCAGATGGAAAGAGTACTTTGAGAGGCTGATGAATGAAGAGAACGAGAGAGAGAAGAGGTTGGATGATGTGGAGATAGTGAATCAGGAAGTGCAACGGATTACTAAGGAGGAAGTAAGGACAGCTTTGAAGAGGATGAAGAATGGAAAAGCAGTTAGTCCAGATGACATACCTGTGGAACTTTTTAACCAGATTGTTTAATGGAATCTTGGAAAGTGAGAGGATGCCTGAGGAGTGGAAAAGAAGTGAACTGGTGCCGCTATTTAAGAATAAGGAGGATGTGCAGGACTGTAGTAACTACAGGGGAATAAAATTGATGAGCCAGAGTATGAAGTTATGGGAAAGAGTAGTGGAAGCTAGGTTAAGAAGCGAGGTGATGATTAGTGAGCAGCAGTATGGTTTCATGCCAAGAAAGAGCACCACAGATGCGATGTTTGCCCTGAGGGTGTTGATGGAGAAGTATAGAGAAGGCCAGAAGGAGTTGCATTGCGTCTTTGTGGACCTGGAGAAAGCATATGACAGGGTGCCTCAAGAGGAGTTGTAGTATTGTATGAGGAGTGGCAGAGAAGTATGTAAGAGTTGTACAGTACAGGATATGTACGAGGGAAGCGTGATGATGGGAGTGACGGATGCATTCAAGGTGGAGGTGGGATTACATCAGGGATCGGCTCTGAGCCCTTTCTTATTTGCAATGGTGATGGACAGGTTGACAGACGAGATTAGACAGGAGTCCCCATGGACTATGATGTTTGCTGATGACATTATGATCTGTAGCGGTAGTAGGGAGCAGGTTGAGGAGACCCTGGAGAGGTGGAGATATGCCCTAGAGAGGAGAGGAATGAAGGTCAGTAGGAACAAGACAGAATACATGTATGTAAATGAGAGGGAGGCCAGTGGAATGGTGAGGATGCAAGGAGTAGAGTTGGCGAAGGTGGGTGAGATTAAATACTTGGGATCAACAGTACAGAGTAATGGGGATTGTGGAAGAGAGGTGAAAAAGAGAGTGCAGGCAGGGTGGAATGGGTAGAGAAGAGATTCAGAAGTGATTTGTGACAGACGGATATCAGCAAGAGTGAAAGGGAAGGTCTACAGGACGGTAGTGAGACCAGCTATGTTATAATTGGTTTGGAGACGGTGGCACTGACCAGAAAGCAGGAGACAGAGCTGGAGGTAGCAGAGTTTAAGATGCTATGATTTGCATTGAGTGTGACAAGGATGAATAGGATTAGAAATGAGTACATTAGAGGGTCAGCTTAAGTTGGACAGTTGGGAGACTTGTGCAGAGGAGAGATGCTGAGTATATTGGGAAAAGGATGCTAAGAATAGAGCTGCCAGGCAAGATAAAAAGAGGAAGGCCTAAGAGAAAGTTTATAGATGTGGTGAGAGAGGACATGCAGGTGATGGGTGTAACAAAACAAGAT
The DNA here is from genome assembly GCF_900747795.2 of Erpetoichthys calabaricus. Taxonomy (NCBI): domain Eukaryota; kingdom Metazoa; phylum Chordata; class Cladistia; order Polypteriformes; family Polypteridae; genus Erpetoichthys; species Erpetoichthys calabaricus. Next base: position 85,978,684 of record NC_041405.2, on the reverse strand, counting down.
GCAGAGGACAGAAATATATGGAAGAAGATGATCCGCTGTGGCGACCCCTAACGGGAGCAGCTGAAAGAAGGAGAAGAAAATTTAAAACAGCATCATTAATACTGCAGCCACAGTGCTTTACAATAAAATATACAATAAACATAAATAAAATAATTAGATTAAAATACAGTAAAGCACAATACAAACAGCAGTAAATTGAAAGCAAACCAATGACTATGAGGAAGGAACCATCAGTTTCACAGAAAGCTAGCTTCAATTGAAGGTGACTCCTTAATGTAATTAGGTAAAGAATTCCACAGACGAGGTGCAGCAACCCTGTCCCTCTAGTTTTGCACATAATACAAGGGACAACAAGAGACAACTGACCGGCAGATCTAAGCTCTTTTGTTGGCAGGTGTATTATACACAATTCAGATAAATAAGGGTAAGCCTACTAATGTTCTGATTTCAAAACCAGCGGCAAAATTTTAAAATCAACTCTGAAACAAACCGATAGCCAGTGTAAAGAGGCTAAAATTGGAGATACAGAATCAGACTTTTTTACCAAAAAATGGGCAACACCATTTAAAATGTACATCAGGGTAGCAAATTGAGGAACTTTTGGCTGTGAGCACCAAGTATGCTTTGATTTCTGCCTTGCAGCCAATGCAGACAAGATGATTTTTTACTTACGTAAGTTCTATTTATTCTTATACTGAAGTGGTTGATATAATTAGCAGAACGTTTTTGAACAGCAGGAAGAAGCCTAGCACAAGGATGGTTTGCAAACTCCACACAACATGTGTGCTACAAAGTAAGCAAATTGGTGTCCTTATGTCCTTAAGGAATACAGCAAAAGTTAGATCCCTTATAACTTTGCAAGATGCTGAAAAATTAGTTCACGTATTTCTTTTTAGTCAACTAGATTACTGTAATGCAGTCCTTCCAGGACTACCAAAGAAACACACCAATGAGTTGCAACTAGTGCAGAATGCTGCTGCCAGAATCTTAACTGGGAAAAGAAAATCTGAGCACATCTCTCCAGTTTTGTTGTCATTACATTGGTTACCCGTGCCATTTAGAATTGACTTTAAAATGCTGCTTAAGGTTTACAAAGCCTTAAATAATCTCGCTCCATCCTATATCTCAGAATGCCTTTCACCCTATACTCCAAATCGTAACCTTAGATCTTCAAATGAGTGTCTGCTTATAATTCCAAGAGCTAAACTTAAAAGAAATGGTGAGGCAGCCTTCTGCTGCACCCAAAATCTGGAATAGTTAACCGATAGAAATTCACCAGGCTAATATGGTGAAGCTTTTTAAAAAAACTTCATTTTAGTGTATCCCTGTTAAGCTGTACCTGATCAAGATGCCATGCACTCACTACATTGATTTATTGATGGTAGTACCCCAGATGACCACATGACCATCATCATTGAATTCTTCCACTTGAAGCCTGAAAACCACGAGGACTGATTTAGATCATTTATGTTAGGTAGAATGGCCAGTGGGGGCTGGGCGGTCTCTTGTCCTTGGAACCTTGTGCAGATTTTGTCTTTTTTTACCAGCCCATCTAGAGTTTTTTTTTTTTTCTGTTGTCTTAGCCATCTCACCTTACTTTATTCTTTGTTACATAGTATTACCTAATCTTATTTTTGTTTCATATAAACCTTTCTTTCTTCATCTTGTAAAGCACTATGAGCAACATCATTTGTTTGAAAATGTGCTATATAAATAAATGTTGTTGCTGTTGTGTTTTGTGCTGACAATGCCCCTAGCTATGGATAGTTATCTACCATTAACAACAAATTTGGAAACCTAGTCATTTAAACTTTTATAAAATGCATGTTTAAAAGACCTATGCTTACATTTGTTTATATCAAAACTTTAGTTTAACACAAAATTAAAATAAACATCAACTACAAGTAACATTATACTATGCAGCTAGAAACAAAACTGAAGTGTCCCATTTAACAAAATCAATGTCCTTAAGACACATCACCCTCTTCTACAAAGGGAGCACACTGATAGGTTTCACTCAAAATGAATAAAGAAATTGCAAAAAATATCTAAATTAAACATTATATTCATATCCTGTGTCCATCTTCTCAAGATCTGTCTTATTTTTATTTTCAGAGGAAGTTCAAACACAGAGAGAATTCCATTTCTAAGAGCATATGTATATTACATTATAGCAGTTGGCATTATTACTAACTCTCTAGCTCTCTAGAGAATTAAGCTATTCTGTGTGGTGTCCAGATCTTTTTGTTACATAATTAAACTTACTTTGCCACAAGATGCACAGACCACCAATAAACTTAACAAGGTTTAGCAACAATGGGCTACACACAGACAATAAGCTGGCATAATTAGTAAAACAAAGGAAAGCAAATGAGGGATTAGTTTGAATTGCAATTTTATACAGACAAGCATAATTTGTAAAAAAAAAAAAAAAAACATCTCTAAAGCAGTTTTGTCCATCAACAGTAAGAAAAAATTAAATTTATTTCAGAAATTACATTTTTTGATAATAGTAAAAGGGAAGTATGCACTGTTTTCACTAAAGAGACCAGATGTGGATTAATGCCATTTTGTAGCAGAAAACTTATATACTCACCTATAAAAACACACAAGAGAACAATTAACACTCACCAGTTTATCAATGTGCATGCAAACACATTGAGAATAATGCAAAAGAAACATGATCTCTCAAAACATGAAAATTTATAAATAAATAAGGGCAAAAATGAAGTACCAAAGTAACAGATGAAACAAAAAAAATCCTACCTACCCCCATTGTGCCTAGCATATTCATCTTTACTAGGTAGGGTGGCTTTCTGACATATTTGCTCACCTAATAAGTACCAGCTTTCAAATTAGTTTTCCTCAACCCTCTGCTCCCAATCTACTAATGTTTACTGATGATCAGAAGCCTCTCCAAGATACATCTGTTTATAAATAAAGCATGTTAGTACTCTGTAGCTAAATGGCCTCTAGGCTAGAGCTCTGGCTAAGAGAAACTGATTTCACTAACCCACTGAGTAGCATTCAAAAGACTAGGTCTCCAAAGAAGCTCCCATGCTGCTTTGAGGGGTTGCACAAGTCTCTTGTCAGTCTTCTAAGACATCTGTTAGTGTGTCCATCACCCTTAGTAAGTGGCATTTTTGCCATAGAAATTCAGATGAGGCCACACGTATCTGGCAGAGAGATGATGTCGGAAGGGGTGGAGCCATCTCAAGAAGATGTTCAGAGGGTGGGTGTGTGTTTGTGAGTGAGTGTGAGAGAAAAAGAGAGAGAAAGAGATTATCAAGCATTTAAAGACCAGGGGCTCATGTTTAACATAACACACAAAAATGTTGCGTACGACCATTTCCACATTCACATCGTGATCTTTAAAAACTAAACTAAAGCTACAGAAATTTTCATGCCAGCTCAATCTCTGGCGCACACACGTTCTCCGCTTGGTTTTGAAAACTGGCAGCACCCAGCGGTCAAAGCAATGCTACTGTTCCTGTGTGGTTTCCCTTTATTTTTTAGATTCACTACCCTGATGCGGCTTTATCAAATAACATTTAAATTAACCTCATATTGTCATATAGTTTAAGGCATTTGATTGTAATCAACCCGTAACCATATGATGGTGCACAGAATGGCCAAACTATTTCAAATACTATAGCTACTTTAGCGTTGTTACTCTCAATGCACCAATTTAACCCACTGTATTTGAGGGTGGAATCACAGCTCTACACCAGCTGATCGGAAAGAGAATTATCTGGATAGCACACGCTGCTTCAGCCATGCGCCCAGAAGCAGCCTCCATACAGTGCTGCAAATGCTTGAGAGCCTTTCCTGCAGGGACCTCGTGCTTCAGAAACAGTTTCAACCCAAGAGTTTTAAACGCACTCAATCATTCCATCAAGTGTTTCTGGTAGAACTGTTTGTACTTATAAGTACAATCACCTCACTGTAAACTTGCACTACAGTTATAATATTGCACAAGCTGAGCCACTTTATAAGCTTACAGATTGCTTGACATATATTACAGAGCTGATCATCTGGCGATTGGTTACTTGGAGAAAGAAATGGAAGGACAGGAATAGGAGGTTAGTATGTTTGAGAGAGACAGTACTTCTGCAATAAATTATTTCATCGAGGGTCGCGCACTGCACAACAACCATCTTGCGGCGTGCAGGAACAATATCTGGACAGAGCGCCACCTCATAGCAATATTGCGCCACCGTGTCCACATGTTTAATACATGCTTTAATTCCTATCATTATAAAAATGATATCAAATATATTTCTTAATACTTAAATTGTTCAGAGAGCTGTAATATCATGAATGTAATGTATTCTGTGTCCTGTTGGTGGAAGAGAAAGTCAGTTAAGAAGCACGTAGTGATTCACACACATAAAAAGAACACATAGAAAGCATTTAACATGCTACTTTAGTTACGATGGGATCTGAGAAACCAGTAAATTAAATGATTTTACGATGAAGTTTATGACGTTCTACTTTAATGACAAAATAAACTAAAGTGGAAATTTTGAGATTAAAGTTGACATTTGGACATTTTTTTCAACTGTGTCCCTATTTTGTTTTTCTTTTCTCTGTAACCTAATACGCTTACATATAACACTATGACTCACCTTTTCATGGTGACTTTGATATCTGGCCACTTCTTATTTATTTCGGCACTTTGCAACTTTCTGAACTTGAACTTTCGAGTTTCTCTGCCACTCTGTTACTAGATCAACTTCCTTTTGTTGTTTATATCACTGCTTAAACCAACAAATAATACGTTTTCCCTTGCCTCTACTTGATATTTGCTTAAATTCTTCTTTTTCCCCCTTGCTTTTGCCATTGTCTTTTCACAGAATGCAAAACATAAGGGGCTATTTATATTGATTTGCATATTCAAAGAGGCGTAATTCTGGGAGGAGTTTGGGTTTGGTGGCAGGCGCATGCACGTATGTTACTTTTCACACTGACTGGGATTTATGGAGCAGACGAACATGAAAGTTGGCGTACACGCAGATTTATGCATCTGGCTTTTTTGTGTTTATGCACATTTCCGCTTTTGTCCGTACGCCATGTTTTAGTGTTATGCATGAGGCCCCAGAACTTACAAAACCAGCTCCACTTCTTAAATTCATTGGCCTGGGCATATGATTATCAGCAGTCTTGGGAAAGATTGTGGCTTGGTTTGGCTAACAAAGTTGGGGAATTGAGTGTAGATGGTTTTGCCTCTGACCACAAGTGATTAGAGTGAGGGGGAGATGGTGGCCTCAATGTAAAGGCAAGGAACACAGTAGAAGAAAGATCATTGGATCTATACTGAAGAAACTGCAGCAGCCGCAATGTATGGTGGTCAAGTAAGGAGAAGCCCCAATAATTGCATTAGGCCACAAACAATAGGGATGGTTAAATGTTAGCCAAGTAATGCCATAGAAAATTACAGAAAATAAAAATCTATGAGCACATTGTCATACAGTGCAATTATCTAAATAACAGTATTAAAAAGAGTTTCTTTATCAACATCAAATACGCATCTTTTAAAGCAGAAATGCAAGTTAATATTCAAACTTTTGTTCAGTGGAAAAGTACTAAATCATAATGTTTATAAGTAATCAACATGATTAATTACAATTAAGATGACTACTCCAAAAAAGTAAGATATAGAAGTTCACACAGCCTTGAAAGTGCATCACAAAACATAAACAATGGGTCGCTTAAAAAACCTCTAACATCCCTTGGTGGAATTGAAAAGTTCATTCTACATACATCACTTGTGAGCAAAGGAATGGCAAGAACACTGCAAAGTTGAAAGGCCTGACCAAACATCCTACCAGGTATAAAGAAAATTTCATATGCTCCAAAAAGAAATATTTTTCTAGGTAAGAAATTGCTTTGAGCATCATTTGTAAAATTGAAAAATTGAATATGATAACTAAGGTGAATTTAAAATGAACATTTTAATATGATGTTGATTTTCTGAGGTGAGTTTAGTACTAGGGTGTTGTACCGTGTTAGCCATTATGAATGTAGAGAAAAGCCAAGCAAAATGACACCTTTTATTGGCTAACTAGAAAGATTACAATATGCAAGCTTTCGAGGCAACTCAGGCCCCTTCTTCAGGCAAGATGTAATCATCTGAGTTTATTAATTATTCAATTTTTGCATAACAACGCCATCTTCTGGGAAATGGGGACAGTGCCTCATTTGCCCTTAACGCAGAGATGCCATTGCTCTTTGTATCTAGTATATTTTTGCCCTCTGACAGCCAGTAGAATTTTTACAGTTTTCACACTCCCTGTCTTGCTTTATTTCCTTTGGAATATTATAATATTAGGGTGGCACGGTGGCGCAGTGGGTAGTGCTGCTGCTGCCTTGCAGTTGGGAGACATGGGGACCTGGGTTCGCTTCCCGGGTCCTCCCTGCGTGGAGTTTGCATGTTCTCCCCGTTGGTTTCCTCCCACAGTCCAAAGACATGCAGGTTAGGTGGATTGGTGATTCTAAATTGGCCCTGGTGTGTTTGTGTGTGTCCTGTGGTGTGTTGGCACCCTGCCCGGGATTGGTTCCTGCCCTGTGTTGGCTGGGATTGGCTCCAGCAGACCCCTGTGACCCTGTGTTTGGATTCAGCGGGTTGGAAAGTGGATGGATGGATGTTATAATATTAGAGCAGAAATAATAATGATAGGGAAACAATATCTCACCTGACCCCCTTCTTTTTACAATGGTGCCAGTAAGTTTATCTCTCTCTGTCTCTTTCTCAGAGTTGAAATTTGCTCCCAGGAATCTCTTGACAGTTAGATAAAGTTTTAAAAAGTATACTCACTGACTAAGTGACAAACCCTGTAAAGGTATTTACATTACTTAGACTAATCTACAGTACCATTCAATTATTGGCCATTTTTATTTTACTTACATTACATGAATAACACTTGAAAAGGTTCCTACCTTCTTTAATTCAAATAACTGAGTAAAACTGCACTTTCTGTAGTCACAATGAGCAAACTGCATCAAGCAAAAGAACACAATATCAATAACAAATAAACACCATGACAGAAACTATTTTTTAAAGAAGCCTTTAATAAAATCACAGCTGATACTTTCAGATATAAACAGATATTTGGGTCCTTCCATTGGAGCCAGTCACTGTTCATGTCTCATGACCTCCCCATGTTCACATCTGAACAAGTTCAATATGCATACATTGTACTAAATCCCTGCAGAAAATAACAAAGGTCAAGGAAGCTGTTTGTTATATTAATGTTAGTATTTTTTATTTTGTGATAAAGTTTGAGTAAACATTTTTTTGGATATGTAATTATGGACTACAATGTAAGCAAAATGAAATATTTCCTACCTCTTTCTTTTATTGGGTATTCATTAAGGTTTTACATCTAAATGTTTAAAGTAATAAATGCATTATTATTAAAACTCTAACTGAATAGAACCTTGACTCATAGGTTAATGAGCTGAGAATAGCTGCAGCATCCTCTGTGAGGAGTTTATATGTTCTCCTTGTCTTGGGCAGATTCTCCTAAGTGATTCTGGCTTTGAAAGAAATACTTTCAGGTTGACTGGAGACTTCATCTTTTTCTACCACCCCTGTGAGGTGAATTTATACCCAATTGCTGTTCCAGTTCCCAAAATTTTGAACTGCATGAAGAATGTAAGAAGATGGATGACAAAAATGCTTTAAAACAGTTGATATTCTTGAATAACTAAGTACTGAAACTTTAATAATTACCCAAAATACACAGGACTACATATTTTCTCCTGTTGTTGGCTGGAGGTACCTTGCTTACACATAATATGAATGAAAGACACAAAGTATATTAAGTCTATAAATAAGGGCTCCCTTAAGCATGACACATAGAATGAAGAAGAAGAAATACTCCTATCCAGTCTTTTGCAGTTTACTTGGCAAAAAGCAACTTATCTACAAAGTGTGAGATGCATGAACTTAACATCTTGACTTGAAGAGTCCTTTAAGTGTGTTTTCCCTTAAACTGGTTGTTTTCACAGTGATAATTATCACAGTGTGATTTAAAAACAATAAACTAATGTAATACAAAGTAAAGCAGAATACTAAGAAAGAATACATAGTAATTTATTCACTGACTCATTTATTTTCCAAAGCTGCTTAGTCCAATGCAAGGTCACAGTAGACCACACCATGGCAACATCAAGAATCATAATTGGAGTACCAAGCCAATACAATACATGTTCACTCACATATCTGGACAATTTAGAGGCATCAGTCAAACTAAATAGAAATGTTTAAATAAAACCTATATAAATATGAAAAAAACATGCAAGCACGACAGAGAAAATTGCTTTGACTGGAACTATTAGTTAGCAGTATTATCCATGACAACACTATGCCACACCATACTAGTTTAAATAAAAGATAATTCCTACATACATATTAATACACTTCTAATTACAAACAAATAGCCAAAGATCAAGTCAGAATATGGTAGAAACATTTAAAAAAGGTAAAAACTGTTCAATGTAAATCAAGTGACATTATTTGGCCTCTGTAATTCATAAGTAAGATTAAATCTAACATGAATAACCAGGGCTCCAAGATGCAAAAAAGATATGGTAGCACATGGATCTGCATAGTGGAGACGAATGATGGAGATCTCTAGACTAAGATGAAAGGCTAAGGGAACTGATAGTCTTGAACAGGGATAGCAAGGTGGTGGCCTAATTCACAGTTTACAAATTCACAAAAGCATTGTTGAAACTGATTCTCTAGACATTATTAAGTTAAATTGTGAATCAAGGATGGAAACTATGAATCTGGGATAAAATGGATCTGAAATAGTGGACAGTGATTGTTTAAAAAAATGTGTAGATGAAATATGGAAAGATACACTGCTGCTTCACAGTTCCAGGGTTCTGTGTTGAAATCCCAGCCCAGTGCTTGAAGCAAGCTGACACCTCATCCAGTTTCTATGTAGAGTATCTGCAATGTTTCTACCCGCCCAAACCCCCCCCGCTATCCTGCTCTCAATTAGACGTTAATCTGTTATCATAAACAGTGTACTGTTAGTAATTTGGTTCTGCTTCAAGATGTGTCAAAGTCCAAGTGCTGTCCAAGGGGATTTTGCACATTGTCTCTTTAGCTGGGTGGGATTCATCATGGTAGTATGGTTTCATCCGAAAGATACGGAAATGCCTTATTTCTAAGCATGCATTTCTTAAGAATGGCAAATAGTTCCTCTATACATCAAAGCCAAGGCAATTTGTGATATAATGGATTAGCCAATGCTGCCTTTTAAAACATTTATGTTCATATTATTTTTACTGGATTCGGCTTGAGTTACCTCTGCGAAGTAATAGAATCAGCAAATTTAGTTTTAATAGAGTGTGCACAAAAATGGCAAGGTGAATAGGAAAAAAGTTTGGTAATCTCATCTAGAGTCTTATGTTTCTGAAGAAATTTGTGTAGCACACAATTTATTTAACACTCTCCGGAGAAGCATTACGAAATAAATTAGAAAATCAGCAGTATAACAGAGGAGCATCTGCAAACCCAATGAAGATTCAGACTGTCAGAGATGCTACAGGAATCATGATGATGATCCAGAAATATGGTTTTTAATTTTAATCATAAACACATTATATAAAGGCAAAAGTCAGTTTATAAGACAGCAGCAAAATTAAATCTTAAAGCAAAGAAAAAAAAAGAAAAACTATGATGATTTAGATTTATTTCATAATTACCAGTTTTTATTTGAGCTGAAAGTCTTTGCTTGCTTATAATGAACAGTTTAGATAATAGTTTTTTTCTTGTTTTTGCCATGGTCTTATGTGTATATGTGCAATGGGAGATATAGAAAATATGAACTTCTCAGGAAAATTTCAAACACCCTTTTGTTTAGAAGAAATTAGAGATAACTTTGTTACCAGGTATGGAGCTATGGAGGCAGACCATGGTTCAGGATGGAAGTTGGACTGTAAATTGAATTCCCTTTCAGAATGGGTGGAAATAATAAGGTAACAAAACAGGACTCTTCTAGTTTTGAAGATAATCCTCACTCTGAGACTCCAACACCTACTGGAAAGTTGAAGCCTTTGAGTTTTCTGGTTGCATGAACTCCTATGGAGCTGACTGTATCTCACTATTTAGACTAGCTTCTTTTCCATAGGGTTGAAGTTTGCTGGATGATCTCAAAGGGTGACTTGGTTTGGCCTGAAACTGCAGGCATTAGTTCATGGTTTAGAAGGGGGATCATGCTGCAAGTGGCCCACCCAAAGATTACACTTACATAAGCTACTTTCCTGGACCTGTCAGTGTCATGGGTACAGCTCTGGTACATCATCATCACCTAAGGACATTAAAATATTGGAATGATAGTTGGAGGCAATACGTTTTGGAAAAATAGTCCCCCAATACTAGATGGATGATTGACTAAACTTTTAAGAAATATTTGGAGCTTGAGAGCACAGGCAGGTGTAGCTGGGGGCAAGACAGAGAGTTCAAGGCATGTGTCCACAGGTCTCCTTCTCAGCAAATGGAACATTGGAAGTGGTAATGGGGGTTAACCTAGAAGTGTCTGTGACCTTTTCCAGCAGTCCATTGAACTTAGAGTCAGGTGAAAGATTAACAGAGGTTCAATTATTATGAGGGAACGGGACGAGTATGAGGAGGTGAGGAATGTGAAGGAAAGGGGACCTGAAGAGTTCTGGGTAGGTAACAGTATTAGACACCCTGTCAGGTAGACAGGGGGTTTGTTTAGTTAGGCCCACTATAATTTTTTCTGGGTTGACGGATAGCTCAAGAGCACCCTCATGCAAATTACACTGGCAACACTGAGCTGTGATGTAGCAATAACATCTAACTTCTTTTTATTATACAAGCAAAAGATTTAAAAATAAATAGCTGACTAGCTTAGTCAGAAATGGCATTTGTGGTGGTGTTGTATAAAGAGAAAAGAGAATCCTGCCAAGGTGTTTACTTTTTATGTTCTCACATAAAATAAAATCTTTACTTGCTATTTGTACAACTCAAATACAACATCAACCTATACCTCTCTGCCGTAACGCCAGCTGGAATAGTGTGTGAACAACACAAAATGGGAAGGTGTGACACTATAAATGGTAACTTCAAAAACTCCCATAGAACATAAATTTAGGAATGGCTAGCTAGCTAGAAGATTTCTAGAAGAAGTTACATGATCCTGAAAGTTTATTCAATTTTCAGTTTTTGTCTTCTTCATTAACATCAATGGCATACTGTATTTAGAACACAATATTACAAAGGGTTCCATGCTTATTGTGCTAATATACAGAAATGGAATCAGACTTGCCTACACATAAACATTCTGTCTTTTCTCCAGGCTATTGAAAAGAACTTAACAAAATCAGGCACTTACCCTTCAAGTTAGCATCCACTCTAACACTAACCCAGGGCCAACTTGGAATGATGAATTCATATAACATACACATCTTTAGGATGCAGAAAGAAAACAAGAAGAGCCCTTGCAGAGAAGGTGAAATCTCACTCTGACAGTGACATGGCACAAGATGTGAAACCAAGACACTAAATCCATAAGGTACAGCACTAACCACTGTTTAACTCAGTCAAAAGAGAAATATAAAAGAAAACACTTAAGAGAAATGGATTATTGCAAGTGTGTCAATTAGGACTAATTGAGGGTTGTGATCCTTAACATGAGAAAGACTGTCTTCATGAGTAACACTGCATTCAAATTATATTTTCTCAAAGTTTTTTTTCTCTAACTTGTTATCTCGATCCATTTTATTACTATCAAATTATCACTATTCTTAGAGAGTTGTTGGCAGGATTCACAATGGTACCATGTTTAGACACATCTTTGGAAAGGTGAGAGAAAAAGTAGAGTACTGGGAGGAAAATCCACACACAGACACAGGGAGTAACTGCACATACAATTCAAAGCTGGGAAGCTGGACCTGTTTAGTGTCATCACTGTGCACTTCACTGCCATTCCATCAATCATCACAAACATGTTCACAGTTTAATTCAGAAAACAAATACCTGGTAAAAATTTGAGAATAACAAGCATTATTAGACAACAACCAACTTTATTGGTTTCAGTATTCACCAAGCAAACAACCAAAGGTCATTACTTTCATACAAGCATAAAACCAATCCCGAAAAAGTACAAACATTAGAGCTAATGATAAGTAAAACAGCAGAATTTTTATTTTGCTTATAGTTTCACTAAATTCCTCCTAAATTCCATTTTACATGCAATTGTGAAATATGAAACTTGCTACATTGACTTTTTAAGGTATTTTGGGGCAGAAAGCAAAGAATATTGCTCCCTAAGTCCTTTTTCTGCAGTTGAAAGCCATTGTCTCCTTCCTTGGACTGCCCTCCATTGCCACCCCAATCTTCCAAGGCTTCTTCCATGCCGTCCTACATGATCTCACACCTTGTTCATTCATGCTACTGGTTCTACCTCACACCAATCATGCTGGGTCACTGGTGATAGAATGTGTGATCACTTTCTTCACCTCTGTAAGCAAAATCAAGCCAGAATTCATCAAGAGTCTTGCAGAGGGACCACATGCCCAGACCAATGGATTGTAGCAGTGCAGAAGTGCATCCAAAGTGTTTGCAAGTTAATTTTGCCTACCTATGCCTCCAAAAAGCTCAGTGAAAATTATATAACAGAAGAGGTACAGGCCTCAAAAAGACACACAAAAAGAAATAGACCTACATTCTATTCAGGTCTGGACTTACCGAATTGGCCTCACCCCAGGCATCCTAACCCATACTCAAAAGGCAGACTTGCTGTCTGCATAACCCATAAATGCCACAAAGGCTGCTAAAGTTAAACAAAAAAAATCAAAAGTACTCTAAAGAGGAGAGGATGATCGTAAACTTCTGGTCCATAGACAACACAAAACAGAGACTCTTAATAGTAATGAGAATTGAATAATAAAGTAAAAAAAGAAAAGCATTAAACAAACAGAGCAGGAAAAAAGTAAAAAGGAGGTTTGTCTAAAAAGAGGTAACCACAACAAACAGTATTAGTCCTAAAGCAAAATGCAGAGAACAAAGTAGAAATTCACAATAAATGTAATATTCACATGAAAGGAACTTTTCTACTCAAGTAAAATGTCAATCTGAAGAACCTTGACCCTCAGCCAGAATATAAAAGCTGAGAGTGGTCCTTCAGAGGGGGGACACCCTCAAGGCACATAAAATATCTGACCATGATACATAATTACAGAATAACAAATAAATAACACAGTATTCACAAGAATCATAACATTGCACACACTTACAACTGACACAATAAATTGAAATCCAAAATTAACAACATAAATGAGAAATACTTGAAAAACACCAAAAGAATTAAATTAAAAAAAATAATAACCTTGAGTCAATGACTCTACACCAGGACAAATTTTGCAAAGCTTTTGCACATGGAGAAAAATACTGCAAATGAAAGTAAAATAAATGTGCTAATGGTTCAAAGTTTGCTTGTAGCAAAGCACCAATTGTTTCACCAATTTTATTTCAATTTTACATGAACATTTTGCTAATTACTAATTAAAATTAAAAGCAATTTCACGTGTAATATAATAATATAATATAATAATAACATAACATAAAACAGGAGCTTTTTAAAATGTTTTCCTTGTGATGTTTTCCATGAACATCAATATGTCTTCAGAAATTACAAAATACCAGACCTTGAAATATGTTTTTTATGGTTTAAATTGTAGAAAAGGTTGGAAAAATGAAAAACAATGTAATATACAAAATGGTGGCACAGTGAATGCACAGCTGCCTTGCAGTAAGGAGACCAGAGTCTGTGTCCCGGGTCCTCCCTGTGTGGAATTTAAACATTATCTCAGTGTTTGCATAGGTTTCTGCAGATGCTCTGGTTTCCTCCTACTGTCCAAAAATATGCTGGGTAGGTGAACTGGGGACGTTAAAATGGCCCTAGTGTGTGTTTAGTATGTGTGTTCACTCTGTGATGGACTGGCACCCTGTCCACGGTTTGTTCCTGCCTCGCACCCTATGCTAGCTGGAATAGGCTCCAGTCCTGGCTGAGACCCTGGTCTGGATTAAGTGGCTTGGAAATGATACGACATGACATCTTGCACATGTGGATGTGGTAAGTTCAGAATCCTTCTGCACTGCCCCTTTTTCATGAAGTCTCATATCATTAGCTGCATGTGTCTGTCATTAAATGAAATCCAGTGGAAGAAAGGTATCACAAACTTAACTCTCTTGTCTGCCCTCATGTTTAAAATCTTAAACTATATGTAAATTAAAATATGTATATATTAGTTGCACACTGTCTAAAATACCTTATGACGCACTAAATGCTATCAAGCCTGTCATTAAATTGGGCTGCAGTTTATTTGCTGTGCAGCTGCAGTTTGCAAATTGTTACAAAATCATTACATTTTACTCCTTGCTGGCTGCAATTGCTCTTCATGTGAAAAAGCACAGTCATTAAGCCATCTTCCCTCTTCTTCTGAGTGTTTAATATAGTCTCATATTGTGCAATTTTAACCTGTGATTAAATGCATAGAATTAAGCAAATGGGGTTCAGTGAATAAGCGTTTTGAGTTTTTTGTAAAATAGACGATAATTCAATGTCGAGTTTTGTTTTTTTCTAAATATTTAAACAATTCATTCACTTTTAAAGAAAACTGGAAATTAGTGATAGGTTTAAAGGGCAGACTGAAAGAGCTTATAAAAGAAATCATGTTAGCACAATTCTGTAAAACAGCCTTTGGTAAAAACAGAAGAAAACAAACAGAAATGCTAGTCTGTGGGTCATTTTCTGAATAACTAGGAAGGTAAAAAGATTGTTAGTTGTTTTTTTTTCTAGTTATTTCTGAAGAGGATCCACTGTTAACACATCACTTCTAACCTCATTTTTCTTTTCACAGCATGTGCTCTGTAACCTTTTTTGTTTATTTGTGGACCTCACGCTAAGGCAGCTCCCTTTTGTGTTGTTCTTTCAACCTCCAAGATGTTTATTCTAAGCCCAATTTTAACAAAAAAAGTGTGAAATAAAATGCAGTGAAACAGACAGTGAGTTCCAAATGATAATACAACAAAGGACTACTGTTTTTGAAAATGACTGTTTTGAGAATTCAGAAGCAGTAGAAGCAAGCTTCTGCTCCTGTCTTGTGTCACCTGCTACTTGGTACACCTGCTCATCGTAGAGTTACTGGCAACAGGATTAAACTGTGTTACATTCTGAAGTGTCAAACCATATTCCCACCAACTCAAAGCACTGCTGTTTCTCAGTATCCCTACCTTTCATATGACAGCCTGTCACCCAGCAATTACTGTAGCTCTCTTAATTAATGATCTGATTTGGCCAGTTATGTTTTTACCTTAATAAAGCTTATAGTCTTTGTCACTTATCACTTATTTCTTGTTTACCAGCCAGTTTGTGAAATATCACAGGGAAGGTGCAGAACATGTTAACTATTAAGCTCATTAATGATTGGATGGATAGATGGATGGATGGATGGATGGATTGTTTACCTTGGTATTTTGTTTTATCTGTTAATACTTTGTAATAAAGAAACACACACAAGTATAAAGGTTTGGGGTTTTTAGGCCCCATATACTGTAAAGCAAATGAAAAAAGCGTCAGTGTTTTCTTCCCAGTACAACAGACAGTAAATTAAAGCAGGTCGGACAATTTATAAAGGGAAACAGGAAGTGATGAAATGATGATACCGTATACAGTTCTCAGACCTCCTGCCGGTTGGTTCGCGGTACTAGCAGCAGTTTCCGCCTCTCACCTTCGTGTTCCGCAACTCGGTACAGCAGATCGTTGTCTAATAAAAAGTAGGGCTACGGTGGTGTGGAATCCACGGACGGTAAAGCAAAACTGATGTTCCATGCCAGCGAGCGGGTCAGGTGGGGAGTCCGAGGGAATTCCTGTCCGACTCGGAGCTCCATCCGGCTGCACTTCCGGGTCAGAGTCCGTCGCCGAAGAGGATTCCGGCTGGCTGTTCTCGTCATCAATAGTTGCCGAAGTGCACAGCGTGGGAGTGGCCGGAAGAGCCCCTTGACCCTCCACAATCAGACCCAGGCTAGGTGTGGGACTGTTTTTTGTTCTACCACTGTTACTCTCTGACCAGTCTTGTCCGAGTATAAGCTGAAAGGGAGGCTCGGGCAAAACAGCAGCGAGCAGTTGTTTCAGCGTCCCCTTCCAGGAGATGTAACATTTCGCGGACCTATATGATCTGGTCTCCCCGTGTACAAATGTCACGTTCAATCTCTGAGCCACCCATTGTCGCAGCACGTTAGCCATGGTGGTCAGGACCGTGTTCAGCTCCTGCCCTTCAGACATTTTGGGCGTTCAATCCTGCCGACTATGCCACTGTAATAAAGAAACGCACACAAGTATAAATGTTTGGGGTTTTTAGGCCCCATATACTGTAAAGCAAATGAAAAAAGCATCAGTGTTTTCTTCCCAGTACAACAGACAGTAAATTAAAGCAGGTCAGACAATTTATAATGGGGAACAGGAAGTGATTAAATGATGATGGGGAAAGTCGTGATGGATGATGGGAGAGTGATGTCATCATTGGGGGACCGGAGGTTAGAAAGGACCCCAGAAGAGGGTGGTACCAGAAGACTTCCAGGTGCGGTGCTTTGGTCTTTCTGAAGGAACAAGAAAAGAGAGGTTAGTACCCCGCCATTGTCCCCTGGCACGGCTTGTCGCGGCGCCCGTTGTGTCCTTAAGCCGCTCCCCATGCGCTCATGCGTGACAACTTCTAATTTTTTATGCGTTTAAGCCAGGTAATGATTTATCAATTGGTTTTTCCCACAAGAAAGAGAACTGAGTGTTACACTAGTTTTCTCCAGAAGCTGTATCACACTCATATCACTGTCTTTCAGTAGTACAGCAGTATTTCAGTTTTGAGAAGATATCCTCATTGGTTCTTTACCAAAATGCCAGAACTGGCTATTGTGCAAGTTTTGCTCTGTTTTCTGATGTTACTCTGGTTGAACGGTTGTGAATAGCTTGTCATCCACTGCTTTAGAGAGCTATTATTTGAGAATTTACCAAAGCTTGTAGTTCACTGTTTTCACAAAGATAATACTACCGTATATACTCTCGTATAAGTCGGGTCTTGAAACCCAAAAAATCGATCATAAAATCATACCCCGACTTATACGCCCATTCAAAAATTTGACACTTAAATTTTTTTTTTTACATCTTCTTACCTCCTCCAATCTCGCACCAGTTTCTCAGAGACATTGAATTTTGTTGCAGCAGCACAGTTACCAATTTCTTTCGCTACTTCAACAACTTTTAATTTAAAACCAGTTTCATATTTTCTTCTGATCGAATGTTCCATCATAGATAAGGGATGCTCTTATGATAAAGGTGTATGAGGGTGTGAGATGCAAAAAACACAAAACAGTGCAAACGTTGCTTCAGAATAGTGAGGTCATGTGGGCACAACACATAGAAAAAAAAGGCAGTGTGCTCTGTGGGTATTCTCTCAGGTACGGAAGCGTATTAGGGCCACAGAAAAGAAAAAAAAATACAGACACAGTAAAGAAAAAAAAGTATATTTTGAGAAAAAAGTCGAGGAAAGGAAGAGAGAAAATCAGTTTAAGATGCATGTACCAAGTAACCTGGGTCAGGGAACACTTAACACAAAGCATTTAATGGGCTGCATTACTTATGATGGGGTTTGAAAAAATCTAGTAAATTAAACAATGTTTTTAAAATGACATTTATGATGATCTACTTTAATGACAAAATAAACTTTGAGAATAAAGTCAACATGTTGACTTTAATCTTCACATAAACTTCGAGATTAAAGTGGAAATGTCGAGAATAAAGTCAACATGTTTATGCAGTAAATACCTAACCAAAACCACTTAATCCAAACTTAGGTCAAAGGGGACCTGAGCCTATTCTAGCAGCACAGTGTACAAGGCAGGTAATAGGAAATAACACATCCCATTGCAGGACCCACTCATGAATATACTCACACTTGCACATAAGTCAATTTAGATACACCAGTTATCCTAACCTGCACATCTTTGAGGAAGTGGGAAGAAATCTAACACAGACATGGTGAGTATGTGCTACTGCAACTCCACTTGGGCAATGACCAGGCACAGACTTAAAACTTGGTATGCTGGATCCATGAAGCAGCAGCACAAACCACTGTGTTACTGTAATCCTGTACGAGACTGTATTGTTCTTAATATGTTGTTTTTTTTTAGTTAGTTCCTTATACAAATCAGTAGTTTTCATATTGTTTCTAACTGAAGTATGATTTTAAAAGACTGTGTTATACTAATGTAGATAAATTGAGGATATGGTTGGAACGACAGCTTATTATTTATGGACCTGCTTTTTCCATTACTGGGTCATAGGACACTGGAGCTTACTTGGTGTAAATTGTGAACCAACTTCAGCTAGTCGATTGCAGGGCATTCTCAAAACCATGCTCATTCAATCCACGTCTATCTAAAGTCCTCAAGTAAACTATCACAACTGCTTTCATTGAGAAAAAGTGGGACTGCCAGAAAAAAAAAAAAGAGTAAAGTGTTCAAACATTACAAAGATGATAAACAGGATTCAGATTTTTGTCAGCTCAAAGCAGTGTGCCTGAGATTATTATTAATATTCACTAATCGTAAATAATGATTCTACTCTGCTTTTTATTTTTAATCGCCTGCTCTCGAAAAATAAGATGGGACTGTGAAAACTAGCGGTTTGGATTATTATGCCACGTTCAATTAGCAGAAAACAGATTTTTTGTCAATACAAGGCAGTGCATGGATGTTGTCTCTGTCTTAAGCTTTGCTGCTTTTCTGCATTTGACTAAGTACTATAATAGCTGATGCCATACAAAAACACAAAAGGCATAACTGAACTTTGAATAGTAAGCTTTACAAGTGATGTCCAAATGTCCATTTTTCAGTTCAGCATTTAATGTTCTTATTTAGAGAGTGCAGTAATTCTATGGTGATTTTTACTTTGAAGTCTAAGATTGTGCCCTCAAGTGCACTCTTGTGTGAATGATCATCGTTTTATCAAATGGTATTTGAACTTAATCGTCACCGTGAAAAATCTTGAGCCATGGCCAGGTCTTGTTCACTGGGATGGAACTCTAATTGATCTTGACAATGTTTACTGTTTGGGACTTTCTTAAAGTGAAAGACATTGAAGCTCCTTTAATTGAAGTGCCATTCGAAAGGTCAGACCTTTCGCCTCAGTTATGAGGGCATTGTGTTAGATATAGAGACAAATGCAATGCTGTGAGAAGCAAGCAGACACACTTTAGACAAAAATGAATCTGGAAATTCTTATTCTTAGAGAGTTGTGTATTTTATATATTTAAGAATCCATTTTAAAATGTTACGATAAAGAAGATATTCTATATACAGTATAAATACTTATTTAACTATAATGTGTCATAAACTGCTATTTGAATTTTGAAATGCCAGCCAAGGCTATTATTGGTAGCCCCTAGTGCCTGCCCTAAAAATGTGGTGTGATCTCTTGGATTCAGAGATTACAGAATTCAGCTTTGCGGCCTTAAGAAGAAAGGAGCTCTTTCAGTGGTCATATAGGACAGTGGTTTTCAAACTGGAGATCCCGGGGGTTTATGAGGCTGTACTTGGAGAGTTGCAGCCCTTCTGGCAAGGTTGATGTTCATAAAAAAATCAATTCAGATTTTGAAGATTGTTTTTAAAAAGCCTCATATAGCTTTTAAATGAACAAAACTGAAAATGTTCTGCAATTGCTGCATGGATGTTTTCATGTATCAATGTAAATATAGACTAGGGCTGCAGTTCTCAACCAGTGTGATATACAAGCACCAGACAGGTGATATGCAAGGAAACACAAAAAAAGAGATGGGAAGGAGGGTGGGTCTTACAAAGTCACCATGCTAGGCTGTGTTTCGGGTTCCACCACTCTGTCGCACAGTACTCCTGTAATGAGTTGGCAGTCCTGTGTTCGGTTCCACTCTTTTGCTCATCAGACCTCATTCTCCTATTTCACATCCATCGCCCATGCCAGTTCTAGTCTGTTGAGTGCAAGGTAACAGCTCCCTCTAGCTCCTCAACTCTTTGATCTATGCCAGGATGAAGGCTGCTTAGGAACAATGGGCCAAGACAGACAAAACAGAGTGTCGTAACAGGTGAGTGCTGTCTTAATCTCCTCGACGTGAGCAGTCTGTTAAATTGTCTCTCTCTTTCTCCTCCTCTCTCTGCCTTAGGTTTGGCCTGCCAATGTTACAATGTTACATTTTTAGCTTTGTATCATTATTTTCAGATGTTTTAGATATTGGCTGACTAGTGTAGAAGAAAATACAATGAGGAAGAAAAATAAATGTTAACAATTATTAATCATAAAATGTATCCTAAATTTCACTTCAGTGTTATTAATATTAATCAACAGTGGAAAGCTTTTGATTCAGACAGAGTCACCAATATTTGATAACATTTGTCCTTCTAAATAAATAAATACAGGAACAGGTTGAATGCAGAAGAAGGACTGAGCAACCTTCACATTGACTTGGAACCATCAATGAGTTATTTTCCTCTTTTTTGACCATAAGTTTTATGTAACTTATGAGGTACTTTTTTGCTGCTTTTAATCTGAATTCAAATGTAACTGTGTATATTTCGTAAATGTAAAGTATTGAAAGGCCTTTTTATTCCATATCAAATCATACTACTATTTTTATATTCAAAATAATCAATTATAAAAGAATTAAGCATTTTCATTTAAAATTAAAAAACACAGACCCACACAAAAAACTATAAATAATCCCTTGTTAAAATTGCCAACTTCAATTGTGCCTAGTTTTGCCAAGTAAGAATTCAGATCTTAACAATTTATGATAAAAAATGGTGCTACTTCAAAACATTTCAAATCTTGAAGGTGGTACACTAAGAAAAAAGGTTGAGTACCTTGGCCTAGAGCTATCACGTGATACTAGATCATGTATTTGTCAATAGCTGGTGTGGGAGATGGCCGGCTGTTCATCCCGGCCAATACCCCCAAGCCGCTAGATGGAGCCCTCTCTGTAGCATGGAAGTGCCCCGAAGACCAGCAGGGAATCATGGACAATAGAGTTTTTATTCCCGACCTTGCTGGACACCGTGGGGCCCACCAGAGGACACTGCAGGGAGGCTCAAGGACTTATACGTGCCCTATAACCCGGAAGCACGCCATTCCTTCTGGTCATGTGATCTGGACACACTTCCAGGATGAAGAAAAGGACTTTTAATCTGACCTGGAAGTGATAGCGAATCATGGACTGCAGGGTTGGAATCACTTTCGGGTCAAGGGATATAATAGGACTGTGGGAAAGCCCAGACATTGAGCTGAGCTGGAAGGAAGGGTGGCGAAGTGTCTGGGAGTGGAGGAATTGTGATTATTGTAGTGATTATTGATTATATGAGTAGTGTGGAGTGGAGGGTGCTTTGTGCACTGTGCTATTATAAAAATAAAAAGTCTGGGACTTTTACCTGGTGTTTGGCATGGTACCTGAGGGTTCAAGGGAACGCTAGCGCCCCCTACTGTTACACTGGATATACTTAAGCATTTCTTTTAAAAACAGGTCTGCTATTCTCTTAATTTATGCTGTGGGAGTGCTGTTAGCCAAAACCAATATCCAAGGTTAAACCCAGCTTCGCATCATTGGGTTTATATTAATTGGTGATAACTGGTAATTATTATTGGTGAGTTAGTTCCGGTGCCGCCGAGAGTGGCAGCCTTTTCAGCAGCTCCGTGTATGACTGTATGTGTATGTGTACTTTTCTACTTTTATTTTTCTATTTTTATTTATTGATCTCTCCTATCACTTTATTTTATGTGGATTTGTTCTCTGGAAACACTTACTTTTACAACGTGGGCATGGATTTTTACACAACGAGACTCGTCTATTCAAGTACTCAACTTCGAGCGCTGAGAACAAATGCCAGTGCTGGTGTGGTTCCCTATTTACCCGACAAGGTAAGAAGAAGGCGGTATCGTGGCAGCAGAGCCGGCACTAAACTAAAAATGAAGTGGCTTGCGAGAAAGTGGCGTTTTAAGCCTTCGGTGCCTTCTGTGATTCTGGAAAATGTGAACTCAATCTCAAATAACTGGCTGCGCTGGTAAAAAATGTCAGAACCTACAGAGAATGCAGTTTGTTGTGCTTTTGTGAAACGTGGCTAACTACCACCATCCCAGATGCTAACGTGGAGCTACCCGGGTTTAGCACAGTTAGAGCGGACAGAGATGCAAGTACCTGTGGGAAACACAAAGGAGGAGGACTCGTTCTCTATGTTAATACACGGTGGTGTAACTCTGGACATGTTAACGTCAAAGTCTCCACTTGCTGCAGGGACATCGAACTGTTGGCCGTAAGTTTGCGTCCCTATTACTTGCCCAGACAGTTTGGACACCTCATTGTTGTCATCGTGTACATCCCTCCTTGGGTGGACGTGTAGACAGCGAGTGACATCATCCATTCTGCTGTTGCTAAGTTACAAACGCAGCACCCTGAGGCGCTTGTGCTAATCGCTGGAGACTTTAACCATGTGACGCTGGACAAAACATTACCTGCCTTCTCCCAGTATGTGGACTGTAACACCCGGGGAAATAAGACTATTGATTTACTGTATGCAAACGTTAAAGATGCATACAGCGCCACCCCGCTGCCTGCGCTTGGGAAAGCAGATCATAACCTGCTTCTGCTTCAGCCTCACTACAAACCAAAAGTGAGGGTCCTACCTACAACCACATGATCATTCAGGAAGTGGACCCCGGAGGCAGAGAATGCTCTGAGAGAATGTTTTGGAACTACAGACTGGGATATCCTGCAGGGATCACATAGTGAGAACATTAAGGAAGTTGTTGACTGCACTACTGACTACATCAACTTCTGTATGGACATTGTAGTTCCAGTAAGAACTGTATGCTGCTATGCTAACAACAAGCCATGGATTACAAGTGACATCAAGGGCCTTTTGAACCAGAAGAAAAGGGCTTTCAAAGGCGGTGATCAGCATGAGCTCAAGCGCGTGCAGAAGGAACTCCGAGTCCAGCTCAGGGCGGCGAAGGAGCAGTACAGGAGAAAGCTGGAGCAGAAGTTGCAGAATAACAGCATGAAGGAAGTGTGGGATGGGATGAAGATCATCACTGGCTGCAGCTCGAAGCTGGGTACCACCATTGAGAGAGACTTGAAGAGAGCAAACCAAATGAACAACTTCTTTAACAGGTTTGACCACCCTCCTCACAGGTGGCGCAGTGGTAGTGCTGCTGCTTTGCAGTAAGGAGACTGTGGAAGATTGTGGGTTCGCTTCCCGGTTCCTCCCTGTGTGGATAGCGCTTTGAGTACTGAGAAAAGCGCTATATAAATGTAATGAATTATTATTATTAACCCACTCTCACTCTCACCTCAGAGTACTGCACCCTCCACAAATCCTTCTGCTGATACCAGCATAGGAGAGACATCCCCACCCATAATTACAACAGCGTAAGTGAGCAGAGAGCTGAGGAGACTTCGTGCCAGCAAAGCAGCGGGTCCAGATGGAGTATTGCCACGACTGCTGAAGGTCTGTGCATCGGAGCTGGGGGGTCCTCTACAGAGCATCTTCAACCTGAGCCTGGAACAGGGGAGAGTCCTGAGGATTTGGAAAACATCTTGCATCACCCCAGTCCCAAAGGTATTACGTCCTAGTGAGCTGAATGACTTCCAGCCTGTTGCTCTGACATCACATGTGATGAAGACCATGGAGAGGCTGCTGCTTCACCACCTGAGACCATAGGTTCAACACGCCCTCGACCCTCTGCAGTTTGCATATCAGGAGAAGGTGGGAGCGGAGGATGCCATCATCTATATGCTACATCGATCCCTCTCCCACTTGGACAGAGGCAGTGGTGCTGTAAGAATTATGTTTCTAGATTTCTCTAGCGCCTTCAACACAATCCAACCTCTGCTCCTTAGGGACAAGCTGACAGAGATGGGAGTAGATTCATACCTAGTGGCATGGATCGTGGACTATCTTAAAGACAGACCTCAGTATGTGCGTCTTGGGAACTGCACGTCTGACATTGTGGTCAGCAACACAAGAGCGCCACAGGGCACTGTACTTTCTCTGGTACTGTTCAGCCTATATACATCGGACTTCCAATACAACTCGGAGTCCTGCCACGTGCAAAAGTTCGCTGATGACACTGCTATCGTGGGCTGCATCAGGAGTGGGCAGGAGGAGGAGTATAGGGACCTAATCAATGAGTTTGTTAAATGGTGCGACTCAAACCACCTACACCTGAACACCAGCAAAACCAAGGAGCTGGTGGTGGATTTTAGGAGGCCCAGACCCCTCATGGACCCCATGATCATCAGAGGTGACTGTGTGCAGATGGTGCAGACCTATAAATACCTGGGAGTGCAGCTGGATGATAAATTAGACTGGACTGCCAATACTGATGCTCTGTGTAAGAAAGGACAGAGCCGGTTATACTTCCTTAGAAGGCTGGCGTCCTTAAACATCTGCAATGAGATGCTGCAGATGTTCTATCAGACAGTTGTGGCGAGTGCCCTCTTCTACGCGGTGGTGTGCTAGGGAGGCAGCATTAAGAAGAAAGACACCTCACGCCTGGACAAACTGGTGAGGAAAGCAGGCTCTATTGTTGGCATGGAGCTGGACAGTTTGACATCTGTGCCAGAGTGACGAGCGCTCAGCAGGCTCCTATCAATTATGGAAAATCCACTGCATCCACTAAACAGTGTCATCTCCATACAGAAGAGCAGCTTCAGCGACAGACTGCTGTCACTGTCCTGCTCCACTGATAGACTGAGAAGATCGTTCCTCCCCCAAACTATGCGACTCTTCAATTCCACCCGGGGGGGGTAAACATTAACATTATACAAAGATATTGTCTGTTTTTTACCTGCATTATTATCAATCTTTAATTTAATATTGTTTTTTTGTATCAGTAAGGTGCTGCTGGATTATGTGAATTTCCCCTTAGGATTAATAAAGTATCTATCTATCTATCTATCTATCTATCTATCTATCTATCTATCTATCTATCTATCTATCTATCTATCTATCTATCTATCTATCTATCTATCTATCTTAATGAGGGGCCTTGACTACGTGGGGTCTCTTGGTTTAAAAAAGTTTGGAAAACTCTGATATACAGTATGAGATGGTCTAGTGTTCTGATGAGTGTCATTTATGGAAGGTACTAAAATAGTGTAGATCCTTCTCTTTCCAAAGACAAGCTTGACCTGCAGAGGCACAACTGTGAAATGAGCTGAGTATTTAGTGCCTCCATAATCCATAATTTGATTATGAACTGTAATATATAGTATTAATCTAGCCGTTCAAGAAACCTAAACAAATTCTTTCATTTTCAAATTTAAATAATTTTCAATTTTGTTATCATCAAAATTAGTAGAGCGCTGATTAGTGTTCCAAACCTCATGGATCTACAATTCTGGATTCAGATCCTGTGCTCAGTCACTGTTTATTGGTGTCTACATTGTTTTTGCTCTGGGTACAGTGATATTCTTCCAATACCCCTAAACTTAAGCGTTAGTAGTTCTAATTTGGTGCAGTGAGTGCTGCTCTGTCCATGGTGGGATTCACATCCATTTACATCTGATGCTGCCAGGATAGTTTTCTGCACCTCACAGCCCTGTATTAGATTAAGTAGGTTTCAGTATGATATGGAATGCTATGCTATTTATATCTAATCTGAAAGAGGTGATTTTGCAATATTGTGATTCATACATAATCCCACTTTCTCAAAGAAAATGTATATAGAATGCCAGTACTCTTAATAGTCATTTGCTGTAAAAAAGCTGAATTTGAGATATGTTGAAATATATTGCAGTTATGAATGGTAAATTTAAAACTGAGAGATACTATAAACATCAACTTATTTTTTGCATAATCTCTGCAGTCAAATAATTTAATAGATTTTACTTGAAAAGATATACTTTGATTTTATTGGGTAGGCAAGTATATGAACTTCAGACAGTACTGACATCACCCCTTTAATGTCTTGATGACTGGTGTGTCTAGAACAATGAAGAGCAATGCTGTGATTTAAGGTACTTATGGACTACCTACATTTTACACATCTGGATACTGTAAACCATTCCCACAGGCCGCTTTCTCTCTTGTCTTCAAAATGAGTTATTGTATGTCTATGGTGTGTAATCTGTGGCATTTTTGAATAGCTCACTCTCAATCGAATTATTTTAATGTTTAAGGGCACAGACTGTGCCTTGACTCTCTCTTTCCACTTGAGGCTCCCAGTTTATGCTTTTCTTATACCGTTCATCATTATAAATAGCATATTTCATAAGACATACGGTATACATAAAAATTCCATGTATTGAAAAAGAGGAAACTTCAAAACACAACTTCACATTGTGCTCTTGGGGGTCCCAGGCAATGGTCATGAATGCATAATCAAAGACTGATCAGTCTGTCCGAATGTACTGGCAGTGGATCATACCCCAGGCTCTTCTAAAGTGTATACTACCACCTCAGGTCGAGAGGAGGCGCTGGCACTAACCTTATCCTCTTCTATCCCATCCACAGTGCTAAGAAGACACCCAGTGAGGACAACTGACTCCTTCCAGTCCTGCAGCTATATACCCCATGATTCCTGAAAGCATGCTTCATTTGATACAAGACAGTACACGATGGAGCTCCTTGCCCCCAAATTTCTAAAGCAGGCTTTGTTTGCCAAAAAGGGTTCCTGAAGCAAAGGAAACCCCAATTTTTGTTCATTTGGTGCAATCAAGCACACTATTTGTTTATAATGCTCATTTTATTAAAAGGGGATGACCGGGTTGGCACCACAATATATCAGCTTGTGAACCTGCAGTTCTTCCATTGACCACAATACACAACACTTACCTGGATCTGTACTCAAATATGATGCTATTTAAATCAAGGAGGTGTTCAAATGTATTACTATCCAATTAAGTCAGTTAAAAGTAATAATTAGGCACCCTTCTTACCAATTCACAGCTTTGTGATCAACTGATGATTTATTCAAAAATGATACAACCACAAATCATGGCAAGTGAGAAAAATGATGCACTTTATAAAAGAGAGGAGCTATTAGGGGATCAGTAAAAGAAAGACCTGTCCCAAGTCCTTTGATATCTGCTGACTGCAGTCTGTGCAGCTTTTCACAGGAAATGTCCCAGAGAGGGAAGCAGTTCAGGGACTCACCATGTTTTTAATTGTTGAGAATAAGAGTATTGCAGGTAACTTCAGTGACGTTTTCACTGTCTTGATTTTATTTTGTCATTATCCCTATCATGGTGGCATCAACTGAGCAGTCATTTTCAAAGCTCGAGTTAATAAAAAAAATGACCCGTGCAGCACCTTGGGTCAGGGCAGTCTGTCTAGACTTGCAAGTTCTTGTAATTGGAAACACCTGGAGCAGAGTGTTGGACATGAAGTAAATAACAGATGAATCTGCTGAAATGCAGGTCCATAGAGTGGAGTGAAAATAAGGAAGTATGAGGTTTAGACTGAATACATTTTAGTTTAGTTATGTTAATGGGTGACTGTTCCGATTTTTGTGGTTGCATTCTGATCATTTTGACAGTATATGTGCTTGCTAATGCTTAGTTGTCGAAGTGTCTTTCACTGAGCACTGAAAGTAGTGTTGAAAATCAGTCTAACCTATGGCCTGTCCTAGGCATTAAAGAGGTAGGTGTGTGTGCTCTGGTTGTACTTCAAGTAACATTCACAAACGTTGTGTAGGAATCCTAGAGTATATACTGCTGAAAGTCTTTTCCATATTGACTCTATGAATGCTACTGCTTCAGGTCGTTCTGACCTAGTGTTGCATTTGTCTGTAGCATGGATTAAGGTGCCCCATCTCATAGCATTGCTAAAGGGCGCGAGTGTGATTTGTTAAACCATTGTGTGTGTAGGTCATTTACAAAAACAAAAAAACAAGACTATCTGCTGAGAAAATCAAATTCAGTCCACAATGGCATATCAGTTCTTGTTTGCCTAATTTGGTCAAACAAATGTAAAACCAAGATTTTCAGATTTCCAAGGTGCTAATAAATACATACTGATATGTAACATGTTTGATGTATCAAGAGTTCCACAAATGAAACAATATTTTCTAACACCATTTCCAGTAGTTATTTTCTCAGTAATAATTATGAATTTAGAAGGTGTGTGACTGTTAGATGAATGCTTTCATTTTCTTTTAATATTTTCTTTAAGCATCTGTCTTAAGTTGTAGTTTACTAAGACTCTCCAGAGGAGAGTCAGATGCTTCAGTCTACACCTTAAAAGCACTATTAAGTAAATGCAATGCAACAGATAAATTGACAAATTCTGTCTCTGCTGCCATCATCGAACAATTAAATGAAGATAAAATTATAAACCCTTTTGTAAGGTTTCTTGACATAGACATAGAAGAGTGGCACGGACCAGGTATCATCACTGTCATTTTCTGCTTCTTCTTTGTTCACTTCAGTTTGAGGTACAGTATATGAAACATCCTTTTCTTCATCATACTTCTTAATCCAGTGTCTTTGCCGATAAATACCTCATTGTGCTGTGCTGAAATGGCATGACCTCTGCAGCTCACTCTCTTCATTAGGATATGAGGAGCCTGACTATATCGTCAATATGTACAGACATTACATCAAACTATCACTGCAGATCAGATTTCTCTGAATTTACAATTACAGAGCTACTGTGTTAGAATGAGAGTTTACCAGTGGAATATAAAGAGGGAAGCAGTCTACATAATGCAAACTGGTTCATGTAGTCAACTCTGTTGTACTCCATGGAGTTAACCTTGTACTCCACATGTAAGTAATTATTTAACAAAAGGTTAGTGAGATATCCTTTGTCAGTTGTATTATTTTGCATTAATTGTGATTTATGAAGCAATCCAGAGTAACATAACCCTACTCTGGTTTATTTGACTACAGAATACTGTTCTTCACAATCCCATTGGCCTTTAGATATGGTGCTATTGAACTGCTGTGTAAAAAGATTTTCAGAGCCTTCCCATTCTTCATTCATTTTACCACCACATCCACCTTGCCTTTAGATTCGGGCAGTTTTCAGCATTTGGGTCCAGTCACATGAAAATATTCTCTAGATGGCAGCTTGAGAAATCATTGTATAGATAGGCGCTGATCCATATCTTCTTAAGTTCTATGGCAATATCTAAATGTCATGTGCACCACTGTTGAAATATATTTCATTTTGATGTTCCACAATAGCTCAAAAGGTATAAAATAATACAAACACAAAATACATTACAAAATACAATGGCAAAAGTGTATGCAGCTTGCAAATCATTTGGATGATAGAGGCTATGGTATAGAGTTACCAGGAGAAGATGGGCTGGAAAAATGAGTCAAGACAATGTAAATCTGAAAGCATTATGTTAGTATTATTCTTTATTTAGGAAAAGTTTTTTATCCAAGGTAACCTAGAAAAGGAAACCCTAATACAACCTGAGTGATCTAAGCATAAGTCAATAGAAGTGAAAACGGCATTTTTAAAAACATTCATTTGAAAGAGTCTCAGATCTATCACCACTGGCTAGCAGTGTATTTTGCAGAATTTTTAAATACAAGGACTCAGAGAAATCTGACCAATCCTGATCCTATGCTTGTGAAATTAACAGTTTATAAATATATGAACTTGGCCAGTTATTTTTATTTTCCCACATCATTATGATTTTCCCCATATTTTAATATATGTCTGTCACAATGAACAGAATGAACAGCACAGTAGTGCAGCACTTAGCACTCCTGCTTAACAGCTTTAGAAGACTGGGTTTAAATACTACCCCTGCCACTATTTATGTACAATTTGGATATTTTCCTTCTTACGTGAGTGCTTTGTTATTTGTGTACTGTGGTTTTCTTCCTGCTTCCCATAGACCTAAATATTTTATTAAACAGCAATTTTAAATTGTCCCAGTGTCAGTGTGTCCTGTGATGTTAATGGAGATGAAAAAGGATACATTAAATTGTGTTTCACTATAGGGTCTAATAATGTTTAAACATTTGTAAATTAAGAAATAAGACGTTTTTTTCAGTTAAATATTGGTGACTAACATAATAAATAATACTTAACGTTAAGCACATGTGACTTACATACATTCTACATACTGTGGACGCTAGGGGTCGCTGTTGCCCCTTTAAACCCAACAGACTGACACAAGGACACAAGGTAAAAGCACTGAGAAGTAATTTGAATTCTTTCTTCTCCAAAACAGTGCCCTTCAAGCACCACAGCCAATAACAGAAAATTAAATAAACACCACAAAGCACAATATTCTTCTCTCTCTTTCTCCTCCACACCTCCCAGCAAGCTTCACCCACCTCCACCTGACTGGCTCACTTGCTTGGTTCACAGCAGTCCTTTAAATAGTTCTTGACCCGGAATTGTTCCGTTCTTCTTCCCAAGTAATTTGCCAGCACTTCCAGGTCAGACAGAGAATTCAGGTTTTTAATCAGCCCAGAAGTACTTCAGGGCTTTCATTGCCGTAATCCATTAGTATTTCCAGGCCAGGTGAGAATTTATCCCACCATCTACCCACAGCGTCCCCTGGCAGCACGCACAATACCCAGCAGGACTGTGCAGCTGAACTCTAAGTCCCAGAGTGCCCTGCAGGAATCTGGGGGCTGCCATCTAGTGTCTTGGGGAGGCAGTGTCATAAGAAAGCTGCCTTCCCCCCTCCTTACATCTCAGGAGCTTCCCGGCCAGGTTGAGCTGCTGACCGTCTCTTACAATACATGCTCATTTAACAAGTTGCCAGAATAGCTGCAGCAAGTATAATATACTTTTAATATTTTAATACGTTGCCAATAGAATTGGTTTTAGGCAGGAATCACTCAGTTTCCTATCTTGATAGCCTCTTGCATGAACACGTGCTTGGCCATGGGTTGAAAGCTCTGTTACAGCCATACCCATACTTAAGCCATACAGCTTGCTGAAATTCTTACCTAACTTTCTTTATGACTGTCTTAATGTAGATTTTAAATCCTGCCTTCAATGTCTTGAAGCATTTAGAGAAAGTGTGTGCATTATCGAAAGTCTATTTAATAAACTGAAAAACAGTCAAAATGCTTCCTATACCATTGTTGTGATGAAGTGCTAGTACATACCACATGACTGTATTGCTGCATCATATCTAAATCCCTATTTGTCCTACTACTTAAGATATCAGCAAAGAGAAAATGGATAAAAGCTGGAATACAGCTGCTGTCAAGAGTTGGCAAGTTAAACTCAGCCTCAGGGCACTGCAAAGTAAACAATGTTGCCAGCGTTTAATGGGAATGGCTGAATGGCATCATTAGCTCTGCACTGCCAATCTGCAAAAACAACATAATAAAAACAATTCCCCACTATTCTTTAAAAAGGGGAAAAGAGAAAACACATTTTATTCAGCAAAGTATGCATGTCGGAATGAATAAAATGTAATATAAGTTTAGTGTGCTCATATCTACTAATAGTACTTGAGTCTACAATGGAGCCTTTGCAATGTTCAGAGTTAGCAGAAAAAACACCAGCTTGACTACATGTATTTCAGATTTAGGGTTTTGCAAACTTTAATTACTAAGGGAGCAGCACCCATTACTGGGCCACTGCTCTACCCTTTAAGCTGATAAGCAATACAAAAGTAAGTCAAATCAAAGGAGAATGTGACGTGTAATGTTACCAAGCCTCTAAAGTTTAATGTGGTGTCACACTGGACACGCTAGTGATAGTGTCCAAATATACAGAATCGGTTCTAAATATTATTCCTGCACAGCTAGTTTAGATTTATTTAGGCATTTAGGATTCTTTCTTGTTCTTTTGATCTTGATTTTTGGCTTTCATATTGCATTTTTATATATTGGTCAGTTACGTTTTTGGCTTTTTAACCCTCATCTCTTCCTAAACAAATAAGTTTTCTTTTTTTCATCCCCCATTTTAAACCTTTTTTTTCTATTTGGCTTGAGTTTTTTTATTTCATTTTGGCAGAACCAAAATCAGTCCTCTGATCTAGATCTTCTCTAATAAATTAGATTTTGCATGCAACAACCCAGTCAGCAAGAATCTATTTTTTTTGTGTTCATAACAATTATCCATTAACACTTCCAAATCACTTCATTTTTTTTTGTTGAGTGCCTCCTGACTCATTGATGAGAAAAATCCAATAAATGATACACTGTTCAACCCCTCCTGATGTCTAATTAAGCAATATGTCAGGCCATTTCCGATCCTGTAGACCTGAAAAACCCTTATTTTGACACCCTTTTGGACCATAATTTGGGCAGGAAATTACACTGTTAAAGGGATACAAGGGGTCAAAGTTCCTCCTTTTCACAAAATCTCAAAAAACTGGCGATAGCTAATATAGGCATATGAAGTGTTATTTTATGTTATTTTTAAATTCTTGATCATGAATATGATAATATTTTTGATATTTGATTCTTTACCAGGGGGTCCTAGCCCTCTAACAACCACTCCCAGAAGGTTACAAATGAGACATTTCAAACATAAGCATGTGGGATATTCTTTCAGACTATTTCAAGGCCATTGATTATGAATATGAGGTTTTTTTGCTTTTTGATCCTTTACCAGGGATCTAGCCATCTATGGACCTCTATAAGAGAAAAATGACAAAATTCTATTACAATTGAGAATATTTAGAATTTAAACATTTAATCTGAAACACACATTGGATATTTCAGATATTTGACACAACCATCCTTGTTTATTATGTACTTCTGCTTCAAAAAGTGAATCATTATATTTCTTGTGCACTCCCTGAATTAGAGTGCCTTATGCTAATTCAGACCTTTTTTGGCTCTGAAATTCTGACTCTCTGTCAATGATAGACTGGGCGGTGTTGTCATTTATAAAACATAAAGAGTGAAATTAACAGATTTCAAGCTGAAATGAGTGGTGAATTTTATAGTGAATCAGCAAAGCCAGCTTGTAATCAACTTTTCCAATCAGCTTGATTATTTAAAAAGGATGAAGTTCCTTGGAAGCCATCTTCCAGGAAAGAACCCTCAGCCTGAAGTGGCTCATTGAGAGACAAATCTTTGGCCAACCAGAAATTAAGGTATAGTTTTCCAAATAAATTCTGCAAACATTTTGGCTGAGGCACTGGCTTTCAACAAGTTGTCCTGAAATATGGCCAAAATATTAAAGAAAAACACAGACACACTAGAGACGTCTGATGTAGGTGAATGGTAAGGGGATTTCTTACCCATAAATGCACTCAAAGAAAAATTCCAGTGGCCCTATATTTGTTATTATTTATAGGGATCTAATAAAGGGATTGTTTTAATATTACTAGAAATCATCTATGTTAGATCTTAGTTGCTTTGCTGACTTTTAATTGATTTTTTATTCCTTCCCACTGGCCTTCAGATGATATCCAGAAGTTCAATTTGTCTTTCTAACTCTAATTCTTTGCCAGCACTGCTAAACACATTGGTGGACTTCACTCTGTATCACAGGAGGCTGGGGGACAGACCCAGCCGGGTCGCCTGGAAGGACCGGGAGGTGGCGTCAAGCACCTGGAGCACATCCGGGTGAGAATAAAAGGGGCCGCCTCCCTACAATCAGGAAGTTAGAGTCGGGAGTGGGAGCAGGACGAGGCTCCCGAGGAGAGAGGAAGGTGGCTCACGAACAGTGAGAGAGAGTCCCATATTAAGGGTAATTGGTGCTGGGAGCACTGTGTGCTGTGCGGGACAGTGTTGTGTTAAGAAGAATAAACGTGTGTTTTATAAAGATGTGGCCTCAGTGTGATGGTGTCTGGGCATGTCTCACATCTGCAACAATGGTTTTGGGATAGCTGTTATGTATGGAAGTTTTCTTTGAATGGAAATAGACTCAGGCTCATGCTCAGTTTTGCTAGTATCAAACTGACAGAAGAGGTCTTGTGCATTTTTATCACCCGGCCATATCAAAATCATTAAACTAAAGCAACTAAAGAGCACTGTTCACTATGCTTGCTTAGCACTGAGGCATTTAGCATTTTTTAAATATCTGTCATCATTACATAACAAAAGGAATAGTTAAATGTCCTCAAACCAAGGCTTCCATTATTCAAGGGCCAATTTAATGTCCAATTCTTGATTTCCCATGTTTTTTTTGGGGGGGGGGGGCTTATTAGAGTTGGAAAACACTGTGACAAACATGCACCCACACCAGCAGTAGATGCATCAACATCAAGCTCAGATTGCAAGGAAATATCAGAGGTGTCACATGCTGTTGTGAATATGTCCTTTAAACTTTCAAACGCTCCTTCGGCTGCCACACACCAAACAAATTTCTTCTGTGAACTCTTTAACAAATTCGTAATTGTAATAAAGTTCATAATAATGAGACGTCAATAGCAGTTAGCAAAAGCTAAAAGGCATTAGAACTGAACACTGATGCAAATTTATAAACATACAAACATACAACTTCTTCTTAACTAAGAAGCACCTACTGTACATGAGCTATATGAGCTTGGAAACTGAGTGCTTCATTATATAAACCAATACATTTAGTTCTAAGGTGTCTAGAAATATATCAATAACAAATGATTGAAATACTGAAGCAGAGAAGACCAAATTGCATTACCAGATAGGCATAGTCCCAGTCCGGGTGTTAAATGCCCTCTTCTGTTCATTTCCCTTCTTGATTTGTATAACATTGTAAGTATGCCAAAGATCTAATTATGTAATTATAGCTGAATTATTTGTTTGATTAAGGAAATTATTAACAAAGAGTAGTTATTCTTTAAACTAACTTTATTAAGGATGTAGGCACTAATTTCAAAAACACAGTTAAATTATTTTTTAACTAAGGAGAAATGAAATTAAGGGTGGAGTATACCTATTCTTTAAAGTGATCTTATAAAGCTGTCTTTAATATAATGTGACAATAGAGGCACTGTCGACTCCTTGAACCCTCAGACCAAACATCAGACACCAGATAAAAGTCCAAGAATTGACTTTATTATTATAAATAAGTGCACAAAGCACCACTACTCCACACTACTCCAATAAACAATAATCAATAATAAACAATCCTCCACTCCCAGACGCTTAGCCACCCTGCCTCCCAACTCAGCTCGCCGTCTGGGATTTCCCATGGTCCTTTTATAGTCCATGACCCGGAAGTGCTCCCAAACCCCTGTCCATGTGATTTCTTAGCACTTCCAGGTCGGATAAAAGCCACTCTTTCTTCATCCCGGAAGCACGTCGTTCCTTTTGTCCATGTGACCAGGACGCACTTCCGGGTTATAGGGCACGTAATATTCCCTGAGCCTCCCTACAGTGTCTCCTGGTGGTCCCCATTGTATCCAGCAGGGCTGGTTGTAACAACTACAAGGTCCATGAGGCCCTGCTGGAATTCGGGGAACTTCCATGCTGCCGGGAGGGCTCCATCTAGTGGCTTGGAGGTGTTGGCCGGAATATATGGCCGGCCAAACCTAATAATAAACATGGAAAGAAACTTTTCTTTCTCTGCAACAAAGAATTATTGG
Source organism: Erpetoichthys calabaricus (assembly GCF_900747795.2). NCBI lineage: Eukaryota > Metazoa > Chordata > Cladistia > Polypteriformes > Polypteridae > Erpetoichthys > Erpetoichthys calabaricus. The sequence goes on along the minus strand of NC_041405.2, from coordinate 85,943,171 downwards.
GCAATTTGAATGCTGGATGCTTGAATACATTGGCTAAATTTTTCTCAACATAGTTTTCCATAGCCCTGCTCTCAGGGCCCCACAATGCATATAGCCTTCCCATTAACAAAAAAAAAAAAAACATTATTGCACATTCACAATGCCACTGAGGGAGCAACTCCAATGATTGTATTTGCTAAATTTGCCTTCAATATCCAAGTAGTTATGGCAATAGCTAAAAACACCTTACTCAGGAAATGGCTTTTTCATTATAGTAGTTGATTCAAAGAAATACTTTTTGCACCAAAGATTCTAGTTTACTGAAGTCTTGATTGATTTTTAGGTTCTGTTATTTTAATTAAGGGGACCCTGAAATGACTTAGTGGTTACTTAGTGGTTATGTGACATTACCACTAAGGAAAGGATCTCTTTATGAATTAAATCAGTCAATATCAATGGTGCATTTGTTGTAAACCTTGCCAATTGAAGCTGTTGGAGAAATTGGATGTAAGAAAAAATGACCAGGGGACAGAAAGTACAGAAGGAGACAGAGAAAAATGATTGACTTAAAACAGGCTGGAGTCAAAATATCAAAGGAAACAAGGCTGATCATCAAGGCCAGACCTCAAAACCAAAGTCATAGTCAAAAATATTGTCGCAGTAGGGGGACGCTAGTGCTCCCTTGAACCTTCAGGTACCACTCCAAACACCAGGTAAAATTACAATTATTATTTATTTTATAATAATAATGTGCACCAAGCACCCTCCACTCCACACTACACATACAAATCAATAATCAATACAAATAACCAATCCTCATCTCCCAGACGCGTTGCCACCCTTCCACCCAGCTCAGCTCAGTGTCTGGGCTTTCCCACAGTCCTTTTATATCCCCTGACCCGGAAGTGATTCCAACCCTGCAGTCCATGATTCGCTATCACTTCCGGGTCAGATTAAAAGTCCTTTCTTCATCCCGGAAGTGCATCCTGATCACATGACCAGAAGGAACGGCGTGCTTCCGGGTTACAGGGCACGTATAAGTCCTTGAACCTCCCTGCAGCGTCCTCTGGTGGGCCCCACGGTGTCCAGCACGGTCGGGAATAAAAACTCTATTGTCCATGATTCCCTGCTGGTCTTCGGGGCACTTCCATGCTACAGAGAGGGCTCCATCTAGCGGCTTGGGGGTATTGGCCGGATTTAACAGCCGGCTATCTCCCACAATATATTGCAAAAAATTCATACTTTCTTAAACTTTACTAATCACTCTACTTAAAAGTAGTTGTAATTCACTTATGAATCCAAACCTGGAATGCCTGAACTTGTGTGCAGCTGTACAAAATCGGCATGGCATGATGACCCAATCTGTAATTTGATCTACATGTCATGTGACTGCCAACCAGCATAGCAAACGTAAATAAACATGGCCAGAATCATACAAGGATCAACATAAAATCATCTTGACCACATCTAAACCAAAAAACAAAATGGCATTGACAGAATTGCCAGAATGTTCTCACCTTAATGGTAAATCACGTGTTTGAGGACACCAATGGAAACTTAAGGGAAGTGCATTTAGGACTGAATCCAGAAAGCACTTCTTTACTCAAGGGTTGTGGAAATCTGGAACAAACTACCAAGACACGTGGCTGAAGCTGAATCCTTGAAAATCTTTAAGAAGAATGTGGATGAGATATTGGGACAGCTTAGCTATTAGTTAAACAAACAAGCCTGATGGACTCCTCTTATTTGTCAGGTTTCTTATATAATAATGATAAAAATTATAAACAATCAGAAAGCAAGTGTAATAATTTCTGAAAAGAATCAATCTAATTATACGGACATCAAATCCAAATTAATCCTAACAGTAAGATGTTTAATAAATCCTGAACCTACTGAACTCCACTCTGTTGTCTGAATTTGTATCTTATATTTTATAGGGCGAATATTAAGATGGTATTGGCAAATGATCCTAAGTTAATAAAATGTTCTATAGCTGCAGAATCTACCTAGGTTTGCATTTCGATTTCTGTCTGTCAGCAAAGGCGGCTAGCATGACAACTCTCTTTTTTTCTCACTTCAGCTAATCCCAATCCCAATTTTTTCTTTTAAAAAGTTTAGAACCTAATTTTAGAACCAAAATAACAACTCTTCGTATGTTTCCCCTCACATCATGCCAGGCCATGTTATCCTTTAACTTTTGACTGAATCTTTTTCTTAATGCAAAAAATCAGGGCATTGTTGTTTCAGCATGAATCTGGAATTATTCTGAAATTAATTATATATTCAAGAATAGAGATGAATTTCTTGGTTTATTTTTAGCAGCTGGGCATTAGGCACTGCTTTCCTTTCGGGAGCATCAAAACAAAAAAAAAAGATCTACACTCTGTAACATCTCACAGAAGGGTGATTACCATTATAGACACTAGTGATTTATTCCAATGGTTTTCCATCCAGGAGCAAAATAATAAAATGCTATTTCTTTTGGAAACAGGCTTGACTGTAGTTCAGGAGTTAATTTGCATTGGTTTAGGAAGCTCCTATAACCACTAGGGTTGTCTGAGTAATGTTTCAGAATTTGAGGTTCTCTAAATAGAGCTACTGGCGCCGCGGTAGGAGCAGGCACAGTTTCTATGCTTTGTTGCAAGGTAACAAATTCTGTGATTAAATATTAGACAATTATTAATTCTAAGACCTGCACCTTCAAGTTGATTACAAGATTCCCCACTTTATGATGCTTATATGCTCCTGAAAACCACTTTATAAGGTGAATTTTCATAACACAAACACAAAATTACTGTTACAGGTAGGTCTTAGGTCAGATATTGCCTTGGCCAAAACATGAAAAGACAAGAGGTTTGACCATCAAGTTTATGGGAGTTATCTTAATTTGTGGTCAATAATGTTATGTTATGAGTTTCATAGCATTTAAAAAAAGAATTCATCCAGCAACAGAGGATACCAGGAAGTTCTTTTTTATTTAATTACCCACAAAAGAGAAATACCCAGTAAATTAACAGACACACCTCTAAAAACAGGGAGCCTAACAGCACATACTAGTCACAAACATACTCAACATTTCAAAATAATTGCTGTATTCACTTAATATTTCAAAATAATACTTGTCTTGTACAATACCTCAAACATAACAAAAACAGAGCTTAAATCTGAAACACCCATTCTAGATTTTCACTAAAATCTAGGTTTTCAAACCAAGCCGAACCTTACTTTAAGTACACAACCATGTGCCATGATATTACATGTCATAGAGTTCATGCTTCATGTGCCTCGCAAACAAATACATGAGATAGCAGCATCCATGAAAATGAAAGACACAGAGTAATAGAGTCAAAAGGAAAAAACAAAAAAGACAAAAACAAAAAGTGGTGCCCAGAAAAGGTAACGCACAAAACAGTGACAATGTGACACCATGGAAATATCAGTTACACCATTGAAAAAAAACATGATATTATGATATTTATGATTATCTCTTTGACATCTTGTAAAGTACTGTGAGCTACATTCTTTGCATGAAAATGTACTATAGAAAAAATGTTGTTGAAGATTACTTATTATTTTGACTCATATATACAATACAGTAAATATTAGGAAAGGAAAGAAAAGACAACCTTATCCATGTCAATGCTTTACCGTGTAATTATCATCTTTTGCCTGCATTATTGCAATTGTACTTTCAATGCCCTTCCATAGACTTTGACATGTTCTTAATTCAGCTTCTAGACACCTGACTGGAGCCAGAGGTAGTGATCACATTACATCTCTAGTGGATTATCCAAATTTATTTTCTTTTTTTTTTAAACATTCTATTGAATTTATTAAAATCAAATGACATTCCATACAAGCAAGTCAAGTTTTACAAAACTGGTGCAAAACAAATCAACCCACACCAATGAGAAAGAAAGGTAGGCCAACAGAGTAAAACTTTAATAGTAGGAAAAATAAATAAATACAACAAAAAAGGGAAGAGAATCCACTTCCTCAATTTAAATGCTTATTGTGAAATGTTATTGATTAGATCCTGCCAGGTTTTGAAAAATATTTGTACAAATCCTTTAAGTGAGAATTAGATTTCAGATAATATATAACATCAGTTACCCACTGACTTAAAAGAGGAGAGTTAGGATTCTTCCAGTTGAGCAAGATAAGTCTACAAATGTACTTTCTGTTAGACACAATACTGTGATACACTTACAATGCTGTCAAAACTGACACTCTAATATAGACATTTATACTGCCTACTGTATGTTTTATGAAGCAGTGACACAACTAAGATATTGTGATGCAACTCTTTTTGCAGTTCTAAAGCTTCATTAAACAACTCTTAAATAACATTCACTTAGTTTTGGGACTTCTGTGCTCTAGAGTGCTCTCTTTATATCTCTGCAGCCCATGAGTCCTACCTTGATTTACACTTTAATTCAAATCTGAAGAGACCCCTTTTCTTTTTGGCTTTCTAAAAGTATTCCTTGAGTGCTCATACTGCTTTACTGTATTATATCATCATCTATTTCAAGTGACTTCTGTGTTTTCAGTGTCCTTTGTCCTTTTTTTTTATGGACACACCTTTGCCTGTCATCTCTCACTATTACCTTATTGTACTAAATCAATGCATCCATTAAGTTCCAAATCTACTTAACCAATTCATGGCTACAGGAGCTGAGAGACATCACTTTAGCTGTATTAGAAGAAAGGCAGGAACCAGCCTTGAAGAAGGGCACAAGTCTAAAGCAGGGCAAACTCACTAACACAAATATGTGACCAATTTAGAATCTCCGGTCAACCTTATCATCCTTCTGTATCTTAGCTGCATATGGCACTAAATTAAGAAAGAAAAATCATTAAGAATGTTAATAAAGAGCTATTATTCTTAATACACTCTTTATATTGTTCATTTTTTGGATATGTTCTTTAACCTGAATTTGTCACATTCTTTTATAATCATATACATTATTTAACATGTTATCTGCTAAGATGTAACAAAGGTTGTGCTTTTCATTTCTTTATTTTTTGCAGTTACCTGAAAAACTATATAATGAAGACAACCCTCTCAGGAAGTGGCATTTAGGCTTGCCTCTTTCATCTGCCAAGACTCCCAAATGCCAGCCATTTGGGATTCCGTTCTTTAACTGGTACAACACAGCGCCATAAGGCAGGTGCGATTTTCTTTTACAAAAAGAGCAATCAAGAAAACTCTGGTAATTTCTCAATTGAAAAATACATTTACTGATGTTCTGCTTTTAGTAGTGAAAATTAAATAAACAATTTTACATACCAGATTAATAATTTATCAAGATATAATGTTCATAGGCATATCATATACACCTACAATAATATTTCGTACACTCTCAAAAAATTATTTTGCTGAATATCCAAAAGGCTGATTATGTAACTTTTCACTCAGAATACTAACTCCCTTTATGTCTGCTATATTTTATGCCTGTCAAGTGGGTGACCACTGACCAGGCTAGTAAGGTGTACTGGCTCAATATGGACCTTTTGTAAAAAATAGAAAGAGAGAAGGTCACAGATAATCACATTAAATTTTGAATGAGAGAAGGCAGTATGGCGGCCACCAAACTGTCCCAAACTGACTTTTTAAGGGATGTCAAGGCAATCTGAATGACATGCTTTTTGGGTCAGCCTCTATTAAAAGTACCTCTCGAAAACTCACAGGATTAAAAGGCAGCAAGACAGGCCACATCTGTGACATGCTATTCTGGAGAGACAAGCTCAAGTTGTTATCACGCTTAATCCGAGCATTTTCATGCTTTTTTAGGGTTTTGGCTGTATCTAGTCCTTTACATTTCTCTTCAGCCCACAATCTATCATCGCTTTTGGAGATGAGTAAGTGATTCAAAGAGTACTTCATTCCAAAAATAAGCCAGATAATCAAAGGGTTGAAGCTGCCACCAAAATAATAAGACAATCTAACAACAAACTTACTCTTTACTTAATTAACTTTTCACTGTGCATTTTCCATATCAGCATATGAAAATTTACAAATACGAAAACCTTAAAAATACAATGTAATGATTACCACTGCTTAGTATAAAAAGTGATTTACCAAATTCATCAAGTGAGGGTAAGATCAAAGCTAAGTTGCACGTACACATTTTTTAAAAACCTCCTTCATGTGTTAAAAGTTGTGAAAACAACATGTTTATCATTAAAAGCATGCATCTAAGGCAATATGGTTAATAAAAAGACATAAAACACCAGGAAGGACCCCATTTCAATTACTCCTAAACAATCAGGTCAGATATCTTAGTTTAAAAGGGTGGTCTCGGACTGATTAAATCCAGGAGCTACGCCACTCCTCCCACAATGTTTCTGGCATGTTTGTGCTGTTTTAATGACTGGTAAATGTGCTGTATTTTATTGTTATTTGTACAGTCCTTTGATCATTGGTTTGTTTCTTTATAGGAGAAATACAAAGAAACACTGTTCATAAATACCTGTATGTCAGCTGCTACTCTACCTACTGTTTTCCATTTTTAGAGGAGTTTAAAAATACATCTAGAAGAACTGTTAAGCCACTGCTGTTTTCAAAACAAAATGTTTGCAAAATAGGTCTTACTGGTTATGAGAGAAACAGCCCAGTGCAGCTCTGGTTAACACAATAGACGTTGAAAGTTCTTCTGTTCCTGGACTCTGAGTAATTATGGTAATCTAGCAGTGCCACACTTGGGGGCAGGGTACCGAACTTGCTTTGGTGTTTGACCCCAGGGACAGTGTAAACCAAAGCCAGAGCCTCCTGTCCGTCTTACATTTCGGCTTGCTCTCCCCTGCCGCCTTCCACTGCTGCACCTGTCAGCCATCAATAGGCCTCCCTCCGGGATCTTTCATCAGAAGACTACATGATAATGTAGAGTGCCCTGCTTAACTAATTACTGAGGGCCTGTGGAGAAGCAATACTTCTTTCTCTTACTACTCAGTCAGTACAAACTATAATTTACGTATTTATTCCAAAGGATTGAAACACTGGAATGCAACATGAAAAATATTGCTAAAATCATAACTTGATTTAAATACGTACTAGCTAAACATTTCTCAGTTTAGTTTCCTTGGTGGGATTACAATATGGTCTCTACGGCTATGAAAAAAAAAAGCCAAATGTCACCAAATATAGTCTCTTTAAATAGCACAAAAGACAAACAGCCCTGTGTCATGTCAAGGCCATGCTTTACAAACGTACAATGTTTTTCTGTACACTATAAATTAAATCAAGATTATCATTTTTTTTTACCGCAAGAATTATCCATTGCTAGATGTAACGGATCCATCCATTTCCTGATCCTGCCATATGCCTTTCAGGACTGCAGACAACACCGGAAGGGAAGCCTGTTCAAATATCATTGTTTACATTATATATTTAGGAATCATCTTTTAAGTAAACATTTCTTTGACTATCACTCCATGTGTTTCAAAGACAAATGAAAACAATAGAAAGTTGTTAAACCTGAATGAAAACAATTTGCAGTTTTATTTATTATTTTACCTGCAGAAACACACACTATATAAATTATACCATAGATTTGCAGGGTTTTTTTCTTAAAAAAAAAATAACAAGGTGGGCATCTCTCAACCCATCTATTCATTTTCTAAATATACAGGAAGATTCTAATGGGCAGGGCCCCGAGTTATGATGTGTTACTCATATAATAATGAAACGATACAAACAAAATAAATACAGTGCATACCTTGCTAGATGTGAAAAAAATCCAACGCATTTGGTGTTGGAAATGGTCGCCTTTTACTGCTAACACAGATCGACACGATGCTCCATATTGGCAAAGGCATCTGCAAGCATTGGAGGGATGATAGAAGCAATTTCCCATTCAATGTTTTGCTGTAATTGTTCCAGTGTATGAGGCTTGTTCTAATGCACTTTTCCTTTCAGTGTTCCCCAAAGGAAGAAATCCAGAGGTGACAGGTCCAGTGACTGTGGTGGCCATAGTCCCTTTGAAATTACCTGATTGCCAAGCAACTATTCAATTTGTGCCATGCTGTGAATTGACATGTGATAGGTTGCCCCATCTTGCTGGCAATAACCTTCACTGATCTCATGGTCATCCGGTTCTTTCACAAATAAGTCAAAAAGAATGTCATGCCTCACTGGTTCGTACATTTATCCAGGAATATTGTGATCTTTATTTCATTTGGATTGTTTCATTATTAAGACAGTAATGCATCATAACTCAGGGCACCGCCCATTAGAATCACCCTGTACTTATTGCAATACAGGGCTGGAAGTGCAGAAGCCTATCCTGGAAGCTTTGGGCATAAGGCCAGTGGTTCATGGATGTCAGTTGTTCATGGGACACACTCACATGCACCTCTTTGTAATCACCAGAATGATATTTGCACTTGTGAGCAGCCCAGGGACGCAGTAGATAACACTAATTACTCGGTCATTCTCCCTGCAACTGTGTGGTTTTACAGTTAGTACTCTGGTGCTTACATTAAAACTTGCATTAAAACCATGTAAATATCATTCTCTGTTGTTCACCACCATCCATGAGATTGGTATTTGGCACACTAAAAAAAGTTCTTCTTAGATAGTTATATTCCATTATTTGATATGCAAGAATACAGTTAAAAATAGGAATTATGGGTAAATGTTTAAAGCTAATCATTATACTTCAATTTCATTGAATTTTGTGATTTTATTTAGTTTGTTTATTTATTTAATTAATTTTAAGCAAAATGTATATGTTTATGAAGCTACACTGATAAGACTATAACTAGGCTGTCGCCATCATTGTAAAGTTCCTGTTTGGCTGGTGATTTAAATAGAGACCTACAATGCCGTTAAAGTGAAGTGGCAGTTTGATTATATAAACCAACCTTTTTTTCATTCTTTAGGGAAATGTTAAATACAAACAAATAATGCCTGCTAATGCCGTCCAAATGCTATGTGTTTTCTGAAATGTCACCCCTCGAGAGTGTATTTTTCTGAGACTGTTTTGTAAACAGATGTTGCTATAAGTAATCAAACATCCCTCTCAGCACTCTCAACATTCTCAACCCCACCCCCCCCCCCCAAATTTCAAACAGCCCAGTCCTGGCATCTCTCTCTCATGTTTCATGATCCCACTCAAAGCAAAAGGTGTGGCAGGGTGCTTAGCCTTGGGCAGCAAAAATACAGAATATATATATATATGTATATATATATATATATATATATATATATATATATATATATATATATATATATATATATATATATATATATATATATATATATATATATATATATATATATATATATATATATATTATATGGGTGGGATGGTGACGCGGTGGGTAGTGCTGCTGCCTCGCAGTTGAGAGACCTGGGGACTTGGGTTCGCTTCCCGGGTCCTCCCTGTGTGGAGTTTGCATGTTCTCCCCGTGTCTGCATGGGTTTCCTCCGGGCGCTCCGGTTTCCTCCCACAGTCCAAAGACATGCAGGTTAGGTGGATTGGCAATTCTAAATTGGCCCTAGTGTGTGCTTGGTGTGTGGGTGTGTTTGTGTGTGTCCTGCGGTGGGTTGGCACCCTGGTTCCTGCCTTGTGCCCTGTGTTGGCTGGGATTGGCTCCAGCAGACCCCCGTGACCCTGTGTTCGGATTCAGCGGGTTGGATAATGGATGGATGGATATTATATAGATATGGCAAAGAGAAAAAGGTTTGCATTCTTGGGTTGGTAGGGGGAGTATAGGTAACACACAAATCCATATGGACATAGGAAGTAAACAGCTATTTCACACTGACTTTACCTGTGCTGAGATTTCACCCTAAAACAATGGCGGTAACCCCACTAACCAACATGTGGCATTGTAAATGAAAATATAAGTTGTGAACTATAGTAAAAGTATGGATTGCAAAAACACAAATATTTTGAGTTTCATCTCTATACTGTATATATATAAAATCCAACATCTGTCTATCTGTCTGTGTGTCTGTCTGCTTTTCACGAGATTGGGTTTTTTTTCTATAATTTGCTTGACCATTCTGGTTGAGTTTGCGACTTCTCTCATCAAATATCATAGTATCATATCAATTTATTCAAGCTAATCTGAAACAGAGGCTGTGGGCCGAGGGGAGGAGGAAGCGTAACGTCAGGAGTGGGGAGCTGGAAGGGACCCTCCTCACTCACACACCAGTCTCACTGTACGTCTCACCACCTGCACAGTGATATTTTGCTTTACCCACTTGAGCAAATAATGACTTAAATGCGTCCATTAATTTGTAGTCCTATTGTATGACTTCAGCATTTACTTTAACACTGACTTTCCTATTTGGAGGTATATAACTGGGTAAAGGCCCTTCAGATTTGATCTTAACTAAGGAATTATCAGAATTCTGAGATGTCAACATATTGTTCACAACAAGCACCATTCTTAACTATACGTTTGTTCGTAAGGATACATGGTAACAGGGTACATTGGGGTAAACATCAATGATCAATGCTGTAATCACATAACCTGAAGTGAGGCTGTATGCTATTAACATTAATCTTGATGACATACCTCAGAAATAAAGAGCTACAGCTGGATAAAGTTGGAAGACGTCAATGAATAGTGTGTCCTGCAAAAATGTAGTGAATACCTCTGTTCAGAAGTAGATTTAGTCTCTCTTACCTTAACGCTTTTCCTGTATCTAGAGGGATGGCAGAGACAAAACGTCCAAAGATATCAAGATATCAGTGGTAGGGGAAGGAGCAGGTCAATGCCTGTCATAGCAAATCTACAACACCTACAGAAGGCAAGACAACGAAAGAAGTCTTCCATGTAGTATTAGCAGAAAGGTCACAGAATTTGACTGAAAGGGGCCGAAAGACCAAGGAAATGTTAGGAGTAGTCATAGCATAGGCCCATGTCTCTGAAAGGAGTTAGTTGAAAGGTTATGCCAGGGATACTGTTAAGAGGTGAAAGAATAATTGAAAGAAACATTTTGAACTTCTTGTAAGGCTGGATAGACTCTTGGAGAATGAGGAGAAGAAAACAGTGCCAGAGGAAATATGTAAACATATTCTGGGGATATGTTGGTTATTAGTTTAATTTAATATTGCATGGAAAATGAAGACAGCACTTTAAGAATGAAAATTGGGGTGGTGGGTCACGTTTAAAAAATACATATAAAAATGTTTGCAGTACCCATGGTCCATTTTTTCTTGGACTCAATAAGTGAGCTTAGAAGTTTCCTGTGATTATTGAACAGTCACTAACAGTATTGTAAAGGAATTATGGTCCACTACTTCATACATAATTTCTGAGAAACACTTTTGAGTTTTGAGGACAAATTGCAGTATTTCAAAGATGTTTAGATCTTGTTTAGATGTATTTTAAAACCATTCAAATATACACTTGTGTGATTCAGATAAATGCATTCCTACAGATCTTACCTGTGTCTGAACATCAGCTTTGGCACATTTGCGAATGGCCTAACATTCTCCTTAAGCATCTCTTAATATTTAATTCTGATACTGAAGAACAAATACATGTACAGGTGGTCTAAAGTTTAACTTACTGTTAATTAATTCAAGCATTTGAATGTATTTACATCTTCAGTGCATGTTACATTTACCAGGAGATAGTTTTTGACATCTGAAGTTTGCATGTCTGTTTACACCAAACAGACAAGTACAAGGTCTAATAAAATTCACTATGAAAAATTAGACAAGAAGGAAATATTTTTGATGACACAGTGCATCCATTTTTTGTTTTAACAAATATGTACAGAAACATCAACAATTCTGTTCATTGTCAAAAGTAAAGTAAGCATTTTAGCAGAAGGTGGTGGTGAGGAGAAAGAGTTAGGTCTTTGGAAAATCAATCAGTGCTTCCATTCTCACCTCTGATCATTAGCTTTATGTAGGGATGGAAAGAAAACAGTCATGAGCAGACAAAATTAGGACCCTAGACGGTTAGTAGAATCATTCCTTGTAACAAGGTGAAGAGCCTGTAAATCTGCTAGGACCTAGAAGTAGTAATGCTGCTCCTCCAAATAAACTAAAAAAACTGAAGAGGGCTTGGGTATCTAAAGAAGATGTAAAAGTGCTTAATTTGAAATGGCAACTACACTGTCAGAGAAAATTCTCAATAAATACAAAATACTCTTGAATCATCATCTATACTAATAAAAGGCAAAGCCCTCACTCACTCACTCACTCACTCACTCACTCACTCACTCACTCACTCACTCACTCACTCACTCACTCACTCACTCACTCACTCATCACTAATTCTCCAACTTCCCGTGTAGGTGAAAGGCTGAAATTTGGCAGGCTCATTCCTTACAGCTTACTTACAAAAGTTAGGCAGGTTTCATTTTGAAATTCAAAGCGTAACGGTCATAACTGGAACCTCTTTTTTGTCCATATACAGTAAAGGACTGCAGCTCTCTGGCCGTGGGAGGCGGGGTTGCGGGGGTTGCGTATCGCGTCATCACGCCTCCCACATAATCACGCGAACTGACTGTGAAGGAGAAAGGACGGCCTTATATGGCGTTCGTTTATAAAACAGCAGACAGGCTGTGTAAAGGCAGCTTCACAAAAAAACAGATCCTTAACAAATTGTTATTGGTATATTTTCCCTCAATTTAAAAAGGTTTTCTTTTCTTCTTAATTAAAATTTAAAAGCAATACTTCACCGCTGCGAAGCCCCTCTAGCGCTGACGTCCGAGGTTCGATTCCCATAAGGGAGTGCAGTGAGTGTGTACGCCTGATGAGCCAAGAATTAGGGCGAAACACGTGTCGCGTACTCTTTGCATTATTTGACAGTAAACTATTTTCAACCATTCTATGATCTGCTTCTCACAACTGAAGGCACCGTGGCTGATGTTAGCTGACTAGCTGGCCAACCATAAACGTTACCTGGTAGGTAACCATCCATACAATCAGATTGTGATTCAGACTACGAATGCCGTGAATGTAATTACCCCGATCTACATGCTGTCAAATAAATTAACCACACGCCATGGCGCAATGTTAGGGGCTTCGCCTCTAGCGCTGACGTCCGAGGTTCGATTCCCGTGAGCGAGTGCAGTGAGTGTGTACGCCTGATGAGCCAAGAATTAGGGCGAAACACGTGTTGCGTACTCTTTGCATTATTTGACAGTAAACTATTTTGAACCATTCTATGATCTGCTTCTCACAACTGAAGGCACCGTGGCTGATGTTAGCAGACTTGCTGGCCAACCATAAGCGTTACCTGGTAGGTAACCACCCATACAATCAGATTGTGATTCAAACTACGAATGCCGTGAATGTAATTACCCCAATCTACATGCTAGAGAAAACCTCAATGAAGAAGAAACAGTGTGTAAGCATACATATTAACACATGTGCAATTAAACGTGTGCATTTACGGGGCGATTTCTCAGGCTTAAAAGCTCGCCTTTTATTAAAAAGGTAAATGCAAACTGTTTTCATTCTGAAGGGCACAAACCACGTTGGATTTCAGCCGTTAAACGCGCAAAAATGTCGGTACACCAGATAAATAAGTGCAACATATCAGTTGTATGCTTACAATACATATAGAAATATGTTAATCGTTAACTAATAGTATGGGATGGTGTTTTTCGATTCGCGCCTTGATTTAAATGATTCCATGTCTTGGTGGGTTTGCGTAGCTTATTGTCAATATCTTTACACCTGTTTTTAAGACTTATTGACTGAAACGGGCTTTCACGAAAAAAGTTAGGGCTTTGCTACAGGATACACCCTCCACAAGTTAAGGAAGTAAAAATAAAGGTATATATTTCTGTTTTATTTAAACCTTTTAAGTTCGTATGCATAGCCCCATTTGGCTGTTTTAGTTTTTTTTTTTTCTTTCTTCAGTAATATTTAATCTCCTTAAAGAAAAACAACATATGCATTTTACTTTTTTTGTATCTCTTTAGTAATATTTTAGTGTAAAAGGATAACCAGTATTTAAACCTTTTATGTTACTTTATAAAGTTATTTTACACAATGTTGAAAAATTAATAAGAAAGCTACATATTTTGGCAGCTGCTGCTTTAATTTTCAATGAAATGAAAAAAGCTCTCCAATAGAAAACCTCAATGAAGAAGAAACAGTTTGCACTATCTAAAAAGGAGAAACTCTCATTTATAAAGGTTTGCTGCAGATGACTTAACTGAAAATAAATTAATAGTTCCTATGTGTATAATACATATTTATCTATTTGACTTATGCCTTTATTCCAGCAACTTGCAACATCTGAGGTACAATTTGATAAATTACTTTTGTTTTTTGCAGCACAGGCAGGTGAAGTGACTTCCTCAGGGTCACACAGTGGTGTCAGTACCAGGATTTGAACTGACAAGCTCCGGGTTTGATGAAATATTACTGAAGAAAGAAAAAAAATGAAAACGGGCAAATGGGGCTATGCATACAAATGTCCATCCATCCATTATCCAACCCGCTATATCCTAAATACAGGAGCCAATCCCTGCCAACACAGGGCACAAGGCAGGAAACAAACCCCGGGCAAGGTGCCAGCCCACCACAGGGCGCACACACCCACACACACCCACACACCAGGGACAATTTAGAATCGCCAATGCACCTAACCTGCATGTCTTTGGACTGTGGGAGGAAACCAGAGTACCCGGAGGAAACCCAGACAGACACGGGGAGAACATTCAAACTCCACGCAGTGAAGCGAACCCGGGTCTCCTAACTGGCACCTTTCACTGCGCCACCATACCGCCCGCATACAAACTTAAAAGGTTTAAATAAAACAGAAATATATACTTCCTTAACTTGTGGAGGGTGTATCCTGTAGCAAAGCCCTAAGTTTTTTCATGAAAGCCCCTTTCAGTCAATAAGCCTTAAAAACAGGTGTAAAGCTAAACTTGCAGCACCACTATTCAATTACACTTGCCTAACGCCTCTCCTAAGGGGAGATACTGTGGGATCTGGGCATCCGTCAAAGCACCAATCACAGGCTCAATTAGAAAGCGGGAAGCTGTGATTTGTCGTCTCCCTCCCATGTAACAATCACAGCCCATGTTACAACGCACTATGTATGTATGTGTATATGCATACTGTATATGTATGTGTGTGTGTATGTATGTGTGTATATGTATGTGTATATATATGTTGATATGTGTATATATATATATATGTATATATATGTGGATGTGTATATGTATATATATATATGTATATATACAGTATATATATATATATATATATGTAGATATGTGTATATGTAGATATGTATATATATGTATATATGTTTATGTATATATATGTTTACATAACCTCTTTAACACACTACTTCTCCGCTGCGAAGCGCGGGTATTTTGCTAGTTACAAATAATATTCAAAATGGACGTTCTTTATTTACACCAAATGGTGGAGTCTTGTCATGTGAACCGCTGGGATCTCCATGGCAAGACTGAAGGGATTAACAGAATTGCTTCATTTAATCAGCTAGGTTCATTTACATATATGAGGGACATTCAAAAAGTTTCTGCACTTTTAAATTTTCGTTGGAAACGGTGAAGGCGGGAGGAGTAGTAATTGGCCATTAAAAAGTTGGTACGATGCTGGGAAAATTGCATCGCAAAGGAAGGTGACTATGTAGAAAAGTGATGTAATTTGTGTATGAAATTCTTAATAAATACATTTAAAAAAAAGTGTGGAAACATTTTGAAGTCCCTTCTCATAACCAGAAAGTGTTTCTTTTACGCCAATCAGCACACAGATATATGGCACATTCCTTAGTCATGCCATTAAGTACAATCCAAAGGTCCAAAAATATTCATTCATTATAATTCATTAAAAATCTTGGGTAAATATCTGTTCATAGAATAAGATTTTTTACATGTAGAGAACAAAACAAGAAGTTAAAATGTTATATGATCTCATCTCTAACTGAAATGTACTGGTACAGATTAAGTTTAACAGGCAAGCAGTATTAAGCATACTTTTCCTTATGTATACTAAATAAGGTTTAGGCTTTATGATGTTCCTTCCATTGCTGGTAATCATTTGAACAGTGCTTCTAAAAGTCTTCAGTGACACTGAAATTCTTTTACATCCCTGTTTTAATCTGTAATAGTCAATGAGTTTATTGTGGCATTTTTCAGTAAACTCCTTAGTCTTCGTGGTAGCTTGAAACCCAATACACAAATGAGAGTCTTTACAGAGAGAGTTGTATTTATTTGTGCGATTAAATGGGCATAGTAAAAGTCATCCATTTAAATATTCAAATGTGTTACACATTAAGGAAATGTTGAGAAATGTAGCTTTTAATAAAGCAAGTTTATGCTAATGGCAACTGTAATGATATTTCTACTGTATATTCAGGTTAGTGGCTAGTATCCTATTGGGTTGTAAAATGAGGAAAAACGTATAATTATAATTTAAATTAGATATTTAAATATAGTTTGAAAAGTAGAAGCTGCCAAAATTCTGTATAGTATAACACCTTAGAAAGTAACAAACTAAACTTTCTGGATCTCAGGAAAATAAGTGGTTATCCATGGTTGACTGCTGTTGAACATACAGGAGGCAATTTATTATGTGTAGCATTAATATATTAAAATGCATTTGCATTAACTTTCTATTACTACATTACTGGTCATTTTATTCAGATACTTTTTTTTCCTTTATGAAAAGCAGAATACTTTATTTTTTATGTAAATGAATATTTCAGTTGCATGTTTATACATACATTTTGGATATTTTATTATTTTAATTTCATTTATTTATTTTGTTATAAAATGCTATTTTCAGTTATGAAAAAGTGCATAAATTTTCAATTTTTTTTATTTACCTCCCTGTGATATCTACATAATTCAAGAAAGGAATGAGCTAGAGCTTTCAAATTTTCAACAGACCCTCTGAGTAATTAGTAAGAAATCGCTAATATCTGGTCACCTTCAGGCCAGCAGCAGGTCACCGAGGATTAAAGCAATCGTGAAGGAGCGCAATGAGCAACATTGAAATTCTCCCTCAACTATCCTGATTTGGATTCAACAAATTCAAAAAATGATTGATAACTGGAAACGTTTGTAAAAAACAAAATTTAATAGTTGCTCATATTAATTGCTGTAAATTTATTCTCAAACTTGTACTATATGTCAGAATCTGACAACTATTTGTGAATAAGCAATCGTCAAACTGCTGCATGGCATAATCTGTATTTTAATTTATCAGTTTGCTTTAATTTGAATTTATGTTTGACCTGTGAAGTGCCTTGTGATGATGATAAAAGTGTTATATAAAGTAATTAGTGAAAGATGTAACCCATTTTTCCATTATTTGATTAATTTTTTTTCACTTTAGTCAAAAATGCAAATTCTGTATAAATACAGTTTAGTGTATTAGTGTTTTGTGTTTTGGCATACATGATATTTACTGTATTTAAACTACAAAATTGCACTGATTTTGCCGTTAAACTTGATGGAAATTGTTATTTTTTAAAAGTTGTAGATACAATGGAATTAAGATTTTAGACATCTGAGAATTTAGATTTAAGGTTTGTAAATTACAGTTACAAATAGCTAAGTGACATCTAGAGGACACAAAAGGAAGTGCCATTGACAGAAAAGAAAGAGGTAAAAATAGATCTAGAATTGTTCAGCTAGAAATCAGTCAAAGGTGGGTAATGAGTCTTGAGGGTTAAAAACATAAAACAAGGCATGCATTTAACTATATGAAAACTAATACATAATCTTTTTGTAATTATCATTTGAAACAGGCAAGTCATTTGCATTTAGTAAAAATAAACTGTGCTGTATAATACGTTTTTCTGGGTGGTTACAGCTGCTGCCTTACAGCTCCAGGGACATTGGTTTGATTTTCAGCTAGATGGCAGCTGTCCCGGCAACATCATGTGGAAGGTAAAAACAGCCTTTCACAGAGCACCAGGTGCTCACAGGGCAAATTCACCCTGAGCCAGTTTATAGTCAACTACCAGTCTACAAGCCAGCATATCTCTGAATGCCACTGGAATACTGGGAGAAATCCAATATACACATGAGGAAAATGTTCAGACTGCACACAGACTGCACTGAGACCTCAGTTTGTCCCCAGGATTCTGAGGATGTAAGTCAGTGGAATTAAGTGCTGTGCCAAAATGCTGCCAAAAAAACTAATGGTCTCAGTTAAAAGAAATAGTATGAAAAATTCGGATTGAGTGCAGTACTTACACTCCAGGTTCTATATCATACTGTTAGATCAACATTTGAACTTAATAAGTACTGCATAGTATACAAATGTTAAAGTTCTAGTTATAAAGGTTATACAACATATTTTTAAAAGCCTTTGGTGGAGCAGTGAAATTGCTAAATCTCTTGCCAGCAGTAATGTGAATGCCTGAAGGCTGGTATTATAAGCCGGTAAGATTGACAAAGGTAACCTTAGTGACTTTGAAAAGAGAAGTAATGATTGGTACTTGTTTGGGAGGCACTTCAGTGACAACAGCCGTGAAAAATGCTAACTTAACATGGGTGACTATCAGGAACATAATAGCAGCTGAGAAAAAGAGAGACAACCATTAATGTTGATGATAAACAATGAGCATAGTCAACAATCAAGGTACATGAGTATTACTTTGGAATGCAAAGACAAATGAGAACATTTGAAAAGATAATATAAGATGAATATACTGCATGTAGACTTCAGCATGGACCATGAGCATCCTGTTTCAAAATGGTCACAAGAAGATTGAAGTGTGCAGGATACCATAGTGCTAATACTGGACAAAAATAGCTCATATGAAGTGATAATTAACTGCATGCATGCTAGTAGTCTATGCTATATAATGTGATTTATTTGGAGTTTGTACGTTCCATTTTCCAACCTGCTGAATCCGAACACAGGGTCACGGGGTCTGTTGGAGCCAATCCCAGCCAACACAGGGCGCAAGGCAGGAACCAATCCTGGGCAGGGTGCCAACCCACCGCAGGACACACACACACCAAGCACATACTAGGGCCTATTTAGAATCGCCAATCCACCTAACCTGCATATCTTCTCAGGTCCTCCACGCAGGGAGGACCTGGGAAGCTAGCACTGCACCACCGTGCCACCCACACCTTAAATTCACACAAAGTAAAATATTGTAACAACCCAGGGGCTGACAAGAGACAGAAGAATTGTTTTTGCACTTTCGACAATGTTGACGGTGAGTAGCCCTTAAAAGCAATGTTGGTGATTCCATGACTGAGGCTACCATTTACTGTATTTCCTTGATTACTATTCAACACCACTACAATTTCCTGAGACCTCGCATGCTCACATCTGCCTTATGCTCGGCTTGTACATTCACACCATCGGCTCAGTCTCATACTGACCACCTTGGGTCAATGGCGGCACATACTTCCCCCTTTCTATGAGCCAATCCAAGCCAGGATCCTCTTGAAGGCTTGCTGCTCTCCCATGCCAATTTGATTTTAATAGTGGAGGCAAAGTGCTTCTTAATACGTGCTTGTTTTCCAGTCCTGTTAGCTCCTCTGTTCAAGCCAGATTTATACTAGACTGCTCCAGCCAGCTATGACCCTTCAGACAGCCCACAGACACTCTAGTGTCATTTCTCTCTGAAGTCTGACCTGCAGACATTACAATATGTATTAAATAAAATATGGCTAGAACATTAATATAAGATGTTTTTGTTTAAATAGTATGGCTGCCCAGAAAGCCACTAACAATAATTGCAACAGCTTTTTTAGTCCTTGGAGATTCTCTGCTTTAACTACCTAAATTAATTAGGTAATTATGTATTTATGAAGTGATTTGGCAGA